>NC_137337.1:63967476-65345283 GCF_965287045.1 Carcharhinus amblyrhynchos
ACTCACACACCTTTCAGACTGTGGGAGGAAACCAGAGCACCCGGAGGAAACCCATGCAGAAACGGGGAGAATATGCACACTTCACGCAGACATGATCCGAGGCTAGAATTGAACCTGGGTCCCTGACACTGTGAGGCAGCAGTGCTAACCACTGAGCTACCGTGCCACCCTGTGTGTACATGTAAGCCAGTACCAGTGTGTACACATAAGCCAATATTTCACAAAAGTATTTATTACTAACTTGAAAAAGAAAGTTAAACTTGGGGTGACAAAAGGCCTTGTTTCCATACGATGGGGTTGGTACGATGGCACGATCACTGATACAAGGGTGAAATACAGTATCGTCAATGCTGGAAATCGGAAATAAAAATGGAGGCAACAGGGCTCTTGGCTGCCAGTCACTCGTAGGGCAACCCCACTTTCTCCTAAAGCACTTCACACACGATGAAAGGTTTTAAAAGGCCGGTCACTCTTTGCTCTTGATGGGGAATGCAGCAGCCATATAGGCACAGCAAGATCCCAGCCATTCAAGTTAGATGGTGAATGCTGAGCAAGATGTCAGATTCAGCAGCCTGTTCGTCTTCCAACTTCTCCCAACGCAGTGGGTTCAGCTATTGAGTGTGCACCTATTACATATCAAACGCTACACGCAAACCTTGGGATCAAGGTTTGTTGTCAACCCCACGTAAATAATGAGAGGTTTGACTTATAGCGTGTCATCCAATTTGTATCTTTTATGAGCATGCCTTTCATCTGTAGATAAGCCCTATTTCTATCGGGGAGGCTGCACAGTGATGCTTCACAGACCAATGACTGATGAATAGTAAAAAGTTCTGGGACACAGGCAGGTTGGGAGGAATACTCTGAGAAAGATAAAGCAGGATCTGTCAGCCTTAACCCTTTCTTGCATAGCCTCGCGTTCAAAGGGTCCTGTTTGTAGCTGTCAGCGTGTTGCTCTGGCCTTGCTGTTTGTTTAATCATGTGCTTGCTAAAGTGATGACACGATATTCTGCACCCTCTCCTTTCCTACTCCCCTATTTACTCTATGGATGATGTGCTTTGTACGCAAGAAGCAATACTTTTCACTGTATACCAAAACACGTGACAATAGTAAGACAAAGAAAAATCAGATTCAGAAAGGGCAGCATGGTGGCACAGTGGTTAGCACTGCTCCCTTACAATACCAGGGAACCGGGTTCAATTCCTGGCTTGGGTCACTGTGTGGAGTCTGCACATTCTCCCTGTGTCTGCATGGGTTTCCTCTGGTTTTCTCTCACAGTGTGAAAGATGTGCTGATTAGGTGTATTGGCCATGCTAAATTCTCCCTCAGTGTACCCGAACAAGCGCCAGAATTTGGAGACGAGGGGAGGTTCACAGTAACTTCATTGTAGTGTTAATGTCAGCCCACTTTTGACAATATTAAATAAACTTTAACTTTAAGCTGAGAAGTTAAGAAGAGTTCTGATAGTGATGTTCAAAGGGTTTTGTTAGTTTCTCCTTATTTATTCTACTCCTAATGGCCTGCTGAATCGGTAAGCAGAGGCCATGTCTATAATAATGAAGACAAATAATTATTGGCTAAAGTACAAGGGGAAAGGTGGGGAGAACTCTTTTTGAATCTAGTTGCCTTGTAATGAACAGGAATGCAATACTTCAAAAGATAGTGGAATCAAATTCAATCATGATTTTCAAAAGGGAATTGGATAAACATTTAAAAAGATTCCAGGGACTAACAGAATAGTTCTTTCAAAGAACTATGTTACTGATAGTGGTTGGGATTAAGCACATTGAGGTGGAGGACATTATTTGAACACATATAAAAATACTTTTACTGACATCTTATGAGAGAGGGAGTGCAGCAAAGGTTTACCAGGCTGATTCCTGGGATGGCAGGTCTATGAAATGAGGAGAGATTAAATTGGTTAGGATTATATTCATTGGAGTTTAGAAGAGTGAGAGGGGATCTCACGGAAACTTATAAAATTCTAATAGGATTAGATGAGGTAGACTCTGAAAGCATGTTCCCAATGGTGAGGGAGTCCAGTCTCGGGTCATAGTTTGAGGATAAGGAATTGAGATGAAGAGACATTTCTTCACCCAGAGCATGGTTAATGTGTGGAATTCACGATCACAGAAGGTGGTTGAGGCCAAAACATTGTGTAATTTCAAGACGAAATTGGACATAACTCTTGGGGCTAGAGGGTTCAAGGGATATGGGAGGAAGGGGGAGTCAGGATATTGAATTTGATAATCAGCCGTGATCATTATGATTGGCAAAGCAGGCTCAAAGGGCTGAATGGCCTACTCTAGATTCTAGCTTCTGTGTTTCTATGGCACAGGAGGAAGATTGAGATACATACTCGTAATGTTTCACACTGCAGATAAACCTATTCGAAATAAAGACTGGCTCTGGCTTTTACCTTCACCAGCTACCTATCAGAAACATAACACAGAGGCTCCAGAGCTGAATGGCTTCTTTGTGTGCTGTAAAATTCGATGAACTGTTATGTAAGTTACCCAGACTGTAAGTGAGGTGGAAACCATGGTATTGAGTGTTGGCAGCTGTGACTGCCTGACAAACCTTGAGCCAATTGGAGGACAAACCAGTTCTTGGGACAAAACCAGTGAGGAGATTTGGACTGAGGGGCTGGGTTTAAGGGTGCACCAACTTTGGCAATTTATTCCGTCTGATTTTCGACATCCCTCTGTCATTCCAGTGCTGCTAATGCACCGGAATTTAGTGAGGAATTGCATTCCGAATGAACCTTTAACACGAAGGAGACAACTAACTCAGGGTTCATGTTATGAGGAGAATTGCTCATGTTAAACAAAAAGCTGCCCCCCCCACCCCCCACCCCAATGCCAGTATTGTCTACGTAGATACTTCCAAAGGGAGGAGGGTTTGACTTCTAATGAAGTGCTGGTTGTTGCTGTAACAGGAGAACATCAGATCACCTGAAAGATAAGATCATAAGATATAGGAGCAGAATTGGGCCACTCGGCCCATTGACTCTGCTCTGCCATTCGCTCCCATTCTCCTACCATTTCCCCATAACCTTTGATCCCCTTACCAATCAACATCCTGTCTATCTCTATCTGAACCACACTCAGTGACCTGGCCTCCACAGTCTTCTATGGCAAAGAATTCCACAGATTCACCACCCTCTGGCTGAAGAAATTCTTCCTCATCTGGGTTCTAAAGGGTCATCCCTTTCCTCCGAGGCTGTGCCCTCGGATTCTAGTCTCTCCTGCTAAACTACTTTACACTGTGTATTACTAGCTGTTGCTAATTACATAGCCTCCTTTTCCCTGTGTAGATCGGAATACCCTTTATCTCTGATTATTCCCCACAGTGTATCACTAACACGCTATAATCTGTATATCCCAGCTCCCAAAGAGCCTCTGATCTATCATTCTATCTGTTCATAGTTATGTATCTGTGTTACACTGGAGGCTTGTCATTATCCACCTGCAGGTAAACATTGTGGACAGAAAACAGGTTCTTACTGTATACAGCAACCTCATAGAATTCCTGCAGTGTGCAGGAGGCTATTCAGCCCATTGAGTCTGCACTAACAATCCCACCCAAGCCCTGTTCCTGTAAACCAACAAACATTTAATCTGTTAATCCCCTGACACTAGGGTCAATTCAGCATGGCCAATTTGCACAACTTTGGACTGTGGGAGGAAACCGGAGCCAGAGGAAATCCACGCAGACATGGGGAGAATGTGCAAACTCCACACTCCCATCCACAATCTCCTCCCCTCTATCTGGCCAATTACATTTCCCTTTCTCATATTCCAATTCTCCCAGCAACACTCATTTCCCGTTACTCAAACCCTGCCATGGAAGCTCTACCCCTCTAATACTCCAACCCTTCTGAACTAAACCAACTCCAGTGCAAACTCCCCCACTCAAACTCACTCTTCAGCTTTTAGATTCTAGAGCGATCACTGTCCAGAAGTTTAAAGCTTATTTATTTGTTAGTGTGACAAGTAGGCTTACCGATTGAGTCTGACATTGGAGGTAGAATAGATAAGGAGAAACTAACAAAACCCTTTGAACACTGCTATCAAAGCTCTTCTTCACCTCCTCAGTGACCTGAGGCTGGAATTGAACCCAGGTCTCTGGCTCTGTGACACAGCTACACTAACCATTGCATCATGTGCTGCCCCAAATCTCACAGCTCCTACACGAGTGATCAGTTGTGAATGTAACATGATTGTACTTGCCATGGACAGTGACAACACCTCTCAGTTCTCTGCTTTTTAACCTGAATATAATCCCCAATGTAATGAAGTGACCACTGCTGCCATTGACCATTGCAAATGTAGTCACTCCTGATCTCTTTATTCCTCCTCATGCTCTTTCTAAACACCAGTGTGTTAAAAGTTTTAAAGTTTATTTATTAGCATCACAAGTAAGCTTACATTAACACTGCAATGAAGTTACTGTGAAAATCCCCTAGTCGCCGCACTCTGGTATACTGTCCCGGTACACTGAGGGTGAATTTAGCATGGTCAATCCACCTAACCAGCACGTCTTTCAGACTGTGGGAGGAAACCAAAGGAAACCCACACAGACATGGGGAGAACATGCAGACTCTGCACAGTGACTCAAGCTGGGAATCGAACATGGGTCCCTGGTGCTGTGAGGCAGCAATGCTAACCACTATACAAGTGTTACTCTGCTGCAGTCAATGCTCAAAGGCATAATTGCTATCTCCAAAGTTAAACCAGGTCAGAGAAAGAATGCTGGTCCTGCCAGAAATAGAACAAAGGGCAGAGTACTGGATAATCCTTATCATTACTCCCTTCAGGGATTCGGCAACCCCACTCTCTATCTAACTTGATATTGGAATGACAAGGCTGGAGGAAATGTCAAGATGTGGGTATGCCGGCGTTGGACTGGTGTAAACACAGTAAAAAGTCTGACAACACCAGGTTTTAGTCCAACCTATTTATATAAATAGGTTGGACTAAAACCTGGTTGTTGTCAGACTTTTTACGGAAATGTCAAGGACAGGATTCAGCTTATAGAATTCGCTCCTTTGATTTCCTATTTATCCCATTGAACTTTACTCGCTCAGTACTCCACACTCCCATCCACAATCACCTCCCCTCTATCTGGCCAATTACATTTCCCTTTCTCATATTCCAATTCTCCCAGCAACACTCATTTCCCGTTACTCAAACCCTGCCATGGAAGCTCTACCCCTCTAATACTCCAACCCTTCTGAACTAAACCAACTCCAGTGCAAACTCCCCCACTCAAACTCACTCTTCAGCTTTTAGATTCTAGACCGATCACTGTCCAGAAGTTAAAAGTTTATTTATTAGTGTCACAAGTAGACTTACCGATTGAGTCTGACACTGGAAGTAGAACAGACAAGGAGAAACTAACAAAACCCTTTGAACACTGCTATCAAAGCTCTTCTTAACTTTCTCAGTTTGAAATTAAAGTTTATTTATTAGTGTCACAGGTAAGTTTAAATTAACACTGCAATGAAGTTACTGTGAAAATCCCCTAGTCGCCAAACTGTGGCGCCTGTTCGGGTACACTGATGGAGAATTTAGCATGGCCAATCCACCTAACCAGCACGCCTTTCTGATTGTGGGAGGGAACTGGAGCACCCAGAGGAAACTACACAGACATGGGGAGAATGTGCAAACTCCGCACAGATAGTGACTCAAGCCGGGAATGGTCCCCGATGCTGTGAAGCAGCAGTGCTCACCGCTGTGCCACCGTGCCGCCCCATTCAGAAAAGGCCCATCATCTAAAGCTCCCTTCATGTTGCAAGGTACTGCCACACTGACACCAAACCCAAGCTGAAGGTATCAGGAGCGCTGATCAAAAGCTTGATCCAAGAGGTTGGTTTAAGGACCTCAGTGAGAGGTGCGAAAAGGCAAAAAGGTTTTTTGGGAGGAAATCATAGAGTTCAGAGTCTAAAGGCACAGCAGAGAATGGTGACCCAAATGAAAAGCTGGATTTGGAGGAAACAAAGAGGAGAGTACTGATAGAGAGAGGCAAGGCCACAGTGGGAGCTGAACATACAACTGGGAGTTTCAGTGTTGAGCTGTCACTGTACTGGAAGCCTATGTAGTTCAGTAAACACGGGCGTGATGTGCCAGTGGCATTTACTGCAGATTACCTTGTAGACAACAGAGTTTGGGATGAGTTCAGATTAAAGATGGGAAGCTGACTCAGAGAGAACTGGAATAGTCAAGCCTGGAGGTTAGCAGGGCATGGATGAGGGCTGCCAGATGAGCTGAGATATTTGAGGAAAAAGGCAATAGTAAGGAGATGGAGGGGGACGGAGAGAATATGGGACTAATGGCTGGGCTCAGGATCAGACAGGACTACAAGCAATCAGGTTCCTCCTGAGACACTTCCCCGGGCGGCTGGGGGAGATAGAATCAATGACTCGGGATGTTACTGTGGGGCAACCAAAGATATTGGGTGGGATTCCCCAACCCCCAGCAGTGTTTTCCCAGGGGACAGAGGCAGCTCGCCATTGGCCTCTGGCAGGATCTTCTGGTTCCACTGTTGACTATAACATTTTGCAAGGTTTGGCCATGCTGCCAGCGTAGGACCCATCACGAGGGTCCTGCTCAATAGCTTTGGACTTGCTAATGTTTCTATGGCGGAAATTGCAGCTCGTGCAGGATTGGCTGTTGGACATGTCGTCTTGTAACAAAGTGGGCACCAGTGCTTCATGAGAATTGGTGGTGATGTAGAGCTGCTCGATTGTCACCAACTTTTACAGATGCACCTTTCTGGTTGTATCACAGCTTGGTATGGCTCCTGCGAGGCCCAAGATCACAAGAAACTACAAAGGATGTGAGTGTAGCCCAATCCATCACGCAAACCAGTCTCCCATCCATTGACTCTATCTACACTTCCCATTGCCTCGGAAAAGCAGCCAGCATAATCAAGGACCCCATGGACATTGGACATTCTCTCTTCCGCCTTCTTCCGTCGGGAAAGAGATACAAAAGTCTGAGGTCACGTACCAACCAACTCAAGAACAGCTTCTTCCCTGCTGCCGTCAGACTTTTGAATGGACCTACCTCGCATTAAATTGATCTTTCTCGACACCCCAGCTATCACCGTAACACTACATTCGTCACTCTCTCCTTTTCTTCTTCATGTATGGTGAGCTTTGTTTGTATAGTGCGCAAGAAACAATGCTTTTCACTGGAAATGCATGTGACAATATTAAATCAAATCAAAAAGCCAGTTCTGGCCCAGCTAATGTGTATATTAAATTCCCTCCTGTGAACCATATCAGCATTAACTTGTCCTTCATTCTTCGCTAATTGAGATGAATAGCATAGATAGCTTTAAAGAGGAAACTTGATAGGTACCTGAAGAAGAAATGAACAGATTGATACACTGATAGGGATTAATGAGGCTTATGTAAAACATGAAGAGTGACATAGATCAGATGGGCCAGAAGGCCTGATTCTATACACTTCTATGCAATTCTCTGCCTTGAATCTTAATGAGCTTCATTTTCTTCCTTTAGGACACAGCACCAAATAGATGTTTGCTTGTTTTGCTCACCAATTTTCCACCTCCTCTTTAACACGCTGACTCCTGTTGACTTCTTTATTAGGGGAAGTGTTCACCCTGCTGGGATTCCTCAAGGAATAGTTTGTAAGCCTGAATACACCAGGGGTGTGGGTACACCTGGAGAGTTGGATCGAACCGGAGTGCGGATACAACAGGAATACAAAATACACTGTGAGTGCCGATACATCAAGAGCACAGGGTCAACTTGGAGAGCTGGATACACTCGGAATATGCAGTGAGTGCCTGAAATGTTGGGATTGAGGGTGGACTGGGAATGCAGAGACACCAGCAATGCAGATTCACAAAAGTGGGGTACAAGTGGGAGGGTGGGTACATCAGGAGTGGGAATACTTTGAATATGAGAATGCAGTGACTGTATGGATACAGAGGGGGTGCAGAAACTAGAGAGTGCAGATATTAAAGAGTGCCAATACAGTGTAGATAAATTGAGAGTGCAGATGCAAAGGGGATGTCAATACATGGAGAGTGCAGATACATAGAGAGTGCCGCTACATAAAGTGTATAGATACATAGAGAGTGCAGATACATAGGGTGCAGATGCATATAGAGTGCCGAGACTAGAGAGTGCGGACACATAGACAGTGCCAAGACTAGAGGGTGTAGACACAGAGGGGAGGTGTAGATATATAGAACGTACAGATACATAGGGAGTGCAGATACATAGAGCATGCTGATGCATAGAGAGTGCAGATACATATGGTGTGCAGATACGTAAGGAATGCAGATACGTGGAGAATGTAGATACACAGGGAGTGTAGATACATAGGGAGTGCTGATACTCAGAGGGTGTAGGCACATACGGAGTGCAAATGCGTAGGGAGTGACGATACTTAGAGTGCAGATACATACTGCAGATCCATAGAGTGCAGATATATAGGGAGTGCAGATGCATACAGAGTGCAGATACATAGAGAGTGTTGAGACTAAAGAGCGCAGATACATAGGGGGGTGCAGATACATAGAACGTACAGATACATAGGGAGTGCAGACACATAGAGAGTGCAGAATCATAGAGCATGCAGATAGATAGAGAGAGCAGATACATACTGCAGATCCATAGAGTACAGATATATAGGGAGTGCAGATGCATACAGAGTGCAGATATATAGAGAGTGCAGATACATAGAGAGTGTAGATACATAGAGCAGGCAGATAGATAGAGAGTGCAGGTACATAGGGAGTGTTGATACTTAGAGTATGCAGATACATAGGGAGTGCATGACATAGGGAGTGCAGATAGATAGGGAGTGCCAATACATAGAGAGTGCAGATACATAGAGAGTGCAGATAGATAGGGAGTGCAGATACATAGGGAGTGCAGATACATAGAGAGTGCAGATAGATAGGGAGTGCAGATACATAGGGAGTGCAGATACATAGTGCAGATAGATAGGGAGTGCAGATACATAGGGAGTGCAGATAGATAGGGAGTGCCAATACATAGGAAGTGCAGATACGTAGAGAATGCTGATACATAGGGAGTGCATATACATAGGGAGTGCCGATACACAGAGGGTGCAGGTACATAGGGAGTGCAGATACATGGGGAGTGCAGATACATAGAGAATGTAGATACAAAGAGAATGCAAGTATATATAGAGTGCAAATACATGGGGAGTGCCAATATATAGAGAATGCAGATACATAGAAAATTCAAGTACATAGAGAATACAAATACACAACAAGTGGGGATACTGTGATGAGGATATACAAGGCAGATGGATACATCGGGTAAGATTTTCCAAACATGCTCAACCCAAAGCTGGAAATACTGCCCAAGGTAAACGGACATTTGCATGGTCCACCCCCTGTCCATCAGAATTCCCGTGATAGGTGGAATGGGAAAATTCCACCCGCTGGGAATATGGATACACCAGGAGTGGGAAGGCTCCAGGAATGTGGATGCATCAAGAATATTGCTACATAGGAAGTGGGAATGTATTGGAGTGCAGATACACCAGGAGTGGGGATTCACTGGGACCTGGAATACAGCGATAATGGGAATACACTAGGAGCTTGGATACGCTGGGTGTGCGAATATTCAGGAATACGGATACACCAGAATGGGATTGCGCTGAGAATGGTAGTACAATGGTAACCAAAAGTGCGGAATCACTGGGAGTATGGATAGGTTGGGAGAGGGAAAACACTGGAAGAGGTACACTGGTAATGGGAATACACTGAGAATGTGGAGGAGTGGGAATAGAGGATTCATTGGGAGTGAGGATGGACTGGGAGGGATCAGCAGTGGGAATATTCTGGGAGTGTGAATACTCTGATGAAGGGTCATCCTGACTGGAAACATTGGCTCTATTCTCTCCCCACAGATGCTGTCAGACCTGCTGAGATTTTCCAGCATTTTCTGTTTTTGTTGATGAATACTAAGTGCTTGCTGTGTGTGCTGGAGGTGTGCAATTCTCAATTCACATCCGCTCTACACATTCCTCTCTCCTGACAGATTTTCTGCTTTTGATTTTTCTTTTCAGGAGGAATTTTAAATAGTTGCACATGTCGACAGAAACTCCAGGGCCTTCTCTTAATCCAGGAACAAAGATTCCTTGTTGGAAACATAATTGCTCTGACCTTGGGGAGAATTCACATAATTTAGACTTAACACCGAATAAATCAACTCCAAGGGCAGGAGATGGGGGGGAGGGGAGGGATACATAATCAATTTCTGAAACTTAATGGAATCCATGAGTCCTGTTAATTCTCTGATTGCATCTCATACATTTGTCTTTCATCATTCAGGATAGGTTTGCTGTCATATATCAGAGTGGGACACAGGGCCGAGTGTGCACTGCCTGCTTGCATTAGCCCTCTGCTGTGGAGAAGAAGCTTTCTAGAGTTACTGTGTCAATATTCCAATAGGCCCTGTGGTGTTTCTGCAATAACATTTTGGGATAAATCCCGTTATAATTTATTGGACCTGCCGGTGGTAGTCTGGCATTCACTGTGCTACAGTAAAGGTTTATTGCAAAACTCCAAGGTGGTGTCGCAGGGCTGCCCTGAAGCCTGTTTGGGAAGCAACTTTACCTTAGGGTTGCAGTGAGGCCTGTTTGAAATGTGCCTTTACCTCAGGGCTGCACTGAGGCCTGTTTGAAATGTGCCTTTACCTCAGGGCTGCACTGAGGCCTGTTTGGGATGTGCCTTTACCTCAGGGCTTGCAGTGAGGCCTATTTGGGATGTGTCTTTACCTCAGGGCTGCACTGAGGCCTGTTTGGGATGTGCCTTTACCTCAGGGCTTGTAGTGAGGCCTGTTTGGGATGTGTCTTTACCTCAGGGCTGCACTGAGGCCTGTTTGGGATGTGCCTTTACCTCAGGGCTTACAGTGAGGCCTGTTTGGAATGTGTCTTTAGTTCAGGGCTACAGGGAGGCCTGTTTGAAATGTACCTTTAGCTCAGGCCTGCACTGAGGCCTGTTTAAGAAGCAACTTCAGCTCAGGGCTGCAGGGAGGCCTGTTTGGGAAACAACATTAATTCAGGGCTGCACTGAGGCCTGTTTGGAAAGTGCCTTTAGCTTAGGGCTGCACTGAGGCCTGTTTGGAAAGTGCCTTTAGCTTAGGGCTGCAGTAAGGCCTGTTTGAGAAGTGCCTTTAGCTCAGGCTGCACTGAGGCCTGTTTGAGAGGTGCCTTTAGTTCAGGCTGCAGAGAGCCGATTTGAGGAGTGCCTTTAGCTCAGGGCTGCAGTGAGGCCTGTTTGGGAAACAACATTAATTCAGGACTGCACTGAGGCCTGTTTGGGATGTGTCTTTAGCTCAGGCTGCACTGAGGCCTGTTTGAGAAGTGCCTTTACTTCAGGCCGCAGAGAGCCTGTTTGAGAAGTGCCTTTAGCTCATACAGCAGTGTTTGACAGTGCTGGAATTAGCACCTTTGGCCCAGGGCTGCGCTAAGCTTGTTTGGGAAGTGTGGGGGTTAGCAGCTGTAGAACAGAGTTGCACCAATAGTTGGATCCAAAGCTTACCAACTATGTAGAACCTGGCGGTTTAGTATTAGTCTCTAACACTAACAATAGGAGTTAGAGCTTACAGATAAACTTGTATTGCTTTCATTAGGAGATGAGAGCCACCATGTAGATTATTGCTGATCTAATGTTTTTTGTACAAATCAGAGGATAAGTTGAATTGATGGGCTGATTGCCAAGTGCTTGGGCATATGGTTGTGATCAGAGAATGGGCTGTGTAGTCTGAAGAAGATGGGGTTTTTAATGATTTGCTAATTTTTTTGTGCTGTTGATAAACCTGCAAGTTTCACCTGGAGGGATAGAGTGACACAATCACCTCCACATCACTCATCCTCCTGATTGGGAACTGTCATTGGGTCTAAATCCTGAACCTCCCCCCTTTCCTAACAGCTCTGTAGGTGTACCTACTTCAGAACAATTGCAGTGGTTCATGAAGGAGGTTCCCCACTACCACCTCCAGGGCAATTAAGGATGGACAACAAATGCCAACAGATCCCACAAATGGAACGTTACCAAATGGGTCGTTCTGGGGTTTCCTAGCTTTGATTCTCTCTGATGCTGAGTCTTTAGAGGTGGGAGATTGTGAGAAGTTCAGGATTATTTTACTAGCCATGCACTTCTGTGACTGTCCACTCAATGTGTGCAAATGTCTCAGAGACTCCTGATGGGTTGCTTGTCTGTAGGGACCTTGCCTTCTTCAGCTCCTGTCTTTGTTAATCTTGTCATTTGGCAGGTTTCAATCCTGGGACCACTGCTCACATCTCAGCCGAGCCTGAGTTCAGAGTGTAGTCCATAAGAACATAAGAAATAGGAGCAGGAGCAGGCCATCTAGCCCTTCGAGCCTGCCCCGCCATTCAAAAAGATCATGGCTGATCTGAAGTGGATCAGTTCCACTTTCCCGCCTTCTCCCCATAACCCTTAATCCCCTTGCCTGTCAAAAACCTATCAACCCGCGTCTTAAATATATTTAGCGAGGCAGCCTCCACCACTTCAACGGGCAGAGAATTCCAGAGATTCACCACCCTTTGAGTGAAGAAGTTCCCCCTCAGCTCCAATCTAAACTGCCCCCTTCCTTATCTTGAGGCTGTGCCCCCTAGTCCTACTGTCCTTTCTAAGCGGGAAGAATCTCTACCTCTACCCTATCCATCCCTTTCATTATCTTATACGTCTCTATAAGATCCCCCCTCATCCTTCTAAACTCCAACAAGTACAGACCCAGTCTATTTAGTCTCTCTTCATAGTCTAACCCCCTCAACTCCGGTATCAGCCTAGTGAACCTCCTCTGCACTCCCTCCAAGGCCAAAATATCCTTGCGTAAATGCAGCGACCAAAACTGCACACAGTACTCCAGCTGCGGCCTCACCAATGCCCTGTACAGCTGCAGCAAGACCTCCCTACTTTTATATTCAATCCCCCTCGCTATGAAGGCCAGCATCCCATTCGCCTTCCTGACCACCTGCTGCACCTGCAGGCTGGGTTTTTGCGACTCATGCACAAGGACCCCCAGGTCCCTCTGCACCGTCGCCTGCTGCAGTTTTTCACCTTTTAAATAATAATCCCTCCTACTATTAGTCCGGCTGCACTAACCCAATTGTGTGAAAACTTTGCTATCAGGGGCCATGATGCCTTCGTTCTTGACCAGGTGAAGCTGGAATAGAAGCTGCTGGGCAGGATCTTTAGGCTGTGCTTGCCCCAAGGCTGGGAAATCCTGCCCGAGGTTAATAGACCTTTGCTCGATCTGTCCACACCGGCTAGGATTCCCGTGGCGGGCAGTAGGAGGAACTCCACTCGGGGTATAGCAGTGTACGTACAAATGTGCATCCTCGTTTAGCTGAGATGTTGAGCTGAGGGTTTGTTTGCCTTCTCAAGTCTCAGTTGAATGTTGAAGAGCTTGTCACGCTGAGGCCAAAATAAATGTGGACATTTGAAATCAAAGAATTGAGCACTCTAAATTAAGCTACAGTCAGTTCCAGCAAATAACACGACAAATCGCTCCTGGCCAAAGTTCGAATATACAGAACTCAGATTGCTGCGGCCTATCTAGATCTGTCCCCGATTACCCATCAAGTGATCATTGCTCCTATTTGATATTCACCGTCCACAGCCCAGATAGGGCCAGACTCCAAGGTGCCCGAGTAGGCTCAGGTGTCCTGTCAACAAGTCATCAATTAGACTATTCTCCTGAGACCCCATTGGCAGAAGGTCAAGGTAGAAAAAGTGCGAGGCCACAGGGAATAAAAATAGGCAGTCTGGACACCTTGGAAGCAAAGACCAGAGACGACCGAGGCCAGACCAAAGAAGAAAGGAAGCAAGCGGAGAAGAAATGGCCAGTGAGAATCACCTTCACAAAGACAAAACAAAGGGACTCACGGATCGGATCTACGCCTACCAAGCCATCTTTATGGGTAGTGTAGTTGAATCCTGGGTGTTTTCCTGTATACGTTGTGGGTAATTTACAGGTTAATAATATTGAATAAAGTTTGTTGCGTTTTATCTGTGTCCATACTCTATTCTCACAAATAAAGGCCCCAGGGTAAAACTTTGATTAAGAAGCTGGTTAAAGTATCTGAATTGGACGGATACAACAACCGCATGGCGTTCTCCAGATGTGGGGAAGTTCTGCCCAGTGGCCCGGCCAATATTTACCCCTCAGCGTCGCCGCTTGTTATCTGCTCGTTGGCACCTTGCTGCTTGTGGGATCTTGCTGTGCGTCAACAGGGCTGTCGCCCTTCCCAATGGTTGAGCGCACCCAGAAGAGAGAGCTCCATTGGCTGTAGAGCGCTTTGGGATGTCCTGAGGTTGCCGCCTGGTACAAAGTGGCACTCTGACCGCTCTCAAGCTGGGTGTGTGGTGCCTGGGTGTGGCCCACCAGTCAAAAGGGGCTTATTTCAAATCCTCTCAGACTTCCAGGCTGTAGAGACAGCGGATAAAACAAAACGGTTTCTCGAAATACACCCCAACGCCTTCCTCACATCCTGGCACAGACAGGGAGAACTCCTTCTTTCAAGGAAATTTCTTAGCCTGGCGAACAACAAACCCCATCCAACCAACAGATTTAATTTGACCCATATGAAGGGTTATTACTTGCAGGTCTCTGTAATAAGTGGTGCTATTAACACGCTCTTTAGGGAAAACAGGCATGCCTGGGGATTCTGCTCAGATTCCAAAGTATCTTGTAGCTCGGTGGCCAACACGTAACTCAGTAGGCATGAACAAAGGGGTACCGTTGGCAGTGCTGTAACTGTGCCACCTTCTGGTGCACTGGGCTTGTCAAGTGGAGTCCGGTTCGGGAATCATGGCCCTGCGTGCACTGAGTCAGTGTGAATCAGGCTCCCTTCCTCCTCCTCCTCTGCCCCCTTCACACTTTCCAGATGGATTTGATGCCGAGAGAGGCCCCACATATCATCCTGCACCTCATAAATTACGCAGCTAATCATTGCTCCCATATGAGCCTGAACAAGACGGGAGACAAAACCCAAAAAAAGCTGGACTGACAACCAGGAGAAGGGAGCAGAGTAGTTTTGCGTTTTTCATTAACTGAGGCTGCCTTCGACATGTCCGTGGTGCGGTAGAAATTAACTGCACACAGGCAAGAATGGAATATTTTCACTGGCACTCGGTGCTGCTGTCTCTGTCTCCAATACAGACAGAAAAAACACTGACAAAAGCCACCAAAAATAAGAAGTAAGACTTGGCTGCGATTCTTAGATCCAATGCCAAGGCTTACTGAGCCAAAGTGCTGGTTTCCTGGAGGGCTGCGGAGGGTATCTGTTTATTCCAGAAACACTGAAAAGTCCACACTTCCTGACAGGAGCCTGTCCAGCACTGGGCAAACCCATCGCGAAAGGAGGAGGTTCGGCACGGCACAGGGAGGGACCCATTTTCTGCAGCTTCTCCCCAATCAGGATAGACGGACAGGAGACAAGTTTTAAAACTTATTTATTGATGTCACAAGTCAGCTTACATTCACACTGCAATGAAGTTACTGTGAAAATCCCCTAGTTGCCACACTCCGGTGCCTGTTCGGGTACACAGAGGGAGAACTTAGTATGGCCAATGCACCTAACCAGAACGTTTTTTGAACTATGGGAGGAAACAGGAAACCCACGCAGACACGGGGAGAACATGCAGACCCCACACAGACAGTGACCCAAGCCAGGAATCGAACCCAGGTCCCTGGCGCTGTGAAGCAGCAGTGCTAACCACTGTGTTACCGTGCTGCCCAGAGTACATAACCCAGGCCCACTCCCCTGCCCTATCCCACACATTTAAGCTTTTTAAGTTTATTTATTGTATCACAAGTAGGCTTACATTAACATTGCAATGAAGTTACTGTGAAAATCCCCTCGCTGCCACTCTCCGACACCTGTTCGGGTACACTGAGGGAGAATTTAGCATGGCCAATCCACCTAACCAGCACATCTTTCGGGCTGTGGGAGGAAACCGGAGCACACATCGGAAACCCACGCAGACACGGGGGGAACATGCAGTCTCCACTCAGACAGTGGCCCGAGCCAGAATCAAACCCAGGTCCCTGGCACTGTGAGGCAGCAGTGCTAACCACTGTGCCACCATGCACCCTATTTTACAGATCAATCAATGGCACCAATAATCCATTTTTTAAATTCAGTCGTGGGACATGGGCATCGCTGGCTAGCCAGCATTTATTTCCCATCCCTAGTTGCCCTTGGAGGCAATTGAGAATCAACCACATTGCTGTAGCTCTGGAGTCATAAATAGGCCAGACCAGGTAAAGATGGTGGATTTCCTTCTCCAAAGGACATTAGCGAACCAGATGGGTTTTTCCAACAATCGACAATGGTTTCATGGTCATCAGTAGATTCTTAATTCCTGGAATGTAGAAGGGCATGGCTTTTAGACAAGGCACAAGATCATACATCACTGTGATTCCCTCTGTAGTTGAATATCCTGCTTGACTTACAATGGTAGGAGGTCTATAAGCCCTTTACAGCCAAGAGCATCTGTTGAACTGTGGGAGGAAACCAGAGGTTGCATGTTCTCCCTGTGTCTGTGTGTATTTCCTCCGGGTGCTCCAGATTCCTCCTACCATCCAAAGATATGTGAGTTAAGTTGATTGGCTGTGGTAAATTGCCCCTTAGTCTCAGGGAGGCTAGCAGGGTAAATATGTGGGGATAGAGCCTGAGTAGGGTTGTTGTCAATGCAGGCTCAATGGGCTGAATGGCCTCCTTCTGCACTTTACAGATTCTATGATTCTATGAAGTGACTATCAGATCAAATTTACTGAGACATTAGGTCAGGTAAGACTTGGTCAAAGAGTCTTAGATTAAATGGAGAGGCTGAAATGAGGAGAGATACACAAGTGAAATGAAGGGATTGATAGAGGGAGTTCCAGAGCTTGGGGTTGAGGCAGCTCAAGGCATGGTTGCCAATGATCGAGCAATAAAAATAGGCCAAACAGAGAACAAAATTGGAGGGGCACAGAGGCCTCAATCTTCACACTCGGTTTGGGGGGGCACAGACTTGGGGAAATTCCAAACTCCGCAAACCCCATTCAGGAGGAAGTACCCCAGATGTTCTCATTTTTGCTCCAGGGTGGTGGGTGGTGTTAACTGGAGTCAGGTCTGCTCCCTCCACCCACCCCCCCACTCCTCAACCCTCTGTACACAGTGCGGGGGCAGCCAGCACTGCTGGGCTCAGAAGCAGGCATTATTAAAGTCCAGCCTCGCTGCTCCGAGACTTGTAAGAAAAAGAACAGCTTTCTTAAAAAAATGCTCTCTAGCCCTCACCACTTTTGCCACCGTACCTATCCACCAACACACAGTCCCCTTGTCCCATCTATGTTAACGCATGGCATCTCATGCCCTGTCCACCTCCATGGCTCTTTATAATCGCTATGCCAACTTATTGCCAACTCATTTCAAACTATGTCCCCCCAAACATCAGCTAATGCACTTACAACCTCAATGCCAACTCAGCCTGTATCCATTCTGGGAAGACCTCAGGAACCATTATTTTAAAAAAAGCTCTCATTGATAAACTTTCATTCACTATATTTAATTGCTTCAAATGCCTAATCTTTTATAAAGCAGATTTTATTCAAGTACTTAATCCTCTATAAGAACAAACATTTGTATTCATTGTTCTATATCAAGTCTGTATAATCACTTGAGATTGTCAGTCAAACTGTGAACAGGCAGGCACCCTGCTGTGATAATGATAGGTTGTGAAATCAGTCATGCAGCATAAAACCTACAATGATCGCCCCAAGCTCATGTTAATGGAATGAAATAAAATGCTGATTTCTTTTAAAACCTTTAGACTGTTTTCATTTAAGTTAAAGGCCAGGAAATTTAAATGCCTGGATGACTTGTCAGTTCCAATATAATTTTAAGATTTTGGTAGCTTGACAGTTACAGTGTGTTTATCCACTTTTTACACACATTCATGTTTCATTTTAATAATCCTAAGTGATACTTGACCTTGCCCAAAGGGCTCTTAATCTCTCCCAAAGGAATCCCTGGGCCTAAGGTAATCCTACCTCTTTCGAGAACTCTAGTAAGTGTAGACCTTTGCCTGAAAAGTGTGATGGCCACAAGGCATGTTTCAGAAAGCGGGGTGACAAAACTTGCACCTGACTGAAGACAGCTGCAATTTTACATGTGCAGCGGCCTGCATGAAGCTCACACTCCAGAAACCACCCTCATTCTCACCTCCTCCCAGGTGAAAATGGTGAGTGTCATATTCAGGGAGTGACCTTCCAGAATAGGGTATCCTGTGTCATCTCGACTGAGCTGGAGACCCACGGCAGTGAAGCTCAATGTATGACAGGGAGGTTAGATGAGTGGGACTTGGTTAGAATATGAGGAGTAGAGCTCTGGACGATGAAATCTATGAGCAGGGTTCACAACATTGGCATCAGGAACAACCATTTTGAAGATGGATGGGTTTTTAACAGCACTGTCCAATCTGTCACTGAGCCAAGGAGATTGTGGAGTTCTTAAGTTCAATCCTAGCTCCTCATTTAGTCACTGCAGTATTAGGGTCACCTCTATTAGATTCACTGCCATCTCAATATGATCAAACAGGATTATTGCTCCTGACCGTGAGCCTGGTTTATTTATTATTGTCACATGTATTAGTACACAGTGAAAAGTATTATTTCTTGCGCAGTATACAGACAAAGCATACCGTACACAGAGAAGGAAAGGGGAGAGTACAGAATGTAGTGTTACAGTCACAGCTGGAGTGTAGAGAAAGATTAACTTAATACAAGGTAGATCCATTCACAAGTCTGATGGCATCAGGGAAGAAGCTGGTCAGTTGGTACGTGAGCTCAGACTTTTGATTTTTTTCCCATTGGAAAAAGGTGGAAGAGGGAATGTCTGGGGTGCGTGGGGTCTTTAATTATGCCGGCTGCTTTTCCGAGGCAGCGGGGAGTGTAGACGGAGTCAACGGATGGGAGGCTGGTTTGAGTGATGGATTGGGCTACATTCACAACCCTTTTTAGTTTCTTGCAGTCTTGGGCAGAGCAGGAGCCCATGCCAAGCTGTGATACAACCAGAAAGAATGCTTTCTATGGCGCATCTATAAAAGTCGATGAGAGTCGTAGCAGACGACTGGTGGTGGAACACGGGATTTGTGTGAAGTCAGGGTAAGATCCAGTTTTTAGGGTTTTGTTAATGATCTCCATGTTGATAACTTGTGGGAAAGGCAATTGGAGAATACATTTCCTTCAGAAAAAATATCAACACTGGAGATTTTTTAAAAGCTATTGAAAAAAGACTTCAGCTCATGGACATGCTAGCTGTCACTCACCTTCAGAGAATCAGAGAACCCTACAGTACAGAAAGAGGCCCTTCGGCCCATCGAGTCTGCACCGAACACAATCCCACCCAGGCCCTACCCCCATATCCCTACATATCCTACCCACTAATCCCTCTACCCTTCGCATCTCAGGACACTAAGGGGCAATTTTATCATGGCCAATCCACCTAACCCGCACACCTTTGGACTGTTGGAGGAAATCGGAGCATCCAGAGGAAACCCACGCAGGCACGAGGAGAATGGGCAAACTCCACACAGGCAGTGACCTGAGTCGGGAATCGAACCCAGGTCCCTGAGTTGCTCCCATCTTGTGGGAGCAGGAGGTGGGGGAGGAAACTGTTTGCTTGTTGGATTTTCTTGGATTGAAATTTTTGGTGATTATGATACTTAAATCTCCAGTGCAGTATTTAACCATACACATTGTGTTTAACAGTTGCAGGAGTAACACTAATGATCTAAGAAGGGCTAACTGATAGTGCAGCTAGAAAATGCCCTGGACAGTCTGCATGCTGTAAGAGTTAAGGAAATAAGGTGGTACGGTGGTTAGCATTGCTGCCTCACAGCTCCAGGGACCCAGGTTCGATTCCGGCCTCGGGTCACTGTCTGTGTGGGGTCTGCACATTCTCCCCGTGTCTGCGCGGGTTTCCTCTGGGTACTCCGGTTTCCTCCCACAGTCCAAAAATGTGTGGGTCTGGTGGAATGACCGTGCTAAATTGCCTCTTAATGTGCCAAGATGTGCAGGTTAAGGGAATGGCATAGGGTTAGGGGGAGAGGGCAGAGAAGTGGGATGCTCTTTCAGAGAGTCAGTGCAGGCTAGATGTCCTCTTTCCACGCTGTCGGGATTCGATGTTAAATCCCTTCCATTAACACTATTCTGCTTTTGCTGCACACTTGTCCAATCTCTGCATTTATACGTTCTACCACTTGACATTTATTACTGGGGGGGAGCTATACACAACTCCCACGACAGTTGTAAATCCATTTCTATTTCTTAACTCCACCTATGAAGCCACTACTGCCTGCTTACCTCTTGTTGTATCCTTATTACTGAAGTGAACCTTGCTGCAGGCACTCTCTTGATGTCTCCGGCCTGCTGCCCTGCTGGAACAGCACAGCGGGCTGCGAGAATCCCGGCCACTGATTCTCTTGAGTGCGTTCCAACAGTTTACCGTAGCAATAAGTCCCGGAGCCAACAAGTGGGCAGGCCATTTCCGATTTGGGAACGAGCAAGAAACCAGATTTTGCTAACCAGATGGTGCACAGACATTTTATAATGATAACCGGGACAAGTTCAACGCAGTGTTTGAAAGGGAGACACTGAAAGTGGCCAAGACAGAGGTAAACCTGACTTCCAAGAGGATTCAGCCTCAGAAATGGAGGAGGAGGCGGTGGAATCGCAGTCAGAGACTGACCGAGAACGACCCCCCCCCCACCCCCCACCGACCCCTCCACCATCCCCCCACCTCCCCAATCCCTCCCCCACCCCCCCACCCCACCCCCCGACAACAGAGGCTCCTTAACATTCCACAAGGGACGCTTGCCCACGTGGTATACAGTCCCCCACCAGACCGTGGAAACAACAGAAATGAGGCCCAGAGCCAAACAACAAGGGCAGCCCCATCATCAGAAGAGTGAGGGGGGCAGAGGAGGAGGGGTGTGATAGCCCCCATCAGTTCACAGAGAATCACTGACTGATCTCCCCATGGGGCCCGTTGGATTTGAGTTCCCCTGGTAACAGCAATGGTCTACCCAGGTGGAGCTCTTTATCTGAGCCCTTTATAAGGCAGACACCGGGGAGTTCTGTCTGGGACCAGTGTCACGGACTGGTGGTTTTACAATAAATACCATTCCTCTCCAGGAAGGCTTCCTGAGGAAGTACAGGGCTTGAGCCCCTGGGGTAAATGCAAATTGAACTTTCTACCTTAGAGACAAGACTGTTATCACTGAGCTGGGGCTGACAGAAACCATTAACTTCGAGAAAGCAATTTGGAGTTCTCTGTACGCCAGGCAGCAAGCCTCTGATCATCAATGCTTCCTTAGATCAGCAGCATGGCCTGAATCTCCCTGGAGAAGCACGGCCTGCCCCTCCCTGAGGCAGCACGGCCTACCCAACCCTGAGGCAGGACGGCCTCTCTCCCTGAGGCAGCACGGCCTACCCCACCCTGAGGCAGCACGGCCTCTCTCCCTGAGGCAGCACGGCCTCTCTCCCTGAGGCAGCACGGCCTCTCTCCCTGAGGCAGCACGGCCAACCCCACCCTGAGGCAGGACGGCCTGCCCCTCCCTGAGGCAGCACGGCCTCTCTCCCTGAGGCAGCACGGCCTCTCTCCCTGAGGCAGCACGGCCTCTCTCCCTGAGGCAGCACGGCCTCTCTCCCTGAGGCAGCACGGCCTGCCCCTCCCTGAGGCAGCACGGCCTCTCTCCCTGAGGCAGCACGGCCTACCCCACCCTGAGGCAGCACGGCCTCTCTCCCTGAGGCAGCACGGCCTCTCTCCCTGAGGCAGCACGGCCTCTCTCCCTGAGGCAGCACGGCCTCTCTCCCTGAGGCAGCACGGCCTGCCCCTCCCTGAGGCAGCACGGCCTCTCTCCCTGAGGCAGCACGGCCTACCCCACCCTGAGGCAGCACGGCCTCTCTCCCTGAGGCAGCACGGCCTCTCTCCCTGAGGCAGCACGGCCTGCCCCTCCCTGAGGCAGCACGGCCTCTCTCCCTGAGGCAGCACGGCCTCTCTCCCTGAGGCAGCACGGCCTACCCCACCCTGAGGCAGCACGGCCTACCCCACCCTGAGGCAGCACGGCCTACCCCACCCTGAGGCAGCACGGCCTCTCTCCCTGAGGCAGCACAGCCTCTCTCCCTGGAGCAGCACGGCCTCTCTCCCTGAGGCAGCACGGCCTCTCTCCCTGGAGCAGCACGGCCTCTCTCCCTGAGGCAGCATGGCCTACCCCACCCTGAGGCAGCACGGCCTCTCTCCCTGAGGCAGCACGGCCTCTCTCCCTGGAGCAGCACGGCCTCTCTCCCTGGAGCAGCACGGCCTACCCCTCCCTGAGGCAGCACGGCCTCTCTCCCTGAGGCAGCACGGCCTCTCTCCCTGGAGCAGCACGGCCTCTCTCCCTGAGGCAGCATGGCCTACCCCACCCTGAGGCAGCACGGCCTCTCTCCCTGAGGCAGCACGGCCTCTCTCCCTGGAGCAGCACGGCCTCTCTCCCTGAGGCAGCATGGCCTACCCCACCCTGAGGCAGCACGGCCTCTCTCCCTGAGGCAGCACGGCCTCTCTCCCTGAGGCAGCACGGCCTCTCTCCCTGAGGCAGCACGGCCTCTCTCCCTGGAGCAGCACGGCCTCTCCCTGAGGCAGCACGGCCTCTCTCCCTGAGGCAGCACGGCCTCTCTCCCTGGAGCAGCACGGCCTCTCTCCCTGAGGCAGCACGGCCTCTCTCCCTGGAGCAGCACGGCCTCTCTCCCTGAGGCAGCACGGCCTCTCTCCCTGGAGCAGCACGGCCTCTCTCCCTGAGGCAGCATGGCCTACCCCACCCTGAGGCAGCACGGCCTCTCTCCCTGAGGCAGCACGGCCTCTCTCCCTGGAGCAGCACGGCCTCTCTCCCTGGAGCAGCACGGCCTACCCCTCCCTGAGGCAGCACGGCCTCTCTCCCTGGAGCAGCATGGCCTACCCCACCCTGAGGCAGCACGGCCTCTCTCCCTGGAGCAGCACAGCCTCTCCCTGAGGCAGCACGGCCTCTCTCCCTGGAGCAGCACAGCCCCTCCCTGAGGCAGCACGGCCTCTCCCTGAGGCAGCACGGCCTCTCTCCCTGAGGCAGCACGGCCTCTCTCCCTGAGGCAGCACGGCCTCTCCCTGAGGCAGCACGGCCTCTCTCCCTGGAGCAGCACGGCCTCTCTCCCTGAGGCAGCACGGCCTCTCTCCCTGAGGCAGCACGGCCTCTCTCCCTGAGGCAGCACGGCCTCTCTCCCTGAGGCAGCACGGCCTCTCTCCCTGAGGCAGCACGGCCTACCCCACCCTGAGGCAGCACGGCCTCTCTCCCTGGAGCAGCACGGCCTCTCTCCCTGAGGCAGCACGGCCTCTCTCCCTGAGGCAGCACGGCCTCTCTCCCTGAGGCAGCACGGCCTCTCTCCCTGAGGCAGCACGGCCTCTCTCCCTGAGGCAGCACGGCCTCTCTCCCTGAGGCAGCACGGCCTCTCCCTGAGGCAGCACGGCCTCTCTCCCTGAGGCAGCACGGCCTCTCTCCCTGAGGCAGCACGGCCTCTCCCTGAGGCAGCACGGCCTCTCTCCCTGGAGCAGCACGGCCTCTCTCCTTGGGGCAGCACGGCCTCTCTCCCTGGAGCAGCACGGCCTCTCTCCCTGGAGCAGCACGGCCTCTCTCCCTGAGGCAGCACGGCCTCTCTCCCTGAGGCAGCACGGCCTCTCTCCCTGAGGCAGCACGGCCTCTCTCCCTGAGGCAGCACGGCCTCTCTCCCTGGAGCAGCACGGCCTCTCTCCCTGAGGCAGCACGGCCTGCCTCTCCCTGAGGCAGCACGGCCTCTCTCCCTGGAGCAGCACGGCCTCTCTCCCTGAGGCAGCACGGCCTCTCTCCCTGAGACAGCACGGCCTCTCTCCCTGGAGCAGCACGGCCTCTCCCTGAGACAGCACGGCCTCTCTCCCTGAGGCAGCACGGCCTCTCTCCCTGAGGCAGCACGGCCTCTCTCCCTGGAGCAGCACGGCCTCTCTCCCTGGGGCAGCACGGCCTCTCTCCCTGGGGCAGCACGGCCTCTCCCTGAGACAGCACGGCCTCTCTCCCTGAGGCAGCACGGCCTCTCTCCCTGGAGCAGCACGGCCTCTCTCCCTGGGGCAGCACGGCCTCTCCCTGAGACAGCACGGCCTCTCTCCCTGAGGCAGCACGGCCTCTCTCCCTGGGGCAGCACGGCCTCTCTCCCTGGAGCAGCACGGCCTCTCCCTGAGACAGCACGGCCTCTCTCCCTGAGACAGCACGGCCTCTCTCCCTGAGACAGCACGGCCTCTCTCCCTGAGGCAGCACGGCCTCTCTCCCTGGAGCAGCACGGCCTCTCTCCCTGAGGCAGCACGGCCTCTCTCCCTGAGGCAGCACGGCCTCTCTCCCTGAGGCAGCACGGCCTCTCTCCCTGAGGCAGCACGGCCTCTCTCCCTGGAGCAGCACGGCCTCTCTCCCTGAGGCAGCACGGCCTCTCTCCCTGAGGCAGCACGGCCTCTCTCCCTGAGGCAGCACGGCCTCTCTCCCTGGAGCAGCACGGCCTCTCTCCCTGGAGCAGCACGGCCTCTCTCCCTGAGACAGCACGGCCTCTCTCCCTGAGGCAGCACGGCCTCTCTCCCTGAGGCAGCACGGCCTCTCTCCCTGAGACAGCACGGCCTCTCTCCCTGAGGCAGCACGGCCTACCCCACCCTGAGACAGCACGGCCTCTCTCCCTGAGGCAGCACGGCCTCTCTCCCTGAGGCAGCACGGCCTCTCTCCCTGAGGCAGCACGGCCTACCCCACCCTGAGGCAGCACGGCCTCTCTCCCTGGAGCAGCACGGCCTCTCTCCCGGAGGCAGCACGGCCTCTCTCCCTGAGGCAGCATGGCCTCTCTCCCTGAGGCAGCACGGCCTCTCTCCCTGAGGCAGCACGGCCTCTCTCCCTGGAGCAGCATGGCCTACCCCACCCTGAGACAGCACGGCCTCTCTCCCTGAGGCAGCACGGCCTCTCTCCTTGAGGCAGCACGGCCTCTCTCCCTGGAGCAGCACGGCCTCTCTCCCTGAGGCAGCACGGCCTCTCTCCCTGAGGCAGCACGGCCTCTCCCTGAGGCAGCACGGCCTCTCTCCCTGAGGCAGCACGGCCTCTCTCCCTGAGGCAGCACGGCCTCTCTCCCTGGAGCAGCACGGCCTCTCTCCCTGGGGCAGCACGGCCCCTCTCCCTGGAGCAGCACGGCCTCTCTCCCTGAGGCAGCACGGCCTCTCTCCCTGGGGCAGCACGGCCTCTCTCCCTGGGGCAGCACGGCCTCTCTCCCTGAGACAGCACGGCCTCTCTCCCTGAGGCAGCACGGCCTCTCTCCCTGGAGCAGCACGGCCTCTCTCCCTGAGGCAGCACGGCCTCTCTCCCTGAGGCAGCACGGCCTCTCTCCCTGGAGCAGCACGGCCTCTCTCCCTGAGGCAGCACGGCCTCTCTCCCTGGAGCAGCACGGCCTCTCTCCCTGGAGCAGCACGGCCTCTCTCCCTGAGGCAGCACGGCCTCTCTCCCTGAGACAGCACGGCCTCTCTCCCTGAGGCAGCACGGCCTACCCCACCCTGAGACAGCACGGCCTCTCTCCCTGAGGCAGCACGGCCTCTCTCCCTGAGGCAGCACGGCCTCTCTCCCTGAGGCAGCACGGCCTCTCTCCCTGGAGCAGCACGGCCTCTCTCCCTGAGGCAGCACGGCCTCTCTCCCTGAGGCAGCACGGCCTCTCTCCCTGAGGCAGCACGGCCTCTCTCCCTGGAGCAGCATGGCCTACCCCACCCTGAGACAGCACGGCCTCTCTCCCTGAGGCAGCACGGCCTCTCTCCCTGAGGCAGCACGGCCTCTCTCCCTGAGGCAGCACGGCCTCTCCCTGAGGCAGCACGGCCTCTCTCCCTGAGGCAGCACGGCCTCTCTCCCTGAGGCAGCACGGCCTCTCTCCCTGGAGCAGCACGGCCTCTCTCCCTGAGGCAGCACGGCCTCTCTCCCTGAGGCAGCACGGCCTCTCTCCCTGGAGCAGCACGGCCTCTCTCCTTGGGGCAGCACGGCCTCTCTCCCTGGAGCAGCACGACCTCTCTCCCTGAGGCAGCACGACCTCTCTCCCTGAGGCAGCACGGCCTCTCTCCCTGAGGCAGCACGGCCTCTCTCCCTGGAGCAGCACGGCCTCTCTCCCTGAGGGAGCACGGCCTCTCTCCCTGAGGGAGCACGGCCTCTCTCCCTGAGGGAGCACGGCCTACCCCACCCTGAGGCAGCACGGCCTCTCTCCCTGAGGCAGCACGGCCTCTCTCCCTGGAGCAGCACGGCCTCTCTCCCTGAGGGAGCACGGCCTCTCTCCCTGGAGCAGCACGGCCTCTCTCCCTGAGGCAGGGTTTTACTGGGGTTGATGCACAATTCTGCTCACGTCCCGTGATGCAAATCAGCTGCAGAGATGGAGCAGGAAGGTCCGAGCTGGAAAACACATCCCTGAACACAGCCCATTGAGACTGCCTGCTATATTTAACACTTCCTGAACTCCATTTCACCTTGCATGAAGGAGACAAATTGAAAAACAAGATTCTCCTTTCCAAGTTAAGAGAGAGGAAACGAGCCGATAGCATAACAATTACGGTCAAAGTCAGCAAGAATTCTAAATGACTCAGTATGTCGACTCAAAGCAAAGCATTTAACACTTCCCCCTTCTGCCAAAAGCGGTCATGAGTTTCCCACCAGTCCAAATTATTTTTATTGCTCCTTCTGCAAGGCCATCTAAACAGATATCCAATCACTACTTACTCCCCGAGTATAGATCGATGGTCACTTACCCCCTCCCCTCACTCTGAATATAGATCGATGGTCACTTACCCCCTCCCCTCACTCTGAATATAGATCGATGGTCACTTACCCCCCTCCCCTCACTCTGAATATAGATCGATGGTCACTTACCCCCCTCCCCTCACTCTGAATATAGATCGATGGTCACTTACCCCCCTCCCCTCACTCTGAATATAGATCGATGGTCACTTACCCCCCTCCCCTCACTCTGAATATAGATCGATGGTCACTTACCCCCCTCCCCTCACTCTGAATATAGATCGATGGTCACTTAACCCCCTCCCCTCACTCTGAATATAGATCGATGGTCACTTACCCCCCTCCCCTCACTCTGAATATAGATCGATGGTCACTTACCCCCTCCCCTCACTCTGAATAGAGATCGATGGTCACTTACCCCCTCCCCTCACTCTGAATGTAGATCGATGGTCACTTACCCCCTCCCCTCACTCTGAATATAGATCGATGGTCACTTACCCCCCTCCCCTCACTCTGAATATAGATCGATGGTCACTTACCCCCCTCCCCTCACTCCCTGAATATAGATCGATGGTCACTTACCCCCCTCCCCTCACTCTGAATATAGATCGATGGTCACTTACCCCCCTCCCCTCACTCTGAATATAGATCGATGGTCACTTACCCCCTCCCCTCACTCTGAATATAGATCGATGGTCACTTACCCCCCTCCCCTCACTCTGAATATAGATCGATGGTCACTTACCCCCTCCCCTCACTCTGAATATAGATCGATGGTCACTTACCCCCTCCCCTCACTCTGAATATAGATCGATGGTCACTTACCCCCCTCCCCTCACTCTGAATATAGATCGATGGTCACTTACCCCCTCCCCTCACTCTGAATATAGATCGATGGTCACTTACCCCCTCCCCTCACTCTGAATATAGATCGATGGTCACTTACCCCCCTCCCCTCACTCCCTGAATATAGATCGATGGTCACTTACCCCCCTCCCCTCACTCTGAATATAGATCGATGGTCACTTACCCCCTCCCCTCACTCTGAATATAGATCGATGGTCACTTACCCCCTCCCCTCACTCCCTGAATATAGATCGATGGTCACTTACCCCCCTCCCCTCACTCTGAATATAGATCGATGGTCACTTACCCCCCTCCCCTCACTCTGAATATAGATCGATGGTCACTTACCCCCTCCCCTCACTCTGAATATAGATCGATGGTCACTTACCCCCTCCCCTCACTCTGAATATAGATCGATGGTCACTTACCCCCTCCCCTCACTCCCTGAATATAGATCGATGGTCACTTACCCCCCTCCCCTCACTCTGAATATAGATCGATGGTCACTTACCCCCCTCCCCTCACTCCCTGAATATAGATCGATGGTCACTTACCCCCTCCCCTCACTCTGAATATAGATCGATGGTCACTTACCCCCCTCCCCTCACTCTGAATATAGATCGATGGTCACTTACCCCCCTCCCCTCACTCTGAATATAGATCGATGGTCACTTACCCCCTCCCCTCACTCTGAATATAGATCGATGGTCACTTACCCCCTCCCCTCACTCTGAATATAGATCGATGGTCACTTACCCCCCTCCCCTCACTCTGAATATAGATCGATGGTCACTTACCCCCCTCCCCTCACTCTGAATATAGATCGATGGTCACTTACCCCCTCCCCTCACTCTGAATATAGATCGATGGTCACTTACCCCCTCCCCTCACTCTGAATATAGATCGATGGTCACTTACCCCCTCCCCTCACTCCCTGAATATAGATCGATGGTCACTTACCCCCCTCCCCTCACTCTGAATATAGATCGATGGTCACTTACCCCCTCCCCTCACTCTGAATATAGATCGATGGTCACTTACCCCCCTCCCCTCACTCTGAATATAGATCGATGGTCACTTACCCCCTCCCCTCACTCTGAATATAGATCGATGGTCACTTACCCCCTCCCCTCACTCCCTGAATATAGATCGATGGTCACTTACCCCCTCCCCTCACTCTGAATATAGATCGATGGTCACTTACCCCCTCCCCTCACTCCCTGAATATAGATCGATGGTCACTTACCCCCTCCCCTCACTCTGAATATAGATCGATGGTCACTTACCCCCTCCCCTCACTCTGAATATAGATCGATGGTCACTTACCCCCTCCCCTCACTCTGAATATAGATCGATGGTCACTTACCCCCTCCCCTCACTCTGAATATAGATCGATGGTCACTTACCCCCTCCCCTCACTCTGAATATAGATCGATGGTCACTTACCCCCTCCCCTCACTCTGAATATAGATCGATGGTCACTTACCCCCCTCCCCTCACTCTGAATATAGATCGATGGTCACTTACCCCCTCCCCTCACTCTGAATATAGATCGATGGTCACTTACCCCCTCCCCTCACTCCCTGAATATAGATCGATGGTCACTTACCCCCTCCCCTCACTCTGAATATAGATCGATGGTCACTTACCCCCTCCCCTCACTCTGAATATAGATCGATGGTCACTTACCCCCCTCCCCTCACTCTGAATATAGATCGATGGTCACTTACCCCCCTCCCCTCACTCTGAATATAGATCGATGGTCACTTACCCCCTCCCCTCACTCTGAATATAGATCGATGGTCACTTACCCCCCTCCCCTCACTCTGAATATAGATCGATGGTCACTTACCCCCTCCCCTCACTCTGAATATAGATCGATGGTCACTTACCCCCTCCCCTCACTCTGAATATATATCGATGGTCACTTACCCCCTCCCCTCACTCTGAATATAGATCGATGGTCACTTACCCCCTCCCCTCACTCTGAATATAGATCGATGGTCACTTACCCCCTCCCCTCACTCCCTGAATATAGATCGATGGTCACTTACCCCCCTCCCCTCACTCCCTGAATATAGATCGATGGTCACTTACCCCCCTCCCCTCACTCTGAATATAGATCGATGGTCACTTACCCCCTCCCCTCACTCTGAATATAGATCGATGGTCACTTACCCCCTCCCCTCACTCTGAATATAGATCGATGGTCACTTACCCCCTCCCCTCACTCTGAATATAGATCGATGGTCACTTACCCCCTCCCCTCACTCTGAATATAGATCGATGGTCACTTACCCCCTCCCCTCACTCCGAATATAGATCGATGGTCACTTACCCCCCTCCCCTCACTCTGAATATAGATCGATGGTCACTTACCCCCTCCCCTCACTCTGAATATAGATCGATGGTCACTTACCCCCTCCCCTCACTCTGAATATAGATAGATGGTCACTTACCCCCTCCCCTCACTCTGAATATAGATCGATGGTCACTTACCCCCCTCCCCTCACTCCCTGAATGTAGATCGATGGTCACTTACCCCCTCCCCTCACTCTGAATATAGATCGATGGTCACTTACCCCCTCCCCTCACTCCCTGAATATAGATCGATGGTCACTTACCCCCCTCCCCTCACTCTGAATATAGATCGATGGTCACTTACCCCCCTCCCCTCACTCTGAATATAGATCGATGGTCACTTACCCCCTCCCCTCACTCTGAATATAGATCGATGGTCACTTACCCCCTCCCCTCACTCTGAATATAGATCGATGGTCACTTACCCCCCTCCCCTCACTCTGAATATAGATCGATGGTCACTTACCCCCCTCCCCTCACTCTGAATATAGATCGATGGTCACTTACCCCCTCCCCTCACTCTGAATATAGATCGATGGTCACTTACTCCCCTCCCCTCACTCTGAATATAGATCGATGGTCACTTACCCCCCTCCCCTCACTCTGAATATAGATCGATGTTCACTTACCCCCTCCCCTCACGCTGAATATAGATCGATGGTCACTTACCCCCCTCCCCTCACTCTGAATATAGATCGATGGTCACTTACCCCCTCCCCTCACTCTGAATATAGATCGATGGTCACTTACCCCCTCCCCTCACTCTGAATATAGATCGAAGGTCACTTACCCCCCTCCCCTCACTCTGAATATAGATCGATGGTCACTTACCCCCTCCCCTCACTCTGAATATAGATCGATGGTCACTTACCCCCTCCCCTCACTCTGAATATAGATCGATGGTCACTTACCCCCCTCCCCTCACTCTGAATATAGATCGATGGTCACTTACCCCCTCCCCTCACTCTGAATATAGATCGATGGTCACTTACCCCCCTCCCCTCACTCTGACTATAGATCGATGGTCACTTACCCCCCTCCCCTCACTCTGAATATAGATCGATGGTCACTTACCCCCTCCCCTCACTCTGAATATAGATCGATGGTCACTTACCCCCTCCCCTCACTCTGAATATAGATCGATGGTCACTTACCCCCCTCCCCTCACTCTGAATATAGATCGATGGTCACTTACCCCCCTCCCCTCACACTGAATATAGATCGATGGTCACTTACCCCCCTCCCCTCACTCTGAATATAGATCGATGGTCACTTACCCCCTCCCCTCACTCTGAATATAGATCGATGGTCACTTACCCCCTCCCCTCACTCTGAATATAGATCGATGGTCACTTACCCCCTCCCCTCACTCCCTGAATATAGATCGATGGTCACTTACCCCCTCCCCTCACTCTGAATATAGATCGATGGTCACTTACCCCCTCCCCTCACTCCCTGAATATAGATCGATGGTCACTTACCCCCCTCCCCTCACTCTGAATATAGATCGATGGTCACTTACCCCCTCCCCTCACTCTGAATATAGATCGATGGTCACTTACCCCCCTCCCCTCACTCTGAATATAGATCGATGGTCACTTACCCCCTCCCCTCACTCCCTGAATATAGATCGATGGTCACTTACCCCCTCCCCTCACTCTGAATATAGATCGATGGTCACTTACCCCCTCCCCTCACTCTGAATATAGATCGATGGTCACTTACCCCCCTCCCCTCACTCTGAATATAGATCGATGGTCACTTACCCCCTCCCCTCACTCTGAATATAGATCGATGGTCACTTACCCCCTCCCCTCACTCTGAATATAGATCGATGGTCACTTACCCCCTCCCCTCACTCCCTGAATATAGATCGATGGTCACTTACCCCCCTCCCCTCACTCTGAATATAGATCGATGGTCACTTACCCCCCTCCCCTCACTCTGAATATAGATCGATGGTCACTTACCCCCTCCCCTCACTCTGAATATAGATCGATGGTCACTTACCCCCTCCCCTCACTCTGAATATAGATCGATGGTCACTTACCCCCTCCCCTCACTCTGAATATAGATCGATGGTCACTTACCCCCTCCCCTCACTCTGAATATAGATCGATGGTCACTTACCCCCCTCCCCTCACTCTGAATATAGATCGATGGTCACTTACCCCCCTCCCCTCACTCTGAATATAGATCGATGGTCACTTACCCCCTCCCCTCACTCTGAATATAGATCGATGGTCACTTACCCCCTCCCCTCACTCTGAATATTGATCGATGGTCACTTACCCCCCTCCCCTCACTCTGAATATAGATCGATGGTCACTTACCCCCTCCCCTCACTCTGAATATAGATCGATGGTCACTTACCTCCCTCCCCTCACTCTGAATATAGATCGATGGTCACTTACCCCCTCCCCTCACTCTGAATATAGATCGATGGTCACTTACCCCCCTCCCCTCACTCTGAATATAGATCGATGGTCACTTACCCCCTCCCCTCACTCTGAATATAGATCGATGGTCACTTACCCCCTCCCCTCACTCTGAATATAGATCGATGGTCACTTACCCCCTCCCCTCACTCTGAATATAGATCGATGGTCACTTACCCCCTCCCCTCACTCTGAATATAGATCGATGGTCACTTACCCCCTCCTCACTTCCTGAACCAATCAATGGTCACTCACCAAACCAATGACCATTGATGAAGGTCTCTGACGAAGTCATACAGACTCAAAACATTAACTCTTTCCTCTCTGTGTGTTTTTTTTGTAACATTTAACCATTTCCCCGCTCCCTGAGTCCTCTTGGTGGCACTCTCACCTCTGAAGGTCCTGGGTTCAATTCCCACACCAGGGAGTAAGCACAAAAATTCAAGGCTGACACTGCAGGGCACTGCTGAAGGAGTGCTACACTGCCGGAGCTGCTGAAGGAGTGCTACACTGCAGGGCACTGCTGAAGGAGTGCTACACTGCCGGAGCTGCTGAAGGAGTGCTACACTGCCGGAGCTGCTGAAGGAGTGCTACACTGCCGGGGCTGCTGAAGGAGTGCTACACTGCCGGGGCTGCTGAAGGAGTGCTACACTGCCGGAGCTGCTGAAGGAGTGCTACACTGCCGGGGCTGCTGAAGGAGTGCTACACTGCCGGGGCTGCTGAAGGAGTGCTACACTGCCGGGGCTGCTGAAGGAGTGCTACACTGCCGGAGCTGCTGAAGGAGTGCTACACTGCCGGGGCTGCTGAAGGAGTGCTACACTGCCGGGGCTGCTGAAGGAGTGCTACACTGCCGGGGCTGCTGAAGGAGTGCTACACTGCCGGGGCTGCTGAAGGAGTGCTACACTGCCGGGGCTGCTGAAGGAGTGCTACACTGCCGGGGCTGCTGAAGGAGTGCTGCACTGCTGGGGCTGCTGAAGGAGTGCTGCACTGTCGGGGCTGCTGAAGGAGTGCTGCACTGCCGGGGCTGCTGAAGGAGTGCTACACTGCCGGGGCTGCTGAAGGAGATCTATACTGCCGGGGCTGCTGAAGGAGTGCTACACTGCCGGGGCTGCTGAAGGAGTGCTACACTGCCGGAGCTGCTGAAGGAGTGCTACACTGCCGGGGCTGCTGAAGGAGTGCTACACTGCCGGGGCTGCTGAAGGAGTGCTACACTGCCGGGGCTGCTGAAGGAGTGCTACACTGCCGGGGCTGCTGAAGGAGTGCTACACTGCCGGGGCTGCTGAAGGAGTGCTACACTGCCGGAGCTGCTGAAGGAGTGCTACACTGCCGGGGCTGCTGAAGGAGTGCTACACTGCCGGGGCTGCTGAAGGAGTGCTACACTGCCGGGGCTGCTGAAGGAGTGCTACACTGCCGGGGCTGCTGAAGGAGTGCTACACTGCCGGGGCTGCTGAAGGAGTGCTACACTGCCGGGGCTGCTGAAGGAGTGCTACACTGCCGGGGCTGCTGAAGGAGTGCTGCACTGCCGGGGCTGCTGAAGGAGTGCTGCACTGTCGGGGCTGCTGAAGGAGTGCTGCACTGCCGGGGCTGCTGAAGGAGTGCTACACTGCCGGGGCTGCTGAAGGAGTGCTGCACTGCCGGGGCTGCTGAAGGAGTGCTACACTGCCGGGGCTGCTGAAGGAGATCTATACTGCCGGGGCTGCTGAAGGAGTGCTACACTGCCGGGGCTGCTGAAGGAGTGCTACACTGCCGGGGCTGCTGAAGGAGTGCTACACTGCCGGGACTGCTGAAGGAGTGCTGCACTGCCGGGGCTGCTGAAGGAGTGCTACACTGCCGGGACTGCTGAAGGAGTGCTACACTGCCGGGGCTGCTGAAGGAGTGCTACACTGCCGGGACTGCTGAAGGAGTGCTACACTGCCGGGGCTGCTGAAGGAGCGCTACACTGCCGGGGCTGCTGAAGGAGCGCTACACTGCCGGGGCTGCTGAAGGAGCGCTACACTGCCGGGGCTGCTGAAGGAGCGCTGCACTGCCGGGGCTGCTGAAGGAGTGCTGCACTGCCGGGGCTGCTGAAGGAGTGCTACACTGCCGGGGCTGCTGAAGGAGTGCTGCACTGCCGGGGCTGCTGAAGGAGTGCTACACTGCCGGGGCTGCCGGCTTTCAGATGTGGAATGAAATTCAGGCCCCGAGAATGGCACTGGTTTGAGGGAGAGCAGAGGAGTTATCCCCATCGTCCTGGCCAATATTTATCACAAGAACAGACTGCCTGCCCATTTTCACATTGTTTGCAGGGAGCTGGCTACATTACAATAAAAATTACACTTCAAAATGGTGCCAGGCATGGCGGCTTCTTCTGAGCTGTCTCCAGCGTACCCTCTAACTCAATCCTTTACTCTTGTTCCACACTTCTAAAACTTTTAACTCTTATGAACTTTCTAACAATGCTCTACCCCAAGCTCTGATAGTAAGTTGACCTTTCTCTACACCCTAGCTGTGACAGTAACATTACATTCTGCACCCTCTCCTTTCCTTCCCCTCTATGTACTCTGTGAACGGTATGCGTTGTCTGTATCATGCGCAAGAAACAATACTTTGCGCAGTAACCAGGTAATAATAATAAATCAGATCAAAGAACAACACAGCACAGGAAACAGGCCCTTTGGCCTAACAAGCCCGCGCCGCCATTTTAACATTCAGTGAGCGCCTCATTGTAATCCTTCGTCTACCTACAACTTCTGCCTACGCCTCTTGGACTCCATAATAAAGGTGTGCAAATTTGGAGAATTATATGTGTGCCAGATTTGGGGAGGTCTAATTTAGGGACAATTTGTTAACACCAACAAATCAAAGGTTCTTAATTGGCTGTAAACACTTCTGGGCATCTGATGGTCACGAAAGGTGCTATATAAATGCACGTCTTGTTTAGTTTTTTTTAGTGTGCAGGTCGACGAGCGTGCAGGGCTGTCAGGATGGTAAGGGCTTACAGCTCAGCTGCTTTAGCACAGGGTAATGTTCCAGTCAGCTTGGCTACACTGAGTTAACCTGTTGAGGTCGGAGCTCCTTTGCAGCCTTCAGTGTAAACACCCTGAGGCAAAGGAGCTTCAATGTTCTTTCCCATCCACGCAGCATTCGGAGGCAAACAGATGTGAACGCCCGTAACGCGACCCCTTAGAGAAACATATTGTTCTCCACAGCTGGTTACCGAAGCAAAGGGAGAGGGTTAGCCAGGGGTTTTTTTCCCCCATTCCAGGAGGAATTTCTTGTTTATTTGGCCCCTGGTGAGCAGCAAGATTTTCCTGCACTCCGAGGGTTCAAGGGTCGGAGTAATGGATCATATTAGCCAATTAGTGGCCACTCCTCATCCACGATAACATCTCCTTTCCACAGAATCACAAGCGGAAAGAAAGTTGCTGAGCAGACGTCCAATTTTTTTTTGGCTTTGTGCACTTCCCTCGCTATTGACCATTTTAAATTTCTGGAATGCCGCCCTTCTGATTTCCTCCACTTGTCCCGAATTTTTAATGAGGAACTGCTCCATGAGGCTCGGTCAGGCGGCCATTCCTGTGAGGGCCTGACGCTCAACCTGGCTCATTGCTGAAACTGGGCGACAGTAAATTCGCAGCCCCTCCCTCACGCTGCTTGAGTTGAAGAGGTTGCTTCCATGGCAAGGCCAGGGTCAGGGAGAAGGAGGGCCTGAGGTAACTTCCTGCCCCCTACACCCTCCATCACAGGTAGCTAAATTACCGCTGGTACCAAGCAAATCAGTGCTAGGGTTGGTGCTACTGCCCATCTGCCCCTTAACAATGAGATCCCCTCTCACTGACCAGACAAACTCTGCCCCTTAACAATGAGATGCCCTCTCACTGACCAGACAAACTCTGCCCCTTAACAATGAGATCCCCTCTCACTGACCAGACAAACTCTGCCCCTTAACAATGAGATGCCCTCTCATTGCCCTGACAAACTCTGCCCCTTAACAATGAGATCCCCTCTCACTGACCAGACAAACTCTGCCCCTTAACAATGAGATGCCCTCTCACTGACCAGACAAACTCTGCCCCTTAACAATGAGATCCCCTCTCACTGACCAGACAAACTCTGCCCCTTAACAATGAGATGCCTGCTCATTGCCCTGACAAACTCTGCCCCTTAACAATGAGATCCCCTCTCACTAACCTGACAAACTCTGCCCCTTAACAATGAGATGCCCTCTCATTGCCCTGACAAACTCTGCCCCTTAACAATGAGATCTCCTCTCACTAACCTGACAAACTCTGCCCCTTAACAATGAGATGCCCTCTCATTGCCCTGACAAACTCTGCCCCTTAACAATGAGATCCCCTCTCACTAACCTGACAAACTCTGCCCCTTAACAATGAGATGCCCTCTCATTGCCCTGACAAACTCTGCCCCTTAACAATGAGATGCCCTCTCATTGCCCTGACAAACTCTGCCCCTTAACAATGAGATCCCCTCTCACTGACCAGACAAACTCTGCCCCTTAACAATGAGATCCCCTCTCACTGACCAGACAAACTCTGCCCCTTAACAATGAGATCCCCTCTCACTGACCAGACAAACTCTGCCCCTTAACAATGAGATCCCCTCTCACTAACCTGACAAACTCTGCCCCTTAACAATGAGATGCCCTCTCATTGCCCTGACAAACTCTGCCCCTTAACAATGAGATGCCCTCTCATTGCCCTGACAAACTCTGCCCCTTAACAATGAGATGCCCTCTCACTGACCAGACAAACTCTGCCCCTTAACAATGAGATCCCCTCTCACTGACCAGACAAACTCTGCCCCTTAACAATGAGATGCCCGCTCATTGCCCTGACAAACTCTGCCCCTTAACAATGAGATCCCCTCTCACTAACCTGACAAACTCTGCCCCTTAACAATGAGATGCCCTCTCATTGCCCTGACAAACTCTGCCCCTTAACAATGAGATCTCCTCTCACTAACCTGACAAACTCTGCCCCTTAACAATGAGATGCCCTCTCATTGCCCTGACAAACTCTGCCCCTTAACAATGAGATCCCCTCTCACTAACCTGACAAACTCTGCCCCTTAACAATGAGATGCCCTCTCATTGCCCTGACAAACTCTGCCCCTTAACAATGAGATGCCCTCTCATTGCCCTGACAAACTCTGCCCCTTAACAATGAGATCCCCTCTGACTGACCAGACAAACTCTGCCCCTTAACAATGAGATGCCCTCTCATTGCCCTGACAAACTCTGCCCCTTAACAATGAGATCCCCTCTCACTAACCTGACAAACTCTGCCCCTTAACAATGAGATGCCCTTTCACTAACCTGACAAACTCTGCCCCTTAACAATGAGATGCCTTCTCATTGAACTGATAAACTCTTTAATGATGAGATTCCCTCCCATTGACCTGATAAACGGAACGGTAATACAGTGGTTAACACTGCTGCTTCACAGCTCTAGGTACCTGGGTTCAATTCCCGGCTTGGGTCACTGTCTGTGTGGCGTTTGCACACTCTTCTTGTGTCTGTGTGGGTTTCCTCCGGGTGCTCCAGTTTCCTCCCACAGTCCAAAGATGTGCGGGTTAGGTTGATTGCCCATCTAAAATTGTCCCTTAGTGTCCTGAGATGCGTAGGTTAGAGGGATTAGCGGGTAAAATATATAGACATATGGGGGTAGGACAAGGGTGAGATTGTGGTCGGTGCACACTCTTTGGGCCAAATGGCCTCTTTCTGTATTGTAGGGTTCCTGTGGTTCTAACTCTGCCCCATGATGATGAGATGATCTCTCATTGACCTGATGAACTCTGGCAAGGCCAGGTGTTGGTACATACCCGCTGCCAGCGGTATTCTGGGGGTGACAGTCTCAGCCGAGACTCTTTTGTCCCACGGAGGGAGTGCAGCATTGTCAGAGATACCGCCGTTTGGATGAGCTGTTACTTGTGGACACGGGAGAGCTTTGGGGATCTGATGAGACTGTATTGAAGAAGAGCAGTGGATTCTTGCTGTGTGACTGGGTCACATACCTCACTAGCAGGTCCTTATTATTTGCTTTGTCAAATCAAAATAATTATTTTTTCAAGGGGTCTTGGTATTTTTCCGAGGATTACTTTTAGTTTTTTTTGGGGAGGGAGATATGAGTTAGAACCATAGAAACCCTACAGTGCAGAAGGAGGCCATTTGGCCCATCGAGTGTGCTCTGACCACAATCCCACACAGGCCCTTCCCCCAATATCCCTTCACTTGCGGATCTCAGGACACTATTCTTTCTCAGTTCCTTAGTACTTTTTTCTCAAATTTGGATTTTAAATACAATTTCCAATTTACAATCGTAAAGAAATTAAGAACAGGTGCATCTCAGATTCCAACTGTTTGATAGAACGGACCAGGTATGGAGAGAAAGAAAAACACAGTGCAAATCTACAGGGAAAAATTCAAGCTCAGGAATGTGATTCAGTGTTGTAATCTAATCAAGAATTTCAGTTGTAAGCCAACTGAACCTCGCTGATAACTTAGTGTTTCCTCATTGTGCAGGATAAATAATATCCTTGCAACTCAATGACACCTTGTTAGAAAAATAAGATCAAAGTTACCGAACAGAATTTAATAAAATAGAATCATGAGATAATCCTCTCCTATTCCACTCCCCCCCTTCCCTGCAAACCTGCCCTAGTTCAAACCAGGCCCGTGTAGAGTTCTAGATGGTTCTCTCAGTGCCTTGGAGCCAGGGGTTAGTGAGCCATTGTCAGTCGGGAGAGATCCGGAGATGTCTCCTCCTGAGAGATAGCAGCCTTGGCAGCTGGGGTAGGCTCAGGCCTAAGTCAGTATCCACTCCTCCAGAGCCGGTTTCTTGTGGCCTGTAAGTTTCACCACTGATTACTGCCCATAAAGGTGACCCACCCCGACTGCTGTCGAGACCAGAGACCAGGCCTAGCTGCCTGCTATCGAGATTCCGGAGCCTGCCTAGGATAAGGACCCCCTGTAACAACAGGGAGCTCGACAAGCTGTACAGCCCAGGGCTAGGCCCGGCCCAGTATTGTGGCCATGCAGGTAAACCGGAGCAAGGTCAAAGGACAAGATCTAAAAAAAAGAAAATGGGGAGGGAAGTGGCCTGTGATTGGAGGAACTGGAGCAGCAACGTGGAAGAGAGAGAATCTATGATTGGAGGAGCAGCTGTTTCCCACAACCAGTCCTCCTCCAATCCCCCGGGTGACCTTGCTTGAATTTTTCCACCCCAGGTATTAAGTTTTTGGATGCTATTTGTGAGGTTTCCAGGACGATAAGCCCCTTTTGAACCGTATTCTTGGGATGTCAGTGGCAAGGCTTGATGTGGAGGTGTCGGTGTTGGACTGGGGTGGGCTCAGTAAGAAGTCTCAGAACACCACGTTAAAGTCCAACAGGTTTATTTGGCAGCACGAGCTTTCAGAGCACTGCTCCTTCATCAGTGAGTGGGCCCCCTGACCTGGTAAAGGAGCAACACTCCCAAAGCTCATAATAACAAATCAGCTAGTTGGACTTTATCCTGGTGTTGTGAGACTTCTTACTGGCAAGGCTGGTATTTATTACATCCCTGTGCCGAGTTACCTACCTGAACCAATGCAGCTCCTGTGGCGTCATGCCCCCCACAGTGGTAAGGATGACAAAGGGACGGGTGATGATAGATATCCAAGATAGGATGGCGTACGATCTGGAGGGGAACCTGGAAATGATGATGTACTCATGCATGAGGTGCCTCTCGCTGGCACTGAGCCCAAACAGTGAGGAGGGCTGATTAAAAGCTTGGACTGTGAGATCGGTTTAAAGGACCTTAAGGAGAGGTGTGGGGAGACAGGAGGGGACACGATGGCCTAGTAGTATTATCGCTAGACTATTAACGCAAAAACCCAGCTAATGTACTGGGGACCCAGGTTCGAATCCCGTTGCATTCAATAAAAGGTAATCTGGCATTAAGAATCTGCTGATGACCGTGAAACCGTTGTCAATTGTTGGAAAAACCCATCTAGTTTATTAATGTCCTTTAGGGGAGGAAATCTGCTGTCCTTACCCGGTCTGGCCTACATGTGGCTCCAGATCCACAGCAATATGGTTGACCCTCAGCTGCCCTCAGGCAACTAGGCTTGGCCAGCCAGTGATGCCCACGTCCCATGGATGAATAAAAGAACTACTGCTTTGTGCTTCTGGAGGAAGGAAGTTGCAGGTTTGGGAGTTGCTATGGTATCTTGCTGTGTACAAAATAATTGCACCATTCTGTGCAGATCAGGTGAAGTCGCTGTATTGTGTTCCATAGGAAGTCAACAGCTTGATTTAGCAATAGGCTGGGTGAGGCCTTGTATTGGCCATTATTAGCAAGGATTAGTATAGCTGACAGTTACTGTGCTAAAGCACTGCCCTGTAATTAGTCCACATGAGATAGGAAGTTCTTGACCTCAATTCTAGCTCTTAAATTGACTGTTTTTATTGTACTGTCACCCAGATTATCAGTAAAGAGACACACTTTTAGTGAGTAAAGAAGCAATCAGAATGGAAAAGAACAGTGAGATCCTTTGGACGAGGGCTCTGGAAATAAATCTCTCCGCAGGCTGACTCCAAATCATGTGTGTGAAGGCTGCCTCTCTCTGTAAACGGTTAGGCCCTTACCCTGCCAATTCCTTTCAGCTTTAACACAATGGAGCATCGAGACACACAGATGAACACTGAGAGTTACAGGATCTCATTGGAAGCTGCCATCATTGAGCAGCCCAGGAGCAATTCTTGTTATCGAATTAAATAATAGAGGGGAGGGCTGCACTCAGCCATGAGGCCCTGTCACTACAGGCTTGTGACACAAACCAGGAGGATTAAGGCTCCAGATTCGACTTAGAGTCATAGCATTCTTACAGTGCAGAAGGAGGCCATTCAGCCCATCGAGTCTAATCCGACCACAATCCCACCTAGGTTCTAACTCCATAACCCCTGCTCACCCTACTCCCCCGATACAAAGTGTAATTTAGCTTGGCCAATCAACCTAATTCCACAGTGGAAGGAAACCAGAGCACCCGGAGGAAACCCACGCAGATACGGGGAGAACGTGCAAACACCACACAAACAGTAATCCAAGCCAGGGATTGAACCCTGGTCCCTGGCGTTGTGAGGCAGCAGTGCTTACCACTGTGTCACCATACCATCCTCTTTGTATGGGAACTGCTGTTCCGGTTGGGACTCACATGTCCTAGAGGTGGCACCTGAACAGCAAACTGAACAGCAGAACCCTGGACTGTATAACCCCGGAGGTGACATAACTTACAATAGACTCCATTTCCATTGGAAGGGGGGCTCTTGTATAAAGGATGCCATTTTTGCCGTTGACTGATGTTTTAATAATTTATCATTGTGAAATTATAATGTATTTGGATCATAATTTACGTTGCATTTGAACTGTAATGTATTTGGATGAATTGTTTGAATAAAACGAAAGATGGGACTTACGTGTGTAAAATAAAAAAGGCCAACCTCTTTCCATTGTCAGGCAACTGAATCGGGCCTAGGTAGGCCCAAAGCCTTAAGTTGATTCTCAGTTGTTCACCTTTCCCTCTCCAAAGTACAGCTGTAACTAAATGGCCCATAAATCTCTCTCCTCCTAATGCTGAGTTGGAATGTCCCAGAGCTCAGTTAATTTGGTAATCTGAAAGGAGGTGGTAATCTTTATTCTGCCTGTTGGAATGTATCCACCCTGTGCATGGACAATGGTCAAAACCACGCTTCATGGCGCCGCACTCAGAATACAGCTAAAGAAGGAGACAGAGGTAAATTAGATTCACTTCCATTGCTTCCTGTTTAACATTTGGAGCTTTTCTTCGTTAGAACAATTCAAATATACTTCCCAGATTGGATGTGCTTGTACATCCAGAGGGTATTTTAAATGGGAACACTGGGTGCTGAGAGGGACAAAGATAGACATCAATCATTACTTGAGAGAGTTCCAGTGAGCAGCAGACCCTGAGAAGGTGAAATGTTAACAAATATGAGCTCTGTGGCACAGAGAGGTAAATCGTGCTGCAACTTCTCTGGACTTCCTCCCATTCTGCTACTGCCAATGTCACGCTAAAATACATGTGAAATATAATCATAATCAGGTGTCGGATGTGGCTCAGAGAGAGAGCTCTTGCCTCCCATTCAAAATGTCCAAATCCCATGCCAGAGATCTGAGTACACACTCTAGGTTGAGAGTGGGACACCCTTGGTCTATAACGGTTGCTGCATTCCAGATATGATCAGCCTGAGTGTCTTGGGCTGGGGGTGAAGCTCCGCGTTCCTGCTCCTCTTCCCTCCTCCCTTGCTGGGTGTGAGGAGTGGTGTGAGGGGGGAGAGCTGCTGGAGGTGTGAGGTAGGCAGCGGCTACTTGGGCAGATGGGGAAGCGGCCCGCCACGGGCAGGGGGGGAGAGAAGGGAAGGAGCCATGTGTGGGTGGGGTAGTGATCATGGGGAAGGAGAGGCGGCATGGCCATGAGATAGGGAGGGGAAGTGGTTACGGAGGGGGGGAGGGTGGGGGGCTGGCCATGGCAGGGAAGGGGAAGTTGGCCATGGGGGGAGGGGAAGTGGCCATGGGGTGGGGGCATGGAGGGGAAGTATCAAGAGGGTGACCCGTTCTCCCTCTCCAGCCCGGGGAAATCGCTGTATCTGGGATCGCCTCACTCAGCAGAGGTCAGGGCTTGAGAGTGGGACCCCCTTGGTCTGTACACGGTTGCTGCATTCCAGATATGATCAGCCTGAGAGTCTTGGGCTGGAGCTCTGGATTCCTCCTCCCTTTTCCCTCCCTCCTGCTATCTCCAGCTACAATAAAGACCAGTGATGCCAACCTGGAGCCCAGGGGCCACATCCGGCCCATCTGGGTGCTGAATGCAGATTTTGTTGACCACTGTCCAAGTGTAGGGTTGCCACATTCACTGATTACCATCCGTGTGGTTTTTTTCCCTACTGGTGAGGCTGAAGTGATTTACACGTAAAGCAAGGGCAAGTGAAGTGCGTGCTGATTACTCACAACATTGACTGTGAGAGCCGGGCACTCCCTCTGCGTCCAAAGTGTCAATATTTCTTTTGTGTTTACTATTTGAAGTTGATGACAGTTCTATTAATATATAAATGATTCAGCATTTTCTACAACTCCTTATGAAATATTCAGCGTGTATTAAATGTATTTAATCTTACACATGGGGTTAGTGAACAAGCTCAATTTCAACCTTGTGACCCACTGAGATGGGGGAGGGACACTCATTCGACACACTCACCAGCCCGGGTTGCCCATCTCTGCACCAGAGGCTCACAGAGTATAAATCCAGTATGTAGATATACAGGAGGTGCTACATTGAGGGTGAGTTAATAGGAGATAATGTTATATCTTGAGTACCAAGCCATTGGATGTAAGGTGTTGGACAGTGTACATTGTAACTGAGACTGATATACAGAGGATGGTGTAACTATGAGGGAGGATTGCAACTGTTCTCAGTGTACCCGAGGGTGGAGTCGTATCTGAGAGTGTTAGACACTCATCACATGATCAAGTAATACCAAGGCTGCAAGGTTCAGTCTCAGAGAGAGAGATAGAGTTCTTTGTTCGGGGCCTGAGTTGGTAATGGGGACTGAAGACAGTGGCTATGGTCTTTCCAGTGTTTAGTTGGAGGAGATTTCTGCTTATTGGCCTAGCATTCTGACAGTTCAGAGACAGGTAGTTGAGCAAGGTGGTGCTGAGGTCCTCAGTGCGCGTTCACCATCCTCCCATCCAACCAGCATCCCATCCATTGGCTCTGTCTACATTTCCCGCTGCCTTGGAAAAGCAGCCAGCATAATCAAGGACCCCACACACCCCGGACATTCTCTCTTCCAACTTCTTCCGTCGGGAAAATGACACTAAACTCTGAGGTCACGTACCAACCGACTCAAGAACAGCTTCTTCCCTACTGCCACCAGACCTTTGAATGTATTTACCTCGCATTAAGTCGATCTTTCTCTATACCCTAGCTATGACTGTAACACTACATTCTGCACCTCTCCTTTCCTTTTCTATGAATGGTATGCTTTGTCTGTACAGCGTGCAAGAAACAATACTTTCCACTGTATACTAATACATGCGACAATAATAAATCAAATCAAACCCCTTCACTGTCTCTGGATCAAAATCCTGGAACTCCCTCCCTAACAGCACTATGGGTGTACCTACACCACGTGGACTGGGATAGTTCAATAAGAAGTTTCACCACCCACAACCTGCTCCAGGGTAATTATGGGTGGGCAGTAAATGATGGCCTAGCCAGTGACGCCCACATGCAGTGAACAGATAGAAAAAGGCGATATATGTTGTATATGTTACACTTATGAGGATAAAGCAAAGAGGAGTGGCAGCACATGGGTCAGTTGCAATCAACAAGGCAGGTTTATTGAGAAGTTGTTCACTGTATAAAGGCTGGACCGACAAAATGCCTGCAAAGCAGCTGATAACGTCACAAACTAAACATGTGACTAGCCTCTTAAAGTGACAGCACAACATCTACCCAAATATATAGCAGCCCTCCCCCCTTCACTTCTCAGGTCCCATAACAACAAATAAACAATATCTTTTACATAGTCATTAAAACATATATACAAGGGCAAGCACAAATCAACACACTAATATTACAGTTAATAGAAGAGGCTAGCTGGTGGGCTTCTATTCTGCACTGGTCACCTGCACACTTTAGGATTGGGTTATTCTCGACCTCAGAAGTACTCTCTGAATCTTCTGAGGATGTATCTACCCTAGACAGTGTAACAATCTCTGTTGCAGAAGAAAGACCCATTAGTAACAAAGAATTCTTCAACAATCTCAGTCTCTGGTGTTTAACCCGAAATTGCAGTCAGACATCGATATCTTGCTCCTGTTCATATTGGTGGGATCTGAATGTCCCACCGACAGCACATCTCCATTGTGGATTTCCCAGCAGTGATGCATGCATTGAACAGGAAATGATGTGGAGATGCCGGCGTTGGACAGGGGTAAACACAGTAAGAAGTCTGACAACACCAGGTTTAAGTCCAACCGATTTATTTGATAGTAAACTCACAAGCTTTCGAGGTTTCCCTCTTCGTCAGGTGAATGGAGAGTTCTGGCCTCAGACAGAGCATATAAAGCACAGGCAGTTTACAGATTACTGATTAGAATGTGAATCTTTACACCTAACCTGCTGTTCAAGTCTTAAAGTGGCCGACAAGGTGAGTGGAAGGAGCACTGATCACAGTTTAAAGAGATGTGTATTGTCTCCAGACAGTACAGTGAGTGAGGTTTTGCAAACCCAGGCAAGTCACGGGGGTTACAGATAGTGCGACATGAACCCAAGATCTGTAACCCCCGTGACTTGCCTGGGTTTGCAAAACCTCACTTACTGTACTGTCTGGAGACAATACACATCTCTTTAACCTGTGCTCAGTGCTCCTTCCACTCACATTGTCGGCCACTTTAAGACTTGAACAGCAGGTTAGGTGTGAAGATTCACATTCTAATCAGTAATCTCTAAACTGTCTGTGCTTTATATGCTCTGTCTGAGGCCAGAACTCTCCATTCACCTGACGAAGAGGGAAAACTCGAAAGCTTGTGAGTTTATTATCAAATAAATCGGTTGGATTTAAACCTGGTGTTGTCAGACTTCTTACTGTGTCAAACAGGAAACCCACTGACACCAGCGGGACCATAAGAACTTGTCACCAGCGAGCAACATGTCTCTTCCTGCCATTTCCAAACACACCACGGAGAGGGATAGAAATCCCAGCCAGTATCTGGTAGTATGAATAGTGATTTATTCTAAGATAGTCCTGGAACACACAGGGCTGGCACGTTGATGAGTGTAGCTCACAATTGATTGCTGTGTCGCTTCCACACTAACTTATCTTCAGTTTGTACTGTATGGGGGACAGGGCTAGTTTGTGCTAACATGGTTACAGGAATTGATTTCTCATAAGGGGACTAGCGATGTACCAACATTTGCTCTCCTTACTGAAACAAGCATCGTTTAGAACTCTCTTCTCTTCTCAAGATTTGCGTCTGCTAATTGCATTCTACTACCTCAAGCATCTCCTGTGATAGAAGTAGATCAAAGTTAGTTCTCAGCTTCCTCTTCAGTTGCAGTAAACCTGGAGAACTCTTGAGGAGTCACGTGTGTGATGTTGTGATAATTCACCAGGAAGCTACTTTAGATGATGATTTAATGAACCTTGGTCCTCGGAGATGGTTTGTTCCACAGATATTGACTTCATTATGACCACATCTGGCCACTTGCAGCGTGCATCTATGGCGGCCATGACCTATGTCCTTTGTATGGACCTGCATAGTTTATGGGCAGACATTATCAAGGCATTTTAGGCCACTCACATAGATGTAATGGGGCAGTGTCAGGGCATTCCTTACCCACACACATGACAGGCACAGTCCTGCTTTTTCCTCAATCAGGGCATCAAGTCCAGGCCACCAGAAGTAACCCTTTGTAAGTTATTTTACTTGACCTAAACCTGGATGTTCTTCATGTAATTGTTGCTCTTTGTCACAAGTCTGGAGGAGTTATCTCTCTCATCCCCCACAACAGGCACCCTCCCTGTACTGTCAACGCAAATTTCCTGGAAATATATGGTTTTAATTCAAGATATTCCCATTATGCTCTCCCTTGTGGAAACTGACCCTGTGTTTGTGATCAAGTGGTGGTGTATTGATGAGAAGTAGCTGGTGGGGAGTTGGGGGGGTGGTGGGGGGAGCGGTGAAGATAGATTCCTGTGGAACACCAGAGATAACAGTGTGAGAGCAGACAGAGAAAGTATATGTGATGGCTCTCTGGCTGTGATTACACTGGGAAGGATGGAACCAAGTGTGAGCAGTCCCACCCAGCTGGGAAGGCACTGGGGGAGGGTGGCAACCATGACCACGGGCTGCAGAAAGGTTAAGAAGGATAAGATTTTTTCACTAGTGGGAGAGTCTCGAACAAGGGGACATAGCAACAAGATAAAGGGCCGGTCATTTAAAACTGAGGTGTGTAGAAATTTCTTCTCACAGAGGGTGGTGAATCTCTGGAATTCTCTGCCCCAAAGGGTAACGGAGGCTGGATCATTGGGAGTATTTAAAGTGGAGCTGGATAAATATCTGATAGACCGAGGAATAGAGGGCAATGGGAAAATGGCACAGAAAAGGAGTTGAGGCCTGCAAAAGATCAGCCATGATTGTCGTGGGACAGGCTTGACAGGCCTAGTTGTCCACTCCTGTTTCTATTCTGCGTTCTTGTAGACTCTTACCTGTGATCAGCTCCTGAAGTAATGAAAAAATCTCATTAGGAATGTTAACGCATGGTTCAGTGAATAAATGCCAATTATTTATCTCATGCAGTCCAATGTAATGAGAAGGCAAGCAATCACTGTATGTATTGTTTGTGGTGGCTTTTAGCCAGCACGCATGAGGGCCTTTGATTTACAGAGGATAATAATAGGGACTTTGTTCACTCTTGGATTTCTCAACATCTTTTTAATTTTAACCCTCAGTCTATAAAGTACAGAGAGGGAGAGGGCAGAAATGAGAATGAGAATTGTGTGCGAGTCTGAGTTTCCAGCTCATGGGTTGCAGTGGAGTCTGTGTCAGGGAGGCAGATACTGGAAGATCCAGACCGGACCTCCAGTGAGGCCTTGGTCCTCAACAAACAGCCTCAACACAAATTCTAACTTTGGGAGTTTACCTGAGATCAAAATTCAAACTCATTAATGTGGTCACGTTAGCCGAAAATGAAACAATCTACCTGCACCTTCCTCCCCTCAGGATCTTAGATAACCCCAGTTGACAAATTATCCCCCAGTTAAAGTACAAGAGGGGAGAATTGGAAGAGGGCAGGGATCTCGGAGGGCTGTAGATCTGGAGGAGTTTACAGGGGTCAGGAGGGGCATTGCAATCATAGAATCCTTACAGTGCAGAAGGAGGCCATTCGGCCCATTGAGTCTGTACCGACTCTTAGAGAGGGCCAGAGAGGGAGAGATTTGAATACAAATGGCAATGTTAAAATGGAGGTCTTGCTTAGCCGGAAGTCAAAATTGATCCCCTGTCAGCAGCATAGGGCTAATGGGTACATGAGAATTGGGATGAGTTAGGATCCAGGGACAAGATTCTGGGTGAGCTCAGGTTTACAGAGGGGAGAATGTGAGTAATCAGCTTGGACTGCATTGGAATAATCCAATCTAGAAATGGGTACTTTGAGCTACAATTGCCCATAATCTCCCCGACCTGAGGAGAAGGGATATCCAATCAGCCAGAGCTCTGACTCCCGCTCACTGCCCAGTACATTTATCAAACACGGGCGGCATGGTGGCTCAATGGTTAGCACTGCAGCCTCACAGCACCAGGGACCCGGGTTCAATTCCAACCTTGGGTCTCTGTGTGGGTTTTCTACAGGTGCTCTGGTTTCACAGAATCCCAACACCACAGAGAGAGGCCATTCGGCCCATTGAGTCTGCACTGACCACAATCCCACTCAGTACATTTATCAAACACAGGCAGCACGGTGGCACAGTGGTTAGCACTGCAGCCTCAAAGCACCAGGGATCCAGGTTCAATTCCAGCCTTGGGTCACTGTGTGGAGTTCTCTCCGCCTCAGCGTGGGTTTCCTACAGGTGCTCTGGCATCATAGAATCATAGAAACCCTACAGCACAGAAAGAGGCCATTTGGCCCATCAAGTCCACACTGACCACAATCCCACCCAGGCCCTACCCCCATATCCCTACATATTTACCCACCAATCCCTCTAACCTACGCATCTCAGGACATTAAGGGCAATTTTAGCATGGCCAATCAACCTAGCCCACACATCTTTGGACTGTGGGAGGAAAGTGGTGTACCCGGAGGAAACCCACGCAGACACGGGGAGAATGTGCAGACTCCACACAGACAGTGACCTGAGCCGGGAATCGAACCCAGGTCCCTGGAGCTGTGAAGCAGCAGTGCTAAACACTGTGCTACCGTGCCGCCCCTGTGGTTTCCTCCCACAGTCCAAAAATGTGCAAATTGGGTTGACTGGCCATGTTAAATTCCCTCTTAGTGTCAGGGGAATGGCAGGGTAAATACGTGGGGTTACGGGGATGGGGCCTGGGTGGGATTATGGTCGGTGCAGACTCGATGGGCCGAATGGCCTCCTTCTGCACCGTTGGGATTCTGTGTTTCTATGATCTAGTGGGAATACATTGGGGGCAACTGCAATGCCTCCTGTGGCCGAACAGCTGCCAACTCTGCTAACTTAGGAACGATACTCGTTCTGGTGACAGAGGTTGGTGAGCGGAATTGCACCAGTGTTATTCCCTTACCTCCTTCAGGGGAGTGCGGGGTTAGGGCTGGGAGGGTTAGGCGGGGAATTCAAGGGAGCACCTACAAGCTGAGGGGGGCCCGGTTACAGGGTGTCATGGGCTGGTCACGTTGAATAGAAAATTGATCTCTGAGCTGAGTTAATGAAACTGAATAAAGGAAGCCTGTGAAAGGCCACGGGACAATTAAAACATCAAAGGCAGCAACTTGTAAAGCATCATTTTAACTTCATTTTTATTGCTGCACAATCAGACACTCGTGAGAGCCAAAGCCATCGCTGCAGTAAAGCCTCTGTGAATGGTAGTGAATCAGTTCACAGAACAACCTGTGATAGAAATACTATTGCATCACCTCTTGAATGAATGTTTCCCAAGGACTATCTAATACCAGGGATTTACAGTCCACCTCGAAAGGTACATATTTAGTCAAAAGCTAATTAATTGCACTGAGGATTTGGTGACTGATACCGAGATTGCAGAGTTTCAGTGAGTCAGTCTATCAGCCTTTTAATAAGTTGGCCGAATGCGAACTGTGGACAAAGTTCTTCATGATTCATAGCCCTCGGTCTGAATAGAAGCACGTTTCACCTCTCGGTTTGCCCACCCTTGTCTCCCTCTTAGCCCCGCTGACTTCAGGGTCAAAGGTCATGTGTTCAGGCCCCATCCTCCAACGTTCTCCAAGGCGGCCTTCACAACACACGGCAGCACAGAGTCGCTGAGCAGAGACTGATAACCAAGTTCCGCACACATGAGGACGGCCTCAACCGGGACCTTGGGTTCATGTCACACTATCTGTAACCCCCATGTCTCGCCTGGGCTTGTAACATCTCACTTACTGTCCTGTCTGGAGACAATACACATCACTTTAACCTATGTTTAATGCTATCCCCACTCACATTGTCTGCACCTTTAAGACTTGATTAGCTGTAAAGACTCACATTCTAATCGGTGTTCTGTAAACTGTGTGTGCCTTTATATGCCTGTTTGTGATCAGGACTCCCCACTCACCTGATGAAGGGGCAAACCCCGAAAGCTAGTGGGTTTACTATCTGATAAACTTGTTGGACTTTAACCTGGTGTTTTGAGGCTTCTTACTGTGTTCAGGCCCCATCACACAGGGACAGAAGCTGGGCTGACATTTCCGAGTGCTGAAAAGTGCTGCATTATGGGAGGGCCAACGCTAATGCTGAAATGTCCATCTGGATCTTTAAAGGCAACCTCCACTGGATGCCCGAGATCGCATGGCATGCTTTCAGGGAAGAGCCAAGAGGGTAAGAGGAGCGTTCTCCCCGATATCATGGCCAATATTCAACCCTCAACCAACACCACTTAAAAAAGAAAATGATTATGTGGCTGTTTGTCATCTTGCTGTTTGTGGGATCTTGCTGTGTGAAAATTGGCCGCTGAATTTCTTGCATTGCGACGATGGGCAGGACTTTTTGGCTACTCCCACTGGTGAGATCTTCCAGTCCCGCCAAGTTCAACGGGGTTTTGAGTGAACCCGCTACGAAAAAATCTGCCACAGCGGGACTGGAAAATTACTCCAAAAGTACCTTGTTGCTTGCAAAGCCATTCACAACATCCTGTAGTTGTGAAATGCACTCCCACATGCTGGCTGCTTTCTTCCTCTAGAGATGCACACAAACCTGACAAAGGGACACCGTTTTTGAAACTTGTGAGATTACTGTCAAATAAACTGGTTGGACTCTAACCTGGGGTTGTGAGGCTCCTTAATGCAAGAGAATAACGCAGGGCTTTCCTCGTGTAATGATGCATCCATAGCCACGGAAGGGCCATGAAGGGATGGCAAAGTATCCACAATAGCCATCAACCATTTCTTAAAGATCCTCTCAGCTGTCTTGGGAAATCTTTGGGATTCCACTCTGGAGGTGAGTTATGGTGCTGGAATCTTTGAAGGAGTGGCAATCTCAGTCTGGATGGTGCTCCGCTCCTAGTTACTCAATGTGAGGTGGCAGCACCTTTCTGGCAAGTTTTCCAATCAAGCAGGGTGAGAAGGTGAATGTGTAAGGTAGGTGTGTCAGCTGGTTCCACAGTGTGTGGGTTATCACGTCTGCTTTACACACAGAAGGTCCTCAGTTCAAAACCCAGTGAAACCAATGTTCCTTTGTGGATGGCACAGTGGTTAGCACTGCTGCCTCACAGTGCCAGGGACCCAGGTTCAATTCTGGTCACTGACTGTGTAGCGTATGCACATTCTCCCTGTATCTGCGTGGGTTTCCTCCATAGGATAATGCGAATTAAATAGAAGTTCCACTTTTTCAGAGTCAACACCTGGTCATCAATCCCAGTCCTAAAGCCTTTTCCTCTGTCGAGCCAGCATCATTTGAGTTAATGAGATCAAATTAAAGGGACACCCATCAATCCAAACCGGTGATCCCTGACTCAATCTAATCTCCCGACCACTTCCAGCAGCCTGTCCAATCCAGGAACACTGCCCACACTGCCTTCCTGACAAGCTGATTGTTCAATTGCTGCCTCTCACTATCACACTGTCCATCTCTGAGTTGAGTTTCCTCATCCCAGGACTGTCACTCATTCCTTTCCAGCTGGTGGGATCACTTCATAGTGTCATAGAATCCCTACAGTGCAGAAGGAGGTCATTCAGCCCATCGAGTCTGCACCGACCGCAATCCAACTAGGCCCTATCCCTGTAACCCCACATATCTACATTGCTAGTCCCCCTGACACTAAGGGGCAATTTAGCAATCAACCTAACCCACATGTTTTTGGACTGTGGGAGGAAACCGGAGCACCAGGGGAAACCCACGCAGACATGGGCAGAACATGCAGACTCCACACAGACAGTCACCCGAGGCTAGAATTGAACCCGGGACCCTGGCACTATGAGGTAGCAGTGCTAACCACTGTGCCACCATGCCACCCCACTTCCTTGGCTCCCAGTTCAAAGAAAAAAAAGTTGGAGAATTCAAATTCTATACAGTATTTCTTTCTTCTTGTGGTGAGACCTTTCTCTGCCTTTCTCTGCTTGGTACAGTTTCTGTTTTGACCAACACCACAAGAAACCACAAAGGATTGTGAACAAAGCCCAGTCCATCACGCAAACCAGACTCCCGTCCATTGACTACGCTTCCTGCTGCCTTGGAAAAGCAGCCAGCTAATCAAGAACATCACAACAATAATCTCTCAATGTCAACAAAATGAAGGCGATAGTCATCGACTTTAGGAAGCGTGGTGGAGAACATGTCCCTGTCTACGTCAATGAGGATGAAGTGCAAATGATTGAGAGCTTCATATTTCTAGGTGTCCATATCACCAAATCCTGCCCAGCTCCTTCCATGTCCAAGCTCCATGTCCAGTTAAGAAAGCCCATCAAACTCCACTACTTTCTCAAGAGGCTGAGGAAATTTGGCATGTCCACTATGACTCTCACTAACTTTTATAGACGCAACATAAAAGTATTCTTTCTGGTTGTATCACAGCTTGGTATGGCTCCTACTCTGCCCAAGACTGCAAGGAACTACAAAATGCGATGAATGTACCCAGTCCATCACACAAACCAGCCTCCCATCCATTGACTCTGTCTACACTTCCTGTTGCCTCAGAAAAGCAGCCAGCATAATTAAGGACCCCACGCACCCTGGACATTCTTTCTTCCACCTTCTTCTGTTGGGAAAAAGATGCAAAAGTCTGAGATCACATCCTGACTGATTCAAAAACAGCTTCTTCCCTGCTGCCATCAGGCTTTCGAATGGTCCTACCTTATATTAAGCTGATCTTTCTTTACACCCTAGCTATGTTGTAACACTACATTCTGCACTCTCTCCTTTCCTTCTCCACTATACACCTGGTGAATAGTATGCTTTATCTGTGTAGCATGCAAGAAACAATACTTTTCACTGTATCCCAAACGTGACAATAAAAAATCAAATCAAATCAAATCAAATGTCCAGGCCAGATTTTAGCCATCAACCAATAGAACAGGAATAAATCATGATCACATCACTATATGCTGGAATTTGCTGTGTGTATATTGACTCAAATTTCTTACATTGAGACAATGAAGATAGGTCAAAGTACATCGCTCACTGTAAAACACGTCAAAATATACTGTGGTCATGACATGCACTATACACCTGCAACTCTGCCTTTATTTTGTCTTCACTCAGTCCTTTTTTAAATCCTATCCCCATTCTTTTGTGTAGTTTTTCATCCTGTTTTCTTCCCAAGCAATTTTCTGTTCCCAATCCACTGACCAGTTCTGTGTCTGGTTATTCATTGAATCACTTTTCCCAGTTTTCATTCAGAGAAACTCATAGAATCCCTACTGTGCAGAAGGAGGCCATTCAGCCCATCGAGTCAGCACCGACCACAATCCAACTCAGGCCCTATCTCCGTAACTCTACTTATTTACTCTGCTAATCCCCCTCTCACTAAAGGGAAATTTACTATGACCAATCCACCTAACCCACACATCTCTGGAGTGTGGCAGGGAACCAGAGCACCCGGAAGAAACCCATGCAGACATGGGGAGAACGTGCAAACTCCACACAGGCATTCACCTCAGGTCAGAATTGAACCCGGGTCCCTGATGCTGTGAGGCAGCAGTGCTAACCACTGTACCACTGTGCCGTCCCCAGTTCTTCACTCAGCCCTGAGCACAATCCATTCCCCTAATTCTTTGCCCTGTCCTCTGCCTATGCGGACAAGGATGGTGCTCCAATCTAACTACGGCTGGAAGTAAGCCAACGCAGATCTAACTGTGTTTGCATGGAAGTGTACAGGAATTGAAAACAATTCTGAGGCCCAAGCTATGACCAACTGAACTCACCCATGGAGCAGAGCAACTTACCCATGGAGCAGTGAGTTAATTGTTCCTGATGTTTAACATGTGTTGTTTGGAAGGGGACAAAATTCATCAACGGCCATCTCTCCTCATCGAGATTTGAAAATGATTTGATTTGATTTATTATTGTCACATGTATTGGAATACAATGAAAAGTATTGTTTCTGTGTGCTATACAGACAAAGCATACCATTCATAGAATACAAAAGAGAGAAGGAAAGGAAAGGGTGCAGAATGTAGTGTTATAGTCATAGCTAGGGTGTAGAGAAAGATTAACTTAATATAAGGTAAGTCCATTCAAAAGTCTGATGGCAGCAGGGAAGAAGCTGTTCTTGAGTCAGTGAACTCAGACTTTTGTATCTTCTTCCCGACAGAAGAAGGTGGAAGAGAGAATCTCCAGGGCATATGGTGTCCTTGATTATGCTGGCTGCTTTTCCGAAGCAGTGGGAAGTGTAGATGGAGTCATGGATGCGTGATGGACTGGGCTACATTCATCACCCTTTTTTGCAGTCTTGGGCAGAGCAGGAGCCCATACCAAGCTGTGATACGACCAGAAAGAATGCTTTCTACGGTGCATCTGTAAAAGTTGCTGACAGTCATAGCTGACATGCCAAATTTCCTTTGCCTCCTGTGGAAGTAAAGGCGTTGGTGGGCTTTCTTGGATTCATTTTGTCTTCACTCAGTCCTTTTTAAAATCCTATCCCCATTTTTTTGCGTAGTTTTTCGTCCTGTTTTCTTCCCAAGCAATTTTCTGTTCCCAATCCACTGACCAGTTCTGTGTCTGATTATTTATTGAATCACTTTTCCCAATTTTTGTTCAAGGAAACTCATAGAATCCCTACCGTGCAGAAGGAGGCCATTCAGCCCATCGAGTCAGCACCGACCACAATCCAACTCAGGCCCTATCCCTGTAACTCTACTTATTTACCCTGCTAATCCCCCTCTCACTAAAGGGAAATTTACTATGACCAATCCACCTAACCCACACATCTCTGGAGTGTGACAGGGAACCAGAGCATCCGGAGGAAACCCATGCAGACATGGGGAGAACATGCAAACTCCACACAGACATTCACCCCAGGTCAGAATTGAACCCGGGTCCCTGATGCTGTGAGGCAGCCAACTGCCCACCACTAGAGAGTCACCCTGCGCTTGGTACTTATCATATTATCAATGAACACTGTGGCTAACTGGCTGGTGTAGAAGGCCAAATTGATAGCACTAAAGAAAAGAAAACAAAAGGAATTTGCATTTCCATAGCGCCCTTCACAATGCCCCAGACTGCTTGACACTCAGTGGGGGACTTTTTGAAAGGTAGCCATTGTTGCAACATGGTAGCCAATTTACACAAATAGCAATGAGATAACATAGAACAGTACAGCACAGTACAGGCCCTTCGGCCCTCGATGTTGTGCCGAGCTATGTCCAAACCCAACATCAAGCTATCCCACACCCTATCATTTTGGTGTGCTCAGTGTGCTTATCCAAAACTGCTTGAAAGTTCCTAAAGTGTCCGACTCCACTATCACAGCAGGTAGTACATTCCACACCCCAACCACTCTCTGAGTAAAGAATCTACCTTGGACATCCCTCCTATATCTCCCACCATGAACCTTATAGTTATGCCCCCTAGTAACAGCTACATCCACCTGAGAAAATAGTCTCTTCACGTCCACTCTATCTATCCCCCTCATCATCTTATAAACATCTTTTAAGTCACCTCTCATCCTCCTACGCTCCAAAGAGAAAAACCCCAGCTCCCTCAACCTTGCCTCATAAGACCTACTCTCCAAACCAGGCAGCTTCCTGATAAGTCTCCTCTGCATTCTCTCCAATGCTTCCACATCCTTCTTATAGTGAGGTGACCAGAACTGCACACAATATTCCAAATGTGGTCTCACCAAGGTATAGTTGCAGCATAATCCCATGGCTCTCAAACTCAAACACCCTGTTAATAAACGTTAATACACTATAATACTTCACGGCTCTATCCACTTCAGTGGCAACCTTCAGAGATCTGTGGATATGAACCCCAAGATCTCTCTGTTCCTCCACATTCCTCAGAACCCTGCCATTGACCCTGTAATCCACAAGTTTGTCCTACCAAAATAAATGACCCAGATAATCTGGGTTTTGTTTAATTGGTGCTTGAGGGTTAGGAATTGGCTCGGACACTGGTCATGTTTTGGGAGAACTCTCTGCTCCCCATCCTACAGAATCGTTCACCTCCAGCCAACGGTGGGGGGGTTGGTTCGAGGTTTAATATCTCAGCTGATTTGAGGGTTTAACAAAGGCGAACGGAATTTAATGCGGGAAAATGTAGTTGAGCAGGGGAAATCAAGGTGAGTCATGGTGAATGTGGAGAAGGAGGAGGAGAGCAGCAATAATGCGTCTTATCTACCCAAAGTATTCAACGAATGTGAGGCCCTTTGTTCTGTGTGCAGCTGATATGTGTATCGCTGGCTTTAAATTATGCATCAAAACTGGGTACTTAACCATTCATTGACAAGACCAGATTGTGAAATAATGGGAACACTGCTCGGGAATCTTTTCTCAAACCAATCGGAAGCAGGAGAATAAAGTTAAGCACTGTGGTTCCAAACTAGTAGCAAAGTCACTGGGAGAATCTTGGAAAGGGGTGGAAAATAAGTGATGGGGAGCGGGGGGAGTGGGGGTGGGGAGGAGGGCAGACATGACACTTCTCTGTAAAATCCTGAGCTTTACCCTCAATCACTTTGAGCAGCCAATCCCAGGTGGGAAGAGAACTCGGGGGCACAGTCAGCAGGCCTCAAGTGAGAAATGAGGTCAAAAGATTTCCTTGCCCAACAAACTGACGGGAGCAGCTAGGGATGTCTCGGATGAAGATACAACGCTCCCACAGTGTGCAGGGTTAGGGATGCTCTGGAGAGAGTCCAGAGGAGATTTACAAGAATGTTGCCAGGGATGGAAAAGTGTCACTATGAGGAGGGATTGGAGAGGTTGGGACTATTTTCTTCGGAACAAAGAAAGCTGAAGGGTGACTTGATAGAGATGTGCAACACTATGAAGGGAGTGAACCTTATAAAATTGTTTTCCTTGGTAGAGAATTCTAGAACCAGGGGACATAGATTCAAGATAAGTGGCAGTAGGTATAGAGGGGACATGAGGAAGAGCTTTTTTACACAGAGGAAGCTGGGTGTCTGGAATTCGCTGCCTGAGTTGGTGATGGAGACAGAAGCCCTACACTCTTTTAGAAAGTACCTGGATCTGCGCCTTAAGTGCTATAAGCTGCAGGGCTATGGGCCTGGTGCAGGGAGTTGGGATTAGAAAGGGCAGCTAGATGTCGTTGGGCTGGTGTGGACAAGATGGGCTGAATAGCCTCCTTCTGTGCTGTAAATTTTCTGTGGTTCTGATTTCCCTATCGGTGAAAGGGGATAGAGTGGTGGCATGGTGGCACAGTGGTTAGCACTGCTGCCTCACTGTGCCAGGAACCAGGGTCCGATTGCCAAGTTGGCTCACTGTCTGTGTGGAGTCTACACATTCTCCCCATGACTGCATGGGTTTCCTCCAGGAGTGCTCCGGTTTCCTCCCACAGTCCAAAGATGTGCGGGTTAGGTGGATTGGCCATGCTAAATGCACAGGGCTACAGGGCTAGGGAGGTAGACGAGGCCTTGGGTAAGATACTCTGTCAGTGAGTCAGTACACACACAATGGGCTGAATGGCCTCTTTTATATTGTAGGCATTCTGTGAAAGTGGAACTGGGGAGCTGCAAAAAATATTTACAGTGAGATACCGGAACCAAGAAACTATGGGTGGGATTTTACAGCCTCCCTTGTCCCGAAACCCGAAAATCTGCCCTTTCCATGGCCCGTCCTTTGTCCGCTCTGATGAAGATGTTTAAAATGATGAAAGGGTCCTAGAGGGTTGGCATCCACATGTAGGGAGTTCGAAGCTTGGGCCCACAGGCGTGAGACAGTCACTCACGAATCCAACAGCAAAATAGCAGGAGCTGCTTTACCCAGGGTTTAAAACCTGAAACTTGCCATCACGGAATGCAATTAGCATTGAGGGAAAGCTAAATGATCTTACAGGGAGGCAATGTTGATCGGGTGAGGTGAAGCGGGGTGGGAGGAGGTTTGCTTGGACAATAAAGGCCGACTCCACCAGCTAGGCCAAAGGGTCTGTTCCAAATTCTCCACAATTTCACATCCAACAGCTGCAGAAGAGTCTGCTTAAGAAGGAGACAGAAAGTTGCACGTACAGATTAGAGGCTGGGACTATTACGAGTTTTATCTGTGGAATGTGACTAAGTCAGGGCGGAATAATGTAACTCGTAAGGGTTATCTGCGTGGTTGCCATTGGAGACAAGGATACGTTTCATAATTATATTTCCCAAGAGGCGTTATCTGCTGTTCTTCAGCCCCGTCTGGGATAGTAAATAAACCCAGCAGACACCATAACAATGGAGCTTTGTTTGGCACATTGGGAAACTTTTTTTTATATTCTTCGGATGCAGGATTCGCCGGCAAGGACGATGTTTATTGTCCATCCCCAATTGCCCTTGAGAATGTGATAGCCTTTTTGAAACCTGGAGAGGCGGTGGCCCACTGGTACAATCACTCGACTATTTATCCAGAAACTCAGCTCATGTTCTAGGGACCTGGATTCGAATCTCGCCATGGCAGCTGGTGGAATTTGAATTCAATTTAAAAAATCTGGAATTAAGAATCCACCAATGACTGTGAAACCATTATCGATTGTCAAAAAAACCCATCTGGTTCACTAATGCCACTTTAGGGAAGGAAATCTGCCATCCTTACCTGGTCTGGCCTACATGTGACTCCAGATCCACAGTAATGTGGTTGACTCTCAACTGCCCTCCAAGGGCAACTAGCGATGGCAATAAACCTTGGCCAGCCAGCGATACCTATGTCCCACCAATGAATAATTTTTAAAAAGTCCATGTGGTGTAGGTACATCCACAGTGCTGTTAGGAAGGAAGTTCCAGAAGTTTGATCCTGTGTTAATGAAGGAATGATGATATAGTTGCAGGTGGTCTGTGACTTGGAGGAGAACGTACCGTTGACTATGTTCCCCTGTGTCTCTGTGTGTTACCCTTCCAAGTGGTTTGGAAGGTGCTATCAGAGCTGCAAGTTGCTGCAGTGCATCTTGTAGATGGCACACACTGATGCTTAAGGAGTGGAGGCTGAAGATGGCAGATAGGGTGCCAATCAAGTGGGCTACTTTGTCTCCTGGATGGTGTCGATCTTCTTGAGTGTTGTTGGAGCTGCACTCACCCAGGCAAGTGGAGAGTATTCCATCACACTCCTGACTGGGGCCTTGTAGATGGTTACAAGTCTTTGGGGAATCCAGAGGTGAGTTACTCGCTGCAGGATTTCTGGCTCCTGACCTATTTTGATAGCCACCGTACTTAAATGGAGGCCTAATTAAGTTTCTGGTCAATGGTAACCCCAGGATGTTGGTGCTGGGGGTTTCAGTGCTGGTAATGTGATTGAAAGTGAAGAGATATTTAGATTCTCTATTACTAGAGGTGGCCATTGCTTTGTGCGAGGCAAATGGTGCTTTCTATGGCTTCTGTGTTCCCCAGGACTTGCGGCTAATGGTGGTTGGATTGCTTCAGTAACTGGGGATTTCTGACTGGAACTGTTCAATCATCAGTGAACATCACCACTTTGTATGATGGAGGAACGTGGGTGAAAATGGTTGGGTTCAGGTCACTGAATGAATACCTGAGGCCCAAGTCAGGAGTGTGATGGAATACTCTCCACTTGCTTGGAGGAGTGCAGCTCCAACAACACTCAAGAAGCTCGACACCACCCAGGACAAAGCTTGTTCAACACCACATCCACCATCTTAAACATTCACCCCCTCTGCCAGTGCTGCACAGAACGGAGAACCTGAACCCCGGGATACTAATTTGCGATGGACCTGAATATTTCACAGCTTGTGAAATATTTGGACCCATAATATTTTACAAGCATAACATTTTGGAAGAGACCGCAAAGTGAAGCCCTCTGAGGAATATGCAAATAATCCCAAGAAACCAACTTGAAGAAGAGCAGCAGAGTTATTCCTGATATCCTCGTCAATCCAATGAGCATCTCAAAACCAGGTTATCTGGTTATTATCACAGTGTGGGAGTTAACTGTCCATAAACTGGCTGCTGGCTTTTCCATAGTCCAACAATCATTACACTTCAAAGGTATTTCATTGGCTTCTGAAAAGCAATTAGGGAGGCTAATACGTACTGACGGGGACAAGAATGCTCACATCCTGCATTGACGTTCTGTTTACACCTCAGTCCCACGCTCCTGATTTATGGGTACCCGTTGTGGAGGAGTGAGGGAAGGCCGAGGACCTCATTATGAATCTGCTCCTGAGCCTGGTATAACGAGTTGTTAACAGGTCCGGGCAGCCGATGACTAAGGGAATGCCCAACCCAACTTCTACCCCTCTACCCTGGCTACATTTGTGGCCGGGGGTGCCCCTGGAGTGTGGGAGCACCGCCGAGACTTTCCATGCTCGTTGGGCACCGCAGGGGCAGAGGCTCAAGACTGATCCTGTTAATCACGTTTTGATTTAATGTTTCAAGTTTCCTTTCTGCTTTGTTTTTTATTTTGGGTGGTTCCCTTCTTTTGGGGGCTTGCCCTTCTTGCTTTGTCCCTGTGTTTGGTTTATTTGGTTGACAACAAAAGAAATGGGCAGCACGGTAGCACAGTGATATGGGTGGCACGGTAGCACAGTGGTATGGGCGGCACGGTAGCACAGTGGTATGGGCGGCACGGTAGCACAGTGGTATGGGCGGCACGGTAGCACAGTGGTATGGGCGGCACGGTAGCACAGTGGTATGGGCGGCACGGTAGCACAGTGGTATGGGCGGCACGGTAGCACAGTGGTATGGGCGGTGTGGTAGCACAGTGGTATGGGTGGCGCAGTGGCACAGTGATATGGGTGGCACGGTAGCACAGTGATATGGGCGGCACGGTAGCACAGTGGTATGGGCGGCACGGTAGCACAGTGGTATGGGCGGCACGGTAGCACAGTGGTATGGGCGGTACGGTAGCACAGTGGTATGGGCGGTGCGGTAGCACAGTGGTATGGGCGGCACGGTAGCACAGTGGTATGGGTGGCACGGTAGCACAGTGGTATGGGCGGTGCGGTAGCACAGTGGTATGGGCGGTGCGGTAGCACAGTGGTATGGGTGGCACGGTAGCACAGTGGTATGGGCGGTGCGGTAGCACAGTGGTATGGGCGGTGCGGTAGCACAGTGGTATGGGCGGTGCGGTAGCACAGTGGTATGGGTGGCGCGGTGGCACAGTGATATGGGTGGCACGGTAGCACAGTGATATGGGCGGCACGGTAGCACAGTGGTATGGGCGGTGCGGTAGCACAGTGGTATGGGCGGCACGGTAGCACAGTGGTATGTGCGGCACGGTAGCACAGTGGTATGGGTGGCACGGTAGCACAGTGGTATGGGCGGCACGGTAGCACAGTGGTATGGGCGGTACGGTAGCACAGTGGTATGGGCGGTGCGGTAGCACAGTGGTATGGGCGGTGCGGTAGCACAGTGGTATGGGTGGCACGGTAGCACAGTGGTATGGGCGGTGCGGTAGCACAGTGGTATGGGCGGTGCGGTAGCACAGTGGTATGGGCGGCACGGTAGCACAGTGGTATGGGTGGCACGGTAGCACAGTGGTATGGGCGGCACGGTAGCACAGTGGTATGGGTGGCGCGGTGGCACAGTGATATGGGTGGCACGGTAGCACAGTGATATGGGCGGCGCGGTAGCACAGTGGTATGGGCGGTGCGGTAGCACAGTGGTATGGGCGGTGCGGTAGCACAGTGGTATGGGCGGTGCGGTAGCACAGTGGTATGGGCGGCACGGTAGCACAGTGGTATGGGCGGTGCGGTAGCACAGTGGTATGGGCGGTGCGGTAGCACAGTGGTATGGGTGGCACGGTAGCACAGTGATATGGGCGGTGCGGTAGCACAGTGGTATGGGTGGCACGGTAGCACAGTGATATGGGCGGCACGGTAGCACAGTGGTATGGGCGGCACGGTAGCACAGTGGTATGGGCGGTGCGGTAGCACAGTGGTATGGGCGGTGCGGTAGCACAGTGGTATGGGTGGCGCGGTAGCACAGTGGTATGGGCGGCACGGTAGCACAGTGGTATGGGCGGCACGGTAGCACAGTGGTATGGGCGGCACGGTAGCACAGTGGTATGGGCGGCACGGTAGCACAGTGGTATGGGCGGCACGGTAGCACAGTGGTATGGGCGGCGCGGTAGCACAGTGGTATGGGCGGCGCGGTAGCACAGTGGTATGGGCGGTGCGGTAGCACAGTGGTATGGGCGGTGCGGTAGCACAGTGGTATGGGCGGTGCGGTAGCACAGTGGTATGGGCGGTGCGGTAGCACAGTGGTATGGGCGGTGCGGTAGCACAGTGGTTAGCACTGTTGCTTCACAGCTCCAGGGTTCTAGCTTCGATTCCCAGCTTGAGTCACTGTCTGTGTGGAGTTTGCACATTCTCCTCGTGTCTGCGTGGGTTTCCTCCGGGTACTGAGACAGTGGGACGGCGGCGCGGGCTCGTTGGGCCGAAGGGCCTGTTTCCCGTGCTGTGTTGTTCTTTGTTCTTTGTTCTTTGTACTCCAGTTTCCTCCCATAGTGCAAAGATGTGTGGTCAATTGGCCATGCTAAAATTGCCCCTTAGTGTCCTGAGTTGCGTAGTTTAGAGGGATTAGTGGGTAAAGATAAAGGGATAGGGCCTGGGTGGGATGGTGGTTGGTGCAGGCTTGATGGGCCGAAGGGCCTCTTTCTGCGGTTTTATATAATTTCTGAAACCTGGAACAATTGAAAAGATTGGCACTTTGAGATGTCTGGTGGTCATGAGTGACAGTATGGAGGGGAAATCTCTGGCCTTTCACTCCAGAGCGATTCCCTGGTTCCCCTGGCAGTGCACTCTCTCCCACGGGTTCCATGGGGGTGACATCAATATGTGGTCCCATTAACAGTGAATTCCACTGCCAGTGAACAGCACGCTGCCTCCCGCTGCCCAAAAACACGCGGCTGGGAGGCCGGAGAACTCCTCCCTGTATAAATCTATGTTCCTTTGTTTCGTCATGATGAAGCACAAGTGCAAGGGGTAGAACAGTGGATAAGAACATAAGAAATAGGAGCAGGAGTAGGCCAACTAGCCCTTCGAGCCTGCCCCGCCATTCAATAAGATCATGGCTGATCTGAAGTGGCTCAGTTCCACTTTCCCGCTTTCTCTCCATAACCCTTAATCCCCTTGTCTATCAGAAACCTATCTACCCGTGACTTAAATATATTTAGCGAGGTAGTCTCCACCACTTCAACGGGCAGAGAATTCCAGAGACTCACCACCCTTTGAGTGGAGAAGTTCCTCCTCAACTCCGATCTAAACTGCCCCCCCTTATTTTGAGACTGTGCCCTCTAGCTCTGTCCCTATTCCTTATTCTTCATTGTTCCATCAGCTGCTCACACGGCCTTGGGGATCTGTAGACAGTCCCACTCCCTGCTCATTGCCGGATTTTCTCTTATCCGTGGACAGTCTCTGTTCCGAGATATCTCGCCTGGACCCCGATGGTGGTGCCCACATGCCAGCCCTTGCATGCCCCCTCTCCCACCTCACATCATAAAATCATAGAATCTTACAATGCAGAAGGAGGCCATTTGGCTCATCAAGCCTTTACCAACCACAATCCCATCCAGGCCCTATCTCCGTAACCCCCACGCATTTATCCTGTTAATCCCCCTACGGGGCAATTTATCTTGGCCAATCCATCTAACCCGTATATCTTTGGACTGTGGGAGAAAATCGGAGTACCCGGAGGAAACCCGCGCAGACACGGGGAGAATGTGCAGATCCACACAGACAGAGACCCACACCAGGAATCGAACCCTGGTCCCTGGCACTGTGAGGCAGCAGTGCCAACCACTGTGCCACCCTGTCACCTCACTCAGTGCACCAGAGAAGCGGGAGATCCGGGTTTGAGGATTTCCTAGTCGGAGCAGCCACTTGCTCAGTAAAATAGGAAAACCCTTGGAATGGTGGAAACAGCAACAGTAACATCAAATTGCATTTAAATAGCACCTTGAATTTAGTAAAACATTACAAGGTATTTCCAGGGAGCCTTTACAAACAAAATTTGACACAGAGACTAAAAAGGGAGATAGAATCATGGAATCCCTACAGTGCAGAAGGAGGCCATTTGGCCCATCGAGTCTACACCGACCACAATCCCACCAAGGCCCTATCCCGTAACCCCACATATCTACCCAGCTAATCCCCCTGAGACTCAGGGTCAAATTAGTATGACCAATCAACCTAATCCGCACATCTTTTGACTGTGGGAGGAAACTGGAGCACCCGGAGGAAACCCACGCAGACACGGGGAGAGCGTGCATACTTGACACAGACAGTGACCCAAGAGTGGAATTGAACCTAGGTCCCTGACGCTGTGAGGCAGCAGTGCTAACCACTGTGCCACTGTGCCACGCAGAAATAAGAGCCCGAACGCAGTCTCCCACTACCCAAATGCTGCAGTCAAATATCCTGCATATCCTGAGGACATCGCAGGTGTCAGCACACCCGGAGTGCAATGGAAAGCCTCATCCTGGGAGCTGCCTGATCATCGGTGTTAGAGAAGGTGATCAAAAGCTTGGACAAAAGAGGGTTGACAGTTCATCCTGAAGGAGGAGAGAGAGATGGAGAGGTTTAGGGAAGAAGTTTGATAAAGGTGTGCCACTCATCAGAGGGGCATAACCAGATCCAAACAGGTCAACAAAACAGAAAGCAAAACAGCTTTTCTTTATCAAGAGAGTACCTTGACTTGTTCAGTCGCACAGTTATCCCCTATTTATCTGTGCTCAAAGACAGTGAATTACCTCACCACCAACTTTCCTTCCCCGTAACAACGTTATCCAACCTGACCTTAGTGAAAAACAAGGATACGAATTTGAAAGTGGAGGCCAATGTAGCTCGGTAAGCACAGGGTGAAGAGAAGGCGGTGTGGGTTAGGATGGGGGCTGGAGAGCTTTGGAGGAGTTTGAGTTTACAGCAGGTGCAACGCGAGAACCTGGGGTGGAATTTTCCTGTCCACCCGCCATGGGAATCGTAGCGGGAGGGGGGAGTGGGGGGTGTGGGGTGGTGGGGGTGGGGGTGTGAACCGTGTAAAGGTCCATTGACCCTGGGCGAGTGCAGCGGGGAAATCCAGCCTCTAGTGTTCACAAAGGCAGGAGCTGAGGTTCAGTGGAAACAGGCATATTATGGGGGTGGAAAAAGATGGGGAATGATAAGGAATAGGTGATTGGAAGTTCAGCTCAGTGTCAGATTGGTTGCAAATTGGTGTGGTCATTAGTGGACAATCCAGCTAACCTTTCCTTTCGTTCACCCAGAGGCCCTGAAACCTAGTCACCACTTGAGCTGACCAGCCACATGACTTGGATTGGACCCTATCTACTGTCTGGTTAAATTTAGTCTAGTTGCTTGTTATAGGGGGTTGTCAGGGCATTGACACTTATGGCCGCGGTACAGCACAAAGGGACGGTGGAGGCAGATAGATCAATGCACAGCAATGACAGTGAAACATAACACCTGGGCAATCTGATTCTGTGCTGTGAAACCCTACCGCCATCTTCAGGGAAGAGATCAAACACCAAAAACACACAGGGAGCCAGAACACATTTTAAAACAGGTCATAAATGAGTGAGAAAAACAACTGCCAGATAAAACTTGAAAGGACAAACAACCAGCCCAACTGCATGACTGAATGTTTGGTGGACCATTGCTCTCATTGCTGGCTCCAGGTCACTTGGACAATACTCACATTCACCTAAATGCATAGAATGTCCATCACAGAAATAGGCCATTTGGCCCAACTGTTCTATACTGACTTTTATATCCACTGTGAACCACTGTCCTGCACACTCTCCCTTTATCTCTAGCAGCATAACCTCCTTTCTGCCTCATGTGTTCATCCAACTTTCCCCGAAGTGAGTTTATACTAATGCCTCAACTGCTTGTGGCAACAAGTTCCACATTCTAACTCCTCTCTGAGTAATTACTTCCTCCTGAGTTCCTCAACAAATTTTCTATTTTACATTGATGACCCCTAGTTTTGGTCTCCCCAGAAATAGAAATATAAAGAACAAAGAACAAAGAACAAAAACAGCCCGGGAAACAGGCCCTTCAGCCCAACGAGCCCGCGCCGCCATTTTAACATTACCAGTCCCCCCCCCTCCACCCATGACCCTTATCTATTGTTTATATGGCCATCCACATTGAGGGAAACTAATTTAGGGACAATTTATTACTGCCAATCAGCCTAATAGCACATCTTTGGGGTGTGGGAGGAAACCGGAGCACCCGGAGAAAACCCACGCAAGCACGGGGAGAATGCGCAAACTCCCACAGACACTGGCCCAAATCCATGTGTCTGCACAGCAAACAGTGATAGTCACTGAGCTGTCGTGTTGCCCAGCATCTGGTCCAGTTTAAGTGTGCACTAACGACATGAAGCACTAGGCTATTCTTGAACATCCAAGAGCAGCCCTTGTACGACCCATCGCGTGTATGCCCCTCGTTTGACAACAAGGCGGACCGACTTAAAACCTGTGAATTAAAAGAGAAAAACATTAGTATCATTCCACATCCTTTTACATTACCAGGGACGTCCCAATGCTAATGAACCTTATTTAAAACAATCTCCTATATCCTCCCATCTCCAACCCACTTATGTGCCAGTCTAAGTAACTCTTAAACAACTCCAGCGTGCCAGCCTCCACCACCTTACTTGGCAGAGCATTCCATACCCCCACTACCCTCTGTGTGAAAAACCTCCCTCTAATATCCGTGTTGTACCTCTCCCCCCTCACCCTAAGCCCATGGCCCCTTGTACTGTGTGTCTCTAACATAGGAAACAGCTTACCTCTGTTTACTCTATCTATACCCTTCATAATCTTATATACCTCTATTAGATCCCCCCTCGGTCGCCGTCTTTCAAGGGAAAACAGCCCCAACTTGCTCAATCTTTCCTCATAACCCAGTCCTTCCATACCAGGCAACATCCTGGTAAACCTCCTCTGCACTCTCTCCAGAGTCTCCAGTAGTAATCTTCCCTATAGAAATATCTTCCCTACATCTACCCTGTCAATCATAGGATTGCTACAGTGCAGAAGGAGGCCACTTGGCCCATCAAATCCGCACCGCCCAACAATCCCACCCCAGGCCCTATCCTCATAAACCTATGCATTTACCCTAGCTAGTCCTCTGACACTAAGGGGCAATTTAGCCTGGCCAATCCACCTAACCGGCACATCTTTAGATTGCGGCAGGAAACTGGAGCACCTGGAGGAAACCCACACAGACATGGGGAGAATGTGCAAACTCCACACAGACAGTCACCCAAGCCAGGAATCAAATCCTGGTCCCTGGTGCTGTGAGGCAGCAGTGCTAACCACTTTGTCACCGTGCATCTGGAAGCAGGGCAGGGAGCTTCAGAGGCAGAGAAATTAAGGGATGGAGCGTCAGGTCAAGGTCCAGTGGTAGGTCGAATGGGGTGGGGGAGAACATGAACAGAGAAAGGGAAACTAGGAAAGGTATTGGCAAAACAAACAGATATAAGGGAGTGTGAAAGGAAAAAGAAGAGGAAAAGGAACAAAAGGGACAGAAAGAAAAAGATGAATGAGAATGAAACATCATAGAGAGAGGAAATTAGGAAAGAGAAAGGAGAAAGAGGAACATAAAAACAGAGAAAGATTTGGAAAATGAAAGTTAAAGAGAGAAAGAGAAATCAGTTGTGAAAAAGGGTCACCAAGAGGTGACCATAACAACATTATTTCAAACTAACCCATCAGAGTGACCGGGTAAACATGGGTTCAAACTAAAGGCAGATTTAGAACTATTGGGGCAGCTACATATGTTAATACACAGGGCCCTGTTCTTTGCAGACAGAAAGGACACATACCCATATTGCACTTGTTTCAGCTGAATAAAATAATTACAGCGGTTCACTGGTTCATTCCTCGGGGCAAATGCCTTAGCCAATCAACGTCAACCTGCTTGGTTTAAATTTCAAACAATGCTTGGCAGTCAACTGTCAGTCACGATCAACTGGTACATTATCCATGGTAACACCTCCACAAGTCCACTTGCTGACCAATCAGCGACGCCGTCTCATGCAGTATAAATTTGTTGATTTCCCTGACGTGGTATTCTTGTGAACAACTTGAACAGTGCAAGATGAAAAGCTTCGACAAAAAAATACAGAGTTTATGATAGGATAATGGAAACAAATGTCCTGAGGTCATTTGTGAACCATTTGATGTAATGCTGGGAAAAGTGACCTTCCTCACTGGGACCTCTCTATTGGAGAGCAAACGTGGTGGAGATCTAAGGAGTGAAACAGAGGGATAAAGCAAAATGATTGAGAAGAATGAAACGATAATATTAACATACAGAAAAATGGAAACTAAGACAGACAGAAGGTGTTGGGGAAGATACAGGTAAAACCAGGAATTCCAACATATTTATTAGTATCATAAGTAAACTTATATTAACACTGCAATGAAGTTCATGTGAAAGTCCTCTAGTCACCACACTCCAGTGTCTGTTCAGGTACACTGAGGGGGAATTTAGCAATGCACCTAACCAGCACGTCTTTCAGACTGTAGGAGGAAATCGGAGAAAACCCACACAGACCCAGGGAGAATGGGCAAACTCCACACAGACAGTGACCCAAGCCGGGAATCGAACCGGGGTTCCTGGCACGGTGAGGCAGCATTGCTAACCACTGTGCCACCATGCCACCTGTACATTGGTGATTTATTTCCTCACCTTTATTCTTCCCGGTTGGAGAGATTCCCTGGGTAGTCAACTCATGGTAAGAAGTTTCACAACACCAGGTTAAATCTGGCTTTAATCTGCTGTTGTGAAACTTCTTACTGTGTTTACCCCAGTCCAATGCCGGCATCTCCACATCATAGTCAATTTATGGCCAAGGAATTGGCTCATGTGACTTGTCACCCATTGTCTTCTCAGTCTTTCCTTTGGGAATGTTCCTGCTTTCTGGTTGATAATATTACAGAAATGGCAAAGATCCCAATCCCATACTACCCCTGTGCTCACGGATCAGCATTGGCTCCCGATCCAGAAAAGCCTCAAATTTAAACTTTCAAATCCCTTCCACAGCTTCTCCCTTCCCGATCTCCAATCTCATCCAGCCATATACTTATCCGAGATCATTGTATTCCCCCATTCTCTCCTCTTCCTTTGCTCCAACATGGGCAGACGTGTCTTCATCTGTGTCAGGCCCTCAGTAAGCAGTCTCTCAACACCAGGTTAAAGTCCAACAGGTTTATTTGGTAGCAAAAGCCACTAGCTTTCGGAGCACTGGCTTACTTTTTGTAAAATGAGTTTGTGTCTTTATATGCCCTGTTTGTGAATAGAACTCCCACTTACCTGACGAAGGAGCAGCGCTCCGAAAGCTAGCGGCGTTTACTACCAAATAAACCTGTTGGACTTTAACCTGGTGTTGTGAGACTTCTTACTGTGTTTACCCCAGTCCAACGCCGGCATCTCCACATCAGGCTCTAAGGTCAGAAATTCCCTTGCTAACCTCCCTCCCTCTCTCCCTAAAGCTGAACTTGATGATCACGCTGCCCAATGTCTGCTTCTTTACCCCAGTGTCAAATTCTGTCTGGTGCCACGTAAATGCAAGTTGTTGTTGTACTCCCACCAGGCGGAACGGTGGTTAACACTCAACTGACTCAAGGACAGCTTCTTCCCTGCTGCCATCAGACTTTTGAATGGACTTACCTTTCACTAAGTTGATCTTTCTCTGCACCCTAGCCATGACTGTGACACTACATTCTGCATTCTCTCCTTTCCTTCTCGATGAACAGTATGCATTATCTGTGTAGAAACAATACTTTTCACTGTATACTAATACATGTGACAATAATAACTCAAAATCAAATTACTGCTGCCTCACTGCGCCAGGGACCCAGGTTCAATTCCCGACTTGAGCCAATGTTTGTGGGGAGTCTGCACATTCTCCCCGTGTCTGCGTGGGTTTCCTCTAAGTGCTCTGGTTTCCTCCCACAGTCCAAAAAATGTGCTGGTTAGGTGCATTGGCCATTCTGAATTCTCCGTCAGCGTACCCAAGCAAGCACTGAAGTGTAGTGACTGGGGGATTTTCACAGTAACTTCATTGCAGTGTTAATTCAAGCCGACTTTTAACATTAATAAATAAATTTAAACTTTACAAGCAGCCAACTTAAACACAGCATGGTCCCACAAACATCGATGAATGTGGAAAACAGTATTTAGCTCAGGGGTAAATATTGTTCAGTGTTGCTTCCTGCCCTTAACACCTTTGTCTGACTTGGTTTCAGCATCTACTGGAGACGAGACTCAAACACTGTCAAGTGTTAGTCTCACTTGTGACTACTGAACGGTGATTGCTGTTAACCAAGAGTGGTGTCTTTACCTGTCCAGATCCTGTCTAATTTGATGGAATGTGTTGAGGCCTGACTCCCCCTCACTCAGTAACCACAGGTTTCCTGCCATGATGTATCACTGTGTATCACCCTGACACACACACACTGCCTTATCCTCTCTGGTGAAGCTAAGGCAGTTAGCTGGGTGGAGCTGAGGATGTCTGTGGGGAGAACTATAAAAGGCAGGTAGAGGTTCTGTTAGCAATAGCTGTTCACCCCTTGGGCTGTGAAAGAGACAATTAGCACCTTCCTTTAGGGGTGAATCCTTTATTATCAGGCTTGTATAACCTGTGACTTAGCTCAGCTCAGTGATCACTCCTATTATCACAAACACCCACTGACACCACCTCATTCAATTCCCTTCCTTATTAATTCCTCCAACGCCCCACTGCAACCCTTCCTCAGCCCTAGCCCAGTTCTCCCTGGCTTCTTTTGCCTCTCCTCCCTCTGTTCCGCTATTGTTACCCATTCTTCAGCTGCCCCTGTCCACTCTCCTCTGCGATTCCCTCGCTAAAGCTTTATATCGCTACCCACAAAGATCAGAAAAGACTAAAACCAGACAGACCACAGCACCGGAAACAAAAAATGGCACAACGTTCCCAGTCAATCCTGCAACATCCTCCTCACTAACCTCTGGCTGCTTCTATCAAAGTGAGGAGAGATATCCACAGACCAGCCTGGCGTAGTTATACTCACTGAACCCTTCCTTACAGCCATCAACCCAGACTCCTCCATCACGTTGCCTGGGTATGTCCTACCCAACCAGCGGGGCAGACTCACCAGATGTGGCGAGGCGGCACAGCTGCCCATGGTCAGGAAGGAGTTATAGTTATAGCATCAGAGAGGTTTACAGCATGGAAACAGGCCCTTTGGCCCAACTTGTCCATGCTGCCCTTTTTGTTAACCACTAAGCTAGTCCCAATTGTCCAAATTTGGCCCATATCCCTCTATACCCATCTTACCCATGTAACTGCCTAAACGCTTTTTAAAAATTGTACCCGCCTCTACTACTACCTCTGGCAGCTTGTTCCAGACACTCATCACCCTCTGTGTGAAAAAATTGCCCCTCTGGACCATTTTGTATCTCTCACCCTTGGTGAGAGTTGCCCTGGGAGTTTCTCAACATTGAGCACAAACCCTATGAAACATCATAGTATCAGGTCCACATGGGCAAGAAAATTCCCTGCTGGTTACCACCTACTGCCATCCCTCAGCTGGTTCATCAGTACTCCTCCATGGTGAATGCCACTTGGCGGATGCATTGAGGGTAGCAAGGGCACAGAACGGACACTGGGTGGGGGACTTCAACGCCCATTGCCAGGATTGGCTCAGTGACACCATTACTGGCCCAGCTAGCCAGGTTCTGCAGGACGTACCTGCCAGATGCAGATATAGTGAGGAACCAACAGGAGGGGAACATCTACTCGATCTCATCCTCGCCAATCCAGCTGTCGGAGATGTATCTGTCCATCACAGTATTGGTGAGAGTGACCACCACACAGTTCTTGTAGAGACAAAGTCCTGTCTTCACAATGAGGATGCCCTCCATTGTGTTGTGTGGCACTACCACCGTGCTAAATGGGGTAAATTCAGGACAGATCTCAAAACCCTAAACATATACCACATCAACATCACACCCCTCATCAACCAGCTCTGTTACAGTGTCAAAAAACTCCAGCGAGTTATTTGGACACAAATTGCCCTTGACAAAAAAATAGTCAGCAAAATACTGCTGGGAAAGTCCAGCGGGTCTGGCAGCGTCTGTGAGCAGAGGAAGGAGAGTTAATGTTTTGAATGCTTCAGGCTCTCTTTGTCAGAGCTGAAGGGAGGGGGAATGTGTTGGAGCTCTAGAAACTGCAACAAAAGGTTAGAACAAAGCACAGATGTGGAGATGTGAGGGGACAGGGGTTTGCATTGAATTATACGTATACGGGAAATTAAAGAAAGGGGGTTAAGGTGGAGGAGAAAGATCACAATCTAAAGCTGCTGAATTTAATGCTGAATCCCAAGTTCTGTGATGTGCCCAAGCAATATGGAAATCAAATTACAACAACTATGGCAGGTAACTCAGTCAGCAAGAATGGAAAAGGTTTATTATTAGGGAACGCCTCGTGGAAGTCAGCAGTTGCACATTCAGGAGACTAACCCAACCTTGTGTCAGTTTTATAAACACTGCATTCCCGGTCTTGGCCACGGGATGAAACAAAGACAAGTCACCACGACAGATACCAAAAAACAAGATAGGGTGACATTATGCTAATGAAGGAGATAATTTTCTATTGGATAAGGAAGGGCACAAAGCTATGCTATGATTGGTGGACTATGCATGCAAATTAAGGATTAGGAAGTTGCTTATTTCTCATTTGCTGTAATTAACTATAACTGTTAATTATCTGTAGGGATCGACAGAACATCAGAGTGAAATTCACTCTGTCTGTTCTCCTTGAGAGTAAGTAACAAAGCTTGGGAGATTGAGTACTCACTGTGGAATGGCGGGGCAGGCTCAAAGGGCTAGATGGCCTACTCCTGCTCCTATTTCTTATGTTCTTATGTATAGTCTGGTTAATTCTCAATACCAGTAGATAAGACACTGTTTGAGACAGGCTTAACTGGAGAATTACAGCAGACCCACCAACCACCCCACCCCCCAACTACAATGCAAGATGTTATGCCACAGCAACTGGCTGGTGATGGGATCTTCCAGTCCCGCTGCTGTTCCTGTCGTTCGCACCTTCTTTTTTATTTATATATTTGTGGGACACGGGCATCGCTGGCTGGCTAGAATTTATTGCCCATTCCTGGTTGCCTGAGGGCAAATTGAGAGTCAACCACGTTGCTGTGGCTCTGTAGGCCAGGCCAGGTAAAGATGGCAGATTTCCTTCCCTAAAGGACATTAGTGAACAATCGTTTCATGGTCGACAGTAGATTCTTAATTCCAGACGTATCTTACTGAATTTAAACTCCACCATTTGCCGCGGTGGGATTCGAACCTGCCTCCCCAGAACATTAAATTTCTGGATTAATAGTGTAGCGATAATAGGCAGGGGATGGGGGAATAGCCTGACGATTCTGGCCTCGGTTTTTTTAGTCTAGTTGACGCAGGGAAACGGTTGAAATCGAAAGGGAAGTGTTTAGTTCCAAGCTGCAGCTCACTGAGAGGAATCTGATTTGGTCTGAATGAGGAAGGCTGCCCAAAGGCAAAGAACGTAAATCTCAGCCCCACTTATACAAATGTTCTGTTTCACCATCCTCCTCCCACCCAGCCCTCTCTTCACAGCAAATGAGACACAGACATAGGCTTCCACCTGGGATTGCAAATAAATCCATAAGCATCCGCGATAAATCCCTCCCCTCCCTCTCCACACAGGCACGTTTCCTGCACCCTTTGACTCAGAAATGACATAATTCCCAAATAACATCTGGGTCCCTGACCGAGATTGTTGATCACATTCCGCGGATCTCTCCCAGCTCCGGAGGAGGTGCGGGGCCTTCCAGCCACATGCTGACACAAGCAGGGAGCTCTGCTTGTCTAATCACCTCACCGCCGCGCTGATGCTGCTGATTTCTGGGTGTACAGGCTGCATGTAGCAGGTCGTGACCTCAAAGGCAATTTTCAGGGTTCGCTGAGAGGCAAAGAAAGCGAGGGAAGGAGGTTAAGGCCATGTGATCGCACAATGGGCCCAAACCCAGAAGGGACATAGAGTCAGTCAGGATCCTGGAGTCAGTATTGAGAATTACACAGGCTTCTACAATTATTCCGCAGCCCAGAATCACTCAGAGGCCTAGAATTACCCAGAAACCTAGAGTCGCTCAAGCTCCATGAATTACTCAGGCTCCTAGGGTCACTCAGGGGTCTAGAGTCACTCAGAGGCCTAGAGCTATTCAGAGACCTAGAGTCACTCAGAGAACTAGAGTCACTCAGGGGGCTAGAATCACTCAGAGGCCTAGAATTACCCAGAAACCTAGAGTCGCTCAATCTCCATGAATTACTCAGGCTCCTAGGATCACTCAGGGGTCTAGAGTCACTCAGAGGCCTAGAGCTATTCGGAGACCTAGAGTCACTCAGAGAACTAGAGTCACTCAGGGGGCTAGAATCACTCAGGGGCCCAAAGTCACTCAGGGGCCCAGAGCCACTCAGAGGCCTAGAGTCAGTCAGGGGCCTAGAGCCACTCGTGGGTCTAGAGTCACTCAGGGGCCTAGAGCCACTCGTGGGTCTAGAGTCACTCAGGGGCCTAGAGCCACTCGTGGGTCTAGAGTCACTCAGGGGCCTAGAGCCACTCGTGGGTCTAGAGTCACTCAGGGGCCTAGAGCCACTCGTGGGTCTAGAGTCACTCAGGGGTCTAGAGCCACTCGTGGGTCTAGAGTCACTCAGGGGCCTAGAGCCACTCGTGGGTCTAGAGTCACTCAGGGGCCTACAGTCACTCAGAGGCCTAGAGTCACTTAGAGGCCTAGAGTCACTCAGAGGCCTAGAGCCACTCAAGGTTTGGGGTCATTCTGGGGCTTGGAGTTATTCAGATGCTTCAAGTCAGTCAGGGAACTAGGGTCACTCAGGAGCTTGGAGTCATTGAGGGGCTTATTAGAGCCACTCTGGAGTCTAGAGTCACTCAGGGGTCTAGATTCACTCAGGGGCTTAGAATCATCGGGGGCAGCAAATTCATGCTCCTAAAATCAGTCAGGGGCCTGAGGCTGGATGTTCCTATAGAGATAGGGTTATTGAAGGGAAAATGAGGTGAGCTGTGTATTCAGATTGTTGGGAACTTTCCTGATTTGTGCAAGGACCTCAATTGGCTGCCCAAACTGGCGGCTTTAGGGCCCCATCAGGGGCAATTTTGTTACCCCACCAGCATGTTGCTGTTGCTAGAACAGATACCATGAGGAGGCTGCAGTTTCAGTGGAGGAGCCCTGCCTTTTACAGAATGAGTGGCCATGGTAGTGGGAGGCTGTGTGCCCCAGCGACAGTCCACCTGGAGGGCTTCCCCTCCCGCTCCAAGAAGCATAGCCAGTCAATCAGTGTCTGTGCCGTATCACTCTCATCTCTGACTCAGAGCTGGTGTGTGTCAGTCCCAGTCTGACACTGCAGTGCAGCGCTGAGGGAGTGCTGAACTTCCAGGGGAGACCTCTTTCAGAAAAATATTATACCCCGGGCCCATACCTGTCCCTTCAGCTGGTCTTGAATGATCCTGTGGCAGGACAAAAGAAGGACAGGTTAAGTTCTTCCTGTTGTCCCAGCAAATATTTACCACTGGACCAACATTACTAAACAGTTGTGGGAGATTGTTCCCAATTGCTACCACATTTCTGACATCACCCACAGTGACTACACTTAAAATATATCTCATTTCATTGGCTGAAAAGCAAACATCCATTTCCAGCACTTTTTGTTTCTTTTGTTTTGTATGTCTGCGTGTCTGTGTCCATGTGTCCGAGTACATCAGTCTATGTGTCTATGTGTGTCTGACTATGTGTCTGTGTATGTGTGTCTGTGTGTATCTGTGTGTTTATGTGTTGGTCTGTGTGTGTGTATTTGTGTGTTTGTATCTGTGTGTGTAACAGTATGTTTATGTGTATCTGTGTGTGTAAATGTGAGTGATTATGTGTATCTACGTGTGTGTATCTGTGTATGAATCTGTGTGTGTGAATCTGTGTCTTAATGTATATCTGTGTGTGTGTATCTGTGTGTGTGTGAATCTGTGTGTGCATCTACGTGTGTGTATCTGTGTGTGTGTGAATCTGTGTGTGCATCTACGTGTGTGTATCTGTGTGTGTGTATCTGTGTGTGTGTGAATCTGTGTGTGCATCTACGTGTGTGTATCTGTGTGTGTGTATCTGTGTGTGCATCTACATGTGTGTATCTGTGTGTGTGTATCTGTGTGTGTGAATCTGTGTGTGCATCTACGTGTGTGTATCTGTGTGTGTGTATCTGTGTGTGTGTATCTGTGTGTGTGAATCTGTGTGTGCGTCTACGTGTGTGTATCTGTGTGTGTGTATCTGTGTGTGTGTGAATCTGTGTGTGCATCTACGTGTGTGTATCTGTGTGTGTGAATCTGTGTGTGTGTGAATCTGTGTGTGCATCTATGTGTGTGTATCTGTGTGTGTGTATCTGTGTGTGTGTGAATCTGTGTGTGCACCTACGTGTGTGTATCTGTGTGTGTGTATCTGTGTGTGTGTGAATCTGTGTGTGCACCTACGTGTGTGTATCTGTGTGTGTGTGAATCTGTGTGTGCATCTACATGTGTGTATCTGTGTGTCTGTATCTGTGTGTGTGTGTATCTGTGTGTGCATCTATGTGCATGTATCTGTGTGTGTGTGTGTATGTGTGTGTATGTGTATTTGTGTGTGTGTATCTGTATGTGTGTGTGTAAATGTGCATGTCTGTGTGTTTATGTGTATATGTGTATGCATCTGTATGTGTCTGTGTATATGTGTGCGTATCTGTGTGTGCATGTGTATGTGTGTGTGTATCTGTGTGTATGTGTATTTGTGTGTGTGTGTATATGTGTGTATCTGTATGTGTGTGTATATATATGTGTGTATGACTGTGTATGTATGTATATGTGCATGTATATATGTGTGTGTGTATATATATGTGTGTGTGTATCTGTGTGTCTGCCGATGCAGTTTTGTTTCTATTTTACTGTGTGCAGAGTGATTTTGTGCCTCTGTGCTATGAAGCTTTACCGTGGGATTGTTGTGTTGGGAGTGATATCGTGCAGCTTTGCTGGCGGATTGAACAGACTTGCAGAGTTGTATCTGAGAAGTTTTCTCTTTGCTCCCACCCCACCCGCTCCCACCCCTCCTGAGGACATGAACAAGTCGGGTGGGTCCAGTTTGAATCGAGTGTGTGAGTGCCAGCACTGTGCTGATGCAACTGTCTCCTTGCTGTAGGGCCTGACATTTTTCAATGCTGACTCACTGCTGAGAAATTTCAGTACTGGCCTCCAGCAATCCTGACACAAAAAACCAAAGCCCTCCTCTGCCTTCTGAATGAAGAGCCCTCCTTGTGAAAAAAGTGACACATCACATTGCGAATAAACCTAGAACTGCGTTTCGCTCGAATAGAGCAGCAGGACCTAGGGTACAGTCCCAGGGACTGGGGTACAGTCCCAGAGGCTGGGGTACAGGCTTCAAGACTGGGGTACAGTCCCAGAGACTGGGGTACAGTCTCCGAGACTGGGGTACAGTCCCAGAGACTGGGGTACAGTCTCCGAGACTGGGGTACAGTCCCAGAGACTGGGGTACAGTCTCCGAGACTGGGGTACAGTCTCCGAGACTGGGGTACAGGCTTCAAGACTGGGGTACAGTCCCAGTGACTGGGATACTGTCCCAGAGGCTGGGGTACAGGCTTCAAGATTGGGGTACAGTCCCAGAGACTGGGGTACAGTCTCTGAGGCTGGGGTACAGGCTTCAAGACTGGGGTACAGCCCCAGAGACTGGGGTACAGTCTCTGAGACTGGGGTACAGGCTTCGAGACTGGGGTAGAGTCTCAGAGACTGGGATACAGTCCCAGAGACTGGGGTACAGGCTTCAAGGCTGGTGTACTGTCTCAGAGACTGGGGTGCAGTCCCAGAGACTGTGGTACAGGCTCTGAGACTGGGATACAGTCCCAGGGACTGGGGTATGGTCCCAGAGACTGGGGTGTAGCCCCAGAGACTGGGGTACAGTCCCAGAGACTGGGGTATAGCCCCAGAGACTGGGGTACAGTCACAGAGACTGGGGTATAGTCCCAGAGACTGGGGTACAAACTCAGGGACTGGGGGTATAGACTCAGGGATTGGGGTACAGTCTCAGGGACTGGGGTACATTCCCAGAGACCCAGTACAGACTCAGAGACTAGGATACAGTCCAGGAACTGAGGCACAGACACAGAGATTGGGGTACAGACTCAGAGACGAGGGTACAGACCCAGGCACTGGGGTGCAACTCAGGGACTGGTGCACAGATTCAGAGATTGGAGTACAGTCCCAGAGTCTGGGGAATAATCTCCGGGCCTGGGGTAAGGTCTCCAAGACACTTTTATAAAGTCTCAGGCACTGGTGCACAATTCCCAAGGACTGGGGACAGTCACAATGTTGAGGACACTAGTGTTAAGGACACAGTGGGAGGTCTGGCCCGTACTGCCAGGAACTGGGGTACAACAGTCAGAATGCTGATTACCCCTCTATATCAGTACATTTGTGGAATTAACCCCATGCCAGCATATTGGCAGAATTACCCCTGCCCCCCACCTTCCCCCCCCCATGCCATTATATTAGGAAAAGTACCCCCACATGTTAGTTTAATGGAGAATTCAGGTGTCAGTATAATGTGGTTATTATCCCACTTGTAGCCTGGGGAGTATCTGTTGAGGACACGGGGTGAAACAGAATAAGAACGGTTCGTTTATCTGGCCTGGAAGGTTCCAGGGTTTGAAGTATTGCGCCTTGGTTTGGCAGGACACAGCCTGCGTTTGCTAATTGGTCCCGTCTCCTTCTATACTTTGCGGCTGAGTGTAATTTTGTGAGTATTGAAGGGTAAGTAGCGGTGGTGCTGGCAGTCCTGGGAAAGCTGTGCCTCACACTGAGCTGACTGAAGGTCGCGGGCCAGAGGCTGCTGAGGTAGGTGGCTACACGTCAAGTCTTGTCCCACAGCTCCAACCAGTGGTGAGGTTTCCTCATGACACAAACTCATGACAGCCGGCCATTGACTACATCTGTCCCCTTTATCTGCTCCTTTATCATGGCACGGTTGGCACACTGTCAACGTAATCCAGATGCTCCCACCCCCACAGCCCCAGGAAAGAGTCCACCCATCCGATTGTTCAAACTCAAAAAGGAATGGCCAGATTTTCTCGCTCCCCCCACCAATGGGGTTTTAGGCAAGGGTTGTTGGTGGGGGGCTCGGGGTGGTGGGGGGCTCGGGGTGGTGGGAGGGGGGGTGGAGGATAGGGTTGTTGGGGGGTCTGGGGTGGTGGGGGAGTGAAGGATAGGGGGGCCCCGGGGTGGTGGGAGGGGGGTGGAGGATAGGGTTGTTGGGGGGTCTGGGGTGGTGGGGGAGTGAAGGATAGGGGGGCCCCGGGGAGGTGGGAGGGGGGGTGGAGGATAGGGTTGTTGGGGGGTCTGGGGTGGTGGGGGAGTGAAGGATAGGGGGGCCCCAGGGAGGTGGGAGGGGGGGTGGAGGATAGGGTTGTTGGGGGGTCTGGGGTGGTGGGGGAGTGAAGGATAGGGGGGCCCCGGGGAGGCGGGAGGGGGGGTGGAGGATAGGGTTGTTGGGGGGTCTGGGGTGGTGGGGGAGTGAAGGATAGGGGGGCCCCGGGGAGGTGGGAGGGGGGTGGAGGATAGGGTTGTTGGGGGGTCTGGGGTGGTGGGGCGGTGAAGGATAGGGGGGCCCCGGGGAGGCGGGGGGGTGGGATGTGGTGGTGAAGAAGGGGTTGGTGAGTCTGAAATCAAAGGGACAGTTTCCTTCCAGGTTTCCTTCTGCCCCCACCCGTGTGGGAGTGGGTGGGGGGGGTGGGGATGGTGGGGGGAGCTGATGCTAAGGCCTCAGACCGAAAGCCTGCCCTCGACACAGTTGAGGCCTTAAAGCGGACAATAATGGAGGATTGAACTTGCATGGGGCAAGGCCGTAAAATTAAAAGTTACATCTTGGGGGTGAGGGGGACAGGAAGGGGGGTGACTGGGGGAAAGAAGCCCCCTCGTGAAGTCCCCTTAATGTCCGGTGGCCTCTAGTTCTCCCTCCTCCATTCCCCATTCTCCCCCAAGACCCCAATCGCCCCCTTCATCCCCGCTCTCCCCACCTCCCCGCCCCCCCACATTTCCTGCCCTGGGCCCCTTAAGCTTAGCCGGGCCTCCGGGCCTGGGCCCCAGCATCCTCCACTGCAGCACTCCCAGCCAATCAGGTGGGCCAGCAGCTCTCTGAGGTGGAGATTCCTACAGAGTGAGGGTTCGGAGAGCGGCCTGCAGCTACTGAATGTTTGTACGAGTGGCTGGAATGGCTGCGGGGAACTCGGAATGGGCAGGAATTTGTTCCCCATTGATTCTTCGGATGGAGCGTAGCGAGACACCTACAATCCAAAAAATTCATTTGATTTGATTTATTATTGTCACATGTATTAACATACAGTAGAAAGTATTATTTCTTGTGCACGATATAGAAAAAGCATACCGTTCATAGAGAGGGAATGGAGAGAATGCAGAATGTAGTGTTACAGACGTAGCTAGGGTGTAGAGAAAGTACCAGGGATCCAGGTTTGATTCCAGTCTTGGGTCACTGTCTGTGTGGAGTTTGTACATTCTCCCCGTATCTGTGTGGGTTTCCTCCGGGTGCTCCAGTTTCCTCTCACAGTCAAAAGGTGTGCGGGTTAGGTGGATTGGCCATGCTAAAATTGCCCCTTAGTGTCCAAAGATATGCAGGTTAGGGCGATTGGCCATGGGAAATGCATGGGGTAACAGGGATAGGATAGAAGGGAGGGCCTGGGTGGGATGCTCTTTCAGACAGTCAGTGCAGACTCAATGGGCTGAATGGCCTCTTTCTGCAATGTGGTTCAATGGTTTCCATGTTAATAGTAGAAACCTGTGCACGCGGTGAAGGCACAGAATGGATTCCTGAGCAGGGAGTCCCTGCAGTGCAGAAGGAGGCCATTTGGCCCATCGAATCACCACAAAAAATCCCACCCAGGCCCTATCCCTGTAACCCCACATATTTACCCACTAATCCCCCTCACCCACGTTCTTGGGACGCTAAGGGGCAATTTAGCCAATCCACCGAAACTGCACATCTTAGGATTGTGGGAGGAAACAGGAGGACTGGGAGGAAACCCACACAGACACGGGGAAAATGTGCAAACTCCACATGGTGACCCGAGCTGGGAATCGAACCCGGGTCCCTGGCACTGTGAGGCAGCAGTACTAACCACTGTGCCACTAAATACCTGGAATCATTGCAAAAGTGAACAGGAGAGTGTCGGACTGTTCTGGATGGAGGAGGTAGGCTGATTGGCTTCTCTACAAACGCTCACATAAAACAGAACAAGCAGCTGGGGGTTTTGTCCTGCTTTCTGAGGTTTCAGAATGCCCTGATGTGATCCATTGCCAGAGAAATATTTCAAAAAAACAGGGCAGGAATTTTCAATCTGGCCTGCCCTGGGACCAGGGGTTCCCGCCGGAAGTTCCCGCCCGAGATCAACAGGCCTTTGAATGGTCCGTCAAATTGTCCATCACACTCGTGATATTCCCGTGACAGGCAAGACTCCATAATCAGTGTTGTAACCTCAGGAATGCAGCAACTAATCTGTGCTCAGTGTGATCCAGTCAATGTGATAATGACCAGATTAGTTGTAGGTTGAGAGTTGATATTGGCTAGGACACCAAGGGGAGTTCTCCACTGCACTTTACAATAGTGCCACGGGATATTCTGTGCTCACTAACAGAGCAAGAAAGGCCTCACCCAACACATTGCACCTAGCCTATTGCATGGCCTATTAGTTTAGGGGCAAGAGTGCTATTAATTCTTTGTTTTTTATTCATTCATGGGACATAGGCATTGCTGCTCGCCCATCCCTAGATGCAATTGATACAATTGAGTGACCCACAGTTGAGTGAATACAAGAGTTGGAACGTCTTGTTGAAGTTGTACAAGACATTAATAAGGCCACATTTGGAATACCATGTACAGATCTGGTCATCCTATTATGGCAATGATATTATTCAACTAGAAAGAGTGCAGAAAAGATTTACTAGAATGCTACTGCCTTGCATTGTAAGGAGAGGCTGGATAGACTGGGATTTTTTTCCCTGGGGTGTAGGAGGCTTAGGGGTGATCTTATTGAGGTCTAAAAAATAATGAGGGGCACAGATCAGCTAGATGGTCAATATCATTTTTCAAAGAGAGAGGGGTCTAAAATTAGAGGGCATTAAGGTGAGAGGGAAGAGATACAAAAGAGTCCAGAGGGGCAATTTTTTCACACAGAGAGTGGTGACAAGTAGACGCTGGTACAATTTTGTCTTTTAAAAAGCATTTTGACAGCTACATGGGTAAGATTTGTATAGAGGGATATGGCCCACATGCGGGCAATTGGGATTAGCTTAGTGGTTAAAAAAAAGGCAGCATGGACAAGTTGGGCTGAAAGGCCAGTTTCCATGCTGTAAACATCTATGACTCTATGGCTATTTCAGAGTGAAGTTGAGAGTCAACCACATTGCTGTGACTCTGGAGACACGTGTAGCCATGATGTGGAGATGCCGGTGTTGGACTGGGATAAACACAGTAAGAAGTCTCACAACACCAGGTTAAAGTCCAACAAGTTTATTTGGTAGCACAAGCCACTAGCTTTCGGAGCACTGTCCCTTCATTGGGTGAGTAGGATTTCTGGTTCACGAACATGGCATATAAAGACACAAACTCAATTTACAAAATAATGGCTGGAATATGAGTCTTTATAGGTAATCAAGTCTTAAAGGTGCAGACAATGTGAGTGGAGAGAGGGTTAAGCACAGGGGTGTGTATTGTCTCCAGCCAGGACAGTTAGTGAGATTGTAGGCCAGACCAGGTAAGGACAGCAGATTTCTTTCCTTAATGGACATTAGTGAATCAGATGGGTTTTTCCAACAATTGTTTCACAATCATCAGTAGATTTTTAATTCCGGATTTTCTTGATTGAATTCAAATTTCAATAACTGCCGTGGTGGGATTCGAACCTGGGTCTCCAGAACATTAGCTGGATTAATACTCGAGCAATAATACCACTAGGCCATTATCTCCCCTTCCTCAATATGTATGATGTGAGCCTGACACAGCAGCTCACTTCCCTACTGTGAGCATCAGGAGGAACCGCTCCTCGTGTTGTCTATAAACCACCAAACTCTATTATAATCACTGGGCCATTAGAGAACCATGACCCACTTTTAACATTCTCCAGTGCGCAGGCACAGCTTTATCTAACCCACTGGGGAATCCCGAGGGTGTCCCCATCACCTTCTCCTCAATTAATATTATCGAATGGAATGCCGCCACAAGTCAGGGGGGGCCCATCTGGACTCCCAGGTTGCATTGGTCCCGTGAACCTCTGTAACACCAGGGTTAGTGTGTAAAAAGTTACCTCAGGTATTGTGCCTAATATCACCGAGAAAGCCTCGTGTGACCTCCGCAGGTGGAGGTCCACCTCGTTGTCAAACGAGGGGCATGCACACGGTGGGTCGTGCGTGGGCTGCTCTTGGAGGTTCCAGGAGTGGCCCAGTACTTCGTGTCGGTGTGTGTGCTTGATCCTGGACCGGTAGAAGGGTGCCGCAACAGCTCGGTGACTATCACTGCTAGCTGTGCAGATACATGGATTTGGGCCTGTGTCTGTGGGAGTTTGTGCATTCTCCCTGTGGATGCGTGGGTTTCCTCCGGGCGCTCCGGTTTCCTCCCACACCCCAAAGATGTGCTCTTAGGCTGATTGGTTTTACCAAATTGACACTATTCTCCCCTGAATCTGGCTAAGTTAGGGGTTCTATTCGTAGACATGCAGGGTAGAATAGGTGTAGGAGGATGCGGCGGTGCGGGCTTGTTGGGCCGAAGGGCCTGTTTCCCGTGCTGGGTTGTTCTTTGTTCTTGTTCTTTGTGTTGAAAGAGAATAACATCAATAAGAGACTAAAAAGCTCTAGTGTGAGGGAACAGGGGTGTGTTAGATTGTCTCATCACCAGGCTCTGGTCAATATGAGTGAGGTCCGGGACTGAGGGATCAACTAGTCTTTTCCAGATGGTCATTTTTGTATAATTGTCCAAAGGGACAAATCAGTAAAATGGGGAAATGAGAAAACTGATCTGATTCCAAATGCTAACTTATGAAATCTGTGATAATGGATTCCAGCAATTTCCCCAGTACTGAAGTTAGAGTTCCCTATTTTCTCTTTCCCTCCCTTTTTGAATAACGGGCTTACATTAGCCACCCTCCAATCTGTAGGAACCAGTCCAGAGTCTGATGTTCCAGCTTAACACAGTAAGAATTCTCACACCAGGTTAGAGTCCAACCAGTTTATTTGATAGTAATCCCACAAGCTTTCGGAAACCCTGTTCCAGCTTAAAGCATACAAGACCAGTTCTGACCAGTATCCTCGGAAGCAGTTCTCCCAAAAGTGCTGAATTGGTGGGAAAACTGGTCTCGATCATGACTGCTTTCTCAGTGCAATTTCAGACCCGAATCTCCCACACTTTGTGCAATACAAAGGTCACAATTGTGTATATCATTAAAAGCTCGGGGGGGACAGGGCCTGTTCACACTAAACAGCCTGAAATCAGCAGGATGAGCAGGAACCTGCGTACGTGCACATCGCTGGAAGATTTCTGAAAAGACATCCCAGCATCCAGATCACCGCCATCCAACACCCACAGACACCGCTGGCCTCATCACTGGCACCCACAACTCCTCCCACACACATCGCGGCCTCATTGCTGGCCCCCACAAACCACCCCCCCCCTTCCAGACACGCTGGCCCCCACAAACCCCCCCCCAGACATGCTGGCCCCCACAAACCCCCCCCTCTCCCAGACACGCTGGCCCCCACAAACCCCCCCCCCCCCCCCGACACACTGGCCCCCACAAACCGCCCCCCTCCCAGACACACTGGCCCCCACAAACCACCCCCCCCTCTCCCAGACACGCTGGCCCCCACAAACCCCCCCCCCCCCGACACACTGGCCCCCACAGACCTCCCCCCTCTCCCAGACACACTGGCCCCCACAAACCCACCCCCCCCTCTCCCAGACACGCTGGCCCCCACAGACCTCCCCCCTCTCCCAGACACACTGGCCCCCACAAACCGCCCCCCCCTCTCCCAGACACGCTGGCCCCCACAAACCCACCCCCCCCTCTCCCAGACACGCTGGCCCCCACAAACCACCCCCCCTCTCCCAGACACACTGGCCCCCACAAACCCCCCCCCCTCTCCCAGACACGCTGGCCCCCACAGACCTCCCCCCTCTCCCAGACACACTGGCCCCCACAAACCCCCCCCCCTCTCCCAGACACGCTGGCCCCCACAAACCCCCCCCCCCTCTCCCAGACACACTGGCCCCCACAAACCCACCCCCCCCTCTCCCAGACACGCTGGCCCCCACAAACCCACCCCCCCCTCTCCCAGACACGCTGGCCCCCACAAACCCCCCCCCCCTCTCCCAGACACGCTGGCCCCCACAGACCTCCCCCCTCTCCCAGACACGCTGGCCCCCACAAACCCACCCCCCCCTCTCCCAGACACGCTGGCCCCCACAAACCCCCCCCCCTCTCCCAGACACGCTGGCCCCCACAAACCCCCCCCCTCTCCCAGACACACTGGCCCCCACAAACCCACCCCCCCCTCTCCCAGACACACTGGCACCCACAAACCCCCCCCCCCTCCCAGACACGCTGGCCCCCACAAACCCCCCCCCCTCTCCCAGACACGCTGGCCCCCACAAACCCCCCCCCCTCTCCCAGACACACTGGCCCCCACAAACCCCCCCCCTCTCCCAGACACGCTGGCCCCCACAAACCCCCCCCCCTCTCCCAGACACACTGGCCCCCACAAACCCCCCCCCCTCTCCCAGACACGCTGGCCCCCACAAACCCCCCCCCCTCTCCCAGACACACTGGCCCCCACAAACCCCCCCCCTCTCCCAGACACGCTGGCCCCCACAAACCCCCCCCCCTCTCCCAGACACACTGGCCCCCACAAACCCCCCCCCCTCTCCCAGACACGCTGGCCCCCACAAACCCCCCCCCTCTCCCAGACACACTGGCCCCCACAAACCCCCCCCCCTCTCCCAGACACGCTGGCCCCCACAAACCCCCCCCCCTCTCCCAGACACACTGGCCCCCACAAACCCCCCCCCCTCTCCCAGACACGCTGGCCCCCACAAACCCCCCCCCCTCTCCCAGACACACTGGCCCCCACAAACCCCCCCCCTCTCCCAGACACGCTGGCCCCCACAACCCCCCCCATAGACATGCTGGCCTCCACAACCCTGTCTGGAGACAGTACACATCTCTTTAACCTGTGCTGAAAGTTCTTTCCACTCACATTGTCTGTACCTTTAAAGAATTGATGAGCTGTAAAGACTCACATTCCAATCATTATGCGTGTAAATTGAGTTTGTGTCTTTGTGTCCTTTATACGATCAGAACACCCAGCCACCTGATGAAGGGACAAGCTGTCCCGAAAGCTTGCAGCTTTTGCTACAAATAAACGTGTTTGGACTTTAAACTGGTGTTGTGGGATTTCTTTCTGTTTTACCCCAGTCCAACGCCGGCATCTCCACATCATGACTCCACAGCCCCCCCCATAGACACGCTGGTCTCCACAACCCCCACAGACATTGCTGCCCCCCTTCCCCATCCACCCCCCGTCTCCCCCACACATAGACATAACTGTTTGCTCACACCATGCCTCCATGGTTCTGGATAATGTGGGTTCCCAATCCCTCCATCCCTTGAACATACTGTCCTCAGTGCTGCCCTGCAGAGAACTTGTGTTGTGCTGACATGCGTAACCCCAACTTGCGAGCATTCCCTCTCTTGAATGGGAGCGTTGACTATTGCACCCTCCCTGAACACAACAGCCTATTGGCTGCCATTCAATCAGCACCCTGAGGGATGCATGAAACTCAACAGAATGCAGCCTTCAAAATTCTCACAAGCATTGGTTGCCAACAGGCCCTTGATTGGCCACACTCACTGAACCTGCATTCCCCTAATAAGCCAGAGCTGTTAATAAGCTTCATGGATGGTCACAAAGCCAGTCATGCCACAAAGATGTCTGTGCGCAAACCTGCACCCAAATTCACAGAGGCCGACCAGGAGCACCTGCTCGATGCCACGGAGGAGAGGCGTGAGCGGATTTTCCCCAGCCAGGACTCTCACCCAAGGGGTGCATCCGCCACAGCATTGTGGGAGGAGGTGGCAGAAGTGATGAATGCTAGAAGCCTGACACTGTGCTCTGGCCGGCAGTGTCGGAAAGAAATGTACGACCTTCTTCGAGCAGCAAGTATGAGTGTGCATCCCACTTGAAACCCCGCACATGCTTGGCATGGATCTCAAACCCTATTTAGACACCTGAAGGGCATGCAACAAGTGACCCTTCCCCCAGGAACAGAATCTAACCCCTTCCCCGCCCCCTCAGCGGTGACCACTGTCCCTGAAACTGCCAGCACAATGCCCGAGACACAGCAATATATTAATACTTGCTATCCATTTTACGTTCCGACAGGAATATTCACAATGTACGCGAGGCAACACAGGCTGGTGGGGGTGTGCCCCACCAGTCTGTGTCGCCTTACGTACTTGCAACAGCTGACCAGCATTGAGGAGCGTGCCATGGAGCTGGTAGGGGGTGATGAGCCTTTCTAATTGAGCACGGGCAGCCAGATCGGCGTCCAGCATGCAAGTGAGCAGAAGCCCACCTTCAACCTAGATCCTCCTTGAAGTAAGTGTGATGCTGCAAAGAATGTTATGCCTCCCTTCCCCTAATGTCTGTTTTTTATTGCAGCTCTGGACTTAGAGGAACCTGGCCCTTCAGGTGTTGCCATCGCCCCTGCTGCTCTGGACCAAACAGTCCACAACCCCCTGGAAGACACCTGAGGGAGGCACTGAGGAATCCTCCAAGGGCAGCACCACTGAAGCAGTGCCAGCATGTACAACAAAACCCACCAACATAGAGACTGTCACCACGGTGGGTACCTTTAGTGTTGAGGTACTGGGTGAGCAAAGCACAGACACCGATGCACAGTTGGGTGAAGGCGGGCAAGTCCGAGGGCTCGGGCACACTGAGGTCTGCCAGAGGCCAGGATTTAGCTGCCCCCAAGCCAACTGCTGGGCCTCGGGCCTCGTTCATCCCAGAGAGGTTAATGGATTGCCCTGCCCGGGCATACAGGGCATCTGTGACCTGCTGCACACATCTGTGCATGGAGGCCTGGGAGATCCCAGCTCGCTCTGACCCGGAGGCATGGAAATTGAGGGCTGCCATCACCTTCACACCCACAGGGGGTGGGTGGCCACCCTCCCCCCAGGTGCCAGCTGTGAGGGCACCTCACAAATGTGTCGCACTGTGGTGGATGGGCACAGCTGGCGACAGGACATCTCCTCCAAGAGGGCTTTGAACGAATTGCGGGGCCTGTACCTCCTTGGTCTCGGCACCCTCCGCCTTCTGTGCACCCTCTCGGGAGGCTGCTCACCCACCCCTCGGCCCTCAGCGGCAGCCTCCTGCCCTCCTTCCTGGGGGACTGGTAGTGGGTGCGCCTGCAGTGGTCTCTCCATGCCCGCCACCTCCTGAGCCTCCTCCTCCGTCCCTGCTGCCACCAACATGGCAGCTCCAGATCGAGCAAACCGAGATCCACCCGCACATTGGGGTTTGGAAAGAATGATGGATTATTATCATTGGCTGCATAGACCCAGCACCATCCCAATCCCTCATTTGGGCCACTACTCCCACTTGGCAACACCACACAATCCATGGTGTGACCCGATTAGGGTGGTGTGAGATACCCATCATGACAAATGCTGGCACGGATTATGCAGGTCAGTGTGCAGCTGTGGGCAATGCACATCCTTGAGCCATTGCTATGTGTGCAACTGCAGCCTCTGTTACAGGCACATGTTGCTGCTCCGTGTCACTGCGCAGGGACAGATGTGTGCCAGTGACAGCAGATTCCATCAGTCCATGTCTGAACCTCTGCACCCCGGCCTGGAGCAGCAGCTGCTTCAGCTGGGTTAGGCCTCAGTCAGCACATGGTGCCCTCCTCCCCTACCCCAGAACACCGGCACTCAGTCAAGCCCCTGACCACACCCTGCGGCAAGACTATGCCACTGGAAAGTGCCCTGGATGGGAGGGGTCAGCAAGACTGTTTGATGGGGCCTCCCACACTGAGCTACAGCACTGCCCTGGAGGGGCAGGACTGCTTCATGGAACCTCATCCTGAGAGCTGTGAGTAAATAGAAGCTTCCCCCCACCCCAGGTATCACTGGTCCATGGGCCAGCACCTGATGAGAGCAGGAAGAAGCCCACCATCCATCTCCAGGGCCTACGCCCCGCTAACAGCACTTACCTCCTCCTCACACCAGTTCAAAGCAGCCACGCCAGGTTCAGACTTCTACACACCTACTCTGATTCGCACCAAAGTGACATCACGCCAAAGAGGTGGGAGACCTAATGCGGGCGGAGATTGCCCTGTCGATCCCGATAACGGCACGGTAAGGAATGAAAAGTCATGCCAATCAGCTGGTTTCCTGTGGGGTCCTGGAGGCGCCAGTTTTTATCTGGCTGGGAGATGTGCGCAGGTTGTAAAAGCTCGCGGAGAACCCGCAAAATGGCCAACACGCACATCTCCCAGCCCGACCCATCAGGAAAGTTGTGGGTCGCGATGGGAGAATCGGGCCCCTCATTCTCCCGTTTTATTGGTGTTCCAGTTTTAAAGTATACGAGACCAATACTGTAAAACATGGGAATGAGAAGGTTGGTACGAACTATTTTTCCCTTCTGGGTGGCTGAGGAAGTTTTCTTTAACAATAACAACACAAAATCAACAGGGTTTTCAACGCAGTAGAACACTCCTAGCAGAATTAATGAACACAATTTGATACTGAGCCACATATGACAAGTTGAAAAAAGTTAATGTTTATTTATTAGTCACAAGTAGGCTTACAATTCACATTGCAATGAAGTCACTGTGAAAATCCCCTAAAAGAGGTGGGTTTTAAAACAGTTAAAAGAAGGTAGGTTAAAAGGAAAGAGAGGTTTAGGGACGGATTCCAGAGCTGCAGGAGGTTAAATGCAGAGTCACCAACGATGGAGCAATTAGTGAGAGATACACAACAGACTGTAATGGGAGGGGGCGCAGAGATTTCAGGTGGATACAGAGTTGAGCCAGATAACAGAGGCAGGGAGAGGCTGAAGGATTTCAAACCAAAAATGGAAATAATTTAAAATCGAGACGCCACAGCACTGGGAGTCAATGTGGGAGTTATTCTCAGGAGCGTGGGAGTTATCCTGGGATTGTGGGAGTTATCCCAGAGAGTGTGAGAGTTATTCCCTTGAAATGTGGGAGTTATTCCCGGGACTGTGGGTGTTATTCCTGGGAGTGTGGGAGTTATTCCTGGGAGTGTGTGTTATTCCTGGGAGTGTAAGAGTTATTCCCGGGAGTGTAGGAGTTATTCCCAGGAGTGTGGGAGGTTTTCTTGGGATTGTGGGAGTTATTCCTGGGAGTGTGTAAATTATTCCCGGGAGTGTGGGAGTTATTCCTGCGAGTGTGTGTTATTCCTGGGAGTGTGTGTTATTCCTGGGAATGTGGGAGTTATTCCTGCGAGTGTGTGTTATTCCTGTGAGTGTGTGTTATTCCTGGGAATGTGGGAGTTATTCCTGCGAGTGTGTGTTATTCCTGGGAGTGTGTGTTATTCCTGGGAATGTGGGAGTTATTCCTGCGAGTGTGTGTTATTCCTGGGAGTGTGTGTTATTCCTGGGAATGTGGGAGTTATTCCTGCGAGTGTGTGTTATTCCTGGGAGTGTGGGAGTTATCCCCGGGAGTGGGGATGTTATCTCTGGGAGCATGGGAGGTATCCCTGGGAATGCGGGAGATTTTCCTGGGAGTGTGGGAGTTATCCCCAAGAGTGTGGGAGTCATCCTTGGGAGTGTGGGAGTTATTTCTGGGCGTGCAGGAGTTATTCCTGGGAATGTGGGTGTTATCTCTGGGAGTGTGGGAGTTATCCCTGGGAAGGCAGGAGTTATCCCTGCGAGTGCAGGTGTTATTCCCCGGTGGGTTTGGGAGTTATCCCCAGGAATGCATGAGCTTTTCCCAGGAGTGTCGGAGTTATCCCTGGGATTGTGGGAGTGATCCCGGGAGTGTGGGATTATCCCTGGGATTGTGGGAGTTATCCCCGGGAGAGTGGGATTATCCTCGGGAGTGTGGGAATTATTCCCGGGAGCTATCCCTGGGAACGCAGGAGTCTTTTCCTGGTAGTGTGGGAGTTATCCACGAGAGCATGGGAGTTATCCCCGGGAATGTGGGAGTTATTCCCAGGAGTGTCAGAGTTATTTCCAGGAGTGTCGGAGTTATCCACGGGATTGTAGGAGTTATTCCTGGGAGTGTGGGAATTGTAGATAGCCATTGAGCTCAGGAACAAAACATCTTTGTTAAAGTCCTAGTTGTTAGTGATTTCCGAAACCCACAACTTTCGACAGAAAGACAATTAGATTTTTACAGGGCTTTACAGCAATAGAGTACTTCTGAAGTGTTTTGTAATGGAACAGCCATGGACTTCTTGGCTCAGGGGCTGTGGATGGTGCCTGGAAAAAAATCTCATTAAATAACATAATTCAGAAGGTCTGCACTTTCCTTATCTGACCTTCCTATTTCAGCTGAGTTGGTGAACGGACAGAATCCATCTGAATGTTGAACCTGTTGCGTTTTTTTTTGCTGAGATACTTCGCCTGAAAAGCTGCAAACATCGCCAGGTACGGACCTGTTGCAACTTGCGGAATCCACTCCGCATATTTTGCAGGAAGCCACCCAGGGCCCGCAGGCGACAGCTGCTGGATTTTCCTTGACATGCGTGAAGCCCGAGTCAGGGATTGTCCAGACTGGGAAAAGGAAGTTTGAATCGGAGCGGAGAAAAGCCGAGGGGATGTCCGGAGGAAATCCTTTGAGAAGAGGGAGGTAACGACGAGGCTTACACGGTGAACAAGTTACTTTCCCGCAGAGACACATCAAAAAGGGATACCTGATGACTGACAGAGTGGTTCCATGTAGGGAGTTCCTGAGCCATATAGACCAGCCTGGTTTAATCCTGTTTCCTGGTTAGTTAGTGTCCAAAGATGTGTGGGTTAGGTTGATTGGCCATGCTAAGAAATTGCCCCTTAGTGTCCAGAGATACGTAGGCTAGAGGCATTAGTGGGTATAATATGTGGGGATATGGGGGTAGGGCCTGGGTGGGATTGTGTTCAGTGCAGACTCGATGGGCCGAAGGGCCTCTTTCTGCACTGTAGGGTTCTATGATTCTATAATTCTTCATTAAAATAGCACCAGGGTATTCTGGGAGACTTTGTCACATGACCTCCCCAATTCTCCCCTCAGTGGCCATTCACAGTGTCCATGTTGGTGACACAGCACCTTCCCACAGCCGAGCGTGGCCGTGATTATCCACACACATGTTTTATGCCGCAGAGGTGGTCCGCCATTGCCCAGCGGCTGGATCTTCCGGTCCTGCCCTTGTCAATCAAGGTTTCATGTTGAATGCACCCCTGGCTGCCGGGGTAACCCACGGTGGGCATGCCGTGGTTATGTATGTCGGGGCATAGCCCCTTTAAGGGAATGGGTCATGTGACCTAGGGCGTGGGATGAGCTGGCTGGGAGCCACCCTGAACAGGCAGCCAATGTTCGGGGTGTGGAGCGAGTGGACTGAATAAAGATTCCGGACGTTTGGCTGTGGGATCTTGATGGGACGTGTCAGTACAAAGAGATTTCAGGCGGGATTTTCCAGCCACATTTGCCCCAAGACTGGAAAATCCAGCTCGAGGTCGAGGGACCTTTCTTTGGTTTGTGTCTCGCCCGCTATGATTCCTGTGGCAGACGGGACAGGAAAATTCTGCCCTGAACATGCAGGACTGGAAAGTCCCTTTGGTGTGAGTCTTCCAGCCTGTGTTACTGGCTGATTCAAACTGTCAATCACACCGCTTTTATCTTTCATCACATGGGTATTTTTTTTCAGCACTAATCAATTAATCTTTACAAAGAGGGGACAAAAAAAAGCCCACCACCCTTTATAATGCCTTATGACGTTCCTCAGGTTTGGCAGTGTCCCGGGGGGGGCTAATCTATAAGGCTGGGGGCTCCAGGACAACCAATGGGTTCATGGAAATCCATAAGGAGATCTGGAATTGAATCATTGACCAGTGAGTCCTTCCTTGAAAAGGTGAGGGCAGCTCTGGGTTCAATTGTGATTCCTTCCCAGGTCAAATAGTCCATTGATAATCAAGCATCCTCCACCCCCTCCCACCCCTACTTGATCCCTGCCTGCACCACAGCTCGATCTTACTCTTGGCCTCCTGGTGGGTATGATTTGGGTGGGTCGGGAGTTATAATGGCAGCTGTGTGTTACTAATTGTATTCCAAGTGCATTCCCACGATCCCACCATTTCCCATGTTTTTAGTGGGAACTCATTTATCAGAGTTTATTCATTGGGGTGGCGCAGTGGTTAGCACTGCTGCCTCACAGCGCCAGGGACCCGGGTTCAATTCCCGGCTTGGGTCTGTTTGGAGTTTGCGCATTCTCCCCGTGTCTGTGTGGGTTTCCTCCGGGTGCTCCGGTTCCCTCCCACAGTCCAAAGATGTGTGGGTTAAGAGGATTGGCCGTGCTAAATTGCCCCTAGTTTCAGGGGGATTAGCAGGGTAATTATGTTGGATTACGGGGATAGGATGGGGTTGTTGTCGGTGCAGACTCGATGGGCAGAATGGCCCCCTTCCGTACGGTAGGGGTTCTATGGAATGGCACCCAATTAGGGTTGCCAACTGTGAATAGATATATTCCTGGGTCACATGATTTGACCCCCCCCCGGCCCCCACCCTTCAGTCATTAGTTGGCCAACACACATCCATTTTGTGACACACTATCTTCCTACGCCAATTGGAAAGGACAAAGATTCCTTACCCAATTGGATAATGATTGACTGTCAGCCAAACCGCCTTCCCCCACTTTCAAACATCTTAAATCTGGTAAAAAAAAGTGTTCAAAGAAAATGGCGAAAAAAAACACGGAGCAGAATTCTCCAGTCTTTTCCCTCTGGTGGGATCTTCCTGTCCTGCCAGTGGCAACACCCCGTGGAGGGGGAAAGGGTGGAAAATCCCACCCACAATCATCTTTAATGTCCCAATGAGTTTGTACACAGCAGTGCCCTGGAGACAGATCTTCGATTCCTGTTTACCCCAGACCAAGTCTGGAGTGTCTCCAACTCACGTCCAATCCTCAACTGGAGGCAGACAGAACCTCAGGCCAGGAGACCCAAGCCAGCCATTCCTGAAAGAGTTCCGTGTTAGCCGGAAGGAGCTGCGTCATTCTGGTTAGACAACTCAAGATCCCAGGTGTGCTGGGTGGAGCTGGCATAGGGAAAACTCTAACCACGGATATGGAATGGAGGGGGAAAGCAAGAGTGGGAAGGGAGTGATTGCAGGAGTGATGATGACCAGGAGTGAGGATGGCAGTGAGCGAGAGAGGGGGTGAAGTGATTTTGACGGAGGAATTGACCGGAAGGGAGGGACAGGTCAGGTAGGCAAGGTGATGGGCAGGAATGTTTGGGAAGGAAGGGATCAAGAAATTGATAGTGAAGGAATAAATCCAAATTTAACCCTGGTTATTGATTTTTTTATTCATTCTTTGGAAGTGGGCATCACTGGCTGGCCAGCATTTATTGCCTATCCCTAGTTGCCCTTGTTTAGAGGGCAGTTGAGAGTCAACCACATTGCCCTGGAGTCACATGTAGGCCAGACCAGGTAAGGACGGCAGATTTCCTTCCCTAAAGGACATTAGTGAATCAGCTGGGTTTGTACAACAATTGGCAATGGTTTCATGGTCATCAGTAAATTCTTAATTCCAGATTTTGTTTTTAATTGAATTTAAATTCCACCATCTGCCATGGCAGGATTCGAACCCAAGTCCCCAGAACATTAGCCAAGTTTCTCAATTGATAGTCTAGCAATAATACCACTAGGCCATTGAAACATCCCAATTCCTTTGGTACCCAGTGTGTGTGAGAGGCTTAGAGCATGTCCTTGGACTTCATGGGCTCCTTCTCCAGGGTGCAGACACTGCCTTAGAAGAATGGCAGCACTCAAGTTGACTGACCTCATTGACTAGACGCTGCCTGGACCAATGGATGGCCACCTTGGCCAGAAAGAGGTCTACGAGGCCACTGTCCAACCTGGGTGGTCAAAGGTCAGGAGCCTGGGGCTGAAGTACAGCCAAAAACTGAGGAACAGCCCCATCAGATAGTGGGAGAGGGACTGCAACCCTCGTGTATACGTGTGACTCATCCACGCAGTTTTAAAGCAGTTTGGGAGCCTGTGAATCAGTTTGAAAGCTCAATCCATGCAATCGCTGTGGGTGACACTCTCCACTCCAAATCCCCAGTGAGAAGGTGAAGGAGTCCCGTGTAGAGAGCCATCCACTGCGGGCTCCCACCTCCTCCAACAACAGGGAGGTGTCGGCAGAGGGGGAGTGGACAGGGAGCAGGAGTAGCCTGTACAGAAATGGAAAGGGAATGGGTTCCCAGAGGCAGATCATGTTGCTGAGGTGTCAGCTCCCCCTTGGAAGCTCTTGGAGCTCTGTTCCAATAAGAAATTTGCCTGAATCAGGATCTGATTTGACAGGAGTACTCGACTTGCTTGAGTTTTTTTGACCCCTGATGGAGTCATGACTTTTAGTTGATTACAAACTGGATGCCACGTCACAGAATCATAGAATCCTTACAGTGCAAAGGGAGGCCATTCGGCCCATTGAGCCTGCACTGACAACAATCTTACCCAACTCCTATCCCCATAACCCCACATATTTACACCACTAATCCCCCTAACCTACACATATTGGAACACTAAGGGACAATTTAGCATGGCCAATCCACCTAACCCGCACATCTTTGGACTGTGGGAGGAAACCAGAGCACCCGGAGGAAACCCACGCAGATACAGGGAGAATGTGCAGACTCCACACAGGCAGTGACTCGAGGTCGGAATTGAACCCAGGTCCGTGACGCTGTGAGACAGCAGTGCTAACCACTGTGCCATCTGCTGTACCAACAGCTAATCAGAAAACAAGAGCTTCCTGTCTGCCTGGTGGCATTGGCACGGATACAGAACTGATTGCGGGGAATCCAGAATAAGGCAACAAATTTACTACTGGGAATTTCTGGGGTAATTCCAGGAAGCACTTCTTCACACAAAGGATGGTAGGAGTCGGGTACCCTCTCTCCTGGAAATATGTTGAGGTTATGGGATCATATGAACTTTTTTGGTAGGTACGTTTGCACATTCTCCCTGTGCCTGCGTGGGTTTCCTCTGGGTGCTCTGGTTTCCTCCCACAATCCAAAGATGTGCAGGTTAGACTAATTGGCTGTGCTAAATTGCCCCTTAGTGTCCTGCGTTGTGTAGGTTAGAGGGATTAGTGGGTAATATATGGGGATAGGGCCAGGGTGGGATTGTGTTCGGTGCAGTCTCGATGGGCTGAATGGCCTCTTTCTGCACTGTAGGGTTTCTACGTAAAGTAATTCGGAATTAGGGAGGTGAAGCTAAGATATAAATCAATCCAGCTGAATGCTAGGACTGGTTTGAGGGCCTCTTGTTTCCACCTTCCTTGATTAACTTACCAAGGTTCATTCTTCTAAACAGTGGCAACGTCCTCTGGGTCCGATGCCAATTTTCTGGGAGTTACAGACGCCCATGAAATGGGTGAGTCCAGCCTTTCATGTCGCCTATTTAGTGCGGAGGTTCTCAAAGAGGGACAAGGGCGAGCATTCTACTTTTAGATAAAAGCGTTCGCATCAATGTAAGAGTTCAACCGTGCAGTGAAGGAGAAAAATCGATTCTTGTGTGGCCTTTTGATGTCCCAACCAGAAAGACTGACTATTGTAGAGAGAAAAACCCCTCAAACACCCATTAAACACAAAGCCAAATCCTGTTCCATTCACACAGTTCAGGTACCCAAGCAATCTCACTGATGGGAACAAAGCCACATTAACCCAAACCTTCCAATTCACTCTCAACCCTCAGGCCTCACCCTCGTTTCTTTAAATGTACATTTCATTGCTTGAATTTACTGGTAATTTTTATTCATTTACGGGATGTGGATTCTCAGGCTGGGCCCAGTATTTATGGCCCCTCTGTTTCAGGCAGCAGTTGAGAGTCAACCACGTTGCTGTGGCTCTGAAATCACATTTAAGCCAGACCAGGTAAGGGCAGCAGATTTCCTTCCCTAAAGGACATCAAGGGTGACCCGGTGGTTCGCACTGCTGCCTCACAGTGCCAGGGATGGGAGGCCGATTCCTGCATCACAGTGTGGCATCTGCACATTCTCCCCATGTCGGCGTGGGTTTCCTCCGGGTGCTCTGGTTTCCTCCCACTGTCCAAAAGGTGTGCGGGTTAGGTACATTGACCATGCTAAATTACCCCCTAGTGTCCTGGGATAGAGGGATTAGCGGGGTTACGGGGAGAGAGTAGGTTCCAGGTGGGATTGTTGTCGGTGTGGACTCGATGGGCCAAATGGCCTCCTTCTGCACTGTAGGGATTCACTGTACAAGGTGCATTGGCCATGCTAAATTCTCCCTCAGTGTATCCAAAAAAGGTGCCAGAGTATGGTAACGAGGGTATTTTCATAGTAACTTCATTGCAGTGTTAATGTAAGCCTACTTGTGACACTAATAAATAAACTTTGATGGGTTTCAACAGCAATAGATTCACTTCTAATTCCAGACTTTTAATCATAGAACCCTTCAATGCAGAATGAGGCCATTCAGCCCATCGAGTCTGTACTGACTACAATCGCACCCATGCATTTATCCTAGCTAGTTCCCCTGACACTAAGGGGCAATTTTGCACTGCCAATCCACCTAACCTGCACATCTTTGGACTGTGGGGGGAAATTGGAGCACCCGGAGGAAACCCACGCAGACACAGAAAGAATGTGCAAACTCCACACAGACGGTGACCCCAGCAGGAATTGAACCCCGGTCCCTGGCTCTGTGAGGCAGCAGTGCTAACCACTGTGCTACCATGCCGTCCTTTTGGAATTTTTTGGACCTGAACCTCCAGACCTTGCCCTGAGCCTATGGATCACTAGTCTTGTGACTATACTATTACAGCATTGCAATAAACTCCAGCATCAGTAATGAAAGAGAGAATCAAATAGAAACATCAGGAAATCTGGTATCAGAGTAGCGAATGTAAGATCGCTCCAGAAAGGGAAATTTAGACAACTTCTGTTTGTTCCCTGTCTGACAGCAGCTTAGTTTTAAAATTCTCATTCTTATATTCAAACCCCCCCAGGGTCTCACCTCTCCCTGTCTCTGTAATCACTTCCAGCCCCACAACCCTCACAGTTTGACCTTTATGCTCTTCCAGTTCCCTATATCCCTGATTTTAATCGATTCACAACTGGCGGCTCTGCCTTCAGATACTCAGGTCCTTTGCCCCGGAATTTCCTCCCGAAACTCCTCTGCCTCGCAGACCCTCTGCCCGCCTAGAATGCCTACGGCGCAGAAGGAAGCCATTCGGCCCAACAAACTTGCACCACCAGCAATCCCTCCCAGGCCCTATCCTCGTAACCCCACACATTTACCCTGCTAGTCCCCCTGACATGAAGGGGCAATGTAGCATGGCCAATTAATGTAACCCGCACATCTTTGGGAGGAAACCGGGGCACATGGAGGAAAGCCACACAGACATAAGGAGAACATGCAAACCCCGCACAGGCAGTGACTCGAGGCCAGAATTGAGCACGGGTCCCTGGCGCTGTGAGGTGCTCTGAAATAACTCCTCAGGGGCCTTCACCAGGTTCCCTTTATTTACAAACTTGTCTCCGCTCCTCGGAGCGCTTCAGATACACAGACAGAATCCGGAGTGCCAACAGCCCTGACACTCCTCAATATATACATAGGTGAGACTCCCTGATTGGGCAGTACCTCAATCAAGGAGCTCATACTCCAAGAGGCCTACCTCATGGGCCTCGGTGAAGCCATTACATGGCCCTTCAGGCCTAACTGTTTGGCGAAGCTTTTGACCACCTGTCCGAATATCTGCCTAATTGGCTTGGCGGATGGGGGCAAATCTTGCCTGACAATGCCCCTGTGAATCTCCTTGCAATGGTTTAGTATGTTGAAGGTGCTACATGAGTGTAGGTTGCCATTGTAATGGGGGAGTGGGGCAGGGGGTGGGGGGCTGGTGGCTTTGCAGAGGTTCTGGGCTTAGATTAGAGATTAGCTATCCAGTCACGTTGTTCAAGTCTTCCCCATCGTGAAACGTTCCTCAGATTGTCCCTCCAGGCATCGCAGGGGAAGTAAGCAAGTTGGAAGTTGGCCAATCATACAGCAGTTTACTGGAGGGTGGTACATTAGCCTGACAAAGCAATGCACAACGCAATGCCATCCGTGTTTTTTTGTCCTCCCACCCCAATAAAAGCCTTGTGTGTAATGTCCAGGTGACTGGCGTGGGCACACGCCTTGGCCTATGTAACTACAGGAACTGCCAACACCATCCCACGATCATATTTACTCAGCTGTGCCAGAGCCCTCGGGGCTGTGAGGTCACTGTCCATCTTCAAAGAGGAATGGTGCAGACCGAGGTGCCGTTGACCTCCGACCTTTAACCCCGGGAAACTTCTGATGGATCATTAACCGGACCCAACAGACGAGGGATAGATCCCGTCCCCTTTTCATCTCAGCAGCTGTGCCCCCCGTGGACAGGCGGTGAACAGAAGTGGGGCTGTGCTCCTCACCGAGATTTGATCCCACCCCCCACCTCCCCACCTCCCCCCCGCCACCCCCAACCCATCAGCCTTGTCAAAGTGAATTCAAAACCTCAAAATCTTGTGTGGATTTACCCAAGAACAGGAAGTCTGTAGAGTTTTTCAGTAAGGAAGCTACCGGTCTCTGTACAGGGATCCAGTGATTAATCCCTACCCTGCTGAATAAACTCTGTATAGTTAAATCTGTACAAACAAACTCGTGCAGCCTTGTCGGAAGGCGGAAAAGAATTTCACGCAGTTAAACAACTCAAACTGTCATTATGATTCTGGAGGTATAAAACCCCTGGCACTGGAAGACGAAGAACAGGAAATGAGTGTTTGGTTGTAACAGCCCTGGTTAAAGGCCCTGCCTGCAGCGTTCTCCATTCCCACTGCCCCGTGACAGCCGTTCAAATGATAAGTGGGTGTTGGAGCCTCCCTAAAGCGTTGGCTTTGGCACTTATCACCGAAGGCCAATTCTCACACTGGAAACATTGTTTTGAGAAAGATTTATGAGTCGGTCGGTCCACGCCCTTTGGGAATATTTCCACATTGTTGATGTATTGCATCCTGAAGTGTTTGCAGAATGAAAACAAAGCTGGTGCACTTGGGGAGCAAAGATCTCTGCGCACCGAATAACACCAGTGCAATGATAGGACATCTGAGGACAACTCAGTCCAAAGGGTATCAGCTGTGACCGCAGAGGCCTTGCCCCATTAATCTAAGCTGACACGCCAGTGTTTCACTGTCAGTATTTCAATGTGACAACAGCTGGATTGGAGTGTGAACTCTGTGAGAGTTTATTGAACTTGACTTAAGATGTCTGCCTCCAAAGGCAGACGCGTGGCAGAGCCACATGACTAGGACAAGTCAGTTAGTCATGCATTTCCAAAACCCAAACATCTCCTTTCCGAGATAAAGAAGAGATACATTCATCCCTCCATTTCAGTGAACATAAGATACATTTGCATTCACAATGATGTGTGACCCACTATATACCCACCGTTTCCAGACAAATGGGAGGTAATGAATTTTGGAAGGTCTAATACAGATAGGAAATATACAGTAAATGGCAGAACCCTGATATGATGTGGAGATGCCGGCGTTGGACTGGGGTAAACACAGCAAGAAGTCTGACAACACCAGGTTTAAATCCCACCGATTTATTTGATAGGAAACTCACAAGTTTTCGGGCTTTGCCCCTTTGTCAGGTGAATGGAGAGTTCTGGCCTCAGACAGAGCGTATAACAGACAGTTTACAGATTACTGATTAGAATGTGAGTCATTGTTGGCCACTTTAAGACTTGAACAGCAGGTTAGTTGTAATGACTCGCATTCCAATCAGTAATCTGTAAAGTGTCTGTGCTGTTATATGCTCTGTCTGAGGCCAGAACTCTCCACTCACCTGACGAAGAGGTAAACCTCGAAAGCTTGTGAGTTTAGTATCAAATAAATCGGTTGGACTTAAATCTGGTGTTGTCAGACTTCTTACTGTGTAGAACCCTGATAGGCAGAGGGATCTGGGCGTACAGGTACACAGATCACTGAAAGTAGCAATGCAGGTGGAGAAGGTAGTCAAGAAGGCATATGGCATACTTGCCTTCATCATCTGGAGCACTAAGTTTAAAAATTGGCAAGTCATGTTGCAGCTTTGTAGAACCTTAATTAGGCTGCACTTGGAATATAGTGTTCAATTCTGGTCGCCACACTACCAGAAGGATGTGGAGACTTTGGAGAGGGTGCAGAAAAGATTTACCAGGATGTTGCCTGGTATGGAGGACATTAGCTATGAGGAGAGGTTGGAGAAACTTGGTTTGTTCTCACTGGAGTGACGGAGGTTGAGGGGGAGACCTGATAGAAGTCTATAAGATTATGAGAGGCATGGACAGAGTGGATAGTCAGAAGCTTTTTCCCAGGGTGGAAGAGTCAATTACTAGGGGGCACAGATTTAAGGTGTGAGGGGCAGGGTTTGAAAGAGATGTACGAGGCAGATTTTTTACCCAGAGAGTGGTGGGTGCCTGGAACTCGTTGCCAGGGGAGGTAGTGGAAGCGGATACGGTAGTGACTTTAAAGGGGTGTCTTCACAAGTACATGAATGAGATGGGAGTAGAGGGATATGGTCCCTGGAAGAGTAGGAGTTTTTAGTTAAGTCAGGCAACATGTCGGTGTAGGCTTGGAGGGCCGAAGGGCCTGTTCCTGTGCTGTAATTTTCTCTGTTCTTTGTTTCAATGCACTGACAACTGTTTGCTTTTCTAGTCAGTCTCTTCACACACTTCGAACAAATGTGCCGGAATTCAACTGCCTCGCCCACCACGAATATATGGTGGCACATGGACGGCACAGTGGCACAGCGGTTAGCACTGCTGCCTCACAGCGCCAGGGACGAGGGTTCAATTCCCAGCTTGGGTCACTGTCTGAGTGGAGTCTGCATGTTCTCCCCATGTCTGCGTGGGTTTCTTCTGGGTTCTCTGGTTTCTTCCCACAGTCGGAAAGATGTGTAGATTAGGGGCATTGATCATGCTAAATTCTCCCTCAGTGTACCCAAACAGACGCCGGAGTGTGGCGACAAGGGGATTTTCACAGTAACTTCATTGCAGCGTTAACATAAGCCTTCTAGAGGCACCAATAAGTAAATTTAAAAACTTAAACTTAAGACCACAGAACCAGGGTGGGCGAGGAGCGGACAATGAAAATATCCGTTGACCTTGGCTCGAGCGAGGTTGTAAATTCCCACCCATTATCTTTATACCGGGCAGGTACATTAACGGAATGTGACCATGTTGACCGTTCCTCTGGGTGGTGTTTCTTGTCTGGAGGGTGTCACTCCGATGGCCCTTGGTTGTCTTGGTGGCTGTTGTTCCATTTCGGTTGTTGGGGATTCATGGAGCTGTGGGATCAATGGTACTTTTGATGTCAGCACAGCTGGTGAGGTCCCTCCGCCCCCCCCCCACAACTGGCTGATTGCTGTGAAGGAACAGTTTCGGATATGTCTGTGGTTGCGCTGGTACATGAGGTTATTCACTGCGTACGATCGAGGGGGCAATTTCTCAACACAGGTGTCAGATTTCCACTCCTGCTAAGGGTGTTGAAGGTTTCTTCTTCTCCTGTGCAGTCCCCCTGAGACGAGGATAGAATCATAGAATCCCTACACTGCAGAAGGAGGCCGTTCGGCCCATCGAGTCTGCACCAGCCACAATCCCACCCAGGCCCTATCCCCATAATCCCAAATATTTACCCTACTAACCCCCCGCACACTAGGGTCAATTCAGCATGACCAATCAACCTACTCCACACATCTTTGTAGTGTGGGAGGAAACTGGAGCACCCGGAGGAAACCCACGCAGACACAGGGAGAACGTGCAGACTCCACACAGGCAGTGACCCGAGGGTGGAATCGAACCTGGGTCCCTGGCGCTGTGAGGCAGCAGTGCTAACCACTGTGCCACCGTGCTGCCCTTGCTTCCACACTAAGAAAAAGCTTTCAGTTGACTGAGGAGTCCAATTCGTGACCTCCCAGCGTCAGGGACCCTGGGTTTGATTCTGGCCGTTGGTCACTAACTGTACGGAGTCTGCATGTCCGCCCCGTGTCTGCGTGGGTTTCCTCTATGTAGGTCACAAATACGCTTTGGGGCCTAAAGCTGGAAAAGTCCTATCCCAGATCAACAGGCCTTTGCGTGGCCCGTGTCCCACAATTCCTGTGGCGGGCCGGATGGGAAAATTCTGGTGACTGTCCCTGTCACAGGTGGGACAGGTGGTGGTTGGAGGGGAAGGTGGGCGGGGTGTCCAGGTAACCACGTGCTCCTTTTGCTGTTGGCGCTTGGCTCTGTCGACCAGGAAACTCCTAGTGATTCTGCTCCTTCTGGATGCTTTCCCTCCACTCCGAGTGGGTCTTGGGCCAGGGATTCCCAGGTGGCAGTGGGTACACTGCGCTTTTCCAGGGTGGTTTTGAGGCATTTCCATGAGGCCTTCCTGAGGCTCGCTTGCCGTGTCCAAGTTCTGAATCCGGAACCTCGTGTCAGGCATGTGGATGATGTGGGCCTGTCCAGTAGCGCTGATCGAGCGTGGTCAACAATTTGGTGCTGAGGCTGTTGGCCTGAACAATAACACTGACCTTGGCGCACTCGTCCTGGCCAATGGATTTGCAGGATTTTGCAGAGGCAGAACTGGTAATATTTCTCCAGCGATCTGAGGTGTCTGCTTATAAAAGTTAAAGTTTCTTTATTAGTGTCACAAGTAGGCTTACATTAACACTGCAGTAAAGTTACTGTGAAAATCCCCTAGTCACCACACTCTGGCGCCTGTTTGGATAAATTGAGGGAAAATTTAGCATGGCCAATCCACTGAACCAGCATGGCTTTTGGATTGTGGGAGGATACCGGAGCACCCAGAGGAAACCCACACAGACACGGGGAGAATGTGCAGACTCCGCATAACAGTGACCAATGGCCAGAATCAAACCCAGGTTCCTGACGCTGTGAGGCAGCTGTGCTAACCACTGTGCTTGCGGTGATTTATGGTAATGGTCTCTTTGAGGAAAACATGGCAGAGTAAGGATCGCCTGGCTTGGGGGACCAGTTGTGGGGGATCACTCCCTGAGAGTGGAGTCCTCTCTTAGGCAAGGACACATGTAGGGCAGCCTTGTGGCTGCTGTACACTTTTTCTCATGAATAAATATCTTTTGTATTTCTCATAATGTCTGTGAAAGTGGATCTTTACACTGTGTACATATTTCTACGTTTCTGAAGGTGGGTATAACTACTGTTCTGTAAACCATGAGCTTAGCACTGGGTCTGAGGCTCTGGTGTTCGAACCCTTTTTCCTTGGGAGACTGAAGTTGACTGGAGTTGAGTCTCATCATCACCTGCCCTTGTTGACAGTAGAGTATGGAAAGTGATCCACCTTGTCCAAGGCCTTGTCATGGATTTTGATGATGTGGAGATGCCGGCGTTGGATTGGGGTGGACGCAGTAATAAGTCACACAACGCCAGGTTAAAGTCTACTTGGAACTATGAGCTTTCGGAGCGCTGCTCCATAGTCAGGTGAAGTCATGGTGAAGGAGCGATGCTCTGAAAGTTTGTAATTTCAGATAAACCTGTTGGACGATAACCTGGTCTCATGTGTATTCTCGTCTGTGTTTTCTGGAGGATGCTTTGGCTTCCCAACTTTCTCTCAGACTTTCTGCTGAGTGCAAACTCCAGTGAAGTCTCCTGCATTGTAGCAAATGGAGTTTGTCCAGTCTGCTAGATGGAGCTCCACTGAAGAGGGCCAGGAGGGAGAGGAGGGCTGGTGTCCACAGACAATTGCCCAGAGAGTGACCTGTGGGAAGGGAGGTACAGCCTCAGGGGTACAGGGACAGCAGCAAGTCCAAAATGAAAGGCCCCACAGAAGACACCATTATCCTGCAGCCAGAGTGTACAAGCAGTACTTGAGCTACCTTGATATGTTTAATTTATTATTGTCGCATGTACAAAGTGAAAAGTATTGTTTCTTGCACACTATACAGACTAAGCATACTGTTCACAGAGAAGGAAAGGAGAGAGTGCAGAATATAGTGTTACAGTCATAGCTCGGGTATAGAGAAAGATCAACTTAATGCGAGATAGGTCCGTTCAAAAGTCCAACAGCAGCAGGGAAGAAGCTGTTCTTGAGTTGGTCGGTACGTGGTCTCAGACCTGGTACCTTTTTCCTGACAGAAGAAGGTGGAAGAGAGAATGTCCAGGGTGCGTGGGGTCCTTGATTATGCTGGCTGCTTTTCTGAGGTAGTGGGAAGTGTGGACAGGATCAATGGATGGGAGGCTGGTTTGCGTGATGGATTGGGCTGTATTGTAGTTCCTTTCAGTTTTGGGCAGAACAGGAGCTATACCAAGCTGTGATACAACCAGAAAGAATGCTTTCGACAGTGAATCTGTAGAAGTTGGTGAGAGTCGTAGCTGATATGCTGAATTTCCTTAGTCTTCTGAGAAAATAGAGGTGTTGTTGGGCTTTCTTAACTATAGTGTCAGCATAGAGAGGGCCAGGACATGTTGTTGCTGATCTGGACCCCTAAAAACTTGAAGCTCTCGCCCATTTCTATTTCACCCCCATTGATGTAGTCAAGAGCATGTCCTCCACTGTGCTTCCTGAAGTAAATTACTATCTCCTTCGTTTTGTTGACATTGAGGGAGGGATTATTGCCAAAGGAGGCTCTGCCTCTCTGGGACACTGTGACCGCCATATGCCAATGATTGGCCATGAGATTGCCTCAAACTGTGCAGATGGCCACTCCATGCCTGAGGCCCTTCATGTTACAGTGACTCTGAGCAGTTTCGCTTTTTAAGGGTCACTGGAATATCTGTGAGGTGTTTCCCAGTCTGCTGCCACAGCTGCTCACTGACACTCTGCTCAGAAAAATCATGAACTCCATCCATTTCCAGGCCGATGGAGATAGCCAGGCTGAGCGAGCCAGAGGCTTCGCTGCGATTACTGGATTCCCCCGCATCCAGGCTGCCGCAGATTGCATGCTTGTGCTCGTAAAGGCATCAATGGGTGGGGCAGGTCAACAGAGAGGGGTTCCACTCCAGAAACATTCAGACTGTTTGTAAACACAAGTCACTGAGAGGGGCATTGAGCTGCTCAAGGTGAGAGAGCAAAAAGCAAAATTTGCAATTTGAAACAAAAACAGAAACTGTTGAAAAATCTCAGCAGGACTGAGATCCTGTGGAGAGAGGATAGAGCAGTCATTTTGAGTCTGGATGATCCTTTGTCAGAGCCCTGATGAAAGCAATATCTTCCAGAGTGTATCTCACCAATGCTCATTGCGTGTTGGCCAATCTGGCTCTGGGGGACCCATTCAGGGATGGCCAGGGTGAGGCAGCTCCACTGGCCTCAGAGCGATGGTTCTGATGAGGAGCTGGAGGAGGTGCAGGGTGAGGAGGTGAAAGTGAGGAACTTTCTGGGAAGCAGGGAGATCAGAAGGCCTCAGTTCTCAGTCCTTTCAGTGAGACATCCAAGGCTTGGCTAGAAGGAGAGGGTAGGGGTGGGTTAACCTTACTGAACAATCCTGATGAGGATATCTTTCACCCTCATGACAAGCCACAACTTGGAAATAAAATTTCCAGCGGGTGCCAGAAGCCACTCTCATGCCAAGCATTTAGAAAATACCCGAGGCACGCTCAGGACATGACACATAATGAAATCTTTATATGGTGGCCATGCTAACATCTCCCATGACAACCTTCACTTACAATGTCTTCAACTTCCACTTGCGAATGTTGCATCTTAATGACCTCCCCTCCCCTCTCCTCACCAAGCTACTGCCAACCACCCCAGTGCCCCCCACCCATCCAGCCACCCCCCCTGTACCACCAACCCCTCCTCACCAACCTACTGCCAACCACCCCAGTGCCCCCCACCCATCCAGCCACCCCCCCTGTACCACCAACCCCTCCTCACCAACCTACTGCCAACCACCCCAGTGCCCCCCACCCATCCAGCCACCCCCCCGTACCACCAACCCCTCCTCACCAACCTACTGCCAACCACCCCAGTGCCCCCCACCCATCCAGCCACCCCCCCTGTACCACCAACCCCTCCTCACCAACCTACTGCCAACCACCCCAGTGCCCCCCACCCATCCAGCCACCCCCCTTTGTACCACCAATCCCTCCTCACCAACCTACTGCCACCATCCCAGTGCCCCCCACCCAGCCACCCCCTGTAACACCCTCTGCCCCCTCCCCGCCCCCGGTTGACAGCAGCGTTGGATACAGCCTGCTGACCGTGATACCTTGTTGGCCATGAAGACATTGATGAATGTCCTCTGTGCAGACATCTACCTTTCTCACTGGCTGAGGGGAACGGCCAGTATATCACAGCTCTGTACGCAATGTCAGAGACCCCCCCCCCCCAACCCCCGTTCCGTCCCTGGAGCCACCTCAGTATGAGAGTCAGGTTAGGTGGCACTCCAGGTCAACACAGTGTAGAGCACACACATCACAAGGACCCCCCTCTGAGGCAGAGACCATTGCACGCACACCACCCACCCCCCACCCCCACCCCCAGGGATCTCCACCACACCTTCATGTGCATCCCACAGGATATCCAGCATTTACGGATAATTCCAGAAGCTGATCATCTACCCCAGAGGTGGCATGGTACAGGTCTCCAGCAATCTATAGGAAGTGGGATAGCTTGATCTTGGGTTTGGACATAGCTCGGCACAACATTGAGGGCCGAAGGGCCTGTACTGTGCTGTAATGTTCTATGTTTCTATGTAATCCTCCAACTGCTGGCAACATCATGGGTGCTGTTTTCCAGACCCGCTGCACTGCTCAAGTGCCAAGAGGTGTTAGCGGGAGGCCTGTAACAGGATTCACAACAGGCTTCCAACTTTGCCAGGGCCACTTTTAAATCACATAATCAGCTGGAAGATAGCGTGAGGCTGGTTACCATATTGAAATTCACATCTGAATATCCTTAGTGACCCTGGGCCAATACTGTCCCGGGCTAGCTACGGTCTCCCAGACCGCTGGGTGAGGTTCCCACCCGTGGGGATTGAAGCTGATCCCAGCAACAGGGGACTAGGCACAAGGCCTCATTGGTGGGGACTGAGGCCACTGAGGCTTCCCGAGAGGGTGGGAACAGGAGGTGCCGCTTGGTCAGGGCTGAGATTACTGTACAGGATCCTGGAGCCCCTGAATATTAAAGCTACAGCCACATTTTCTGTGCTAACTCCTAGCTCTGAAGAGAAGACTTTCCGTTTAGACTGGATGCCAATCGGCCTTCACTCTGAGAAGGTACCAACTCTGCAGCAGTGCCATTGATATCTGGAACTCGGGCAAAGCATTTCCTAGGGAGGCCTGTCCCTGAACCACAGGAGATAAAGTCAGCAATACACCCGGAGATTCAGTGCAACTATCACTGGATGGAGCTTGGCTTCTAAAAAAGAACTTCTCATCCCCAACACCCATGAATTTGCGATTAATTTTCGGTTTAAAGTTTATTTATTAGTGTTACAAGTAGACTCACATTAACACTGTAATGAAGTTACTGTGAAAATCCCCTAGTCGCCACACTCCGGTGCCTGTTCGGGAACACTGAGGGAGAATTTAGCATGGCCCATGCGCCTAACCAGCACGTCTTTCGGACTGTGGGAGGAAACTGGAGGGGAAATGTATGCAGACACGGGGAGAATGTGCAGGGTGGGCACAGACAGTGACCCAAGCCGGGAATCAAACCCAGGTCCCTGGCGACGTGAGGATGCAGTGTTAACCACCGTGCCACCAATATCAGTCTGGCACGGTGCCTGTTACAACAGAGATGATTAAGAATATGTGAATCGATAATTGCAAGCGCTAGTTAAAACAGCAGCGGGGGACTGGGGGGGGTGGGGTGGATACAGAGAATCCCAAACAAAGCTTGGTGAAAGAGTTGGGTTTTAAGCAGCATCTTAAAGTAAGAGCAAAGTGAGGGGTAGAGAGAGAGATGATGTAATTTTCCTGCCCTGCCTGCCACAGGAATCGGAGTGAGTGGGACAAAACTATGCAAAGGTGGGTTGATCTCGGGTGGGATTTTACGGTCTTGGGCCAAGCACAGCTGGAAAATCCTGTTCGGAGAGATTTAGGTAGGAAATTCTGGAGTTTTAATGGATTGAGCAGGAGGCATGGCGGCCAGTGATAAAAAATTGGATGCTCAGAAGCATCTTGGCCGACGTGACACTCGCAAGAACACTCGCCACAGCACGGACAATAACAACAGCCAACACAGTGAACAAAGTATATTTATTCACGCTTTTGATCCGTTCATCCAGTTCTGCATTACATTGCTGGTTTCATTAGGCAATGGTATTTCCCCTATTCCACCTTCCAGTTCCCCTGATGGTGGAATTTGAATTCAGTAAACAATATCTGGAGTTCAGAATCTACTGATGACCATGAAACTATTGTCGGAAAAACCCAACTGGTTCGCTAACGTCCTTTAGGGAAGGAAATCTGCCGTCCTTACCCGGTCTGGCCTACATGTGACTCCAGAGCCACAGCAATGCGGCTGACTCTCAACTGCCCTCGGGCAGTGAGGGATGGGCAATAAATGTTGGCCAGCCAGCGACTCCCATGTCCCATGAGTATAAAACAAGCTCCCTGCCAGCAAAGAAGCCAGCTCTGGACTGATAATCTGATGGTAGAAAGAAAGAACCTGCATTTACGTGGCACCTTTTAAAACGTCAGGGCATCCCAAAGCGCTCACAGCTGACAACACACCTTTGAAGTGTGGTCATTGTTGTGAGGTCAGGAAGAGCAGCCGACTTGTGCACAGCAAGATTCCACAAACTACAACATGATAAAGAATGGATAATTTGTTTCTTTTTTGTGATGTTGTTTGAGGAATTAACATTGCTGCAGAGACTCAGAAAAACATAGAATTCCTACAGTGCAGAAGGACACCATTTGGCTCAGCGAGACTGACCGATAACAATCCCACCCAGGCCCTATCCTTGTAACCCCATGTAATCACCAAAGGGCAATCCCACCCAGACCTATTCCCCATAACCCCAAGTATTTACCATGTTGATCCCCTAACCTACATATCTTGGGACACTAAAGGACATTAACCCTTCTTCAACTAGTGCCCTTTACGTCCAGTTGAGAGGGCAAAAGCTGGAAGCTGCTAAGACTCAGCAGGTCTGGCAGCGTCTGTGGAGAGAGAAACAGAGTTAATGTGCAGAATGTAGTGTTACAGTCACAGCTAGGATGCAGAGAAAGATTAGCTTAATGCAAGGTAGTTCCATTCAAAAATCCAATGGCAGCAGGAAAGAAGCCATTCTTGAGTTAGTCGGTAAGTGATTCCAGACTTTTGTATCAATTTCCCGATGGAAGAAAGTAAAAGACAGAACGTCTGGGGTGTGTGAGGTCCTTGATTATGCTGGCTGCTTTTCCAAAGGAACCAGGAAATGTAGATGGAGTCATTGGATGGGAGGCTGGTTTGTATGGTGGACTGGGCTACATTCACATTCATTTACAGTTTCTTGCAGTGCTGAGCAGAGCAGGAACCCACACTAAACTGTGATACAACCAGGGAGGACGCTTTCTGTGGTGCATTTGTAAAAACTACAGTTTGGGTTAAATAGAATCATAGAATTCACAGAATCATAGAATCCCTTCAGTAGAAAAGGAGGCCACTCGGTCCATCGATTCTGTATCGATCACAATCCCACCCAGTCCCTATTCCTGTAACCCTACACATTTACCCAGACAATCTCCCTGACACTACGGGTCAATTTAGCCTAGCCAATCAACCTAACCTGCACAACTTTGTAGTCTGGGAGGAAACTGGAGCACTCGGAGGAAACCCACGCAAACACGGGGAGAACACGCAAACTCCATACAGACAGTGACCCGAGGCCGGAATTGAACCTCAGTCCCTGGTGCTGTGTGGCGGCAATGCTAACCACCGTGCCACCCTTTATCCCAGAGCAGTACCTTCTATAGCCTTAGACTGTCCCAAAGTGCTTTGAACACCCAATGTAATCACTGCTGTGATATAAAGGACACGGCAACCAGCTGAACAGAGCCTGAAACAGGGATGTAATTGTGGCCAGATCATCTGTTTTGTTTTAACGATGTTAATGGAAGGACAAAGATCTGGGCCAGGAACAACAGGAAAGTCTGGAAAATGTCATCAGGTCTGACAGCATCTGCAGAATGAGAATCGAGCCAACATTTCGAGTCTGGATGACCCTTCGTCAGAGCACAGGGGAGAAATCTCCAGCTCCTCTATGGAAACGTGCCATTAGACCTTTCACATCCCACCGAGGGGGCAAGCCGGGACCTCGGTTTAATCTACCATCCGTAATACTGTAGTGACATTTCAAAGTAAATGGGAGTCACAGATAATAAGGCTCTGCACTTCATTGCTACACTCTGGAGCCCCTGCAGGGCACAAGAGACTTAAAGTTTACTTATTTATCAGTCACAAGTAGGCTTACATTAACACTGCAATGAAGTTACTGTGAAAGTCCCCCAGTTGCTCCACTCCAGCACCTGCTTGGGTACACTGAGGGAGAATTTAGCATGGCCAATGCACCTAACCAGCACGTCTTTCAGATTGTGGGGGGAAACCCACACAGACACGGGGAGAACATGCAGACTCCACATAAGACAGTGACCCAAGCCGGGAATCGAACCCGGATCCCTGGAACTGTGGGGCAGCAGTGCTAACCGCTGTGTCGCCCAACTGAACAAGATGATCATCAGTATTATATTGTTTCTGGTGACTGACTTCCTCAGACTTTGATGATATTTTCCAGTTCAGTAAATGCCTGGCGGTGTTTGCTAGGCAGCAGATTGACATCTGAATGAGCTGGAGGCAATGATGAGATCATTAGACATTGGCAAAGAAAGCCCTGTAATTACATAACTACGAAGAAATGTTCAACAATCCTTCATCTAGCTTGTAAGAAAAGATTTCTAAAGTCTTCATTGTCGGTCTGAACACTTGCAGTTTGATGCCAGTTAGCCAAGATTTTTTTAAAACAACATTGCCTGGAAACAAACCTGTGAGCGGTTTTACATTAATTGGTTCTGCCACTTCCATGGATTGAAAGAGCGAGACAATGGGTCACCACTGAGGTGTTAGAGAAAATTGAGTATAAAAATTGGCAGGTCAAGCTGCAGCTGTACAGAACCTTACTTAGGCCTCATTTACAGAATTGTGTATAATTCTGGTCGCCACACTCGCAGAAGGATGTGGATGCTTTGGAGAGGGTACAGAAGAGGTTCACCAGGGTGTTGCCTGCTGTGGAGGATATTAGCTATGAAGGGAGGTTGGGTAAACTCGGTTTGTTCTCACTGGAATGACGGAGGTTGAGGGGCCACCTGATAGGATTATGAGTGGTACGGACAGAGTGGATAGTCAGATGTTCTTTCCTCGGGTAGAAAAGCCAAGAAATAGGGGACATAGGTTTAAACCACGTAGGAAGAAGTTTAGAGGAGATGTGCGAGGTAAGTTTTTTACATGGAGGGTGGTGAATGTCTGGAAGGCGCTGCCCAGGAAGGTACGATAGCGACATTGAAGGGATAACTAGATGAATACATGAACAGGATGGGAATGGAAGGATACAGATCTGTAAGTGCATATGGTTTTATGCAGGCTTTATGATTGTTGTAGGCCTAGAGGGCCAAAGAGCCTGTTCCTCTGCTGTACTTTGTTTTTTGAAAAGACAGGTTTGGCATTGTCAATTAAGATTGTGTGGATTTGGGAGCAAGGAAACACAGGGTAAAGAGTTCCAAGTTTTCAGGGCCACCCTAGAGGAGATATTTTACCCTCCCTCTGCCTGCCGAGCAAGTAACGATGGCAGAAGGGTTTGAGCCACTTTCCTGTCTCCTTCCTCGGCCATCTTAGGTTTGCTGAAATCAGGCAGGGAAAGGCCTCATAGGAGCAGGGGCCTAATTTACAAGGCAGCGTCACCTCTTGATGATGTCACCAGGATGCACAGTCCATTTTCACTGAGGGCCATCGGTGGGCTGCACCGTGGTGAATCCTCCAGCAAGGCCAACTTCAGACACCAGCCTGGCCACAGGACAGCCAGGAAAATTAGTTCACTTTAGGACCATAGGAACAGGCCATTCAGCCCATCGAGGCTGCTCTGGCATTCAATGCACGAATGGCTGATCACCCACTTCAATGCCTTTTTCCCACCTTATCTCCATACCCCTTTATGCCATTGGCATTTTAAAATCTGTCAAATCTCCAGTTTCAACACACTCAATAATTGAGTTTCTACAGCCATCTGAGATAGCGAATTTCAAAGATTTCAAAGGCCTTGTTTGCCCAGTCTCTCTTTAGAAGACAGTCCCACCATCCCCGGAATAAATGGGATGAACCTTGGTTGCATTCCCTCTGTGGCAATAATATCCTTCCGAAGGTAAGGGGGCCAAAATTGAACACAGTACTCCAGGTGTGACCTAACAAAGCTTCTATACAATTGAAATAAGACCTCACTATTCCTGTACTCAAATCCTCTTGCAATAAAGGCTAATATTCCATTAGCCCTCCTGATAACTTGCTGCATCTGCATGTTAGCTTTCAGTGCCTTATTCACAGGAATACCCTTTGTACATCTACACTTTCTAATCTCTTATCACTTCAGAAATACTCTGCACATCTGTTCTTCCCACCAAAGTGGATAACTTCATACTTTCCACATTATATTCAATCTGCCATGTTCTTGCCCACTCACTAAGTTTGTCCAGATCCTCTTGAAGCTTCCTCAATACACACATTCTCACCAACTTTCTCATCTACAAACTTGGAAACATTGCATTTGGTCTTCACATCCAAATCATTGCTACATATTGTGAAGAGCTGGGGCCCCGAGCACTGATACTTGTGGTGCTATTCACGATCCACCAATGACCTGTTTATTCCGACTATCTCTTTTCTCCCTGTTAGCCAATCCTCAATCCATGCTAGTATATTTCCTCCTATACCTTGTGCTCTACCTTCCCTTGAGGGAATTTATCAAAAGCCTTCTGAAAATGCAAATATATTATATCCACTGACTCCCCTTAATCAATTATGTCAGTAACATCCTCAAAAAACCCAACACATGCGTCAAACATTCAGAAATCTATGTTGATTGTGCCTAATCACATCATTATTACCCAAGTCTCTATTTATCACATCTTTTATAACAGATTCCAGCACTTTCCCAATGTGCGGTTAACAGGGCTATAGTTTTTTTCCACTCTCCCTCTCTTCTTAAATAGTGGGGTGACATTTGCTACATTCCTACATTGCTACACCTGTGGGAACAGTTCCAGAATCTATAGGATTTTGGCTGATGATCACCAATGCATCCACTTTCTCCACAGCTACCATTTTCAACACTCTGGGACGTAGATTATCAGGTCACGGGATTTATCGATCTACAGTTCCATTCATTCCTCCAAAACAACCTTACTAATCTTATTAATTTCCTTCAATTTCTTATTCCCCATAATCCCTGGCATTTCTAATTCTAGGAGATTTCTTGGATTTTCCTCAGCGAAGACAGATACAAAGTAAACAGTTAGCTTCCCTGCCATTTCTCTATTCCCCATTATAAATTCTCCTGACTCTGCCCATAATGGTCCCACAATTGCCTTCACCAAATGTTTCCTTTTTACATATCTGTAGAAACTTCAACAGTCCATTTTTATGTTTTTTTACTATTTTACTTTCATATCCTCGCTTTCCTTATCAGTTTCTTAGTCCTCATTGTCTTAAATGCTCCCTATCCTCAGTTTACTATGATTGCTGGCAGCTTTATAAGCCTTTTAACCTTATACAGGCCTTAACTTCCCTTGTTAACTATGGTTTATTGATTTTATTTTGGCTTTTTGTGCCTTGATGGATAAGAGCTGTAGAGTTAGAATCATAGAAACCCTACATTTGGACCATCGAGCCTGCAATGACAACAATCGCACCCAGGCCCTATCCCTGTAATCCAATAAAATTACCCTGCTAATCCCCCTGAAACTAGGGTCAATTTAGCATGGCCAATCCACATAACCCGCACATCTTTGGACTGTGGGAGGAAACCCAGAGCACCCAGAGGAAACCCACGCAGACACGGGGAGAATGTGCAAACCCCACTCACCTGAGGCCAGATTCGAACCTGGGTGCTGTGAGGTAGCAGTACTAACCACTGTGCCACCATGTCACCTTGTAAATTATGTAATAATTCTACATATTGCCTCAGCCTAGTTAAACCTTTTAACATCTTCTCTAAATCCACCTCTGCCAATTTGTCCCTCATCCCTTCATGATTTCCCGTGTTCAAATTTACTACTCTGGATGGGCTTTTCCACATATCCCATCAGGCGTTTTGTGGCAGTGGGAGGCGACTTACTATTGGCTGGTGATTTCCCATTGGATGCACCCCTGGCCGCCAAGGAACCCACGGTGTGGATGTGCGCGACTATAAGACTGGCATGAACGGCAAGAAAACTTTGGTCCCTGACTTCAGCCGGAAGTACCTCATTTCAAACATAATGTAAAATCCGATCTTATTATGGTCACTCACCCAAAAGACAGCAAAATTGTTAATTATCCCTTTCTGTTACATAATACTTGATCTAATATAGTCTGTTCTCTGGTCAATTCCTCAACGTACTGTTCTAGAAAACCATTACTTGTCCTCCACAGTAGTAGTGCTCATCAGATTTACTAAGTCTGTATGCTGATTGAAATCAGCCATGGTTACCGTATTACCTATATTCTCGAATCTCCTGATTAATACCATGCCCCAGTTTACCACTACAGTGCAGTGGCCTGTAAAAAAACTCTGGCCTTTTGTTGTTTCTTAGCTTCATCCAAACAGATTCCACATTTTTTCTTCCAACCTGTGATCCTCCCATACTAATGTACTGATCCTATCCCTTATTATCAACACAATGCAACCTCCTGTATCTTTTTTCCTTTCTTTCCTAAATGATGAATACGCTTGAATATTGAGTTCCCATTACTGGTCACCCTGGAGCCATGTTTCTGTAATAGCAATGAGATCATGACAACCCATTTTTATTTGTGCCTTTAAAGCATCTATCTTGTGAACGCTGCCTGCATTAGAAACACAGAAACTAGAAGTAGGAATAGGTCATTCGGTCCGTCAAGCCTGCTGTGCTATTCATTTAGATCATTACTGAATCATAGAATCATACAGTGCAAAAGGAGGCCATTCAGCCCATCGGGTCTGCACCTGCCACAATCCCACCCAGGTTCCATCCCCATGATCATTGAGTTCAATATGCTGATCCCCCCCCACCCCCACTTTCCTACATATCTCTTGATCCCTTTAGCCCACAAAGCTATATTTAATTTCTTCTTGAAATCAGACAACATTTTGGCTTCAACTACTTTCTGTGGTAGTGAATTCCACACATTCACCACCTTCCGGGTGAAGAAATTTCTCCTCACCTCAGTTCTAAAAGGTTTACCCCCTTAACCTCAGACGATGACCCCTAGTTCTGGACTTCTCCATTATCAGGAACATTCTTTCTGAATCTACCCTGTCTAAGACTGTTAGAATTTTATAAGTTTCTGTGAGATCCCCTCCCACTCTTCTGAACTCCAGTGAATATAATCCTAACCGACTTAATCTCTCCTCATGTGACAGACCTGCCATCCCAGGAACCATGTAGAGTGCCTTTAACTTTGTCCTTTTGTCAGTATTCCTCATTCTAAGCCCAGTTGATGCTCACTTTCGTTTTATTAGCCTTCTCATTTCGCTTGCTACTTTTCTACTTCCTGTTCCCTTCTAATCTAAGTCCCCTCCTCTCCTCAGATTTCCATCCCCTAGACTAGCTGGTTTAAACCCTCCCCTACAGCACGAGCAAGTCTCCCTGTGAGGATATTAATCCCAATCTTATTAAGGTATAACCCATCCAACTTGTATAGATCCCACTGACACCCCCCTTAACCTTTCTGAAGGTGAAAGTCACCCACAACTCAGGGTACTAGTGGCTTCACACTCTCTTTGGACCCCTTACTCCTGATCCCCCCCATCCTTGAATTACAATGTTGAATAGAATAGAAGGCAGCGCAGATAGCCTGTACCTCATCGTAATTCTGGATTCTCAGAGGCTATTTCCCAGGGCTGAAATGGTCACTACGAGAGGACACAGGTTTAAGATGCTGGGGAGCAGGTACAGAGGAGATGCAAGGGGTAAGTTTTTCACTCAGAGGGTGGTGAGTGAGTGGAATCGGCTGCCGTCGGTGGTGGTGGAGGCAAACTCGTCTTTTAAGAGACTTCTGGATGAGTACACGGGATTTAATGGGATTGAGGGTTATAGATAGGCCTGGTAGGTAGGGATATGATCGGCCCAACTTGTGGGCCGAAGGGCCTGTTTGTGCTGTAGTGTTCTATGTAATGCGAGGTAGGGAGAAGTACAATAGCAAATTTGAACAATGGGGTAACAAGAGAGTTCAAAGGAGAAGCCAACATGGTAATATTGATAAAACAACAAAGAACCTCATCTCACCAGCTGCCCTCATCTCTACAAATGTCAAAGTTCCATCAACGCCAGCTTGTGTGCAATTTCTGCCCATATAGATAGGTCTCCTCAGTCCATGTACTGCAGGTAAACCAAATGGAGCACAGATTCACAAGAATCACATCAATGTTTAGAGGATTAAATGATGAGGATAGGGTTGCATAAACATTATTTGGGCTTCCTTCTACATAGCAGAGCGATGAGTGATCTGATTGAGGTGTTTAAAAAGATATTATTTTTAAATTGAGTAGGTACAGAGAAAGCTATTCCCTGCAATGGGGAAATCCAGAATGAAAGGCGCACAATTAAAATCAGCGTGATTCGGTCACCGCTATAACTGCGTGCTCAAATTCACCTCCAACTTGCTTTTCAGGTTTGCTGATGACACCACCGCAGTGGATCAGTCCTCAAACAATGATGAAACAGGAATGAGATAGAGAATCTGGTGAACTGGTACGGCAACAATAATCCCTCCCTCAATGTCAACAAAACAAAAGAGATTGTGATTGACTTCAGGAAGCATAAAGGAGAGCATGGGCCTGTCTACATCAATGGGGACGAAATGGAAATTGTCAACAGCTTTAAGTTTCTAAGTGACCAGATCACCAACAACCTGTCCTGGTCTCCCCATGCTGAAGCTATCATTAAGAAAGCCCACCAATGCCTCTACTTTCTCAAGAGGCTAAGGAAATTCGGCATGTCTGTGACGACTCTGACCAACTTTTACAGATGCACCGTAGAAAGCATTCTTTCTGGTTGTATCTCAGCTTGGTATGGCTCCTCCTGCTCTGCCCAAGACCGCAAGGGACTATAAAGGTTCAAGAACGTAGCCCAATCCACCACGCAAACCAGCCTCCTATCCATTGTTTCTGTCTACACTTCCTCGGAAAAGCAGCCAGCATAATCAAGGACCTCACACATCCTGGACATTCTCTTCCATCTTCTTCCAATGAAAAAAAGGTACAAAAGTCTGAGGTCACGTACCAACCAACTCAGGAACAGCTTCTTCCCTGCTGCCATCAGACTTTTGAATGGACTCACCTTGCATTAAATTGATCTTTCTCTACGCCCTAGTTATGACTGTAACACTACATTCTGCACTCTCTCCTTTCCTTCTCTATGAATGGTATATTTTGTCTGTATAGTGCGCAAAAAACGATACTTTTCACTGTAGCCCAATACATGTGAAAATAATAAATTAAATCAAATCAAATCAAGAAGACATAGGAGGAAACTGGTGTGGCAGGGCAGAGAGGTATGTGACTGGGTGGCCTGTTGTAGGCCCCATCTACCTATCTATTCTGCTGTCACCAATGGAGAGGGAAATTGGGAATGGAATTCCAAGGTGTGACTGGTTTTCTGTTACATCTACCCCAGTGTAATGTGATGCCCCTCCCTCTCTTTGGCCAGGCGCTAATCCTCTTCCCATTCCTTTACCTACCACCCATCCACACGGAGGGTAATGTTCAATTCGTGTCACCCTTCCCAGTCTCAGAGTGCTGAGGCCAGAGTTTCCCTATTAAAAGCCTCCCCTCCCCTCTGGCTGTCCAAGGGCGGCAGCCAGAGCAGAGCGTGGGATCTTGCTGCCCTGTACGCTTCAGCTGGATAAACCTGAGGTGGTGTCAGGGGTGCACGCCCTGTGCTTCTGACAGGTCTGTGCAATTAGCACTGATCTGCGGTGAGTCAGTGCAGTCTTCGGGAAATGTCTCGTAGAGGCTGTTTTCCACATGGAACTTTAAATTAGCGACTGCACACTGGCTGCTGTTTGTGGTTGGGGGCTCCCCAACATAATAACAGAGCCTAGCTGCAGAAATCTAGGCATTAACAGAGATTATACGGCCATTTAGAGAGTGTGCTAATAGCTTCTCACCTAACTCTCTTTTCAAGTCCTAATTATGACCTGGATAGAGTTTGTTTGAAATGATTACTAGGTAACTCCCTTGCTTATACATTCATCAGCCCATAACATTAAGTGGAAAAATTGAGGTGGTTGCTGCAGGTTCAATAGACAAGTATAGACAGTTCATGAGACATGTTTGTGTTCAACCAGGTATTGAGTGTATTCAGCACATTTATCATTTCTAAAAGGAGGACAGGTAAAAGCGACATTTAAAAATCACTTGAAATAAATGATCTGCTCTTAGTACGTAAGAACATAAGAACTAGGAGCAGGAATAGGCCATTTGGCCCCCCTAGCCTGTTCTGCCGTTCAATAAGATCACGGCTGATCTTGTCGTGGACTAGACTCCACTTAACCGCCTGCTCACCATAACCCTTAATTCCTTTACTGTTCAAAAAATTATCCATCCTTGCCTTAAAAACATCCAGTGAGGTAGCCTCAACTGCTTCACTGGGCAGGGAATTTCACAGGTTCACAACCCTTTGTGTGAAGAAGTTCCTCCTCAACTCAGTCCTAAATCTGCTTCCCCTTATTTTGAGGCTATGTCCCCTAATTCTAGTTTCACCTGCCAGTGGAAACAACTTCTATCTATTCCATTCATAATCTCTATGTTTCTATAAGATCTCCCCTCATTCTTCTGAATTCCAATGAGTATAGCCCCAGTCTACTCAGTCTCTCCTCATAAGCCAACCCTCTCAACTCTGGAATCAATCTAGTGAATCTCCTTTGCACCCCCTCCAGTGCCAGTATATCCTTTCTCAAGTAAGGAGATCAAAACAGTACACAGTACTCCAGGGGTGGCCTCACCAGCACCTTATACAGCTGCAACGTAATCTTGCTGTTTTTAAACTCCATCTCTCTAGCAATAAAGGACAAAATTCAATTTACCTTCTTAATTAGCTGCTGCAACTGCAAACCAACTCCTTGAGATTCCTGTGCAAGGACACCCAGGTCCCTCTACACAGCAGCATGCTGCAGTTTTTTACCATTTAAATAATCATTCATTTTGGTGTTATTCCTGCCAAAATGGTTGACTTCACAGGAACCACCCGAGAGTCCAGCGAATTACCACAAGAGCATTTGCTATTTCTCCCGCCATCTCTTTTGTACCCTGGGATAAGGGCCAGGAGAACTTGTCTACCTTTAGCCCCATTAACTTGTCCAACACTACCTTTTCTGTGATAATGATAGTTTCCAGGTCCTCACCTGCCATTGCCTTCCTGTCATCAATTTTTGGCATGTTATTTGTGTCTTCCACTGTGAAGACTGACACAAAATACCTGTTGAATGCTTCAGTCATTTTCTCATTTCCAGTTATTACGCCCCCCTTCTCATCCTCTAAAAGACCAATGTTTACTTTAGCCACTCTTCTTTGTTTTATATATTTGTAGAAACTTTTGCTATTTGTTTTTATATTCTGAGTTAGTTTACTCTCATAATCCATCTTACTTTTCTTTATAGCTTTTTTCGTGGCTTTCTGCTGACCTTTCAAGATATTCCAATCCTCTAGGTTCCCACTAATCTTTGCCACTTTGTATGCATTTTCTTTCAATTTGATACCCTCCTTTATTTCCTTAGATATCCATGGCTGATTATCTCTTTTTCTACAGTCCTTCCTTATCACTGTTATGTACTTTTGCTGAGCACTGTGAAAGATCCCTTTGAAGATCCTCCACCGTTCCTCAATTGTCCCACCATAAAGTTTTTGCTCCCAGTCTACCTTAGCCAACTCCTCCCTCATCTCTTTGTCGTCTCCTTTATTTAAGCACAAGACACTGGTATTGGATTTTACCTTCTCACGTTCCATCTGTATTTTAAATTCAACCATACAGTGATCACTGCTTCCGAGAGGATCGCTAACTGCAACTTACTAATGGTAGTTGAGGGATTCATGTTGACCAGGGCACTGTGGACACCCCAGCTCTTCTTTGTCTCAGTGAGATATTTTTACATCTGTCCTGAGAGTGCAGATGAAACCTCGGCACAGCAGTTAGCACTGCTGCCCCATAGCGCCAGGGACCCGGGTTCAATTCCCGGCTTGGGTCACTCACTGTCTGTGCAGAGTCTGCATGTTCTCACCATGTCTGTGTGGGTTTTCTCTGGGTGCTCAGGTTTCCTCCCACAATCTAAAAGAAGTGCTGATTAGGTGCAATGGCCATGCTAAAATCCCCCCTCATTATACTATTGCGAAGTTGAGTTTGTGAAATGTGATCCCTTTACAGATTTGTGGCCCTTTAAAAGCTGGTTTTGTGTCAATGATTGGAGGTTTAAAATTCAGGTGCATACAGGGTACACAGACTGCAACATTTGTCGCAAAGACCAAGCACCAGGGTTGCCTTGGTAACAGGCTTTGCAGTTTTTGAATTTTGAATTCAGCCATTAAGTTTAAAGAAGGCGCTCAACTAGCAGGAACCTATCAAATTTGAATTTGTTGTTGTTAACAACATCAGACCAATCCTGTTGCAGGAAAATTGATAGGTCATCACGGATATAAAGAGGAGATCAGCAGCCTGTCTGCAGTTCGACCCGAAGGGCTGCCACCTCTCAAAGTCTAAAGAGGGAGGGAGCGACACTCTACCAGCTTCAAACATGTCTGAAGATACCTCTCCATCTATCTAATAAATATCTAATAAATAGGCTTAAGAAGGGATCTCTGATATTGCAGCACTCCCTCGGTCCTGAAGCATTAACCCAGATTGTGTGCCCACCAGGCCAGAATGGGACATGAACACACAAGATTTTGACTGAGGGGCAACTGTGTTACTGACCAGACACAGCTAACATTAGTGTATATGCCACCAACAATAAGAACCTACATTACGTAGCACCTTTAAAGGCAGTAAAGTGGCCCAAGCTGCTTAATGGGAGCATAATCAATATTGGGAGGGAGGTGTTATGGCGCATCGTCGAGATGGACTCAACACAATCAGAGTTTCAGGACATAAATCCACACTTCCTGCATGGACTACCACCCGTTCAAGAAGGTGCCTCACCATCACCTTGTCAAGGGGCAATTAGGGATGGGCGATCAACGTGGGGATAGCCAGCCATGCCCTCATCCCATTAAAAAATTTCAGGTGGGATTTTCCAGACACACTTGCCCCAAGGCCAGAAATTCCTGTCCAAAGTCATCAGACCTCCGCATGCTCTGCTCCCTCCCCCCTCGTTACAATTCCCGTGGCAGGCTGGACTGGAAAACTCCGCTCTTCCTCTCAGATTGAAATTAATCCTTTGGATTTTGATTTTAATGATTGTTTTCTTTCTGTTCTTCACTTGCCCCGCACTGCTCCGCCCTCTCCTCACCTTCCTGACACTCCATCACTGGTCTTTCTCAGGCCTCCTCTCAATCGGTCTCATTCTGTGGCACCACTTGTCTCCCTTCCTGGCCATTCAGCCCATCCTCCTGGTGCTGTCCTCTATCTCCACCCCGGGGAGTAACTGCAGTCAACCCACCAAAGGCCCGTTCTGAGTCTGTGCTGCAGCCTTTGACCTTGTTGTTTATGAGACCAATTGCCATGGTATTGGCTACGTGTCAACAGGATGGGAAATGTATCAAAAAGAAAGACAACAGCAGCAGTAAATTTAACAGCAGAAAGGAGTTTAGAGTATTGTGTACAGTTTTGGTCACCTAGTTACAGGAAGGACGTAAATAAGGTTGAAAGAGTGCACAGAAGGTTCACGAGGATGTTGCCAGGATTTGAGAAGCTGAGTTACAGAGAGAAGTTAGGACTTTATTCCCTGGAGCGTAGAAGAATGGGGGGAGATTTGATAGAAGTGTATAAGATTTTGGTGGGTTTAGATAGAGTGAATGCAAGCAGGCTTTTTCCACTGAGGCTAGGGGAGAAAAAAACCAGAGGGCATGGGTTAAGGGTGAAGGGAGAAAAGTTTAAAGGGAATATTAGGGGGGGCTTCTTCACACAGAGAGTGGTGGGGGTGTGGAATGAGCTGCCGGATAAAGTGGTAAATGCGGGGTCACTTTTAACATTTAAGAAAAACTTGGACGGGTTCATGGATGAGAGGGGTGTGGAGGGATATGGTCCAAGTGCAGGTCAGTGGGACTAGGCAAAAAATGGTTCAGCACAGACAAGAGGGGCCAAAAGGCCTGTTTCTGAGCTGTAATTTTCTATGGTTCTATGGTTCTAATTCAAAGATAAGAAAGCAGAGAATTAACAAAACGATGGTGGATTTCTGTTCTCCACTAAAACCTCATCATTAAAACCGAAGAGTCAATGTGGTTGAATCTTAAACACCCTCTGAAATGTCTCAGTAAGCCACTCTGTGTACCAAAGTCAAAAAAAATGTATTGAAGTCAGATGGACCACCATCAACCCAGACTCTGGGGAAGACAACAGCAAACCCGGCGCTAAAGACCCCGCAAAATCCGCCTCAGTAACATCTGGGGACTTGTACCAAAATTGGGAGCAGGGACAGGGAGAGAATACCATTGCTTCTCCTCTTTCCAAACATCTCCCTGGGGGAGGGAAATGAGAAGCTTGGAAAGAGGAGGAGCCCAATAACACACAATATAAGCCTTGCTACCCCCAGTTGTGTGTGATATTTCTCCCCCTTTTAAGATTGACGGGAATCAGGGTGGGTGAGGGGCGGAACGTGAAAAGGTGTGTTGACGTTGGGGAGGATTTTCCGGTTTCGGGACGAGGGAGGCTGTAACATCCTGAACATACAGTACAATTTTGTAACAGCTTCTGGGAGAAGAGGACGGAAGTGTAATCAATAAATAAAAGAACTCCAACAGCAAAAACAAAGTGTGACAAAGGTAAATAAGTGGAGAGGAATCATTCCTAGAAGGGCTAACGTTATGGGATTGGGTTTCTATACAGTCTCTTTATGGGAAAAGCCTTTTCTGCTGTTACTAAATGTCCAGATCACCAATGACCTGTTCTGGTCCCTCCACACTGATGCTATAGTTAAGAAAGCCCATCAACACCTTTCTCAGGAGGCCAAGGAAATTCAGCACATCTACTACAACTCTCACTAATTTTTACAGATGCACCACAAAAAGCATCATTTCCAGATGTATCACAGCTTGGTATGGCTCCTGCTCTGCCCAAGAACACAAGAAAATTAAGTTGATCTTTCCCCACCCCTAGCTATGACGGTAACACTACATTCTGCACCCTCTCCTTTCCTTCTCCCTTATGTACTCTATGAATGGTATGCTTTGTATAGTGTGCAAGAAACAATATTTCTCACTGTATTCCAATACATGTCACAATAATAAATCAAAGCAAAAATCAGGGACACATTTACTTGAGGGCACAATGTATGTTTTGAGTGCTATTATATTTGCTAGATTAAATTCAGATGAGAATTTTGAGAAGAGAACAATATTTAATTTTGTCATACCAGGTTTTAGAAGTGACACCTCCAGCCACGCCCACCACCCTCACCCCATTCACCCAACCACCCCTGTCCCGCCCCTGCCATCCCAGCCCCTTTCCCCAACCACACTCCCCAATCACACGCCCCTAATCTCTTCCAGTCACACCCACCCCCACTCCCCACCCTCCCCTTCCTCCCACAAACCCAACAAATTCAAATTCTGATTTTTGTTTTCACACCTCTCCTTGAACTCACCCCTTCCCTAAGTTGATAGCCTCCTCCAGCCCTGAATTCCTCCAAGATTTCTGGATTTCTCCAATGTCGGACACTTGTGCCATTGTCTACCGTTATATAGAACCCCTCCAGCACAGAAGGAGGCCATTCAGCCCATCAAGCCCACACCAACTCTTTGAGTACCTTACCCAGGCTTTCCACCTCGTCCTATCCCCGAAATACCACACATTTACTATGGCTAAACCACTTAACGTACACATCTTTGGACATTAATGGGTAATAAAACATGGCCAACCCACTTAGCCTGGACTTTGGGAGGAAACCGGAGCACCCGAAGGAAACCCATGTAGGCACGAGGAGAATATGCAAACTCCACACAGACAGTGACCCAAGCCAGGAATTAAACCCGGGTTCCTGATGCTGTGAGGCAGCAGTACTAACCACCATGTAGCCATACCTTCAGCTGCCTAGGCTCTAAGCACTGGAATATCCTCCCTAAACATTTCCATTTCTCAATTCAGCCCTCTCTTCATGTTAAGGTGCAGCTTAAAATCTACTTCATTGAAATTAGAGCAGAAAATGCTGGAAGAACTCAAGCGATCTGGCAGTATCAATGGAGAGAGAGCCAGAGTCAAGGTGGGTAATTCTCCCAGACACTGCGCTGTTCTAGCTGCACAGCGGGCAGGGAGACATCAGCGGAGGAAGTTTAGCGGACTCCCCACTGGGCGCCTCCACGCATCCCTGGGCTCCAGGTTTCCAGCATCGTCAGGGGTGCTCGGAGAGATCGAGGTGGGCTGGGAAGGGGAAGGGCATCGCGGCAGGTCTGGAGACACCTGGGAGGCCAGTGATCAGCGACGGGGAGGGTCGCACGGCTAACAATGTAGGGTCGCCGGCTAGCCAGCGTTTGGGAGGCCAGCAGCAAGGGGCTAGTGCGCGTACGCTGATCTCGGCGCTGACAGATCGGCACATGCACAGTGGCCCACTCAGTACTCTGCAGCCGCCTCTCCGGAGGGAATAGGCCCAGATTTTCAACATCCCTGAGGCACTCAGTGATGCGCAGAGTGCAGGGGATTCATTTGGAAAACCCTGCTTTAAAAAGCCAGCAGGAGTTACTCCTGTTTTTACACAAATTTGGCACTTTTTTGGGAGAATCCTGGCCAATATTCCGAGTCCAGTGTGACTCTCCTCCAGAAGCTCATGGGCCAAGGATGGGATTTTCTAACCCTTTCTGCCTATGGGATCCTGCTGTTCCTCCCCCCACAAACCCCCTCCCCAAACAGTGAATCCCCCTTCTGGTGGGGTGGGTGAGATATTCAAAATGCCTTTGACCTTGGCAGGACTTGGCAGGAAGATCCCACTGGTGACCAATGGCATGGCAACCCCCTGCCAGAAAACACCCCACAGGGGGTGAGGGCAAATCTGGAAAATTCTAGCTCAGATTTCGAGCTATCTGGAGCTTAAAGTCAAAGTTTGGACAATCTTGTGTGCACCTTGGGATGTTTTACCACATTGAGAAGGTGCAGTGTAAACACAAGTTGTTGACAATAGCTGATGTTCTTTAGCTTTTTTTAATGTGTTTATTTATTGCCACAAAGGCTTACATTAACACTGCAATGAAGTTACTGTGAAAATCCCCTAGTCGCCGCACTCCAGCGCCTATTCGGGTACACTGAGGGAGAATTTAGCATGGCCAGTGCACCTAACCAGCACGTCTTTCAGACTGTGGGAGGAAACCAGAGCACCCGGAGGAAACCCACGTAGACACGGGGAGAACGTGCAAACTCTGCACAGACTGTGACCCAAGCCAGGAATCGAACCCGGGTCCCTGGCATTACGAGGCAGTAGTGCCAACCATTGTGTCATGGTGGCATCCCAAAGTGATTCTATACATTTTTACCAGATAAACTGTGACAAGAGTTGGCTTTTTTTATTGGATAAAATTGTCAATAGATACCCACGAGTAATATTGTGAATTATTTTTCTCCAGGTTAAATAATATCTAAGCTCATTTGTCACCATCTGGCTGAGAATTTAAAAAGGGATCGATAGAGTAAATGTGGACTAAATGTTTCCTCTTATGGGGCAATCTTGATTGGGAGATTGAGAGGCGATAGATTTAAAACTGAGATGGGGAGAAATTACTTCTCGCAGGGGGTGGTGACTTTGCGGAACTCGCTGCCCCGTAACGTGGTGAATGGTTCCAAGTGAGAGATGGATATAGCAGGCTCAAAGGGCTGAATTTGCCTATTTCTGTTTCTAATTCCTATTCTCTTAAGTCAGCAGAGTTGTATCATACATCTGTCTATAGTTCCAGTTGGCAGCGCTGTGAGATGTGCCAAGTGGACATTGCGTGAGGTCTGGGTCCGTTGGTCTGCAGTAGGCTTGAGGCCTCCTCGGTGTTACCCCTCGGCCTGAGGGCTGGGTGCTTTGGTGACGTGAGACTTGATAGCTGGGTCCCGTACCACAGAGTGGAATTCGAGTGGGAGCGGAGTGGGGGGGAGGGGAGGTTTGTGGGGGGGGCATGGAATCTCAACGAATTATGACTAGTTCATCATTTTTAATGAAAAGAGCACAAACAAGACTTTATCTGCAAAATGAAGTCATGGAACTCTCAATCTCATTAAGACAGCAAGGGAAAAGTAGGGATTAAGTGATTAAGAATAGGTTTTGGCAGGCACCAGCTAAACCTCCACTGAGGATCGATTAGGCCGGAGACATGTGTTTTCACTGAGTGGTGGTTTGTTGATGCTAGTTACATTAAGGCTGAGGCGGTTAATGGAATCAATCTGCATCTAATCAAATATCTCAGATTTTCTTTGCGGATTTCCCTTCTCCCCCTCGAAACTGCAGGAGTTAATCAGATCAAGACCTCGAGTTGTAACCTAGTGTCTCAAACCACATCTGACAATAAGGAAACAGAGGGGTTTTCACTAGCAAACTGGGACCTGACTCCAAGCCAGGTTCAGAATGCAATATTCAACAACCGGATTTCCATATGTAAACTTACCTTTGACCTTATTATTGCATTCCCCCTTACTCCTCACAGAATACTTTACTATGTCTTAGGCTAGCTCTAGCTCCCCTTCCTAATTCTTTGTGCTCTTTAACTTTGCTCTCTGAGTTGACCTCTTTGTTTCCCCACCCCTCCCTGGCCATGTTAGTACAAGAAAACCATCCTGCAGGGACACTGATCTTGTCTGTTTTGAGGTACAACCCATCTGGCCTGCACCTCTCCCGCATCCCCTGGGACCAGTCTGTAATGTTGCACGCTCACAGACCTCGTCAGGAACACAAAGGGTAATTAGTAACAAAGAGAAAATGTGCAGAGGCCGGTGGCTCCCCAGCACACCACCCCCTCTACCCCAGCTGCCCCAGACCAGTCCACCAGCTGCCCCAGTCCCTACATATCTTCTAGATGACTTCTGCACAAGAGAAGACACCATCCCCTGGGGTGGTTACCCACTCTCTGTCCCAATTAGTTCCCCAAGTCAGGTGATCCCCTTCCGCTGTTTTGGCCTTCAAAGGACAAACACCAAACAATCCCGCTATCCTTAGAATCTAAAGCCCTCCCTCGTGCCACACATTCATCTGCCCTATTTTCCTGTACAGGTGGAGCCTAAGCCACCACATTTGGCAATGGTTTCTATAATGATGTTAATCAGCCAATTGAGTTGGGCTGGTGAAAATATGAACTCCCTGATTAAGGGCCAATCAGGGAACCCCTCTTGCTTTGTCGTTAACCAGGCGTGTCAGTTCCTCTGGGACTCCTGGTGTACTCTGTTAATTGAAAGCACTCTGTACGCTGCTGTCAGACTTTTAAAAAAAGGGATTTTGGTGGAAGGACTTCTGCCTCTGAGGATTTATTACAGTTTTAGACACAGTTTCCAGGTGTTGATGTAACTTCAGGTGGAAACCATTTTTCCTTAATTAATGATTTTAAGTTTCAGTACTGTATGTGTGCGTGTGTGTATATGTGTGTGTGTGCGTGTGTGTATGCGTGTATGTGTGTGTGTTTGTGCACGTACGTGCGTTCGTGTGTGTGTTATGTATGTGCCTGCGTGTGTGTGCCGCGTGTGTGTGTGCATTATGTGTGTACGTGCATGAGTGTGTGCATGTGTGTGCGTGCGTGTGTGTGCATTATGTATGCGTGTGCATAAGTGCGTGCATGCATGCGTGTATGTGTGTGTGTGTGTGAGTGTCTATGTGAATTGTGTGTATGTTGTGTGTGTGTGTGTGTGTGTGTGTGTGTGTGTCTGTGTGTCTGTGTTCCATTGCCAACTTAAAAATACCTAGCCAAAGTTAAATAAGCCAAGATGAAGTTAAATTGTAATCCAAGCTACAGTTCAAACGTAAGTCTGCCTGTTGGAACTTGTGCCCAACAGGGAGTGCACCAATAGACATTGTTCATTGTTACAGAGTGTGTATTATAATATGTACCTACACAGGGAGTAACTGAGGAGATTGGTATAGGTATATTTAAGAGGAAATTATAAATATGAGGGAGAACGGAATAGTGGGTTAATCTGGTAAAGTTGATAAGGGGGCTGGAGAAGGATCTGTCAGCTGCGCAGTCCTCATGGAAATAAAGTTTTTTTAGAATTCATTCATGGGAAATGGGCGATGCTGACTGGCTAACATTTATTGCCCACCTCTAGTTGCCCGAGGGCAGCTGAGAGTCAACCACATTGCTGTGGCTCTGGAGTCACATGTAGGCCAGACCAGGTAAGGATGGTAGATTTCCTTCTCTAAAGGATGTTAGTGAACTAAATGGTTTCTTCTGATAATTGACAATGGTTTTATGGTTATCAGTAGATTCTTAATTCCAGAGTTCAAATTCCAACACCTGCCGTGGCAGGATTCGAACCCAGGTCCCCATAACATTAGCTGAGTTTCTAGATTAAGAAATCTAAGGATAATACCACTAGGCCACTGCCTCCCCTGACTTCACACTGAGAATTGCCTCCAGTGTCATGTGTAGCACACACCACCCTAAGGGTAATCGATTCAGAATGGATCTAGCAGCTCCACACTGGGCACCTATGAAGGGTTGTAAGCCATCAGCAGCAACAGAATTGTACTTAACCACAATCTGTAACCTCATGGCCTGGCATATCTCCCACTCTACCATTACCACCAAGCCAGGGAGCCAAGCCAGGGTCAACCATGAGGTCACACCTAAACATGAGATACTAAACTGATGGAAGACCCTGTGCGGTCAGCTTGCTGCAGATGCCCAACCAACAAAGAAGGTCAACAGAGAAGATCCACACCGAGAGTGGTGACAAGGGGGTTTTCACAGTAACTTCATTGCAGTGTTAATGTAAGCCTACTGGTGACACTAATAAATAAACTTAAACTATTCAGAGAGGATTTGAGGAAATCTGTTTCACCCAAAAGGTGCTGGGAGTCTGGAACTCAGTGCCTGAAAGTGTAGAAAAAGCGGAAATCCTTAACATTTAAGAAGCGCTTGGATGAGTACATCCCAGACCAGGTGCTGGAAAATGGGATTAGAATAGAGAGGTGCTTGATGGCTGGCGCAGACATAATGGGCCGAAGGGCCTCTTTCTGTACAGTGACTCTATTCTGTAAATTAAAGAGAGCTGCATTTTGCACAGTGTTATAATTATTTGCTTGCTGAAATGATAATTGTGCAATGCTTTTATTATTTTATATGTTCTTATTTTAATGATCATCTATAACTATGTCATGAATTATGATTGCTTGTTGTACTTGTACCATCGTCAAAACTCGGCACCAGCAAGCCTGATGGTTTTTCAATAAAGCAATTGTCTGTTTAATTAAGCTCCACAGAAACCCAGACGTGACTATGTCTCACTACGTGCTTGCATTTGCAATGGCGTTATAGAGATCTACAGGATCATTCTGAGGCTTTCGAACTCGATCTTAGCCAAAAAGCCAAAAAAAATTCCATCCTGGATTCTCCCGGATTTCCCTAATTATGGTTATAACACTACATCCTGCACCCTCTGGGCTTTGTAAATTGAGTTTGTGTCTTTATATGCCCTGTTTGTGAACAGAACTCCCACTTACCTGATGAAGGAGCAGCGCTCTGAAAGCTAGTGGCTTTTGCTACCAAATAAACCTGTTGGACTTTAACCTGGTGTTGTGAGACTTCTTATTGCGTTGAGAAAACACAGAGGGTGGTGGGATTCTGGAATGCTCTGCCTGGGAAGATAGTGGAGACTGGAAACCTTACAACCTTCCAAAAGTATCTGGATAAGCACTTGAAATATCACAACTTTCAAAGATATAGGACAAGAGCAGGAAAATGGGATTAGTGCGCCTCTTGTGGTAGATATTGCAGATTTGGTTGGCTGAAAGTTTCAAGTTCATTCATTAATGTCACAGGTAGCTTTACATTAACGCTGCAATTAAGTTACTGTGAAAATCTCCTCGTCAGCACACTCCTGCTTGGGTACACCCGAGGGAGAATTTAGCATGGCCAATGCACCTAACCAGCACACCTTTCGTCCTGTGAGAGGAAACCAGAGCACCCGGAGGAAATGGAGAGAACATACAGACTGTGCACAGTGATCCAAACTGAGAATCGAACCCAGATCCCTGGCACTGTGAGGCAGCGGTGCTAACCACTGGGCCACTGTGCTAGGCCTTTCCTGTGCTATACAACTCTACGGGTGAGATTATACGGCCTCACTCGTCCTGGAACCCCAACATCCCACCCGAGGTCAACAGACCTTTCCACTGTCCGCCCCTCGCCCACTCCGATTCCCATGGCGAGTGGGACGGTAAAATTCCGGTGTTTGACTCTACGTAGTGGGCCTGGCCCGATGCGAATTCTCCTTATCCCTCTTCGCTAAGAAGAGTCAACCTTGGCAGTTTTGCAAATGCCTTTTTGCTAAAGCCTGTGTGGCCTTTCCTCAAGATCCATTTTTGTTTTTAACACAGACGCAGGCCAGTAGACCTTTTCCGCAGTCGAAGGGCAGATTCTGGTACAGGCGGTGCTTTGAACACATTCCTCAACTCTGCTTGCTGGTGGGAGGAACTGCCTGAGGATTTGGCTCGCGTTCAGTGGGAGACTCCGTCAATCTCAGTTGTTTTCAACAGAGCAAGGCTGGCGGAAGGTGATGCGGCATTTTGAATATACCAGCTGTATATTTTTTTCTAAGTGCCTCCTCAAGAATTTAAAATAACTGGAAATACTTAAGAAAAACTTTAAAGTACAAACCTATTGTTAGGCTGAAAATGTCAATCTGCACCTGCTTGGAAAGAAACCGGCACCTTTAATTAACAGTAAAATTATAAGCTCCTTTATTTATAGAAAAAGGTATATTTCATGATGAAAGCTGAAGAGAACGGTGCGTAATGAGCAGGCGTGTTGATTTGCTGAAATCTGGACAAGTTTATGGAACACATTCTCCGTCAGCCGTTTCTGTGCCCCCAACACAAGCCGACACACCAATATCTATAAACCGGGAGGGGCACGTCGCCAGGGGAGGGATGGAGGGGGAGGGGGGGGAAAGGGGAGGGGAGAGATGGGAGATACCAAGGTACAGAGTTAGGTAATGGGGGAGTGAGGGAAAGGAGGAGCGGAGGCAGTGGGGGAGGGGGGGAAAGGAGAGAGCTGGAGGGAAAGGGAGGGAGGGACGGAGGATTAAAGAGGGAATGGTTGGACAGGACAGGGAGGGACCAGAGACAAAGAACAAAGAACAACACAGCACGGGAAACAGGCCCTTCGGCTCAACGAGCCCGCGCCGCCATTTCAACATTGTGAGTCTCCTCTTCTGCCCATGACCCTTGTCTACGTTTTAAGCTTTAAGTTTATTTGTTAGTGTCACATTAACACCTGCAATGAAGTTACTGTGAAAATCCCCTAGTCGCCACACTCCAGCGCCTGTTCGGGTACACTGAGGGAGAATTTAGCCCAATGCGCCCAACCATTAACAAAAATAGGAGAGGTGGGATAGACTGAGGAGATGGTGAGAGGAAAGAGAGAGAAGAAACAGCAACAGAAGGATAGGGGGCAGAGTGGCAGTTAGCCCACTGCTGCCTTGTAGCACCAGGGACCTGGGCTCGATTCCCGGCTTGGGTCACTGTCTGTGTGGAGTTTGTACATTCTCATTGTGTCTGTGTGGGTTTCCCTCCAGGTGCTCTGGTTTCCTCCCACAGTTCAAAGATGCACAGGTTAATTGGATTAGCCATACTATTATTGCCCCTTAGCATTCAGAGATGTGTAGGTGAGGTGGATTGGCCATGGGAAATGTGTGGGGTTACAGGGGTGGGCCTGGGTAAGGTGCTCTTTCAGAGAGATTTTCCAGTTTTGGGGTGAGCACAGCCAGAAAATCCTGCCCGGAAAGTGGAAACTAGTGAGTAGGGAATGGGGAATCATTGAGAAGGGCAGAGAGAAGGGGCTAATAGAGCAGCAGGTAGAGAGAGTGAGAGAATATGCTGGCAAAAGAGGGAGTGAGAGAGGAAATAGGAGGGAGGAGAAGAATGAAATGAAAAACAAAGGAGAGGAAGGGGGACACCATTGTTTGGGGTGGCATGGTAGGACTGTGGTCAGCACTGCTGCCTCACAGTGCCAGGACCCTGGGTTTGACTTGGGTCACTGTCTGTGTGAAGTCTGCACATTCTCCCCATGTCTGCATGGGTTTCCTCCAGGTGCTCCAGTTTCCTCCAGTCCAAAGCTGTGTGGGTTAGATTGATTGGCCATGCTAAATTGAACCTAGTGTCAGAGGGATTAGCAGGGTACGTATGTGGGGTTACGGGAATAGGGCTTGGGTGGGATTGTGGTCAGTGCAGGCTCAAGGGGCCAAATGGCCTCCTTCTATACTGTAGGGATTCTATGATTCAATGAGGATTGGGGGGGTGGGAAGGCAGATGAAGAGAGAAGAGAGATAAAGAGGAGGGACAGGAGGAAGGATCCTGTGTTCTGTACAGTGTAAGATGCGTATTGCTGCCGAGAGCACTCTCATCATTGTGCTGGGGCACTCATAACACTGATCTCTTGCTAAGCTCTGCTGCCTATATTCTAACCCACACTAAGCTCTGTTCCCCCATTAACCCCGCACTCACTGGCCTACACTGCATCGGTAACTTTAAAACTCTCACTGTTGTTTTCAAATCCTTCCATGTGTCAGCCCTCCCGATCTTCGCAACCTCCTCGAGTCCACAAGTCCTCCAAGATTTGTGCACTCAGCTAACTCTGACCTCCTCAATGTTCATCACTCCAGCTTTGATGGCCACTCCTTCAGCCCTGCAACTACCTCCGAAAACCATTCCATCTCTCCACCTTCTTGAAGCCTTACTCTTCGACCAAGCTTTTGATCCACCTGTCCTCTTATCTCCTCATGTCACTCAAGAGTCAAATTTTGTTACTGCGAAGGAGCTTGGCAGCAGGCTTTACTCCATTGTAGGTGCTACGTAAATGCAAGTTGTTGTTATCCCAGCCCTCCATTCCCCGAAGCTGTCTTTTCTGCTCCGTCTCTTGTTTGGGAATTTGCCTCATGCTGAGAAGCTAACTTCTGGGAACATCTGCTTGTGCTGAGGGCTAACCATTCTCCGTAATCTGCTGAAATATGTTCAAATAAATGTTCAAATCCCTCACATCTGTGTTACAAACAGCACACTGTCCCTTCAAGCCTCCATCTAACAGATGTAAAAACAGATTTTTAAGTGCATTCTGAAGACAAAGGAGCATTTACTTCATTTACAGTTAATAAGAGACTCTTCCCAGTCCCCCTTTTGTCGATAGAGGAATTTTGGTGCCTCTGTATTTTGAAAAAGTTCAGTTTGATTTGAGCAAATTGATACTGAGACACCCATTAATGTATATCTCCATGTCCCTGATTGAATCTGTGTCTCCATCTCCATCACTATCACTGGATCTATCTCTCAATCTCTGTCACAGGGTCTGTGTCTTCATCTCTGTCACAGGGTCTATCTCTCAATCTCTGTCACAGGGTCTGTGTCTCGGTCTCTGTCACTGGGTCTATCTCTCAATCTCTGTCACTGGGTCTGTATCTCCATCTCTGTCACAGGGTCTATCTCTCAATCTCTGTCACAGGGTCTGTGTCTCAATCTCTGTCACTGGGTCTATCTCTCAATCTCTGTCACTGGGTCTGTATCTCCATCTCTGTCACAGGGTCTATCTCTCAATCTCTGTCACAGGGCCTGTGTCTCCATCTCTGTCTCAGAGTCTGTGTCTCAATCTCTGTCACTGGGTCTATCTCTCAATCTCTGTCACTGAGTCTATCTCTCCATCTCTGTCACTGGGTCTGTGTCTCCATCTCTGTCACAGGGTCTGTGTCTCTCAATCTCTGTCACAGGGTCTGTGTCTCCATCTCTGTCACAGGGTCTGTGTCTCTCAATCTCTGTCACAGGGTCTGTGTCTCCATCTCTGTCACTGGGTCTGTGTCTCTCAATCTCTGTCACTAGGTCTATCTCTCCATCTCTGTCACTGAGTCTGCATCTCAATCTCTGTCACTGGGTCTGTGTCTCCATCTCTGTCACTGGGTCTGCGATTCTCATTCGCTGTCACCGGGTCTGTGCCTCCATCTCCACCACTCAGTTTCTGTGGTGGACCTGTCCATGTGTGTCAATCAGCCAATCCATGCCCACCGTTGTGTCTGACTGTCCACCGCTTGTTATATACCACAATGTAACAGTGACATCTATAGTCACACACTCGAGACTCACAAAAGCAGGTGTAATACTTTCTACTCAGAAATGTCCGCCAGTCGGTTAGGCCCAAAGGCCTTGCCCAATCAAAGCCTCATCAAAATGGCCAAAAGAGCAGAAAACCTGACAGCTGCCACCTTGAAGTTGTTATACTGAGCTGCAAAGAAGAAGGTGAGATTGCCCAGCGCGATGTTTCCAAAGTGGGGAGATAGGATATGGCAAACTGTTCTGTAAATTTAAAAACCCTACCTACAGCAGGTAGATCACTCAGAATGATAAGCATTGAAGAACAAATGCCATCACAGGCTTCCTTGCAGAAATAAACGGCCGTGTATAAAACTTCTGATCTGTCACTTTTTTCTTACCTTTGCACATGAAGAACATGTTCTAAATGTTTCCTTGATCTCTGCTCCAGCTACCACAAATAACTTCTCACTATTTCCTTCATTGTGGACAAATCCGCAGTGGCCTTCATGTAGCTTCACCAACACCCGTTTCCTCAATACTAGCACACTAATTGCTCTGAGATCTCATAGACGGCATCCTAACAACCCCAGACTCCTGAATAGTAGGATCTCAGGCTGCTCGGAAGTCATTCCTCGTAAAACCACGTCCGTCAGTGCTGACAGCACAAGTTTTCTCACTTGTTGAGAAGTGTCAGGAGAAGCCACTTGTTCAAAGTAGCAAATCTTCCCCTTGGAGCAGCCTGAAGAGCTGCCTGGTAGTGGCAATCTTGAAAGTCCATCTGTGTCACAATGTGGACTTGACTCTTGGTACTTAATGGGGTTTGTGCTGACAAGAGTAACCCCATCTTTGCATTGTACTTATTACAAGTGACAGACTTCCTGTGTGTGGTCCAAAAATGATAGTGAGTGGACAATGGCCCCTCAGCAATGTAAACTCTCTCCGCTACAGGAACCACTGGAATTTAGTGATCCCTAGTGCTTCCCATTCAATCTGGGCATAGTTACTCTCAGCTTTGATCAAGAGTCAAGAAACAAAAGCAACGGTCGGAATTTTACCCCGTCGCCTGCCACTGTTATCCGAGTGGACAAGGGGCGGACAATGGGAAGTTCCTTGGACGGGGTTTGATGGCTATTACTTACGTGGCGAAAAACTGCAGCAGGCGACGGTGCAGAGGGACCTCAGGGTCCTTGTGCATGAGTCGCAAAAACCCAGCCTGCAGGTGCAGCAGGTGGTCAGGAAGGCGAATGGGATGCTGGCCTTCATAGCGAGGGGGATTGAATATAAAAGTAGGGAGGTCTTGCTGCAGCTGTATAGGGCATTGGTGAGGCCGCAGCTGGAGTACTGTGTGCAGTTTTGGGCGCCGCACTTACACAAGGATATTTTGGCCTTGGAGGGAGTGCAGAGGAGGTTTACTAGGCTGATACCGGAGTTGAGGGGGTTGAGCTATGAGGAGAGGCTGAATAAACTAGGCTTGTACTCATTAGAGTTTAGAAGAATGAGGGGAGATCTCATTGAGACATATAAGATGATGAATGGGATGGATAGGATAGAGGTGGAGAGACTCTTCCCGCTCAGAAAGGACAGTAGGACTAGGGGGCACAGCCTCAAGATAAAGGGGGGGCGGTTTAGAACGGAGTTGAGGAGGAACTTCTTCACTCAAAGGGTGGTGAATCTCTGGAATTCTCTGCCCGTTGAAGTGGTGGATGCTGCCTCGCTCAATATATTTAAGACGCGGGTTGATGGGTTTTTGATAGGCAAGGGGATTAAGGGTTATGGGGAGAGGGCGGGAATGTGGAACTGAGCCACGACAGATCAGCCATGATGTTATTGAATGGCGGGGCAGGCTCGAAGGGCTAGATGGCCTACTCCTGCTCCTATTTCTTATGTTCTTATGTCCTTATGTTTTGGGACCAGCAAGGCTGTAAAGTTCCACCCAATGGATCTTCCTTCACCTGATGGAATGATGTGGGAGAGCATTTCTTCAAACTACAAGGGGATGCATCACAAGCTAACTATAAGGATAGAGTCAGATCAAAGTATGTGAGAGCTTCAGATTTCAGTAAGACTTCCTTGGCTTGCCTGAAGGCATTACTGCCTTGATCCGAACACTTTCATGTCTTGTTCTGGCACAAGAGGTTATGTAATGGTTTCAGAATTGTTGCCAAGTTTGGGAAAAACTTTCCATATTAAACAATCCCAGGAAGGAAAGTAACTGGCTTATTTTCTGAGGGGGGAGATGCCTCTGGAATGGCCGTGAGTTTTGAAGGGGATTTGTGAAGGCCAGTGGTGCCCTAACGGCTGACTGGAAAACTCATACTTGTCCTTTACGGACTATCAGACCGTGGTCTTCTGGGGAATGGCACCCAAGTTTCAAAGATATTCCTCTTCATATTTCCCAGCGACCAGGATGTCATCCAGACAGCACCGGACTCCACTCAGTCCGCTCAGGACCTGATGCATTGCTCTTTGGAACAGTACGGGAGCAGATGTGATATCGCACAACAATCTTAGCACCGGAACAAGCTTTTGTCTGCCACGATTGTCGAAAACTCCCGTAACTTCTTGTCCGTGTTTATTTGCAAATTTTGCCCGGCTCAGGTGCAATGACTTCATCAGCCAATTGGGGTGAGTGTGTTAGAATATGAATTCCCTCATTAGGGGCCAAATTGATGGGCCAACCAGGGAGCCTCTTGTTTTGTACGTAACAAGGAGTGTCAGTTCCTCTGGGACTCCTAGCGTTAACTGAAAGCGCTCAGTATTTTTTTATCCTAATTCAATTAAATCAAGCCCAATTCAGTTGAGACATTCACCATCCAAGCTGACAAGACAGGGCCCTCACCTCCTGTCTTGGGCTTGATCTACATGATCTAAGCTGATTGGAGTAGGTGTAGCTCCTCCTCCAAGGCTTGAACTTATTTGCATCTTAGCCCAAAGGCCGAGATGCCGCTTTTAAAAATTGCTTCAAATGAAGCTGAAATGTAACCTAATGACTTCAACCAAGCACAGCATATCAATACTACACTTGATCTTAGCCATTCACTCAGTTTGTTATAAGTAAAGGGATTTTGGTGAAGGGAATTCTCTGCCCAAGGACTTATTACACATAGCAAACACATGTCTGTAATTTGTTTTTGTTGTGGTTTTGGAGACATTTGGAAGCACTGAGTTAAAAACAAACAGTTTTTATTTGTGGTCTGTGATCTCTTCCATGCTTCTCTCACTGCTGCCTGCCCTACATCCAATGACATCACTTCTATTTGCATACAGCAGGGCTCCACATTGAACCAATAGGAACAAACATAAATGTGTAACAGGGATTAGCTTTGAAGAAGTTTGGCAATGACTGAAAGTGACCGTGAGTTCTCAGAATGAGCGGCACGGTGGTTAGCACAGCTGCCTCGCAGCGCCAGGGACCCGGGTTCAATTCCCGGCTCGGGTCACTGTCTGTGATGGAGTCTGCACACTGCAGATTCTCTGTGCCTGCATGGGTTTCCTCCTGTTTCCTCCCAGAGTCTGAAAGACATGCTGATTAGGTGCATTGACTGAGCTAAATTCTCCCTCAGTGTGCCCGAACAGGCGCCAGAGTGTGGTGACTAGGGGAATTTCACAGTAACTTCATTGCAGTGTTAATGTAAGCTTTACTTGTGATGAATAAATAAATTTTAAAAGCCCTGATTCACTCATGTCTTTCAGGAAAGAATCAGCCTGCACCCACCCACTCTGTCTTGCGTGCGAAACTAGCCCCACATCAATAGCCCTCCGAAGCCACTCGACCGTAGGCACCAACCACCACTTTCTCAGGGGGACTCGGGGTTACAAATGCAAGCTTGCCAACGATGCCCAAACCTGATGAATTGGAAAAAAACTCTGTCCACCTTTGCAGATTACAAGAGCTGATAAAACAGTCAACAAGCTCAAACAGAAAGACAATGCCATAAATCTAATTAAACCTGAAGGAAAGCTGGAGAATGTTCTGAATGAAAGCTACACCCTCTCAGTGGTGACTCTGATTAATCATCAGCCAAGCAATGGGTCTGCCAAGGTGCCAAGAAAAATAAACACACATTCATGCCATCATTCGGCACAGCTGGAGGCCATTCAGCCCACTCTGCTGGTGCAGGCTCTTTGGAAGAGCTAACCAATTAGTCCCACTGCCCTCCTGTACCTTCCACATAGCCCCGCAAATTTCCAAATGTTTACCCAGTTCCCTTTTGAAAGTTACTATTGAATCTATTGACGCCACCCTCACAGGTAGTGGATTCCAGATCGTGACAATGCGTCATGTAGAAAATATTCTCTCAATTCCCCACCACACCTCACACCCCCCCGCCTCCCCCCCCCCGGGTTTGTACAAATGGAAAGAGTGACTGGAATTTTGTAGCTGTTCCGACTGACAGGGTCTTCCAGTCCTGCCACCCCCTCCACCTCCTCCATGGGTTCCCAGGTGGCAAAGGTGTGAAAAAACAGGATAAGCCCATTGACAGCGGCGGGACTGGAAGATCCCCCATTGACCACTTCTGTTACCACTAAACATACTGCAGGGAGTAGGGGTACTGGAAAATCCCACCCAGTTTCTCCTAATTTACTCTAGCAGAACCCATCACCATACTGAATCTCCGCTTAAACCTCTCTGCTCTCATTATGATTGTCTATAGTCAGCTATGGTTCTGTTTGTAACACTCGCGCCTCTGCACCCATCACAAGGGTTCAAGTCCCACTCCAGGGCTCAAACACGGAAAGCAAAGCTGTCACTCCAGTGAAGATGAGGCATTAAACCTCAGGATTCCTCTGCCTTACAGCGATTCGAGGGGGCGACTTACCATCACCTTCTGAAGGACAACTAGGGATTGGGCAGTGATTACAATACAGTCTGGCGGTTGGTGATTTATAGACCACACGAGGAGCGGTTCTTCCAGATGCTTGCAGTAAGGAAGTGAGCTGCAATGTCAGGCTCTCATCATATATATTGAGGAAGGGGAGGTGATGGCCGAATGATATTATTGCTTGACTATTAATCCAGCTAACAGAACAAAGAACAAAGAAAATTACAGCACAGGAACAGGCCCTTCGGCCCTCCAAGCCTGCACCGACCATGCTGCCTGACTTAACTAAAACCCCCTTCAGGGACTATATTTCTCTATTCATTTATTTGTCAAGACGCCTTTAAAATTCACTACTGTATCAGCTTTCACTACTTCCCCCGGCAGCAAGTTCCAGGCACCCACCACCCTCTGCGTAAAAATCTTGTCTCGTACATCTCTTTTAAACCTTGCCCCTCGCACCTTAAACCTATGCCCCCGAGTAATTGACTCTTCCACCCTGGGAAAAAGCTTCTGACTATCCAGTCTGTCCATGGCCCTCATAATCTTGTAGACTTCTATCAGGTCTCCCCTCAACCTCCGTTGTTCCAGTGAGAACAAACCAAGTTTCTCCAACCTCTCCTCATAGCTAATGCCCTCCATACCAGGCAACATCCTGGTAAATCTTTTCTGTACCCTCTCCAAAGCCTCCACATCCTTCTGGTAGTGTGGCGACCAGAATTGAACACTATATTCCAAGTATGGCCTAACTAAGGTTCTACAGAGCTGCAACATGATTTGCCAATTTTTAAACTTAGTGCTCCAGATGATGAAGGCAAACATGCCGTATGCCTTCTTGACTACCTTCTCCACCTGCATTGCTACTTTCAGTGATCTGTGTACCTGTACACCCAGATCCCTTTGCCTATCAATACTTCTAAGGGCTCTGCCATTTACTGTACATTTATTATCTGTATTAGACCTTCCAAAATGCATTACCTCACATTTGCCTGGATTAGACTCCATCTGCCATCTCTCCCAACAAGTTGCCAATCGATCGATACCCTGCTGTATCTTCTGATGGTCCTCATCGCTATCCGCAAATCCACCAACCTTTGCGTCGTCCATAAACTTACTAATCAAATGTGGGGGTTAATGGGTGCTATTCAGATTGGCGGTTGGTGACTAGTGGAGTGCCCCAGGGGTCGGTGCTGGGGCCTCAGCTATTTACCATTTATATAGATGATCTGGAGGAGGGAACCGAGTGTAGGGTGTCGAAATTTGCTGATGACACCAAGATTGGTGGAATGGCAAATTGTGCGGAGGGTGTGGAGAGTCTGCAGAAGGATCTAGATAGGCTGGGCGAATGGGCCAGGAACTGGCAAATGGAATTTAATGTTGGCAAGGGTGAGGTGGTCCACTTTGGTAGGAATAATGGTAAGAAGGACTATTACTTACGTGGCGAAAAACTGCAGCAGGCGACGGTGCAGAGGGACCTCGGGGTCCTTGTGCATGAGTCACAAAAACCCAGCTTGCAGGTGTAGCAGGTGGTCAGGAAGGCGAATGGGATGCTGGCCTTCATAGCGAGGGGGATTGAATATAGAAGTAGGGAGGTCTTGCTGCAGCTGTATAGGGCATTGGTGAGGCTGCAGCTGGAGTACTGTGTGCAGTTTTGGTCGCTGCACTTACGCAAGGATATTTTGGCCTTGGAGGGAGTGCAGAGGAGGTTTACTAGGCTGATACCGGAGTTGAGGGGGTTGAGCTATGAGGAGAGGCTGAATAAACTAGGCTTGTACTCGTTAGAGTTTAGAAGAATGAGGGGAGATCTCATTGAGACATATAAGATGATGAATGGGATGGATAGGATAGAGGTGGAGAGGCTGTTCCCGCTCAGAAAGGACAGTAGGACTAGGGGGCACAGCCTCAAGATAAAGGGGGGGCGTTTTAGAACAGAGTTGAGGAGGAACTTCTTCACTCAAAGGGTGGTGAATCTCTGGAATTCTCTGCCCGTTGAAGTGGTGGAGGCTGCCTCGCTAAATATTTTTAAGGCGCGGGTTGATAGGTTTTTGATAAGCAAGGGGATTAAGGGTTATGGGGAGAAGGCGGGAATGTGGAACTGAGCCACGACAGATCAGCCATGATCTTACTGAATGGCGGGGCAGGCTCGAAGGGCTGGATGGCCTACTCCTGCTCCTATTTCTTATGTTCTTATGCTCTTAAACCAGTTATATTTTCCTCCCAATTATTTACATATATTGCAGACAGCAAAGGTCCCAGCACTGATCCCTGAGGAACGCCACTTGTCAAGGGACTCCATTTTGAAACGCACCCTTCCATTGGCACCCTCTGCCTTCTCTGGGGACCCGGGTTTGAACCACACCACAGCAGATAGTGGAATTTAAATTCAATAAAAAATATCTGGAATTAAGAATCCACTGATGACCATAAAACCATTGTCAATTGTCGAAAAAACCCACCTGGTTCACTACTAGTGTCCTTACACTAGTCTGGCCTAAATGTGACTCCAGAGCCATGGCAATGTGGTCGACTTTCAACTGCCTTCAGGCAACTTGGGATGGGCAATAAATGCTGGCCAGCCAGTGACGGCTGTGTCCCATGAATGAATTCTTTTTAAAAAGGTGTGTGTAAAAGTATCCGTGGCAGGGGAGTTATCTCTGTTACCCTGGGCAATATTTATCCCACAATCAACAAGCACAATTATCTGGTCATTATCACATCACTGTTTGCCAGAGGGAGCTATGTATGAATTGGCTGCTGAGTTTCCTGCGTTATAACAGTGGCTACGCTTCACATGTACTTGTTGTAAAACATGTTGAAGAGTTCAGTAGTCACAGAAAGTGCTATATAAACATACTTCTTTTTTCCTTTGCGGGGCAAATCCCTAAAGGCAGAGTATAACTCCCTTATTTTTGTACTCTGTGCCTTTATTTATAAAGCCCACAGTCCCACTCATCTTTTTTCAGAGAATCATAGAACTGTAGACTCCCTACAGTGCAGAAAGAGGCCATTTGACGCATCGCGTCTGCACCGACCACAATCCCACCCAGGCCCGACCCCCAAATCCCTACACATTTACCCACTAATCCCTCTAACTTATGCACCTCAGGACATAAGAACATAAGAACATAAGAAATAGGAGCAGGAGTAGGCCATCTAGCCCTTCGAGCCTGCCCCGCCATTCAATAAGATCATGGCTGATCTGTCGCTGCTCAGTTCCACTTTCCCGCCCTCTCCCCATAACCCTTAATCCCCTCTCTTATCAAAAACCCATCAACCCGCATCTTAAAAATATTTAGCGAGGCAGCCTCCACCACTTCAACGGGCAGAGAATTCCAGAGATTCACCACCCTTTGAGTGAAGAAGTTCCTCCTCAACTCCGTTCTAAACCGCCCCCCCTTTTATCTTGAGGCTGTGCCCCCTAGTCCTATTGTCTTTTTTGAGCGGGAACAGCCTCTCCACCTCTATCCTATCCATCCCATTCATCATCTTATACGTCTCAATGAGATCTCCCCTCATTCTTCTAAACTCTAACGAGTACAAGCCTAGTTTATTCAGCCTCTCCTCATAGCTCAACCCCCTCAACTCCGGTATCAGCCTAGTAAACCTCCTCTGCACTCCCTCCAAGGCCAAAATATCTTTGCGCAGGTGCAGCGCCCAAAACTGCACACAGTACTCCAGCTGCGGCCTCACCAATGCCCTATACAGCTGTAGCAAGACCTCCCTACTTTTATATTCAATCCCCCTCGCTATGAAGGCCAGCATCCCATTCGCCTTCCTGACCACCTGCTGCACCTGCAAGCTGGGTTTTTGCGACTCATGCACAAGGACCCCGAGGTCCCTCTGCACCGTCGCCTGCTGCAGTTTTTCGCCCCGTAAGTAATAGTCCTTCCTACCATTATTCCTACCAAAGTGGACCACCTCACACTTGCCAACATTAAATTCCATTTGCCATTTCCTGGCCCATTCGCCCAGCCTATCTAGATCCTTCTGCAGACTCTCTACACCCTCCGCACAATTTGCTGTTCCCCCAATCTTGGTGTCATCCGCAAATTTCGACACCCTACACTCGGTTCCCTCCTCCAGATCATCTATATAAATGGTAAAAAGCTGAGGCCCCAGCACCGACCCCTGGGGCACTCCACTAGTCACCATCCGCCAATCCGAATAGCACCCGTTGACCCCCACTCTCTGCCTCCTATTTGACAACCAATCCTCTATCCACGCTAACACCCTACCCCCAACTCCATGTCCCTTGACCTTCTGCAATAACCTCTTGTGAGGTACTTTGTCAAACGCCTTCTGAAAATCCAGAAAGACCACATCCACCGGCTCTCCTCTATCCACCGCCCTAGACACATCCTCATAGAACTCCAGTAAATTTGTCAGACACAACTTCCCTTTAATGAAACCGTGCTGCGTCTGCTCTATCAAGCAAATCCCTTCAAGATGCCTCGCAATTTCCTCCTTAATGACAGATTCTAACATTTTACCTACCACAGACGTTAAACTAACCGGCCTATAATTCCCCGCCTTTTGCCTGGCACCCTTCTTAAACAACGGCGTAACATTCACCAAGGGGCAATTTTAGCATGGCCAATAAATCTAACCCGCACATCTTTAGACTGTGGGAGGAAACTGGAGCACCCGGAGGAAACCCACGCAGACGCGAGGGGAATGTGCAAACTCCACACAGACAGTGACCCAAGCTGGGAATCGAACCCAGGTCCCTGGAGCTGTGAAGCAGCAATGCTATCCACTGTGCTACCATGCCACCCAGAGTATATAACCCAGGCCCTCTCCCCTGCCCTATCCCACACATTTAAGCTCTTTAAGTTTATTTATTGGTATCACAAGTCGGCTTACATTAACACTGCAATGAAGTCACTATGAAAATCCTCTAGTTGCCACACTCTGGCGCCTGTTTGGGTACATTGAGGGAGAGTTTAGCATGTCTTTCGGACTGTGGGAGGAAACCTGAGCATCCAGAGGAAACCCATGCAGACATGGGGAAAAGGTGTCAAATCCTGGTCTTGGGTCATAGACTGTGATCCAAGGCTGGGAATCGAACCTGGGTCCCTGGTTCTGTGAGGCAGCAGTGCCACCATTCATAGCTTCAGCAACCTGTTTTGCCATCTTCAGCCTCCAAGAATGTCAACCTCGATATCTCTTTGTTCTTGCCCCTCCATTCGAGTTTGTAGTGATTAATTTATGCTGTCCCCTCCGTATTACTCTTACCAAAATATAAAACACTCCACACATCTCTGCACTGAATTTAATCTACCAGGGTGCCCGCCCACATCAGGGAGGGAAGATCCCCACACTGAGAAGTAGCTGCTTAGTGAACAGCTGCCTGTATAGTTAAGTAAATACCAAGAGATCCCAGCGATAGAATGAAATAGCAGTTTATGCTTATTTGTTATATAGTAACACAGAAATGAGAGATTTTTAAAGAGGTAGAATTTACAGCACTCTTTAATTACCAGGATTCAATGCGAGGCCTATAATTAGTAAATGATGAGAGGCGACACACCCTTTCATTGGTAACATCTTGGGAGGAAAGCATGTTAATGCTCTTTACTGTTTCTGCTCCCCCTCTCATCCAGTACCTATTACACTCCAGAACTCATTGCCTCCCATTAACATTGCTTCTGAGCCAATTAATACGGGGAAACTGGAAATAATATTGCAGGATGATGAAGCCAAAGATCTGTTCCCCATCATTATTTGGTAGCGCTGCTGCCTCACAGCACCAGGGACCCAGGTTCAATTCCAGTTGTCTGTCTGTGTGGTGGTTGCACATTCTCCACATGTCTGCATGGGTTTCCTCCGGGTGCTCTGGTTCTCTTCCCAGTGTTCAAAGATGTGCGGGATAGATGCATTGGCCATGCTAAATTGCCTCTGAGAGATTAGCAGGGTAAATGAGTGGGGTTATGGGACAAGGCCTGGGTGGGATTGTGGTCAGTGCAGACTTGATGGACTGAATGGCCTCCATCTGCACTGTAGAGATTCTATAAAAATAAATATAGATAAAAAGTGTACATCAGTCTGGAGCAGGAATCAGTCTCAATTCCTGCAACATTGAATAGTTGCCTGACTTTGCATGCCGTTACCTGAAAAAGGATATTGGAGGCAGTTCAAGGGAGATTCACCAGGCTAATCCCTGCAATAAGAAGGCCGTCTTGTCAAGGGAGACTAAACAGCCTGGGTCTGTATTCCTTGGAGCTTGAGAGAGTGAGGGGTGATCTTATTTAAACATGTAAAATCCTGAGGGGACTTGACAGGATAGAAGGTGAGATATTTATTAGTGGGAGAATCTCGAACAAGGAGACATAGCAACAAGACAAAGGTCATTTAAAACTGAGGTGTGTAGAAATTTCTTCTCACAGAATCTCTAGAATTCTCTGTTCTAAAGGGTTGCTGAGGCTGGATCATTGGAAGTATTTAAAGTGGAGCTGGATAAATATCTGATCGATCGAGGAATAGAGGGCAATAGGGGAATGGCACAGAAAAGGAGTTGAGGCCTGCAAAGATCAGCCATGATTGTATTGAACAACAAGGTAGGCTTGAAGGGCCTGGGGCCTACTCCTGCTTCTGCTTCTTCTGTCCTTGTGAGGGATGGCCACTGGATATGATGCTGGATGATTATCACTCCCATTGGAACTGGATCCCAACATCGACTGGCACCTTCAAGAACAAAAAATGCGGAGAAGATTGGACCAGTGGAGTAAAAACTTAAGACAGGGAGCAATTTGCCAAGTGCGCTACTGATGTCAACTTAATTAGTTTAGTGAGTAATGCCTCTCAGCCAGTCAGTTGTGGGCTCAAGCTACATTCCTGTGAGCGCAGTGTAGGCTGACATTGTTGGACCAATGGGAGTGCTGCACTGTCAGAGGTGCCTGCTTTTGAATGAGATGGTAAACCAAAGATCCGTCTGCCCTCTCGGGCAGATGGGGAAAGAATTTGTGGCGCGTTTTCGAAAGAAGATCGGACACGCCCTTCTTGGAGTCCTGACCGTTATTTATAATCTCGAACCAACATCTGGAAAAGAACGGACTATCTGGTCACATATGTTGTGTGGGATCTTGCTGTGCACAAATTAGCAGGTGCACTTTCCTACGGTGCAGCAATGACTACACTTATTGATAAAAAAACACCTCATTGATTGGGTTTTAGAGTTTATTAGTGTCACCAGTAGGCTTACATTAATAATGCAATGAAGTTACTGTGAAAATCCCCTTGTCACCACCTGCTCAGGTACACTGAGGCAGAACTTAGCATAGCCAACGCACCTAACCTGTACATTCCCGGACTGTGGGTGGAAACTAGAGAAAACCCACGCAGACACAGGGAGAATGTGCAGACTCTGCACAGACAGTGACCCAAGCCAGGGATTGAACCTAGGTCCCCGATGCTATGAGACAGCAGAGCTAACCACCGTGCCACAGTGTCACCCAGGGTTAGAAAGAGTGCAATATATTTATATATTTGATCCTCCCATTTCTACCAAAGCTTCTCTTGGCTTACTATGGTAAAAGAGACAAAAGTTATGCCACAATGTGAGCGCTATTTTAAAAGAAATGACCTCAGTTTAAACTTCAAAGGCCGCTGGAGGACAAGAAACTCTTTTGGCAGACTGACAGAAGCTCATCGGGTTTCTCTCCAACCACAATAAACAGCGCACATGGAGAACAATCATTCTATTGTATGTCTGGCAGGTTGCCAGAAAGAACTCTTAAAAAAACACAAAGGTAGACCTGGCTTGGAGGAGTTGTCCTGGGGAGTGGTTCTGGAATGTGGTTGCACTGTTGTCAACAATGTGGAGCGAATCAATTCTTGCGCGAGCATGCTGTTCCTCAGTACTACAGTATTAGTATCCCTGCCTGTTACCCAGGAAACTGGGGTTCAATTCCCTGCTGGGGAGGAGACCAAATTTGGCCTCAAAGTGCCAGTGACTTGGGTTCGATTCCTAGTTTGGGTCACTGCCTGTGTGGAGTCTGCATGTTCTCCCTGTGTCTGTGTGGGTTTCCTCCCACAGTCCGAAAGATGTGCTGCTTAGGGGATTGGCCATGCTAAATTCTCCCTCAGTGTAGCTGAATAGATGCTGTAGTGTGGTGGCCAGGGGATTTTCACTGTAACGTCACTGTAATACTAATATAAGCCGACTTGTGACGCTAATAAATTAACTTTAAGATTTGAAATTTTAAACAGGAAGGCAGTGCTCTAGTAGTAGACAGAAACTCAGCTCATGATCTGGGGACCCGGATCAAATCCCATCACGGCAAATGGTGGAATTTGTATTATGAAAAAAATCTAGAATTAAGTATCTACCGAAGACCATAATCCCATTGTCAATTGTCTGAAAAACCCATTTGGTTCACTAATGTCCTTTAGGGAAGGAAATCCTTACCCGGTCTGGCCTACATGTGACTCCAGAGTCACAGCAACGTGGTTGATTCTAAACTGCCCTCTGAAATGAGTTGTCAAGAAGTTATGCTCTCGACCACCTTCTCAAAGGGTAACCAGGGACGGCAATAAATGTTGGCCCAGCCAATAATGCCCATGTCCCACGGATGAATAAAGAAAAATGAATGATGCAGCAACATCAGACACTGAAACAATGGACAGTAACAAACTCAGACGGAAAAGCAGGAACAGAGAGGAAGCATTGATCAATTAGCTACTCAATTGGAAAGACAGGTGCTGACTTTTACTGCCTCGCCCACCTGAGGCTCATAAGATCCCGCCTGAGACCAACGGAGAATGCTGTACTGCGAGCCTCACAGAATCGGAGCAGGCATGCCGGTAAAATTGCAGCCAGGCTTTCTGCATATGCGCAGGATCCCACAACAGAACTGGATCATCATCCAACACCCTTCATCAGGCCTCATAAAGAAACACAAACTTGTCTTTTACCTTCTGAAGCTGGCTGACCCATTTTACAGGTCTCTGGGCTGTTGGTTTTATCTGAAGGTCGGGCTGGGTGTGAAATGGAGGGGTTGAGGTTGGATGCCGGGGGGTGGTATTGGGGGATTTTGGGGGGGGGGAACAGTGTGGTGTGTCTATTTAAATCTCAGGCCGGAAACTTATTACCATTCACGCCAGCAGGATTTTCCCATCCCACTGCAGTGAACAGAGATTTGGCTGCAGTGAGATCGTGGCCAGAACAGCTGGTAAGATCACACCTATAGTCTTTCCCATTTTGGAATAAATTTAGCTGTTTGACGGTTATGGATGTAAACTTCATTCCCATCAAACAACTCAACTACATTCCGTGGTAATGAATTCCACGCATTCACCACCCTCTGGGTGAAGAAATTTCTCCTCACCTCAGTTCTAAAAGGTTTACCCCTTATCCTCAAACTATGACCCTTAGCTCTGGCTACCATTAACACCATTGGGAATATTCTTTGTGAATCTATCCTGTCTAATCCTTTTAGAATTTTATAAGTTTCTATGAGATCCCCTCTCACTCTTCCAAACTCCAGCGAATATAATCCTAACTGATTTAGTCTCTCCTCATGTGACAGAATGTTACCCCAGGAATCAGCCTGGTCAATCTTCACTGTACTCCCTCTATAGCAAAGACATCCTTCCTCAGATAAAGACATCAAAACTGCACACAATACTCAACAAAGCCCTTTACAATTGCAGCAAAACATCCCTATCCCTATACTCAAATCTTCTCATTATGAAGGCCAACATGCCACTTGCCTTCTTTACTGCCTGCTATATCTGCGTGCTTACCTTCAACGACTGATGCACAAGGACTCCAAGGTCTCATTGAGTATCCACCTCCCTCAATTTACACCCATTCAAATAATAATGTCTTCCTATTATTGCTACCAAAGTGGATAATCTCACATTTATCCACATTATACTGCATCTACCATGCATGAGCCCACACACTCAGCCTGTCCAAGTCACACTGAAGCATCTGTGCATCCTCCTCACAGCTCACTCTCCCACCAAACTTTGAATCATCTACAAATTTGGACTTAATATGATTTTGACATGATTATAATGGTGAAACCAGCAGCAACTCCTGGCCAACTCTTCCACAGGGTGTGCTGCTGATGTCTTCTCAAGTGAATATGAGGATGATGAGATGAGGGGGTTGGACTCCGGAGATGAGGGGGTTGGACTCCGGAGATGAGGGGGTTAGACTATGAAGCAAGACTAAGTAGACTGGGTCTGTACTTGTTGGAGTTTAGAAGGCTGAGGGGGGATCTTATAGAGACATATAAGATAATGAAAGGGATGGATAGGGTAGAGGTAGAGAGATTCTTCCCACTTTTAAAGGACAGCAGGACTAGAGGGCACAGCCTCAAGATAAGGAAGGGGGCAGTTTAGATCGGAGTTGAGGAGGAACTTCTTCACTCAAAGGGTGGTGAATCTCTGGAATTCTCTGCCCGTTGAAGTGGTGGAGGCTGCCTCGCTAAATATATTTAAGTCACGGGTAGATAGGCTTTTGACAGACAAGGGGATTAAGGGTTATGGGGGAGAAAGCGGGAAAGTGGAATTGATCCACCTCAGATCAGCCATGATCTTGTTGAATGGCGGGGCAGGCTCGAAGGGCTAGGTGGTCTACTCCTGCTCCTATTTCTTATGTTCTTATGTTCTCATGAATATCAATTAGTAATCACTTGACGTGAGGTGAAGTTTAAAGTGACTAACCTCACTGTCAAAACCTTTGCTAAAGTTACATCCTGTTGGATGAGATGTAATTGGAATTTTAACAAAATCACAGCTACTACTGAACAACCTCTCTGACTCTGAAAACGAATTTCATATTTAAAAAATGCCAACTTTCCCTATTCTCATTAACAAAGTGCCACCGATTTTTTAAGTTATTTCTTTTTAAAAGTTTACGATGTTACGGTTTCTATCTTAATTCTATCTGTCAGCATCAATCTTGATTTTGTTCTCTGTGAAAAGTAGAGGATAATCAATGGATTTTACTTCCTGCTTTGCCATTTATGAGAATCCTTCAATGTGATTGGTTGTTTATCCTATCTAATGGCATTGCTGTTGCTGGGCCCCAGCAAGCCCCTGTGGCTGACGCTGGAATGCAATTGATGTGGGAGAAAATGAAATGATTGCTCGATCTTTCTCCATGGTCAACACTGAGTGCCATCAGTTCATCAGTAACCACAAATCTCTACCAACACGTCCCAATTTTCCGACAGTTCACGCCCCATTGAAGCAAGGATGGAGAATTTGGCACTCAGCCAGTTCTCTGTTCACTGCAGCTTGACCAGAGAATCCCACCGGTGTGAAAGGCCGGAAAATTCCGGCCAAACTGTAGGGACCCTAAATTTCAAATTTACTATTAAAGATTCATTGAGTTTGAATTATCTTCCGCTAAAGATAAAAGAGGGTGAATGCCTTCAGGGATTCTGGGCAGGATTTTCCATCCACGCTTGTCCCAAAGCCGGAAAATCCAACCCACGATCAACGGACTTTTGCACTGACCGTGTCCTGCGCACTACCATAGCGGGTGAATGGCAAAACTCCCCCCTGTGTCTCTCCACTGCTGGAACCCACTCAGTGCCAGAAGAAGGTCTCTGTTAAAAGTACAGGGCATAACCCTGAGGAAGTCTACCCCCACAGTATAACTGCTGCCTGATAACGTTCCTTACTCACACTCACTAACTCTTAGTTAACGCACCAGATTGGCTTCAACCTTCTGTGTGGCTTTCGAACCCCCATTTGAACTGCACAGTAGGGTTCAAAAATCCACAGGGAAAATCCTGCTAATGTTTTTGGTTAATCAGATAAACAAAATGAATCAGACTGCAGGACATAGTAAAAGGGGCAGCCTATTAAAAGGTGAAGGGATGGTGGGAGCGCCCAAAACAAAAAAACAAAGTGTAAAGGAAACTTGCAATATCCAACTGAAATATGACTAAACACATCCCAGTTCTTGCAGGGCCCAATGGATACAGAAGGCCTTGATGGTGCCCATGGACACCACATACTCCCTCCGTCTCAGTCACGGTGGAGGGACAGACAGTCGGGTCGGATGACCCCCTCGGTCTCCCGCTGCCTGGACTTGTTTATGGAAGAAAATCCTGCCTTTGAAATTTTCCTTTCTGGATCATACGAATCATGTCGCACTATCTGTAACCCCCGTGACTTGCCTGGGTTTGCAAAACCTCACTTACTGTACTGTCTGGAGACAATACACATCTCTTTAACCTGTGATCAGTCCTCCTTCCACTCACATTGTCGGCCACTTTAGGACTTGAACAGCAGGTTAGGTGTAAGGATTCGCATTCTAATCAGTAATCTGTAAACTGTCTGTGCTTTATATGCTCTGTCTGAGGCCAGAACTCTCCATTCACCTGACAAAGGGGCTAACCCGAAAGCTTGTGAGTTTACTATCAAATAAATCGGTTGGACTAAAACCTGGTGTTGTCACACGAAGAACACCAGGAGCTCACACAATGAGGATTAACATTAAGCACTCCTCAATAATCTCAGTGTATGAACAATGCTGACAGAAGCTCCTATGGACGTGAAGCAAGTGTAGGCCTCTCATCCCCTCGAGCCTCCTCTGCCATTCAATAAGATCATGTAACCTCACCTCCATATTCCCACCCTTCCATGATAATCTTTCGCCCCATGCTTATTAAGAATCTATCAAACTCCACCTTAAGAATATTCAAAGACTCTCCTTCCTCACCTTTTGAGGAAGAGAGTTCCAAGGACTCACCACCCTCCAAAGGAAACAAATTCTCCTCATCTCTGTCCTAAGTTGGTGAGCCTTTATTTTTAAGGTCCAACTAGGCCCCTAGTATGAGATACTCTCGCAAGAGGAAATGTTTTCTCCGCATCAACCCTGTCAAGGCCCCTCAGAATCTTATATATTCCAATCAAGTCACCTCTTACACTTCTAAACTGCAGCAGGCAGGGGAGGCAGTGGCATAATGGTATTATTGCTGGGCTAATCCAGATACCCAGGGTAAAGCTGGGGGGACCTAGGTTCGAATCCCACCATGGCGGAGTGAAATTCAATAAAAATCTGGAATTAAAAATTTGATGGTGACAATGAAGCCATTGTTGATTGTCAGGAAAAACCCATCTGGTTCATTAATGTCTTTTAAGGAAGGAAATCTGTCATCCTTACCCAGTCTGGCCTACTTGTGACTCCAGACCCACAGCAATGTAGCTTAAATGTCCTCAGGGGTGGGTGATAAACGCTGGCCCAGCCAGCAACACCCACATGAATGAATAAAGAAAAAGGATACAAGCTTAGCTTGTCCACCTTTTCCTCATTAATAAACTTCCTCTGAACTGCTTCCAATGCATTTCCATCTATCCTTACGTAAGGAGACCAATTCTGTACATGGCACTCCAGATGTGGTCTCACCAGTACCCTGTACAACTGAAGCATAACCTCCCTACTTTTATAATCAATTCCCCTTGCAATAAACAATAACATCCTATTCACTTTCTTAATTCATTGCTGTACCTGTATACCACTCTTTGGTAATTCATGCACTCGGACACCCAGATCCCTCTGCATCTCAGAGCTCTGAAATCTCTCACCACTTAGGAAATATGCTTTTTTTTTATTCATAAGGATGTAACAACTAGACTAGGCCATCTGGCCCTTCAAGCCTATTCCACCACTCAATAAGATCATGGCTGATCTCTTTGTGGACTCAGCCCCACTTACCCACCCATTCACCATAGCCCTTAATTCCTTTACTGTTCAAAAATTTATCTATTCTTGCCTTAAAAACATTCAATGAGGTAGCCTCAACTGCTTCACTGGGCAGGGAATTCCACATTGATAACCCATTGGGTGAAGAAGGTTCTCCTCAGCTCAATCTTAAATTTGCTCCCCCTTATTTTGATGCCATGCTCTCTAGTTCTAGTTTCACCTGCCAGTGGAAACAACTTCCCTCCTTCTATTTTGTCTATTCCAATCATAATTTTATATGTTTCTATAATTCTTCTGAATTCCATTGAGTATACTCCCACTCTACTAGTCTCTCCTCATAAGCCAACCCTCTCAACTCTGGAATCAACCTAGTGAGTCCGCTCTGCACCCCCTCCGGTGCCAGTATATCCTTTCTCAAGTAAGGAGACCAAAACTGTACACAGTATTCCAGGTGTGACCTCACCAGCACCTTATACAGCTGCAGCATAATCTCGCTGTTTTTAAATTCCATCCCTCTAGCAATGAAGGACAAAATTTATTTGCCTTCTTAATTACCTGCTGTACCTGCAAACCAACTCCTTGTAATTCTCGCTCAAGGACACCCAGGTCCCTCTGCACAGCAGCATGCTGCAATTTTTTACCATTTAAATAATAGTCCATTTTGCTGTTATTTCTACCAAAATGGATGATCTCACATTTACCAATATTGTACTCCATCTGCCAGACCCTCACCCACTCACTTAGACTATCTATATCCCTTTGCAGACTTTCAGCATCCTCTGCACACTTTGCTCTGCCACCCATCTTAGTGTTATCTGCGAACTTTGATACACTACACTTGGTCCCCAACTCCAAATCATCTATGTAAATTGTAAACAATTGCGTTCCCAACACTGACCCCTAAGCCACACCTCTAGTCACTGATCACCAACCAGAAAAACACCCATTTACCCCCACTCTTTGCTTTCTGTTAGTCAACCAATCCTCTATCCGTGTTAATATGTTATCTGTAACACCGTGCACCTTTACGTTATGTAGCAGTCTTTGGTGCGGCACCTTGTCAAATGCCTCCTGGAAATCCAGATACATCACATCCACCGGTTCCTCATTGTCCATAATGTCCTCGAAGAATTCTAATAAATTAGTTAAACAAAAGGGATGACAAAACAAGAACTTAAAAATTGCGTGCTCAGTACTTACAAAAAATTGCGAGTTCAGTACTTATGGGTGGCACAGTAGCACAGTGGTTTGGGCGGCATGGTAGCACAGTGCTTAGCACTGTTGCTTCACTGCTCCAGGAACTTGGGTTCAATTCCCAGCTTGGGTCATTGTGTGGAGTTGGCACATTCTCCTTGTGTCTCCGTGGGTTTCCTCCAGGTGCTCAGGTTTCCTCCCACAGTCCAAAGATGTGCGGGTTAGGTTGATGGGCCATGCTAAAATTGCCCCTTAGTGTCCTGAGATACGTAGGTTAGAGGGATTAGTGGGTAAATATTCAAACAGCAAAGAACCAACAACAACACAGCACGGGAAACAGGCCCTTCGGCCTAACGGGCCCGCGCCGCCATTTTAACATTGTGAGTGCCCTCCTCTACCTATGACCTTTGTCTACACCTATTGGGGAAGATTGAGGGGAGAATAATTTAGGGACAATTTGTTACACCAATCAGTGTAAGAGCACATCTTTGGGGTGTGGGAGGAAACCGGAGCACCTGGAGAAAACCCACGCAATCACGGGGAGAATGCGCAAACTCCCACGGACACCAGCCCAAATCCATGTATCTGCACAGCAAACAGTGATAGTCACTGAGCTGTCGTGTTGCCCGTCAGATGGTCCAGTTTAAGCGTACACTAACGACATGAAGCGCTAGGCAACTCTCGAAGCAACATCCAAGAGCAGTAGGGATAAGAGGGTAGGACCTGGGTGGGATTATGATCAGTGCAGATTTGGTTGTCCAAATGGCCTCTTTCTGCACTATAGGGTTTCTAAAAGTACTGGGCCCTGCCAAAATAGATAATTCCACATTTGCCAAGTTGGCACTGTCAGGATGCCATGTCCCTACCCACCTGGGTTTCCAATACCTCCGAGCACCCCCCCTTTCCAGCATGGTCATCACATTGGCTCTCTGTTGGGGAGACCAGTAGTAATTCCATTGGCTTCACGTTGCGTTGGCAGGGGGGTGAATTCCGGGAGCCGGGTGAATCTGGCTCTAAACAGAAAATGCACATTTAAAAGAGGATGTAAACGTGGGAAACTGGTTCAGGCTTCACTGGGCATGATCCAGGTAACGTCGATGACCGGGGGCCAGGCGAATCTCAAAATGAGATCTCCCTGGTGTAAGTTGTGTTATGCCGCCACTCGCGAGTGTCTCTGTGATTTGTGCCTGTGCGTATGCGTCCAGAGAATCGCCATCCATGTTTATGCTCCATATTCCAGCTAACCCTGACGTTTTGGTCACACTTTTTCCTGTTAACTTTGTTGTATTTCTGGTGTCCAATATCATGAGTCACAACCAGTCAAACCGGCCAGACCAGGGAGATGGGAATTTCCCCAGGCACTCTCGTTATCCTCAGAAACATTGGCGGTTACTGGACTGGTGATGTAGATACCTGGCCAAAGCAGATGGAGGCCATAGGTGGAATTTTACAGTCTCACTTGAGCTAAGACCAGGAAACCCTGCCTAAGATCAACACACGTTCCGTTGTCTGCCCCCCGAAACCGTGGCGGGCAGGGAAGTAGAATTCCCGCGCACAAATTTAAATGGCACTGCATCATGGGTGGCGTGGTGGAGCAGGCCAATGCTCTCGGGGCATGGGTTCAAATCCCACTCCAGCAGCTGGTGGAATTTAAATTCAACTCATTAATTAATTCTGGAATTGAGAGCTAGTTTCACTAAGGGTGAAACCATCATCGATTGTTGTAGAAACCCGTCTGGTTCACTAATGTTCTTTAGGGAAGGAAATCTGCCGTCCTTAACTGGTCTGGCCGAAATGTGACTCCACAATGTGGTTGACTCTTACCTTCTTTTTATTCGCTGTTGGGCGTCGCTGGCTGGCCAGCATTTATTGCCCACTCCTCGTTCCCTAGGGCAGTTGTGGGTCAATCACATTGCTGTGGCTCTGGAGTCATATATAGGCCAGACCAGGTAAGAATGGCAGATTTCCTTCCCTAAAGGACATTGGTGAATCAGATGGATTTTTCCGAGAATCGACAATGGTTTCATGGTCATCAGTGGATTCTTAATTCCAGATATTTTTATTGAATTCGAATTCCACCATTTGCTGTGGTGGGATTCGAACCCAAGTCCCCAGAATATTAGCTGAGTTTCTGGATTAATAGTCTAGCAATAATACCATAGGTCACCACCTGCCGTAGCAAGCCACCCTATCCAAGGTCTGAGGCAATAAATGTTGGCCCTGTCAGTGACCCCCATATCCCATGCAAGCATAAAAAAATCAGCTTTTAAAAAAGGAAAAATAATGACTTTGAGGGAAGAAAATGTCGGTCTGGCCTACATGTGACTCCAGACCCACAATAATAACGACTCTTAGTTGCCTTCAAGGGTGACAAGCGCTGACCTTGCCAGTGACACCTACATCCCATGAAAGAGCATGAAAGGGAGATTAACTTGAACTCAGTTTAAGAAGGGAGAAAGGGGGGGAACTGAAAGGTAGACAGGGTCAGGCTATGTGAGGATTATACATATATAAGGGGTTAAGGATTTTAAATGTAATTTGTCAAGGGAATGGGAGGCGGTGGAGGTCAGTGAGGATGAGAATGGACATCCTCCAAATGGTATCATAATCTTCCCAAAGATCTCTCTCCTCAAAAGTTTCAACAACCCTGATACAACTGAACCTCTCTCTGACACGCCAAACACATCAGTAAATAGAAATTAGAAGCAGGAGTAGGCCATTTGGCCCTTCGAGCCTGTTCCGCCATTCATTTTGATCATGGCTAATCAGTGAATTTACTGCCTTGATCCTGCTTCTCCCCATATTCCATTGGCCCCAAGAGCTAAGAGCCATATCTAATTTCTTCTTGAAATCACACAAAGTTTTGGCCTCAACTACTTTCTGTGCAAGTGAACTCCACATATTCACCAACCTCTGGGTGAAGAAACTGCTCCTCACCTCAGCCCTAAAAGGTTTACCCCTTATCCTCAAGCTATGACCCCTAGCTCTGGGCTGCCCCACCATCGGGAACATTCTTTCTGAATCAACCCTGTCTAATCCTGTTAGAATTTTATAAGTACCGTCATATGGTCTTTCTTTCAATCATGCCACCATCAATCTAATACTAAATTCATCTATCCATCATTGCAGCTACTCAACAACCCAATGACTTGTACAAAACTTGAAACTTCTCTCCCAACACTGAACCATCCCCATTATAGTACCCAGCATCAGATTCGCAGGAAGCCATTAGGCCTGGAACCATTCACTGCTAGAACTCTGCAGCCTCTGAAGCCACTTTAAAGCAGACTTTGATTTTGTTGTCTTGTGTTTTTCTGTTTTGATTTGCAGCAATTGGAACACAACTTGAAAGGCAAATCCTATGAGGCTATGTGGTTTGTTAAAATGCATTGGCAGGGGAGGCATAAATAACATTCCTGTGCCAACACTCACAAGGATTAAGCAAACAAGCGTTATGCAGATGGTACTGGTAATCTAGTACACACACAGGAGGTTGGTGAGGGGGTAGGAGAAGGTTTGATTTGACTTATTAATGTCAAATGTATTGGGATACAGTGAAAAACATTGTTTCTTGCATGCTATACAGACAAAGCATAATGAACAGAGAGAAGGAGAGAGCGCAGGGTATAGTGTTATAGTCATAGCTAGGGTGCAGAGAAAGATCAGCTTAGTGCTAGGTAGGTCCATTCAAAATTCTGATGGCAGCAGGGAAGAAGCTGTTCTTGAGTTGGTTGGTATGCGATCTCAGACTTTTGTATCTTTCTCCCGATGGAAAAAGTGGAAACGAGTATGTCCAGGGTGCGTGGGGTCCTTAATTATGCTGGCTGTTTTTCCAAGGCAGCGGGAAGTGTAGACGGAGTCAATGGATAGGAGGTTGTGCGTGATGGATTGGGTTTCATTCTCCTTTTGTAGTTCCTTGCGGTCTTGGTCAGAACAGGAGCCATACCAAGCTGTGATACAACCAGAAAGAATACAACCAGAAAGGCGCATCTGTAAAAGTTGGTGAGAGTTGTGGCTGATATACCAAATTTCCTTTGTCTTCTGAGAAAGTAGAGGCATTGGTATTGCAATCATTGAAGTAATCCTCAAAACATTCTAAGGTGCTCCTGTGGGATATAATTTTAATAAGCCCCGGAAATTTGTCCAGGACATTAGTAAGAGAGACCCTACTGAGGCAGGGAATTTTGATTACAGTGTGTTCATTTTAAAAATGCATTCCACACATTGATATAACGATTGATTATTGCATTTAAATTAAAGTTTATTTATTATTGCCACTAGTAGGCTTACATTGACACTGAAATGAAGTTACTGTGAAAATCCCCCAGATGCAAGTGAAGCTGAATATCAGAGCTGGGATTCTCCGATCTCACCCCGGGGCTGGGATTCTCTGACCTCGTCCCGAGGCTGGGATTCTCCGATCTCACCCCGGGGCTGGGATTCTCCGATCTCATCCCGAGGCTGGGATTCTCCGATCTCACCCCGGGGCTAGGATTCTCCGATCTCATCCCGAGGCTGGGATTCTCCGATCTCACTCCGGGGCTGGGATTCTCCGATCTCACCCCAGGGCTGGGATTCTCCGATCTCACCCCGGGACTGGGATTCTCCGATCTCGCCCCGGGACTGGGATTCTCCGATCTCGCCCCGGGACTGGGATTCTCCGATCTCACCCCGGGGCTGGGATTCTCCGATCTCACCCCGAGGCTGGGATTCTCCGATCTCACCCCGGGGCTGGGATTCTCCGATCTCACCCCAGGGCTGGGATTCTCCGACCTCACCCCGGGACTGGGATTCTCCGATCTCACCCCGGGACTGGGATTCTCCGATCTCACCCCGGGACTGGGATTCTCCGATCTCACCCCGGGACTGGGATTCTCCGATCTCACCCTGGGGCTGGGATTCTCCGACCTCACCCTGGGACTGGGATTCTCCGATCTCACCCCGGGGCTGGGATTCTCCGATCTCACCCTGGGGCTGGGATTCTCCGATCTCACCCTGGGGCTGGGATTCTCCGACCTCACCCTGGGACTGGGATTCTCCGATCTCACCCCAGGGCTGGGATTCTCCGATCTCACCCCGGGACTGGGATTCTCCGATCTCACCCTGGGGCTGGGATTCTCCGACCTCACCCCGGGACTGGGATTCTCCGATCTCACCCCGGGACTGGGATTCTCCGATCTCGTCCCGAGGCTGGGATTCTCCGATCTCACCCCGGGGCTGGGATTCTCCGATCTCGTCCCGAGGCTGGGATTCTCCGATCTCACCCCGGGGCTGGGATTCTCCGATCTCACCCCGGGACTGGGATTCTCCGATCTCGTCCCGAGGCTGGGATTCTCCGATCTCACCCCGGGGCTGGGATTCTCCGATCTCACCCCGGGACTGGGATTCTCCGATCTCACCCCGGGACTGGGATTCTCCGATCTCGTCCTGGGGCTGGGATTCTCCGACCTCACCCCGGGGCTGGGATTCTCCGATCTCGTCCCGGGGCTGGGATTCTCCGATCTCACCCCGGGGCTGGGATTCTCCGATCTCACCCCGGGGCTGGGATTCTCCGATCTCACCCCGGGGCTGGGATTCTCCGATCTCACCCCGGGGCTGGGATTCTCCGATCTCACTCCAGGGGCTGGGATTCTCCGATCTCACCCCGGGGCTGGGATTCTCCGACCTCACCCCGGGACTGGGATTCTCCGATCTCACCCCGAGGCTGGGATTCTCCGATCTCACCCCGGGGCTGGGATTCTCCGATCTCACTCCAGGGGCTGGGATTCTCCGATCTCACCCCGGGGCTGGGATTCTCCGATCTCACCCCGGGGCTGGGATTCTCCGATCTCACCCCGGGGCTGGGATTCTCCGATCTCACCCCGGGGCTGGGATTCTCCGATCTCACTCCGGGGCTGGGATTCTCCGATCTCACCCCGGGGCTGGGATTCTCCGATCTCACTCCGGGGCTGGGATTCTCCGATCTCGTCCCGAGGCTGGGATTCTCCGATCTCACCCCGGGGCTGGGATTCTCCGATCTCGTCCCGAGGCTGGGATTCTCCGATCTCACCCCGGGACTGGGATTCTCCGATCTCACCCCGGGACTGGGATTCTCCGATCTCACCCCGAGGCTGGGATTCTCCGATCTCGCCCCGAGGCTGGGATTCTCCGATCTCACCCCGGGGCTGGGATTCTCCGATCTCACCCCGGGACTGGGATTCTCCGATCTCACCCCGGGGCTGGGATTCTCCGATCTCACCCCGGGACTGGGATTCTCCGATCTCACCCCGAGGCTGGGATTCTCCGATCTCACCCCGGGGCTGGGATTCTCCGATCTCACCCCGGGGCTGGGATTCTCCGATCTCGCCCCGGGGCTGGGATTCTCCGATCTCACCCCGGGGCTGGGATTCTCCGATCTCGCCCCGGGACTGGGATTCTCCGATCTCACCCCGGGGCTGGGATTCTCCGACCTCACCCCGGGACTGGGATTCTCCGATCTCGTCCCGAGGCTGGGATTCTCCGATCTCACCCCGGGGCTGGGATTCTCCGATCTCACCCCGGGACTGGGATTCTCCGATCTCACCCCGGGACTGGGATTCTCCGATCTCGTCCTGGGGCTGGGATTCTCCGACCTCACCCCGGGGCTGGGATTCTCCGATCTCGTCCCGGGGCTGGGATTCTCCGATCTCACCCCGGGGCTGGGATTCTCCGATCTCACCCCGGGGCTGGGATTCTCCGATCTCACCCCGAGGCTGGGATTCTCCGATCTCGTCCCGGGACTGGGATTCTCCGACCTCACCCTGGGGCTGGGATTCTCCGATCTCACCCCGGGGCTGGGATTCTCCGATCTCACCCCGGGGCTGGGATTCTCCGACCTCACCCCGGGACTGGGATTCTCCGATCTCACCCCGGGGCTGGGATTCTCCGATCTCACTCCAGGGGCTGGGATTCTCCGATCTCACCCCGGGGCTGGGATTCTCCGATCTCACCCCGGGGCTGGGATTCTCCGATCTCACCCCGGGGCTGGGATTCTCCGATCTCACCCCGGGGCTGGGATTCTCCGATCTCACTCCGGGGCTGGGATTCTCCGATCTCACCCCGGGGCTGGGATTCTCCGATCTCACTCCGGGGCTGGGATTCTCCGATCTCGTCCCGAGGCTGGGATTCTCCGATCTCACTCCGGGGCTGGGATTCTCCGATCTCGTCCCGAGGCTGGGATTCTCCGATCTCACTCCGGGGCTGGGATTCTCCGATCTCGTCCCGAGGCTGGGATTCTCCGATCTCACCCCGGGGCTGGGATTCTCCGATCTCGTCCCGAGGCTGGGATTCTCCGATCTCACCCCGGGGCTGGGATTCTCCGATCTCGTCCCGGGGCTGGGATTCTCCGATCTCACCCCGGGGCTGGGATTCTCCGATCTCACCCCGGGACTGGGATTCTCCGATCTCACCCCGGGGCTGGGATTCTCCGACCTCACCCCGGGGCTGGGATTCTCCGATCTCGCCCCGGGGCTGGGATTCTCCGATCTCGTCCCGGGGCTGGGATTCTCCGATCTCACCCCGGGGCTGGGTTTCTCCGACCTCACCCCGGGGCTGGGATTCTCCGACCTCGCCCCGGGGCTGGGATTCTCCGATCTCACCCCGGGGCTGGGATTCTCCGACCTCGCCCCGGGGCTGGGATTCTCCGATCTCGCCCCGGGGCTGGGATTCTCCGACCTCACCCCGGGGCTGGGATTCTCCGATCTCACCCCGGGGCTGGGATTCTCCGATCTCACCCCAGGGCTGGGATTCTCCGATCTCATCCCGGGGCTGGGATTCTCCGATCTCGTCCCGAGGCTGGGATTCTCCGATCTCACCCCGGGGCTGGGATTCTCCGACCTCACCCCGGGACTGGGATTCTCCGATCTCGTCCCGAGGCTGGGATTCTCCAACTTTGCCCCGATGCTGGGATTGTCTGACCACTCCAGGGGCTGGGATTCTCCGACCTCACCCTGGGGCTGGGATTCTCCGACCTCACCCTGGGGCTGGGATTCTCCGATCTCACCCCGGGACTGGGATTCTCCGATCTCACCCCGGGGCTGGGATTCTCCGATCTCACCCCGAGGCTGGGATTCTCCGATCTCGTCCCGGGGCTGGGATTCTCCGATCTCGCCCCGGGGCTGGGATTCTCCGACCTCACCCCGGGGCTGGGATTCTCCGATCTCACCCCGGGGCTGGGATTCTCCGATCTCACCCCGGGGCTGGGATTCTCCGATCTCGCCCCGGGGCTGGGATTCTCCGACCTCACCCCGGGGCTGGGATTCTCCGATCTCGTCCCGGGGCTGGGATTCTCCGATCTCGCCCCGGGGCTGGGATTCTCCGATCTCGCCCCGGGGCTGGGATTCTCCGATCTCACCCCGGGGCTGGGATTCTCCGACCTCACCCCGAGGCTGGGATTCTCCGATCTCACCCCGGGGCTGGGATTCTCCGATCTCACCCCGGGACTGGGATTCTCCGATCTCACCCTGGGGCTGGGATTCTCTGACCTCACCCCGAGGCTGGGATTCTCCGATCTCACCCCGGGGCTGGGATTCTCCGATCTCACCCTGGGGCTGGGATTCTCCGATCTCACCCTGGGGCTGGGATTCTCTGACCTCACCCGGGGCTGGGATTCTCCAACTTTGCCCCGATGCTGGGATTGTCTGACCACTCCAGGGGCAGGGATTCTCTGACTGTACCTGGGGCTGGGATTTTCCGACATCGCCCTCGGGCTGGAATTCTCCAATCTCGCCCTGGGGCTGGGATTCTCCGACCTCGCTTCGGGGCTGGGATTCTCCAACCTCGCTTCGGGGCTGGGATTCTCCGACCTTGCTTCGGGGCTGGGATTCTCCGACTTTGCCATAGGGCTGGGATTCTCTGACCTCTCCTTGAACTGTCACCGCTCTGTGTTCCCTCTCTTTAAACTGTCTCCGCTCTGTGTTCCCTCTCTTTAAACTGTCACCGCTCTGTGTTCCCTCTCTTTAAACTGTCACTGCTCTGTGTTCCCTCTCTTTAAACTGTCTCCGCTCTGTGTTCCCTCTCTTTAAACTGTCTCCGCTCTGTGTTCCCACTCTTTAAACTGTCACCGCTCTGTGTTCCCTCTCTTTAAACTGTCTCCGCTCTGTGTTTCCTCTCTTTAAACTGTCTCCGCTCTGTGTTTCCTCTCTTTAAACTGTCTCCGCTCTGTGTTTCCTCTCTTTAAACTGTCTCCGCTCTGTGTTTCCTCTCTTTAAACTGTCACCGCTCTGTGTTCCCACTCTTTAAACTGTCTCCGCTCTGTGTTCCCACTCTTTAAACTGTCTCCGCTCTGTGTTTCCTCTCTTTAAACTGTCTCCGCTCTGTGTTCCCACTCTTTAAACTGTCACCGCTCTGTGTTCCCACTCTTTAAACTGTCACCGCTCTGTGTTTCCTCTCTTTAAACTGTCTCCGCTCTGTGTTTCCTCTCTTTAAACTGTCTCCGCTCTGTGTTTCCTCTCTTTAAACTGTCTCCGCTCTGTGTTTCCTCTCTTTAAACTGTCTCCGCTCTGTGTTTCCTCTCTTTAAACTGTCTCCGCTCTGTGTTTCCTCTCTTTAAACTGTCTCCGCTCTGTGTTCCCTCTCTTTAAACTGTCTCCGCTCTGTGTTCCCACTCTTTAAACTGTCTCCGCTCTGTGTTCCCACTCTTTAAACTGTCTCCGCTCTGTGTTCCCTCTCTTTAAACTGTCTCCACTCTGTGTTCCCTCTCTTTAAACTGTCACCGCTCTGTGTTCCCACTCTTTAAACTGTCTCCGCTCTGTGTTCCCTCTCTTTAAACTGTCACCGCTCTGTGTTCCCTCTCTTTAAACTGTCTCCGCTCTGTGTTCCCACTCTTTAAACTGTCACCGCGCTGTGTTCCCTCTCTTTAAACTGTCTCCGCTCTGTGTTTCCTCTCTTTAAACTGTCTCCGCTCTGTGTTTCCTCTCTTTAAACTGTCTCCGCTCTGTGTTCCCTCTCTTTAAACTGTCTCCGCTCTGTGTTCCCACTCTTTAAACTGTCACCGCTCTGTGTTCCCTCTCTTTAAACTGTCTCCGCTCTGTGTTCCCTCTCTTTAAACTGTCACTGCTCCGTGTTCCCACTCTTTAAACTGTCACCGCTCCGTTTTCCCACTCTTTAAACTGTCTCCGCTCTGTGTTCCCACTCTTTAAACTGTCACCGTTCTGTGTTCCCTCTCTTTAAACTGTCACCGCTCTGTGTTCCCACTCTTTAAACTGTCACCGCTCTGTGTTCCCTCTCTTTAAACTGTCACCGCTCTGTGTTCCCACTCTTTAAACTGTCACCGCTCCGTTTTCCCACTCTTTAAACTGTCTCCGCTCTGTGTTCCCACTCTTTAAACTGTCACCGCTCTGTGTTCCCACTCTTTAAACTGTCACCGCTCTGTGTTCCCTCTCTTTAAACTGTCTCCGCTCTGTGTTCCCTCTGTTTAAACTGTCTCCGCTCTGTGTTTCCTCTCTTTAAACTGTCACCGCTCCGTGTTCCCACTCTTTAAACTGTCTCCGCTCTGTGTTCCCACTCTTTAAACTGTCACCGCTCTGTGTTCCCACTCTTTAAACTGTCTCCGCTCTGTGTTCCCACTCTTTAAGAACATAAAGAACATAAGAAATAGGAGCAGGAGTAGGCCATCTAGCCCTTCGAGCCTGCCCCACCATTCAATAAGATCATGGCTGATCTGAAGTGGATCAATTCCACTTTCCCGTTTTCTCCCCATAACCCTTAATTCCCTTGTCTGTCAGAAATCTGTTCCCTTGTCTCTCAGAAATCTAAACCCCAGAAATTTAAACCCCAGAAAGATAAACCTTAACAAATGTTAACAAAGATAAAGTACATTTACAAACATCCACATAAAACAAGAGATGGGTGAGATCCTAAATGAAGATTTCTCATCAGTATTTACTGTTGAGAAAAGCGTGGATGTTCGGGAACTTGGAGAAATAAATACTGATGACTTGAGGAGTGTACGTGTCACAGAGAAGGAGGTGCTGGAAGTCTTAAAGCACATCAAGGTAGATAAATCTCCGGGACCTGACGAAATGTATCCCAGGACACTTTGGGAGGCTATTGTGGGTCCCCCAGCAGAGATGTTTGATAGTCACGGGTGAGATTACTAAAGATTGGAGGGCGGAGAATGATGTGTCTTTGTTTAAAAAGGGCTGCAGGGAAAAGCCTGGGAACTACAGGCCGGGGAGCCTCACATCTGGGTAAGTTGTTGGAAGGTATTTTGAGAGACAGGATCCAACGGCATTTTGAGAAACAAGGAACAGTCAGCATGGCTTTGTGAGTGGAAAATCATGTCTCACAAATTTGGTTGAGTTTTTTGAAGGGGTAACCAAGAAGGTAGATGAGGGCAGTGCAGTTGGTGTTATCTCCATGGACTTCAGCAAGGCCTTTGACAAGGTACCGCATGGTAGGTTGTTGCATGAAGTTAAATCTCATGGGATTCAGGGTGAGGTATCTAAATGGATACAAAATTAGCTTCATGACAGAAGCCAGGTGGTGGTTGTAGAGAGTTGTTTTTCAAACTAGAGGCCTGTGACCAGCGGTGTGCCTCAGGGATCAGTGCTGGGCCCACTGTTATTTGTCATATATATAAATGATTTGGATGAGAATATAGGAGCATGGTTAGTAAGTTTGCAGATGGCACCAAGATTGGTGGCATGGTGAACAGTGAAGAAAGTTATCTCTGATTGCAATGGGATCTTGATCAGTTGGGCCAGTGGGCTGACAAATGGCAGATGGCGTTTAATTTAGATAAATGTGAGGTGATGCATTTTGGTCGATTGAACCAGGGCAGGACTTACTCAGTTAATGGTAGGGAAGAGTTACAGAACAAAGAGATCTAGGGGTACAGGTTCCTAGCTCCTTGAAAGTGGAGTCAGAGGTGGACAGAATGGTGAAGAAGGCATTCGGCATGCTTGGTTTCATCGGTCAGAACATTGAGTACAGGAGTTGGGATGTCTTGTTGAAGGTGTACAAGACATTGGTGAGGCCACACTTAGGATACTGTGTACAGTTCTGGTCACCCTATTATAGAAAGGATATTATTAAACTAGAAAGAGTGCAGAAAAGATTTACCAGGATGCTGCCAGGACTTGATGGATTGAGTTAAAAGGAGAGTGTAAATTGATAGGGATTCAGGACCAGCACATTCCTGTAAGGATGAAGGATAAGTATGGCAAGTTTTGGGAACCTTGGATAACAAGAGATATTGTGAGTCTCGTCAAAGAGAAATAGGAAGCACTTGTTAAGGGTAGGAGGCTGGGAACACACGGAGCAAGTGTGGAATACAAGGAAAGTAGAAAGAAACTTAAGCAAGGAGTAAGGAGGGCGAAAAGGGGTCACGAAAAAGCATTGGCCAGCAGGATTAAAGAAAATCCCAAGACTTTTTATAAAGAGCAAGAGGTTAGTCAGCGAGAGGGTTGGCCCACTCACGGACAAGGGAGGGAATCTATGTGTGCAGCCAGAGGAAATGGGTGAGGTATTAAATGATTACTTTGCGTCAGGATTCACCAAAGAGAAGGACTTGGTGGATGATGAGTCTGGGAAAGGATGTGTAGATAGTTTGAGTCATGTTGAGATCAAACAGGAAGAGGTATTGGGGTTCTTGAGAAACATTAAGGTAGACAAGTCCCCAGGGCCTGATGGGATATACCCCAGGATATTAAGAGAGACAAGGGAGGAAATTGCTGGGGCCTTGAGAGAAACCTTTGTATCCTCACTGGCTACAGGGGAGATCCCAGAGGACTGGAGAATAGCCAGTGTTGTTCCTTTGCTTAAGAAGGGTAGCAAGAATAACCCAGGTAATTACAGGCCGGTGAGCCTTACGTCAGTGGTAGGGAAATTATTAGAGAGGATTCTTCGAGACAGGATTTATTCCATTTGGAAATAAGTGGATGTATTAGTGAGAGGCAACATGGTTTTGTGAAGCGGAGGTCATGTCTCACGAACTTGATTGAGTTTTTTGAGGAAGTGATGAAGATGATTGATGAGGGTAGGGCAGTGGATGTTGTCTACAGGGACTTCAGTAAGGCCTTTGACAAGGTCCCTCATGGCAGACTGATGCAGAAGGTGAAGTCGCATGGGATCAGAGGTGAGCTGGCAAGGTGGATACAAAACTGACTTGGTCAAAGAAGATAGAGGGTAGCAGTGGAAAGGTGTGTTTCTGAATGGAGGGCTGTGACAAGTGGTGTTCCTCAGGGATCAGTGCTGGGACCTTTGCTGTTTGTAATATATATATAAACAATTTGGAGGAAAATGTAACTGGATTGATTAGTAAGCTTGCGGATGACACAAAGGTTGGTGGATTTGAGGATAGCGATGAGAACCATCAGAGGATACAGCAGGATATAGATCAGTTGGAGACTTGGGTGGAGAGATGGCAGATGGAGTTTAATCCGGACAAATGTGAGGTAATGCATTTTGGAAGGTCTAACACAGATAGGAAATATACAGTAAATGACAGAACCCTTAAGACAGAGAGATCTGGGTGTACAGATACACAGGTCACTGAAAGTGGCAATGCAGGTGGAGAAGGTAGTCAAGGAGGCATACGGCGTGTTTGCCTTCATCGGCCGGGGTGTTGAGTTTAAAAATTGGCAAGTCATGTTGCAGCTTTATAGAACCTTAGTTAGGCCGCACTTGGAATATAATGTTCAATTCTGGTCGCCACACTAGCAGAAGGGTGTGGAGGCTTTGGAGAGGCTACAGAAAAGATTTACCAGGATGTTGCCCTGGTATGGAGGGCATGAGCTATGAGGAGAGATTGCAGAAACTTGGTTTGTTCTCACTGGAGCGACGGAGGTTGAGGGGAGACCTGATAGAAGTCTACAAGATTATGAGGGGCATAGACAGAGTGGATAGTCAGAAGCTTTTCCCCAGGGTGGAAGAGTCATTTACTAGGGGGCACAGGTTTAAGGTGCGAGGGGCAAGGTTTAAAGGAGATGTACGAGGCAGATTTTTTACACAGAGGGTGGTGGGTGCCTGGAACTCGCTGCCGGGGGAGGGAGTGGAAGCAGATACGATTGTGAGTTTTAAGGGATGTCTGGACAAATCCATGAATAGGATGGGAATAGAGGGATATGGTCCCCGGAAGGGTGGGGGGTTTTAGTTACGTCAGGGGTAGCACGCTCGCTGCAGGTTTGGAGGGCTGAAGGGCCTGTTCCTGTGCTGTAATTTTCTTTGTTCTTTGAGAGACTGGGACTTTTTCCTCTGGAGCGTAGGAGGCTGAGGGGTGATCTTATAGAGGTCTACAAAATAATGAGATCAGCTAGATAGTCAATATCTTTTCCCCAAAGGTAGGGGGGTGTAAAACTAGAGGGCATAGGTTTAAGGTGAGAGGGGAGAGATACAAAAGTGTCCAGAGGGGCAATTTTTTCACACAGAGGGTGGTGAGTGTCTGGAACGAGCTGCCAGAGGTAGTAGTCGAGGCGGGTACAATTTTATCTTTTAAAAAATGATGGGTATAGAGGGATATGGGCCAAACGTGGGCAACTGGGACTAGCTAAATGGTTAAAAAATGGAACGGCACGAACAAAGGGCCTGTTCCCGTGCTGTAAACCTCGATAACTCTCTGATTTTAAACAAAACACACAGGTTCTCACAGCTCATAAATTTCAAACTATGAATCCCCAGCATTCTCTAGAGCACCTGTAGTTTCTTAAAGCAACAGAACGCTACAAGCTCACACCTCCTCGATTAAAACAAGATACAAGAGTCTTCATTCCCCTTCCTTATAAATCAACCTTTTTAAGCTAACTTCCAAGGCCTGATTTTACAGGCAACATCTAGTCTTTGTTGATCTAAAATCCTAAACACGTTACCCCTCCCAGCCCCGCAAAATCTTTGTTCTCTATCTGGCTGAATACATGATAAAATTCTCACAGTTTTTCCAAATTCCTCCAGGCTACGCTTAAAATTACCCACATTTAATTGGCTCTGATAAATCCTCAATTATAAACTAAAATAGACACAAGTTAAACATGAATGAACTGTCTGCTGAGAGGGGTGGGGAGGGAGCAGAGAAAACTTGGCAATTACATCACTTTACATAATGTTAAAAAACTTCTCCAACAGCAAAACAAACTTAATATTAAACTTCTCCTATTAATCTTTTTGTTATACATCATTCCTCAACCTAATTACTTTAATCTGATCAGTTTTTGCTCTGATTTGGTAACTTTTGTTCACTCATTTTGTTAATTCTACATGGGCTCAGAGATTCTGGACCCAGACCTTATCCTTTTCCTCCTACTGCCAACACTGCCTCTGTTATGCGGGAGCGGCGTGGGGATTCCAGTCAGACTGAATCATATTAGCATAAAAGTAAGAATACTGCGGACGCTGGAATCTGAATAAGAAAACAAAAAATGCTGGAAAATCTCAGCAGGTCTGACAGCGTTTGTGGAGAGAAAATTGGGCCAATATTTCGAGTCTGGATGACCCTTCATAAGAGCTCTTACAAAGTATTACCCAGACTCAAAAACTGTCACCGTTCTGTGTTCCCACTCAAAAACTGTCACCGCTCTGTGTTCCCACTCAAAAACTGTCTCCGCTCTGTGTTCCATCTCTTTAAACTGTCACCGCTTTGTGTTCCCACTCTTTAAACAGTCTCCGCTCTGTGTTCCCTCTCTTAAAACTGTCACCACTCTGTGTTCCCTCTCTTTAAACTGTCACCGCTCTGTGTTCCTACTCTTTAAACTGTCACCGCTCTGTGTTCCCTCTCTTTAAACTGTCACCGCTCTGTGTTCCTGCTCTTTAAACTGACTCCGCTCTGTGTTCCCACTCTTTAAACTGTCACCGCTCTGTGTTCCATCTCTTTAAACTGTCACCGCTTTGTGTTCCCACTCTTTAAACAGTCTCCGCTCTGTGTTCCCTCTCTTAAAACTGTCACCACTCTGTGTTCCCTCTCTTTAAACTGTCACCGCTCTGTGTTCCCTCTCTTTAAACTGTCACCACTCTGTGTTCCTGCTCTTTAAACTGTCTCCGCTCTGTGTTCCTACTCTTTAAACTGTCACCGCTCTGTGTTCCTACTCTTTAAACTGTCACCGCTCTGTGTTGCCACTCTTTAAACTGTCACCGCTCTGTGTTCCTGCTCTTTAAACTGTCATCGCTCTGTGTTGCCACTCTTTAAACTGTCACCGCTCTGTGTTCCTACTCTTTAAACTGTCACCGCTCTGTGTTGCCACTCTTTAAACTGACTCCGCTCTGTGTTCCCACTCTTTAAACTGTCTCCGCTCTGTGTTCCCTCTCTTTAAACTGTCACCGCTCTGTGTTGCCACTCTTTAAACTGTCACCGCTCTGTGTTCCTGCTCTTTAAACTGTCATCGCTCTGTGTTGCCACTCTTTAAACTGTCACCGCTCTGTGTTCCTACTCTTTAAACTGTCACCGCTCTGTGTTCCCACTCTTTAAACTGACTCCGCTCTGTGTTCCCACTCTTTAAACTGTCTCCGCTCTGTGTTCCCTCTCTTTAAACTGTCACCGCTCTGTGTTCCTGCTCTTTAAACTGTCTCCGCTCTGTGTTCCCTCTCTTTAAACTGTCACCACTCTGTGTTCCCACTCTTTAAACTGTCACCGCTCTGTGTTCCCTCTCTTTAAACTGTCACCGCTCTGTGTTCCTGCTCTTTAAACTGTCTCCGCTCTGTGTTCCCTCTCTTTAAACTGTCACCGCTCTGTGTTCCTGCTCTTTAAACTGTCACCGCTCTGTGTTCCCTCTCTTTAAACTGTCACCGCTCTGTGTTCCCTCTCTTTAAACTGTCACCGCTCTGTGTTCCCACTCTTTAAACTGTCTCCGCTCTGTGTTCCCTCTCTTTAAACTGTCACTGCTATGCGTTCCCACTCTTTAAACAGTCACCGCTCTGTGTTCCCTCTCTTAAAACTGTCACTGCTCTGTGTTCCCACTCTTTAAACTGTCACCGCTCTGTGTTCCCACTCTTTAAACTGTCACTGCTATGTGTTCCCACTCTTTAAACTGTCACCGCTCTGTGTTCCCTCTCTTAAAACTGTCACTGCTCTGTGTTCCCACTCTTTAAACTGTCTCCACTCTGTGTTCCCCCTCTTTAAACTGTCACAGCTCTGCGTTTCCTCTCTTTAAACTGTCTCCGCTCTGTGTTTCCTCTCATTAAACTGTCTCCGGTCTGTGTTCCCACTCTTTAAACTGTCACCGCTCTGTGTTCCCACTCTTTAAACTGTCTCCACTCTGTGTTCCCACTCTTTAAACTGTCTCCGCTCTGTGTTCCCTCTCTTTAAACTGTCTCCACTCTGTGTTCCCACTCTTTAAACTGTCTCCGCTCTGTGTTCCCTCTCTTTAAACTGTCACCGCTCTGTGTTCCCACTCTTTAAACTGTCTCCGCTCTGTGTTCCCTCTCTTTAAACTGTCTCCGCTCTGTGCTCCCACTCTTTAAACTGTCACCGCTCTGTGTTTCCCCTCTTTGAACTCTCTCCGCTCTGTGTTCCCACTCTTTAAACAGTCACCGCTCTGTTTTCCCTCTCTTTAAACTGTCACCACTCTGTGATCACACACTTTAAACTGTCACCGCTCTGTGTTCCCACTCTTTAAACTGTCACCGCTCTGTGTTCCCTCTCTTTAAACTGTCTCCGCTCTGTGTTCCCTCTATTTAAACTGTCACCGCTCTGTGTTCCCTCTCTTTAAACTGTCGCCAGTCTGTGTTCCCTCTCTTTAAACTGTCGCCGCTCTGTGTTCCCTCTCTTTAGACTGTCACCGCTTTGTGTTCCCTCTCTTTAAACTGTCACCGCTCTGTGTTCCCTCTCTTTAAACTGTCACCGCTCTGTGTTCCCACTCTTTAAACTGTCACCGCTCTGTGTTCCCTCTCTTTAAACTGTCACCGCTCTGTGTTCCCTCTCTTTAAACTGTCACCGCTCTGTGTTCCCTCTCTTTAAACTGTCACCGCTCTGTGTTCCCTCTCTTTAAACTGTCACCGCTCTGTGTTCCCTCTCTTTAAACTGTCACCGCTCTGTGTTCCCTCTCTTTAAACTGTCACCGCTCTGTGTTCCCTCTCTTTAAACTGTCACCGCTCTGTGTTCCCTCTCTTTAAACTGTCACCGCTCTGTGTTCCCTCTCTTTAAACTGTCACCGCTCTGTGTTCCCACTCTTTAAAATGTCACCGCTCTGTGTTTCCTCACTTTAAACAGTCACCGCTCTGTGTTCCCACTTTTTAAACTGTCACCGCTCTGTGTTCCCTCTCTTTAAACTGTCACCGCTCTGTGTTCCCTCTCTTTAAACTGTCTCCGCTCTGTGTTCCCACTCTTTAAACTGTCTCGACTCTGTGTTCCCGCTCTTTAAACTGTCACCGCTCTGTGTTCCCGCTCTTTATAATGTCACCGCTCTGTGTTCCCTCTCTTTAAACTGTCACTGCTCTGTGTTCCCTCTCTTTAAACTGTCACCACTCTGTGTTCCCGCTCTTCAAACTGTCACCGCTCTGTGTTCCCTCTCTTTAAACTGTCACCGCTCTGTGTTCCCGCTCTTTATAACGTCACCGCTCTGTGTTCCCTCTCTTTGAACTGTCACCGCTCTGTGTTCCCTCTCTTTAAACTGTCACCGCTCTGTGTTCCCGCTCTTTATAACGTCACCGCTCTGTGTTCCCGCTCTTTATAACGTCACCGCTCTGTGTTCCCTCTCTTTGAACTTCTCCGCTCTGTGTTCCCACTTTTTAAACTGTCACCGCTCTGTCTTCCCACTTTTTAAACTGTCACCACTCTGTGTTCCCTCTCTTTAAACTGTCACCGCTCTGTGTTCCCTCTCTTTAAAATGTCTCCGCTCTGTGTTCCCACTCTTTAAACTGTCTCGACTCTGTGTTCCCTCTCTTTAAACTGTCACTGCTCTGTGTTCCCACTCTTTAAACTGTCTCCGCTCTGTGTTCCCACTCTTTAAACTGTCTCCGCTCTGTGTTCCCACTCTTTAAACTGTCACTGCTCTGGGTTCCCACTCTTTAAACTGTCTCGACTCTGTGTTCCCACTCTTTAAACTGTCACCGCTCTGTGTTCCCTCTCTTTAAACTGTCACCGCTCTGTGTTCCCTCTCTTTAAACTGTCACCGCTCTGTGTTCCCTCTCTTTAAACTGTCACCGCTCTGTGTTTCCTCTCTTTAAACTGTCACCGCTCTGTGTTCCCTCTCTTTAAACTGTCACCGCTTTGTGCTCCCTCTCTTTAAACTGTCTCCGCTCTGTGTTCCCTCTCTTTAAACTGTCTCCGCTCTGTGTTACTTCTCTTTAAACTGTCCCCGCTCTGTGTTCCCACTCTTCAAACTGTCTCCGCTCTGTGTTCCCACTCCTTAAACTGTCAACACTCTGTCTTCCCTCTCTTTAAACTGTCACCGCTCTGTGTTCCGTCTCTTTAAACTGTCACCGCTCTGTGTTCCCTCTGTTTAAACTGTCTCCGCTCTGTGTTTCCTCTCATTAAAATGTCTCCGCTCTGTGTTCCCACTCTTTAAACTGTCACCGCTTTGCGTTTCCTCTCTTTAAACTGTCTCCGCTCTGTGTTTCCTCTCATTAAAATGTCTCCGCTCTGTGTTCCCACTCCTTCAACTGTCACCACTCTGACTTCCCTCTCTGTAAACTGTCTCCGCTCTGTGTTTCCTCTCTTTAAACTGTCTCCGCTCTTTGCTCCCTCTCTTTAAACTGTCACTGCTCTGTGTTTCCACTCTTTAAACTGTCACCGCTCTGTGTTCCCACTCTTTAAACTGTCACCGCTCTGTGTTCCCACTCTTTAAACTGTCTCCGCTCTGTGTTCCCTCTCTTTAAACTGTCACTGCTCTGTGTTTCCACTCTTTAAACTGTCACCGCTCTGTGTTCCCTCTCTTTAAACTGTCACCGCTCTGTGTTCCCGCTCTTTATAACGTCACCGCTCTGCGTTCCCTCTCTTTAAACTGTCACCGCACTGTGTTCCCACTCTTTAAACTGTCACCGCTCTGTGTTCCCGCTCTTCAAACTGTCACCGCTCTGTGTTCCCTCTCTTTAAACTGTCACCGCACTGTGTTCCCTCTCTTTAAACTGTCACCGCTCTGTGTTCCCACTCTTTAAACTGTCTCCGCTCTGTGTTCCCAGTCTTAAAACTGTCACTGCTCTGTGTTCCCCCTCTTTAAACTGTCACCGCTCTTTGTTCCCACTCTTTAAACTGTCTCCGCTCTGTGTTCCCTCTCTTTAAACTGTCACCGCTCTGTGTTCCCACTCTTTAAACTGTCACTGCTCTGTGTTCCCACTCTTTAAACTGTCACCGCTCTGTGTTCCCACTCCTTCAACTGTCACCACTCTGTCTTCCCTCTCTTTAAACTGTCTCCGCTCTGTGTTTCCTCTCTTTAAACTGTCACTGCTCTCTGTTCCCGCTCTTTATAATGTCACCGGTCTGTGTTCCCACTCTTTAAACTGTCTCCGCTCTGTGTTCCCGCTCTTTAAACTGTCTCCGCTCTGTGTTCCCTCTCTTTAAACTGTCACCGCTCTGTGTTCCCGCTCTTTAAACTGTCACCGCTCTGTGCTTCCTCTCTTTAAACTGTCACCACTCTGTGTTCCCTCTCTTTAAACTGTCACCGCTCTGTGTTCCCGCTCTTTATAATGTCACCGCTCTGTGTTCCCGCTCTTTAAACAGTCACCGCTCTGTGTTCCCACTTTTTAAACTGTCACCACTCTGTGTTCCCTCTCTTTAAACTGTCACCGCTCTGTGTTCCCGCTCTTTAAACTGTCTCGACTCTGTGTTCCCGCTCTTTAAACAGTCACCGCTCTGTGTTCCCACTTTTTAAACTGTCACCGCTCTGTGTTCCCTCTCTTTAAACTGTCTCCGCTCTGTGTTCCCACTCTTTAAACTGTCTCGACTCTGTGTTCCCGCTCTTTAAACAGTCACCGCTCTGTGTTCCCACTTTTTAAACTGTCACCACTCTGTGTTCCCTCTCTTTAAACTGTCACCGCTCTGTGTTCCCTCTCTTTAAACTGTCTCCGCTCTGTGCTTCCTCTCTTTAAACTGTCACCGCTCTGTGTTCCCTCTCTTTAAACTGTCTCCGCTCTGTGTTCCCACTCTTTAAACTGTCTCGACTCTGTGTTCCCACTCTTTAAACTGTCTCCGCTCGGTGTTCCCACTCTTTAAACTGTCTCCGCTCTGTGTTCCCACTCTTTAAACTGTCTCCGCTCTGTGTTCCCACTCTTTAAACTGTCACTGCTCTGGGTTCCCACTCTTTAAACTGTCTCGACTCTGTGTTCCCACTCTTTAAACTGTCACCGCTCTGTGTTCCCACTCTTAAAACTGTCTCCGCTCTGTGTTTCCTCTCTTTAAACTGTCACCGCTCTGTGTTCCCGCTCTTTAAACTGTCACCGCTCTGTGTTCCCTCTCTTTAAACTGTCACCGCTCTGTGTTCCCACTCTTTAAACTGTCAACACTCTGTGGTCCCTGTCTTTAAACTGTCACCGCTCTGTGTTCCCGCTCTTTATAATGTCACCGCTCTGTGTTCCCTCTCTTTAAACTGTCACCGCTCTGTGTTCCCGCTCTTTAAACTGTCACCGCTCTGTGCTTCCTCTCTTTAAACTGTCACCGCTCTGTGTTCCCACTCTTTAAACTGTCTCCGCTCTGTGTTCCCACTCTTTAAACAGTCACCGCTCTGTGTTCCCACTCTTTAAACTGTCTCGACTCTGTGTTCCCACTCTTTAAACTGTCTCCGCTCTGTTTTTCCTCTCTTTAAACTGTCACCGCTCTGTGTTCCCACTCTTTAAACTGTCACCGCTCTGTGTTCCCACTCTTTAAACTGTCTCCGCTCTGTGTTCCCACTCTTTAAACTGTCACCACTCTGTGTTCCTTCCTCTTTAAACTGTCATCGCTCTGTGTTCCCACTCTTTAAACTGTCACCACTCTGTGTTCCTTCCTCTTTAAACAGTCACCGCTCTGTGTTCCCTCTCTTTAAACTGTCACCGCTCTGTGTTCCCACTCTTTAAACAGTCACCGCTCTGTGTTCCCACTCTTTAAACTGTCACCGCTCTGTGTTCCCACTCTTTAAACTGTCTCCGCTCTGTGTTTCCTCTCTTTAAACTGTCTCCGCTCTGTGTTCCCACTCTTAAAACTGTCTCCGCTCTGTGTTCCCACTCTTTAAACTGTCACCGCTCTGTGTTCCCACTCTTTAAACTGTCTCCGCTCTGTGTTCCCACTCTTTAAACTGTCACCACTCTGTGTTCCCGCTCTTTAAACTGTCACCGCTCTGCATTCCCTCTCTTTGAACTGTCTCCGCTCTGTGTTCCTGCTCTTTAAACTGTCCCCGCTCTGTGTTCCCACTCTTTAAACTGACAACGCTCTGTGCTCCCTCTCTTTAAACTGACAACGCTCTGTGTTCCCACTCCTTAAACTGTCAACACTCTGTGTTCCCTCTCTTTAAACTGTCTCCGCTCTGTGTTCCCTCTCTTTAAACTGACAACGCTCTGTGTTCCCTCTCTTTAAACTGTCTCCGCTCTGTGTTCCCACTCTTTAAACTGTCTCCGCTCTGTGTTCCCTCTGTTTAAACTGTCTCCGCTCTGTGTTCCCCCTCTTTAAATTGTCACCGCTCTGCGTTTCCTTTCTTTAAACTGTCTCCGCTCTGTGTTTCCTCTCATTAAACTGTCTCCGCTCTGTGTTCCCACTCTTTAAACTGTCTCCGCTCTGTGTTCCCAGTCTTAAAACTGTCACCGCACGGTGTTCCCACTCCTTCAACTGTCACCACTCTGTCTTCCCTCTCTTTAAACTGTCTCCGCTCTGTGTTTCCTCTCTTTAAACTGTCTCCGCTCTTTGCTCCCTCTCTTTAAACTGTCACTGCTCTGTGTTTCCACTCTTTAAACTGTCACCGCTCTGTGTTCCCGCTCTTTATAACGTCACCGCTCTGTGTTCCCTCTCTTTGAACTGTCACCGCTCTGTGTTCCCACTTTTTAAACTGTCACCACTCTGTGTTCCCGCTCTTTAAACTGTCACCGCTCTGTGTTCCCTCTCTTTGAACTGTCTCCGCTCTGTGTTATCTCTCTTTACAATGTCACCGCTCTGTGTTCCCACTCTTTAAACTGTCTCCTCTCTGTGTTTCCTCTCTTTAAACTGTCTCCGCTCTGTGTTCCCACTCTTTAAACTGTCTCCTCTCTGTGTTTCCTCTCTTTAAACTGTCTCCGCTCTGTGTTCCCTCTCTTTAAACTGTCACCGCTCTGTGTTCCCTCTCTTTAAACTGTCATCGCTCTGTGTTCCCCCTCTTTAAACTGTCACCGCTCTGTGTTCCCACTCTTTAAACTGTCTCCTCTCTGTGTTTCCTCTCTTTAAACTGTCACCGCTCTGTGTTCCCACTCTTTAAACTGTCACTGCTCTGTGTTCCCACTCTTTAAACTGTCACCGCACTGTGTTCCCACTCCTTCAACTGTCACCACTCTGTCTTCCCTCTCTTTAAACTGTCTCCGCTCTGTGTTTCCTCTCTTTAAACTGTCTCCGCTCTTTTCTCCCTCTCTTTAAACTGTCACTGCTCTCTGTTCCCGCTCTTTATAATGTCACCGGTCTGTGTTCCCACTCTTTAAACTGTCTCCGCTCTGTGTTCCCGCTCTTTAAACTGTCACCGCTCTGTGCTTCCTCTCTTTAAACTGTCACCGCTCTGTGTTCCCGCTCTTTATAATGTCACTGCTCTGTGTTCCCGCTCTTTAAACAGTCACCGCTCTGTGTTCCCACTTTTTAAACTGTCACCACTCTGTGTTCCCTCTCTTTAAACTGTCACCGCTCTGTGTTCCCACTCTTTAAACTGTCTCGACTCTGTGTTCCCGCTCTTTAAACTGTCACTGCTCTGTGTTCCCACTCTTTAAACTGTCTCCGTTCTGTGTTTCCTCTCTTTAAACTGTCTCCGCTCTGTGTTCCCGCTCTTTAAACTGTCTCCGCTCTGTGTTCCCACTCTTTAAACTGTCTCCGTTCTGTGTTTCCTCTCTTTAAACTGTCACCGCTCTGTGTTCCCACTCTTAAAACTGTCACCGCTCTGTGTTCCCACTCTTTAAACTGTCTCCGCTCGGTGTTCCCACTCTTTAAACTGTCTCCGCTCTGTGTTCCCAGTCTTTAAACTGTCTCCGCTCTGTGTTCCCACTCTTTAAACTGTCTCCGCTCGGTGTTCCCACTCTTTAAACTGTCTCCGCTCTGTGTTCCCACTCTTTAAACTGTCTCCGCTCTGTGTTCCCACTCTTTAAACTGTCACTGCTCTGTGTTCCCACTCTTTAAACTGTCTCCGCTCTGTGTTCCCACTCTTTAAACTGTCTCCGCTCTGTGTTCCCACTCTTAAAACTGTCACTGCTCTGGGTTCCCACTCTTTAAACTGTCTTGACTCTGTGTTCCCACTCTTTAAACTGTCTCCGCTCTGTGTTCCCTCTCTTTAAACTGTCTCCGCTCTGTGTTTCCTCTCTATAAACTGTCACCGCTCTGTGTTCCCACTCTTTAAACTGTCACCGCTCTGTGTTCCCACTCTTTAAACTGTCACCGCTCTGTGTTCCCGCTCTTTATAATGTCACCGGTCTGTGTTCCCTCTCTGTAAACTGTCACCGCTCTGTGTTCCCACTCTTTAGACTGTCACCGCTCTGTGTTCCCGCTCTTTACAATGTCACCGTTCTGTGTTCCCTCTCTTTAAACTGTCACCGCTCTGTGTTCCCGCTCTTTATAATGTCACCGCTCTGTGTTCCCTCTCTTTAAACTGTCACCGCTCTGTGTTCCCGCTCTTTAAACTGTCACCGCTCTGTGCTTCCTCTCTTTAAACTGTCACCGCTCTGTGTTCCCACTCTTTAAACTGTCTCCGCTCTGTGTTCCCACTCTTTAAACTGTCACCGCTCTGTGTTCCCGCTCTTTATAATGTCACCGCTCTGTGTTCCCACTCTTTAAACAGTCACCGCTCTGTGTTCCCACTCTTTAAACTGTCTCGACTCTGTGTTCCCACTCTTTAAACTGTCTCCGCTCTGTTTTTCCTCTCTTTAAACTGTCACCGCTCTGTGTTCCCACTCTTTAAACTGTCACCGCTCTGTGTTCCCACTCTTTAAACTGTCTCCGCTCTGTGTTCCCACTCTTTAAACTGTCACCACTCTGTGTTCCTTCCTCTTTAAACTGTCATCGCTCTGTGTTCCCACTCTTTAAACTGTCACCACTCTGTGTTCCTTCCTCTTTAAACAGTCACCGCTCTGTGTTCCCTCTCTTTAAACTGTCACCGCTCTGTGTTCCCACTCTTTAAACAGTCACCGCTCTGTGTTCCCACTCTTTAAACTGTCACCGCTCTGTGTTCCCACTCTTTAAACTGTCACCGCACTGTGTTCCCACTCCTTCAACTGTCACCGCTCTGTGTTCCCACTCTTTAAACTGTCACCGCTCTGTGTTCCCACTCTTTAAACTGTCACCGCTCTGTGTTCCCACTCTTTAAACTGTCACCGCTCTGTCTTCCCTCTCTTTAAACTGTCTCCGCTCTGTGTTTCCTCTCTTTAAACTGTCTCCGCTCTTTTCTCCCTCTCTTTAAACTGTCACTGCTCTCTGTTCCCGCTCTTTATAATGTCACCGGTCTGTGTTCCCACTCTTTAAACTGTCACCGCTCTGTGTTTCCTCTCTTTAAACTGTCACCGCTCTGTGTTCCCTCTCTTTAAACAGTCACCACTCTGTGTTCCCACTTTTTAAACTGTCACCACTCTGTGTTCCCTCTCTTTAAACTGTCACCGCTCTGTGTTCCCACTCTTTAAACTGTCTCGACTCTGTGTTCCCGCTCTTTAAACTGTCACTGCTCTGTGTTCCCACTCTTTAAACTGTCTCCGTTCTGTGTTTCCTCTCTTTAAACTGTCTCCGCTCTGTGTTCCCGCTCTTTAAACTGTCTCCCCTCTGTGTTCCCACTCTTTAAACTGTCACCGCTCTGTGTTCCCACTCTTAAAACTGTCACCGCTCTGTGTTCCCACTCTTTAAACTGTCTCCGCTCTGTGTTCCCACTCTTTAAACTGTCTCCGCTCTGTGTTCCCACTCTTTAAACTGTCACTGCTCTGTGTTCCCACTCTTTAAACTGTCTCCGCTCTCTGTTCCCACTCTTTAAACTGTCTCCGCTCTGTGTTCCCACTCTTTAAACTGTCTCCGCTCTGTGTTCCCACTCTTTAAACTGTCTCCGCTCTGTGTTCCCACTCTTTAAACTGTCACCGCTCTGTGTTCCCACTCTTTAAACTGTCACTGCTCTGTGTTCCCACTCTTTAAACTGTCTCCGCTCTGTGTTCCCACTCTTTAAACTGTCTCCGCTCTGTGTTCCCACTCTTTAAACTGTCACCGCTCTGTGTTCCCACTCTTTAAACTGTCACCGCTCTGTGTTCCCACTCTTTAAACTGTCTCCGCTCTGTGTTCCCACTCTTTAAACTGTCACCACTCTGTGTTCCTTCCTCTTTAAACTGTCATCGCTCTGTGTTCCCACTCTTTAAACTGTCACCACTCTGTGTTCCTTCCTCTTTAAACAGTCACCGCTCTGTGTTCCCTCTCTTTAAACTGTCACCGCTCTGTGTTCCCACTCTTTAAACAGTCACCGCTCTGTGTTCCCACTCTTTAAACTGTCACCGCTCTGTGTTCCCACTCTTTAAACTGTCACCGCACTGTGTTCCCACTCCTTCAACTGTCACCGCTCTGTGTTCCCACTCTTTAAACTGTCACCGCTCTGTGTTCCCACTCTTTAAACTGTCACCGCTCTGTGTTCCCACTCTTTAAACTGTCACCGCTCTGTCTTCCCTCTCTTTAAACTGTCTCCGCTCTGTGTTTCCTCTCTTTAAACTGTCTCCGCTCTTTTCTCCCTCTCTTTAAACTGTCACTGCTCTCTGTTCCCGCTCTTTATAATGTCACCGGTCTGTGTTCCCACTCTTTAAACTGTCTCCGCTCTGTGTTCCCGCTCTTTAAACTGTCACCGCTCTGTGCTTCCTCTCTTTAAACTGTCACCACTCTGTGTTCCCTCTCTTTAAACTGTCACCGCTCTGTGTTCCCGCTCTTTATAATGTCACTGCTCTGTGTTCCCGCTCTTTAAACAGTCACCGCTCTGTGTTCCCACTTTTTAAACTGTCACCACTCTGTGTTCCCTCTCTTTAAACTGTCACCGCTCTGTGTTCCCACTCTTTAAACTGTCTCGACTCTGTGTTCCCGCTCTTTAAACTGTCACTGCTCTGTGTTCCCACTCTTTAAACTGTCTCCGTTCTGTGTTTCCTCTCTTTAAACTGTCTCCGCTCTGTGTTCCCGCTCTTTAAACTGTCTCCGCTCTGTGTTCCCACTCTTAAAACTGTCACCGCTCTGTGTTCCCACTCTTTAAACTGTCTCCGCTCTGTGTTCCCACTCTTTAAACTGTCTCCGCTCTGTGTTCCCACTCTTTAAACTGTCACTGCTCTGTGTTCCCACTCTTTAAACTGTCTCCGCTCTGTGTTCCCACTCTTTAAACTGTCTCCGCTCTGTGTTCCCACTCTTTAAACTGTCTCCGCTCTGTGTTCCCACTCTTTAAACTGTCTCCGCTCTGTGTTCCCACTCTTTAAACTGTCACCGCTCTGTGTTCCCACTCTTTAAACTGTCTCCGCTCTGTGTTCCCACTCTTTAAACTGTCTCCGCTCTGTGTTCCCACTCTTAAAACTGTCACTGCTCTGGGTTCCCACTCTTTAAACTGTCACTGCTCTGTGTTCCCACTCTTTAAACTGTCACCGATCTGTGTTCCCACTCTTTAAACTGTCTCCGCTCTGTGTTCCCACTCTTAAAACTGTCACTGCTCTGGGTTCCCACTCTTTAAACTGTCTTGACTCTGTGTTCCCACTCTTTAAATTGTCACCGATCTGTGTTCCCACTCTTTAAACTGTCTCCGCTCTGTGTTCCCACTCTTTAAACTGTCTCCGCTCTGTGTTTCCTCTCTTTAAACTGTCACCGCTCTGTGTTCCCACTCTTTAAACTGTCACCGCTCTGTGTTCCCACTCTTTAAACTGTCACCGCTCTGTGTTCCCGCTCTTTATAATGTCACCGGTCTGTGTTCCCTCTCTATAAACTGTCACCGCTCTGTGTTCCCACTCTTTAGACTGTCACCGCTCTGTGTTCCCGCTCTTTATAATGTCACCGTTCTGTGTTCCCTCTCTTTAAACTGTCACCGCTCTGTGTTCCCGCTCTTTATAATGTCACCGCTCTGTGTTCCCTCTCTTTAAACTGTCACCGCTCTGTGTTCCCGCTCTTTAAACTGTCACCGCTCTGTGCTTCCTCTCTTTAAACTGTCACCGCTCTGTGTTCCCACTCTTTAAACTGTCTCCGCTCTGTGTTCCCACTCTTTAAACAGTCACCGCTCTGTGTTCCCACTCTTTAAACTGTCTCGACTCTGTGTTCCCACTCTTTAAACTGTCTCCGCTCTGTTTTTCCTCTCTTTAAACTGTCACCGCTCTGTGTTCCCACTCTTTAAACTGTCACCGCTCTGTGTTCCCACTCTTTAAACTGTCTCCGCTCTGTGTTCCCACTCTTTAAACTGTCACCACTCTGTGTTCCTTCCTCTTTAAACTGTCATCGCTCTGTGTTCCCTCTCTTTAAACTGTCACCACTCTGTGTTCCTTCCTCTTTAAACAGTCACCGCTCTGTGTTCCCTCTCTTTAAACTGTCACCGCTCTGTGTTCCCACTCTTTAAACTGTCTCCGCTCTGTGTTTCCTCTCTTTAAACTGTCTCCGCTCTGTGTTCCCACTCTTAAAACTGTCTCCGCTCTGTGTTCCCACTCTTTAAACTGTCACCGCTCTGTGTTCCCACTCTTTAAACTGTCTCCGCTCTGTGTTCCCACTCTTTAAACTGTCACCACTCTGTGTTCCCGCTCTTTAAACTGTCACCGCTCTGCATTCCCTCTCTTTGAACTGTCTCCGCTCTGTGTTCCTGCTCTTTAAACTGTCCCCGCTCTGTGTTCCCACTCTTTAAACTGACAACGCTCTGTGCTCCCTCTCTTTAAACTGACAACGCTCTGTGTTCCCACTCCTTAAACTGTCAACACTCTGTGTTCCCTCTCTTTAAACTGTCTCCGCTCTGTGTTCCCTCTCTTTAAACTGACAACGCTCTGTGTTCCCTCTCTTTAAACTGTCTCCGCTCTGTGTTCCCACTCTTTAAACTGTCTCCGCTCTGTGTTCCCTCTCTTTAAACTGACAACGCTCTGTGTTCCCTCTCTTTAAACTGTCTCCGCTCTGTGTTCCCACTCTTTAAACTGTCACCGCTCTGTGTCCCCACTCTTTAAACTGACTCCGCTCTGTGTTCCCCCTCTTTAAATTGTCACCGCTCTGCGTTTCCTTTCTTTAAACTGTCTCCGCTCTGTGTTTCCTCTCATTAAAATGTCTCCGCTCTGTGTTCCCACTCTTTAAACTGTCTCCGCTCTGTGTTCCCAGTCTTAAAACTGTCACCGCACGGTGTTCCCACTCCTTCAACTGTCACCACTCTGTCTTCCCTCTCTTTAAACTGTCTCCGCTCTGTGTTTCCTCTCTTTAAACTGTCTCCGCTCTTTGCTCCCTCTCTTTAAACTGTCACTGCTCTGTGTTTCCACTCTTTAAACTGTCACCGCTCTGTGTTCCCACTCGTTAAACTGTCACCGCTCTGTGTTCCCGCTCTTTATAATGTCACCGGTCTGTGTTCCCGCTCTTTAAACTGTCACCGCTCTGTGTTCCCGCTCTTTAAACTGTCACCGCTCTGTGTTCCCACTCGTTAAACTGTCACCGCTCTGTGTTCCCGCTCTTTATAATGTCACCGGTCTGTGTTCCCGCTCTTTAAACTGTCACCGCTCTGTGTTCCCTCTCTTTAAACTGTCACCGCTCTGTGTTCCCACTCTTTAAACTGTCACCGCTCTGTGTTCCCGCTCTTTATAATGTCACCGGTCTGTGTTCCCTCTCTATAAACTGTCACCGCTCTGTGTTCCCACTCTTTAGACTGTCACCGCTCTGTGTTCCCGCTCTTTATAATGTCACCGTTCTGTGTTCCCTCTCTTTAAACTGTCACCGCTCTGTGTTCCCGCTCTTTATAATGTCACCGCTCTGTGTTCCCTCTCTTTAAACTGTCACCGCTCTGTGTTCCCGCTCTTTAAACTGTCACCGCTCTGTGTTCCCGCTCTTTATAATGTCACCGCTCTGTGCTTCCTCTCTTTAAACTGTCACCGCTCTGTGTTCCCACTCTTTAAACTGTCACCGCTCTGTGTTCCCGCTCTTAATAATGTCACCGCTCTGTGTTCCCACTCTTTAAACTGTCTCCGCTCTGTGTTCCCACTCTTTAAACTGTCATCGCTCTGTGTTCCCGCTCTTTAAACAGTCACCGCTCTGTGTTCCCTCTCTTTAAACTGTCACCGCTCTGTGTTCCCTCTCTTTAAACTGTGTCCGCTCTGTGTTCCCACTCTTTAAACTGTCACCGCTCTGTGTTCCCACTCTTTAAACTGTGTCCGCTCTGTGTTCCCACTCTTTAAACTGTCTCCGCTCTGTGTTCCCACTCTTTAAACTGTCACCGCTCTGGGTTCCCACTCTTTAAACTGTCTCGACTCTGTGTTCCCGCTCTTTAAACTGTCACCGCTCTGTGTTCCCACTCTTTAAACTGTCTCCGCTCTGTGTTTCCTCTCTTTAAACTGTCACCGCTCTGTGTTCCCTCTCTTTAAACTGTCACCGCTCTGTGTTCCCACTCTTTAAACTGTCACCGCTCTGTGTTCCTTTCTCTTTAAACTGTCATCGCTCTGTGTTCCCACTTTTTAAACTGTCTCCGCTCTGTGTTCCCGCTCTTTAAACTGTCACCGCTCTGTGTTCCCAGGGGTCGGTGCTGGGGCCTCAGCTATTTACCATTTATATAGATGATCTGGAGGAGGGAACTGAGTGTAGAGTGTCGAAAATTGCTAATGACACCAAAATTGGGGGAACGGCAAATTGTGCTGAGGGTGGGGAGAGTCTACAGAAGGATCTAGATAGGCTGGGCGAATGGGCCAGGAAATGGCTAATGGAATTTAATGTTGGCAAGTGCGAGGTGGTCCACTTTGGTAGGAATAATGGTCCGAAGGATTATTACTTAGGTGGAGAAAAACTGCAGCAGGCGACGGTGCAGAGGGACCTCGGGGTCCTTGTGCATGAGTCGCAAAAACCCAGCCTGCAGGTGCAGCAGGTGGTCAGGAAGGCAAATGGGATGCTGGCCTTCATCGCGAGGGGGATTGAATATAAAAGTAGGGAGTTCTTGCTGCGGCTGTATACGGCATTGGTGAGGCCGCAGCTGGAGTACTGTGTGCAGTTTTGGGCGCCGTACTTACGCAAGGATACATTAGCCTTGGAGGGAGGGCAGAGGAGGTTTACTAGGCTGATGCCGGAGTTGAGGGGGTTGAGCTATGAGGAGAGGCTGAATTGATTAGGCTTGTACTCGCTAGAGTTTAGAAGAATGAGGGGAGATCTCATTGAGATGTATAAGATGATGAATGGGATGGATAGGATAGAGGTGGAGAGACTGTTCCTGCTCAGAAAGGATAGTAGGACTAGGGGGCATCGTCTCAAGATAAATGGGGGGCGGTTTAGAATGGAGTTGAGGAGGAACTTCTTCGCTCAAAGGGTGGTGAATCTCTGGAATTCTCTGCCCGTTGAAGAGGTGGAGGCTGCCTCGCTAAATATTTTTAAGACGGGGGTTGATGGGTTTTTGATGAGAGAGGGGATTAAGGGTTATGGGGAGAGGGCAGGAATGTGGAACTGAGCCACGACAGATCAGCCATGATCTTATTGAATGGCGGGGCAGGCTCGAAGGGCTAGTTGGCCTACTCCTGCTCCTATTTCTTCTGTTCTTATGTTCTTTAAACTGTCTCCGCTCTGTGTTCCCACTCTTTAAACTGTCAACGCTCTGTGTTCCCACTCTTTAAACTGTCTCCGCTCTGTGTTCCCACTCTTTAAACTGTCTCCGCTCTGTGGTCCCTCTCTTTAAACTGACAACGCTCTGTGTTTCCTCTCATTAAAATGTCTCCGCTCTGTGTTCCCTCTCTTTAAACTGTCACCGGTCTGTTTTCCCTGTCTTTAAACTGTCTCCGCTCTGTGTTCCCTGTCTTTAAACTGTCTCCGCTCTGTGTTCCCTCTCTTTAAACTGTCACCGGTCTGTTTTCCCACTCTTTAAACTGTCACCGCTCTGTGTTCCCTGTCTTTAAACTGTCTCCGCTCTGTGTTCCCTCTCTTTAAACTGACAACGCTCTCTGTTTCCTCTCATTAAAATGTCTCCGCTCTGTGTTCCCACTCTTTAAACTGTCACCGCTCTGTGTTCCCTCTCTTTAAACTGTCTCCGCTCTGTGTTCCCTCTCTTTAAACTGTCACCGCTCTGTGTTTCCGCTCTTTAAACTGTCTCCGCTCTGTGTTCCCTCTCTTTAAACTGTCACCGCACTGTGATCCCACTCTTTAAACTGTCACCGCTCTGTGTTCCCTCTCTTTAAACTGTCTCCGCTCTGTGTTCCCTCTCTTTAAACTGACAACGCTCTGTGTTTCCTCTCATTAAAATGTCTCCGCTCTGTGTTCCCACTCTTTAAACTGTCACCGCTCTGTGTTCCCACTCTTTACACTGTCACCGCTCTGTGTTCCCTCTCTTTAAACTGTCACCGCTCTGTGTTTCCGCTCTTTAAACTGTCACCGCTCTGTGTTCCCTCTCTTTAAACTGTCACCGCTCTGTGCTCCCTCTCTTTAAACTGTCACCGCTCTGTGTTCCCACTCTTTAAACTGTCACCGCTCTGTGTTCCCGCTCTTTATAATGTCACCGGTCAGTGTTCCCGCTCTTTAAACAGTCACCGCTCTGTGTTTCCTCTCTTTAAACTGTCACCGCTCTGTGTTCCCTCTCTTTAAACCTTCACCGCTCTGTGTTCCCACTCTTTAAACTGTCACCGCTCTGTGTTCCCGCTCTTTAAACTGTCACCGCTCTGTGTTCCCGCTCTTTATAATGTCACCGGTCAGTGTTCCCGCTCTTTAAACAGTCACCGCTCTGTGCTTCCTCTCTTTAAACTGTCACCGCTCTGTGTTCCCTCTCTTTAAACTGTCTCCGCTCTGTGTTCCCGCTCTTTAAACTGTCACCGCTCTGTGTTCCCGCTCTTTATAATGTCACCGGTCAGTGTTCCCGCTCTTTAAACAGTCACCGCTCTGTGCTTCCACTCTTTTAACTGTCACCGCTCTGTGTGCCCACTCTGTAAACTGTCACCGCTCTGTGTTCCCTCTCTTTAAACTGTCACCGCTCTGTGTTCCCACTCTGTAAACTGTCACTGCTCTGTGCTTCCTCTGTTTAAACTGTCACCGCTCTGTGTTCCTACTCTTTAAACTGTCACCGCTCTGTGTTCCCACTCTGTAAACTGTCACCGCTCTGTGTTCCCTCGCTCTGTGTTTCCTCTCTTTAAACTGTCACCTCTCTGTGTTTCCTCTCTTTAAACTGTCACTGTTCTGTGTTCCCACTCTTTAAACTGTCACCGCTCTGTGTTCCCACTCTTTAAACTGTCACCGCTATGTTTTCCAACTCTTTAAACTGTCACCGCTCTGTGTTCCCACTCTTTAAACTGTCACCGCTCTGTTTTCCAACTCTTTAAACTGTCACCGCTCTGTGTTCCCTCTCTTTAAACTGTCTCCACTCTGTGTTCCCACTCTTTAAACTGTCACCGCTCTGTGTTCCCTCTCTTTAAATTGTCTCCACTCTGTGTTCCCACTTTTTAAACTGTCACCGCTCTGTGTTTCCGCTCTTTAAACTGTCACCGCACTGTGTTCCCAATTGTTAAACTGTCACCGCTCTGTGTTTCATCTCTGTAAACTGTCTCCGCTCTGTGTTCCCTCTCTTTAAACTTTCTCCGTTCTGTGTTCCCTCTCTTTAAACTGTCACCGCTCTGTGTTCCCTCTCTTTAAACTGTCACCGCTCTGTGTTTCCTCTCTTTAAACTGTCTCCGCTCTGTGTTCCCTCTCTTTAAACTGTCACCGCTCTGTGTTTCATCTCTGTAAACTGTCTCCGCTCTGTGCTCCCTCTCTTTAAACTGTCTCCGCTCTGTGTTCGCGCTCCTTATATTGTCTCCGCACTGTGTTCCCGCTCTTTATAATGTCACCGCTCTGTGTTTCATCCCTGTAAACTGTCTCCGCTCTGTGTTCCCACTCTTTAACATGTGAGCGCTCTGTGTTCCCACTCTTTAAACTGTCACCGCTCTGTGTTCCCGCTCTTTAAAATGTCACCGCTCTGTGTTCCCACTCTTTAACATGTGAGCGCTCTGTGTTCCCACTCTTTAAACTGTCACCGCACTGTGTTCCCGCTCTTTAAACTGTCACCGCTCTCTGCTTCCTCTCTTTAAACTGTCACCGCTCTGTGTTCCCACTCTTTAAACTGTCTCCGCTCTGTGTTCCCGCTCTTTAAACTGTCACCGCTCTGTGTTCCCGCTCTGTAAAATGTCACCGCTCTGTGTTCCCACTCTTTAAACTGTCTCCGCTCTGTGTTCCCGCTCTGTAAAATGTCACCGCTCTGTGTTCCCACTCTTTAAACTGTCACCGCTCTGTTTTCCAACTCATTAAACTGTCACCGCTCTGTGTTCCCTCTCTTTAAACTGTCTCCACACTGTGTTCCCTCTCTTTAAACTGTCTCCACACTGTGTTCCCTCTCTTTAAACTGTCACCGCTCTGTGTTCCCACTCTTTAAACTGTCACCGCTCTATGTTCCCACTCTTTAAACTGTCTCCACACTGTGTTCCCTCTCTTTAAACTGTCACCACTCTGTGTTCCCACTCTTTAAACTGTCACCGCTCTGTGTTTCCTCTCTTTAAACTGTCACCTCTCTGTGTTCCCTCTCTTTAAACTGTCTCCGCTCTATGTTCCCACTCTTTAAACTGTCACCGCTCTGTGTTCCCAATTGTTAAACTGTCACCGCTCTGTGTTTCATCTCTGTAAACTGTCTCCGCTCTGTGTTCCCTCTCTTTAAACTGTCACCGCTCTGTGTTCCCTCTCTTTAAACTTTCTCCGCTCTGTGTTCCCTCTCTTTAAACTGTCACCGCTCTGTGTTCCCTCTCTTTAAACTGTCTCCGCTCTGTGCTCCCTCTCTTTAAACTGTCTCCGCTCTGTGCTCCCTCTCTTTAAACTGTCTCCGCTCTGTGCTCGCGCTCTTTATATTGTCTCCGCACTGTGTTCCCGCTCTTTGAACTGTCACCGCTCTGTGTTTTCTCTCTGTAAACTGTCTCTGCTCTGTGTTCCCACTCTTTAAACTGTCTCCGCTCTGTGTTCCCACTCTTTAAACTGTCTCCGCTCTGTGTTGCCACTCTTTAAACTGTCACCGCTCTGTGTTCCCACTCTTTATAATGTCACCGCTCTGTGTTCCCACTCTTTAAACTGTCTCCGCTCTGTGTTCCCTCTCTGTAAACTGTCACCGCTCTATGTTCCCGCTCTTTAAAATGTCACCGCTCTGTGTTCCCTCTCTTTAAACTGTCTCCGCTCTGTGTTCCCAATCATTAAACTGTCACCGCTCGGTGTTTCATCTCTGTAAACTGTCACCGCTCTGTGCTTCCTCTCTTTACACTGTCACTGCTCTGTGTTCCCGCTCTTTAAACTGTCACCGCTCTGTGTTCCCTCTCTTTAAACTGTCTCCGCTCTGTGTTCCCACTCTTTAAACTGTCACCGCTCTGTGTTTCCTCTCTTTAAACTGTCACCGCTCTGTGTTCCCACTCTTTAAACTGTCTCCGCTCTGTGTTCCCACTCTTTAAAATGTCACCGCTCTGTGTTTCCTCTCTTTGAACTGTCACCGCTCTGTGTTCCCTCTCTTTAAACTGTCACCGCTCTGTGTTGCCACTCTTTAAACTGTCACCGCTCTGTGTTTCCTGTCTTTAAACTATCACCGCTCTGTGTTCCCACTCTTTAAACTGTCACCGCTCTGTGTTTCCTGTCTTTAAACTATCACCGCTCTGTTTTCCAACTCTTTAAACTGTCACCGCTCTGTGCTTCCTCTCTTTAAACTGTCACCGCTCTGTGCTTCCTCTCTTTAAACTGTCTCCGCTCTGTGTTCCCGCTCTTTAAACTGTCTCCGCTCTGTGTTCCCACTCTTTAAACTGTCACCGCTCTGTGTTTCCTCTCTTTAAACTGTCACCGCTCTGTGTTCCCTCTCTTTAAACTGTCACCGCTCTGTGTTCCCTCTCTTTAAACTTTCTCCGCTCTGTGTTCCCTCTCTTTAAACTGTCACCGCTCTGTGTTTCCTCTCTTTAAACTGTCACCGCTCTGTGTTTCCTCTCTTTAAACTGTCACCGCTCTGTGTTCCCTCTCTTTAAACTTTCTCCGCTCTGTGTTCCCTCTCTTTAAACTGTCACCGCTCTGTGTTTCCTCTCTTTAAACTGTCACCGCTCTGTGTTTCCTCTCTTTAAACTGTCACCGCTCTGTGTTTCATCTCTGTAAACTGTCTCCGCTCTGTGTTCCCTCTCTTTAAACTGTCACCGCTCTGTGTTCGCGCTCTTTAAACTGTCACCGCTCTGTGTTCCCGCTCTTTAAAATGTCACCGCTCTGTGTTCCCTCTCTTTGAACTGTCACCGCTCTGTGTTTTCTCTCTTTAAACTGTCGCCGCTCTGTGTTCCCACTCTTTAACATGTGAGCGCTCTGTGTTCGCGCTCTTTAAACTGTCTCCGCTCTGTGTTCCCACTCTTTAAACTGTCTCCGCTCTGTGTTCCCGCTCTTTAAAATGTCACCGCTCTGTGTTCCCGCTCTTTATAATGTCACCGCTCTGTGTTCCCACTCTTTAAACTGTCACCGCTCTCTGCTTCCTCTCTTTAAACTGTCACCGCTCTGTGTTCCCACTCTTTAAACTGTCACCGCTCTGTTTTCCAACTCATTAAACTGTCACCGCTCTGTGTTCCCTCTCTTTAAACTGTCTCCACACTGTGTTCCCTCTCTTTAAACTGTCACCGCTCTGTGTTCCCACTCTTTAAACTGTCACCGCTCTGTGTTTCCTCTCTTTAAACTGTCACCGCTCTATGTTCCCACTCTTTAAACTGTCACCGCTCTGTGTTTCCTCTCTTTAAACTGTCACCGCTCTATGTTCCCACTCTTTAAACTGTCTCCGCTCTGTGTTCCCACTCTTTAAACTGTCACCGCTCTGTGTTCCCACTCTTTAAACTGTCACCGCTCTGTGTTTCCTCTCTTTAAACTGTCACCGCTCTGTTTTCCAACTCTTTAAACTGTCACCGCTCTGTGTTCCCACTCTTTAAAATGTCACCGCTCTGTGTTTCCTCTCTTTAAACTGTCTCCGTTCTGTGTTCCCTCTCTTTAAACTGTCACCGCTCTGTGTTTCCTCTCTTTAAAATGTCTGCGCTCTGTGTTCCCACTCTTTAAAATGTCACCGCTTTGTGTTTCCTCTCTTTAAACTGTCTCCGTTCTGTGTTCCCTCTCTTTAAACTGTCACCGCTCTGTGTTCCCACTCTTTAAACTGTCACCGCTCTGTGTTTCCTCTCTTTAAACTGTCACCGCTCTGTGTTCCCACTCTTTAAACTGTCTCCGCTCTGTGTTCCCACTCTTTAAACTGTCTCCGCTCTGTGTTTCCACTCTTTAACCTGTCACCGCTCTGTGTTCCCACTCTTTCAACTGTCACCGCTCTGTGTTCCCTCTCTTTAAAATGTCACCGCTCTGTGTTTCCACTCTTTAACCTGTCACCGCTCTGTGTTCCCACTCTTTAACCTGTCACCGCTCTGTGTTCCCACTCTTTAAACTGTCTCCGCTCTGTGTTTCCACTCTTTAACCTGTCACCGCTCTGTGTTCCCACTCTTTAAACTGTCACCGCTCTGTGTTCCCACTCTTTAAACTGTCACCGCTCTGTGTTTCCTCTCTTTAAACTGTCACCGCTCTGTGTTCCCACTCTTTAAACTGTCTCCGCTCTGTGTTCCCACTCTTTAAACTGTCTCCGCTCTGTGTTTCCACTCTTTAACCTGTCACCGCTCTGTGTTCCCACTCTTTAAACTGTCACCGCTCTGTGTTCCCACTCTTTAAAATGTCACCGCTCTGTGTTTCCTCTCTTTAAACTGTCTCCGTTCTGTGTTCCCTCTCTTTAAACTGTCACCGCTCTGTGTTCCCACTCTTTAAGCTGTCACAGCTCTGTGTTTCCGCTGTTTAAACTGTCACCGCTCTGTGTTCCCTCTCTTTAACCTGTCACCGCTGTGTGTTCCCACTCTTTAAACTGTCACCGCTCTGTGTTTCCGCTCTTTAACCTGTCACCGCTCTGTGTTCCTGCCCTTTAACCTGTCTCCGCTCTATGTTTCCGCTCTTTAAATGTCACCGCTCTGTGTTTCCTCTCTTTAAACTGTCACCGCTCTGTGTTCCCTCTCTTTAACCTGTCACCGCTCTGTGTTCCCTCTCTTTAAACTGTCACCGCTCTGTGTTTCCGCTCTTTAACCTGTCACCGCTCTGTGTTCCCTTTCTTTAAACTGTCTCCGCTCTGTGTTTCCGCTCTTTAACCTGTCACCGCTCTGTGTTCCTGCACTTTAACCTGTCTCCGCTCTGTGTTTCCTCTCTTTAAACTGTCACCACTCTATGTTTCCACTCTTTAAACTGTCACCGCTCTGTGTTTCCACTCTTTAAACTGTCACCGCTCTGTGTTCCCTCTCTTTAAACTGTCACCGCTCTGTGTTTCCACTCTTTAAACTGTCACCGCTCTGTGTTTCCACTCTTTAAACTGTCACCGCTCTGTGTTCCCTCTCTTTAAACCGTCACCGCTCTGCGTTTCCGCTCTTTAAACTGTCACCGCTCTGTGTTCCCTCTCTTTAAACTGTCACCGCTCTGTGTTTCCGCTCTTTAAACTGTCACCGCTCTGTGTTCCCTCTCTTTAAACTGTCACCGCTCTGTGTTTCCGCTCTTTAACCTGTCACCGCTCTGTGTTCCTGCCCTTTAACCTGTCTCCGCTCTGTGTTCCCTCTCTTTAAACTGTCACCGCTCTGTGTTCCCGCTCTTTAAACTGTCACCGCTCTGTGTTTCCTCTCTTTAAACTGTCACCGCTCTGTGTTTCCACTCTTTAAACTGTCACCGCTCTGTGTTCCCTCTCTTTAAACTGTCACCGCTCTGTGTTCCCTCTCTTTAAACTGTCACCGCTCTGTGTTTCCACTCTTTAAACTGTCACCGCTCTGTTTTTCCGCTCTTTAAACTGTCACCGCTCTGTGTTCCCTCTCTTTAAACTGTCACCGCTCTGTGTTCCTGCTGTTTGAACTGTGTTTATTGTTTACTTTGGCGTCACATCTAACTCATCTACGTACACCGCTGCGATGGGTTTCTATGCTATAGGAATAGACGGAACTGCTGATTCATCCTGTCTGAACTCATTGCTTTTAGTCAAATAGACAGAAGGATGCCACTCTGCCCATCAAACCTGTGCCATCTCCCTGTATAGAACTCCTGTCAGTCCCATGTTCCAGCTCCATCCCTGTTGTCCCTGCAAGTTAGTTTCCCTCAAGCGTCCATCTGATTTCCTTTGGAAATTACTGAATGAGGAACTTCTAAATAACAAACATCCCCTTTCCCAATCCCTTCTGTGCAAAACCCCAGTGCCAAAAATGCGTCATTGATCAGGTGACTGTATCCCCTAGTGACTTGTAAAGATCCAGTCGCATAATAAGTTTAGTGATGTGGTCACCTTCACTCCTCTGGGGAGGGCTAGTCCCTGCTCCCAGATGTTTTACGTCAACCAGCCGGCAGCAGATGTGGCAAAACTCCGAGGGAGCCCCACTTAGGGTATAAAGCCAGCACACAAAAACATTTCCTGGTATATCTTGGAACTGAGAAACACAGGCCATAACTGTGGCATTTCGGACATAACAAAAGGTGATTTTTACCATCATGGCCTGGGCAATCACCAAGCGATCCAGATGACCTGACCATTTCTTTTTATTAATTCATAAGAACATAAGAACATAAGAAATAGGAGCAGGAGTAGGCCATCTAGCCCTTCGAGCCTGCCCCGCCATTCAATAAGATCATGGCTGATCTGTTGTGGCTCAGTTCCACTTTCCCGCCCTCTCCCCATAACCCTTAATCCCCTCTCTTATCAAGAACCCATCAACCCGCTTCTTGAAAATATTTAGCGAGGCAGCCTCCACCACTTCAACGGGCAGAGAATTCCAGAGATTCACCACCCTTTGAGTGAAGAAGTTCCTCCTCAACTCCGTTCTAAACCGCCTCCCCTTTATCTTGAGGCTGTGCCCCCTAGTCCTACTGTCTTTTTTGAGCGGGAAGAGTCTCTCCACCTCTATCCTATCCATCCCATTCATCATCTTATACGTCTCAATGAGATCTCCCCTCATTCTTCTAAACTCTAACGAGTACAAGCCTAGTTTATTCAGCCTCTCCTCATAGCTCAATCCCCTCAACTCCGGTATCAGCCTAGTAAACCTCCTCTGCACTCCCTCCAGGGCCAAAATATCCTTGCGCAGGTGCGGCGCCCAAAACTGCACACAGTACTCCAGCTGCGGCCTCACCAATGCCCTATACAGCTGCAGCAAGACCTCCCTACTTTTATATTCAATCCCCCTCGCTATGAAGGCCAGCATCCCATTTGCCCTCCTGACCACCTGCTGCACCTGCAAGCTGGGTTTTTGCGACATGAGACATGAGACATGGGACATGAGTGTCACTGGCTGGCCAGTATTTATTGCCCATCCCTAGTTGCCCTTGGAGGGCAGTTGAGAGTCAACCACATTGCTGTGGCTCTGGAGTCGCATTTCGGCCAGACCGGGTAAGGACGGCAGATTTCCTTCCCTAAAGGACATTAGTGAACCAGATGGGTTTTTCCGACAATCGACAATGGTTTCATGGTCGTCAGTAGATTCTTAATGCCAGATATTTCTTAATGAATTCAAATTCTACCAGTTGCCGTGGTGGGATTCGAACCCGGGTCCCCAGAATATGAGCTGATTTTATGGATTAATAGTCCAGCGATAAAACCAGAGGGTGGAATGCACATTGGAGCATAATCCTTCAGGGAGTCAGGTAGTTATTATGTAGGGACTGGAGCAGGCAGATAGGCTGTTAAAGGGCAGCTTAGGGCTGCAAGCCCGTGTACAAAGTTCCTGGATACTTTCCAGCCTTCCGGATTAAACACTGAGTTCAACAACTTCAGGGCACGATCTCTCCCGTCCCACCTTCACCTCATTTCCACTGACTTTATTTCACTTCTTCTTCAATCTCGTTCATCCATTCTTATCACTTTTCATTTTTATTTCTACTTTTCCACTTGTGAAATTTCGCTCAGCATCTTGTCTCCAAATCCGCCTCCCCTGCCTCACCCCCTTCAGGGCAACGGCCACATTCCTCAGGTGACCCCCCATCCCCTACTCCCACCCCCAGACGCTACGCCCACCCCCATCCCCTATCCCCATCTCCAGTCCCTATCCCCCACCCCCATCCCCTATCCCCACCCCATCCCCTATCCCCCACCCCCATCCCCTATCCCCATCCCATCCCCTATCCCCACCCCATCCCCTATCCCCACCCCAGCCCCTATCCCCCACCCCCATCCCCATCCCCAGCCCCTATCCCCACCCCATCCCCTATCCCCATCCCCAGGCCCCTACACCCACCCCCATCCCCTATCCCCATCCCCAGCCCCTATCCCCACCCCCATCCCCTATCCCCATCCCATCCCCTACTCCCACCCCAGGCCCCTACACCCACCCCCATCCCCTATCCCCACCCCCATCCCCTATCCCCACCCCCATCCCCTATCCCCACCCCATCCCCTATCCCCACCCCCATCCCCTATCCCCACCCCCATCCCCTATCCCCACCCCATCCCCTATCCCCACCCCCATCCCCTATCCCCACCCCCATCCCCTATCCCCACCCCCATCCCCTATCCCCCACCCCGATCCCCTATCCCCACCCCCATCCCCTATCCCCACCCCCATCCCCTATCCCCACCCCCATCCCCTAGTCCCACCCTCATCCCCTATCCCCACCCCCATCACCTATCCCCCACCCCCATCCCCTACCCCCACCCCCATCCCCTATCCCCCATCTCCAGCCCCTATCCCCACCCCCACCCCCTATCCCCCATCCCCATCCCCTATTCCCCCACCCCCATCCCCTATTCCCCCACCCCCATCCCCTATCCCCACCCCCATCCCCTATCCCCCACCCCATCCCCTATCCCCACCCCCATCCCCTATCCCCCACCCCATCCCCTATCCCCCACCCCCATCCCCTATCCCCACCCCCATCCCCTATCCCCACCCCCATCACCTATCCCCCACCCCCATCCCCTACCCCCACCCCCATCCCCTATCCCCACCCCCAGCCCCTATCCCCACCCCCATCTCCTATCCCCACCCCCATCCCCTATCCCCACCCCATACCCTATCCCCCACCCCCAGACCCAATCCCCACCCCCAGCCCCTATCCCCACCCCCATCCCCTATCCCCACCCCATACCCTATCCCCCACCCCCAGACCCTATCCCCACCCCCATCCCCTATCCCCACCCCCAGCCCCTATCCCCACCCTCATCCCGTGTCCCCATCCCCATCCCCTATCCCCCACCCCCATCCCCTATCCCCACCCCATACCCTATCCCCCACCCCCAGACCCTATCCCCACCCCATCCCCTATCCCCACCCTCATCCCCTGTCCCCATCCCCATCCCCTACCCCCACCCCCATCCCCTATCCCCATCCCCAGCCCCTATCCCCACCCCCATCCCCTATCCCCCACCCCCATCCCCTATCCCCACCCCCAGCCCCTATCCCCACCCCCATCCCCTATCCCCACCCCCATCCCCTATCCCCACCCCATCCCCTACCCCCACCCCCATCCCCTATCCCCACCCCCAGCCCCTATCCCCACCCCATCCCCTATCCCCACCCCATCCCCTATCCCCACCCCCATCCCCTATCCCCCACCCCCATCCCCTATCCCCACCCCCATCCCCTATCCCCCCCCCATCCCCTATCCCCCACCCCCAGCCCCGATCCCCACCCCCATCACCTATCCCCACCCCATCCCCTATCCCCACCCCCATCCCCTATCCCCCACCCCCAGCCCCGATCCCCACCCCCATCCCCTATCCCCACCCCCATCCCCTATCCCCCACCCCCAGCCCCGATCCCCACCCCCATCCCCTATCCCCACCCCCATCCCCTATCCCCCACCCCCAGCCCCGATCCCCCACCCCCATCCCCTATCCCCACCCCCATCCCCTATCCCCACCCTCATCCCCTGTCCCCATCCCCATCCCGTATCCCCACCCCCATCCCCTATCCCCCACCCCCAGCCCCTATCCCCACCCCATCCCCTATCCCCCACCCCCAGCCCCTATCCCCCACCCCAGCCCCTATCCCCACCCTCATCCCCTATCCCCACCCCATCCCCTATCCCCCACCCCCAGCCCCTACCCCACCCCATCCCCTATCCCCCACCCCCATCCCCTATCCCCCACCCCCAGCCCCTATCCCCACCCCCATCTCCTATCCCCACCCCCATCCCCTATCCCCACCCCATACCCTATCCCCCACCCCCAGACCCAATCCCCACCCCCAGCCCCTATCCCCACCCCCATCCCCTATCCCCACCCCATACCCTATCCCCCACCCCCAGACCCTATCCCCACCCCCATCCCCTATCCCCACCCCCAGCCCCTATCCCCACCCTCATCCCGTGTCCCCATCCCCATCCCCTATCCCCCACCCCCATCCCCTATCCCCACCCCATACCCTATCCCCCACCCCCAGACCCTATCCCCACCCCATCCCCTATCCCCACCCTCATCCCCTGTCCCCATCCCCATCCCCTACCCCCACCCCCATCCCCTATCCCCATCCCCAGCCCCTATCCCCACCCCCATCCCTATCCCCCACCCCCATCCCCTATCCCCACCCCCAGCCCCTATCCCCACCCCATCCCCTATCCCCACCCCATCCCCTATCCCCACCCCCATCCCCTATCCCCCACCCCCAGCCCCGATCCCCACCCCCATCACCTATCCCCACCCCATCCCCTATCCCCACCCCCATCCCCTATCCCCCACCCCCAGCCCCGATCCCCACCCCCATCCCCTATCCCCACCCCCATCCCCTATCCCCCACCCCCAGCCCCGATCCCCACCCCCATCCCCTATCCCCACCCCCATCCCCTATCCCCCACCCCCAGCCCCGATCCCCACCCCCATCCCCTATCCCCACCCCCATCCCCTATCCCCACCCTCATCCCCTGTCCCCATCCCCATCCCGTATCCCCACCCCCATCCCCTATCCCCCACCCCCAGCCCCTATCCCCACCCCATCCCCTATCCCCCACCCCCAGCCCCTATCCCCCACCCCAGCCCCTATCCCCACCCTCATCCCCTATCCCCACCCCATCCCCTATCCCCCACCCCCAGCCCCTACCCCACCCCATCCCCTATCCCCCACCCCCAGCCCCTATCCCCCACCCTCATCCCCTATCCCCACCCCCATCCCCTATCCCCACCCCATCCCCTATCCCCCACCCCCAGCCCCTACCCCACCCCATCCCCTATCCCCCACCCCCAATCCCCACCCAATCCCCTATCCCCCACCCCCAGCCCCTATCCCCACCCCATCCCCGATCACCCACCCTCATCCCCTATCCCCACCCCCATCCCCTATCCCCACCCCATCCCCTATCCCCCACCCCCAGCCCCTATCCCCACCCCATCCCCGATCCCCCACCCTCATCCCCTATCCCCACCCCCATCCCCTATCCCCACCCTCATCCCCTATCCCCACCCCATCCCCTATCCCCACCCCAGCCCCTATCCCCACCCCCATCCCCTATCCCCACCCCATCCCCAATCCCCCACCCCATCCCCTATCCCCCACCCCGATCCCCTATCCCCACCCTCATCCCCTGTCCCCATCCCCATCCCCTATCCCCACCCTCATCCCCTATCCTCATCCCCAGCCCCTATCCCCACCCCCAGCCCCTATCCCCACCCTCATCCCCTATCCCCACCCCATCCCCTATCCCCACCCCATCCCCTATCCCCCATCCCCAGCCCCTATCCCCCACCCTCATCCCCTATCCCCCATCCCCAGCCCCTATCCCCCACCCCGATCCCCTATCCCCACCCTCATCCCCTGTCCCCATCCCCATCCCCTATCCCCACCCTCATCCCCTTTCCCCACCCTCATCCCCTATCCCCACCCCCAGCCCCTATCCCCACCCCCATCCCTATCCCCCACCCCCATCCCCTATCCCCCACCCCCATCCCCTATCCCCCACCCCCATCCCTATCCCCCACCCCCATCCCCTATCCCCACCCCCATCCCCTATCCCCACCCTCATCCCCTATCCCCACCCCATCCCCTATCCCCCACCCCCATCCCCTATCCCCCACCCCATCCCCTATCCCCACCCCATCCCCTATCCCCCACCCCCAGCCCCTATCCCCACCCCCATCCCCTATCCCCACCCCATCCCCTATCCCCCACCCCCAGCCCCTATCCCCACCCCATCCCCTATCCCCACCCCATCCCCTATCCCCACCCCATCCCCTATCCCCCACCCCCAGCCCCTATCCCCACCCCATCCCCTATCCCCCACCCCCAGCCCCTATCCCCACCCCATCCCCTATCCCCACCCCATCCCCTATCCCCCACCCCAGCCCCTATCCCCCACCCCCAGCCCCTATCCCCACCCCATCCCCTATCCCCACCCCATCCCCTATCCCCCACCCCCAGCCCCTATCCCCACCCCATCCCCTATCCCCCACCCCCATCCCCTATCCCCACCCCATCCCCTATCCCCACCCCATCCCTATCCCCCACCCTTATCCCCCACCCTGAGCTCCTACCCCGATCCCGAGCCCCTATCCCCCACCCCCATCCCCTATCCCCACCCCATCCCCTATCCCCCACCCCCATCCCCTATCCCCACCCCCATCCCCACCCCATCCCCTAACCCCCATCCCCAGCCCCTATCCCCATCCCCATCCCCCATCCCCACCCCATCCCCTATCCCCCATCCCCAGCCCCTATCCCCCATCCCCATCCCCTATCCCCACCCCCATCCCCTATCCCCACCCCCATCCCCACCCCATCCCCTATCCCCCATCCCCAGCCCCTATCCCCATCCCCAGCCCCTATTCCCATCCCCATCCCCTATCCCCACCCCATCCCCTATCCCCACCCCCATCCCCTATCCCCACCCCCATCCCCACCCCATCCCCTATCCCCCATCCCCAGCCCCTATCCCCATCCCCAGCCCCTATTCCCATCCCCATCCCCTATCCCCACCCCATCCCCTATCCCCACCCCCATCCCCTATCCCCACCCCCATCCCCACCCCATCCCCTATCCCCCATCCCCAGCCCCTATCCCCATCCCCAGCCCCTATTCCCATCCCCATCCCCTATCCCCACCCCATCCCCTATCCCCACCCCCATCCCCTATCCCCACCCCATCCCCACCCCATCCCCTATCCCCCATCCCCAGCCCCTATCCCCATCCCCAGCCCCTATTCCCATCCCCATCCCCTATCCCCCACCCCCATCCCCTATCCCCCACCCCCATCCCCTATCCCCACCCCATCCCCTATCCCCCACCCCCAGCCCCTACCCCCACCCCATCCCTATCCCCCACCCTTATCCCCCACCCTGAGCTCCTACCCCGATCCCGAGCCCCTATCCCCCATCCCCAGCCCCTACCCCCACCCCATCCCTATCCCCCACCCCTATGCCCCACCCTGAGCTCCTACCCCAATCCCGAGCCCCTATCCCCCACACTCATTGTATAAATCGTGCCTGATTCTCTTTGCTTTTAACTCTGATGAAGGATCGTCCAGACTCGAACCGTATTCTCTCCCCCCAGATGCTGTCAGACCTGCTGGGATTTTCCGGCATTTTCTGTTTTTGTACAAAGTTTGTCTTTATTAATTTGTTATTCTGAACAAAGTATGAAGTGTCTTGGTGAAGCCTGAAGTGCCAGGCCATTCCAGGTAAATAACGAGAGACTGGAGGGCCAGTAAACAAAGAGTTCACATTGAAGGTAATTGACACAAGGGGCCAGGGGAGATAGGGAGAAATAGATTCATACACTGGGGTGTCATAGAATCCCTACAGTGCAGGAGGAGGCCATTCAGCCCGTCGGGTCTGCACTGACCACAATCCCACTGAGATCCTATTCCTGTAACTTCTCATATTTACCCTGCTAATCCCCCTGACACTAAGAGTCAAGTTAGCAAGGCCAATCAATGTAACCTGCATATTTTTGGACAGTGGGAGGAATCCAGAGCACCCGGAGGAAACCCACGCAGACACGGGGAGAATGTGCAAACTCCACACTGCCAGTGATTCAAGCTGGGAATCGAACCTGGGACCTTGGTGTTTGAGGCAGCAGTATTACCCACTGTGCCACCATGCCATATTATGTTCTGCATTGCAGTCCCTGGGTCCAAATCCAAATTTTTGAAGAATGGAGTAAAGGTAGATCCCATTTCACTCTATCAAGGGCCTTTTCTGTATCCATGGTTATCAGAACCTCAGGAAGAAATCTCACAACACCAGCTTAAAGCTCACTCCCACCCACCTGACGAAGGAACAGCGTGTTCCAAAAGCTTGTGGCATTTACTACAAATAAACCTGTTGGGCTTTAAGCTGGTGTTGTGAGACTTCTTTCTGTTTTTACCCCAGTCCAACGCCGGCATCTCCACATCATATCTGAGCCCCAGGAAGAGGAGTGTTTGAATGTGTAGAAATAATATCGAAAAGGTGTCTTAAATTGCAAAAGCATTGGAGAAGGGTGGCCCAGTGGCACAGTGGTTAAGCACTGCTGCCTCACAGCTCCAGAGACCTGGGTTCAATTCCTGGCTTAGGTCACTGTCTGTGTGGAGTTTGCGTGTTCTCCTCGTGTCCGTGAGGATTTTCTCCAGGCGCTCCGCTTTCCTCCCACAGTCCAAAGAAGTGCTTGTTGAGCATACTAAATGTTCCTTACTGACCCGGGATGTGTAGGTTAGAAGGATTAACGGGGTAAATGTGTGGAGTTACGGGGATAGGGGCTGGGTGGGATTGCTGTCAGTGCAGGCTCGATGGGCGAAGGTCTCCTTCTGCACAGTAGGGATTCCATGACTGCCTGGTCAGGAGAGAATCCGGACGGAACAGCTTCAAGATGGTGGGCTAAGGCTTTAGCCTATATGCTGACCTCCAGATTAAAAAGGGAACGAGACCTGTGTGAAATGCAATGCAGAGAATCCTTATCCCATTCTAAACCTATCCTCAGGCTGGGACTGTTCACCCCTCCTGCAATGTGCTTTCCGGCGGTGAAGGTGGCTCACCGTGGGACAGTGGTGGGATCTTCCAGTCCTGCCGAAGTCAATGGCATCTTGCGTTGTTCACCGACTGCACCATCGGGAGCCCGTCACGAAGGTCTGGAAGACATCACCAGCGGAAAGGCCTGGAAAATTCAGCCCATCAGGATGTCAATATTATCAAAGAGATTGTGAAATAAATCAGGACCTGAAAGGAGGTCTGAGGTATAAAGAATGGAATAAAGAAGTTTAAATTGATCACTGATTCCCAGGTGGCTGGATGGGGGCTGACTCTGTTGGAATGGTGATCCTATAATAATTTGAGACAGAGAGCAGACTTGTGAAGGATCTATCTTTCACCCAACTCAGAGAACGTACAATGTACTCTATATAGAAGCTTTTCTGTTTGTTTAGTAGCAAGAAGATCATATTGAGTCTGTAAAGCCAGACGTTGTTTGTACAATACCAGGGCAATAGCAGAGTGCTGGCCCTCGGTCAATCAACTGGGGCCATTCTGAGGCCTGGGGGCCTTTGTGAAGTTGAGAAACAGGTAGAATTATTTATCCGCTTGGGTAAGCTTCATATTCTCCCAAGGAAAGGACTGGAGTAGGATTGAGTTCTACAAGAGCATTTACTTGTGAGGAAATGAATGATAGTAAAATCTGGGTTTGCCAGAAAAAGAAGATTAAATGGCCAAGGTGGATGAGAAACAGGTTGGCCATTGCTCAGAATAAGGGGGCGTGATCACAGATTACAGAACAATTGTATACACAAGGGTGAATGAACCAGAACAGCCTCTTGTCAAGGACAAAATGGTCAAGACATGAGCAAGTGTGCTAAACAGGAGAGAAAATGGAAAAGTGTGTTGCTGAGGGGTATAGGGAGCGCAGTGAGTCTCCCAAGCTGTGTCTACCCAAAGAAGATTTGATGGCTCAGGCTGATTTTGATATTTGTTTATTAAATATCAATAAATATTTAATATTAAATTAAATTGTAGGCTTACATTAACGCAGCAATGAAGTTACTGTGAAAGTCCCCGAGTCGCCACACTCCAGCACCATTAGGGTACACTGAGGAAGAAGTTAGCATGGCCAATGCACCTAACCAGTTTGTCTTTCGGACTGTGAGAGGAAACCGGATCACCCGGAGAAAACGCACGCAGACACGGGGGGAACGTGCAAACTCCACACAGACAGTGACCCAAGCCGGGAATCGAACCCAGATCGCTGGCGCTGATAGGCCACAGTGTTAACCAGGAGGCGTAGATTTAGGGTTAGACGTAGGCGGTTTTCGTGGGGATTCAAGCGGAAATCTTTTCAGAGGGCGATGGGGACCTGGAACTCACCCATCAGATTGGTCAGCAGCTCTCTAATCCCTCCGGACACAGCGCTGCAGTGGCCAGAAGAGGCACTGCAGGGAGCTGTCTGGCGCTAAGTCCCAGGAGCTGGAGGACAGGTAAGGGGCAGGGGTCACAGGAGGGGAAGGGTGGGTAAGACCTGAGGGATCACAAGAAGGCAGGGGAGGTGACTGGGGGTGGGTTGCAGGGAGATCCGGAGGATTCTGGGCTGGATGCCCCTGGTCAGAAGGGGGCTTTGGATGGAGGCACCCAAAATCCAGTTACATTACTTTATGCACTCCCCCCAGTCACACCGGAAATCTGGGCCCAGTATGATAGCGAGGAGCGAGAACCCTTTCTATTTTTTTATATCAGTGTATTACGGAGCCATCATTTTAAATGAATCAGCATCTTATACCAAAAAAGATCCATCCCCAAATGTAGAAGACCATTGGGCAGGAGTCTTTGCCAGCCCCTCCCACTCTCCCGTGGCGTATTTTCCATCAGCAGAGGAGGCACGCCATTGTTCGGCACTGGGATCTTCCAGTCCCGCCGATTTCTCGTTGTATGCCCCTCATCTTCCGCCACCTGGAAACACGGCGTAGGAGGGTCACCATTGGCGGGACTGGAAGATCCTGTTAACAGGGAGGGCTGGAAATTTTTTTTTTCCTCAGGGAAAATTGAGCAACTGTGGAAACAATCCTTGCCCTTCGACTTTGCTCAGATTCCCCAGCCGGGCTTCCCTTTCTCTCTGTTTGTGAAGCTGGAGTGAATTAGTGCAACAAATGAACATTTCTTCTTTAATGTCTCGCCAGGCTTATTGCTTTCCACGCCAGTGTTGGAACAAGAACTGGAGAGGCTGTTCGCCCCACCCACGTCGGGTGCAGACAGCTGGGACTATACATCAAGACAACTTGATTGGCACCCCACCCTTAAGCAGCCGCCACCTCCGCCCTCCGCGGTGTACCCGACCTACCAGAATCACTGCAAGATTCACCAAGCCTCCTGCAAAGGCACCTCCCAAACCCTACCACCCCTGCCACCGAGAAGGACAAGGGCAGCGGATTCAAGGCATCGCCACCTCCAAGTCACTCACCTTGGAAACAGATCTCTGTTCCCTCGCACTCACTGGATCACCATCCCGGAACTCCCTCTTTAACACCATTGTTGGATCCTTAGCTTTCACATTGTTGGAGAAGTCGAACTAATTAGGTGTCAGCCCAATGGATGGCACTCCTACCCCTAAGAGAGAAGATACTGTTTTCAAATCCCAATCCAAACCACCTGAACCATGAATCTACGATCTATTTGCAGTGCCGAGGGACTGTTGCACTGTCAGAGGTGCCATCTTTCGGATGAGATGTCAAATCAAGTACCCAACTTTTAAATTTAAGTTTTAAATTTATTTTTGAGGGTCACAAGTAGGCTTATATTAACACTGCAATGAAGTTACTGTGAAAATCCCCTATTCACCACAATCTGGTGCCTGTTTGGTAACACTGGAGGAGAATTTAGCATGGCCAACGCACCTAACCAGCATGTCTTTTGGACCGTGGGAGGAAACCGGAGTACCTGGAGGAAACCCATGCAGACATGAGGAGAATGTGCAAACTCCACACAAGACAGTCACCCGTAGTTGGAATTGAACCCGGGTCCCTGGCACTGTGAGGCAGCAATGCTAACAACTGTGCCACCATGCCTCCCTTTTAGGCCCCAGTGGGGGTAGCGGTGTGGCAATGTCACTGGACTAGTCATCGAGAGGCCCAGACTAATGTTCTGGGTACACGGGTTCAAATCACATTAAAGCAGCTGGAGAAACTTCAATTAATAAAACTCTGGAATATAAAAGCTAGTCTCAAGTAATGGTGACCATGAAACTATGAATGTTTGTTGTGATGACAATTCACTAATGCCTTTTAGAGAAGGAAATTCTCACAATTTAAATAGAGTTTGTGTTTTTATATGCTCTGTTTGTGAACAGAACTCCCACTCACCTGATGAAGGAGCAGTGCTCCGAAAGCTTATGGCTTATGCTACCAAATAAACCTGTTGGACTTTAACCTGGTGTTGTGAGACTTCTTACTGTGTTTACCCCAGTCCAATGCCGGCATCGCCACATCAGTGATACGGATGCCAGTCCCATCTCATCTCAACCATTTTCCCAGAAGCAGGATTGGGGGGCGACAGTATTGGGGTCCCCAGCTGCAAAAACCAGTTCAGGGCCTACTGTCAGAGGCCAAGTAGCATTTTCCATTCAGCCTCCATCTCTAAGTTGCCCTTTAGTGTAGGGGGGATTAGCAAGGTAAATTGATGAGGTTACAAGGAAAACTAAGGCCTGGGTGGGATTGTTTTTGGAGCAGGCCCGATGACTGCTTATGCACTGTGGGGATTCTACGATTTCTTCTGGGGTGCCAGGGTCTAGGGCAGCTGGAGTTGGCACCCTGGCAGCAGACCAGGAGAGGCACTGCAGACAGTCCTGGAGACCCTCCAAGCCTCTCTGCCCGCCTGGCTGCGGCTCTGGAATTAAACCCGGGTCTCTGGCTGCTGTGGGGCAGCAGTGCTAACCACGGCACCACCGTGCCGCCCTTATCATATGGTTATTTGTGGGATCTTGCTGTGCGTCAAGAGGCAGCTGTCATTCCTACATCATGGCAGTGAACGCTGTTCAAAAGTACCTACACTGGCTGGACAGAGCCTTGGATTCTCCCGAGATGGCGATAAATAAATATAAACTTAAATGTTAAGATAGTTGTGATAAATCTGGAATAAGTTAAACTGTGGGTCTAAGGCAAAGAGGCGACAGATTGAAACTAGTTAAATGTATCTTTAGGAACAATAACAGGAAGCTTGGTGATCAATCCTTGGAACAGAATCCCGACTAGAATCATTACCACTGGGATTGTGTCTTTCTGTACAGATGAATTCATAATGACCACGTCTTCTCTTGTGACTGAATGGTGTTTCCGCACAATCTTCATGGAAGGGTAAACACTGCCACCCGGAGGACAGGCATTGTATTGTTCGAAACGGTGGAGAGAGAAAAGTTGGCCGAGCCTGGCACATTATGCTAAGTCATGATGTGGAGATGTCGGTGTCGGACTGGGGTAAACACAGTAAGAAGTCTCTCAGCCCCAGGTTAAAGTCCAACAGGTTTATTTGGAAGTAAAGGCTTTCGGAATGCTGCTCCTTCATCAGTGAGTGGGGAGTTCTGATCACAAACAGGGCATACAAAGGTGTGTGCTGTTATATACAAAATAAATCTGTTGGACTTTAACCTGGTGCTGTGAGACTTCTTACTACATTACGCTAAGCCGCCTCTCACTGTGTAGTTAATTCCGCCATTTTGTTTGTTACTTGAAGGTCACTCCACCCTTTAAGTTACCTCGAGTCTTAGACTCGTTCGCCGCGAGTGATTTTGTCATCGATGGTCACGGATAATTAGCAGGAGAATAGCTTTCCGACGTTCTGGAAAGATCTTGCTGCATCAAGTTACAAAAACAAAGTCCAAGATAATAAACAAAGCTCAAAGAGTGCCCTGAAACAGGGGGGGCAATTTCTTAGCATGGCCAATCAATCTAATCCGCACATCTTTGGACTGTGGGAGGAAACCAGAGCACCCAGAGGAAGCCCACACAGACACGAGGAGAATGTGCAAACTCCACACAGACAGTGACCCAAGCCAGGAATCGAACCCAGGACCCTGGAGCTGTGAAGCAGCAGTGCTAACCACTGTGCTACTGTGCCGCCCCACAGTCAGTTTCATGGAATGTGTTAAAAGAAGCCTGGAGTGTTCAGTGCAGTTTTAGTGTCCTTACGTGAAGAAGGATCTATAGGGTCCCTACAGTGCAGAAGGAGGCCATTCAGCCCATCTCGTCTGCATCAACTCTCCAGCAGAGTATCTTACCCAGGCCACATTTGCCCCACTAATTCCCCTATCTTGGGACGCTAAGGGAGAATTTAGCATGGCCAATCAACCTAACCTGCACACCTTTGGACTGTGGGAAGAAACCAAGACACCGGAGAAAACCCACGCAAACACGGGGAGAATGTGTAAACTCCACACAGACAGTGACCCAATGTTGGAATCAAACTCATTGTGCTACTGTGCCACCCTTGCTACAGAGGGACTACAGGAAACGTGTACCAGGCTGATCCCTGGGATGGCAGGTCTGTCATTTGAGGAGAGACTAAGTCGGTTTGGATTATATTCACTGGAATTTAGAAGAGTGAGAGGGGATCCCATAGAAACTTATAAAATTCTAACAGGGTTAGACAGGGTTGCCCCTACTGTCCCAAGATGTGTAGTTTAGGGGGATTTGCAGGGTAAATACATGGGGGTAGGGTCTGAGTGGTGCAGGCTTGATGGGTCGAATGGGCCTTCTGCGCTATTGGGATTCTATGATTCTATACCTCACTAACTATTCCTTTTAGGACCCCAGGTTGAAGTCCATCAGAACCCACATATTTGTTAGTGAGCAACTCTAACAATTTCCTCAGTACCACTTCCCTGTTGGTGGCGATTTTCCTGAATTCCATTTTCCCTTCCATTTACGGCTATTTCTGGGATGCCTCCTCTGTAGTGAAGACCGATGCAAAATCCCAGTTCAGTTCATCTGCCATTTCCTTACATTCCATTATCAATCCGCCAGACTCACTCAGTGTCCCACCCGCCATGGGAATCATAGTGGGGGTGGGGGATAGATAACACAAACGCCCTTTGACCTCGGGTGAAATTTTCTGGATTTGGGACGAGCATAGCCAGAAAATCCCGTTCCATTTCCATGGTACAAATGCTCATTCTGTTACCCCTTTTCTTAATTAAACATCTACAGAAACTCTTACTATCTGTCTTTATATTTTAGCTCACTTCCTCTCATAGCTAATGTTTCCTTCCTTATCAGTCTTTTGGTGATTCATTGCTTTTTTTTAAATATTCGGTTCAAACATCTGACCCACAATCTACCTTTATGCAATTATATTCTTTCTCTTTCAATGTGATACTATCTTTAATTATTTCATTTAACTATGGATGGTGGGCTCTCCGCTTGGAAATTTTCTTTCCCGTTGAAATGTAGCTATTCTGTGGGGATAGATCTTCCGGCCCTCTCTTTTTCAAGTCTGCTGAAGACAACCCCCACTAGAAACTTGGTACAGGGGTTTGCAGCCCTGGGCTGCCCTGGAGTAGCAGCCCCCAGCTGCTCCAGTGTATACTTACTACATGGCTCCCAGCTATATTCTGCCCAAGAGAGGGCTCCACCCTCTGGGGTGATCACTCTTTCGCAGTTCCCATTGATCCCTCAAGCCAGGTAGCCCTCTTTCATTATTTAGAATCGTAGAATCCCTACAGCGCAGAAAGAGGCCATTCGGCCCATCTGCACCAACCATAATCCCACGCGGGCTCTATTCCTGTAACCCAGCATATTTACCCTGTTAATCTCCTGGGTCAATTTAGCATGGCCAGTCAACCTAACCCGCACACCTTTGGACTGTGGAAGGAAACTGGAGCACCCAGAGGAAACCCACTCAGACACGGGGAGAACATACAAAATCCACACAGACGGTGACCCGAGCTGGGAATTGAACCTGGGTCCCTGGCGCTGTGAAGCAACAGTGTAAACCACTGTGCCGCTGTCTTAAAAGAGACACCCACCACATACACCACACCCTTTCCCCGTTTATTTTACACAATTTTCAAAATCAATTTAGCCAAACCCACAGTTTAAATAAATTATACTCACAAGTTAAATATTTGTAAATCAATTGTTCAGTGATGAAGTCTTGAGGCTTGCATTTAACATAACATCACTTCAATTAACCAGTGTTCCAAATGTGGTTTTGGGTGGGACTCTCCAGGGCAGGTTTGCTGCTTTTCGAGTTTCTATCCTAGACCACGCGCTGACCATAGACTACACGCTTTACTCTGACGATGCTGTCACTCCCCAATCCCCCATTGATCCTTTTCCCTATCAAACACCTTACTGTACAATGCTGCAGGTACCATCAGCACAATAGAACACAGTCCTGTGTCTTGACAACTCATTCACAAACTCAGTCTGTCCCTTGTGAAGGAAATGGTCACAGTGCTCTAATTCTGGTACTTGGCTTGTGTGATAACATTCCTTCTCTTCCGGATGTTTCTATTCAGCGTGTTTTTCATCAACCATGTTTTCACATTAGTTTTTGTGCATTTCTTATTGTGTGACCATTTCAACAATTTTTTTCTGGTGTATAGGGGCAATTCTCCTGTCCCCCTGCTAATGCCTGGGGGCACCTTGGCACCGCTCATCAGGCATTAGGTAGTGCCAGGGGGCTGGCATATTGAAGGGGAGGGCTTAGGGCACGATCAGTGGGGGTAGGGGTCTCGCTGCCTCTCTGAATTGGAATCGATCGGGGATGGAGGGAGCCAACAATCAGGGCAGCCTCGAGGAGGCGGGGGGTGGTCAATAAGGGAGGGGGGCTGCCGAGAGGTGGGTCTGCCAGGGAGGATGGGGGGAACCTCCACTGGAGGGGTGGGGGGGGGCATGCTGGAGATTGGGCAGTCTGGGGCAGGGGAGGTGCGGAGCTGACCCAGGAATGGTTGGGTGGGTCACAAATCGGGCCATGGGGGGGTTGGGGGGGGGAGCAGTGCTGCAATGGGTCCTGGGCTGACCAGCGATCAGCCAGCAAAGAGGAGGCTGACAGTTTGGGGCCACTGTGCGTGCGCAAAATTCCAGAGTTCCACTGCGCATGTGCTGAGTTCCAGAGTTCCACTGCACATGCACAGTGTTACAGAGTTCCATTGCGCACGTGCAGAGTTCCAGAGTTCCACTGCGCATGCACAGAGTTCCAGGGCTCGGGTCTGACCCAGGAATGGTTAGGTGGGTCACAAATCGGGCCATGGAGGGGTTGGGGGGAAGCAGTGCTGCAGGGGTCCTGGGCTGACCAGCGATCAGCCAGCAAAGAGGAGGCTGACAGTTTGGGGCCACTGTGTGTGCGCAAAATTCCAGAGTTCCACTGCGCATGCACTGAGTTCCAGAGTTCCACTGTGCGTGTGCAAAATTCCAGAGTTCCACTGCACATGCACAGTGTTCCAGAGTTCCATTGCACACGTGCAGAGTTCCAGAGTTCCACTGCGCATGCACAGTGTTCCAGAGTTCCATTGCGCATGCGCAGAGTTCCAGAATTCCACTGCACATGCACAGTGTTCCAGAGTTCCACTGCACACGTGCAGATTTCCAGAGTTCCACTGCGCATGCACAGAGTTCCAGAGTTCCACTGCGCATGCACAGTGTTCCAGAGTTCCATTGCGCATGTGCAGAGTTCCAGACTTACACTGCACGTGCGCAGAGTTCCTGAATTCCACTGCACATGCACAGAGTTCCGAGTTCCACGGCGCACGTGCAGAGTTCCACTGCACATGCGCTGAGTTCCAGAGTTCCACTGTGCGTGTGCAAACTTCCAGAAATCCACTGCACGTGCGCTTAGTTCCAGAATTCCAGTGCACATGCACAGTGCTCCCGAGTTCCACTGCACATGCGCAGTGTTCCAGAGCTCCATTGCGCACGTGCAGAGTTCCAGAATTCCACTGCACATGCACAGAGTTCCAGAGTTCCACTGCACATGCACAGTGTTCCAGAGCTCCATTGCGCACGTGCAGAGTTCCAGAATTCCACTGCACATGCACAGTGTTCCAGAGTTCCACTGCACACGTGCAGATTTCCAGAGCTCCACTGCGCATGCACAGAGTTCCAGAGTTCCACTGCACATGCACAGTGTTCCAGAGCTCCATTGCGCACGTGCAGAGTTCCAGAATTCCACTGCACATGCACAGTGTTCCAGAGTTCCACGGCACATGCACACTGTTCCAGAGTTCCATTGCACACGTGCAGAGTTCCAGTGTTCCACTGCACATGCACAGTGTTCCAGAATTCCACTGCACATGCGCAGAGTTCCAGAGTTCCACTGCATATGCACAGTGTTCCAGAGCTCCATTGCGCATGTGCAGAGTTCCAGGAATCCACTGCACATGCACAGTGTTCCAGAGTTCCATTGCGCAGGTGCAGAGTTCCAGAGTTCCATTGCACATGCAGTGTTCCAGAGTTCCACTGCACATGCAGTGTTCCAGAGTTCCACTGCACATACACAGTGTTCCAGTGTTCCACTGCATATGCACAGTGTTCCAGAGTTCCATTGCACACGTGCAGAGTTCCAGAGTTCCACTGCACATGCACAGTGTTCCAGAGTTCCATTGCGCAGATGCAGAGTTCCAGAGTTCCACTGCACATGCGCTGAGTCCCAGAGTTCCATTGCACATGCAGTGTTCCAGAGTTCCACTGCACATGCAGTGTTGCAGAGTTCCACTGCACATGCACAGTGTTCCAGAGTTCCACTGCACATGCGCTGAGTCCCAGAGTTCCATTGCACATGCAGTGTTCCAGAGTTCCACTGCACATGCAGTGTTCCAGAGTTCCACTGCACATGCACAGTGTTCCAGAGTTCCACTGCACATGCGCTGAGTCCCAGAGTTCCATTGCACATGCAGTGTTCCAGAGTTCCACTGCACATGCAGTGTTCCAGAGTTCCACTGCACATGCACAGTGTTCCAGAGTTCCACTGCACATGCACAGTGTTCCAGAGTTCCACTGCACATGCACAGTGTTCCAGTGTTCCACTGCACATGCACAGTGTTCCAGAGTTCCACTGCACGTGCACAGAGTTCCAGAGTTCCACTGCACATGCACAGTGTTCCAGAGTCCCATTGCGCACGTGCAGAGTTCCAGAGTTCCACTGCACGTGCGGGGAGTTCCAGAGTTCCACTGTACATGCACAGTGTTCCAGAATTCCACTGCACATGCACAGAGTTCCAGAGTTCCATTGCACATGTGCAGAGTTCCAGAATTCCACTGCACATGCACAGAGTCCCAGAGTTCCATTGCACATGTGCAGAGTTCCAGAATTCCACTGCACATGCACAGAGTCCCAGAGTTCCACTGCACATGTGCAGAGTTCCAGAATTCCACTGCACATGCACAGAGTCCCAGAGTTCCATTGCACATGTGCAGAGTTCCAGAGTTCCACTGCACATGCGCTGAGTTCCAGAGTTCCATTGCACATGCAGTGTTCCAGAATTCCACTGCACATGCACAGTGTTCCAGAGTTCCACTGCACATGCACATTGTTCCAGAGTTCCATTGCGCAGGTGCAGAGTTCCACTGCACATGCGCTGAGTTCCAGAGTTCCACTGCACATGCAGTGTTCCAGTGTTCCACTGCACATGCACAGTGTTCCAGAGTTCCATTGCGCACGTGCAGAGTTCCAGAGCTCCACTGCACATGCACAGAGTTCCAAAGTTCCACTGCACATGCGCAGTGTTCCAGAGTTCCATTGCACACATGCAGAATTCCAGAGTTCCACTGCACATGCACAGTGTTCCAGAGTTCCACTGCACATGCACAGAGTTCCAGAGTTCCACTGCACATGCACAGTGTTCCAGAGTCCCATTGTGCACGTGCAGAGTTCCAGAGTTCCACTGCACGTGCGGGGAGTTCCAGAGTTCCACTGTACATGCACAGTGTTCCAGAATTCCACTGCACATGCACACTGTTCCAGAGTTCCATTGCACATGCACAGTGTTCCAGAGTTCCATTGCACACGTGCAGAATTCCAGAGTTCCACTGCACATGCACAGAGTTCCAGAGTTCCATTGCACACGTGCAGAGTTCCAGAGCTCCACTGCACATGCACAGAGTTCCAGAGTTCCACTGCACATGCGCAGTGTTCCAGAGTTCCATTGCACACGTGCAGAGTTCCAGAGTTCCACTGCACATGCGCTGAGTTCCAGAGTTCCATTGCACATGCAGTGTTCCAGAGTTCCACTGCACATGCAGTGTTCCAGAGTTCCACTGCACATGCACAGTGTTCCAGAGTTCCACTGCACGTGCACAGAGTTCCAGAGTTCCACTGCACATGCACAGTTTTCCAGAGTCCCATTGCGCACGTGCAGAGTTCCAGAGTTCCACTGCACGTGCGGGGAGTTCCAGAGTTCCACTGTACATGCACAGTGTTCCAGAATTCCATTGCACATGCACAGTGTTCCAGAGTTCCATTGCACACGTGCAGAATTCCAGAGTTCCACTGCACATGCACAGAGTTCCAGAGCTCCACTGCACATGCACAGAGTTCCAGAGTTCCACTGCACATGCGCAGTGTTCCAGAGTTCCATTGCACACGTGCAGAGTTCCAGAGTTCCACTGCACATGCACAGAGTTCCAGAGCTCCACTGCACATGCACAGAGTTCCAGAGTTCCACTGCTCATGCGCAGCGTTCCAGAGTTCCATTGCACACGTGCAGAGTTCCAGAGTTCCACTGCACATGCACAGCGTTCCAGAGTTCCATTGCACACGTGCAGAGTTCCAGAGTTCCACTGCACATGCACAGAGTTCCAGAGCTCCACTGCACATGCACAGTGTTCCAGAGTTCCATTGCACACTTGCAGAGTTCCAGAGTTCCACTGCACATGCACAGTGTTCCAGAATTCCACTGCACGTGTGCAGAGTTCCAGAGTTCCACTGCGCAGGCGCAGAGTTCCAGAATTCCGCTGCACGTGTGCAGAGTTCCAGAGTTCCACTGCGTATGCGCAGAGTTCCAGAATTCCACTGCACGTGTGCAGAGTTCCAGAGTTCCACTGCGCATGCGCAGAGTTCCAGAATTCCACTGCACGTGTGCAGAGTTCCAGAGTTCCACTGCGCATGCGCAGAGTTCCAGAATTCCACTGCGCATGCGCAGAGTTCCAGAATTCCACTGCGCGTGTGCAGAGTTCCAGAGTTCCACTGCGCATGCGCAGAGTTCCAGAATTCCACTGTGCATGCGCAGAGTTCCAGAATTCCACTGCGCATGCGCAGAGTTCCAGAATTCCACTGCGCGTGTGCAGAGTTCCAGAGTTCCACTGCGCATGCGCAGAGTTCCAGAATTCCACTGTGCATGCGCAGAGTTCCAGAATTCCACTGCGCATGCGCAGAGTTCCAGAATTCCACTGCGCGTGTGCAGAGTTCCAGAGTTCCATTGCACACGTGCAGAGTTCTAGAGTTCCACTGCGCATGTGCAGAGTTCCATTGCACACGTGCAGAGTTCTAGAGTTCCACTGCGCGTGTGCAGAGTTCCAGAGTTCCATTGCACACGTGCAGAGTTCTAGAGTTCCACTGCGCATGTGCAGAGTTCCATTGCACACGTGCAGAGTTCTAGAGTTCCACTGCGCGTGTGCAGAGTTCCAGAGTTCCATTGCACACGTGCAGAGTTCTAGAGTTCCACTGCGCATGTGCAGAGTTCCATTGCACACGTGCAGAGTTCTAGAGTTCCACTGCGCGTGTGCAGAGTTCCAGAGTTCCATTGCACACGTGCAGAGTTCTAGAGTTCCACTGCGCGTGTGCAGAGTTCCAGAGTTCCATTGCACACGTGCAGAGTTCCAGAGTTCCACTGGACATGCGCAGAGTTCTGGAGTTGTCAGGCTCCCTGGCCCCGCCCCCTGAAATGTAATGATATTCACGCTGGTACCCTCTGTACTGCACAGCGTGTGGGAGATACTACTGTGAACTCTGCTGAAAATAATAGCATAAATTACTCCAGTTTTCCCACAAATTCAACACTTAGAATCCCAGTCATAATCTCTGATCCTTCTCTGCCTGACTTGCTGCTTTTTCAAGTTCACTTCACGTAACTTTATCAACTGAGTGGCTTCACTTTCCAATCTCATCCTCTGCATCAACTAATCTTCTGCTTGGACCTGAATAGTTTTTTTATTTCACACATCCACTTCCTCCTCAGCCTGAGTTTTCTTTTGCAGTCTGTCTCCGCCAGTTGCAGTTTGGTCTGAGCCCGTTCCAGCTCCTGCATTGTTTTTCTAATAACTCTTTTCCTTTATCTTGATATTCACCTGAAGTACCCTTACATAAACCAACAATTTTAAGTGGTTCCTCCTTGGTAAAAAAGTTTTCTGCAGAAATCACAGCCTTCAACCTATTTCTGAATTTGTTCCAACTCGCTTCTATTTCCTCACTATTGCATTCCCAATCTCTCACTCAGTTAAGAGCTGATTTGTCCCTCTCCGATAATTAAACTATTCTGGTTTCTGATTCTTCTTTTCCTTTCTCCTACACTTCCCGTTGCCTCGGAAAGGCAACCAGCATAATCCAGAACCCCACGCACCACCCCCCCACCCCCCCAGACATTCTCTCTTGCACCTTCTTCCATCAGGAAAAAGATACAAAAGTCTGACGTCACGTACCAACTGACTCAAGAACGGCTTCTTCCCTGCTGCTGTCAGGTTTTTGAATGGGCCGACCTCACATTAAGTCGATCTTTCTCTACACCGTAGCTATGACTGTAACTTTGCATTCTGCACCCCATCCTTTCCTTCCCTATGAACGGTATGCTTTGTAGAGCAAGAAACAATATTTTTCACTGTATCCTAACACATGTGACAATAATAAATCAAATCAAATTCATTGTGTTTCTTTTTCTTAGCTTTGATAAAGATGGACCACTTCTCCTTTCGATTCGGGTCACAAATGTTTACCTGATTTTCTACTTGTTGTAGTTCTCGGTTACGTTTATCCAACTCTTTTCATTCTTGCTTCTTCTGCTGTGGCTTGTCTTACTTTCTGACTGATTGCAGCTTTACCGTTTGCTTGTAGCTCATTGCTAAAACTTTCAGGGAACTCCTCATAACAGAACAAGAGACTAGGACTCAACTGAATCTTGCTTTCTTTCAGCTCTTCATTTAGGGTCTTCTGTTGCCCTCTTTCAGTGTCTTTTATTGTTGCCACCCCGTCCCCTCCTTCCAGGGTCTTTTAGTGCCCTCCTGGGTCTTTGTGCCCACCTTCTAGCGCCCATCAGTGCCCTCCTTCTGCAAAGTTTTCCAGTGCTTACTCCCATGCCTCTCCAGGGCTTTCAATGCTACCCCCTCTTCAGTATCTTTTACTGCCTACTCTGAGTCTGGCATTGCATCTTTCTTGAGGGCTTATTACCTCCTCTGAGCTCCAGAGTTGCCTTTCGCTTGAGGTCTTAATGTCCTCCACTGAGGTCTTGCGTTCTATCAGGGGACACTGATTTTCCTGTCCCTTGACCTTTGTTGTCCTTCTTGTGGTTGTTGCATTTCAATGTTTTACAACTTTATAAGTTCTAAACTGCTTTAAGACTGTCAACCTTTTTTTAACAGCCTATAGTTGCTTTCTCTCTCTCTCTGTGCTTTTCCAGTTCTTCTGGAGTTTTGGTGGGAAACTGCAGCCCTCCCTTTCAGACCTTTTCTAAAACAGTTTGACTCACTTTTTTAGCTATGGAAGACATCCTCTTGCTTCTTCCAGGTCAAGGCAGAAACCAACTAATCTGCTGCATTCTCAGCATATGAGCTGCCTTGTGCAGACAAATCAGCACCATGTAAAACAGAGCTGAATTTTAAACATACCCTTTACATGAAAACATGATTTTAAAAAAGACTTAAAGGCACAGTATCATCACAAAGGAACAATAAGGTTTTTATTGATAAAGAGAAACTTGAAGCAGAGGTTTGCAGCTCTGGGCTGCCTTGAAGCAGCTGCTCCAGTCTTGACATGTTTACAGATGGCTTCCAGATGTAATCTGCCCAATAGGACTCCACCCTCTGGGATGATCACTCACTTTCATTTCCCATTGGTCCCTTAAGCCAGGTGATCTTCTTCTGTTGCGCTATCTTAAAGATGTGGAGATGTCGGTGTTGGATTGGGGTAAAGACAGTCTCACAACACCAGGTTAAAGTCCAACAGGTTTATTTGGTTGCAAAAGCCATTAGCTTTCAGAGCGCTGCCCCTTCGTCAGGTGAGTGGGAGTTCTGCTCACAAACAGGGCATATAAAGACACAAACTCAATTTACAAAATAATAGTTGGACAGGTAATCAAGTCTTAAAGGCACAGACCATGTGACTGTACAATGTGACAATGTGACAATGTACACTCACCTGACGAAGGGGCAGTGCTCCGAAAGCTAGTGGCTTTTGCTACCAAATAAACCTGTTGGACTTTAACCCTGGTGTTGTGAGACTGCTTACTGTCTTAAAGAGACAGACACCACAATCACTCTACCTTTCTGACAAATTCCCTTTACATCTTACATTGTACCCCATTCTACATCAGGGTTCCTGTTGTGGGGGTGGGAGGGAGGCTGTACCCCACTTCTCATCTCCACCCAAACCATTTCCATATCCTGCTTTCCTGATTTTAAGCCATCCTCTCTATTGTGCTAATACCATCATTAATTCACAGAGCCACCCCTCCACCTTTTCCAAGCTCCCTGCCTTCCTAAATTCCAGTGGGGAGTTGATGGCCTAGTTGTATTATCACCGGACTATTAATCCAGGAACTCAGTTACTGTTCTGGGGACTTGCGTTCAAATCCCACCATGGCAGATATTGGAATCTGAATTTTAAAAAAATCTGGAATTAAGAATCTACTGATGATCATAAAACCCTTGTTGATTGTCGGAGAATCCCATCTAGTTCACTGATGTCCTTTAGGGAAGCAAAGAAAGAACAAAGAAAATTACAGAATGGGAACAGGCCCTTTGGCCCTCCAAGATGCGCCAACCATGCTGCCCAATTGAACTAAAACCCCCTATCCTCCCGGGGACTGTATCCCTCTATTCCCATTCCATTCATGTATTTGTCCAGACACCCCTTAAAACTTACTATCATATCTGCTTTCACTACCTCCCCTGGCAGCGATTTCCAGGCACCCATCACCCTCTGTGTAAAAAATTTGCCTCATACATCTCCTTTAAACCTTGCCCCTCGCACCTTAAACCTACGCCCCCTAGTAATTGACTCTTCCACCCTGGGAAAAAGCTTCTGACTATCCACTCTGTCCATGCCTCTCATAATCTTAGAGACGTCCATCAGGCCACACCCCAATCTTCATTGTTCGAGTGAGAACAAACCAAGTTTCTCCAACCTCTCCTCATAGCTAATGCCCTCCAAATCAGGAAACATCTTGGTAAATAGGAGAGGTTGGGAAGACTACTTGGTTTGTTCTCACTCCGATCAATGAAGCATCTGGAGGTCGTGGCTGATGGCACGTCTCCTAAGCTACCAGAGTGATACCTCAGGGTGGAAGAGTCAATACTAGGGGCGTAGGTTTAAGGTGCGAGGGGCAAGGTTTTAAAGGATGCTGATGAAGGCAAGCATACCATTCTTTTTTCACTGCGTGTGATGGGTGCCTGTACACATAGATCCTTCTGCCTATCAATACTCTTAAGGGTTCTACCATTTACTGTATATTTCCTATCTGTATTAGGCCTTCCAAAATGCATTACATCACATTTGCCTGGATTAAACTCCATCTGCCATCTTTTGAAATCTGTCCTTCCCTGGTCTTGGCATACATGTGACTCCAGAGCCACAGCAATATGGTTGACTCTCAGCTGCCCTTTGAAATAGCCAAGTGAGTCACTCAGTTGCAACCCACAGCACATGGGCAGCAACGTTTCAAGAAGGCAGCTCACCACCATTAATTTGTACTATCAGATTATCTGTTTTGAATGTATTGTGCATTCAGATACAGAGCCTTTAGTTTTGTCCTTTTATTATTTTTGTAACCTCTAGCCTCATCTGTTGATTTACTCTTTAGATTTGTGTCTCTGTCCCTTCCTCTCATGGTCTGTTTAAAATTTCCCACATTAAACCTTTTTCTCATATCTTTTCTCTATTCTTTGATTTACCATTTCTTCCCAAATTTGATCCTTTGCCTCTGCTATTTAGTTTAAAAACCTCTGTCTACTTCCTAGTTACATGGTTCAGTGGCATTCTGATCTCGGCATGGTTCAGGTGTAGATGGTCCAAAAGGTAGAGACCCCATTTTCCCCGGCACTGGTGTCCCACAAACTGGGACCCACTTCTCCCAGTGTTTAGGTGGGGTTTTCCAGTCGCGGTTGCCTCAAGACTTGAAAATCCTGCCCAGGGTCAATGGACCTTTGCATATCCATCCCCACCCGCTACAATTCCCGTGACGGGTGGGACAGGAGAATTGAGTCAGGATTAAACTTTCCAATTTTTTGTATTCTGTATGAATTGGCACAGGGCTCAACTAACAATCCAGAGATTATTATCTTTGGGGTTCTGCTTTTCAATTGGATGGCTGTGTTTATTTGATAGGTGTGGAAGCCCACAGGCCAGGCCCTGGCTCCTAAGTCAGTGTGTTATGGAGCTGTCCAGACATGTGAGCACAACACTACTGGGGCAGTGCTGCACTGTCAGAGGCTCTCTCAGCAGCGTGTGTTTACCCTGCCTCAGGATGGAAGTAAGAAGAAACTTAGTTTACTTGCACAGGACTTTCCAGTTATTGCTAATTGCAGACTAGACTAGATTTTTCAAGAACAAGATTGACATTTTAAATTCCCCACTCACCAAATTCCCAGATGTGCATTTAGTTCAAAAGCCACACTCTTTAGCCTCAGTGATTAGTTGAAAAGATTAGGAATGAATTGGGGTGGCACGGTGACACAGTGGTTAGCATTGCTGCCTCGCAGCGCCAGAGACCTGGGTTTGATTTCCTCTCTGTCTATTTGGAGTTTGAATGTTCTCCCTCAGGGTTTCCTTCAGATGCTCCAGTTTCCTCCCACACTCCAAAGATGTGTGGCTTAGGTGGATTGGCCATTGCCAATTGCCCCTTAGTGTCAAGGGAACGAGCAGAGTTACGGGGATAAGGCCTGGATAGGATTGTTGTCGGTGCAGGCTTGATGGGCCGAATGGCTTCCTCCTGTACTGTAGGATTCTATGATTACGAAAAAGGGGTCAGCAGCCACAGCAAGTATCAGTGAAAGGCTGGTCAGAATGGGAAAATAGCATTACTGCAAAAGCAATTTTACAAATCAAGGCTAACTTCCTAGAAGCTTAAAACAGCTATGGATTCCATATTCACACTGGCAAAAAGTGTCTATAGGAGGGTTAAATCAAAAACAGAATTGGGCACTGTGGAGTGAGATAGTTTAAGATTCCAAATTGTTTTAAGATTGGACAATAATTTTGAAGTTGAACAAGCTAATACGTTAATGTACTCGATTGGAGAAATTGCAGATGATATCACAGCATTAATGGAACATCAGACAAATTCTAAGGAGTCTTAAAAACCATTGATAATTATTTTCATTTGTAGAGTAATAATGGATCATAACCTCTTGAATCCCAGCATCGGGTGTGTGTGTGTGTGTGTGTGTGTGTGTGTACGGGGCGGGGGGGGGGGTGACTGGGGAGAGGGGGGTTGCGGTAACAACAAAGATGCACTGGGAATTTCTCTTGGAAGTTCCCATAAGGATTTACCAACAATTGTCCAACAGGGCTAACTTCCCCTAGACAATTCCCCTGGACTGGGAACTATTTGACAAAGCAACTATAATCATTCAATTCTGATGGCTCTGCCAGTGTTTAACAAAGTTAGAATCATGGAATCCTACAGTGCAGAAGGAGGCCATTCAGCCCATCGGGTCTGCACGGACCACAGTCCCACCCAGGCCTGTCACCCCTTGCATTTATCCAAGCTAGTCCCCCTGACACTAAGGGACAATTTAGCACGGCAATCCACCTAACCAAACATCTTTGGAGGAAACCGGAGCACCTGGAGGAAACCACGCAGACACAGGGAGAATGTGCAAACTCCAGACAGACAGTGACCCAAGCCAGGAATCGAACTGGGTCTCTGGCGCTGTGAAGCAGCAGTGTGAACCATGATGCCACCATGCCTGCCTGTTACAATCATAGTTACACTAAAAAAGTTAGAAAGAAGAAAAGTGATCCTAATTTCAGAGTAACTATTTTTATTACCCAGATTGAACATTGCATGGTATACCTTCCATAGCCCGTACCCCCAGGGGACCCCCAGCCAAGCACCGCATCCCCCACAGTATTCCCACACTTCCCATCTGCATGAGTTTTCCCAATTGTCTTTACCCCGACCCCTACCGACTTCACTGACCAACCCCACACTGGCCCTGCCACCCACCACCCCGCCACCCAAACAACTCCCCCAACCCAGCTGACCCCTGATCTAAACAACCCTCCCACCAACCCATCCCCTGATCCAACCCAACACACCCTCCCTGAACTGCCCCCGATCCCATCACATGCCCTGGCGTTCAAATCCCACCACCACACCGCCCACTGATGTCCGACTCCCCTCCCAATGTCCGAATCCTCTAACTCCTGCAGAACAGACCGCCTACCGTTCCGCCCCCTCACTTCCACCTGATATCTGGATCCACCTACACCCCCCCTCCATACACACACACATCCACATCCCATTACAGAATTACTCCTCCACACACACAACCACGTCCCGGACAGAATTACCCCCCCCTCACACACACACACACACACACACACACACACACACACACACTCACACACACACACTCACACACACACACACACACACTCACACACACACACACACACACACTCACACACACACACACACTCTCACACACACACACACACACACACACACACACACACACACACACTCACACACACACACACACACACACTCTCACACACACACACACATCACACACACACACACACACACTCACACACTCACACTCACACACACACACACACACACACACACACACTCACACTCACACACACACACACACATTCACTCACACACACTCACACACACACACACACACTCACTCACACACACTCACACACACACACTCACACACACACACACACACACACACACACACCACACACACACACACACACACACACACACACACACACACTACCGCACCCATCACAGAACTACCAACACAAACAACCATCCCACCACAGAACTACCCTCCCACGGGCAACCGTGTCCATCACAGAACTACCCCTCACATGCAACCGCCCCAACGCAGAACACCCCCCAACAGGCAACCGTCCCCATCACAGAGCTACCCGTCACAGGCAACCATGGCCACCACAGAACTACCACCCCACACACAACCATCCCTACTACAGAACTATCCCCTCACAGGCAACCGCGCCCATCACAGAACCAGCAACACAAACACCGTCCCACCACAGATCCCACACACAACTGCGCCCCTTACAGAACTACCACCCCACAACAGCCATCCCATCACAGAACTACCCCCCACACACAACTGCCCCCGCCCCAGCAACCCCCCCACACAAATGTGCCCATCGTAGGGCATCCCCCCTCACACACAACCATCCTGCCACAGAACCACACCCCACACACAACAGCCACCACCATAGCAACCCCTCCACAGAACCCTTTTCATCACAGACCACCCCCCATACAACCGTTCATCACAGAACTACCCCCCCACACACAACCGTCCCCACTACAGCAACACCCCCACGCACAACCGTCCCACTACAGCAACACCCCCACACACAACCGTCCCACTACAGCAACACCCCCACACACAACCGTCCCGGTACAGCAACACCCCCACGCACAACCGTCCCCACTACAGCAACACCCCCACGCACAACCGTCCCACTACAGCAACTCCCCCACACACAACATCCCCACTACAGCAACACCCCCACACACAACAGTCCCACTACAGCAACACCCCCACACACAACCGTCCCACTACAGCAACACCCCCACACACAACCATCCCCACTACAGCAACACCCCCACACACAACCGTCCCCACTACAGCAACACCCCCACACACAACCATCCCCACTACAGCAACACCCCCACACACAACCGTCCCACTACAGCAACACCCCCACACACAACCGTCCCACTACAGCAACACCCCCACACACAACTGTCCCACTACAGCAATACCCCCAAACACAACCGTCCCCACTACAGCAACACCCCCACACACAACCATCCCCACTACAGCAACACCCCCACACACAACCGTCCCCACTACAGCAACACCCCCACACACAACTGTCCCACTACAGCAACACCCCCACACACAACCGTCCCACTACAGCAACACCCCCACACACAACCGTCCCCACTACAGCAACACCCCAACACACAACCGTCCCACTACAGCAACACGCCCACACACAACCGTCCCAGTACAGCAACACCCCCACGCACAACCGTCCCCACTACAGCAACACCCCCACGCACAACCGTCCCACTACAGCAACTCCCCCACACACAACCATCCCCACTACAGCAACACCCCCACACACAACCGTTCCACTACAGCAACACCCCCACACACAACCGTCCCACTACAGCAACACCCCCACACACAACCATCCCCACTACAGCAACACCCCCACACACAACCGTCCCCACTACAGCAACACCCCCACACACAACCGTCCCCACTACAGCAACACCCCCACACACAACCGTCCCACTACAGCAACACACCCACACACAACCGTCCCACTACAGCAACACGCCCACACACAACCGTCCCACTACAGCAACACCCCCACACACAACTGTCCCACTACAGCAACACCCCCACACACCACTGTCCCACTACAGCAACACCCCCACACACAACCGTCCCACTACAGCAACACCCCCACGCACAACTGTCCCCACTACAGCAACACCCCCACACACAACCGTCCCCACTACAGCAACACCCCCACACACAACCGTCCCCACTACAGCAACACCCCCACACACCACTGTCCCACTACAGCAACACCCCCACACACAACCGTCCCCACTACAGCAACACCCCCACACACAACCATCCCCACTACAGCAACACCCCCACACACAACCATCCCCACTACAGCAACACCCCCACTCACAACTGTCCCACTACAGCAACACCCCCACGCACAACCGTCCCACTACAGCAACACCCCCACACACAACCATCCCCACAACCGCAACACCCCCACACACAACTGTCCCACTACAGCAACACCCCCACACACAACCGTCCCACTACAGCAACACCCCCACACACACCATCCCCACTACAGCAACACCCCCACGCACAACCGTCCCACTACAGCAACACCCCCACACACAACCGTCCCCACTACAGCAACACCCCCACGCACAACCGTCCCACTACAGCATCACCCCCACACACAACCGTCCCACTACAGCAACACCCCCACACACAACTGTCCCACTACAGCAACACCCCCACACACAACTGTCCCACTACAGCAACACCCCCACACACAACCATCCCCACAACAGCAACACCCCCACACACAACTGTCCCACTACAGCAACACCCCCACACACAACCGTCCCACTACAGCAACACCCCCACACACAACCATCCCCACTACAGCAACACCCCCACGCACAACCGTCCCACTACAGCAACACCCCCACACACAACCGTCCCCACTACAGCAACACCCCCACGCACAACCGTCCCACTACAGCAACACCCCCACACACAACCGTCCCACTACAGCAACACCCCCACACACAACCGTCCCACTACAGCAACACCCCCACACACAACCGTCCCCACTACAGCAACACCCCACACACAACGGTCCCACTACAGCAACACCCCCACACACAACCGTCCCCACTACAGCAACACCCCCACACACAACCGTCCCCACTACAGCAACACCCCCACGCACAACCGTCCCACTACAGCAACACCCCCACACACAACTGTCCCACTACAGCAACACCCCCACGCACAACCGTCCCCACTACAGCAACACCCCCACGCACAACCGTCCCACTACAGCAACACCCCCACACACAACCGTCCCGGTACAGCAACACCCCCACACACAACTGTCCCACTACAGCAACACCCCCACACACAACCGTCCCACTACAGCAACACCCCCACACACAACCATCCCCACTACAGCAACACCCCCACGCACAACCGTCCCACTACAGCAACACCCCCACACACAACCGTCCCCACTACAGCAACACCCCCACGCACAACCGTCCCACTATAGCAACACCCCCACACACAACCGTCCCACTACAGCAACACCCCCACACACAACGGTCCCACTACAGCAACATCCCCACACACAACCGTCCCCACTACAGCAACACCCCCACACACAACCGTCCCCACTACAGCAACACCCCCACACACAACGGTCCCACTACAGCAACACCCCCACACACAACCGTCCCCACTACAGCAACACCCCCACACACAACCGTCCCCACTACAGCAACACCCCCACACACAACCGCCCCCACTACAGCAACACCCCCACGCACAACCGTCCCACTACAGCAACACCCCCACACACAACCATCCCCACAACAGCAACACCCCCACACACAACTGTCCCACTACAGCAACACCCCCACACACAACCGTCCCACTACAGCAACACCCCCACACACAACCGTCCCCACTACAGCAACACCCCCACGCACAACCGTCCCACTACAGCAACACCCCCACACACAACTGTCCCACTACAGCAACACCCCCACGCATAACCGTCCCCACTACAGCAACACCCCCACGCACAACCGTCCCACTACAGCAACACCCCCACACACAACCGTCCCCACTACAGCAACACCCCCACGCACAGCCGTCCCACTACAGCAACACCCCCACGCACAACCGTCCCACTACAGCAACCCCCCCACACACAACCGTCCCCACTACAGCAACACCCCCACACACAACCGTCCCCACTACAGCAACACCCCCACACACAACCGTCCCACTACAGCAACACCCCCACGCACAACCGTCCCCACTACAGCAACACCCCCACCCACAACCGTCCCACTACAGCAACACCCCCACACACAACCATCCCCACTACAGCAATACCCCCACACACAAACGTCCCCACTACAGCAACACCCCCACACACAACCGTCCCACTGCAGCAACACCCCCACACACAACCGTCCCACTACAGCAACACCCCCACACACAACCATCCCCACTACAGCAACAACCCCACACACAACCGTCCCACTACAGCAACACCCCCACACACAACCGTCCCCACTACAGCAACACCCCCACACACAACTCTCCCCACTACAGCAACAACCCCACACACAACCGTCCCACTACAGCAACACCCCCACACACAACTGTCCCCACTACAGCAACACCCCCACACACAACTGTCCCCACTACAGCAACACCCCCACACACAACCATCCCCACTACAGCAACACCCCCACACACAACCTTCCCCACTACAGCAACACCCCCACACACAACCAGCCCCACTACAGCAACAACCCCACACACAACCGTCCCACTACAGCAACACCCCCACACACAACTGTCCCCACTACAGCAACACCCCCACACACAACCATCCCCACTACAGCAACACCCCCACACACAACCGTCCCCAATACAGCAACACCCCCACACACAACCATCCCCACTACAGCAACACCCCCACACACAGCCGTCCCCACTACAGCAACACCCCCACACACAACCGTCCCCACTACAGCAACACCCCCACACACAACCGTCCCACTACAGCAACACCCCCACACACAACCGTCCCCACTACAGCAACACCCCCAAACACAACTGTCCCACTACGGCAACACCCCCACACACAACTGTCCCACTACAGCAACACCCCCACGCACAACCGTCCCCACTACAGCAACACCCCCACACACCACTGTCCCACTACAGCAACACCCTCACACACAACCATCCCCACTACAGCAACACCCCCACACACAACTGTCCCACTACAGCAACACCCCCACACACAACCATCCCCACTACAGCAACACCCCCACACACCACTGTCCCACTACAGCAACACCCCCACACACAACCATCCCCACTACAGCAACACCCCCACACACAACTGTCCCACTACAGCAACACCCCCACACACAACTGTCCCACTACAGCAACACCCCCACGCACAACCGTCCCCACTACAGCAACACCCCCACACACCACTGTCCCACTACAGCAACACCCCCACACACAACCATCCCCACTACAGCAACACCCCCACACACAACTGTCCCACTACAGCAACACCCCCACACACAACCATCCCCACTACAGCAACACCCCCACACACCACTGTCCCACTACAGCAACACCCCCACACACAACCATCCCCATTACAGCAACACCCCCACACACAACTGTCCCACTACAGCAACACCCCCACACACAACCGTCCCCACTACAGCAACACCCCCACACACAACCGTCCCCACTACAGCAACACCCCCACACACAACCGTCCCACTACAGCAACACCCCCACACACAACCGTCCCCACTACAGCAACACCCCCACACACAACCGTCCCCACTACAGCAACACCCCCACACACAACCGTCCCCACTACAGCAACACCCCCACACACAACCATCCCCACTACAGCAACACCCCCACACACAACCATCCCCACTGCAGCAACACCCCCACTCACAACTGTCCCACTACAGCAACACCCCCACGCACAACCGTCCCACTACAGCAACACCCCCACACACAACCATCCCCACAACCGCAACACCCCCACACACAACTGTCCCACTACAGCAACACCCCCACACACAACCGTCCCACTACAGCAACACCCCCACACACAACCATCCCCACTACAGCAACACCCCCACGCACAACCGTCCCACTACAGCAACACCCCCACACACAACCGTCCCCACTACAGCAACACCCCCACGCACAACCGTCCCACTACAGCATCACCCCCACACACAACCGTCCCACTACAGCAACACCCCCACACACAACTGTCCCACTACAGCAACACCCCCACACACAACTGTCCCACTACAGCAACACCCCCACACACAACCATCCCCACAACAGCAACACCCCCACACACAACTGTCCCACTACAGCAACACCCCCACACACAACCGTCCCACTACAGCAACACCCCCACACACAACCATCCCCACTACAGCAACACCCCCACGCACAACCGTCCCACTACAGCAACACCCCCACACACAACCGTCCCCACTACAGCAACACCCCCACGCACAACCGTCCCACTACAGCAACACCCCCACACACAACCGTCCCACTACAGCAACACCCCCACACACAACCGTCCCACTACAGCAACACCCCCACACACAACCGTCCCCACTACAGCAACACCCCACACACAACGGTCCCACTACAGCAACACCCCCACACACAACCGTCCCCACTACAGCAACACCCCCACACACAACCGTCCCCACTACAGCAACACCCCCACGCACAACCGTCCCACTACAGCAACACCCCCACACACAACTGTCCCACTACAGCAACACCCCCACGCACAACCGTCCCCACTACAGCAACACCCCCACGCACAACCGTCCCACTACAGCAACACCCCCACACACAACCGTCCCGGTACAGCAACACCCCCACACACAACTGTCCCACTACAGCAACACCCCCACACACAACCGTCCCACTACAGCAACACCCCCACACACAACCATCCCCACTACAGCAACACCCCCACGCACAACCGTCCCACTACAGCAACACCCCCACACACAACCGTCCCCACTACAGCAACACCCCCACGCACAACCGTCCCACTATAGCAACACCCCCACACACAACCGTCCCACTACAGCAACACCCCCACACACAACGGTCCCACTACAGCAACATCCCCACACACAACCGTCCCCACTACAGCAACACCCCCACACACAACCGTCCCCACTACAGCAACACCCCCACACACAACGGTCCCACTACAGCAACACCCCCACACACAACCGTCCCCACTACAGCAACACCCCCACACACAACCGTCCCCACTACAGCAACACCCCCACACACAACCGCCCCCACTACAGCAACACCCCCACGCACAACCGTCCCACTACAGCAACACCCCCACACACAACCATCCCCACAACAGCAACACCCCCACACACAACTGTCCCACTACAGCAACACCCCCACACACAACCGTCCCACTACAGCAACACCCCCACACACAACCGTCCCCACTACAGCAACACCCCCACGCACAACCGTCCCACTACAGCAACACCCCCACACACAACTGTCCCACTACAGCAACACCCCCACGCATAACCGTCCCCACTACAGCAACACCCCCACGCACAACCGTCCCACTACAGCAACACCCCCACACACAACCGTCCCCACTACAGCAACACCCCCACGCACAGCCGTCCCACTACAGCAACACCCCCACGCACAACCGTCCCACTACAGCAACCCCCCCACACACAACCGTCCCCACTACAGCAACACCCCCACACACAACCGTCCCCACTACAGCAACACCCCCACACACAACCGTCCCACTACAGCAACACCCCCACGCACAACCGTCCCCACTACAGCAACACCCCCACCCACAACCGTCCCACTACAGCAACACCCCCACACACAACCATCCCCACTACAGCAATACCCCCACACACAAACGTCCCCACTACAGCAACACCCCCACACACAACCGTCCCACTGCAGCAACACCCCCACACACAACCGTCCCACTACAGCAACACCCCCACACACAACCATCCCCACTACAGCAACAACCCCACACACAACCGTCCCACTACAGCAACACCCCCACACACAACCGTCCCCACTACAGCAACACCCCCACACACAACTCTCCCCACTACAGCAACAACCCCACACACAACCGTCCCACTACAGCAACACCCCCACACACAACTGTCCCCACTACAGCAACACCCCCACACACAACTGTCCCCACTACAGCAACACCCCCACACACAACCATCCCCACTACAGCAACACCCCCACACACAACCTTCCCCACTACAGCAACACCCCCACACACAACCAGCCCCACTACAGCAACAACCCCACACACAACCGTCCCACTACAGCAACACCCCCACACACAACTGTCCCCACTACAGCAACACCCCCACACACAACCATCCCCACTACAGCAACACCCCCACACACAACCGTCCCCACTACAGCAACACCCCCACACACAACCATCCCCACTACAGCAACACCCCCACACACAGCCGTCCCCACTACAGCAACACCCCCACACACAACCGTCCCCACTACAGCAACACCCCCACACACAACCGTCCCACTACAGCAACACCCCCACACACAACCGTCCCCACTACAGCAACACCCCCAAACACAACTGTCCCACTACGGCAACACCCCCACACACAACTGTCCCACTACAGCAACACCCCCACGCACAACCGTCCCCACTACAGCAACACCCCCACACACCACTGTCCCACTACAGCAACACCCTCACACACAACCATCCCCACTACAGCAACACCCCCACACACAACTGTCCCACTACAGCAACACCCCCACACACAACCATCCCCACTACAGCAACACCCCCACACACCACTGTCCCACTACAGCAACACCCCCACACACAACCATCCCCACTACAGCAACACCCCCACACACAACTGTCCCACTACAGCAACACCCCCACACACAACTGTCCCACTACAGCAACACCCCCACGCACAACCGTCCCCACTACAGCAACACCCCCACACACCACTGTCCCACTACAGCAACACCCCCACACACAACCATCCCCACTACAGCAACACCCCCACACACAACTGTCCCACTACAGCAACACCCCCACACACAACCATCCCCACTACAGCAACACCCCCACACACCACTGTCCCACTACAGCAACACCCCCACACACAACCATCCCCATTACAGCAACACCCCCACACACAACTGTCCCACTACAGCAACACCCCCACACACAACCGTCCCCACTACAGCAACACCCCCACACACAACCGTCCCCACTACAGCAACACCCCCACACACAACCGTCCCACTACAGCAACACCCCCACACACAACCGTCCCCACTACAGCAACACCCCCACACACAACCGTCCCCACTACAGCAACACCCCCACACACAACCGTCCCCACTACAGCAACACCCCCACACACAACCGTCCCCACCACAGCAACACCCCCACACACAACCGTCCCCACTACAGCAACACCCCCACACACCACTGTCCCACTACAGCAAAACCCCCACACACAACCATCCCCACTACAGCAACACCCCCACACACAACTGTCCCACTACAGCAACACCCCCACACACAACTGTCCCACTACAGCAACACCCCCACACACAACCGTCCCACTACAGCAACACCCCCACGCACAACCGTCCCACTACAGCAACACCCCCACGCACAACCGTCCCCACTACAGCAACACCCCCACACACAACCGTCCCACTACAGCAACACCCCCACACACAACCGTCCCACTACAGCAACACCCCCACACACAACCGTCCCACTACAGCAACACCCCCACACACAACCGTCCCCACTACAGCAACACCCCCACACACAACCGTCCCACTACAGCAACACCCCCACACACAACCGTCCCCACTACAGCAACACCCCCACACACAACCGTCCCCACTACAGCAACACCCCCACACACCACTGTCCCACTACAGCAACACCCCCACACACAACCATCCCCTCTACAGCAACACCCCCACACACAACTGTCCCACTACAGCAACACCCCCACACACAACTGTCCCACTACAGCAACACCCCCACACACAACCGTCCCCACTACAGCAACACCCCCACACACAACCGTCCCCACTACAGCAACACCCCCACACACCACTGTCCCACTACAGCAACACCCCCACACACAACCATCCCCTCTACAGCAACACCCCCACACACAACTGTCCCACTACAGCAACACCCCCACACACAACTGTCCCACTACAGCAACACCCCCACACACAACTGTCCCACTACAGCAACACCCCCACACACAACTGTCCCACTACAGCAACACCCCCACACACAACCGTCCCCACTACAGCAACACCCCCACACACAACCGTCCCCACTACAGCAACACCCCCACACACAACTGTCCCACTACAGCAACACCCCCACACACAACTGTCCCACTACAGCAACACCCCCACACACAACTGTCCCACTACAGCAACACCCCCACACACAACTGTCCCACTACAGCAACACCCCCACACACAACTGTCCCACTACAGCAACACCCCCACACACAACTGTCCCACTACAGCAACACCCCCACACACAACTGTCCCACTACAGCAACACCCCCACGCACAACCGTCCCACTACAGCAACACCCCCACACACAACCGTCCCCACTACAGCAACACCCCCACATGCAACCGCCCCCCACCACAACATCCCCCCACAGAACCGTCCTACACAGAACTCACCCCTGCACACGCGACCGTCCCATCACAGGACTGTTCCCCCACACACAACCAGCCTGTCACAGAACTCCTCCCCACCACCTGGGCAACCTCGCACCCCCGCCTCCCCCTCCCAAACCCCCCACCCACCGGGATTCCTGGCACTTCCCTCACAAATCTCAACCTCCACAGTACCACGATGGAACTCTATACCGGGACACAGCTGGGGCATGACAGTTTCCACCCCTCCGAACCCCCCAACCCCAGGGTCTGTGTTCACTTGTGCGCCTCTAGCAGGTTCAGCTCAGGGGGGTGACCCAGTGTGAAGGGGCAATGGGGGGGAGGGGGGGCTATCAGGTGTAAACACCTGGAAATGAGATTTAAATTGATGCAATTTGGGATCCCAAATGTTAAAGACAGGGTTCCCTCATGTCTCTGGGTGGGCAACAGGGACAAGGTGGGGGTGGGGGTGGGGGGTGGTGGGGGGAGGCGTATCTCCGACCTGTGGGAAATACCATTTCTGGAATCCCATTCAAATCTCTACCCCCTCCATCGCATCAGACCCAAAAATCAGGAGTGGAAAATAACCCCCGCCCCACTGTTCCCCTCTCCCCATCCATGGGCAGAATTCTTCCAAAAGAATCCTGAGTGTTGAATTTGTGGGAAAACTGGAGTAATTTACGCTGTTTTCAGCAGTGGGAGTTCACACTGGAATCTCCCACACTCTGTGCAATACAGGGCTCCAGAGTGAATATCATTAGATTTCAGAGGACAGGAGAGGGTGAAACCAGCAGAACTCTGCGCCCCCATGTCGTCAGCCTCCCCGTTTGCCGGATAGCTCGATCACTGGCCAGCCCAGGACCCTCGCAGTGCTGACCCCCCAATCCCCCCAGGGCCCAATCGCTGACCCCTTGACCATTCCCAGACCAGCATGAACGCCTTCAGCCCGGTCCCAACCCTCCCCGATTTCCAGCCCCTCCACCCTCCGCAGCGCAGGCATCGTAGGCAGACCATCGCCCCAACCCCCACCTCCCCAGCCCACCCCAAACACTGGCCTTCCTCCTGCCCCCTGCGATCCCAATGGCAGAGCGGCAGGGGGGCCCCCGCACTCCTACCAATCACCCCAATGCCCCCCCCCCCATTATGACCCACCCACAATTGGCCCTGCCCCTATGGCACTGCCCCATACCCAATGGGCAGTGCCAAGTTGCCTCCTGGGCATGGACACTTTGCCCTTTGGCAGGGCCAGGATGCCCATGCCCAGAGGGCACCTACTCCCTGGTGGGCACTAATTCACCCCCTCTCCATCCATTCCAGCAGGGTGGTCCCAATGGTACCCTGAAAATGGGGAGCTACTTTAAACCCCGCTTTGGTGGGTGGGAGAGGCTAGCGGGCCTGGAAATTTCAGTCCCAGGACCGCTAATTACATTAGAATTAGATTTAAATAGAGATTTAAGTCACTGACCTATCTTCCCACCAGTTTCCAAACATCCGGCATTGGGAGATGTGCACGTGGCGGGATCGGATATGTGAATCCCATGCCTGCCCATGAGATTCTCCCACCCCACTGCACTGGAAAATTGGTAAGAAGTCTCACAACACCAGATTAAAGTCCTACAGTTTTATTTGTAGCAAACGTCACTGGTGTTGTGAGGCTTCTCACTGAGTTTACCCCAGTCCAACACCGGCATCTCCACATCTAGAAAATTAGCACGGCGGAGTGGGAGAATCACCCCCCCAGGTCTCTGCAATGAGACTTGAATCCATGGCCTTTTGATTCACAGCTGACAGAACTACTCAGCTGCCCAGGGCAGAAGCCCGTAAATGAATCCAGCAAAACTATCCCTGAACACATGGGGTCTGTGTCCGTAGAGGGGGCAGGGAGCCCCTGGTTTGCCACACACACCCCCACCACCCCGCGATCCTTAGGTCTTGATGTTGGGTGAGATTCCATTCAAGTCGCACCATCCACTGCCTGCCACCAGATGGCAGTGAATCTTTAGGAATCTGTCCACTGTTGGCGAGTGAGCTTTGACCCCGATCTCCCCTCAGTGTGGGTTCGCAAAGACAGCTAGTCCTGCTAAGAGGGAATAAATGAACATGCAGAGTGTAGCTGCAAGTCCTGAACCCCACCCCACAATCCACCCTCTTCAGCGAGAAGCAATTAGAATTCACTCTCTGCGGCAGGAATACCAAACCATACCTGGCAACACCTAGCAGGTGGGAGGGGGATAAAATTGGGTGGGGCGGTGGCAGTTGTGGGGGGGCACTATGCCCATCGCCTACTTGCTACTGCGGGTATTTTACCAGTGGTGAGGTTATCGGGATGTCCACCGGCCCTGAGGCCAGTTGAGCTATTGTTTCTTGTGCCTTATACAGACAAAGCATACCATTCATAGGGAAGGAAACGAGAGAGTGCAGAATGTAGTGTTACAGCCATAGCTAGGGTATAGAGAAAGATTAATCTAATGCGAGTAAGTCCATTCAAAAGTCTGATGGCAGCAGGGAAGAAGCTGTTCTTGAGTCCATTGGTACATGACCTCAGACTTTTGTACCTTTTTCCCGACGAAAGAAGACGGAAGAGAGAATGTCCTGGGTGTGTGGGGTCCTTAATTTGCTGAGGCAGCGGGAAGTGTAGACGGATTCAGTGGATGGGAGGCTGGTTTGCGTGATAGATTGGGCTACATTCACGACCCTTTGTAGTTTCTGGCAGTCTTGGGCAGAGCAGATCAAATTTCCTTAGTCTTCTGAGAAAGTAAAGGCATTGATAGGCTTTCTTAACTGTAGTGTGGGCATGAGGGGACCAGGACAGGTTGTTGGTGATCTGGACACCTAAAAATCTGAAGCTCTTGATCATTTTTACTTTGTCCCCATTGATGTAGACAGGACATGTCCTTCACTCAACTTCCTGAAGTCGATGACAATCTCCTTTGTTTTGTTGACACTGAGGGAGAGATTGTTGTCACCGTACCAGTTCACCAGGTACTCTATCTCTTTCCTGTTCTCTGTCCCACCATTGTTTGAGATCTGACCCACTACAGTGGTGTCATCAACAAACTTGAAAATCGAATTGGAGGGGAACTTGGCCACACGGTCACAGGAGTGTAAGGAGTACAATAGGGGGCTGAGAACACAGCCTTGTGGGGCACCAGTGTTGAGGAGGAGGTGTTGTTGCCTATCCTTACTGATTGTGGTCTGTGGATTAGGAAGTTCAGGATCCAGTCAGAGAGAGGAGCCGAGGCCCAGGCCATGGAGTTTGGAGATGAGGTTTGTGGGAATAATAGTGTTGAAGGCTGAGTTGTAGCCAATAAATAGGAGTCTAATGTAGGTGTCTTTGTTATCTAGGTGTTCCAGGGTTGAGTGCAGGGCCAGAGAGATGACATCTGCTGTGGACTTGTTGCAATGGTAGGCAAACTGTTGTGGATCCACGTAGTCTGGGAGGCTGGAATTGATTCGTGCCGTGACTAACCTTTCGAAGAACTTCATAGTGATGGATATTCATTAAGGCAAGATGCTTGGCTTTTCCCAATTAATTGTCGATGGGGGAACAACCTTAAATGTTTGGTTACTCCGTGCCCATCTGACGGACCTCCCCCCCCTTCCCACACCCTGGAAATGGCTGTACCCAGTTGTTCCCACCTTTCCTTGCCTGTTCTATCTCCGAGCCTGAGGATTTCTGCAGTCCCAGCAGTGGCCAGCACTCCCGGTGGCGCTGATGGGCCTGGAGAACCACCAGCCCTCTGACTGGCTCTTGGAGGCAGGAAATCCTCCCATGCAGGAGGGGGGGAAGCCATGACCACAGGTAATGAACCCCGTCATGACTTCCTGGGTGGGTTTGTGATGCCCAACTTTACAGGCAATATGTGAGGCCACAGCCTCTGCCAAAAATAATGCAGACACGGGGAGAACGTGCAAACTCACCCAAGGCCGGAATTGAACCTGGGTCCCTGACACTGTGAGGCAGCAGCGCTAACCACCGTGCTGCCGTGCTGCACCAGAGATTACTTTGACTGGTGGAAGGGTTGAGAAGCAGAGGGCACTGATTAAAGATAAATAACCAAAGAACCGGGAGACAAAATGAGGAAAAACAGCTTGACGTCACAAAGATCCAGAATGCACCGCCTGAGAGCCTGGTGGAGGCAGAATCTGTCGCAGCATTCACCGGGTAATTCATTGAAAAGGAAAAATATTGTCGGATTTACAGGAAAAAGGAGAGAGATGGGACTAGCTGAGAAGCTCTAGGGTGGCATGTTGACACAATGGTTGGCACTGCTGCCTCATAGCACCAGGGTCTCAGGTACATCTCCAGCCTGGGGTGACTGTCTTGCGGAATCTGCACATTCTCCCCGTGTCTGCGTGGGTTTCCTCCGGGTGCTCCAGTTTCCTCCCACAGTCCGAAAGGCGTGCTGGTTAGGTGCATTGGCCATGCTGAATTCTCCCTCAGCATACCCGAGCAGGGGCCGGAGTGTGGCGACTGGGGATTGTCACAGAAACTTCATTGCGGTGTTAATGTAAGCCTACTTATGACACTAATAAATAAACTCGAAAAACTTGCAGAGGGCCAGTACAGGTTTGAAGGGCCAAATAGCCTCTTCCTGTGCCTCAGCCACTCTGTCCCATATGTTGCCAGATATCATGCGGGGAGAGTGTGCCATATGTTCAAACCTCCAGGGATGTTCTCTGAGTTTGGGAACCCTGTGAGAAAACAGATGCAGGGGGATTTCAGAAATGCTGCCTCAGGCCCTCTGAGGTCAAACGGATTAAGTTATCTTTTTACACAAGGAAGGGAAACAGCAAGAAAACACACGCGTCCAATCCTTCTCGATTAGTGTCTTCATATTTTAAACTTACAGCACCAACAGACCGTTGAGGCCAACACACTTGGCCCAGCAATCTGCAAGAGCTAATCCTCTCAGCCCCATCTCCCAAAACCTTCAAAATCTTTCATTCTTCTTTGTTTCTTTCTCTTCCTTTATAAAAGCTGTTTTTGCTTCTGTTTGTGCCAGTGTTTCTCAAGGAGCATTCCACATCCTGATAACACACAGAGTTCAAACCAAAAGCTGCAGATAGGAGAAACATCTGTGTGTGCAATCGATTCCGAGATTACAGACACAACCCTGATTCTCTTAGAGCTTGAGCCTTGTGGCACTGTGGCACAGCGGTAGCACTCCTGCCTCCCAGCTCCAGGGACCCCCAGGTTCGATTCCCGGCTTGGGTCACTGTCTGTGTGGAGTCTGCACGTTCTCCTCAACTCTGTGTGGGTTTCCTCCGGGCACTCCGGTTTCATAGAATCCTTACAGTGCAGAAGGAGGCCATTTGGCCCATCGAGTCTGCATTGACCACAAACTCACACAGGCCCTATCCCCGTAACCCCATGTATTTACCCTAGCTAGTCCCCCTGACAATAAGGGGCAATTTAGCATGGCCAATCCACCTAACTAGCATATCTTTGGACTGTGGGAGGAAACTGGAGCACCCAGAGGAAACTCACGCAGACACAGTCTGCCTCCCAGAATCTGAAAGATGTGCTATTAGGTACATTGGCCATGATAAATTCTCCCTCAGTGTACCCTAGAAGGAGTGTGGCAACTAGGGGATTTTTGAAGTAACCCACTTGTGGACTTAAAGGATTTCTTCTTTAAGGGCAATGCCTGTGGGACTAAGGATTAGATAAACCTTCTGTTCAGCAAAAGGCAGGAACTTGCGACTCATTAGCACATCAGCTCACCATTAGTAACTCACTAGTTTTAGTGAAACGTGCTGGTGTAACTCACTAGTGGGCAGGATTTTACAGCCTCATTCATCCCAAAACCGTAAAATCCCATCCGAGGTCAACCGACCTTCCCATTGTCTACCCCTCACCCAGTCCGATTCCCGTTGCCGGCGAGATAGTGAAATTCCAGCCACTATTTTTAGGGAAACTCATTAAAACAGTGGATTACACGGCTGCTCTTAGCTTGAAAGTGACAGACTAGCGACCTGTTCCAGGAATAACTAGCTATGGAAACATGGACATCTACCTTAGTCCACCACTAGATGTGGGAAAAAAATTGGAATTTTAATTTTAATAGTAAGTTGCACAGATGCATTTCACTAGAAATGATGAGTTACTGACGCATTTTACTAGGCAAAAACAAACATTCAGTGACTGCTGGAAGTTGAATAAGAGATGGCCAACTTGAAGCTACTACAGTACTAATAATAGCAACAACTAGCAACCACATCGCGCCATGAAGTGCCTTTGGACGTTTTAGTGTGTTAAATGGGGCAGCACGGTGGCACAATGGTTAACACTGCTGCCTCATGGCTCCAGGGACCCAGGTTCGATTCCAGCCTTGGAAGACTGTGAGTGGAGTTTGCATGTTCTCCCCATGTCTGCGTGGGTTTCCTCTGGATGCTCCAGTTTCCTTCCACAGTCCAAAAGATGTGCAGGTTAGGTGGATTGGCCATGCTAAATTGACCCTTAGTGTCCGAGGATGTGCAGGTGAGGTGGATTGGCCATGCTAAATTGATCCTTAGTGTCTGAGGATGTGCAGGTGAGGTGGATTGGCCATGATAAATGTGTAGGTTTACAGAGAGAGAGTGGAGGGGGTGGATCTGGATAAGATACTCTTTCAGAGAGTTGGTGCAGACTCGATGGGCTGAATGGCCTCTTTCTGCACTGTAGGGATTCTATTCTACGATCTATGAGAAGACGTCCTTGTAGCACCTTTAACACAGTAAAACATCCAAGAATCTTCATGGAAATATCACGAAACAAAATGATTACACCATGCTACAGCTAAGGAGATCATGAAAGCAGGTGACTAAAAGCTTCAGTGAAAAAGCATTGTGAAGCAGATGAACAAGGTGGAGAAGCAGAGAGGTTTGGGGTGGGAATTCCAGAGTTTAGGGCCTAGCCTTCCGAAGGAAACAGCCACCAATAGTGAAGCGACTAAAATTGGAGGTGTTGCGGAAATATCTGAACTCATGATTCATGTTTGGGGAATATAACGTTCCTTATGGTGGAATTGAAGTTTTTAAAAATAACACAGTAGAAGAACCATGGTTGGGAAGTGGGTAAGCTGACTCAATGTGGTTAAAACTCAAAGGGTGGCCTGTGTTTATTTAACAAGGTCAGAGTGCAAGTGGGAAAACACTGAACAATGGGGAAACTCCTCCCTGAATCTGGGTGAGGACAAGACGTCAACTGTTGTCTTCATACGGGGTTTAAGTTATTCTTGCAATTCCGCAGATCAAAGGAAGATAGCAAAGAAACTCATATGTAAGGGAAGTTTGTAAAGTAGTCATATACTTTTCAAATCAAAAGACAGGCTTGGGAATTGAAATCAATTAGTTAAAATCTTTATGTGGGACATCTAGGTGTAAACACAGTAAAAAGTCTGACAACACCAGGTTTTAGTCCAACCGATTTATTTGATAATACACTCACAAGCTTTCGGAATTGTCCCTTCGTCAGGTGAATGGAGAGTTCTGGCCTCAGACAGAGCATATAAAGCACAGACAGTTTAGAGATTACTGATTAGAATGTGAATCTTCACACCTAACCTGCTGTTCAAGTCCTAAAGTGGCTGACAATGTGAGTGGAAGGAGCACTGATCACAGGTTAAAGAGATGTGTATTGTCTCCAGGCAGTACAGTAAGTGAGGTTTTGCAAACCCAGGCAAGTCACGGGGGTTACAGATAGTGAGACATGAACCCAAGATCCCTGTTGAGACCATCCTCATGTGTGCGGAACTTGGCTATCAGTCTCTGTTCAGCGACTCTGCGCTGTCGTGTGTCGTGAAGGCCGCCTTGGAGAATGCTTACCCGAAGGTCAGAGGCTGAATGCCCGCGACCACTGAAGTGTTCGCCAACAGGAGGGGAACAGTCTTACCTGGTGATTGTCGAGCGATGTTCATTCATCCGTTGTCGTAGCGTCTGCATGGTCTCCCCAGTGTACCATGCTTTGGGACATCCTTTCTTGCAACGTATCAGGTAGACAATGTTGGCCGAGTTGCAAGAGTATTTACCATGTACCTGGTGGATGGTATTCTCACGTGTGATGATGGTATCCATGTCGATGATCCGGCATGTCTTACAGAGGTTGCTGTGGCAGGGTTGTGTGGTATTGTGGTCACTGTTCTCCTGAAGACTGGGTAGTTTGCTGCGAACAATGGTCTGTTTGAGGTTGTGTGGTTGTCTGAAGGCAAGAAGTGGGGGTGTGGGGATAGCCCTGGCGAGATGTTTGTCCCTGGTGTTGTCAGACTTTTTACTGTGTTTACGCCAGTCCAACGCCGGCATACCCACATCATGACATCTAGGTGTGCCATGTTGCCATGAGGATAGGGTTCCAAGAGAGGTACACTTTTGTTTTGGGTTTTTCTGCACCTTTTCTCACACATATACATGATATTTACATCTGGAGCTGGAACAGACAGAGAGTGAAAGTTCCCAGGAGCTGACATCCACTATGAAAGCAGGGCTACCCACAATCATGAGGTGCGTAAGAAGAATTCAGGTATTGCCTAACAAATGCTAATGGAAGGATCCCAAGGACTCCAAGCCTCAAAGAAAAATAGAAAGATTGAGGTGATCCTAAGTGAATTCCAGAGAGCTGTGGCACAAGAGAAGTGAAGAAATCATGAAGATCCCCTCGGGCGGAAATAAAAATAATCCAGCGAATGACCCATTGAAACTTTAGACCTAAGAAATAAACTTGTATGAAATATATGCCTGAATCTTCCGAGGTGTAACAGTCACTGTTAGATTACCATTCCACTCTTACTTTTCTGGTAAGATGCTCTTTCGAAGAGTTGGTGCAGACATGATGGGCCAAATGGCCTCCACTGTGGGGATTCTATGGTAACTAAGTCTGAACTGTCTTCAGCTCTAACTCAGCTTTGGAGACACACTCAGAGAGTCCTGGGGAGCAGAGGAACTGCCCACCGTGAGTTCAAACCTCCCAGGCAAATCCCACTGAGCTCTTGCGTTGAGACATCTGAGGGGTGCCATAGCGCAACATCCAGCTTAAGTACAATCTGGAGACTGGGATCACAGTAATACGTTGGTTGCTACGATTAATTGTTGTACAGTAAGAGTTGTTGTGTCAAGTAGCAACAGGGAGTCTGGCTCTTCTCTTTAAATTTACTTTCAAAGTTAATGATCTCCCTGAAGGTGCGATCAGAGGGTTGTCGGGGTGAAGGAAGGGCAGTGATAAGGAGGGTCAAGGTTACAGAGGCTGATCGGTCACTGTGAGAGAGCCTCACCTGACAAAGATGTAAGAAATAAAACTGGAAGGGGCTTAACATCTTTATCACTGTCTCAAGGAGAAAGTGATGAGAGTTATTTTAACATTAAAGTTAAACATGTTGATGCAACATTGCTGACAGTAACCCCAAACTCAAAATTACTGCCAGGGCTCCCTGCCGCTCAAATATTAAATCAGCATTAGTTTTTTTTTCACTATTCTGCGGTCTAAAAATAGACCCTGCTGTTTTCTTACTTTGGCTAGATTTAGGTTTTACTCTCTGGAGTTTCCTCTTAATACAGCAGGCTGGGCTGGATTGGTGGAGGGGCAGCAATGAAGGAGGGTGGGTGGGGGGGTGCTGTGTAACATCAGCAGAGAGATAGCTGAACTGCACTTTCCTGAACCCACATGCAGTCAGCGCCTCTGCTTTGCTTTCCTGCTGACAGCTTGTTTCGCCCGGAACACTGAGCAGCATGTGTTTCTGATTTACCCAGACCATTTGGACATTCTTCCACCGAGCCGCTGTTTGCCTCGTGTCCGTATCAAGGTCGTACCAGCAGGGGCTTGGTGGAGTTTTAATTTTTCTGCAATATGTTAGATTAAAAAAAAGCTCTCGATGCGTCCCTCTGCGTGCTTTCTGTTCCTGTAAGGCACTGCCTTGTGTAAGGGCTCCCCCAGCTCCGATTGCTTTCCAGTATGTCAACTAAGTGGTTACGTTTCATGCACAAACTGAAACGCTCGATGGTGATGAGTTATTCCACCACAAGAACCATCACCTGACTTCTAACAGAGTGTAACGGATGGTGACTGGAATAACTTCATCTTACCCTTTCCCCTCTGAGACAGCAATGCAGGAAATCACCTTCGAGATTACTCAGAGACCCTACACTGCAAAAGGAGGCCAGTTGGCCCATCGAGCCTGCGCCAACCGCAATCCCACCCATAACCCCACACGTTGTACCCTGCTAACCCACCCGGACACTAAGGGTCAATTTAGCATGGACAGTCCACCTAACCTGCACATTTTTGGAGTGTGGGAGGAAACCGGAGCACCCAGGGGAGACCCATGCAGAGTGTGCAGACTCCACACAGACACCCAAAGCTGGAATCGAACCCAGGTCCCTGGCGCCGTGAGCGAGCAGTGCCACCGTGCTGCTTTGATAACCCACTGCCACCAAGATGAGTACCCTCTACAGGATACTGTGCAGGAAACAGCCCATTAGGATAGTCCGTTCTACAGATTATCAAAAAAAAATCAGTGTCATTTTATAGAGTACATGTTACTTAAAAATTAACAATTCAAATGTGAAACATGGTTCAATTTCTTTCAATGAAGTGCAGGGCATCTTGACACTATGTTTATTTATTGGATGTGGACATCTCTGCCCATCTCTATTTCCCCTGAACTGAGTGACTTACTCAGAGGACACTTAAGAGGCAACTATATTGCTGTGGGTCACATGTAGACCAGGTAAGGAATACAGAATTCCCTCCCTAAAGTTATTAGGCAGATGGGTTTTTCCGACAATCGACGATGATTTCATGGTTATCGGTAGAGTTTAATTCCAGATTTTTACTGAATTCAAATTTCACCATCTGCCATGGTAGGATTTGCATCCAGGCCCCCAAAGCATTCCATCGGTCTTTGGATTACTAGTCTGCTGGGAACAGGTCATTGAGTGTAGAGTCCTCTGTGGCATCGAGCCAGTTAAGATGAGTCTTGACAAAAACCTCGTTGCCAATTTGCTTTGCAAAGGCACATTCCGGAAAGAGGTGGGGTGATGACCACTTCCCAAGCACAGCAGCCTGGATGGCAGGATGTGGAGATGCTGAGACTCCGGGTGTGCTGGAAGAGGGGGAAGGCCTTCACACTGTCAGCTATAGAACCCTACAGTGCAGAAAGAGGCCCTTCGGCCCATCGAGTCTGCACCGACCACAATCCCACCCAGGCCCTATCCCCATATCCCTACACATTTACCCACTAATCCCTCTATCCTACACATCCCAGGTCACTAAGGGGAAATTCTTAGCACGGCCAATCAACCTAACCTGCACATCTTTGGACTGTGGGAGGAAACCGGAGCACCCGGAGGAAACCCACGCAGACACGAGGAGAATGTGCAAACTCCACACAGCTAGGTTACGTCTTGGTATTTTGTCTGAAAGCTCAGGCAATCAGGCATTCTGCAAAATGACTTTGACGGTTGGGCAGATACAGAGTGCAAAGGCCCTTGCTGCTGCCATCTCTGACCTCAACCGAATATCAGCCAAGGATTGAGCTCCCTGAAGGTCTGAATGTCACACGCCTTGGTTGCCGTGCCGACGACAAGACTTTGGAGCCACTAACCTGACGAAATATCAGGTCTCAACTCCACAGTTCACCAAGAACAGCAAGAGAGAGAGAGAGAGCAATCATCACCGCACTGGACATAGTCCTACACAAGCGGGTAGCACAGTGGTTAGACTGCTACGCCACGACGCCAGGGACCTGGGTTCGATTCCCAGCTTGGTTCACTATCTGTGTGGAGTTTGCACATTCTCCCTGTGTCTGCGTGGGCTTCCTCCAGATGCTCTGATTTCCTCCTGCAATGCGAGGATGTGCGGGTTAGACGGATTGGTCATAATAAATCGCACCTTGATGACAGGGGGATTAGCGAGGGTGAGTGCATGGTATTGTGGGGATAGGGCCTGGATGGGATTGTGGTCAGTGCAGACTCGATGGGCCGAATGGCCTTCTTCTGCACTGTAGGATTCTATGGTTCTAAGATCCCACCAGCACAAGTGAAGGAGATCAAACTCCAGATTCTCGAGCCAGCACAGATAATCAGAATACAAACATCATGGAGTTATGACAAACTGTGTGCATCCATGGTTCTCCAAAGCAGCCGTCTCCTCAGATGGTGCTATGTATGTCAGAAATCAGTGTCGCCTGCTTCAGGCCTGAACCAACCAACCCCAAATGGGAAGGCAATGGCCTAATAGTCTTATTGCCAGACTAATAATCATCAGCTCATGTTCTGGGGACCAGGGTTCGAATCCTACCATGGCAGGTGGTGGAATTTAAATTCAATTAAAAAAATCTGGAATTAAGAACCTACTGATGACCATGAAACCATTGTCAATTGTCGGAAAAAACCCATCTGGTTCATTAATCTCCTTTAGGGAAGGAAATCTGCCTTACCTGGTCTGACCTACATGTGACTCCAGGGCCACAGAATGTGGTTGACTCTCAACTGCCCTCCAAGGGCAACTAGGGATGGGTAATAAATGGTGGCCAGCCAGTGGCACCCATGTCCCACAAATGAATGTTTAGAAGTGCCACAGAGGCTGACACTTGGAGCTTGCTGTCCATGCCTCCCATATCTGATGAGACTGAGTTCCTTTTCCCAATGCTGATTATATGGTGATCTGGCAGACTGACTTTGTAGCTCCACTCAGTAACATTACTGGTTCCACCAGCCATGTCACATAACTCTACTTCACCAGACTCTCTTTGACAAGGGTCGTGTATTCTTCATCTGGATCCCTGTTGTTGAATATCTTAAGATTTGAAAGAAAGATTACAGGATCCTTTGTCCTGGCAGCTGAACAATGTTGGCCAGCCTGGGCTATGAGGGCTTTTGTGTAACCCTCTTTGAACTTGGCCTGTGCAGCCCACAGTTACTGGCTCTTCAAGGACACAAAGGTGTGAGTTTCTCCACTGCTGAATTCATCTGGGGTCACAGACAGGCGTAGACTCAGACATTTGAGGTCTTGGTCCAGCTCGAAATATTTAGAGACAGCAATGAGCATATTCTATATAAATTATAAAAATAATAGACAAGGTGAGGTCTTAGTCCCACACACAGGTCATAATCACATTGCTACTGATGTAAGTTAGCCCGTTCTTGGCCCACAATTGTTCACTATTTACACTGAGGACCTGGAGGAAGGAACAGGATGTGAGATTTCCGAACTTGCCAATGATACAAAGATAGGTGAAAGGGCAGATTGGCAACATTATGATTCTGCACTAGATAGATTGGGAAAGTGGCAACAATCTGGCGAATGATTTGATTTTGATTTGATTTATTATTGTCACACGTGTTGGGATACAGTGAAAAGTATTATTTTTGCACACTATACAGACAAAGCATCCCATTCAAAGAGTACCAGAGAGGAGAAGGAAAAGAGAGGGTGCAGAATGTAGTATTACAGTCATAGCTAGGCTGCAGAGAAAGATCAACTTAATATAAGGAAGGTCCATTCAAAAGCCTGATGACAGCAGGAAAGAAACTGTTCTTGAGTCAGTTGGTGCGTGATCTCAGATTTTTATACCTTTTCCCCGACAAAAGAAGGTGGAAGAGAAAATGTCTGGGGTGCGTGGAGTCCAAGATTATGCTGGCTACTTTGCTGAGACAGCGGGAAGCGTAGACAGAGTGAATGGATGGCAGGCTGGTTTGTGTGATGGACTGGGCTATGTTCACAACCCTTTGTAGTTTTTTGTGGTCTTGGTCAGAGCAGGAGCCATACCAAGCTGTGATACAATCCATGCTTTCTATGGTGCATCTGTAAAAATTGGTGAGAGTCATAGTGGACATGCCAAATTTCCTTAGCCTCTTGAGAAAGTAGAGGCGTTGGTGGGCTTTCGTAACCATAGCATTGGCGTAGAGGGACTAGAACATGTTGTTGATGATCTGGGCACCTAGAAACATGACGCTCTCGATCATTTCCACTTCATCACCATTGACGTAGACAAGGGCATGTTCTCCACTTCGCTCCCTGAAGTCGATGATAATCTTTATTTCGTTGACATTGAGGGAAAGATTATTGTCGCACCAGTTCACCAGGTTCTCTATCTCTTTTCTGTACACCGTCTCTTCGTGAGATCCAACCCAGTATGGTGGTGTTGTCAGCGAACTTGAAAACTGAGTTGGAGGGGAATTTGGTCACACAGTGGTAGGTGTATAAGGAGTGTAGTAAGGGGCTGTGGGGCACTGGTGTTGAGGATGATCGTGGAGGAGGTGTTGTTGCCTATCCTTACTGATTGTGTTCTGTGGGTGAGAAAGTCCAGAATCCAGTCACAGAGGGGGGAGCTGAGCCCTAAGCCTTAAGTTTGAAGATGAGTTTTGTGGGAATAATAGTTTGAAGGCTAAGTTATAGTTAATAAATAAGAATCTGACGTAAGTGTCCTTGTTATCTATGTGTTCCAAGGTTGTGTGTAAAGGCCAGGGAGATGGCATCTGCTGTGGACTTGTTGTGGTAATAGGCAAACTGTAGTGGATCTTGGCAACCTGGGAGGCCGGAATTGACCTGTGCTTTCGAAGCATTTCACAATGATGGATGTCAGAGTAACCAGAAGGTAGTCATTGAGGCACACTGTCTGGCTTTTCTATGATACTGGGATTCTGGTCATCTTCTTAAAGCAGGTAGAGACCTCAGATCAGTGTAAAGAAAGGTTGGAGATGTCTGCGAATACCTCTGCCGGCTGGTCTGCGCAGGACCTGAATGCTCGTCTGGGTACCCCATCCGGGCCAGTCACTGTCCATGGGAGTTTAATGGAGTTTAATGTGAGGGAAGTGCACGGTCATGAATCAAAAGGCAGATTATTGTCTAAATGGAGAGAGACTGCAGGTGAGTGAGATGTAGAGGGATCTAGGTGTTCTAGTGTATGAACCATGAAAAGCTGGCAGACAGGTCCAAAAAGTAGATAAGATGGCAAACGGCATTTGGACTTCATTGTGAGGGGGTTAAAGTTTAAAAATAGGGAGATTTTGTCACAATTGTACAGGGTGTTGGTGAGGCCTCACCTGGAATACTGTGGACAGTTTTGGCCACCTTACCTTTAAAAGGAGAGAGCAACATTGGAGGCAGCGCAAAGGAGATTCACCAGGCTAATTCCTGCGGTGAGAGGGTTGTCCTATCAAGAGAAACTAAAGAGTCTGGATCTGTATTCCTTGGAGTTTAGCGGTGACCTTATTCAAACATACAAGATCCTGAGGGGCCTTTACAAGGTAGATGGTGAGGTGTTTTCACAAGTGGGAGAGTCTTGCACAAGGGTTCATCGTTACAAGATAAAGAGTCAGTCATTTAAAACTGTGGTGTGGAAATTTCTTCTCGCAGAGGGTGGTGTAACTCAGGAATTTGCTGCCCCAAAGCGCAATGGAGGCTTCATCATTAGAAATATTCAAAGTACAGGTGGATAAATAGCTGATAGATCGAGGAATAGAGAAGTCTGAGGGAAATGGTACAGAAACGGGGCTGAACCCAGCATGGATCAACTATGATCGTACTGAATGGTGGGGCAGGCTGGAAGGGCCTGGTGGCCTACTCTTGCTTCTATCTCTGTGTTCTTGTGTATCCTTATTCCATATTTTTTCTGTTCATGGATATGTCTTTTAATCACCTTTGTTAGAATCATAGAATCACTACAGTGCAAAAGGAGGCCATTCAGCCCATTGAGTCTGCACCGACCACAATCCCACCCAGGCCTTATCCCTGTAATCCCACAAATTTACCCTGCTCATCCTCTAACACTAAAGGTCAACTTAGCACGGCCAACCGCCTAACCCGCACATCTTTGGGCTGTGGGAGGAAACCGGAGCACCCGGAGGAAACCCACGCAGACATGGAGAGACTCCTCACAGGCAGTCACCAGAAGCTGGGAATTGAACCTGGGTCCCTGGCGTTGTGAGGCAGCAGTGCTAACCACTGTGCCACCCTTCCACCCCCAAACCACCCCAGTCTCTTGGCCCTTATGTGTTAATTTTTTGCCATATCAACAACTGTGATGATATTTTGAAAGTATGTTATTGGTTGTGAGCAGCATCTGGATAACCTGAGGTTGAGAAAGGTGCTATATAAATGCAAATCTTCAGTTATTTTTGGAAAGAATACAGTGCTTCCCCTTCACAGAGTTGGGAGATGTTCTGTAGAATAATTCAGTGTAAACAGAACTCATTTGTGACAACTCGCAGTTCAAATCTGGGAGCAAGGTGAACTCACGTTCCATTTCCAACGCACACTTTGAGTTCCCAGATAGGATCTTAACCAAACACACAGCGTATCCGCCGCAATTGCTCCTGCTGGCCTCACTTCTACCCATTTGCTTTGGGTCAAAGACCAGGTTGAGTGCTGTGGGTGTGCTTTGAATGGCTAGACTGCTGGAAGATTAATTAAGGAGCATTCTTCCAAGCTGCTTATCAGTCTGTTCAAGCCTGTGGCTAAATCCCAGTTAAACAATCGCATTCTTACATTTAGAGGGCAGGCAAACAAAGTTTGCCTTCTGCACCATAGTAACCAGCTGGAAAGCTGGCTTCCTCAGCCTTTACCCAGTCCAGCCGGGACTTTGTAACTGATCTAGAAGTACAATGTTCCATTGCTTCATCGCTTCTACTCATTCTTTTTACCATAATTTTTTATTGACTTTCTAATAATCCCTGATGTGCAAAACGCAGGGACATTTGGAACAGTCCCACAAGCCTGCTCTACTATTCCATCAAGCCATTACTGACCTGCACTTTCCACATTTGCTCCATATTCTTGTATAGTCGTATCCATCACGTGGGTCGGCGTTAGACAGTGCATTATTACCAAGGCCCTTCTCACAATCAGTTTGACCTTTGGATAAATGAAGTCCAAATATAACATGTGCTCACTTAGGATTCAAATCAGCACAAACTCATGGAGGGGGAAAGCTTCGTCTCTATTTCCGATAACCAACACACTCATGAAATAAGATTGGGCAACGCATGTATACATCCTTCGCAAAATATATCCAACCCTTCATAACAAAAACCTGTAACCCAGTCTCAGCTATACATTGAACAAATATAAACCATCTGAACCTCTCGATTAGGTTCCAGTCTGTAACTCACTCCTGGGTATCCATTATTCTGTATATAAACCATCTGAACCTCTCGATTAGATTCCAGTCTGTAACTCACTCCCGGGGTATCCATTATTCTATATATAAACCATCTGAACCCCTCGATTAGATTCCAGTCTGTAACTCACTCCCGGGTATCCATTATTCTATATATAAACCATCTGAACCCCTCGATTAGATTCCAGTCTGTAACTCACTCCCGGGGTATCCATTATTCTATAGATAAACCATCTGAACCCCTTGATTAGATTCCAGTCTGTAACTCACTCCCGGGTATCCATTATTCTATAGATAAACCATCTGAACCCCTCGATTAGATTCCAGTCTGTAACTCACTCCCGGGGTATCCATTATTCTATAGATAAACCATCTGAACCCCTTGATTAGATTCCAGTCTGTAACTCACTCCCGGGTATCCATTATTCTATATATAAACCATCTGAACCCCTCGATTAGATTCCAGTCTGTAACTCACTCCCGGGTATCCATTATTCTATATATAAACCATCTGAACCCCTCGATTAGATTCCAGTCTGTAACTCACTCCCGGGTATCCATTATTCTATATATAAACCATCTGAACCCCTCGATTAGATTCCAGTCTGTAACTCACTCCCGGGGTATCCATTATTCTATAGATAAACCATCTGAACCCCTCGATTAGATTCCAGTCTGTAACTCACTCCCGGGTATCCATTATTCTATATATAAACCATCTGAACCCCTCGATTAGATTCCAGTCTGTAACTCACTCCCGGGTATCCATTATTCTATAGATAAACCATCTGAACCCCTCGATTAGATTCCAGTCTGTAACTCACTCCCGGGGTATCCATTATTCTATATATAAACCATCTGAACCCCTCGATTAGATTCCAGTCTGTAACTCACTCCCGGGTATCCATTATTCTATATATAAACCATCTGAACTCCTCGATTAGATTCCAGTCTGTAACTCACTCCCGGGTATCCGTTATTCTATATATAAACCATCTGAACCCCTCGATTAGATTCCAGTCAGTAACTCACTCCCGGGTATCCATTATTCTATATATAAACCATCTGAACCCCTCGATTAGATTCCAGTCTGTAACTCCCTCCCGGGTATCAAGTATTCTATGTGTTATCCGTCTGAGTCACAATTTCCAATTTTTAACTTTTCTCAGCACTCTTTTGGGTGCTTTTTTCTTGTTATTTTTATAGCAGTCACAGGGGAACCACAGCGAGATCGGGATGTATCAGGGATGTAGGGCCCTCAATTCCCGACCACCCCTATGTGCGCATCCGGGTTTCTGGAAAACATGCAGGTTATAAGGAGGCTTTTGGGTTGTAACTTCTGGGCCCTCCTGTGACTGAATGGATCATCTCCAAGACAGATTTTGGAGGGATTTTTAATGGGATTTCTTTTCAATTTTTATAGAATTTGCTTTGACATACAGACACAACCTTCCTAATGTACCTGAAAGAATGTTGTACAACGCCTTGCGTATACTACACAAATCAAAATATTGATCAAATCCCTTGGTCTTGGGAGAATGTTATCTTGTCTTTCTCTCCTGAACTCACTTGTAGATTGGGCTATTTTGCCTGTTTCTCCTTCAAAATCTACTGTAGATCATTGTTCCATATATGGAATGTTTTCCAATTTTTAACACTGAGGAATCTCTTGCAAGATCTGTGGGTCTTGGTTCCTTATCTTGCTGTGACTGTTCACAGTCGATCAGGTCTTGTAGCAACGTAAACCAAACGCATTGGCCGGAATGTTACAGCTCTTTGTGCTGGCGGGATTCTCCCATCCCACTGCGGTGAACAGAGACTTGGCTGGTCGCTAAACTGTCCGACCTCTCTGCAGCCAGAGTGTGGTGTGAACGGTGGGTGGTAGGACCCTTTGAGACTGCTGGAAATACTCAGCAGGTCTGGCAGCATCTGTGGAGAGGGAGAAACAGGATAACACGGCCGTCAACTTAAACTAGAAGGGAATGATTGGCCAGTCACTGAGCTAGGCCCTCGGGAAGACCCTTGGGAAGGAGTGACTCCCAGCTGTGGGCAGCTCCTCAGCCGCTCAGAGTCCCCATTACCGAGATTGTCGCTGGTTCCTTTCTATAACTGTTGGTTCTGATCCCACACTGCCTGCCTCTTACAGGTTCCCAATCACGGCTGGGTTGATAATATTCACTGATCATCGCCCCACTCCCTGCCCCACTCCCCCCCAACCCCCGGTCCAGGGAGCAGGGTGGGGGGGTGGTGATTGTGGGGTCAGGAGGGAGTCAGATGGGGCTAGTCAGGGGATCGGGAGGAGTCAGCTGGTGGGATTGAGTCAGGTCAGATCAGGGGGAGAGTCGTGCTGGGAGTTCTTCGGTTAGAAGGGATGTTAGTCGCTGGGTCAGTGAGGGTGTCTTGGGACGGGGCTACTCAGGTTGTGTCAGAGGGTGTGGAGTCTGGTTGGGAAGGGATTGGGTCAGGGGTGGTCAGCATGAGTGATTGCGGGGGCGGAGGGGTGGGTGGCGGGAGTCCTAGGAGCTGGACTGGGATATTTTCTGTCTAGCGTTTCCTGGGTAACTATCCAGGTTAGTAAGTGGGAACTATCTCATTCTCCAGCTCTAACACACAGTTGGAGCCTGTATCCGAGGGGGCACGGGAGCAGGGGAAATTGCCTATCGAAAGTTGAAACTTCCTGGGAATATCCCACAGAGTCATTATTTTGGCAATTCCTAGGAGTTAAGTAGAAATGGTCGAGAGCTTCAAGTTTTTAGGTGCCCAGATCACCATCAACCTGTCCTGGTTCCCCCTCCATGCCAACACTATAGTCCTTCTGATCTTTTTTATCAGGTTTGCGCTCAGCCCTGTCCTGGAGATTGACTTTTTATTCCTGGGAACTCCAGGCCAACCCCAGAGCACCGGCATTCCCAGGACTGGCAAGAGTTCCTGTAGCACATTTTCTAGGGAACATCTGGTCCCACACCATCTAGAGACTGGAAAAGCTGAGCTAATGTTTCAGGTCAATAACCTCTCATCAGAATTGGAAGAAGTTTGAGATTTAGCAGTTCCTGAGCTGATGCAGAGTCAGGTGAGGAAGTGAGGGTGGTTAGAGTGAAGGAATGAGTCAAAGGGGAAGTGTGTGATAGGCTGGAAGGAAGGAGAGAGTAAATGGCAGTAGGGATGCTGATACAAAGTAAAACAGGGCAGTCGTGAGACAAGTAAGGCAACAAAAATGGGCCTAGAGGCCACCTCAGAACCAGCATTAACAACTATTCTGAGATTATAGGAATGGTGGTTATGGTCTAAGGTTGCTGAGGTTGTTGTTGAGTTTGGGAGACTGCAATACATCACTACATTGGGTGGTGACCCCAGAACTTCTGTTGCATTCCAGTAAGGGTGGCTTGCTGCAATTATACAGGGCCTTGGTGAGGCCATACCTTGAGTATTGTGTGCAATTTTGGTCTCCTAGTCTGAGAAAGGACATTCTTGCTGTTGATCGAGTCCAGCAAAAGTTCACTGGACTGATTCCTGAGATGGCAGGACTGACATATGAAGAAAGATTGGATCAACTGGGCTTGTACTCACTGGAATTCAGGAGAATGAGAGGGGATCTTATAGAATCATATAAAATCCTGATGGGACTGGACTGGCTAGATGCGGGAAGAATGTTCCCAATGTTGGGAAGTTCAGAACTAGGGACCACAATCTAAGAATGAGGGGTAAGCCATTCAGGACTGAGACGAGGAAGAACTTCACTCAGAGAGTTGTGAACCTCTGGAATTCTCTACCATAGAAAGCTGTTGGGGTCAGTTCATTAGAAATGTTCAAGAGGGAGCTGGACATGGCCCTTGTGGTAAAGGGGTAAGGGGTGTGGAGAGAAAGTGGGAATGGGATACTGAGAGTGCATGATCAGCCATGATCTTACTGAATGGTCAATATGACCATGCTGGCTCGAAGGGACTATACACACACCGATTTTCTACGTTTTTTAACCTCAAAGTACACAGTGAACTCAGCACAGGAAGCTTCCTATAGCTGAAGAGGAATTAGAACAGTTTAAGGAAATAGTTACGATCCTGAAAGAAGTGTTATTGTCATGACATTAACAAGAGCCACACCTCTTAGAGTACAAGCTCCCTGATTAAGGCAGTAATAACTTGTCCAATCAGGGAGCCCTGCCTGTGTATATAATGTGGAGTGTCAGGGTTACAGGCACTCGGGTTTATACACTGTATGAGAAAGTACCTGTCTGAGTCTTGTTGACTACATACGTAAATCTAAGTTTGGTGAAGGGACACCAGTCTTGGAGGAGTTATTTCAGTTATGTTCTATAAATCATACAAGGCGGCATGGTGGCACAGTGGTTAGCAATGCTGCCTCACAGCGCTAGGGACCCGGGTTCAAGTCCTGGGTTGGCTCACTGTCTGTGTAGAGTTTGCACATTCTCCCCATGTCTGCATGGGTTTCTTCCAGTTTCCTCCCACTGTCCAAAGATGTGCAGATTAGGTTGACTGGCTGTGCTAAATTGCCCCTTAGTCTCAGGGGATTAGAAAGGTAAATATGTGGGTTTACGGGAATAGGACCTGGGTGGGATTGTTGTTGGTGCAGACTTGATGGGCTGAATGGCCTCCTGCTGCACTGTAGGGATTCTATGATTCTAAATAATGAAAAAGTTGACGACTTTATCATCACAAAGGTAAATCTATCAGGATTGCCAGTTGTGGTTAAATGTATTCCTGGAAGTTTCGTGCTCCAGCCTTGTCAAACACATCCATTCTTGTGACGTCCTGCCTTCTTACACCAATTAGAAAACAACAAGAATCATTACCCAATTGGACCTTCCAGTCCTGCTGCAAGTCAATGGACATTTGGCTGGTCACCCACAGCTAGCCCCACCATAGCAGGACTGGAAAGTCCCAGCTACTGAGGGTCAGTGGCCAAGAGGCGGTCCATTTATCCTGATCCTGTCCTCATCTGGCTAATATGGCCTTTTGGCTAATATCAAGTGTAGTATCGACATGCTGCACTTGGTTGAAGTCATTAGGTTACATTTCAGCTTCATTTGAAGCAATTTTTTAAGGCGGAATCTCGGCCTTTTGGCTAAGATGTAAATGAGATCAAGCCTTGGAGGAGGAGCTACACCTACTCCAATCAGCTTGGATCATGTAGATCAAGCCCAAGCCCAGGTGAGAGCCCTGTCTTGTCAGCTTGGATCGGGAATGTCCCAACTTGTTGGGACTCTGAATTGGATTTAATTTGGCTTGATTGGATTGGAATAAAGTTTATAAAAAATATGGCCTTTCCCAGACAGGTCGATAGGGATAAGAACCGGGTGTCCTGGCTCATCCTTTCACTCAGCCCCCACACCAGCTCAGGACTGGGCAAACCCAATCCCTCTTTACTCCCTGCGATCGCCCAATGGGGGGGCGGAGTGCCAATCAGACCTGGAGCTCCACAATCGATCTCCTCACTCACTCAGCTATCGAGGGAACCGGTTGCCAAGAATTCTTATCTCACTGCTGGAATAAACTGGCATTTACCAGAGTGAAGTTCCTTCTGCGACCGGTTTGTCAGTTAGTGACTACGGCAGCCAAGATCCTCCCCTGCTAAATATCCAGTTGAATGAACTGATCTGTCTCATTCAGGCTCTGCTTGTTAACAATGATGTGTGGAAACAGTAGGCCGGTTTCCATGGCGATACCTCAATTCTTGGCTCGGCTCTGCTCATTACTCGACAAACAGTCTGGCCGAAAGATTTTAATAAAAGGAAATGAGAGAGTCTTAAAGGATAATGTTTGATAAGAATTTCCCATTAACTTTTAAAGGGGCAACTACTGTTCCTCATTGAAGGGTGGTCTTCTATATCAACAATCTACATTTCACACAACAGTCCACATCAAAGAACAAAGAACAACACAGCACAGGAAACAGGCCCTTTGGCCCTACAAGCCCGCGCCACCCATTTTAACACTCAGTGAGTGCTTTATTCCAATCCTCCTTCTACCTATGACTTTTGTCTACATCTCATGGACTCCACAATAACAGGGTGCAAATTTAGAGAATTATATGTGCACCAGATTAAGGGAGATCCAATTTAGAGTCAATTTATTAACACCAATCAGCCTAAAAGCACGTTTTTGGGGTGTATGGAAACCAAATCTATGACTGCCTGATCCTCCCTTCCGGAGTCAGTCTGTGCCACTTGCGGGGAGTTTTAATTTGGGACAGGGGCATTGCTGTCTAGGTCAGCTTTAGTTGTCCATCCCTAATTGCCCTTGAGAAGGTGGTGGTGAGCTGCTTTTTTGAAGTCCATGTGGGGTAGGTACACCCACAATGCTGCTAGGGGGGCAATTCCAAGATTTTCACCCAGTGACAATGAATGAACTGCGATACATTTCCAAGTCAGGATGGCATGTAGCTTGGAGGGGGCAGTTTGCAGGTGGTAATGTTCCCATGTGTCTGCTGTCCTTGTCCTTCTAGGTATGAGGTTTGGGGGCTTGATGAGTTGTTGCAATGCACCTTGTAAGAACATAAGAACGTAAGAAATAGGAGCAGGAGTAGGCCATCTAGCCCTTTGAGCCTGCCCCGCCATTCAATAAGGTCATGGCTGATCTGAAGTGGCTCAGTTCCACTTTCCCGCTTTCTCCCCATAACCCTTAATCCCCTTGCCTGTCAAAAACCTATCTACCTGTGACTTAAATATATTTAGCAAGGTAGCCTCCACCACTTCAACGGGCAGAGAATTCCAGAGATTCACCACCCTTTGAGTGAAGAAGGTCCTCCTCAACTCCGTTCTAAACTGTTCCCCCCTTATCTTGAGGCTGTGCCCTCTAGTCCTGCTATCCTTTCTGAATGGGAAGAATCTCTCTACCTCTAGCCTATCCATCCCTTTCATTATCTTATAGTTCTCTATAAGATCCCCCCTCATCCTTCTAAACTCCAAGATGTAGGTGGGACGCTTGTAGATGGTACACAGTGCTGTCACAGTGTATCAGTGGTGGAGGGATTGGATCTTGAAGGTGGTGGATAGGGTGCGGGCTGCTTTGCCCTAGATGGTGGTGAACCCCTTGAGAGTTGTTGGAATTGCAGTCATCCAGTCAAGTGGAGAAAATTCCATCACACTCCTGACTTGTACTGTGTGGATGGCAGTCAAGTTTTGGGAGTCAACAGGTGTGTTCTTCACCACAGAATTCCCAGCCTCTGATCTTCTCTTGTAGCCACGGTATTGGTATATCCAGTCGAGTTCAGTTTCTGGTCAAGGGTAACCTCAGGAAGTTGATAGAGGGGAATTAAGCAATGGTAATCTCACTGAATGTTAAAGGGAGATGGTTAGATATTGTTTTGTTGGAGATGGACGTTTCTTGGCACTTGTTATGTGATATTTATCACTTGTCAGCCAATCCAAGTCTTGCTGCATTTGGACATGGACTGCTTCAGGGTCATGAATAGTGTTGGACATTGTGCAACCATCATAGGATATTAGCGCTTATGTTGGAAGGAAGGTCATGATGAAGCAGCTGGAGAAGGTTGGGCCGAGGATGACCCCCTGTGCAACTCCTGCAGAGATGTTCTGGGACCTCCAACAACCAGAACCATCTCCCTTTGTGCTAAATACCACTTTCTCCTCATTCCCATTGACTTTGATGTTGCTAAGGATCTCCTATGCCATATTCAGTCAAGTACTGCCTTGTTGTCAAGAGCAGTCACCTACGGCAGGAGGAATGTTTCCACGTGAAGAGGTGAGGGGACAGTGCCCACACTAAGTGATGGGAGACGGGTACCAAGGTGGGAGAAACTGAAATGGCAACCAGGAATGGAATTTCTTACCATCTCCTGTGATGGACATGGTGGCGGGGACATTTAATTAGGAGGTAGGGGGCAGGTGGGAGCCCCAAACTCTTCCTGCCTCCATCCCAAGTAAGTGTGTGGATGAAAGGCCCATTTATGCGCTTGTTCTGCTGGTGTTCACCCAGTGGTGGGCAGAGGGCCTTGCCATGCAGGGAGCATTTACAGGACGTGGGCATCGCTGGCTAGACCAATATTTATGCCCTTGAGAACATAGGAAGTAGGAGCAGGAGGAGGCCCCTCAAGCCTGCCCCGCCATTCAATACCACCATGGCTAATCTCATCTCAGCCTCAACTTCACTGTCGTACCCTTTCACCCTAACCCCTCAACCCATTACCAATAAAAAATCCGATCTCCTCCTTACAGTTACTCAATGTCCCAGCATGACCTCACTCTGGGGTAGTGAATTCCACCGATTCACCACTCTTTAAGAAAAGTAATTTTTCCTCACCTCTGTTTCATATCTACTACCCCTCATCAGAAAACTATGACCTCTGGTTCTCAATTACCCCACAAGAGGAAGCGTCCTGTCTACATCAATCCTGTCAATCCCTTTATCGTCTTATATACCTCAATTAGATCTGCCTTCACGCTTCTAAACTCTAGAGAGTATCGGCCTAAACTGCTCAATCTCCCTTCATAAGACAAGCCCCTCACCTCTGGAATCAATGGAGTGAATCTCCTCTGAACCACTTCCAATGGAAGTGTAGAAGGTGGTGGTGAGCTTCCTTCTTGAACCACTGCAGTTCCTGAGGTACACCAGAGTGCTGTTAGGGAAGAAGTTCCAGGATTTTGACACAGTGACAGTGAAGGAACAGCGATATATTTCCAAATGAGGATGGTGAGTGATTTGGAGGAGAACCTCCAGGTGGCGGTATTGTCGTGTGAGGTTGCTTTTGGGCTCTTGGGGAGATGGTGGGGGGTTGGGGGGGTTTCCCTTGTTCAATATCACTCAGTCCCTGGTCAAAGGATCTAGCGTTGGGAGTAAATGGACGGGGGGGTCCCCAAAGGACCTTTCCCCTGCCTTTGCTGCCATCCCCTGACCCCATCCCATGATGCTCACCCAATGACCTCACCTTTCACCTGTGGCCTGGGATCCAGCGCCAATCCTCGGGTGGCTGTCATACCAGCAGCAGCCAATGCCTTGCTGGTCAATAGCGATACCAGCCTCTGATAGGCTGGAAGCTCTTGGCCTGTGGGACTTCTGCCACTGGAGACCTAAAGCCTGGGGCTGCCCAATTAAAGTGCCTGTGTGGCATTTAATTCAGTGTACCTCCCCTCACAAAGAGGCGATGTGGGTCTCTTGTGCTCTCCGCAGCGTTGAAGACCCCTATTGCGAGCTGTGCCCAGCATAGCCTCTAATTCTATCTTTTATTCTCATGCTATGCTTTTAAAATGTCACTATCTTTCTCTACACCCTGGCTATGACCGTAACACCACATTCTGCACTCTCTCCTTTCCACCTCTACGTATGGTATACTTTGTCTTTGTAACGCTCAAGAAACAGTACTTTTCACTGTATCCCGATGACAATAGTGAATCAAATCAAAAACGGTATCGTAATGCCTGAGAAACTTTCACAACACGCACAAACCAGTGTGATCACTCGCACTTTTTCACACAACGGCTCTTTCTCAGAACTCTCCAAGAGATTTCTTCTGGACACACTGCTCCCCTTTCGAACACTCAGCAAACACAGTTAGTTCCATTATCACTATGGCGATATCATGTGTAACTAGGCAATTTATGCACCCTCAGCTATATCATTGCCAATGCCATTCGAGATAGTGAAGCTGTTTGTCTAACTTAATTCTAGAGGCCTTGACAGTTGAACAATATCAAAACACAGGATTACAAGGTATGCATTTCCAATCTTTAACTTGACCTTGCCATCTCACAAGTTGTGCTGTAGAAATGATACAGTACATTCAACCCATCTTGTCTCTGCCAACCCAAAGAGATCCAGGCACCCTTTCTAATCCCTCGTACCCGGCCCATAGCCCTGCGTTTATAATACTTAAGGTGCAGATCCAGGTACTTTTCATAAGAGCGTAGGGTCTCTGCCTCCACCACCAACTCAGGCAGCGAATTCCAGAAACCCACCACGCTCTGTGTAAAAAAGGTTTTCCTCATGTTCCCCCTCATCCTTCTGCCCACTTTGGTTGAATCGATAACCCCTGATTTTTGAACTGTGTGCCGAGGGAAACAGGTCCCTCCTATCTACTCTCTCCCTACCCCTCACAGTTTTGTACTCCTCAATCATGTCACCCCTTAACCCTCTCTCTTCCAAAGCAAACAACCCCTAACCTCTCCAATCTGTCCTCCTAGCTACAATTGTCCAGCTCTGGCAATGTGCTAGTAAATCCTCTCTGTGCTCGCTCCTGAGTGACCAGAACTGTACACACTACTCCAGTTGTGGCCTCACTAGTGTTTTGCACAATTCCATCATTATATCCCCACTTTTGTATTCTGTACCTCTGCCAATGAAGGAGAGCATTCCATATGCCTTCTTTGCAACCTTATCTATCTGTACTGCTACCTTTAGGAACCTACGCGAGATCACTCACTTCATCCGCCCCTCCTAGCATATTTCCGATTATGTATATTCCCTTCTAGTACACAGTGAAAAGTATGGCTTCTTGTGTACTATACAGACAAAGCATTCTGTACATAGAGAATGGAACGAGGGAGTGCAGAATGTAGTATTACAGTCATAGCTAGGGCGTAGATAAAGATCAACTTAATGTTTTATAGGTCTATTCAAAAATCTGAAGGCAGCAGGGAAGAAACCATTCTCGAGTTGGTTAGTATATGATCTCAGACTTTTGTACCTTTCTCCCGACAGAAGAATGTGGAGGAGAGAATGTGTGGGTTCTTGAATATGCTGGTCCAAGGCAGCAGGAAGTGTAGACAGAGTCAGTGGATGGGAGGCTGGTTTGCATGTTGGATTGGGCTTAATTCATGACCCTTTGTCGTCTTGGACAGAGCAGGAGCCACACCAACCAGAAAGAATGCTTTCTATGGTGTATCTGTAAAAGTTGGTAAGAGTTGTAGCTGACATGCCAAATTTCCTTAGTCTCCTGAGAAAGTAGAGGTTGGGGAACCAGGAAATGGCAGAGGAGTTAAATAATAACTTTGCATCCGTCTTCACGGTGGAGGACACTAACAGCGAACCAAAAATACTAAATAATCAACGGGCAAAGGGAGGGTGGAAGTAAACACAACTCGATGGGTTGCATCCCAAGATAAATACCCTCATTCAAACAGGGAGAGAGACAAAAACAGGTACCTATAGGCCAGTTAGCATAACATGTGTCGCTGGGAAAATGGATGTAAGAGCAGAGCATTGGGAAAGACATGATATTATCAATCCAGGTCAGCATGGCTTCAGAAAGGGGAAATCATACCTTTATCCAGAGAAATGTGGAACTCACCATCACATGGAATCGTTGAGTGGAATAATATTTAAAAATGTAATAAGGAGAAGGGAGTAGAAAGATGTCCTGATTGGATGAGGTGGAATAGAATGGGAAGGGCTTGTGCAGAGCACAAATCCCAGCATAGAATAGATGGGCTGAATGGTCTGTTTCTGTCTGGGAAACACTAACTAATTCAATGTACATCTGTTGAAGTAATAGTAGCAATACCTGAGTTTCTTTTCAAATTTCCCCTGTAGTGCTTTTCATAACAGTTTGTAAATCAAGGCGTGTATTCCCAGGTAGCAGATGGGGTGGTCCACCTTTTTGCTTTATTTGGGAGCAGAAGTCTATGAAAGAAACCTCACCAGCAATTCTGTTACTCCCAGTGCGGGCCCAGAGCTGCCTTCTCACTCCCTTTCTTGATTGACCTTTTGAATACGGACCCTTTTTCTTCTTTTCTAGATCCAGATCCATACTTGTCCCACATTTCTCCCAACCTGGCCCCCCCCCACCACACCCCCTTTCCCCCTCCTCACCTCCAACCAAGCTGGTTGGCCCAACCAGTCCACACCAACTCTCCAAAAGACCATTCCTGCCTTTGAGCCAGAAGGTGGTGTGTTCAAGTCCAACTGCAGAGACCTGAGACGCTGTACTGAGGGGGTGCCACACTGTTGGAGTGTTTTTTTCTGGACGAGAGGTTAAAGCAAGGCCTCATCCATACTGTAAGGTCGGCATAAAAAATCCCACTGCACTATTTTGTGCCACAGTGCAGGCAACACAGTGGCACAGTGGTTGGCACTGCTGCCTCACAGCTCCAGGGATCCGGGTTCGATTCCCGGCTCAAGTCACTGTCTGTGTGGAGTTTGCACATTCTCCTCGTGTCTGCGTGGGTTTCCTCTGGATGCCCTGGTTTCCTCCCACAGTCCAAAGATGTGCGGGTTAAGTGGATTGGCCATGCTAAATTGACATTAGTTTTGGTGGGATTAGTTGGGTAAATATTTGGGGTTCTGGGGATAGAGTGGGGTTGTTGTCCCAGTGCGGGCTTGATGGGCCAAATGGCCTCCTCCTGAACTGTAGGGATTCTATTCTATGATATGAAAGGCGGGGAGTTCTCCCCGGACAATATTTATTCCTTAACCATCGTCACGGAAACAGATTCTCTGTTTAGTATCTCGTTGCCCGTGGGATCTTGCTGAGCACAAACCAGGCCGTGGCGTTTCCCGCATCCCAGCAATGACTACACCTCAAAAGCATCGTACTGGGTGTGAAGTGCTTCGAGATGTGCTCAGACTGTGAAAGGTGTAATATCAATCTTTTTTACAAGCATCCAAAGGGGAACGTGTTTTGGTGCGCTACCTGTCAAAGGGTGATTAACGGGGAGGGAGTAGGACAGTCGGTGTTTTTGCCGCTGATAAGTCCCCCAGGCTGTAATGTTTTCCTGCACTGCAGCTGACCCCAGCAGCTGTGACTCTGATAACAGCTTCACTAATCTAGGCCTGAGGTAGGCCGGGGAGCACCCTACAGATTAGAGAGGATGATCTCATCGCCCAAGCAGGCTGGAGTCGAGAGGAGGTTTTCCAGGCCCTGTGAGTTCACACGGTGTCCTGTCACAGCCCAGAATTCCCCATTTCAGCATTCTCCCCCGCAGCCTTCAGCTCCAGAGACTCGCTGTGACGGTTATCAACCCCCCAGGATTGGCCTAAATCACCAGGAATTGAAGATCAAACCCCAGTGGGGAGAAAAAATAATCGGGACATTAAAAAGCAATTTTCTTTTCATATTTCTCTTGACCAGATGTACAGGGTGGGATTTTCCAGCTACGCTCGCCCCAAGACCGGAAAACCCCACCCAAAGTCAAAGAACCTTTGCATAGTTCATGATCCACCCGATTCCCCTGGGCAGGTGGGACGAGGAAAATTCCGCCCAAAAATATTGAACCGGGGGCATAGAAATAATTCTCCTCTCCACACCCTGTCTTAATTTCGCCTGGTATTATCACTAGATTATCCATCCAGAAACACAGTTAATGTTCTGGGTTCAAATCTCGCCACAGCAGATGGTGGAATTTGAATTCAATAAAAAATATCTGGGATTTAGGACCTACTGATGATCATGTAGCCACTGTCGATCGTCAGAAAAACCCATCAGGTTCATTAATGTCCTTTAGAGAAGGAAATCGGCCATCCTTACCTGGTCTGGCTTACACGTGACTCCAGAGCCACAGCAAGGTGGTTAACTCTCAACTGCCCTCCAAGGGCAATAAATGGGCAATAAATGCTGGCCAGCCAGCGATGCCCATGTCCCACAAATGAATAAAGAAAAGTAACACCTTTAATAATGTGGCGTTTGGTATGAGTAAGACCAGAAATAATTGGGAGATAATTATTGCACAACAACTGACATCAAAGATATCATTCTGTGGCCTGATCACTATCTCATTGCTCTTTGATTTGATTTATTATTGTCTTATGTATTGGGATGCAGTGAAAAGTACTGTTAATCACGTGCTATAGAGGCAAAACATACTGTTCATAGAGTACATAGGGGCGAAGGAAAGGAGAGAGTGCAGAATGTAGTGTTGCGGTTATACACAGGGTGTAGAGAAAGATCAGCTTTATAAATGATAGGACCTTTCAAAGGTCTGATGACAGCAGGGAAGAAGCTGTTCTTGAGTCGATTGGTCTGTGACCTCAGACTTCTGTATCTTTTTCCCGAAGGAAGAAAGTGGAAGAGAGAATGCCCGGGGTGTTTGGGTCTTTGATTATGCTGGCTGCTTTCCTGAGGCAGTAGAAGTATTGACAGAGTCGATGGATGGGAGGCTGGTTTGCGTGATGGACTGGGCTACATTCACAACTCTTTGTAGTTTCTAGTGGCCTTGGTCAGAGCAGGAGCCATAACGAGCTGTGATTACATCAGGAAAGGATGCTTTCTATGGTGCATTTGTAAAAATTGCTAAGTGTCGTAGTGGGCATGTTGAATTTCCCTTGCTGTGAAAATAATGGTTTCCCACATTATAACATTGATCACAATTTTAAAAATTACTTAATTGACTAGAAGGTGCTTTGGGATGTTGCAAAGGGTACTATAGAAATTAAAGATCCTTCTCCGGGAGTTCCCAGAAAGTCTAAATCTTGCCTTCCAGGAAAGGGAGCGATAGAATTTCCCTTGAGAGGAGAAGCTCTGAAAGGCAGTTCTGTGTGTGTTTGTATTCATCACCCCACAATATGCCACAGAAGTTGACCTCAGGTGGCTGCTAGTGCCTTTGTAAACTCACGGTAAGTTGAATCCTATCAGTGAGCAGTGAGATTCAGTTCAATAAAACAGGCGTCATTTAATCAGCTTTCTCTGGAATATTACCTCAGAGACCGGGGAAAACCATCCCCTCCACCTGCTCTCCCCCACCCCCCTGTGCCCCCCCACCCCCACCCCCACCCCCCCGTGTCCCATCAATCAGAAAGTATTAGAATTGACCCTTTAACACCCAGAGTCATGAATGAGTCCCCTCCTCCCACACCACTCACTCATTTTCTCTCCCTTCCTGAGGTACAGTTCTAGAGTCACCAGTGACTTGATGCTATTAGTTAGTCAGAGTTCATGACTGAACCCAGACAGCAAGCGGATATTCCAAACAATCGCTCCCCTGTAAGATAGTCAAAGTTCACCACATTCCCATCAGGTAGTTTTCCACTATCCATTACAAACAGATTCTGACAGACCTCGAAAGCTGCTGCCACAAGTTCCAATAGATCGCGTGGCCATTCTGCCCATCTGGGTGGCCTGGTGGCACAGCGGTTAACACTGCTGCCTCACAGTACCAGGTACCTGAGTTTGACTCCCGGCTTGGGTCACTCTCTGTGCCGAGTTTGCACTTTCTCCCCATTTCCTCCGGGTGCTCCGATTTCCTCCCGCACTCCGAATGATGTGTTGGTTAGGTTTAGCAGTGGCTGTGCTAAATTCGCCCTCAGTGTACCCGAACAGGTGCCGGAGTGTGGTGACTAGGGGGTTTCCACAGTAACTTCATTGCAGTGTTAATGTAAGCCGACTTGTAACTAATAAATAAACTTTATAAACTTTACATCCAGCAGTAGCTAGACAGCTATCCAGAACTGCTGCTGTTTCTTCATTCTCCCTCTCCAGCCCGGGGAAATCGCTGTATCTGGGATCGCCTCGCTCAGCAGAGGTCAGGGGTTGAGAGTGGGACCCCCTTGGTCTGCACACGGCTGCTGCACTCCAAATATGATCAGCCTGAGAGTCTTGGGCTGGGAGTGGGTTCCTCCTCCCTTTTCCCTCCCTCCTGCTATCTCCAGCTACAATACAGACCAATGATGGGAACCTGGAGCCCAGGGGCCACATCCGGCCCATCTGGGTGCTGAGTGCAGTCAACGAGAGATTGTGTTGACCGTTGTCCATGCACAAGATCTATTCATTCACTGATTACCATCCGTGTGGTTTTTTTCCCTACTGGTGAGGCTGAAGTGATTTACACGTAAAGCAAGGGCAAGTGAAGTGCGTGCTGATTACTCACAACATTGACTGTGAGAGCCGTGCACTCCCTCTGCGTCCAAAGTGTCAATATTTCTTTTGTGTTTACTATTTGAAGTTGATGACAGTTCTATTAATATATAAATGATTCAGCATTTTCTACAACTCCTTGTGAAATATTCAGCGTGTATTAAATGTATTTAATCTTACACATGGGGTTAGTGAACAAGCTCAATTTCAACCTTGTGACCCACTGAGATGGGGGAGGGACACTCATTCGACACACTCACCAGCCCGGGTTGTTCATCAGTTCCAAAGAGACTGCTGGGTGACTGGTAGCCCTGGGAAAGCGATGAGGACAATCCCAAAATCTATCAACAGGGAAGGGACGGAGGGGATGGAGGAGGGTCGAGTGGTGATCTCACCCCCTACAGTATGGTCACACCGGTGTCATCCTCAGGTCAGTGAGCAGCATTCTTGATGTTAACTCAGAATGATTTCCAGGTCCCCTCCGGAGACTGGAGGCCACAGTGTCGGAGCTGCTGCTTTGATGATGGGATGCTTGGAGGCACTCAGGTTTACGGAGGAGAGGCTGTGGCTGGGGGAGCACTGATATCACGTCGGTCGGGGAGGAGGTGGGTAGAAACAGCAAAGGTGATGGTCTCAGCAGCAGGCACACTGAGGCACAGGCAGACTGGTGTATAATCTCTAACTGAAGCTGACCTTTGCCATGAGCTCAGAGAAACCCAGTTCATGGAAACTGGAGCACCCAGAGGAAACCCATGGGGGGAACATGCAGGCTCCACGTAGACAGTGACCCAAGCTGGGAATTGAACCCGGGTCCCTGGTGCTGTGAGGCAGCAGTGCTAACCACTGGGCCACTGTGCTGCCCTATATACATGGGTACATATCTGACCAAACCAAGTCTCGCACCACTCCTTAATCATGTACTCCAATTAAATGCAGCAGAATAAATACCACCCATTTCATTTTGGCAATATCTTCTTCACTACGCATCTTCTAGCTGTTTGTGATAAGGTATGACACAAAACGCTTCCATGTATCAATCCCAGTCTCCATTCTCATTGGAATCTGGCAAAAACTGACAAACCTGCAGTGGGTTTGAACCTGCCATGCCCTGCATTTTGTTCATTTGTTCTACATCTACTTTGAATTCTGTTTGTCACCAGTATGTTGGGCTCCTACCTTTCCAGTAAGGACACAGATGCTACCCAGGCCTTGGAGACAGATGAGGAAACTCTATCCCTAGAAGGGCTCAGAACTGATAAGGAGGAAGTTTGGAATAGACTGTTGGAGCGGAGTTTTCCCGTCCCGCCCACCACGGGAATCGTAGCAAGCGGGACATGGACCATGCAAGCATCCACTGACCTCGGGTGGGATTTTCCATCCTTGGGACAAGTGTGACCGGAAAATCTCATCATTGGTACTGAAAGTTGACAAGGCACTGGGATCAGATGGGATGCATCCAAGGATATTGAAGGAATGAGAATGGAAACTGTAGGGAAGTTGGCCATAATCTTCTAGTCTTCTCTAGACTGAGGTGGTGGGCGGGGGGTGCCAAAGGACTGGAGAATTGCAAGTGTTCATAAAAGGTTATGAAGAGGCCAGTCAGTTTATTATCAGTGGTGGGTAAGCTTATAGAAATAACCATTCAGGGTAGAATTAGTAGCCATGTAAAACACTGAGGGTTGATTAGGAAGAGGCAGCATGGATTTCTAAAGGAGGAACTGTGTTTCACTAACTTGCTAGAGTTATTTGAGGTGGTAACAGAAAGAGTCAATGAGGCTATTGCTGTTCATGTGGCGTACACGGCCTTTCACAAGGCATTTGATACACAAACAAACCTGTGACAAAAGTTATAGCTCATGGAATAAAGTAGACAGTAGTAACATGGATACAAACTTGCCTCAATAATAGGAAGCAGAGAGTAATATCTTTTGGGCTGGAGGAAGGTTTGTAGTGGCATTCCTTAGGGATCTACATTGGTACCCTTGCTTTTCCTGATTTCTATACATAACCTGGAATGTGTGCAGGGAACAATTTCAAAGTTTGCGGACTGTGGAGAGGACAATGTCAAACTTCAAAAGGGCATTGATAAGTTGGTGGAGTGGGCAGTTAGGTGGCAGATGAAGTTCAATATGCAGAAGTGTGAGATGATACACTTTGGAAGGAAGGACATGGAGAGACAACATAAAATAAGGGATAAAATTCTTAAGGGAGTGCAGGAGCAAAGGGACCTGGGTGTACATGTGAATGGATCATTAAAAGGGGCAGGACAGTTGGAGAGAGCAGTTAATGAAACATACAGTCTTCTGTGCTTTATTAATAGGGCAAGAGAACACATGAGCAAGGAGGTTACGCTCAACTTATTCAAGACACTAGTTAGACCTCAGCTGGAACGTCGTATGCAGTTCTGTGCGTCACACTGTAGGAAGGATGTAAACTTTTGGAGAGTGCAGAAGAGTTTTACAAAAATGTATCTAGGGATGAGAATCATCAGTTTTGGGGGTAGATTGGAGAGGTTGGAACTGCTCACCTTGCAGAGAAGAAGGCTAAGAGGAGATTTGATAGAGATGTTCAAAATCATCATGGAGCTGGACAGAGTCGACAGGAAAAACCTGCTCCCACTCATAAAAGGATCAAGAACGAGGGGGCACAGATCTAAAGTGATTTCTAGAAGAAGCAAATGTGATGTGATGTGTGGTGGAGGCAGGTTCAATTGAGGGATTCAAGAGAGCATTGGATGATTATTTGAGTAGGAATAGTGTGCAAGGGAGCAGGGAAAAGGCAGGGGGATGATTTACACAGTAACCAATGAAACCTGTCACTAAGCCATTCACGTTGAGAATTTGAACCATAGGAGATTAAGGGGAGATTTAACAGAGATGTTCAAAATCAGGAAGGATTTCAACAGAGTGAAGAAGGAGGAACTGTAACCGGTGCAGGAGGATGGGTAACCAGAGTACGTGAAGTAACTGTCCAATCAATCAGAGAACTTCAAGAGTTTTTGTTTTTAAGTGAGTTGTGGTGATCTGGAATACTTTTTTTTAATTTAATCGTGTGACATGGGTGTCACTGACTGGCCAACATTTATTGCCCATCTCTAGTTGCCCTTAGAAGGTGGTGGTGAGCTGCCTTCTTGAATCGCTGCAGTCCACGTGCTGTGGGTGGGTCCACAATGTCGTTAGGGGGAGAATTCCAGGATTTTGACCCAGTGACTGTGAAGGAAGGGTGATATATTTTGAAGTCATGATGAGTGGCTTTATCATAGAATCCTTAAAGTGCAGAAGGAGGCCATTCAGCCCATCAAGTCTGTACTGACTGCAATCCCACCCAAGCCCTATTCCAGTAACCCCACATATTTACTCTGCTAATCCCCCTGGTACTATGGTCAATTTAGTATGACCAAAGAAACTAACCTGCACATCTTTGAACTGTGGGAGGAAACCGGAGCACCCAGAGGAAACCCATGCAGACATGGGGAGAACATGCAGACTCCACCCAAACAGTCACCTGAGGCCGGAATAGAATCCGGGTTTCTGATGCTGTGGGGCAGCAGTGCTAACCACTGTGCCACCGTGCCGTTTAGTTTAGTTCAGTTTATTATTGTCACAAGTAGGCTTACATTAACGCTGTAATGAAGTTACTATGAAAATCCCCAAGTTACCACACTCTGGTGACTGTTCGGGTACACTGAGGGAGAATTTAGCACGGCCAATGCATCTAACCAGCACATCTTTCAGACTGTGCAAGCACCCAGAGGAAACCCATGCAGACATGGGGAGAATGTGCAGGCGCTGCACAGATAGTGACCCAGGACAGGAAGCGAACCCAGGTCCCTGGCACTGTGAGACAGCAGTGCTAATCACTGTGCCACCATGCTGCCCTTTAGGGAACTTGCAGGTGGTGGTGTGCCCAGGTATCTGCTGCCCGTGTCCTCCTAGATGGAAGTATCGCAGGTTTGAAAGGTGGTGTCTAAGGATTTTTGGTGAATTTCTGCAGTGCATCTTGTAGATGTATATTTAAGTGGTTGCACGATTGCGTTAAAAGCTGGTCACATGATTTGACGGTGATGTCATTGGGGTGTTTCATAGGCTCCTATTTTAGTTTCAATTTCTACTTCGCAGAGATAACAGCTCCTACAATTAACCTGTTGTTATCTTTTGGAATCTACAGCCAGAACTTTACCGCCTTGCCTCCCTGGGAATCAGGGCAGGCAAGGTTTGCAGAACAGAATTCTCCATTGTTCTCAGGCAGGGTTTTACGAGCCTTGCTAAGCAAGGTCGTAAAATCTCATCTTACATGTGCAAACCACATCTTTTTCTTTGTGTTTAAAACCCACAACATAGAATCATAGAATCCCGACAGTACAGAAGGAGGCCATTCAGCCCATCAAGTCTGTGCCAACAACAATCCCACCCAGGCCCTCGTCCTCATTTACCCTGTTAATCCCCCTGACACTCCCCCTGACAATTTAGTATGGCCAATCAACCTAACTCACACATCTTTGGACTGTGGGAGGAAACCACAGCACCTGGAGGAAACCCACACAGACACGGGGAGAGTGTGCGGACTCCGCATGTGACAGTCACCTGAGAACGGAATTGAACCTGGGTCCCTGGCGCTGTGAGGCAGCAGTGCTAACCCACTGTGCCACCATGCCGCCCTGGTTAGGATATCCTAACTAGGACAGGACTTTGTAATATCCTAATATAGTTACAATAATACAAATACACTGCCCAAAAGGGTGCTGGAAGCAGATACAATATCGGCTTTCAACAGAGAATTAGAAAATAGTGTCAGAATGGTTACAGCGCAGAAGGAGGCCATTTGGCCTTTCATATCCATGCCTGCACTCTGAGCGAACAGCTTGGGTGGTCTCACTCCCCTATCTTTTCCCAGTAGCTCTGCAAAGCTTTCCTTTTCAGATATCTCACTCCCGTGTGAAAACCAGAACTCACTTTCCCTCCTGGGGGAGGGGAAACTGTGCAGCGTTCATGGGAAAGAGCAGAGTGGTGGATGGGACTCATTGGACATCGGAAACTTGATCTTGCAAAGATCTTGGCGCAGACACAATGGGCCGAATGGCCCTCTTTGGGCGCTGTACAATCCTCTGCGTTTCCCTGGAGCCGGCGGACAGAACACTTGCCGCAGCTGACTTCAAATCACAAGGCCATGGTTTGAAACACTCTGGGAGCGACAAAGGTTAAAAAAGCTCGGCGAGCTGGTAAACAGAGAGAAGGCGATACGGGGGCAGGAGATTACAGGGCGGGGGGACAAGGTCGACATTGAAAGTGGAAAGAAATGATAACGAGAAAAGGAGTGAGGAGCTGGGTAAGAGATAGTGCCTGAGCCAAACAGATCGAGGTCACCCCGCTGAACTCAACCATGAATGCGATTCAGCTCAAGGGCCCCCGGTTGGCTTGGGAACCAATTGTTCCGAGGCATCTTTTAAAGGGACTGCGTTTATAACACACGGTTTAAAAAAGCTTGCTCAGCATCCCTTATGTCAGGTTGGAGGGGGTGACGTTTACCTTGTGACAATGTACTGCTGGCAAAGTTCAACCTGACTCATGCCTCCACGTCAGGTGTTGACGAGCGCTTGTCAAGTGTTATCCTTTTCTCCAAGGCTGTCTGATTTCCACATTACCCCGCGTTAGTTCTGTTTCCCTGACAGGGCTGTCTGAGAGCCCGCGAGCCAGAACACACTGGCGTTCATTTTTATCAAAGCTTGAACTCAGGTGCTGGGTGGGCCTTGTCTCTTTGAACGTTTAGCACCATTTTTTGTCCGATACCCTGGATGAAATTTTCCCATCCCGCCACCACGGGAACCGTGCAAAAGTCCGAAGACCTCGGGCGGGATTTTCCGGTCTTTGGGGCGAGTGTGGCCGGAAAATCTCATCCACAATTGGGATGGCCCAGAATGGAATGGGAGGGTGCATGGGGAAGGGGAGAGGGGTGTGGGGGCTCCCTAAACAGAGACCTCCATGAAGCTGCTGATCTAGTGAAATTTTTAATGGATTCACTCTCCACCTCCCCCCCCCCCCCCACCCCCATCAGGTTATCTCTCAAGAGGCACATTGTAGGGTGGTTCAGAGATCGGGGGAGAGGGCACACACATTCTCGGACACGACACTGGAGATCCCAGTGGAGGAGATCCAGAAGCAGAGGGATGCCCTGGACCCGCAGGGGGGGACACAACCTCTCACTGGAATGACCGAGATTGAGGTGTGACCTGAACGAGGTTTACAAGATTATGAGTCGCACGGACAGAGTGGATAGTCAGATGTTCTCTCCTCATGTAGAAAAGTGAAGTACTAGGCAGCATAGATTAAAGGTGGGTGGGGAAAAGTTTAGAGGAGATTTGTGAGGTAAGTTTTTTGCACAGAGGGTGATGAATGTCTGGAACGCACTGCCCAAGGAGATGGTGGGAGCAGGTATGATAGTGGCATTTAACAGGCAACTAGACGAATACCTAAATAGGATGGGAATGGAAAGATACAGACTCTGTATGTGCATATGGTTTTAGTTTAGTTAGGGCATCATGATCGGAGCAGGCTTGGAGGGCCGAAGGGCCTGTTCCTGTGCTGTGCCATTCTTTGACCTTTGCTGTCCTGCCCACACCCCCCTCCTGCAATGTCCGCTGCTCGGCCTCCCCTCAACATCCAGCAGGCCAAGGGGCCTCGTCCGTGACCTCAAGCACGCCCTTTGCCATGTAGCCCCCAACAGGTGCCGGGCAGGTAGCACAGCAGTGACTCCTTTCAGGTGAAATCCTCTGGTGAAGTCTCGAAGAAGGTTCCAGAAAGCCTCCTGATAATGTTTCAGAGGTCCTTCTCACACCCCCGGCAACAACAAACGGTGAGTATCCCTTTAACCAATTAGGGGCCCTCCCTTTAAATTCGATCCACATCAACACCGTGTCGACTCTGTTAACAGCGGGACTCTGGAAAGCGGGAATGTTATTTGAAGCAGTCACCACCACAATCCTGTATGAACTCTTCAATCAGCAGCAGCAGGAAGTTTGGGTTCCAATCAGTGGTTTAACAAGCCTCCAGTGGCCGTTTCTAAGCACTGGCTTAACTCCATCAGCAAGATGGTGTCCTAAGCTAAACCTGGACTAAACCAACTGTTGCCACTTAACACCCACCTTGATCAAACCTCCACATCTTCCTGGGCTGCACAGTGACATAGTGGTTTGTGCTGCTGCCTCAGTGTCAGGGACCTGTCTGTGTGGAGTTTGCACAGTCTTACTGTGTCTGTGTGGGTTTCCTCCGGGTGCTCCGGTTTCCTCCGGCAGTCTGAGAGACGGGCTGGTTAGATGCATTGGCCGGGCTAAATTCTCCCTCGGTGTACCCGAACAGGCGCTGGGGTGTGGCGACTAGGGGATTGTCACAGTAACTTCATTGCAGCGTTAATGTACACCTGTGTGTGACATTGATAAATAAACTTTAACTATCATCAGATCCCACCATTTCTGTCCCCTGGAGCAGCATTGTGTCACCGTGCTGCCCCTTCATGTGCTTATCCAGCTTTCCTTCTAACCCAGTCACACTATGAGCCTCATTTTTCTTCTCAAAATACTGAGTAATGACTTTGATTGTCCAAAGAGCAGCCAATGTTGAGCAGCTAGCCTTATTGACATGGGATTACCAATTCACTTATCCCTCAGTCACCATCACCGAGACACAGTATATTGGGCCAGAACATTACACACTGCTGTATGTGGGATCTTGCTCTTTGTAAGTCAGTTGCCTCATTTTGTTGAACAGCTTCTCCTCAAGCAAGATGTCACTGGCTGGAAAACATTTTATGCTGTCCCTAAGGTTGCAAAAGGCACGATATGCATGCAAGTCTTTATTTCTGATAGTGATCCAGGGACACTGGCTAAAAATCCATCAATGGGCTATGTTCCATTACCAAGCCTTGCCTTACTGTATCCTACAAAAGATCGTGAACGTAGCCCAGTCCATCACACAAGCCAGCCTCCCATCCATTGACTCTGTCTACACTTCCCGCTGCTCCCATCCATTGACTCTGTCTACACTTCCCGCTGCTCCCATCCATTGACTCTGTCTACACTTCCCGCTGCTCCCATCCATTGACTCTGTCTACACTTCCCGCTGCTCCCATCCATTGACTCTGTTCACACTTCCAGCTGCTCCCATCCATTGACTCTGTCTACACTTCCCGCTGCTCCCATCCATTGACTCTGTTCACAATTCCCGCTGCTCCCATCCATTGACTCTGTTCACACTTCCCGCTGCTCCCATCCATTGACTCTGTTCACACTTCCCGCTGCTCCCATCCATTGACTCTGTTCACACTTCCAGCTGCTCCCATCCATTGACTCTGTCTACACTTCCCGCTGCTCCCATCCATTGACTCTGTTCACAATTCCCGCTGCTCCCATCCATTGACTCTGTTCACACTTCCCGCTGCTCCCATCCATTGACTCTGTCTACACTTCCCGCTGCTCCCATCCATTGACTCTGTTCACACTTCCCGCTGCTCCCATCCATTGACTCTGTTCACACTGCCCGCTGCTCCCATCCATTGATTCTGTTCACACTTCCCGCTGCTCCCATCCATTGACTCTGTCTACACTTCCCGCTGCTCCCATCCATTGACTCTGTCTACACTTCCCGCTGCTCCCATCCATTGACTCTGTCTACACTTCCCGCTGCTCCCATCCATTGACTCTGTTCACACTTCCCGCTGCTCCCATCCATTGACTCTGTCTACACTTCCCGCTGCTCCCATCCATTGACTCTGTTCACACTTCCCGCTGCCCCCATCCATTGACTCTGTCTACACTTCCCGCTGCTCCCATCCATTGACTCTGTCTACACTTCCCGCTGCTCCCATCCATTGACTCTGTCTACACTTCCCGCTGCTCCCATCCATTGACTCTGTCTACACTTCCCGCTGCTCCCATCCATTGACTCTGTCTACACTTCCCGCTGCTCCCATCCATTGACTCTGTTCACACTTCCCGCTGCTCCCATCCATTGACTCTGTTCACACTTCCCGCTGCTCCCATCCATTGACTCTGTCTACACTTCCCGCTGCTCCCATCCATTGACTCTGTCTACACTTCCCGCTGCTCCCATCCATTGACTCTGTTCACACTTCCCGCTGCTCCCATCCATTGACTCTGTTCACACTTCCCGCTGCTCCCATCCATTGACTCTGTTCACACTTCCCGCTGCTCCCGTCCATTGACTCTGTTCACACTTCCCACTGCTCCCATCCATTGACTCTGTCTACACTTCCCGCTGCTCCCATCCATTGACTCTGTCTACACTTCCCGCTGCTCCCATCCATTGACTCTGTCTACACTTCCCGCTGCTCCCATCCATTGACTCTGTTCACACTTCCCGCTGCTCCCATCCATTGACTCTGTCTACACTTCCCGCTGCCCCAGAAAAGCAGTCAGCATAATTAAGGATCCCTTGCGCCACAAACATACTCTCTTCTACCTTCTTCTGTCAGGAAAAAAATTACAAAATTACCAACCGACTCAAGATCAGCTTCTTCCCTGCTGTCATCAGACTTCTGAATGGGCCTACCTTATATTAAGCTGATCTTTCTCTACACTCTAGCTATGACTGTAACATTCTGCACTCTCTCATTTCCTTCTGTATGAACAGTATGCTTTGTCTGTGTAGCGTGTAAGAAACAATATACTGTATACTAATACATGTGATAATCATAAATCAAATCAAACCAAAACCCTACACTCCCTTCTCAGGTTTACATGTAAGAAATGGAAGGTATAACAGAGGGCACGTGCACCAGCAGGAGGTTCAAAGATGGGTGGAAGGCAAAGAGAAAGTTTGTTGTGCCAATGCTATTGCCACTGAGGTTGGCAGGCACTAGTGGATGGAAGATAATCCTCCCCAGTTAGTTTGTACCTCTCTGATTAAGTCAAATCTATTCTACTGGTACAATTTTGTCTTTTGAAAAGCACTTTGTTACATGAGTAAGATGGGAATAGAGGGATATGGACCAAATGTGGGAAATTGGGATTAGCTTAATAGTAAAAACTGGGCGGCATGGACAGATTGGGCCGAAGGGCCTGTTTCCGTGCTATAAATCTCTTTGGTCAGAACTCAACCACCTCAAGCGCCACAGAATCGGAGCAGGCGAGGGTCCAACAACGGGAATCCAATCTCACTCGAGCAAGTCCATAAAATCCCCCCCGATGACTCCATTTGCCTTTTCACAATCAAATCCTACTTCAAAATTACACAGGCTTTCTGAGGTTCGTGCTTCATAGCCTTCCAGCAGTTTTCCAGGATTTTTGAAATTCGCTTGGTGAAGAGGTAGGTGTGAGACGCTCAACGCCCACCATTGTACTGTCTCTTTAATTAGTCCCCTGGTACAGCCGGGGGAGTAATTAATGTGCTCCGCAGTTCCTATTATTCCCACCAGCTATTATTCCGGAATGCTCTGTGATGGCCAGGTTTGAAGCCTGAATTGATGGGCCTGTGATGGAGACTATTTTGTGAATAAAAGGAGACTGTCGGAGCGGTGGGTGGTAATAAGCAACACGTTATTGTGAAGCAAAGCACAAAACCCTTTCAATTCTTTCAAGAACGCTGTAATTACTGTGCAGATGAACCCTTTTTCCTTGCTGCCAGGTCAAAATATATTAATTTTCCCTCCTAGTGTGGTTGGGGTCATTTTAGTTCATAGAAACATAGAATCCTTACAGTGCAGAAGGAGGCCACTCAGCCCACTGAGCCTGACCCTATCCCTATAATCCCACATTTTTACCCCCTGACACTGAGGGGCAATTTAACATGGGCAATCCACCTAACCTGCGCATCTTGCGGTCATAAGAACATAAGAAATAGGAGCAGGAGTAGGCCATCTAGCCCTTCGAGCCTGCCCCGCCATTCAATAAGATCAAGCGGAGCACCCGGAGGAAACCCACGCAGACATGGGGAGAATGTGCAAACTCCACATTGACAGTCACCCGAGGCTGGAATTGAACCTGGGTCCTTGGCGCTGTGAGGCAGCAGTGCCAACCACCGTGCCACTGTGCCACCCTGTTCGCGTGACTTTGCCACAGTCTGTCTTTGTTCTATCAATGGTACTAAAGAAAGTAAAACTTTGCCGTGCCTTTTGCAATCCCCAGGACACCTCAGCAGTCTTTATACCCAATGGAATGTCTCTGAAGTGTAACTGCTATTGGCAGCAATCAATGTGCGCACAGCAAGATCCCACAAACACCTGTGCAATAACGGCCCACATGTGGAGGGGGAATGTTGGCCAGGGCTCTGGGGAGAAATCCCTTTCTCTTTTCCAAAAAAGGGGCCATATTTGGGACTTTTTATACTCACCCGAGAAGGCAGACAGGGCCTCGGTCCCTAACAGTGTCGCACTCCCACGGCACTGCACTGGAATGTGTCAGCCTAGGTTTTGGCTCAAATGCCAACAGGGCGGTTTTTGAAGGCACAATCTTCTAATTCAGAGGCAAGAGTGCCAACCCTTGGCGAAGGAGAGAAACAGACCCCGGAATGAGGTCTGCGGAGATATCCCTTGGTGTGGAGATGCCAACATTGGATTGGGGTGGGCACAGTAAGAAGTCTCACAACACCAGGTTAAAGTCCAACAGGTTTATTTAGTAGCACAAGCTTTCAGAGCGCTGAAGAAGGGATAGAGCTCCGAAAGCTTGTGTCTTGTGCTACCAAATAAACCTGTGAGATATCCCTAGTCTTACAACAGAATTCTTTTCAATCCTGAAAATGTCTTTCAGTCTTTACAGGGTTAAATATTTTTATGTGGGTTTAGCACTGGTATCTATGGTAATTAATCAGACTCCTATTGTGCTGTTCTGTTTAATATTAAAATACCTATTGACAAACTTTTCATCAGCGAATGTTCTTTGAGGATGGAGAGAGGGAGTTAATGGGAATTAACAGTTTGACATTGTGTTTTCACTGCTTTCCTGGCTACCCTCCTACTTAACCAACCCCCATTATCCGAAGCTCATTCAGAGCTGTGCTAGGCTGTATCCTAACTGGCATTGAGTTATTGTCAGCCATTACCCCTGTGCTCGCTGACCTACATTAACTCACAATCTGGCAAGGCCTCAAATTTCAAATCCTTACCATTGTAATCCAATCCTTTCATGGCCTCACCCCTCCCTTTACTTTCCCGTAATCTCCAGTTGCTCTGTAACTCTCTGAGGCTACTGCGCCCCTCAGATCCTTTATCATAGAAACCCTACAGTGCAGAAAGAGGCCATTCAGCCCATCAAGTCCATACTGACCACAATCCCACCCAGGCCCTACCCTCCCATCCCTACATATTTTACCCACTAATCCCTCTAATCTACGCATCTCAGGACAATTTTAGCATGGCCAATCAATCTAACCCCCACATTTTTGGACTGTGGGAGGAAACCCTAGCACCCGGAGTAAACCCACGCAGACATAGGGAGAATGTGCAAACTCCACACAGACAGTGACCCCAGCTGGGAATCGAACTCAGGTCTCTGGAGCTGTGAAGCAGCAGTGCTAACCACTGTGCTACCGTGCTGCTCAATTTTGGCCCCTTGTGCAAGACACATTTCCTTCACTCTAACTTTGGCAGCTGTACCTCTAGCTGCCTTGGTCCGAATCTCTTGCAAGTCCCTCCTAAAACCTCCGCCTCTCTACTGTCTCCCTCCCATTCCTTTAAGAACCCTTTTGATACATTAATTCTTGACCTAGTTGTTGGTCTTTTGACCTAATACGTCCTATATCTCTCAGCATCAAATTTGTCCGGTAATAGCTCCGTATATGTGTTATGTGTTAATTTGTAATGTGTTAATAAAATAAAGAGAATGTATAAAAGTGAGTCTTTCATTGTTGGTTCACACTCCAGAGTACTGTTTCAAAGGCAGATTGAGTTGATCAGATGCCTGACTCATTGCTAAAATGTCAGACCAGTGACACATAGCCCTGGAAATAGAACAAAGATTCCCCCACAGTTCAGAGCCAGAGCTTCCACTGTAAGCCACGATTCTCGATGGATCTCGGGTACCCTTAGAGGAGGAACCTTTTTTTATTCATTCATGGGACACTCATGTCACTGGCTGGCCAGCATTTATTGCCCATCCCTAGTTGCCCTTGGAAGGCAGTTGACAGTCAATCACATTGCTGTGGCTCTGAGACACATATAGGCCAGACCAGGTAAGGATGGCAGATTTCCTTCTCTAAAGGGCATTGGTGAACAAGATGGGTTTTTCCAACAATAGTTTCATGGTCATCAGTAGATTCTTAATTCCAGATGTTTTTAAATTGAATTCAAATTCCACCATATGCTGTGGTGGAATTCGAACCTGGGTCCCCAGAACATTAACTGAATTTCTGGATTAATAGTCTAGCGATAATTCCACTAGGCCATCGCCTCCCAGTGAGAGGAGCGCTGGGATGCCATAGCCAACATGTCCGTGCTCACATTCTCTTTGAAGTTTGACAGATTCCTGAAAAGGTTCAGGTCAGAAGAACATTTTCTTGCTTCTTTCTTTCAGAAAACATGTTCCCTTCCTCCCACAGTCAGCTGATTCGTGCTGGGGCATAGGTATTCCTGCGTCCACAATTACCTCACCCCAGTGCCAGCCCAGTCACATCAATATGCCAGACTGGTCAACAGTGAATATCACCAAGGTGAAATGTCAACACCCATAAACAAGTGTAAATATACACGTAAGTATACACAAGTGCACATACTTGTATATGTATATAGTGTGATGATATTGGTGCCATTGATATAAATATATGCAGAAATTTACATTTAAGGGGAATGTTTAAAAAATCAGCTTCATTTTACTGGCAGTCATTATGTCTGGTAGGAATACAGCTCGGATTATGGGAGAGATGGATAATTACTCATTTCAACCTTGCAAGTGTTTATTTTAAGTAGAGCTAATGGACTTTTGTTTTCTTAAATTCCCCTGGGATTTCTGATTAGAGGGATTAACAGGATCATGTGATGATGTGGTTCATGTGCAGCCTTGGGCCTGTGGCAGAGAAGGGAGGCTTTGTAGAAAGCAGTTTAGCTTGCAGCTGCAGATTGGTTGAAGTTAGAAGGATTTTTCAGCCTTCTGGAACTCTATCACTTCTGATAGCTCCATGACTTTTAACAAACTTCTTAAGTCCCCCCCCCTCCCCAATTCACCAATCTCAGGCAGAACTTGCCACACACCTGATGAAGAAACAGCGTTTCCAAAAACTTGTGGGTTTACTATCAAACAAACTGGTTGGACTTTAACCTGGTACTGTGAGACTTCTTACATTCCTTCTGGGCCAGATAATGCCTCCCCCTGGCCCCTACACACATTGCCCCACCTCCATAATACTACTGATCCCCTTATCCCCCCAACCACGTCACCCAAACCTGATCACGGGGCCCCTCCCCACCTTCCCCCAACCCCGCTTCACCAATCTCAGGCAGAGTGACAGCGGATGCCCCTTCCCCTCCACTGATCTCACGCAGACTGGCAGCGGAACCCATTTTCCATCGATCTGAAGCAGAGAGACATTGGATACTCGGCACTTATCTCCTCACTAACAGGAGCGCCCGAATCGGGCTTGTATGGAGCATGTCTACGTCGTGCCAATTCTGGAGTGGTAAAAGGGGGAAGTGCCGGTAAAATCGGGTGTGCGGCCCACTAAGTCAACTTAATTAAATGGCTGTGGCACCTATTTCGGGTACAGTCCGAATCACGGCCATTTTCGGACCTTGGGAAAAGGGGGATCCGGTGTGGAGGTGGGCGCAGATTGTGCTGATTGCCTCCTGCCCGACTTTTCGTGCCTGAGAACAGGCACAACGCGATAGCAAAATCCGGCCCAGTGATTCCCATCACCCCCCACCCCTTACCCCCCCACCCCTTACCCCCCCACCCCTTACCCCCCCCCCACCCCTTACCCCCCCCACCCCTTACCCCCCCCACCCCTTACCCCCCCACCCCTTACCCGTGCCATCCACCAGCTAAGAAGTCGAGGGGTGTGAAATGGCGATTTACAGAGCATGCTGGGATAATTGGACAAGCACTGCAGGCTGCAGCTTAACAAGACAGAGATATTTAGAATATGCGGTTTAGCGATGTTTAGAACATGGGTTTGTTTGTATTTGTAGGGTGTCGCTGTCTGTAGCTTCTGGAATGTAAATTTGTTGCAGGGGATGTGTGATTACAGTACAGGCGGTGAACTGAGAATCTCTCGGCGGGCGCCAGACCCAGGCGGGTCATGCCAAGAATAGGTCTGGAGGGAGCCGCGGGTATGGTCAAGGCGGCTGTAGTGGCGGCTCCAGTAACAGTGGCTGCTGGAGAGGAGCAGGGGGTGGCTATTGGGATAGTGATGGGAGCAGCGGGTGGCAGAGGCCGGTATGATACAGGAGGCTGGGATAGTTATTCAGGTGGGTGTAAGGGCTAAGTAGATATTACTGCGATGGTGGTGGTGGCTTCGGAAGCTGCTCATACGGGGTCTACGGCTGTTCAAAGCCAGAGAAACCTTTCCGCCAGATTCAGGATCAGCCTCCCACCTTGTACCTAAAACATCTCCTGGAAGCGCAGAAATCTGATGAAATTTGATTTGCCTGTGGTGTTAAAACGCTAGAAAACCATTTTCACCGTGGTTAATCTTGTTATGCAGTTGTTGACTCAATTAACTCGTTATGAGGATGGGACATTACATTAGGTAAAAATAAGCCTCGCGGCTTTTAACGAATTTAAATATCTTCACCTGGAAAATTGGTGTGGAACGTCTGTCGCAAGCTTGAGACGCAGGTTGAATATTACCAGAAATGTACCCGGTTTTGAGACATTTCCCCTGCCGCTGAAAAGTAATGAAAGATCTCCCGACACAGCAGCCTTTTCATGGAACTTGTTACAAGACTCTTTGAAAACAAACGGATGGTTTTTTTGTTTTAAGGCTCATTTCTTGAAAGCTGTGCGCTGATTTTTAAAAATCACATGTCGTTTGTTATACTTTCATCAGCTGGCATGGTGCTTTGAACAGAACTTGGGAATCAAATGTTTTGTCAGTGGGTTATCTGAATGTAATGCAGAGAAACAAAGTGCGGTGGTGGGGGGGGAGCATGGACAGTTTAAATACATGTATGTACATCAAATATTAGATGCGATAACAGCAGGAATTACATTGATCTCCTCAGGACAACGATGGACAATGACAAAGATGCAACTTTGCATCTACCTCATCGCATTCATCATCAGAATAAGCACACAGGGCACTCCAAGCAAGATGAGCTTTCCGTATCCCGGCTATTTGTGGTTTGATACAACGACAAGACATGGGATCAGCCCCCGAACCACGGTCCCCTCTAATTCATTAGCAGAATGTGGACAGAGAACCCGCCCAATTGCACTTTGCACGCATGGACAGTTAATGGAATGTACCCTGGACTCGCGAATACTTTATTTGTTTGAATGTTTTGGTTTGTAATTAGCTTATTGTAATAATGGTGTTTAGAATATGCCGTTGTTTATATTTGTAGCTTCTGGAATGTAAATATGTCAATACCTGGGCTTCGCTTGACTGTTAAATGACTGGGGAATACCTGACAGCTTCACGTTCAGGATCAACAGGAGGGACTGTGGCCAAACAGGCCACCTAAACTGGCGATTTACAGAGCATGCTGGGATAATTGGGCCAGCACTGAAACAACAGCTTAAAAGACAGAGATAAACAGGCTGAAGCTCAGACGACAGGAAATAGGCCATCCCAAAGACAATGGACACTCTCTAGTCAAACAGACAAAGGGGAGCCTTAACCCCCTTAGTTGGGAGGGAGGTGTGTGACCTACGTGCCTCCAGTACCTACAGGCATGGCCGTTGGGTACACACCCAGAGATCGGTGTGGCAACGCCTGATTGGACTCTTATCGATCAGGGTGATCAAGCCCTGATCGATTGATTGACGAGAATCAAGAGACCACCCAAAAGGACACAAAACCAAGGAAGGATAAAAGGTGCTGCACGACAGAGGAAGTTGTCTTTCTCTCTCTCTCTCTGACCCCACGAACGAGCTACAACAACGGTAACCATCGCCAGCACCAACCAGCATGAGGAGAGCCACCACATTCAAGAAGGAAGGAAGACCAAAGCCAGAGTGTCAGACCAGACTACGCAGAGGATGACCGAGACCAGCGCACAGATAGAGGCCAATATCTGCCTGGGTACTTGCCAGTCACGCAAAGTTAAGTTAAGGTCTAGTATTGGACTTGAACTTTAGTATCTTCTGTAAGATAACTTACTGATGGTTGGGTGGAATATTATTGATTGTGTGTTTAAATAAATATTGGTTGTACTAACAAGAAGTCCACTCCCAATTCTTTGTCCACCGTATAAGGGTTAAAACAGACTGTGTGGCCGGCACGTCAGGGGCAACCCCACCCACAATCCCCACAGTTTCCCTGCAGCAATTCAACCCTGGGGGCAGCGTTCAGCAGTTTAAGTTGAGACCTCTGCTTCTTTCACTGGAAGATGTCCCATCTTCGCGAACAGCTGGCCAACCGGATGGTCAACATTGATGTAGCACTGACCACTACTCCAGGCAGGGACTAGAGGCAGTCCCACTGAGCTGGGAAACACCAGGATCTCAGTGTGAGCATGACGAGGGGGTATTTGGGGCGGTGGGGGTGGGGATGGTGGGCAGTGGAGGATTATAAGAGTGGAGGGGGTGGCCCCTCTGAGTCCAGGGGGCTCACAGATGAGGATCCCCTCACTTGCCCAACACCAGCCTGGGCAGATAACACTGGCAGCTTCCTGGAAGGTTTGGGCAAACCCCCATAGAAGCCCCTACAGCACAGGAGGAGGCCATTTGGCCCAGTGAGTCCGTACTGACCACAATCCCACCCAAGCATTTTTGCCTTAACCCCACACATTTAGCCTTGCTAATCACCAATTCATTTTGGCATGGCCAATCCACCTAAGCCAATCTTTGGAGTGTGAGAGGAAAGCGGAGCACCTGGAGGAAACCCATACAGACATGGGGAGAATGCGCAGACTCTGCACAGACAGTGATCCGAGGCCAGAATTGAACCTGGGATCCTGGTGCCATGAGGCAGCAGTGCTAACCCACTGTGCCACCAAGCCATCTTATGGTAAAATAGAAGCAGGGGCTGGGGAGGTTCTTAAGTGGCCATTAATTGACTAGTTAGGGGACTTTATAGGCACCCTCGTGCTCCCATTAAAACTCCAGGCAGACCCCAGGCAGGTGGGTAGCTGACAGTAAGGTTTTTTTTAACACACTCTCTTTCCTCAAATTCACTGGCTGGAGAGGGTAAAATCCAGCCCCGTGTAAAATAATCTCTCCCCATTTCCTCTCTGCTTCTTTTATCAATTATCTGGTTGTGGATTTGCTCTCCAGAATGTAATCCCCTCCCTCCTTGCTCACAATTTTCAATATCTTCATTAGGTTTCCCCTGAAGCTCATCAGCTGTAAAGTCAGCCCAAACGCCCCACACAACGAAACTCCCTCACCCCTCAGCCTGGTGAATTTCCTCTGCACCCTCTCTGTGAGCCGGTCACCCTCCCTCACCTTCACAGCGAGGGGTGCATTGCAATAGCTTGTCTACAGTTAACAAAGATGGGAATGAGTGTCTCAGTACATGCGTTAAAGCAGCGGGACATGTAAACATATATGTGTACAAACACGGGCGCACACGCTGAAGATGATTGTCTCACCACTGATCCTAATTATAAAGCTGTATACCCCAATCCAAGTTTTGTAACTTAGAACAGAGCAGGAATAAAACATGGGACCCTTTGTTGTGTCTAAATTTTAAAGTCCTACAGTTGTGTGTGTGTGTGTGTGTGTGTGTGTGTGTGTGTGTGTGTGTGTGTGTGTGTGTGTGTGTGTGTGTGTGTGTGTGTCTGTGAGTGTCTGAGTGCATGTGTGTGTGTGTGACTGTGCATGTGAATATGAGTGTGTGTGAGTGTGTTTGTGTGTGTGAGTGCGTATGTGTGTTAGTGAGTAGCTGTGTGAGTATGAGTGTGTGTGTGTGTGAGTACGAATGTGTGTTAGTGAGTAGCTGTGTGAGTATGAGTGTGTGTGTGTGTGTGCGTGTGTGTGCATCTGAGTGTGTTTGTGTACGTGTGTTTGAGTGAGTATGTGTGTGTGTCTGAGTGAGTGTGTGAGTATGTGTGTGTGTGAGTATGAGTGTGTGTGAATGTGTGTGAGTGTGTGCATGAGCATATGTGAGTGAGGATGTGTTAGCGTGTGTGAGTGAATGAGTGTGTGTGTGTGTGTGTGTGTGAGTGTGTGTGTTACTGTGTGTGTGAGTGAATGAGTGTGTGTGTATGTGTGTATGAGTGAGTGTGTGTGTGTGAGTAAGTGTGTGAGTGAATGTGTGTGTTTGAGTGTGAGTGTGTGTGTATGTGTGTGAGTTTGAGTGTGTGTGTGTCAGTGTGAGTGTGTGTGAGTGTAAGAGTGTGCGTATGTTTATGTGTGTGTGAGAGCGTGTCTGTGAGTGTGTGTGTGAGTGTGTATGTGTGAGTGTGTATGTGTGTCAGTGTGAGTGTGTGTGAGTTTGAGTATGTGCGTGTGAGCATGAGTTTGAGAGTGTGTGAGTGAGTGTCTGTGTGTGAGTATGAGTGTGTGAGTTTGTTTATGTGAGTGAATGTGGGTGAGTGTGAGTATGAGTGTGCGTGATTGTGTGCTTGTGTTTGTGTGTGTGTTTCCGTGTGTGTGACTATGAATGTGTATGAGCATGTGTGTGTGAGTGAGTTTGTGCGTAAGTGTGTATGTGTGTGACTATGTGTGGGTGTGTGTGAGTGTGTGTGTGTCAGTGAGTGTGTGTATGTGTGTGTGTGTGTGACTGTGTTTGTGTGACTGAATGTTTGTGAGTGTGTGTGTGTGCGTCTGTGAGCGTATGTGTGAATGGGTGTGTGTGTGTGTGAGTGGGTGTGTGTGTGAGTGGGTGTGTGTGAGTGAGTGTGTGTGTAAGTGAATGTGTGTGTGTGTGTGTGAGAGAGAGAGGGAAAGTGTGTGTGTGTGAGTATGTGTGTGAGTATGTGTGAGTGTGTGTGTATGTGTGTGTGTATATGTGAGTGTGTGAATGTGTGTGTGTGTGTGAATGTGTGTGTGTGAGTGTGTGTGTGTATGTGTGTGTGCATGAATGTGTGTGTGAGTGTGATTGTGTGAGTGTGTGTGTGTGTGCGTGAGCATGAGTGTGAGTGTGTGTGTTTGTGTGTGTATTTGAGTGAGTGTGTGTGTGTATGTGTGAGTGTGTTTGTGTGTGTGAGCGTGTGTGTATGTATGTGAGTGTGCATGTGACTGTGTGTGTATGTGTGAGTGAGTGTGCGTGTGTGTATGTGTGAGTGTGTGTGCGACTGTGTGTGATTGTGTGAGTGTGTGTGTATGTATGTATGTGAGCGTGTGTGCGACTGTGTGTGCATGTGTGAGTGTGTGTGTATGTGTGAGTGTGTGTGTGTATGTGTGAGTGTGTGTGTGAGTGTGTGTGTGTGAGTGAGTGTGAGTGTGTGTGTGTATGTGTGTGAGAGTGTGTGTGTGTGCGACTGTGTGTGTGTGTGTGTGTATGTGTGAGTGTGTGTGTGAGTATGTGTGTGTGTATGTGTGAGTGTGTGTGTATGTGTGTAATTGTGTGTGGATGTGTGTGATTGTGTGTGTGTGTATGTGTGTGAGTGTGTGTGCATATGTGAGTGTGTGTGTGTATGTGCGAGTGTGTGTGTGAGTGTGTATGTATGTGTGGGTGTGATTGTGTGTGTGAGTGTGTGTGAGTGAGTGTGAGTATGTGTGAGTGTGTGTGGATGTGTGTGTATGTGTGTGTGTATGTGAGTGTGTGTGCATGTGAGTGTGTGTATGTATGTGTGAGTGTGTGTATGTATGTGTGAGTGTGTGTGTATGTGTATGCGTGAGTGTGTATGTGTGAGTGTGTGTGTTTGTGTGTGTGTCTGTGTGTGTGAATGTGTGTTTGTGTGTGGCCTGAATACCGGCTCCTGTCTGAGTTTTAATTCTGACTGGGTTTGTGTCTCTGCTGCTTTCCATTGATGCAGTAATTATTACAGTGCCTGTTCTAATCCTTACAGCCTACCCAGCACAGCGATAAAGGAGAAACAGTCTGAACTCGGGACTACAGGCTACAGGTTGGCCTCTACTCATGTCGCAGGCATTCAGCTGTCTGTACTGCTCACTCTCTCCTGCTCCCTGATATACCTCCTGCCTTTAAAGCTTGAAGTTTTTAGAGTTAAAGATTTTCTAGTTTGAAGTTTATTTATTAGTCACAAGTAGGCTTACATTAACAATGCAATGAAGTTACTGTGAAAATCCGCTAGTCACCACACTCCAGCACCTGTTCGAGTACACTGAGGGAAAATTTAGCATGGCCAATGTACTTAACCAGCACATCTTTCAGACTATGGGAGGAAACCTGAGCACACGGAGGAAACCCACAGAGACACGGGGATAATGTGCAAACTCCACACAGACATTAGCCCGAGCCGGGAGTCGAACCCAGGTCCATGGGGCTGTGAGGCAGCGGTGCTAACCTTGATTTGACACTCACTCTCCATGGTGTCTCAGTCTTTTCCTTTGCCCCAACGTCCCTCCCCCCAACCAGTTCCCAATCGTGGCCCCATGGCACAGTGGTTAACATTGCTTCCTCACAGCGCCAGAGACCTGGGTTTGATTCCAGCCTCGGTTCACTGTGTGTATGGAGTCTGCATGTCTTCCCCGTGTCTGCGTGGGTTTTCTCTGGGTGCTCCGGTTTCCTCCTACACTCCAAAGATGTGCGGGTCAGGTTGATTGGCCGTGCTAAATTGCCCCTTGATATTGGGGGGACTAGCTAGGGTTACTGGGATAGGGCTTGGGTGGGATTGTTGTCAGTGCAGGTTCAATGGGCAGAATGGCCTCCATCTGCACAATAGGGATTCTATGATTCACACAATTTTCACATCTCCCAATTATACCTCTCCACATTGTACACCTTTTGCTAGAACTTGGTGGATTGTCATGGATGGCAGCAACCCTCCGCTGCCATGCCCAGTTCGCCATTCTTGATTTGGTCGCCAGTAGCGCTGCATCGACAATCTGAGCCCGGGAACCACCAGCCATCAATGATGAGCCTGATCCTGTCCTTGCATAAAGTCCACAGCCACATGCTCTGGAGATCATTGAATAACAATGAGGAACATTGTCCTTGTTACTCTGCCTGAGGGGGTTGAGAAGATTGGGAATGCTGTTGTCTCTGTCGGGGGTTTGATTGTCACAAATTTGTTGATCCTAGTTTGACCGCACTCTGGGATATGGAGGTCTCATAGTTTTAAAGTTTATTTATTAGTGTCACGAGTAGGCTTACATTAACACTGCAATGAAGTCACTGTGAAAATCCCCTAGTCGCCACATCCCGCCACCTGTTCGGGTAAACTGAAGGAGAATTTAGCACGGCCAATGCACAGCTTTCGGACAGTGGAAAGAAAGCAGAGCATCCGGAGGAAAAGCACACAGACACGGGAAGAATGTGCGAACCCCACACAGACAGTGACCCAAAAGTGGGAATTGAACCCAGGACCCTGGTGCTGTGAGGCAGCTGGACTAACCACACTCCCCATGCTCACACCATTGATCGCTCGATATGGCAATCGATCAATAATGGCGGTTACAATACCCATGATCCTCTGCACTTCAGAAACCACCCTATCTCTCCTGTAGTTTAACTGGCTGGAGCACACTCGTGCCAGGGTCATGTTACCTCCTGGAAAGCATCACGGACTTGTCACTCATGAATCTGGACGGATTTAAACCAGGGCAGAAAATGACCCAATAACTTTTATTTCTGCTTCCAGGAATATCCAAGAAATTGGTCCCTAGATTTGGAAGACTCCAGAGTATTTGTGGAGTTGGGGGGGGCAACAATTTTTATTAATGTAGAGCCTTCAATGTCATAGAAATTTCAAAGACGCTTCACAGTTGCATAATCAAACAACAGGTGACACCTCAACGTGGGAAATGGTGGAACCAGCAACCAGACACACGGGCAGAGAGCTGGGGTTTCTTACTGAAGGGAAGAAAGGTAGAGGGGTTTAGGGAGGAATTTACTTGGAGGGGCATTAGGCTGAAGGCTCTGCCAACCACAGTGGGGCAAATGAGAGCTGGGGTCATGTATAAGGGCTCAAGTTTGGCAGAGGAGTGGAAATACATCAGGGACTTGTAGGGCTGGAGGAGTTTACAGAGATAGGGAGGGAAGAGACCATGGTGGATAGCATGGTGGCATAGTGGTTAGCCTCACAGCGCCAGGGTCCCAGGTTCAATTCCAGCCTTGGGTGACAGTCTGTGCACAGTCTGCACATTCTCCCCATGTCTGCGTGGATCTCCTCTGGGTGCTCCAGTTTCTTCCCACAATCCAAAGATGTGTATGTTAGATGGATTGACCATGCCAACTTGCCCCTTAGTATTCCAAGGTGAGTAGATTAGATGATCTTGAACAGAGATATCTGAGGAGTGGCGTGGTGGCACTGCTGCCTCGCAGTGCCATAGACCTGGGTTCAATTCCAGCCTTGGGTGACTGTCTGTGTAGAGTTTGCACATTCTCCCCGTGTCTGCATGGGTCTCCTCCGGGTGGTCCAGTTTTCTCCCACCCTCCAAAGATGTAGGGGTTAGTAGATTAACTAAATTAGCTAAATTGCCCTTAGTGTCAGGGAGAAGGGGGCTGGTAGGGTAAATATGTGGTGTTATGGGGATAGGGCCTGGGTGGGGTTGCTGTCGGTGCAGGTTCAAAGGGCCTGGAGGGATGCTACGATTCTATTCTATGAAAAATAAAGATGAAACTTCTAAACCTGGGGCAATAAGATAGCTCAGTGATTTGATGATTCTCTGATTTGGAAGTGCCCTGCGATCGGTGGATCAGTACCCCCGCCATATGCTGCAATTAGCCAGCGAGCTATTGGTGGGGTTTTTTTCTAATATAATTCACTGGGGGAGAACTGATAGAAGTCAGGCTCAGTCAGCTTCTCTAAAGAGAGGGTAGAAATATTCCACGAGCTCTCGCGCTCTCCTCGAGTCGCTGTGGGGAGGCTTTGAGCTACACAACTCTTTGATCCTCTAATTGGCCCCTGTGGCCATGAAGAGGAAATTGCTCTCCAATAACCTGCTTTTAATGACACACATTCCCTGGGAAAAAAAATGTCATTTAAGTTAAAATCCCAGCTTTCGGCTTGCGGTGGGGTGGGGGGGAGGGTCCGGGGTGGGGGGGAACGCCACATGGAGTCAATCATGCTTAAAACCATCCAATTCCTTAAAAAGCAGGGAACGAGACTGGAAGAAATGAGCTGGAACCATATGGGAATTCTATTCCTTTAATTATTCTCTGGTCAGCGGCACATTAAACATCAGGCTGACACGCGCTAGATTAACTTTTTTTTATTGGCGTCACAAGTAGGCTTACGTTAACACCGCAATGAAGTTACTATGAAAATCCCCTAGTTGCCACACTCCGGCGCCTGTTCGGGTACACCGAGGGAGAATTTAACTTGGCCAATGCACCTAATCAGCACGTCTTTCGGACTGTGGGAGGAAACCGGAGCACCAGGAGGAAACCCACACAGACACGGGGAGAATGTGCAGCCTAGGCGCAGACCCAAGGCAGGAATCGAACCCGGTTCCCTGGCACTGTGAGGCAGCAGTGCCGCTGTGCTGCCCATTAGGTACAATACGATATGAAGCGTGCATAATGCAGAGTGATTGTCGGTGCCCATGTTGTCACTGTGGGACCTGTCAGTGTTGGGATTTTTATGTGAACTGCGAGTGATCTGCATGTAATGTCCTCGGAGCCCTGCAGGAAATGAAGATGGTGGATCCAGTTGGATGATCCTCTGAGCTGACTGTCAAATTTGACCGTGCTTTCAAACAAGCACCAAGAGCTAGCGTTGCTGGTGGTGAGAAAGGCCCTCCCCATCGAGTCCTTCCTACACACCCGGAATCTCATCTCCTACCCACATTACCCTCGAGTGACTATGACTGTTCTCCGTCTCCTGGTGGAATGTCCCTTTGCAAAGAAGGTCTGGAGAGAGATGCAGTCGTACTTGTTGAGGTTCATCCCGAGCAGTTCAGTGACGCAGGACTCTACGGGCTGTTCCCAGGGACACACACCGAGACAAACATCAATGGTTTCTGGAAGAGCATCAATTCATGCAAGACCCTCTTTGGTCTGCCTGAAACTTGTTAATCCTCCAGTGCAGAGAATTGTCCCTGACCGAGTGTTGCAGAGATTCCAAAGCCCAGGGCTACGTGCTGAGGGACGCAGTAAAGCCTGGGGCAGCCTCTACTGAGGCTGTCTAAGACTTCCCAGGCGCTGTGAGCCAAAGGGAATGCAATTGAACAGAAGACCCTCAGATGATTGTATTGGAGAGCCTCAGAGTCCAACTTGATCCATGTAGACAACTTAAAAGCATCGCACACCTTATAATGACTATTTTGAAACATCTGTAATGTTTCTGTCATCAAATTGAAGCACCTCCGAGTTCAGTGTGATTCCAAAAACCTGAATTTTATTGCACTTTGTGTAAGGGTCATTTTGAAATGTTTGTAATGTTCTTTCAGATACTTTACAAATACATTCTTGCAAAAAAAATCTATTGGGTAAATTCCCACTGCCTTTGGTTCCAATGTCATAGATTGATCAGTTCTAGGGATGCCCTGATTGGCAATGCACAGCACCTATACCACACAAAGCAGTGCCCAACACAATCTCCCTGTATTGAGGATGATGTGGAGATGTCGGTGTTGGACTGGGGTAAACACAGTAAGAAGTCTTGCAACACCAGGTTAAAGTCCAACAGGTTTATTTGGTAGCAAAAGCCACGAGCTTTCCAAGCACTGCTCCTTTGCCAGGTGAGCATGAAGGAACAGTGCTTCGAAAGCTAGTGGCATCTGCTACCAAATAAACCTGTTGGACTTTAACCTGGTGTTGTGAGACTACCTACTGTGTATTGGGGATGGTCAGGGGAGTGGAGGCTAGATTTGACTTGGGATTAGGTTTAGGTTTTTGGGGTCGGACAGAGAGAGGACTTGTCCCCATTTTTTCATACTTTGCCACTTTTCTTTTGGCTCACGTCCAACCCTTGTTTCCCCCTGTGATGCCGTGCCCTTATCCTGGTTAGGATCAGGATTGGGGTTAGCGTCAAGATTGGGGCTGGGGTTCTGGTTAACATTAAGGTTAAGGTTGGGGTTTGGTTAAAGTTAGGGTTAAGGTTGCGGTTGGACAGAGAGAGGACATGTCCCCTTTTCCTCATGCTCTGCCTCTTTTCTTAAGGGCCACATCCAACCCTTGTGCCCCTGCTATGAAAGGCCACTGAAATGATAACTCTTTCTCTCTCCACAGACGCTGCCTGGCCTGCCCAGTCTTTCCAGCATTTTCTCTTTATAATAACTCTGATGGCAGCGGGGCTTCAGTTACAGTGTGCAGAGGGATCGGAGAAGCTGAGCTTGATCACCTTCCAGCAGGGATGGGAGCTTTGACAGAAATGTCCCAAATCACAAGGGGGGTTTTGATCAAATTTCCAGCAGCAGGGCCGATTTATTCGTTACGAGTAGGCTTACATTAACACTGCAATGAAGTTGCTGTGAAAATCCCCTAGCCGCCACACTCCTGTTCGGGTAACGTTGAGGGAGAATTTAGCATGGCCAATGCACCTAACCAGCATGTCTTTCGGACTGTGGGAGGAAACTGGGGCACCTGGAGGAAACCCACGCAGACACAGGGAGAACGTGCAGACTCCGCACAGTGACAATTGGACCCAGGTCCTTGAGGTGTTAACCGCTGTGCCACCGTGCCGAAAAATGAAGACAAAGGCAAGTAGGATGGGGCATAGAAACCCTTCGCTCTGACAAAGGGTCACCTTGGCTCGAAACGTTCACCCTATTCTCTCTCCCCACAGATGGTGAAAGACCTGTGGGGTGGGATTTTCTGGCCATGCTCGCCCCCACACTGGAAAATCCTGCCCCGAGGTCAATGGGTCTTTCCATTGTCCACCACCCCCGCCCACCCGCTACCATTCCCGCGGCGGGGGCATGGGAACATTTGCTGAGCTCCTCCAGCACTTTTTGTTTTCAGTTGAACTGAAGGTTGACAGCAGGGGTAATGGGGGTAAGAGCAAGGGTAAGGGGGGAAGAGCAGGGGTAAGAGCAAGGATAAGGGGGGAAGAGCAGGGGTAATGGGGGTAAGAGCAAGGGTAATAACTCATCCAGCAGGTGACATGAGGGGCTGAATGCCCCCCACCCCCTCCTGGGTAGGATTGAAGAGGATTACAATGAGGAAGAGGGTGAATGCAAGTTGAGTGTGTGTGGGTGTGCTGTATGTGTGGGTGAGTGTGTGTGTGTGTGTGTGTGTGGGTGTGCTGTATGTGTGGGTGAGTGTGTGTGTGTGTGGGTGTGCTGTATGTGTGGGTGTGCTGTATGTGTGGGTGAGTGTGTGAGTGTGTGCTGTATGTGTGGGAGAGTATGTGTGTGTGGGTGTGCTGTATGTGTGGGACAGCATGTGCGTGTCTGTGTTGTGGGTGAGTGTGTGTGTGTGTGTTGTGGGTGAGTGTGTGTGTGTGTGTTGTGGGTGAGTGTGTGTGTTGTGGGTGAGTGTGTGTGTGTGTGTTGTGGGTGAGTGTGTGTGTGTGTGTTGTGGGTGAGTGTGTGTGTTGTGTGTGAGTGTGTGTGTCTGTGTTGTGGGTGAGTGTGTGTGTGTGTGTCTGTGTTGTGGGTGAGTGTGTGTGTGTCTGTGTTGTGTGTGAGTGTGTGTGTCTGTGTTGTGGGTGAGTGTGTGTGTGTGTGTCTGTGTTGTGGGTGAGTGTGTGTGTGTGTGTGTGTTGTGGGTGAGTGTGTGTGTGTGTGTCTGTGTTGTGGGTGAGTGTGTGTGTCTGTGTTGTGGGTGAGTGTGTGTCTGTGTTGTGAGTGTGTGTGTGTGTCTGTGTTGTGGGTGAGTGTGTGTGTGTGTGTCTGTGTTGTGGGTGAGTGTGTGTGTGTGTGTGTGTTGTGGGTGAGTGTGTGTGTGTGTGTCTGTGTTGTGGGTGAGTGTGTGTGTCTGTGTTGTGGGTGAGTGTGTGTGTGTGTGTGTGTTGTGGGTGAGTGTGTGTGTGTGTGTCTGTGTTGTGGGTGAGTGTGTGTGTCTGTGTTGTGGGTGAGTGTGTGTGTCTGTGTTGTGGGTGAGTGTGTGTCTGTGTTGTGAGTGTGTGTGTGTGTCTGTGTTGTGGGTGAGTGTGTGTGTGTCTGTGTTGTGGGTGAGTGTGTGTGTGTCTGTGTTGTGGGTGAGTGTGTGTGTGTCTGTGTTGTGGGGAGTGTGTGTGTGTGTCTGTGTTGTGGGTGAGTGTGTGTGTGTGTCTGTGTTGTGGGGAGTGTGTGTGTGTGTCTGTGTTGTGGGTGAGTGTGTGTGTGTGTCTGTGTTGTGGGTGAGTGTGTGTGTGTGTCTGTGTTGTGGGGAGTGTGTGTGTGTGTCTGTGTTGTGGGTGAGTGTGTGTGTGTGTGTCTGTGTTGTGGGTGAGTGTGTGTGTCTGTGTTGTGGGTGTGTATGTGTGTCTGTGTTGTGGGTGAATGTGTGCGTCTATGTTGTGGGTGTGTGTGTGTGTGTGTGTTGTGTGTGAGTGTGTGTGTCTGTGTTGTGGGTGAGTGTGTGTGTGTGTTGTGTGTGAGTGTGTGTGTCTGTGTTGTGGGTGAGTGTGTGTGTGTGTGTTGTGTGTGTGTCTGTGTTGTGGGTGAGTGTGTGTGTGTGTGTTGTGGGTGAGTGTGTGTGTTGTGGGTGAGTGTGTGTGTGTCTCTGTTGTGGGTGAGTGTGTGTGTCTATGTTGTGGGTGAGTGTGTGTGTGTCTGTGTTGTGTGTGAGTGTGTGTGTCTGTGTTGTGGGTGAGTTTGTGTGGGTGTGTCTGTGTTGTGGGTGAGTGTGTGTGTAACTGTGTTGTGGGTGAGTGTGTGTGTGTGTCTGTGTTGTGGGTGAGTGTGTGTGTCTGTGTTGTGGGTGAGTGTGTGTGTGTCTGTGTTGTGGGTGAGTGTGTGTGTGTGTTGTGGGTGAGTGTGTGTGTGTGTCTGTGTTGTGGGTGAGTGTGTGTGTGTGTGTCTGTGTTGTGGGTGAGTGTGTGTGTGTGTTGTGGGTGAGTGTGTGTGTGTGTGTCTGTGTTGTGGGTGAGTGTGTGTGTCTGTGTTGTGGGGAGTGTTTGTGTCTGTGTTGTGGGTGAGTGTGTGTGTGTCTGTGTTGTGGGTGTGTCTGTGTTGTGGGTGAGTGTGTGTGTGTGTGTCTGTGTTGTGGGGAGTGTGTGTGTGTGTCTGTGTTGTGGGTGAGTGTGTGTGTGTCTGTGTTGTGGGTGTGTGTGTGTGTCTGTGTTGTGGGGAGTGTGTGTGTCTGTGTTGTGGGGAGTGTGTGTGTGTCTGTGTTGTGGGTGAGTGTGTGTGTGTGTCTGTGTTGTGGGGAGTGTGTGTGTGTCTGTGTTGTGGGTGAGTGTGTGTGTGTATGTGTTGTGGGTGAGTGTGTGTGTGTGTGTCTGTGTTGTGGGTGAGTGTGTGTGTGTGTCTGTGTTGTGGGTGAGTGTGTGTCTGTGTTGTGAGTGTGTGTGTGTCTGTGTTGTGGGTGAGTGTGTGTGTGTGTCTGTGTTGTGGGTGAGTGTGTGTGTCTGTGTTGTGGGTGAGTGTGTGTGTGTCTGTGTTGTGGGTGAGTGTGTGTGTCTGTGTTGTGGGTGAGTGTGTGTGTGTCTGTGTTGTGGGTGAGTGTGTGTGTCTGTGTTGTGGGTGAGTGTGTGTGTAACTGTGTTGTGGGTGAGTGTGTGTGTAACTGTGTTGTGGGTGAGTGTGTGTGTCTGTGTTGTGGGTGAGTGTGTGTGTGTGTGTGTTGTGGGTGAGTGTGTGTGTGTCTGTGTTGTGGGTGAGTGTGTGTGTCTGTGTTGTGGGTGAGTGTGTGTGTGTGTGTCTGTGTTGTGGGTGAGTGTGTGTGTGTGTGTCTGTGTTGTGGGTGAGTGTGTGTGTGTCTGTGTTGTGGGGAGTGTGTGTGTCTGTGTTGTGGGTGAGTGTGTGTGTGTCTGTGTTGTGGGTGTGTCTGTGTTGTGGGTGAGTGTGTGTGTGTGTGTCTGTGTTGTGGGGAGTGTGTGTGTGTCTGTGTTGTGGGTGTGTGTGTGTGTGTCTGTGTTGTGGGTGAGTGTGTGTGTGTCTGTGTTGTGGGGAGTGTGTGTGTCTGTGTTGTGGGGAGTGTGTGTGTCTGTGTTGTGGGGAGTGTGTGTGTGTGTGTGTTGTGGGTGAGTGTGTGTGTGTGTTGTGGGTGAGTGTGTGTGTGTCTGTGTTGTGGGGAGTGTGTGTGTGTCTGTGTTGTGGGTGAGTGTGTGTGTGTCTGTGTTGTGGGGAGTGTGTGTGTGTGTGTTGTGGGTGAGTGTGTGTGTGTCTGTGTTGTGGGGAGTGTGTGTGTGTCTGTGTTGTGGGGAGTGTGTGTGTGTCTGTGTTGTGGGGAGTGTGTGTGTGTGTTGTGGGTGAGTGTGTATCTGTGTTGTGGGTGAGTGTGTGTGTGTGTGTTGTGGGGAGTGTGTGTGTGTCTGTGTTGTGGGGAGTGTGTGTGTGTCTGTGTTGTGGGGAGTGTGTGTGTGTCTGTGTTGTGGGGAGTGTGTGTGTGTCTGTGTTGTGGGGAGTGTGTGTGTGTGTATTACCCTGTTGTTGGGGCTGATGTAATTTCCGTGTTTTAGTGTTAGGGGGCTGGCTGTGTAACCTGATCCCTTGCACGTCAAAGCCTGCGGGGAAACAGGGAGATGTGGAAGCGGCTGGCTGGGGACAGACAAGCAGTTTGCACTTTGAAGTGAAGAGTAGGAGACGCAAGAAGAGGGAGAAAGTTCATTACAGAACGCCATGGTGTTGGCACCTCACTGACTATCAATCACAGTGGGGGGAGAGAGAAAGAGAAGGCTTTAACTCAAAGACAAGGTGAGTGCAGCGAGGATCTCTCCTCTCTGTCTGTCTGTGTCTCCTTGCCTGTTGTACCTGTAGCATGGGCTGCCACCCAGGTTCAGAAAGCTGTATTTTAAACCCCCCCCAGTGACTTCCCCCCTTTCTCCCCGTGTTTCCCAGCTGGGTGCCCAGCGGCTGTTTCAAAGCCCACTCTCTGAAACGGGGCGATTGCTGAAGGACTGCGCTCAGTTTCACCCAGAGATTCAGCTCGCTTGTGGAGGGACTGTTAGATCGCAGGTTTATCCACTGCATTCGTTTCCCACTTAGTGACTTTGGCGATGAAGTTTCGGATTTTTGTTTTGTTGCAAAGGGACATGTTCACCTGCCAGAGAGAGAAAATATATCAAGGGCGGAAAGTTATTTTTTGTTGTTTTTCTTTAGGTGAAATCGCCAAGGAACTGATTTCTCAAACATGTGTGTCAGTAACGGACCTGTGTCAAAAAGGGGTTTACTTGTGTATGTGGGAGATCCGAGTTCTGCACTCTTGACTTTGCAGCTGGGAAAGGAGTTTGCAATGTGATTGTAAAAGGGTTTGCCATGTGATTGTAACAGTTTGCAATAATAACGTGTTACAGAGTTTGCACTGTGATTGGAAAGGGGTTTGCAATATGAATGTAACGGAGTTTGCAATGTGATTGGAAAGGGGTTTGCAATGTGTTTGTAAAGGGTTTGCAATATGATTGTAATGAAGTTTGCGATGTGGAAAGGGGTTTGCAATGTGATTGTAATGAAGTTTCCAATGTATTTGGAAAGGGGTTTGTAATGTGATTGAAATAAAGTTTGCAATGTGTTTGGAAAGGGGTTTGTAATGTTGTAATGCAGTTTGCATTGTGCTTGTAAAGGGTTTGCAATGTGATTGTAATGAAGTTTACAGTGTGTTTGGAAAGGGGTTTGCAATGTGATTGTAATGAAGTTTGCAGTGTGTTTGGAAAGGGGTTTGCAATGTGATTGTAATGAAGTTTGCAGTGTGATTGCTGTTAAATTGTCGCTTGGGGAGTTCGCACTTTCAGCAGTTTTGGCTGCAACAGGAACCGTGGGAAAAGCTTCGTTCAGTGAAGCGATCAGATGAAAAGGAGCGTGTCCACCTCCTCCCTCCTCCCCAGAGCTACACCCTCCATTCAGCCCAACCCTATCTCACCCTGGCTCTCATCACCAATCTCACACTCCCCACCTCTCTCTGCACCCACCTCCTCTGCTCCTCCCTCTGCTCTTCTGCGCCCACCATCGTTGTCCCCACCCCTCTGACCTCCTCTCCCCTCTCTGTCTCTCCCCTCTCTGCCCCTCCACCCCTCTGTCCCTACCCCTCCACCTCTCTGCCCCTCCCCCTCTGCCCCTCCATCTCTCTGCCCCTCCCCCTCTCTGCCCCTACCCCTCTCTGCCCCTACCCCTCGCTGCCCCTCCACTCTCTGCTCCTACCCCTCTCTGCCCCTCCACTCTCTTCCCCTACCCCTCTCTGCCCCTCCACTCTCTGCCCCTACCCCTCTCTGCCCCTCCCCTCTCTGCCCCTACCACTCTCTCCCCCTCCACTCTCTGCCCTTACCCCTCTCTGCTCCTATCCCTCTCTGCCCCTCAATTCTCTGGCCCTACCCCTCCCTGCCCCTCTCCCTCTCTGCCCCTACCCCTCTCTGCCCCTACTCCTCTTTGCCCCTACTCTTTTTTGCCCCTACCCCTCTCTGCCCTTACCCCTCTCTGCCCCTATCCCTCTCTGCCCATCCCCCTCTCTGCACTCTCACACATCCCACTATGCCCCCTCCACTCTCTGCCCCTACTCCCCTCTGCCCCACCCCTCTCTGCCCCTACCCCTCTCTGCCCCTACCCCTCTCTGCACTCTCACACATCCCACTCTGCCCCCTTCTGCACTTCCCTCTGCCCCTGCCCCTTTGTGTGCCCCATCCCAACCCTAACGTGCCCACCACATCCGCCCCTTTTCTAAATTGTGTTGTACATCTTTGATGTGGAGATGCTGGCGTTGGACTGGGGTAAAACAGAAAGAAATCCCACAAAAGTCCAAACAGGTTTATTTTAGCAAAAAGTTACAAATAAACCTGCTTGGACTTTAAACCGGTGTTGTGGGATTTCTTTCTGTTGTACATCTTTGTCAGACAGAAGGTTCCGGATCTTGCTGTATGTGGACAGGTCCTTTCTGATGTATAACTGATTTCAATTTACTTTTCACCAGTGCCTGTGTTGACCTCTGCTCTGCCTTTCTTTAAAGCAAGGTTATCTTATCTAAGCTATTTAACATTGTATATGGTACACCCTGGTGGCTCATCTGCCCTCTTCCCCCACCGCCTGCACTTAACTCTTTCCTCTCCAGACTGTGACCGGCACAGATTTAACTCCTTCGTGTTTGTCATTTACAATGTGCATTGCTGTTGAATTCTTCGAGTAAATGTAAGTGTGGGGATCACGCTGCTGATCGTCTTCTGTCCCCAGTTAACAACCCTCCCTGTTGCGAAGCATCCAGAACTATATGATACCTCTTTTATCCTGAGGTATAAGCCCAGCATCACCTAAGTGAAAGAAGATTTTGCATCTCAGTGTGAGCCAGTGGAACACTCCTGATGTGTGTAAGGTTGCAGTCAAAAGATGGGTAAATTAACCCTTGGCCAAAGGGACTAACAGCAAGTGCCACTACTTTTTGAGGTTCTACCTGTCCCGAGTGTTGCGGAGGATGGGTCTGGCCACACTAGTAGTTGGACCGTACCGCAGCACTTGTCCTTTGTGGAGAAATTGTTCCGCAAACACACCTTTGACCACATGGCGATTAAGCAGTGGTCAGCGTGTAACATCCTCGAGGCCCTGAGAGAAAAGGAGATGGCGGATCCTGTTGGGTGGTTCCCTGAGCAGACCGTCAGTGTCATCTGGCAGAACGCCTCATCACCAGAACTCACAAACAAGCACCAAGATCTGACTTGGCTGATGGTGAGAAGGGCACTCCCCGTCACATCCTTTATGCACGCTCGAGGTCTCAACAGCACCGCACGCTGCCCTCGAAGCGGCTGTGGGGTGATGAGACAGTCGCACACCTCCTTGTGGAATGTGCCTTTGCAAAGAAGGTCTGGAGTGAGATGCAGTGGTATTTGTTGAGGTTCGTCCCGAGCAGCTCGGTGACGCAGGACTCTGTGCTCTACGGGCTGTTTCCGGGGACGCACACCGAGACAAATATCAACTGCTGCTGGAAGGTCATCAACTCGGTGAAGGACACACTTTGGTCCGCCCAAAACTTGCTGATCTTCCAGTTGAAAGAACTGTCCTCGACTGAGTGTTGCAGACTGGCACATTCCAAGGTCCAGGACTACGTGCTGAGGGACGGGCTGAAGCTTGGGGCAGCTGCCGCAAAGGCACAATGGGGAAAGGCCACACTGTAAGGCCTTTTAACGGAGGCAGACCGAGGGCCCAGGAACTGCAGAATACCCTCGACCTGCGTAACTGTGTGCCAGTCTGAGCAATAACGGCACACAGTAAAATCTGAGGCATGTAAATAGTTTTAAGGTTTGAAATGTTATGACTGTAACTTGTATAGAAATGTAAAAAAGTTTTAATTCTGCACTGTTTGCACTTCATAGACATGTAGATTTGCTATGGTTTAATTGGGATTTTTTATGAATAAAGTATATTTTTGGAAAAAAAACCCTTGGCCAATGGAATTCATCCCCTGTAGGAGGCGACACTGCTATAGAACGGAACAGACCAGAAAAAATGGCTATGAACCACAGTCCAGAGACGTATAGTTTAGGTGCATTGGCCATGCTAAATTGCTTCTTACTGTCCCAAGATGTGTCGGTTAAGTGGACTGGCCATGGGAAATGTGTGGGGTTACGGGGATAGGGCGGGGGGGGGTGGAGAGGGCCTGGGTAAGATACTCTGTCGCATAGAGTTGATGCAGACTTGATGGGCCGAATGGCCTCTCCTGCACTGTGCAGATGCTATAACAGTCTAAAACACAGGCCCAGAGTCTTTGCCTTCAAACCCAATGTGGGTCAGCAGCAGTGGAGGGCAACCTACGGCTTGGGGGCCACATGTGTTTGGGTTCTGAGCGTGGCCCCGCGAGAGATTGCGTTGGCCGTTGCCCGTATGCAGGGTCGATACATTCCACTGAGTTCCGGGGATGCTGTTTTCTTACCAGTGTGGCTGAAGTGACTCGCATGTAAAGCAAGCGAGGTGCGTGCTGATTGCTCACGACATTGACCGTGAGAGCCGTGCACTCCCTCCGCGTCTGACCGAGTGTAAATATTTCCTCTGATTTTCACCACTCGAAGTCGATGACAGTTCTATTAATAGATGAACAGTCCTGCATTTTTGAGAGCTTGTTCTGAAATATTTGGCGTGTATTAAAAGTGCGTTCAATCTTATTCAAGGCTCGTGGTTAGTGAATGTGACTGATTTCAATCTTGCGGCCCATGAAGGTGGGCCACTAGCCTAGGTGGCCCATCAGAGAGCAGTGATAATGCCGTGACCACCACCCCCCCGCCACCCCACCCAACCTTCCTCAGGGAGTCGGGGCTTAGATATTGATATGAAAGTGGTGCTGTTTGATCAGGAGTTGTGCTGCCAGACCAGGGGACAATGGCTTTGCAAACACAACACGATTAACTTCAACTTACTGCCAACAAAACTCGACACCCGCCTCTGAGACAACCTTCCCTCCACCAGTCATTTAACAACAGCAACTTGTATTTATATAGCAACGTTAATGATGGGTACCCTTTAGTTGATGTTTTGGGGAGGTGGTTGCATAGTAGCAACTTCCCTGGGCTTGTAATGATAGACTTCCGACAGTGCAGAAAGAGGCCCATCGACTCTGTACTGATCACAATCCCACCCTGGCCCTATTCTCACAACTGCACCCATTTACCCTACTAATCCCCCTGACACTATAGTCAATTTAGCACGGCCAATCCACCTAACCCACACGTCTTTGAACTGTGGGAGGAAACCAGAGCACCCGGGGGAAACCCACGCAGACACGGGGAGAATGTGCAGACTCCACACAGACAATGGCCCGAGGCTGGAATTGAACCTATGATCGTAGCGCTGTGAGGCAGCAGTGCTAAACACTGTGCCGCCCAAATAGAATCATAGAATAGAATCATAGAATCCATGCAGTGCAGAAGGAGGCCATTGTGCCCATCAAGCCTGTACCGACAACAATCCCATCCGGGCCCTCTCCCCATAACCCCACATATTTACCCCACTAATTCCCCTGACACTAAGGAGGAATTTTAGCGTGGCCATTCAACCTTTTAGACTGTGGCAGGAAACTGGAGCACACAGAGGAAACCCACGCAGACACAGGGAGAACGTGCAGACTCCATACAAACAGTGACCCGAGGCTGGAATTGAACCTGGGCCCCTGACGCTGTGAGGCAGCAGTGCTAACCACTGTGTCGCCATGCCAACCCAAATCCAGAGGTCCAGGCTTATTCTCTGAAGGCACAGGTTCGAATCCCACCATGGAATGGAATAGAATACTATCCTTTATTGGGAGAGGAACTGAACATAAAAATAAGGATGTTATGTTTCAGTTATTCAGGGCATTGGTGAGACTGCATAGTGAATACTGTGTGCCGTTTTGGTGTCCTTATTTAAGAAAGGATGTAACTGCATTGGAGAGGGTTCAGAGGAGGTTAATAAGATTGATACCTAGAATGAGTGTGTTGACTTATGATGAAAGGTTGGACATATTGGGTTTGTTTCCACAAGGGTTTAGAAGAGTGAAGGGCTGACTTGAGTGAGGTGTACAAGATCCTGAATCGCCTTGACAAGGTGGATGCAGACAGTGGTCAACAAAATGTCTCATGGGGCCGCACTCAGAACCCAGATGGACCCCACGTGTCCTCCGGGCTGCAGGTTGCTCACCATTGCCGTCCACCCACATTGTGGATGAGCCCAGAGCAAGGATGCATTGTTTTAAAATCAGGAGTCACCCTTTTTGCCTTTTAGAACGGAGAAGAGGAGAATTTTTTTCTTTCCAAGGGTTGTGCGATTTTGGAACACTCTGCCTCAGAAGGTGGTAGTGGGGAGGGGGGCGGTCTCTGAACGGGTAGTAACTTCCTAGCTCCCTGGCGTTGCATGTAGAGGGGACCCTGATGATGTTCTGGGGAAACCTCTTGGAAGCTGCCACATAAGGGTTTACCCGGCAGTTGTCCAGAGGGGCTAACCCCCTGTGGCCTGACACGAGACTGCGCACGGTGGGAAGTGGGTGAGCCCTCCTTTGCTGTACTCACACTTCACCGCTGGAGCCTTGGAGCTGCCTCCTCTTCCTGTCTCACCCACCCTGAGTGAGGAAAGTTGGGCGAGACAGGGACTTTGCAATTGCAGAGTGGCGATTCCGGCTGGGAACAGCCACTCCGAGGAAGTTGCAAGGCCATTCGTTTTTAAGACAGAGGTAGATAGATTTTCGACAGGCAAAGAAACCAAAGGTTATCAAGGGGTAGCTCAAAACGCAAACAGATCAGACATGATCTTAATGAATGGTGGAGTAGGAGTAGGCTCGAGGGGCCGAATGGCCTACTTCTGCTCCAATTTCATATGTTTGTCTGTTCATGTGACAGTTGGTGGAATTTAAATTTAATTAATTACTTCAATTCAATTGATTAACTGAGAAAACACTCAGAACTAAAGCAAGTCTCAGTAATGATGACCAAGAAATCATTGTCAATTGTCATAAAAATCCATCTGGTTCATTAATATCCTTTAGAGAAGGAAGTCTGCTGTCCTTACCCGATCTGGCCTACATGTGGCTTCAGAGCCACAGCAACGTGGTTGACTCTCAACTGCCCTCTGACATAGCCAAGCCTGCCACACTGAGTTCAAGGGCAATTATGGATGGACAATAAATGCTAACCTGGGGTGGGATTTACCACATAACCTGCTATGTGTTTCACAGCAGAGGCAGGCCATTGACTGGTGGTGGGAGGAGTGGGGGTCCTTCTGGTCCTGCCATGTCAATGGGGTCTTCCATTGAATACATCCCTCGCTGCTGTGAAACCTGTGGTTGGGAAAGTGCAGCATCGGCAGGATGGGAAGATCCCGCAGGCATGGATGCCTGCAAAGTCCCGGCTCTGGTCTCTCTTTATCAACTTGAGGGCTTGGTAGAGACGTTTCCGGCCTGCGCTGAAATCGAGCCCCTACTCCCAGGCGGATGTAAAAGGTCCCCAGGTCAGGAAGGGGAACAGGAATGTTCTCCCTGGTGTCCGAGCAAATATCTATCCTTTAACTCACATCACTAAAAGAGCTCATTATCATCTTGCTGTTGTGGGAGCTTGCTATGCACAATAGACTGCTGGGGTAACTCCACTTATGAGGTGACACAGTGGCACAGTTGGTTAGCACTGCTGCCTCACAGCGCCAGGGACTCAGATTCGATTCCCGGCTTGGGTCACCGTCTGTGCGGAGTCTGCACATTCCCCCTGTGACTGGGTGGGTTTCCTCCGGGTGCTCTGGTTTCCTCCCACTTTCCGAAAGGTGTACATTGGCCATGCTGAATTCTCCCTCGGTGTACCTGAACAGGCACCGGAGTGTGGCAACTAGGGGATTTTCACAGTAACTTCATTCAGGTGTCAATGTAAGCCTACTTGTGACACTAGTAAATAAACTTTAAAAGTACTGTTTGGCTATAAAACACCTGGGGTCAGGAAAGAATTGTACAAATGATAGACTTTCTTCCAAAAGATCTGTTCAAATGTCAATTTACCAAAGACCTTTCTGTGCTGATATTTATCCTATCTTTGTAGGAAGTTCTAAGTGTTGAAAATGATTTGGGTAAAATTTGCAGTCTTTACCAAGGTTGTTTATGGGAAAGGATGTCCCGAAGTGTGGTACATTGGCCAGACCATGCAGACACGACAAAAATGGCTGAATGGACACTGCTTGACAGTCACCAGGCAGGAGTGCTCCCTTCCAATCAGGGAATATTTCAGCAGTCAAGGGCATTCAGCCTCCGACCTTCAAGTAAGCAACTTCCAAGGCCATCAAGATACACAACAAAATCGCTGAGCAGAGACTGATAGCCAAGTTCTGCACACATGAGAACGGCCTCAACTGGGATCTTGGGTTCATGTCCCACGATCTGCAACCCCCACGACTTGCCTGGGCTTGCAAAATCTCATTAGCTGTTCTGGCTTGAGACAGTTCACACCTCTTTAACCTGTGATTAACCCACTCTCCACTCACATTGTCTGTACCTGCAAAGACTTGATTACCTGTTAAGACTCCATTCCAACCATTATCTGGTAATTGAGTCTCGATTGTGTCTATATGTGCCCTGTTTGTGAACCCAACCCATCATGCCCCTGATGAAGGAGCAGCTCGTGCTGTTAAATAAACCTGTTGGACTCTAACCGGGAGTTGTGAGACTTCTTATTGTGCCCACCCCCCAGTTCAATGCCAGCATCTCCATATCAAGGCTGTTTACCGACCAAGGACTAGCCTCAGTAGCATAGAAACATAGAAGATAGGGGCACGAGGAGGCCATTTGGCCCTTCGAACCTACTCTGCCATTCATCACGATCATGGCTAATTGTCAGATTCAATAACCTAATCCTGCTTTCTCCCCATAACCTTTGATCCCATTCACCCCAAGCGCTATATCCAGCCGCCTCTTGAATACATTCAACGTTTTGGCATCAACTACTTCCTGTGGTAATGAATTCCACAGGCTCACCACTCTTTGGGTGAAGAAATGTCCATCCTAAATGGTCTACCCTGAATTCTCAAACTGTGACCCCTGGTTCTGGACTCCCTCCCTGGAACATCCTGCATCTACTCCGTCTAGACTTGTTAGAATTTCATAAGTCTCTATGAAATCCCCCCCTCATTCGTCTGAATTCCAGTGAAAACAATCCTAACCGAGTCAATCTTTTCTCATATATCAGTCCCACCGTCCCCGGAATCAGCCTGGTAAATCTTCGAGAGTAAGAACATCCTTCCTCACAAAAGGAGAAAAGTGCGTACAATATTCTAGGTGTGGCCTCACTAAGGCCCTGTATAATTACAACAACACATGCTTGCTGCTGTGGTTTGTGGCGTAGGGGAGATGGTTGGTGGGGGGTGGGGAGGGTCCGCCTCACACAATGTTCCCTTTTTCTAATAACAAGCCTTTGATCCAGATGGATAGTGGGTTTGGAAAAAGGAAAAGCGTTAAGATTCGAATGTGATTCCCCCATAGTCAAACAGCAGTTGTTATCTTGACCCACGCCTGTGAGAAATGGCCCTCGGGCAAAGTACCCAGTTGATGAGTTGGACCCTTTACCCCCAGCAAGGGATTGAGCCCCAGGCTGTGGGCAGTGGGTAAGAATCGTTACTCTTTGTGCAACGCGCCCCCCCCCCACTTCAAGGTAAAACTGAACTCTGAGGTATCTTTGCTAGTCAGAGATATTGACCTCCAACACTCACCCTCGCAAAAGGATGTGACGTGGTTTAGTTGAAGATTAAAACATCACCACATGTTGCTGCCTTGTGCGCCTTTTACTCTACTCTGACAGGGGCCAAAGGTCGCAGAGTTGTATTATATCGTCGCAAGCTATTTTCCATCTGTTCCTCGTAAGAAACAGCAACAGAGCAAAGTGCCTCGGAGTCAGTGCCACGTCCAAATCTGGTCGAGTCTGCAAATTCTTGTCTTGATTGTAAACCTTTTCCCCAGCAGCTGAGCAGTTCAGTTTGTGCGCTGCTTGAGAGAGAATGATCTGCCATTGACAGCCTGCTGTTCACTGGGGAGAACTTCCATCTGCTGCCCACCTGCGATGGACAAATGAGGCCTGGGTTTAAAGTCCATTCCAATTAACAGCTCCTCTGACAGTCCAGCACTCCCTCAGCATCGCGCCGGGAGTATCAGCATGCATTACAGGTTCAGGGTCTCTTCCTGGAACCTGAACCCATAATTGTGGGGTAAGGATAGAGAACCATAATCTTCCGACTTATGCAAGAATAACCAACTGAGGCTCTGACTCAGCAGTATTGATGGGGAAATACTGGAGGGAAGGCTGTGATGGGTGAATGGCTGGTGTACAGTGATAGTTCTCAGTGTGTGAGTGGGGGCCAGACGCATAGGCCGCCCGCTCTCCCACCACAGGAATCGGAATGGGTGAGGGGCAAACAACGGGAAGGTCCATTGACTTTGGGTGAGATCTTACGGTTTCGGGACAAGCGAGTCTGTAAAATCCAGCTCAAACACAGGTCACTGATCACAATTTCACCTGAGTCAGGAGGTCATAAGCTCAGATGTAAACTCCTAAATTCAGGGCATCATTTGGTCCGGCACCCCACTGAGGGAGTGCTGCACTGCCTGAGACATCAGGCAGGGCTTTTTTCCATACCCCACGGTATGTTTTGTGGCAACAGAGGTGGCCTACCATTGGCCAGCGGCGGGACTGGAAGATCCCACCAATTAGGGCGGCACGGTAGCACAGTGGTTAGCACTGCAGCTTCACAGCTCCAGGGACCTGGGTTCAATTCCTGGCTCGGGTCACTGTCTGTGCAGAGTTTGCACATTCTCCTCGCATCTGCTTGGGTTTCCTCCGGGTGCCCCGGTTTCCTCCCACAATCCGAAGATGTGCGAGTTAGGTTGATTGGCCATGCCAAAAAATTGCCCCTTAGTGTCCTGAGATGTGTAGTTAGAGGGATTAGCAGGTAAATATGTAGGGATATGAGGGTAGGGCCTGGGTGGGATTGTGGTCGGTGTAGACTCGATGGGCCGAATGGCCTCCTTCTGCACTGTAGGATTTCTATGATGATTTCTATGAGGAAGAGCTGGAAAATTTCAGCCATTGTCTTTTGGGTGTTTGGGTTTTGTCTGAATATTTTGGCTATGCCATCCCCCGCTGTAACAGTGCTGAAATTCAGTGTTAGTGTGTGGACTTTCAGCTCCTCTGTCCTTTCCCACTTAAAATGTGTTTAGTGAATGGGAATGGAGCAGACAGAATAATAACTTTCCTCCTCTCTTTCACCAACATCTATACCTTTTCCTCTCTCTGATTTTCCATTCTGGTTCTTGAATTTCCTTTCTGTCTGCATCGCAATGGGTGATTCCCCTCGCCTGGAATCCCAGCCCCTCTTTCCCCCCACCTGCGTTCTTGCTGTCTCTCACTCTGCCCCATTCTTTTCTCCCTCTCTTCTCCTCCTCCCTTTCACTCTTCCTGTATTTGTACTTCCCGCCTCTCCCTCGTTCTGTGTCTCTCCATCTTCTTTGTACAGGCCTCTGTCTTCCTTTGTCATTGTCCCAATCGGCAGCTCTCTCTTTCTCCCTTCCTGCGTTATTTTTTATTTCTTCACGGGATGTGGGCTGGGCCAACATTTATTGCCCATCCCTGAGGGTAATTAAGAATCAACCACATTACTGTGGAGCTCTGGAGTCACATGTAGGCCAGACGTGGTAAGGGTGGCAGATTTCCTTCTCTAACGGACATTAGTGAACCAGATGGGTTTTTACAATAATCGATAATGGTTTCATGATCATCAGTAGATTCTTAGTTCCAGATTTTTACTGAATTCAAATTTCACCATCTGCCATGGTGGGATCCCCAGAGCATTAGCCTGGGCCTCTGGATTACCAGTCCAGCGACCATGTCACTACACCACTGCCATCACATTGTGTGTCTCTCTTTCTCCAGCAGCAACAGCAATCACATTTATATAAAACCTTTAATGCTGTAAAAAGTCACGAACTGCTTCACTGGAACGGGATTGATGCCGAGCCTCTTAGGGAGATATTCTTGGTGAAAGATGTAGGCTGGAATTCTCCAATCTCACTTGCCCTGCTACCACTGCCAGCGAGAATGGAGAATTCGGCGCTCAGCCGACACTTCTTTCACTGCAGCGGGACTGGAGAATCCCGGGCGTGGGCGACGTTGGAGAATCCCGGGCGTGGGAGAGGTGGGAGAATCCCAGGTGTGAGCGAGGTGGGAGGGTCCTGGCAGCGGAAGAGGTGGGAGAATCCCAGACAAGGTCGGAGAATCCCAGTCCCAGGAGAAGTGGGACAGTCTCGGGTGAGGTCGGAGAATCCCGGTTCTGGGCAAGGTGGGAGAGTCCGGGTGAAGTCAGACAGTCCAGATTGTAGTCTTTAAGGAACACCTTAAAGACAAGGAGAGTGAGGTTTGGGGTCAGGGTAGGATATCTAAGTTGCGAATGATGTGGCTCAGCCTCGTGCAGGATGGAGTCACTGTTTAGGGACTGGAGATGGTGATGGGGACCCAAAGCTGTGGGCCGAATTCTCCGACCTCCCCCGTGGCTGGGATTCTCCAGTCCCGCTGCAGTGAACAGAGATTCGGCCGAACGGCAGATTCTCCGTTCTTGCTGGTAGCGGCAATGGGGTGTGAGCGTCCAGAGAATTCCAGCCAATGGATCCAGGTTTTTCCCATATTCCTGCTGGGAGAAAATTTCTGTTCATGCTGTATTGGCTGCAGGGTGACAAACCACAGGCAGAGCTTGGGTTGAGGGAAGTGAGTTAAGGGTTGAGGTGGGTATAGGTGTTGTCTGTAATTGATCCTTTCAAGGAGTCGTGTGTGGATGAGACTGTTGTCTCTCTCTATATCTCCATCTATCTTCCTCTGTCCCGATCCCTGTTCCAGCTCTCTCTTTCTCCCTCTCTCTGCCCCGGTCCTGATTAATAGGCTACTGCTACTCTTTGATTTTCCCTGAAGATTCCCATCTCCTAGAAAGCACAAAGATAAAACATTGCCGCTCCTCCGTCACCCACAACGATCTTCAAGATGAATATGTATTTGCCAGGGTGTTAAACAGCGGATAGGCAGGAGGCGGCAGTACGTAGTCACAGAGTCCTGTCTGAAGGAGAGCCTTGCCGCTAAAGGGCCCAAGTAACTCAAATATTAAAGATGCTTGGGTTCACTTCACAGAGGCAGAGGGAGTCTAACAGAAACAGTACAAGTCCTGAAAAGATGAAATAAAAACAGAACATGTGGGTCAGTGCACAGTGGCTGAAAAGGGGACTGTGTCACCTGGAGTTCCTACATTAGAATGAGCGTTTGTGGAACTGGAGATGTGATAAACGGTCTATCCTGGCACATTCGCTGTCCAAAAACAATTACTTGCATTCATATAGCACCTTTACGGTAATTAATCACACCAAGTTGCTTCACAGGGTTGCTAACAAACTCTGACACTGCGCCAGGTGAGATATTAGCATCAATGATAAAGACTGCTCAAAGAGGTAGGTTTTGAGACGTAGAGAGATAGAGAGAGGGATGGAGAGAGTTCGGGAGGGAATTCCAGAGTTTCCACCTCAGGCAGCCGAAGGCTTGGTTGCCAACGGTACAGCGATTCAGATCAGAGCACACAGGTTTTTAGGTGTCCAGATCTCCAACGACCTGTCCGGGTCACTCCTTGCTAACACTATAGTCAAGAAAGCCCACCAATGCCTCTACTTTCTCAGGAGGCTGAGGAAATTTGGCATGTCCCCTCTGACTCTCACCAATTTTTACAGATGCACCATAGAAAGCATTCTTTTGGGATGTATCACAGCTTGGTGTGGCTCCTGCTCTGACCAAGACTGCAAGAAACTACAAAAGGGATAGGAACATAGCCCAGTCCATCACACAAACTAGCCCCCCCCCCCCCCCCCCCCCATCTATTGGCTCTGTCTACACTTCCTGCTGCCCCGGAAAAGCAGCCAGCATAATCAAGGACCCCACACACCCCGGACATTCTCTCTTCCACCTTCTTCTGTCAGGAGAAAGATACAAAAGTCTGAGGTCACGCACCAACCGACTCGAGAACAGCTTCTTCCCTGCTGCTGTCAGACTTTTGAATGGATCTACCTTATATTAAGCTGATCTTTTGCTACACCCTAGCTATGACTGTAACACTACACTCTGCACCTCTCTTCTATGAACAGTATGCTTTGTACAGCGCGCAGAGAAACAATACTTTTCACCGTATGATAATACATGTGACAATAATGAATCAAAGAATGGAGCAATGCAAAATTGGAGGAGGGGTTATAAAGCTGGAGGAGATTAAAGAGGCAGGGGAGGGTCGAAGGATTTAAAAACAAGGATGTGAATGTCAAAATAAAGTCCTTGCTTGACTGGGAGCCAGTGCAGGTCAGCGAGCTCAGGGCTGATAGGTGAACGAGACACTTTGCAAGCTAAGACATGTCAAAGATGATCTTTTTAAACTGGAGGCATTGGTGGAGCGGGAGTCAGTCTAGGTCAATAAGCAGCAGGGGTGGTGGGTGAACAGGATGCGGAGCAGCGTTGCGTATGCTGTGCATTTTGCGAGTGGCCCCACATTTGACTCCCTCTATCTCCCTAGTGTTGGCAGCAGTCTCCTGGTGCCCCGACTGATGAGACCTCAGGGTTGGAGTGGGAGTCACGCTGGCTTCTGAATAATGGCTGTCCTGTTCTCTGTGTAATCATTGTTCAATAAAGAATGTTTTGTGATATGAGAGGGCCTGACCTGCGAGAAAGTAAGAGTTACAGCCTCTTATTCAGTATTGTATTCAGTATTGGTGGATGGAAGTGTGCAGCGACCTGGCTGTTTCCAAAAGGTCTCTGCAGATGTGAGTTTTGCACCATTCAGATGGTGAAAATGATTTGCACGGAGTACATTTGGAACTCCATGGAAAGTCGGTCATTTTGTCCCAAGCACTGGGTCTCCCTTGCCTTTTGATCTCCTGACCTACAATTCTGGCACAGTGACAACCTCTCAACCACTGAACAGCCCCGATCTCCTGCTCTCGTACCTCCCCCCCCGCCCCGCTTTACCTTATCTCTCCTGGACTGTGTTTGATTACCGAACCTTGTCTTAATGTGTCTGTCATGCAGAAAGACACTCGGTCCATTGTGTGCTGATTATTTCCAATTAACGCATGGTCTGTGAGCATTGAGTTATGGGACAATGGCTGGAGATGGTTGGCTAAGTCCGGGCTTTGTGAATTTAGCCCCTCCCTATGAAATATCTTTTGGTATGACAATAGCAGACCCATCCGGCCACTGGTTCTCCTCAGAGGATCCTCCAGATGTGACTGACCCGGGAGGTATGTCCACACATTGTCAGAGCAGCAAAATCCTTGCCAGAACCCTTTGCTTCCAAACACCATTTTGATTTGGTCTTGGCGGAGAACTTACCCAAACTGTACAGGCCAACCATAGCCATCTCCACCCCAGCCTCAGCCCATCTGCTGCTGGAATCCTCATCCATGCTTTCCTTACCTGCAGACACGGCCAATTTTCTTTGGACCTGCCTTCACATGGTGACACGGTGCTGCCTCACAGCGCCAGGGACCCAGGTTCAATTCCAGACTCGGGTCACTGTCTGCACAGAGGCTGCATGTTCTCTCCGTGTCTGCGTGGGTTTCCCCTGGGTGCTCCGGTTTCTGAATTCGTGGGTTAGGTGCATTGGCCGGGCCAAAACATTATTACAACTTCCCCCTCACAGGATTATCCTGCTTCCCCTTAAATACATCCATGCTCTTTATTTTACTACTCCCTGTGGTAGTGAGAGCCACATTCTCAACAGTCCTTGGGTAAAGAGGTTTCTTCTGAATTCCTTGTTGGATTTAAATCAATCATCATAGAATCATAGAACCCTGCAGTGCAGAAAGAGGCCCTTCGGCCCATCGAGCCTGCACCGACCACAACCACACCCAAGACCTACCCCCATATTTTACCCACTAACCCCTCTAACCATAGCATCTTAGGACACTAAGGGGCAATTCTAGCATGGCCAATCAACCTAACCTGCTTAGCTTTGGACTGTGGGAGGAAACTGGAGGAAACCCACGCAGACACAAGGAGAATGTGCAAACTCCGCACACACAGTGACCCGAGCCAGGAATCGAACCCAGGTCCCTGGAGCTGGGAGGCAGCAGTGCTAACCAGTGTGCTACCGTGCCAGCCTTGGTGACTGTCTTGTTGTATTTCTTGGTGACTATCTTGTTTCCCCACAAGAGGAAAACATTCCCTCTGTGTCTACTCCATCAGAGCCTTTCATAAATTTAAATATTTCAATTGAGTCACTCGTAGAATCCCCACATTGCAGAAGGAGGCCACTCAGCCCATTGAGCCTGCCCCGATGACAACCCCACCCAGGCTCTATCCCCGTAACCCCACATATTTACCCTGCTAGTCCCTCTGACACTAAGAGGCAATTTACCATGGCCACAGTAAGTGTGGGGTGGGGGGGAGCTGCTATCATTCAGATTGGACTGAGGCCTTTCTTTAGCAACGACGCATAAACATTGTAGTCTGCGTTCAGGCGCTGGTTTTAACGGCTGCTTTGCTTTGCAGGGTTGAAGAGCCTCAAGGACGCACGCCCACTGGGGAGAGCTAATTACCATGGAGACAGTGATGGAGAATGGCAGCGGTGGCTTCAACTGGCAGAAACGGTGCATGACGCTGGAATCGCAGCTCTTCAAGTTTCGACTGCAGGCGGGAAAGATCCGGGAGCTGTTGGCCGAAAAGGTGAGCAGGGAGGAGCGCAAACCCTCCCAATCACTTAGCTCCGTTTTACCCCACTGCGTTCCCCACTCACTCTAAACGGCTTTCCTTTTTCATAAGGATGGTAAAGTCCAGTAAAGGTAAATGTGTGAACGCACCAACTTCCTTGCTGCTCTCTCCAGGAATGATACAACATGGCCATTTGGCCCATCATTGCCTCTGACAAAGGGTCATCCAGACTCGGAACGTTGGCTCTATTCTCTCCCCATAGATACTGTCAGACCTGCTGAGATTTTCCAGCATTTTGTGTTTTTGTTTCAGATTCCAGTGTCCGCAGTATTTAGCTTTTATCGATCATTGCCTGTGCTGGCTCTTTGGTGGAACTGCCCTGTTCGCCCCCCTCCCTCGCACAGGCATGAGAATTTCTTCCCTTCAAGCACTCTCTTTTGGGAGTTAGCACTGGACCTGCTTCCATCACATTTTCAGGAGACGCATTGTAGAACTTTAAACTTGCTATGTAACAAGATATTTCTTTCTGTCCCCTCTGGATCCTTTGCGAATCACCTGACAGCTTTGTCAAACATTTTATTTACTAGTGTCACAAGTAGGCTTACATTAACACTGCTGTGAAGTTACTGTGAAAATCCCCCAGTCACCACACACCGGTGTCTGTTCGAGTACACTGAGGGAGAATTTAGCACGGCCAATGCCCCTAACCAGCACGTCTTTTGGACTATGGAAGGAAACCGGAGCACCCGGAGGAAATCCATGCAGACAGTGAGGAGAACGTGCAGACTCTGCACAGACAGTGACCCGAGCCGGGAATTGAACCTAGATCCCTGGCGCTGTGAGGCCGCAGTGCTAACCACTGTGTCACCCTCTGCTGGCCTTCATAGCGAGGGGGATTGAATATAAAAGTAGGGAGGTCTTGCTGCAGCTGTATAGAGCACTGGTGAGGCCGCAGCTGGAGTACTGTGTGCAGTTTTGGGCGCCGCACCTGCGCAAGGATATTTTGGCCTTGGAGGGAGTGCAGAGGAGGTTTACTAGGCTGATACCGGAGTTGAGGGGGTTGAGCTATGAGGAGAGGCTGAATAAACTAGGCTTGTACTCGTTAGAGTTTAGAAGAATGAGGGGAGATCTCATTGAGACGTATAAGATGATGAATGGGATGGATAGGATAGAGGTGGAAAGACTCTTCCCGCTCAAAAAAGACAGTAGGACTAGGGGGCACAGCCTCAAGATAAAGGGGGGGCAGTTCAGAACGGAGTTGAGGAGGAACTTCTTCACTCAAAGGGTGGTGAATCTCTGGAATTCTCTGCCCGTTGAAGTGGTGGAGGCTGCCTCGCTAAATATTTTTAAGAAGCGGGTTGATGGGTTTTTGATAAGAGAGGGGATTAAGGGTTATGGGGAGAGGGCGGGAAAGTGGAACTGAGCCACAACAGATCAGCCATGATCTTATTGAATGGCGGGGCAGGCTCGAAGGGCCAGATGGCCTACTCCTGCTCCTATTTCTTATGTTCTTATGTTCTTATGTTCTTACCGACCTTTCTGCAGATGAAGAAGGTTCCTCCTTACTTCCTCCCTCAAAATTATTCACGACTCACTGATTGTGGTAAGCCTACTCTGCGGGAGATCCTTTCCCCTGCTCCCCCCCCCCTCAGCCACGTTTAACGTCGGAGAGGACAGTTCCCTTTTTTCGGAGAGGTTGGAAGACTTTTGTGACAGGGATTGTATCAGTCTGATGATAGAATGGGATAGGCCGGCGACGGAGGGTGTGCTATCCTTGGAGGGGGCCCAGAGGAGGTTCTCAAGGATGGTCCCAGGAATGAAGGGTTTGTCATATGAGGAATCTGGGTCTGTACTTGATGGAGTTTAGAAGGATGAGGGGGAATCTTATTGAAAGATACTGCGAGGCCTGGGTAGAGTGGACATGGAGAGGGTGCTTTCACTAGTGGGTGAGAATAGGACTCGAGGGCATAACCTCAGAGTGAAGGGACACTCCTTTAAAACTGAAATGAGGAGGAATTTCTTCAACCATGGGTGAATCTGTGGAACTCTTTGCCACAGAGGGCTGTGGGGGCCAGGTCATTGAGTGTCTTTAAGGCAGAGATAGATAGGTTTTTGATCAATAGGGGAATCAAAGGCTACGGGGAGGAGACAGGAGAATGGGGATGAGAATCAGATCAGCTGTGATTGAATAGCGGAACAGACCCGATGGGCCAAATGGCCTAATTCTGCTCCTATATTTTATGGTTTTCTGGGCCATTCGGTCCATCGGTCAGCACAAGTCTTTCTTGGTCAACCTGAACGTTTTTTTATCGATTGGCGGGACATGGGCATCACTGGCTGGCCAACATTGCCCAATCCTAACTGCCCACTCCTCCTGCTTCTCCTTCTCTAAAATTTTTGTTTCCAAAATAATTTAAGGTGTCTGGAAGCGACAAGTTTGGAATTGAATGGCACTCACAGATAATGATTCGAGCATTTGTTGCGGGTGAAGTCTTGCATTCTATTGGCGCAAGAGTTAAACTCACTCTTCAACATTTTATCAGCTGGCGTATGATGATCATTGTGCTGCCTTACTTTGGTGAGAAGGTGGGAGTGAGTCACATTTTGAACTGCTGTGCTCCGTGTGGCGATTCTCACTCTCGTTGCACCAACTGGTTACGACGCCTGCACCAGAGGGAAGTTAAGAGTCAATCCCACTCAGGTGCTCCTGAAGCAATGTGTAGCTCAGAGATGGGAAGGGTGGCTCCCCTTCACCAAAGGACATTTGTGAACCAGTTGAGTTTTTACTGACAGTCCACAAGCCCCACGGTCACTTTTATCGACATCAGCTTTTTAACTTCTTTCAAACTCAATTCATACCCGCAACATTCCAGGTGGGATTTGAACTCATGCCACTGGAGATGGGATCGGACGCAGGGCCGCACCGGGTGAAATGGAAGCCACAATTCCAACCTCTGGAAGGACTTGACCAGAAGCAAGTGGGACCGGGGTCAGCTGCCCACTGCATGTTGGTGGGCAATTTGTCGAGGCAATTGAGGACCCACTTAGGAAACATATTGCACCATTTCCTCCGCCATCACAGCTGTCACTTGCTGTGAACAGGAACATGAGACCATTCCTATACATCCTATAGAACCCACTGTGACTGAGCCAGTTCCTATAGATCATATAGAACCCACTGTGACTGAGCCAGCTCCTATAGATCATATAGAACCCACTGTGACTGAGCCAGTTCCTATAGATCATATATAATCCACTGTGACTGAGCCAGTTCCTATAGATCATATAGGATCCACTGTGACCGAGCCAATTCCTATAGATCATATAGAACCCACTGTGACTGAGCCAGTTCCTATAGATCATATAAAACCCACTGTGACTGAGCCAGTTCCTATAGATAATATAGAACCCACTGTGACTGAGCCAATTCCTATAGATCATATAGAACCCACTGTGACTGAGCCAGTTCCTATAGATCATATAGAACCCACCGTGACTGAGCCAGTTCCTATAGATCATATATAATCCACTGTGACTGAGCAGTTTCTATAGATCATATAGAACCCATTGTAACTGAGCCGGTTCCTATGGATCATATAGAACCCACTGTGACTGAGCCAGTTCCTGTAGATCATATAGAACCCACTGTGACTGAGCCAGTTCCTATAGATCAGATATAATCCACTGTGACTGAGCAGTTTCTATAGATCATATAGAACCCACTGTGACTGAGCCAGTTCCTATAGATCATATAGAATCCACTGTGACTGAGCCAGTTCCTATAGATCATATATAATCCACTGTGACTGAGCCAGTTCCTATAGATCATATAGGATCCACTGTGACTGAGCAGTTCCTGTAGATCATATAGAATCCACTGTGACTGAGCCAATTCCTATAGATAATATAGAAGCCACTGTGACTGAGCCAGTTCCTATAGATCATATAGAACCCACTGTGACTGAGCCAGTTCCTATAGATCATATAGAACCCACTGTGACTGAGCCAGTTCCTATAGATCATATAGAACCCACTGTGACTGAGCCAATTCCTATAGATCATATAGAACCCACTGTGACTGAGCCCATTCCTATAGATCGTATAGAACCCACTGTGACTGAGCCAATTCCTATAGATCATATAGAACCCACTGTGACTGAGCCAGTTCCTATAGATCATATATAATCCACTGTGACTGAGCCAGTTCCTATAGATCATATAGAACCCACTGTGACTGAGCCAATTCCTATAGATCATATAGAACCAACTGTGACTGAGCCAGTTCCTATAGATCATATAGAACCCACTGTGACTGAGCCAGTTCCTATAGATCATATAGAACCCACTGTGACTGAGCCAGTTCCTATAGATCATATATAACCCACTGTGACCAAGCCAATTCCTATAGATCATATATAATCCACTGTGACTGAGCCAGTTCCTATAGATCATATATAACCCACTGTGACCAAGCCAATTCCTATAGATCATATAGAACCCACTGTGACTGAGCCAGTTCCTATAGATCATATAGAACCCACTGTGACTGAGCAGTTTCTATAGATCATATAGAACCCACTGTGACTGAGCCAATTCCTATAGATCATATAGAACCCACTGTGACTGAGCCAATTCCTATAGATCATATAGAACCCACTGTGACTGAGCCAATTCCTATAGATCATATAGGATCCACTGTGACTGAGCCCATTCCTATAGATCATATAGAATCCAGAGGGAATGAACCATTTCCTGAAGATAATGCGGAACTTAATTGAATGAGCACATATGGGACCAAGAGTGACTGTCCCAGTTTTATTTAGCCCAGTGAGAGATTACTGATGCCCTCTCATCCAACTAGTAATTGCTAGTTGTTGCTTCTTCAGTTGGACGGGCGTTGGCAGGAGCAGGACTGGAGACAGGTTAAATTGACCACTTGTACCGAGGTCTCTGCATTCTGAAACTTTTTAATCTGATTAGTTTTATTGTTGTCATATGTATTGGCATACAATGAAAAATATTGTTTCTTGCGCATTATACAGACAAAGCATACCATTTCAAAGAGAGGGAAAGGAGACAGTGCAGAATGTAGTGTTACAGTCAGAGCTAGAGTGCAGAGAAAGATCAACATAATACGAGGTAGGACCATTCAGAAGTCTGATGGCAGCAGGGAAGAAGCTGTTCTTGAGTCAGTTGGTACGTGACCTTAGACTTTTGTATCTTTTTCCTGACGGATGAAGGTGGAAGAGAGAATGTCTGGGGTGCATGGGGTCTTTAATTATGCTGTCTGCTTTTCCAAGGTCGCGGGAAGTGTAGACAGTATCAGTGAATGGGAGGCGGGTTTACATGATGAACTGGATTGCGTTCATGACTGTTTGTTGTTTATTGTGATTTGGGTAGAGCAGGAGCCAGACCAAGCTGTGATGCAACCAGAAGGAATGCTTTCTATGATGCATCTCTAAAAGTTGGTGACAGTCATAGCTGACATGCCAAATTTCCTTAGCCTCCTGAGAAAGTAGAGTGTTGATGGGCTTTCTTAACTACAGCGTCGGCATGGAGGGGGTAGGACAGGTTGGACTGTGGGAGGAAACCGGAGCACCCGGAGGAAACCCACGCGGACACGGGGAGAATGTGTAAACTCCAGACAGACAGTGACCCAGGCCAGGAATCGAACCCGGGTCCCTGGAGCTGTGAAACAGTCTTTGTTATCTTAAGTGTTCCAATTTACTTGGATTAGCAATTTTATGGAAGTTTATACAAATATTCTTGCGAAATCAAATGTTCTTGAGTCGTCAGGCAGGAGCTGGGGGATTAGTGGTGGAATTATGGTAAATGTGGCGTATGTAGTGGGTTAAAGCAGGAAGACCTGAGAACATGTTCTGTAGGATCGAGAGGGCAGTCTAGCTGGGTGGTTTGACCATCTAGACTTGGACGTGCACACCAGTCATCTCTACCCACGGTTGTACCGATAGTCTGCTTGATAGCCCAGTAGTGAGTTTCGATGTTACAGTGACTAATCAGGTTATACTTTAACTCTGTCTTGTTAACATTGTGTGTGTGTCAGAGATCAGACTGTATTAGTTCTGTCCCTATAGCTTAGCATTTCATTCTAAATCTCTGGCACCTGCTTTTCTTAATAGCTGTGGGTAAGAGGTCCAGTACTCCGGGAAGCAGCCAACCATACTAGTCAGGTGTCAGTCTTGGCTCAGTGTCTTCTCTCTGAGTCAGAAGGCCAGAAGTTCACGTCGCAGATGTTTAATAGAAATTCATTCTCAGGATACGGGCATCCTGGGACAGATACTTTATTGCCGATCCCTAGATTCCTTGCGAAGATGGTGAGTTGCCTTTTTGAACTGCTGCAGCCCATGTGCTGAATGAGTTTCCACAGTGCTGTCAGATAGTTCCAGGATTTTGACCCAGTGACAATAAAGAGATAGTGATACATGTTTAATACACATTTTTGATTTATTATTGTCACAAGCGTTAGTATACAATATTGTTTCTTGCACGCTATTCAAAGCATACCATTCATAGAGAAGGATAGAACATAGAACATAGGACACTACAGCACAAACAGGCCCTTCGGCCCACAAGTTGCACCGATCACATCAATACCGACCAATCCATAGACCTTTCTATAACCCCCAATCCCATTAAATCCCATAAACTCATCCAGAAGTCTTTTAAAAGACCCCAGCGAGTTCGCCTCCACCACCACTGACGGCAGCCGATTCCATTCACTCACCACCCTCTGAGTGAAAAACTTACCCCTAACATCTCCTCTGTACTTGCTTCCCTGCACCTTAAATCTGTGTCCTCTCATAGCAACCATTTCAACCCGGGGAAATAGCCTCTGAGAATCCACCCTATCTATTCCTCTCAACATTTTATAAACCTCTATCAGGTCGCCTTTCAACCTACGCCTCTCCAGGGAGAACAGTCCCAGCTCCCTCAACCTATCTTCATAAGGCATGCCTCCCAATCCAGGCAACATCCTTGTAAATCTCCTCTGTACCCTTTCAATAGCTTCTACGTCCTTCCTATAGTGAGGCGACCAGAACTGCGCACAGTACTCCAAGTAGGGCCTGACAAGGGACTTATAAAGTTGCAGCATTACCTCCCGACTCCTAAACTCATAGGCGAGGGTGCAGAATGTAGTGTTACAGTCTTAGCTGGGGTGCAGAGAAAGATCAACTTAATGTGAGGTAGGTCCATTCAATAGTCTGATGGCAGCAGGGAAGAAGCTGTTCTTGAGCCAGTTGGTACGTGACCTCAGACTTTTGTATTTCTTTTCCCAATAGAAAAAAGTGGAGGAGAGAATGTCCAGGGTGCATGGGATCCTTGATTATGCTGGCTGCTTTTCCAAGGCAGCGGGAAGTGTAGACAGGGTCAGTGGACGGGAGGCTGGTTTGCGTGATGGACTGGGCTTCGTTCATGACCCTTTGTAGTTTGTTGTGGTCTTGGACAGAGCAGGAGTCATACCAAGCTGTGACACATCAGGAAAAGATGTTTTCTACACTGCAAGGGTAAAGATTAGTGAGAGTTGTAGTGGACATGCATAAGGACATAAGAACATAAGAAATAGAAGCAGGAGTAGGCCATCTAGCCCTTCGAGCCTGCCCCACCATTCAATAAGATCATGGCTGATCTGAAGTGGATCAGTTCCACTTTCCCGCTTTCTCTCCATAACCCTTAATTCCCCTGTCTATCAGAAATCTATCTACCCATGATTTAAATATATTCAGCGAGGTAGCCTCCACCACTTCAACGGGCAGAGAATTCCAGAGATCCACCACCCTTTGAGTGAAGAAGTTCCTCCTCAACTCCGATCTAAACTGCGTCCCCCCCCCCCCTTATCTTGAGGCTGTGCCCTCTAGTCCTGCTATCCTTTCTAAGCGGGAAGAATCTCTCTACCTCTACCCTATCCATTCCCTTCATTATCTTATACGTCTCTATAAGATCCCCCCTCATCCTTCTAAACTCCAACGAGTACAGACCCAGCCTATTTAGTCTCTCTTCATAGTCTCTCATCTCCAGTATCAGCTTAGTGAACCTCCTCTGCACTCCCTCCAAGGCCAATATATCCTTCCGCAAGTGCGGCGACCAAAACTGCACACAGTACTCCAGCTGTGGCCTCACCAGTGCCCTGTACAGTTGCAGCAAGACCTCCCTACTTTTATATTCTATCCCCCTCGCTATAAAGGCCAACATTCCATTCGCCTTCTTGATCACCAGCTGCACCTGCAGGCTGGGTTTTTGCCAAATTTCCTTAGTCTCCTGCGGAAGTAGAGGTGTTGTTGGGCTTTCTTAGTTGTAGTTCTGGCACGGAGGGACCAGGACAGGTTGTTGGTGATCTGCACATGTGATTCATGGTGAAGTGCAACAGGATGAGGAGGCGTTCCATATACCTGTACACCTTGTCTTTCCAGGTGTGGGGGTTGAATATGTTGAGGGTGGTGCTAAAGCAGCTTTGGTACATGTATAGCTGGCACACTCTAGCCATAGTACTGGTGATGGAGGGAGCGAAGTGGGTAAAATTATTCTGCACGGAATTCATTCAAAAACTTCAGTACTGGACTGTTTTAATGTTGGAGGAGCCTCCTTCTGGATAAGACCAAAGTCCCATCTGCCCTCTCCTCGAGCTGTGAAAGATCCCATGGCACTATATGGAGATGAGCAGAGGACTTAGCCCTGGTGATCTGAAAACTATCCGGCTTCGGGGGACTGTCAGTGAAGAGTCTGCATGTTCTCCCTGTTCCTGCATGGGTTTCCTCCGGGTGCTCTGGTTTCCTCCCACAGTCCAAAGATGGACAGGTTAGGTGGATTAGCCATGCTAAATTGCCCCTTAATGTCCAAAGATGTGTAGATTAGGAGGATTCGTGGAGTAAGTGCATGAGGTTACAGAGATAGAGCCGGTGGTGGGCCTGGCTAAGATGGTCTGTTGAATGTCAGTGCAGACTCGATGGGCCAAATGGCCTCCTTCTACACTGTAGGGGATTCTATGAAAATCTATCCTTCAACCAACGTCGCTTTAAAAACAGGAGTTTGCCTGGTAATTTGTCTAGTTTCTGTGTGTGTACAAATCTGCTGCCCTGTTCACTGCCGTCGCAGCGCTGCCGTGAAGCTTTGTGGCTTTCCCCGAGGTTCTGAAAGACACTGTGTCGGTGAATGTACATGTCGTGGGAAATGGGGTTGTCGACGGTTACGAACACACCCAGTGAAATGGCGTCAGGTCGCTGTCGGGATGGTCCAGAAGGTTCCACGCTTCCCAAGCGTTCAAAGCCAGCAGGCTGGGAAGTCAGATTCCCCTCTGCTTTTCAGCCTATAATCACTGGATCCTGATTAATGCCAGATTTGCCAGCGGTTTCATTCTATTATTAGACATCGGAACAAACAGGGAGGTGTCGGGATGCGAATGGCGTGGCAATTACCCTAAATTACTGGTTTATTATGTCCACGGTTTCAGAAGGAGGGAGTTACACCCCCAGGACTCAGCTCCTTCTGATTGTCCTCTTTCCAGTTTCCTCCTCTGACGAAAGTCTCTGCTGTTTGGAGTGTGGGACGTTGGCGGGGAGACGACAGAAGATTTTTCCAAGCTGTTTCCCTGCGCCGTACTGAGTTACAGTGACTGTGGGCTGGAGCTAAACCAAGGCCAATTCTGTCCACTTTCATTTAGTTCCTGAGTTGGACCCGTTTGCGTTCTGTGGCTCTCGAGATTTGGAAGGGGCCGTAGTTAGTCCTGTCCTCTCGTCAGTGGGCACAACAGAACATCAAGGTCTCCTGCTGTTAATGGGAACATCATTTTAAAACCGTACACACGGTGCTTTCCCAAGGCTCAGTCGTATGCACAGTCACGGTTAGCAGAGACTGGAAGTTTTTGAACTCCTTGCTTCAGACTGTTCCGTTGAGCATTGCCAGCACAAATTATACACAGTGTAATTCTCCTTCTGTTGTGTCCCACTGGGCGCAGCCAGATCTGATATGGTTTCAGATCGGATTCAAAAAGGCAACCTCTGTGGGAGCTTGCTGTGCACTCAGATTGGCACCTGTACTTCCCATTTTTAGAACGGGAACAACATTTCAGAAAGTGCTTCATCGACTGTTTTTCTCTTTTAATCCACAGGTTTTAAGTCGGTCCGCCTTGTTGTCCGACGAGGGGCATACACGCGATGGGTCGTACTAGGGCTGCTCTTGGTGGCCTGGTGCTTCATGTCATTAGTGTGTGCTTAAACTGGACCAGATGCTGGGCAGCACGACAGCTCAGTGACTATCACTGTTTGCTGTGCAGACACATGGATTTGGGCCGGTGTCTGTGGGAGTTTGCGCATTCTCCCCGTGCTTGCGTGGGTTTTCTCCGGGTGCTCCGGTTTCCTCCCACACCCCAAAGATGTGCTATTAGGCTGATTGGCGGTAATAAATTGTCCCTAAATTAGTTTCCCTCAATGTGGATTGCCATAAAAAGAATAGATAAGGGTCATGGGCGGAGGGGGGGGGGACTGGTAATATTAAAATGGCGGCATGGGCTCGTTGGGCCGAAGGGCCTGTTTCCCGGGCTGTTTTTGTTCTTTGTTCTTTGACTGGAAGCTCCGTATTGGAAGGTAAGTTCTTTATCCTGTTTAATAAAACTTTAATCCCGTTATTAGAATTGATTCAGGGCATTGTCGCCCCTCCTTGTTCTCGTAACCTCTGGCCCTCTAATTGGACAAGACCTCCTGGATGCTGGCCTCTTGCACAGCCCTGATTGTAGTCGTTCCGCCAGCAGCAGCTGTGGCTTCAGTTATGTGGGCCCCAGGCTCTAGAATTTGCTTCATAAATCTCTCTGTCTCTCTCTCTCTCTACTTCTCTCCCGGTTAAGACCACCTGCTCCTTTGGCCAAATTTTTAATCACCTGCCTCATGACGTGGCTCGCAGTTTGTCAGCAGTCCTGTGAAGCCTAAGTTGGCTGCTTTACCCTGTCCAAGGCCAAACTGTCGTTTTGAGGTACATTGGAAGTAGCCAGCAGTTACCACTGGATCCCTCTAACGGGAAACAAAACTCTGGCGAGAGTTCCCCATCGAATACAGGAACTCAGAAATTCTTGAAAATAAAAGATCAAGGTCCATCAGTTCCCCCTTTAACCGTCATCTTTTAATTTGTTCATGGCATGTGGGCATATTGCCCACCCCTGAGGCCAGTTGGGAGTTAACCACATTGCTGTGGCCCTGGAGTCACATGTAGGCCAGACCGGGTAAGGACGGCAGATTTCCTTCCCCAAAGGACATTCGTGAACCAGGTGGGTTTTTCTGACAATCGGCAATGGTTTCATGGTCATCAGTAGATTCTTAATTCCAGATTTTTATTGAATTCAAGTTTTGCCATCTGCCGTGGTGGGATCCGAACCCAGGTCCCCAGCGTATTACCCTGGCTCTCTGGATCACCAGTCCAGTGACAATATCACACGGACACTGCCTCCATGATGCAGCAACAATGTGGTCGCCTGATGACAGAAATCAATCTCTATTGGTTAGTCTAAACTGACCTCAATCTTACAACACAGAAGGAGTCCATTCTGCCCTTCAGTGTGGGTGAAAAGGTATAGAATTCCCACAGTGCAGAAGGAGGCCATTCAGCCCATCAAGCCTGCACCGATCACAATCCCTCTCACCCCCCTATCCCCGTAACCACATGTATTTACCCTGCTGATCCCCCTGACACTAAGGGGCAATTTAGCATGGCCAATCAACCTAACCAGCATCGAATCATAGAAACCCTAAACCACAGAAAGAGACTATTTGGCCCATCGAGTCTGCACTGACCACAATCCCACCCAGGCCCTATCCCCATATCCCCACAGATTTACCCACTAATCCCTTTAACCCACACATCTCAGGACACTGAGGGCGGTTTTAGCATGGCCAATCAACCTAACCTGCACACCTTTGGACTCAGGGAGGAAACCGGAGCACCCGGAGGAACAGACATGAGGAAAATGTGCAAACTCCACACAGACAGTGACTCACTTCTTTGGACTGTGGGAGGAAACTGGAGCACCTGGAGAAAACCCACACAGACATGGGGGGAACATGCAGACTCTGCACAGACAGTGACCCAAGCCGGGAATTGAACCCGGGTCCCTGGCGCTGTGAGGCAGCCGTGCTAATCACCATGCTGCCCATAAAAATATCCAATCATTCCCACCCCACCGTGTCCCACCACGGGTTCTTTCCAAATAGCCCTGCATACTTTTCCATATTTATCCCATTCCCCTGTGAAAGCTTTTGCTTGTAGCAAAAGAAAATTTCCCCTTGCTACCCGCTCCACCCCCAGTTTGATTAAATGTGTGTTGTCCTGTTGGTCCAGCCATGCCAATGGAATCCACACCCTTCAGAATTTACAACACCTCTGTCAAATGTCACCATAACCTTCTCTGTTCTAAGGATAGCAGTCCCAGTTTCTCTGCTCTCTACACGTCACCGAAATTCCTCATCCCTGGTGCCTGAAAGGAGGGAATCCCTCAGTGCCGGAAGACTCTGGGGACCAGAGAGTCCATTGTCAGCTGTTCCTCTCAAGCTGACTGCACTCGGCACACAAGGAATAACATTAAACAAAAGCACAAGCGAGCAGGGAAGCTGATTACAATGATGGAAGCCACAATCCCTATCTCAAAGTAATAATGGTTGTGAAGCTCTTTAATTTACGCTAAGCCTCGGGTGTTTGAGAGGTTTTGCTGGAGGACTTTGCACTGGAGAGATGTGCTGAAGGGTCATTACTGAGAGTTACAGTGAGAGCCTCCTCTCTCTGCCTGCCTGGAGTTGGCCGCAGTTTAATTGCTGGGCCGCCACACTGAGCCTGTCGAAGTGGCAGGGTGATGGAGTACAGCAGGTCACAGGGTAAACAATGAAGCCATTGTACTGGCTGGATTCACAGTGCTACAGGGTTAACTCCGTGTGGGCTGGATTGTTCCGGAATTGGACCTTTGTGTTGGGTAAAGGAGGAATGATCCAGGGTGGCGGGTCACAGGGTAAACAATGATTCCATTGTGCTGTTCAGGCGTCCAACTGGGATTAACCCTGTGTGGGCTGGTTTACTATGGACGTGGCCTTCTGGGTTGGTCACAAGGGATGTGTGTGTGTCTGTGTGAATGCATGTGTGTATATGCATGTGTGTAAATGTGCATGTGTGCATGTGTGTCTGTGAATGCACATGTATGCATGCATGTGTATGAATGTGCATGTGTGTGTCTGTGTGAATGTGCATGTGTGTGCGTGTGTCTGTGAATGCATGTTGTGCACGCATGTGTATGAATGTGCATGTGTGTGTGTGTCTGTGTGAATGCATGTGTGTGAGTGTGCATGTGTGTGCATGTATGTGTGTGAACATGTGTGTGTAAACACATCTGTATGTGTGCGTGTGTGTGAATGGATGTGTGAATGTGTGTGTGAACGCGTGTTTGTACATGCACGTGTGTGAATGTGTATGCGTGTGTGTGAATGTGTGTGTGCGTGAACATGTGTGAACATGTGTATGTGAATGTGTGAACAATATCCAGCTAGACTTTAAATCTGTGCCAGGGAAAAGAATCCTTCCTGTTAAATAAAACTGTCAATCAAAGGCACACTGCTAACTAGGTAGTCACATAGCCTTCTCCCCGGATTCTCTGCTGGATTGGCACGGATAGATAGATAAACAACTGATCCATCCAAAATGCGAGGGCCAGGTTATCAGAGGTGAATATCCGTGAGGCTGGTGATATCCCAGGAGTGTGCAGTCTACAGCGCGTTGCCAGCACTGCGGGTCAAATGACTGTCTGGGAAGCTATAGAAATTTATAGTGACTGCGGCAACTTAACAGTGAAGGGATAGACGGACACTTTCTGCAGCTGGCAGTGTGAAATCCTCAAAGCTGTGTTACTGCCCTAGTATCAGTGTAAATGATACCAAGTCAGAGGGTGCAGGGCTGTGGGGGAGGGGAGGGAAAGGGAACAAGTCATGGTCCCTGTGGGAACCAGCGACTTTGGAAGGATAAGGGTTGGGATGCTGCAGTCAATGTTTCAGGAACAGGGAATATGTTAAAAAGCAGAACTTTATTTCCTCTTTTTTTTCTGGCATGTAGAGATCGCCGCCATTCCCAAATGTACTTGAATATTTAGGTCAATCATTTCAGAGGGAAGTTACGAATCAGCCACATTGCTGTGGGCCTGGAGTCACATTTAGGCCAGGCCATGTAGGAATGGCGGATTTCCTTCTCTGCGTCTTAGTGAACTAGATAGGTTTTTACAACGATCGATAGTAGTTTTATGGTCACCATCACAGAGGCCAGGTTTCAAGTGCAGCTTTATTAAACTCCACCAGCTGCTGAGGTGGAATTCGAATCCCGCGTCCTCAGGGAATTCACCTGGATGTCTAGACAGTGACATTGCCACTGTGCCACCATCCCCCCACCCACAAAAAAAGGTTATAATCTCTGGATTAGTGCCGCACAACAGTGATTATGCAAATAGGAAGATAAATAGGAGAACTTGCGGGGTGGCACAGTGGTTAGCACTGCTGCCTCACAGCGCCAAGGACCCGGGTTTAATTCTGGCTTGGGTCTCTGTCTGTGTGAAGTTTGCACATTCTCCCCATGTCTGCGTGGGTTTCCTCCGGGTGCTCCGATTTCCTTCCACAGTCCGAAAGATGTAGTGGTTAGATACATTGGCCATGCTAAATTCGCCCTCAGTGTACCCGAACAGATGCCGGAGTGTGGCGACTAGGGGATTTTCACAGTAACTTCATTGCAGTGTTAATGTAAGCCTACTTGTAATAAATAAACTTAGACCACATTACCGTGAGGCTAAGGAGTTGGGAGGGATTCAGATCCCTGGGACATTGGGATCAATTCTAGGACACTGGGGATATTGCACTCCCACGGTGTTGGAACCAATATCTTTGTGGGAAAGTCAGTCACTGTGGGAAAACTAATTCTGCCCACTGTCTGTCAGATGAGACATTAGACAGAGGCCCTATCTGCCCTCACAAGCAGATGCAAAAGATCCATTTCAATGGAGAGTGGGAGAACATGGGTGGGGGGGTGGGGTGCATTCTCCCCAATGTCCTATCCAATTTATCCCTCCAACAACGTCACAAAAACAGATTGTCTGCTCATTATCACACTGCTGTCTGTGGGATCTTGCTGTGCGCTAATTGGCTGCCCCATTTCCTCCATTACAACGGTGACATCACTTCAAAATTTGGTCATTGGCTGTAAAATGTCAGAAGGTCGTGAAAGGTGCTATATAAATGCAAGTCTTTCTTTACCATCAGGATTAGAAAAATGATGGGAAAAGAAAGTCACAAGGTGCACCCAACCTGAAAAATACTTACTCAGAAAAGGGAGCTGGTTCAGTCTGATTGGATTCTGAAATTGGAGTCAAAATTGTAACAAGAAAAGTGGATGCTTCAAGTACAGAGCAGACATGAGGGTCAAAACGGAGGGAATCTGAAGCTGGAACTGCCTGAATTTATTTGTGTATTAGTGTCACAAGTAGGCTTACATTAACACTGCAATGAAGTTACTGTGAAAATCCCCTAGTAGCCACACTCCGGCACCTGTTCGGGTACTCCGAGAGAGAATTTAGCATGGCCAGTGCGCCCTAACCAGCATGTCTTTCAGACTGTGGGAGGAAACCGGAGCACCCGGAGGAAACCCACGCAGACACGGGGAGAATGGGCAGTCTCCGCATAAATCATAGAAAAACTACAGCACAAACAGGGCCCTTTGGCCCACAAGTTGTACCAAACATGTCCCTACCTACTAGGCTTAGCTATAACCCTATATCTTACTAAGTCCCATGTACTTATCCAAAAGCCTCTTAAAAGACCCTATCGAAACCACCTCCACCACCACTGCTGGCAGCCGATTCCATGTAGCTGGGAGTCGAACACTGTGAGGCAGCCGTGCCAACCACTGTGCCACCATGCTTATAATTTAAAATGGAGCAGGAAGCAACTTTGAGAATCGTAAAGGTTCATAATGCAGGAGAGAACCAAACTGAACACAGGAAGTACGGAGGAGATGGAGAAAGGATTGAAGAGAGGGTATGAATGGGTCAATGGTAACCTAAAACAAAAATCCCTGAAGTCTTTTTAAGCACATAAATCGTAGAAAGGTAATGGGAGGAAGGTTATGGACCAAAATGGCAATCTTGTGGTGTCAGGGATACTAATTTAGTGCTTTTCCCCACTCGAGAAGAAGATGCAATCAACGGGGATGCAGTCTTGGAGAGGATAAACATTGATAAAGAGGAGGCAGTTAAAAAGTTGGCAGGACTCAGAGTAAACAAAGACAGCTGCTCCAGATGGGACGCATCTGCAACTACTGAGGGAAGCTCGGGTGAAATTTATAGGGAACAGTAGCTCACTGGCAAAATTTACTGAACAAGCGATCCAGGGACCTGGAGAAACGTTCCAGAGACGAGAGTTCAAATCCCACCATAGCAGCTGGGGGGAATTTAAATTTAATTCCGTAAACCTGCATAAAAGCAAGTCGTAAAACCCATGTGGTTCATTAACAGCAGGACCTGGACAGGTTTCAGGCTTGGGCTGATAAGTGGCAAAGAACATTCATGCCACGTAGGTATCAGACAATGACCATCTCCGACAAGAATTGACATTCAAGGACGTTACCCGAAGGCCCCACCATCAGCTTTCTGGAGGGATTACCATTGACCAGAAACTGAACCTGACCAGCCATTTAAACACAGTGGCAGCATGAGCAGGTCAGAGGCTGGCATCCTGTTGTGAATGACTCAGCTCCTGATTCCCAAAAGCCTGTAGACCATCCGTAAGGTACAAGGCAGGAATTGCCTGGATGAGGGCAGCTCCAACCACACTCAGGAAGCTTGCCATCCTCCAGGACAAAGCAGCCAGCCTGATTGTATCCCATCCACCATCTTACACATTCACCGCCCCCAGCACCAGTGCAGCATTGTTTACTGTCCACATGATATACAGGAGGAACTTACCAAAGCACCTTCCAAACCCGTGACCTCCATCACCTAGAAGGACTTTGGGAACATCACCACACAAGGTGCTGCGATGGGCTAGTGGTCTTATTGCTAGGTGATTAACCCAGAAACTCAGCTACTGTTCCGGGAATCTGGGTTCAAATCCCACTATGGCAGATGCTGGAATTTGCATTCAATTAAAAGATATCTGGAATTAAGAATCTACTGATGACCATGAAACTATTGCCGATTGTTGGAAAAATCCGTCTGGTTCAGTAATGTACTTTGGGAAGGAAATTTGCCATCCTTACCTGGTCTGGCCTACATGTGACTCCAGAGCCACAGCAATGTGGTTGACTCTCAGTTGCTCTCTGAAATCGCCTAGTGACCACTCAGCTCACCACCACCTTCTCAAAGGCAAGAAGGGATGGGCAATAATGGTGCACAGTGGTTAGCACTGCTGCTTCAGAGTTCCAGGGTTCGATTCCTGGCTTGGGTCACTGTCTGTGTGCACATCCTCCTCGTTTCTGCATGGGTTTCCTCCCACAGTCCAAAGATGTGCGGGTTAGGTTGATTGGCTATGCTAAAATTGCCCCTTAGTGTCCTGAGATGCGTAGGTTAGAGGGATGAACGGGTAAAATATGTAGGGATATGGAGGTAGGACCTGGGTGAGATTGTAGTCAGTGTTGACTCGATGGATCGAATGGCCTCTTTCTGCACTGTAGGGTTTCTACGATTCTATGATTGAAATGCTGGCCAGCCGCAACACCCATGTCCCACAAATGAATTTAAAAAAAAGATTTCCCTCCAAGTCACTCACCATCCTGGACTGGAACCATATCACCACTCTTGCACTGTCAGTGCATCAAAATCCTGGAACTCCCTTCCCTAACAGCACTGTGGGTGCACCTACACCGCGTGAACTGTAGTGGTTCAAGGAGGTGGCTCACCATCGCCTTTGGGCAGTGTTGGCCTACCCAGCAACAGACACCCCATAAACAAATAATCCTCCTTAGATGTGAAGACCAGGGTTTGCAAATATTGCAGTCCTGTATAAATAAGGGGGAAGGGTTAAACTTGGCAACTACAATGGCTTGTTAGACTGTTCCAGAGGTCAGTTATATAGGCTAGACCAAGATGGCCAATTCCTTTCCTAAAGGGCATTAAGGGAAACAGATGGATTTTTAAAAGACAACAGTCATCATTTAATTCCAAATTTTTAATTAAATTCAAATTTCTCCAACTGCCGTGCTGGGATTCGAACCCAGATCCCCCAAGCATTACCCTGGATTGCTGGCCCAATAAGGATACCATTGCACCATTGTCTCCACCTGCAGGTGATATTGTGTTCATGGGCCCCCAAAGGGCTTTTGATATTGTATCACATGAATGACTGTCAGTATCATAGAATCCCTAAAGTGCAGAGAAGGCCAATCAGCCCATCAAGTCTGCACTGACAACAATCCCACCTAGGCCCTTTCCCTGTAACCCTACAATATTTACCCTGCTAAAACCCCTGACACTAGGGTCAATTTAGCATGGCCAATCAACCTAACCCTCACGTCTTTGGACTGTAGGAGGAAACCGGAGCACATGGAGGAAACAGACACAGGGAGAACATGCAAACTCCACACAAACAGTGACCCAAGGCTGGAATCGAACCTGGGTCCCTGGCACTGTGAGGCAGTAGTGCTAATCACTGTGCCACTTAGTAAAAGTGCAGCTGGACATTGCCAGCAATAGATGGAAAATTGGTTAAGATACAGATAAGGGAGTTGTGGTGAATGTTTATTTTTCAGACTGGAAGGTGACGTACTCCGGGATTCAGAATTTGGCCTACTGCTCTTTATTTGTAATATTGAGACTTGTGCTCTATACAGTTTCAAAGTTTGCCTAGGGTACAAAACTCTGAAATGTAGGAAATAATGGGAAGAATAGTTAACAAACTTCAGGATGTCTCAGACAGACCAGATGTGCGGGTTAGGTTGATTGGCCGTGCTAAATTATCAGCAGACATGTGGCAGGTAAAATTGGACACAGAAGCGTGGAGTGATAGATTTCAGTAGGAGGAATGAGAAAATGCAAACTGATGTAAATGATTCAATACACAGAGACGGCACGGTGGCACAGTGGTTAGCATTGCTGTTTCACACAGCAAGGGCGCCGTTCCTTCACAGTCGCTGGGTCAAAATCCTGGAATTCCCTGTCTAACGGCATTGTGTGTGAACCCATAGCACATGGACTGCAGCGATTCAAGAAGGCAGCTCACCACCACCTTCTCAAGGGCAACTAAATGCTGGCCAACCAGCGACATCCATGTCCCACAAACAAATAAGGAAAACTTCTCCTACTACTGGGAACAGTTTCTCCTAATTTACTCAATCAAAACTGTTCATGATCAGGAATACCTCTATCAAATCTCCTCTTCACTCTCTCTGCTCTAAAAATAACAATCCCATCTTCTCCAATCTCTCCACATAACTGATGACCCTCATCCCTGTGACCCTCATCTCCTGCTCCCACTTTCGAGCCTTAACACCCTTGCTGAAATGGAGTGTTCATTTTTGAGCACAATCGAACTGGATTCGATTCCGGGTTTGGGTCACTGTCTGTGTGGAGACTGTACATTCTCCACATGTCTGTGTGGGTTTCCTCCGGGTGCTCAGATTTCCTCCCACAGTCCAAAAGATGTGCTGGTTAAGTGAACTGGCCGTATTCAGTTTTCCCTCAGTGTACCCGAACAGGCGCTGGAGTGGGGGATTTTCACAGTAACTTCATTGCAGTGTTAATGTAAGCCTACCTGTGACACTGATAAATAAACTTTAAAACGTTTTATTAAAGGTATGGATCAGGGAGAGCTGGGGGTGTACAGACACAAATCTTTGAAGGTGACAGCACATGTTAAGAAAGCTGTCATAAAAACATTGGCTCCTTGGTTTATGAATAGAGGTGAAGGGTTTAAATGAAAGCACACTATACAGAGCAGAGCTTGAAGAAGTTCTGAAACCCTGGTTAAACGGGAACTGGGATATTGTGCTCAATAATGAACACACCACGCTGAGGCTCAAAAGTGGGAGCAGGAGATGAGGGTCACAGGGATGAGGGTCATCAGTTAAGTGGAGAGATTGGAGAAGATGGGATTGTTATTTTTAGAGCAGAGAGAGTGAAGACGAGATTTGATAGAGATATTCTTAATCATGAACAGTTTTGATCGAGTAAATTAGGAGATTCCCAGTAGTAGGAGAGGTTTCCCTTATTCGTGTTAGGGAGATGGGTGTCGGTGGTTGGCCAGTATTTATTACCCCTCCCTAGTTGCCCTTGAGAAGGTGGTGGTGAGCTACCTTCTTGAACTGTTGCAGTCCACGTGCTATGGGTTCACCCACAATGCCATCAGGGAGGGAATTCCGGGATTTTGACCCTTCGCAACTGCGAAGGAACGGCAATATATTTCTGAGTCAGGATGGTTAGTGGCTTGGAGGGGAACTTGCAGGTGATGGTGTTCCCATGTATCTGCTGCCCTTGTCTTTCTAGATGGAAGTGGTCATGTTTGGAAGGTGCTGTCTAAGGCGGTGAATTGCTGCAGTGCATCTTGTAGCTAGTACATACTGCTGCTACTGAGCATTGGTGGTGGAGGGAATGAATGTTTGTAGATGTGGTGCCAATCAAGCGGGTTGCTTTGTCCTTTGCCTTCGTAACTAGAGGTCAATGACTTAAGCTGCTTGGCAAAGAACAGAGGTGAAATGAGGAAACATTTATTTTACACATTGATGAAGTGGACTATATCCTAGTCCCCTTTTGGAACTATTCGGGATCAGGAGTGTTCCTCTGATAATCAGTCTCATTTAAGGTTGAAAAAGATAGGCCTCGTGTGATGAAGTCTTCCTAAAGGTAAGGAATCACCGGAGAATATTATCATCCTCAAGGTAGCCTTTTAAACAAGCTTTAGACAGATGATAACAATCCAGATATTATAAAGGTCCTGGCATCTCTCTGAAACAATGTACCTCTCTGCTGAAGAGTGTATGGGAAAGTGTTCTCAGGTTTAAATTCGGAAGACTATATGAAACAAGATATTTTCTAAGATATATAAAATATTATTAAAAAACCAAATGTGACTTATATATGATATTGTAAGAAAATAAAGTATAATTTTGTTTCTATTAGAAAATCTTAGTCTAACATCTGAACAATGTAATTAAGTGATACTTAAGATATACATCATTATTTAAAGTAGTAATGACTTTAAATCCCTAACTAGTAAGGTATCGAGTCTATACCTCTATCCCAATTAGGGGGAGAACAATCATTGTTACATTTTTACCTTGAGAGATGCTGGAGTGCGTTCAATGAATATAATACTCCTCCTGTGTGATTCTAATATTTATACCAGGGAATAGTGAACTAGCAGGAGGCATATTGAGCATGCATTCAGGGCAACATCCTTCATTTTAGTCAACATTTTTTAGGCAAGCAGGACACTAAGAAGTGCAGGTGCTGGTTACTACACTCAGTTTCCAAGATCAATAGAATCCCTACAGTATAGAAAGAGGCCATTCAGCCCAACGATAACAATCCCACCCATGCCTACCCCTGTAACACCACATATTTACCCTGCTAATCCCTCTGACAATTTAGCATGGCCAATCAAGCTAACCTGCACATCTTTGGAGAGTGGGAGGAAACCAGAGCACCCAGAAGAAATCCACGCAGACATGGGGAGAGCGTGCAAACCCCACACAGTCAGCGACCCAAGGCCGGAATTGAACCCGGGTCCCTGGCACTGCAAGGCAGCAGTGCTAACCATTGTGCCACCCCAGCTGATAGCTGACTTAGAGGTGTCCTTAAGGTTATTTATTGTTGTATTATGGTATCTTACAACTTATCAACTCTTTGAAGTGGTGTAGAGACCAGTTCCTGTTTTTTCCAGGAACTGCCTTGTGTTAGACTGGAGGCTAGACTATGTCCAATGCCACAGGATATTGATGTCCTTTGGCACACAGTGATGCCCGTGGTATGCTCATAGCTTTCTAAACCTTTGGCCAGCAGAGTTACTCTGCTTTTAATTTTTAATCCCTTGTCAGAGAATCACTCCTCTTTAACTGATAACTCTTATAGCCGGATTCACTTACGATTCCATATGTAGAGCTGCATTCCTTCACAGCATGTTGTCGTGATCCAGAAGGCACTGCCTGAAGCAGTGGCAAAAGCACATTGAACGGAGAATAATCTTCAGAAGGGAATTGGATAAGCATTTGTGAAGCAAAGTATTTACAGGACTATGGGGAACGCGTTGGGGAGTGGAGCTAATTGGATAGCTCTACCATAAAGTCTGAACAGATATAATGGGCTGAATGGCCTCCTTTTGTGTTATACTATTCCATAACCGCGAACTGCCTACCCCATTTTGTCTGATAGTAAAGACTCCGGAATCCATTATTAGTTCTCTGGAAGGTCAGAAAGGAAAGGATTTCCTTGTATTTATCCGATGCCATTCTGTAATGATGTAGTTTCAGAGACTTCATTAATGGACAACAAAGGATGTATTTACAATGTTCTGCAAGAGCAGCAGCATGTCTGCTGTTAATTCTGGAGTGCCTCTGCCCAAGAGGACTCCTCCCCATGGGGGTGATTCCACACTCCGAGTCCCGATTGGCCACCCAGGCCAGGTGACCCTTACTCTGCTGTGTTGCCCTTAAAGGGACAAGCACTACACTTTCACAACTACAAAAGATCCCAAAGCGCACCCTCTCGATGGACATTCAGTGGAACACTGAAGGAGTGCCACACTGTCAGAGGGTTCCAGCTTTTGCTCTCTTAGGTGGACAACAAAGATCCCATGGCATGATTTTGAGCTGGAGCTGATGAATTCTCCCTGGGGTCTTGGCCTGTACCAGCTAAATTCACTAAAAACCACACTATCTGATTATATCAGAGTTATTTTTGGGATCTAGCAGTGAGCAAATTGGCTATGTTATATCCGTGACAACACTTCAAAAGTAGGTCATTAGTGGTGAGTGCTTTATGATGTCCTGAGGTCGTGAAAGTTGCTCTAGAAGCACAAGACTTTTATTTATTTTCTTCTCTATGTCTCTTTGAGATACCCTTGAAACGGAACCCACTTAGCGAAGCTTCTGCCACCTTCCTAGGATCTCTTTATCTGGCTCAGAGTTACATCTGTTTTTCATTTATTAGTTACAAATAGGCTTCCATTAACACTGTAATGAAGTTACTGTGAAAATCCTCTAGTCGCTACACTTCCACTCTTGTTTGGATACACTGAGGGAGAATTAACATGGCCAATGCACCTAATCAACATGTGTTTTGGACTGTGGGAGGAAACCGGAGCACCCGGAGGAGACCCATGCAGACACAGGGAGAACGTGTAGACTCCGCACTCCGGGTGGCTGTTGCTGTGAGGCAGCAGTGCTGTCCACTGTGCCACCCTCTATCCTATCTGGTAAGGCTTCTCTGGAGCTCCTTGGGACATTTTGGGATGTTCGATGTGCTACAGAAACGCTAGTCATGACTCTTTCTGCTGAATAATGAGAACTTCTGAGAAGGAGTTTATTTGCGTGTCAAGAGAGATAGGTGAAGAAATTGAAACGGGAAAGAGGTGGAATCAGCAGGAGACGTGCCAAGGCCCTTGGCTCACTCATCCAACTTGAGAGAGACTTGGATCTGTGTGAGGCCTGGACCTGTTGAGTGAAACAAGCTGGAGCTGTACAGTCTGCCTGGGGAGCATAAGAGTAGAGAAGTGTTGTTGCAATTGTGTAGGGCGTTGGTGAGACCAGATGGTGAGTATTTTGTCCAGTTTTGGTCTCCTTATTTGAGGGAGGATGTGCTGGCATCAGAGACAGTTCAGAGCAGGGGTTCACCAGGTTGATTCCGGGGATGAAAGGGTTGACGGACGAGGAGAGATTAACAGCCTGGGTTTGTACTCGCTGGAGATTAGAAGGGCGAGAGGGGATCTGATCGAGGTTTGTAACATTTTGAAAGGGATTGATAAAGTAAATGTAGACCACATGTTTCCTGTTATGGGGCAACCCAGAACAAGAGGTCACAGGTATAGGCGGAGAGGTGTTAGATTTAATACTGAGATGAGGAGGAATAACTTCTCCCAGAGGGTGATGAATTTGTGGAACCCATTGCCCTATAGTGCGGTGGAGTCAGAATCATTGAATGGTTACAAGAAGGAGATAGACGTATCCCTGATTAAAAAAAGGGATAAGGGGATATGAGGAACAGGTAAAGAGGTGGATTTGAGACCAGGGAGAGATCAGCCATGATCTAATTGAGTGGCGGAGCAGGCTCGAAGGGCTGAATTTGCCTACTTCTGCTGCTAGTTCCTATGAATGCTGTTAAATCAAAGGGATCACAGTCCATGAAGAACACGGGGTCAAGAAGTGTATCGGAGAAGACGTACTCACTTACGAGAAAGGACTTGAGCCCCTTATATCTCAGCCCAGAGGGGAGTTCTCTGAGTTATTTTCTAATTTTCTCCCATTTCTCCTTTCTCTGCTTTGCAGTTTGGGAACCTGTCCCTTCCTTTGAGATCTTGGCATTACCCAGTGCCAGTCTTACCCAGGTTGGCATTCTGCTGGACCCCAATCGTTTCCATTTGTGTAGCGCCTTTCAACATAAACAAGTGTCTCATGGCAGGAGTGTCATCAGATGACCTGGCAGCAAGAAATAGGAGGAGGTTTTAGGAGACGTGAACAAAAGCTTTCCTGTCCAGGCGGATCTTTAAGGGCATTAAGAAGGAAGAAAGGGAGGTAGGGAGATGGAGTTGTTTGTGGGGGGAGTTCCAGAGTTCAGGTCCGAGGCAGGTAAAGGCATGGCGGCCATTAGTGAGGTGGGGGAGAGGGGAGATCAGAGGTGGCTGGGTACAGTATCCCTGGAGGCTTGTAAAGGGTTCAGAGGTGGGAGACAGAGGCCGTGACAGATGAAAGTTTGAGACATTGCTGGACTGGGAGCCAATGTCGGCCAGCCACTGCCTTTCCCAGGACCGGAGCGTTGGTTCTGGAGTGAATTACCTGCCGTCTGCTTCCTAACCCACGTGTAAATCTGATCCTAGGGACAGGGAGCCACAGGATGAGAGTCTGTGCCACTGCTGTGCTGTACCATGGGACAGTCAGCTTTCCAACTCTCTCGAAATGCCTAAAATCCCCAGGAAATATTCATAGAATAGAATAGAATCATAAAATCCCTGCAGTGCAGAAGAAGGCCATTTGGCCCATCGAGCCTGCATCAGTCCCACCCAGACCCTATCCCTATAACCTCACAGATTTACTCTGCTAATCCCCCTGACATCCCCCCAATGCTAAGGAGCACTTTAGCATGGCCAATCGACCTAATACACACATGTCTGAAGTGTGGGAGGAAACAGGAGGACCTGGAGGAAACCCACGCAGACACGGGGAGAATGTGCAGACTTTACACAGACAGTGGCCCAAGGCCAGAATTGAACCTGGGTCCCCTGGCACAGTGAGGCAGCAGTGCTAACCACTGTGCCACCGTACCACCCTCATCTCCAGGATACTGCTGCAAGCAAGCAAAGAGACAAATCACGGAGGTGTGAGAAAACCCTCCATTTAAGAAATGTTGTTTGAATATTTTTATTTACCAGGTATGAAATTATTGGACATGGCCTGTTGGGGGTGGGGAATTTGGTGGGGGTTTGGAGGGAAAGAGTGTTTGACAGGAATGTTCCAGTTGTTTAATGAAGAGTCTGTTCAGTTTGTGATTGGTGTGGAAGAGCTAGGCATTTTATTCTAATTCATTCTTGGGATGTGGACATTATTGGATAGGCCGGCATTAATTGCCCATCCCTAATTGCCCTCGAGAAGGTGATGATGAGCTGCCTTCTTCAACTGAGGATGGAATTATTGTGAAACCAATGGCAGGAAAGGGTGGGGCAATTGCATGTGATGCAATTTTCACTGGTTGGCAATTTTATCTTGGCCCCTGTCCCCCCCCATCAAAAAACCCTGTGTTATGGTTCAGATCAGACACTCCAGGGTGGTTTATGAAGCCCACCTGCATCATAAGTTTTGTACCTTGAATTTGGGTAGGACAAACATGATATGGTTCACCTCAAGCATGATTCAAATGATCCACTAGGGAGCTTTTATCAAACAAAATTCATTTAAGAATATAGTTAACATGTATAATAAGAACATTAGCAAGAATTGCTATTAATTGCAAACAAAACAAAACAATCACAATAATGTATAATCCTAAGCAAAAATCTCTAAGATACTCCAATCAAACCAAAAGATAAAGACGTTCTGCAGGTTTAACACAACAAAGACTAATGCTCACGTGATACTGGAATTGAGTCCTTTAGTTGAATGCTGCAGTTCTCTTAAAACACTCAGAACAGTTTGAAGTCAGAACACCTTCCCAGAACACCAGGGAATCCCTGCAGTGCAGAAGAAGGCCATTTGGCCCATCGAGCCAGCACTGACAACAATCCCATCCAGGCCCTATCCCTGTAACCCTACATATTTACTCTGCTAATCTTCCTGACATCTGCCTAACACTAAGGAGCAATGGAGCATGGCCAATTAGCCTAACACATACATTTTTGAAGTGTGGGAACCCGGACCATGCGGAGGAAACCCACACAGACATGGGGAGAATGTGCAACTCCACACAGACAATGGCCCAAGGCCGGAATTGAACCCGGGTCCCTGGTTCAGTGAGACAGCAGTACTCGCTGGTCAAGCCACCAGCGGTAGACTTTCTACTTCAGGAAGGCTTTCAGCTAACCAGCAGTAATTCCTAAAACCAGAGAGAGAGAAAGACACTGCTTTCAGTCTGTTGTCCATTCCCTTCTAAAACCAAAACCTACAGCTTAAAACTGAAAATGAAAGAGCTGCTGTCCTACCTACAAACATGCTTCCCCCTGACAATGTAGGCTCATAAAACTAATTCCCAAAGCAAAAATAAACAAGCCCCATTTAAACCACTAAAGGAATCGTAGAATCCCTACAGTGCAGAAAGAGGCCATTGGTCCATCGAGCCCACAATCCAACCCAGGCCCTATTCTCATAACCCCACATATTTATCCTGCTAATCCCCTGACACTAGGGGCAATCCACCAAGGCCAGTCAACCTAACCTGCACATCTTTGGATTGTGGAAGGAACCAGTGCATCCGAAGGAAACCCATGCAGACATGGAGAGAATGTGCAAACTCCACACAGTTATCTGAGGCCGGGAATCGAACCCAGGACCCTGGCATTGTGAGGCAGCAGTGCTAACCACTGTGCCACCATGCTGAGCAATAAAATGACTCTTCGTAGATAACGTGTCATCAGTGACATCAGCTAAGGCAGAGAGCATGATTTACAAAATAACTCTTAAAGGTACACTAACGGCACACCTGATAGACACCAAATACAGCTCTGCCCCACTGAGTGATTGAGGGGAGATGGTAGGCAAGGGAAGGGGCTTCCTTTGATGGGCAAAGTGACATTTACGCCAAGGATAGAACTCAGCAGAGCTGGAGGAGTTTTTCAGAGGGGGAGCATCTTCTCTCTGCACCTGGTGCAGTTGGGCCACCATCCCACTGATAATTGTATGATTCACCATATAGTAGCTAATATGCCATCCTGGGACAGTTGTTGGGCCTGGGATGGGAAGTCACATCTGTATCCTGGGGATTACCATTGACCAGAAACTGGATCAAGTTACACTATGGCTGCACAGACAGGGCAGGAGCTGGGAATTCTGTGGCAAAACCCACCTCGTGATTCCCATAAGACTATTCACAAGACACAAATCAGAAGTGCGATGGAATCCTCTATACTTAACTGGATGAGTGCATTTCCAACTACGCAAGAAAGCTTGACACCATCCAGGACAAAGCAGCCCGCTTGATTGGCACCCCATCCACCACCTTAAACATTCGCTCGCTCCACCACTGGCCCACAGTGGCAGCAGCGTGTACCATCTATAAGGTCCAGTACAGCAATTCACCAAGACTTCTTCAAAAGCACCTTAAACTCACAACCTCTACCATCTAGAAGTCTAGGGGCAGCAGATACCTGGGAGCACCACCTCCTCCAGATTCCCCTCTAAGCCACTTACCATCCTGATTTAGGACTATATCCTTTACTGTTTACATTCCTTTACTGTTACAGGGTCAAAATCCTGTAACTCACTTTCTAACAGCACTGTGTGTATACCTGTACTAGATGAACCACAAGTAAGCAGCTCACCACCACCCTCTCAAGGGCAATAATAGATTGGCAATATTCTTACATCCAATGGACTAGTCAAATAAAGAGATGACTTTGGACAAAACTTGGGCCAATTATAGAATCCCTACAGTGCAGAAGGAGGCCATTCAGCCCATCAAGTCTGCACCAACAACAATCCCACCCATTCCTTTAACTCCATGTATTTACCCTGTTAATCCCCCTGACTCTTTAGAGCAATTTTGCACGGCCAATCGACCTAACCTGCACATCTTTGGACTGTATGGGTTTCCTGCAGAGAACCTGGAGGAAACCCACACAGACACAGGGAGAATGTGCAAACTCCACACAGTGACCCCCAGGTCGGAATCGAACCCGGGTCCCTGGCACTATGAGGGAGCAGTGCTAACCACTGTGCCAGCATGCTGCCTAGTGATCATGGTTTGTCTGTATAACGTTCAAGAAACAATACTTTTCACTGTCTGTTAATATATGCGACAATAATAAATCAAATATCAGGCGCTGTGTTCCCAGGTATCATCTGCTCTTGTTCTTCTAGGTGGTAGCAGTCGTGGGATTGGGAATTTCCTTCCCAATTTTTTAGTCTCTCTGCACACTAATTTTGTTTCATGTACAAGGACACTTGGATGCCTTTGTACCACATCATTCTCCTGTCCCTCTCTATTAAAATAAATATTTTGCCGTTCTAATCCTCCTACCAACAACATAATCTCACATTTTCCCATAGACTCAGTTAGTTACCTATGGAAGTAGATCTGCTTTTGAGCTAAGTTCAGAAAACTCATAGAGTTTTAACACTGCATTGCTATATAGCCTGATTAACGGTGCCCTTTAGGAAGGTGGGAGGTGACACCTGGTGCTTTAAGGGGCCCATTTAAAGGGACAGCAGAGAATGGATGCTCAGGGGTTGTACCAAAACCATTTTTGTCCAAAGATGTGCGGGTGAGGCGGATTGGCCATGCTAAATTAGTGTCAGGAGGACTAGCTAGGGTAAATGCATGGGGTTATGGGGATAGGACCTGGGTGGGACTGTGGTCAGTGCAGACTCGATGGGCTGAATGGTCTCCTCCTGCACTGTAGGGATTCCGTGATTGAAGCATAAAGAGGGGAGTCCTGGCGTCGGTGAGGCCTGTGGCCCAGCAGAGGGTCACGGCCTTTGAGAGAGGAGGGGAAGAAGAAGGAGGAGGATGGGAAAAACAGAAGGGAAGGGGATAAGTTTCCCGACTGATGTGCGGAGCGGGGAGATTGAACTGAGCAGCTAGAGTAATGCTGGGCACGGAGACGTCTGAGTTGACAGCTGGGATTTTAATTGAGACGCTCTGCCTTTCTCCAGAAAAACAGCTGGAAAGCTACTTGAGCAGCCTCGGGAAGGTGGGGGGTGCGGGGGGGCGGTGGGTGTCATTCAGTCTATCCCAGGTCGGCACACAGACTGATCCTGATGTGCGCCTTTTACAATCTCCTCACGAGATGCCGGGTCTCAGTAGGAGGCGGCTGGGGTGGGGGTGTCGGCGGGGGGGGGGGGTGGAATGTTGGTTCAGACAAGCCGTGTAATTGTTTTACACACATCAAACAGGTGATTTATGAAACCCTAGACTCTCCAGCTTTCCCTCTGTCTGCCCTGCGTACGTTCCTCAATCCCTTTTAAAGTGGATCCCCTGTAAAAGATTTCAGTCGTTTCCCCTCCACCCCGACCAAATTCTAGATCGCAGCCTTGGCCTATAATTAAACGCCAGCTGTGAAGAGGGAGCTTTACTCGAACAAATCGACTTCCACCCCGCGGGCTGGTGGGGCGGGAGAGGAAAATCATTGAGGGAAATGGGGAAGGTTAAAAGAATAAACCTTGGGAGAGATTTTCCATCTATCCCGTTGCGCATTTTCCAGTGACCGCTCACCATTGGCTGTTGGTGGGATCTTCCAGTCCTGCCGTTGTCTATGGGAGCCTCGGTGGTTCACCTGTCCTGCCCGTGGAGAACCCGTCGTGAAGGGTCACCTTTGGCGGGGCTGGAAGATCCCACTGGCGGGAAGATCCAGAAAACCCCACCCCTTGCATTTCCATTGCACCCGTTCATGATCTCACACCGTTCCCTAGTGCTTCCCGTGAAGTGCTTTCCAAGCGTAGTCACTGTTGGAATGTAGGAGACACGGCTACTGGTTTGTACGCTGCTGCGGGGGAAGGTGATGGCCTAGTGGTATTATCGCTAGATTATTACTCCAGAAAACCCAGCTTTGGGGACCGGGTTCAAAAATTGCCACGGCAAATGGTGGAATTTGAATTCATTAAAAAAAATCTGGAATTAAGAATCTACTGATGACCATGACAATTGCCGTAAAAACCTATCTGGTTCACTAATGCCCTTAAGGGAAGGAAATCTGCCATCCTTACCTGGTCTGGCCTACATGTGACTCCAGAGCCACAGCAGCTAGGGGTGGGCAGTCAATGCTGGCCAGCCAGCGACACCCATGTCCCACCAATGAATGATAAAAGGATCCCACAAAATAGCAATGTGATGACGAAATGATCTGTTTTAACGTGATTGGTTAAGGGACAACTTCTGGCCAGGAGCGTGAGAGAGATTACGTTTATAAAATGCCTTTTAAGTAACAGAATGTTGCTAACAGGTGCGTCATAGAATCCTACAGTGCAGAAGGAGGTTATTCGGCCTATCGAGTCTGCACCGACCACAATCCCAACCAGGCCCTATCCCCATTACCCCATGCACTTATCCTAACCCCTGACCCACCTAACCCACACATCTTTGGACTAAGGGAGGAAACCGGAGTACCTGGAAGAAACCCACACACGAACATGGGGAGAAAGTGCAAACTCCACACAGACAGTGACCCAAGCCGGGAATCAAACCCGGGCCCCTGGCTCTGTGAGGCAGCGGTGCTAACCACTGTGCCACCCAAACAGAATTTGATAATAAGCCATATTAGGTGATGTTAGAACAATGGGTAAGTTCTGAGGAGTGTTGGCAGGGAGGAGAGGGAGGCAGAGAAGATTAGGGAAGAATTTTTGGAGCCTAGGGCCTAAGGAGACCACTTCAAATAGTGCCGTGGGTTCCCTTTCATTCCTCAGAGAGAGCAGATGGAACCTCGTCTCACCTGAAAGGTGGCGCCAGTGACTGTGCAGCATTCCCTCGGTGCTGCACCAAGAGCTTGAACATTTCCACTCAGATCTCTGCAGTGAACTTCCGCTCGGAGACAAGAGTGTTACCAAATGAGTCAGAGCTGAAACATGTGGAAGCAGTGAGAGACCAACTGGGAGATATTTTGCAGCTCACCCTTGCCTTTCCCAGGATAACTTTACCATCTACCGTGGGGGGGGGTGGGATTTCAGCCGGAGACCACAATATTGCTGTAGGTTTGCGGTTTACCATTTCTGTGGTCATTAGGCCACAGGACGAAGCCTGTGGGGATTCAACTTGAATTTGAATTGTTTTTCGGAGCAAGCGAGGAGATGGATTAAGGACTAGTCCTGTCCACTTTCTCATTGGCTTTGTAACTTCAAGAAAGGAACAAAATTTTTTGAAGGACAGACTAAAGTAAGTACAGAAAATGAACAATATAACATAGAAGATGGCCATTCGGCCCATTATGTGTGCCAGAGAAGAAAAACAAAGCAAATAATTGCATGCAGCCTTCAATGTCCGTAGCTGAAATCCTACTGCAATTCTATACAAATAATTGTAGTCTCAGAATCTTATTTCTATTTGCACAGCATGGCCCTATCGACTGGGAGCACTGAAGCATCAAATATCTTCAAGGAATCATGATAATGGGGAAATTCTCAGCTTCTTGCTGGGTGGTGTGTGTATTTAACTGAGAAAGGACACTTCTACTTCAAGGGGTTTAGCGAGGTTGGGTTGTGGGTGCAGGTAGAATCTCACAATTGTGACTGAGTGGGATCTGTCCATAATTTCACCGAATAACCAAAAACATATTGAGCTGTTTCAAGCTGCTAAAAAAGAGAAATTGACCAAGAATGGCTGCCATGAGTCATCTGATGTCTGATATTATAAGTTGACCACATTTCTGGAAAGTTCTTGCGTGGAATGTACTGCAGGCTCCCTTGACACAAAACGTCACCTTCATAAAGGGACTCCTGAAAGGAAGGCATTTGAAATATAAAGTGCCAGACTTTAATCAGCTATAATCCTGTCAAGGCAATGGGAACTTCTAACTATGATGTGGGTATACCACACAACCTCAAACAGACCATTGTTCGCAGCAAACTACCCAGCCTTCAGGAGAACAGTGACCACAATACCACACAACCCTGTCACAGCAACCTCTGCAAGACATGCCGGATCATCGACATGGATACCATCATCACACGTGAGAATACCATCCACCAGGTACATGGTAAATACTCTTGCAACTCGGCCAACATTGTCTACCTGATACGTTGCAAGAAAGGATGTCCCGAAGCATGGTACATTGGGGAGACCATGCAGACGCTACGACAACGGATGAATGAACATCGCTCGACAGTCACCAGGCAAGACTGTTCCCTTCCTGTTGGCGAACACTTCAGTGGTCACGGGCATTCAGCCTCTGACCTTCGGGTAAGCATTCTCCAAGGCGGCCTTCACAACACACGACAGCGCAGAGTCGCTGAGCAGAGACTGATAGCCAAGTTCCACACACATGAGGACGGTCTCAACAGGGATCTTGGGTTCATGTCGCACTATCTGTAACCCCCGTGACTTGCCTGGGTTTGCAAAACCTCACTTACTGTACTGTCTGGAGACAATACACATCTCTTTAAACTGTGATCAGTGCTCCTACCACTCACATTATCAGCCACTTCAGGTCTTGAACAGCAGGTTAGGTGTAAGGATTCGCATTTTAATCAGTAATCTCTAAACTGTCTGTGCTTTATATGCTCTGTCTGAGGCCAGAACTCTCCATTCACCTGACGAAGAGGGTAACCCCTCGAAAGCTTGCGAGTATATTATCAAATAAATAGGTTGGACTAAAACCTGGTGTTGTCCAACTTCTAACTAGCCAGATACCCAACAGACATTGTGGAAGGTGAAATAACCCCGTTCCCTGTTAGATCTACAATCCTGAAATATATCAAAAGCTTTCTGCAATGTAAGATCAAATTTGTGACGCTTGTTTGGTTTGATCGTAATAGTCATGATGTGGGTATGCTGGCGTTGGACTGGCGTAAACACAGTAAAAAGTCTGACAACACCAGGTTTTAGTCCAACCTATTTATTTGATAATATACTCACAAGCTTTCGAGGGGACTGCCTCTTCGTCAGGTGAATGCCTCTCCATTCACCTGACGAAGAGGCAGTCCCCTCGAAAGCTTGTGAGTATATTATCAAATAAATAGGTTGGACTAAAACCTGGTGTTGTCAGACTTTTTACTTGATCGTAATACCCAGGCTCTGAGGCACTGGTTTGATCGTAATACCCAGGCTCTGAGGCACTGGTTTGATCGTAATACCCAGGCTCTGAGGCACTGGTTTGATCGTAATATCCAGGCTCTGAGGCAGCGGTTTGATCATAATACCCAGGCTCTGAGGCAGTAGTTTGATCATAATACCCAGGCTCTGAGATAGTGGTTTGGTCGTAATACCCAGGCTCTGAGGCAGTGGTTTGGTCATAATACCCAGGCTCTGAGATAGTGGTTTGGTCGTAATACCCAGGCTCTGAGGCACTGGTTTGATCGTAATACCCAGGCTCTGAGGCACTGGTTTGATCGTAATATCCAGGCTCTGAGGCAGCGGTTTGGTCGTAATACGCAGGCTCTGAGACCCAGGCTGTGAGGTAGTAGTTTGGTTGTAATGCCCAGGCTCTGAGGCAGTAGTTTGATCATAATACCCAGGCTCTGAGGCAGTGGTTTGATCGTAATAAGAAAATAAGAACATAAGAAATAGAAGCAGGAGTAGGCCATCTAGCCCTTCGAGCCTGCCCCGCCATTCAATAAGATCATGGCTGATCTGTCGTGGCTCAGTTCCACATTCCCGCCCTCTCCCCATAACCCTTAATCCCCTCGCTTATCAAAAACCTATCAACCCGCGTCTTAAAAATATTTAGCGAGGCAGCCTCCACCACTTCAACGGGCAGAGAATTCCAGAGATTCACCACCCTTTGAGTGAAGAAGTTCCTCCTCAACTCCGTTCTAAACCGCCCCCCCTTTATCTTGAGGCTGTGCCCCCTAGTCCTACTGTCCTTTCTGAGCGGGAAGAGTCTCTCCACCTCTATCCTATCCATCCCATTCATCAACTTATATGTCTCAATGAGATCTCCCCTCATTCTTCTAAACTCTAACGAGTACAAGCCTAGTTTATTCAGCCTCTCCTCATAGCTCAACCCCCTCAACTCCGGTATCAGCCTAGTAAACCTCCTCTGTACTCCCTCCAAGGCCAAAATATCCTTGCGTAAGTGCGGCGACCAAAACTGCACACAGTACTCCAGCTGCGGCCTCACCAATGCCCTATACAGCTGCAACAAGACCTCCCTACTTTTATATTCAATCCCCCTCGCTATGAAGGCCAGCATCCCATTCGCCTTCCTGACCACCTGCTGCACCTGCAGGCTGGGTTTTTGCGACTCATGCACAAGGACCCCGAGGTGCCCAGTTGCTGAACTGGCACAGAGTGGAGACCAACCTCTGAAATCTCTCATGAAGCTCAGGTGGATCAGAGACACCGGACACAAGACCAGACAAAAAAAATGGCTGCGAGGCAAGCTAAGACCTTATTGCTTGCCACGGGGTACACTTTGAGCGGGATTTACCAGCCACCCTCGCCCCAAAACCAGAAAATCCCCCCTGAGGTCAACAGACCTTTGCATGGTCCACCTCCACCCTCTCCCACCCGCTACGATTCCCGTGGTGGGCGGAATGGGAGCACCCCCCTCCCCCCGGCCCTCCATGTGTTACCAGAATCTTGCCGATCCCCATTAAGGAACTGAAGATCACATTAAGTAATCGAGCACAATGATATTGGTGCAAATGTAGGGGATTCCTACACTGGAATGGGAGAGAAGAGTGGGCGGCGAGTTCTGGGCTGGGAATAAGTTGGTGGCTTTTCTGACTTGTTTGGGTGACCAGATAGGACCAATTATCAAGGGGAAATCCGAGGTATTTTATCTGAAGCAGAATCGTTGATATTGGTGAGCCTGCTATACCTTTTCATACTGGAGCAGTTTCACTTTGTTAGACCGAACCTTCACCTAAGTGAAGCCCACACTTGCTAGATTATTTTCCAGGTGTCCTTACAATGAATTGGAATGAACAGGGAGCACTGGTGCTGCGTTAATAGGATGTAGGACAAGGATCGTTTCTCATGGGCATACTCACCAACGTGGAAATGACCATGGGAAAGGTAGGAGCTCAGTCAACATTTAGTCTTTTAGAGCCACCTAACTTTCTAATTGGTTGATTTTGCCGTCATTCAGCTTTGTGAATCCACTTGGAATGAATAGTCTTGGGGCAGGTGGCATTGCGGACAGTATGAGGCAGCACAAATGATTGAAATACCAGACCTAAGGCTGTCTGGTCCCTAATCATAGAACCCTACAGGACAGAAAGAGGCCCTTCGGCCCATCGAGTCCCAACTGAACACAATCCCACCCAGGCCCTACCCCCATATCCCTACATATTATACCCACTAATCCCCTCTAACCTACGCATCCCTGGACACTAAGGGGCAATTTTTGTAGCATGGCCAATCAACCTAACCCGCACATCTTTGGACTGTGGGAGGAAACCAGAGTGCCCGGAGGAAACCCACACAGACACGAGGAGAATGTGCAAACTCCACACGGACAGTGACTCGAGCCGGGAATTGAACCCAGGACCCTGGAGCTGTGAAGCAGCAGTGCTAACCACTGTGCTACCGTGCCGCCTAATCAAGCTCCGATGCAGTGATATCCTGGTTCCCCAGTAGGTGTGTGGGAGAGAGTCCAGGAAACGAGAGGCATAAACTAAGTCCTCAGAGGCAGAAGTCCCTTCACCAAAATTCCCAACTCTAATAGCAGTACACAGAGTGCTATCAGCAGTCCATCACCGGGGGTGTCAGAGGAACTGACACTCTTGGTTAAGTACAAGGCAAAGACTCCCTGATTGGGCCATCAATTGGATCCTCAATCAAGGAGTTCATATTCCAATAGGCTAACCTCAATGGCCTGATTGAAGTCATTACATGAACCTTCCTTTTAGGGTCCGCTCTCTCAGTCCTTTTGACCCCACAAAGCACTGTTTAAAAGATACCATTCCTACTTGGGCATCCCAACAGGACTCAGTTCTCTTCAGCCCAGTTAAACAATGGTCTTCCCACTCATGCCTGAGTTAAGATCGCAGTCAAGGCCCAGTGATGTCATCAGAGCCTGCCCTACATTTAATGGAGGACCCCGCTGGCTTTTAGTTGGCTTGCCCATCCAGAGACCTGGAGACCAATCATTGATGGGTGGCCTGGTCACTCAAATTTTAATTGTACTCTTGCTCAGTTTCCGACAGGCAGGTAGGGTTAAATTCATTCTCAGTGTATTAGAGTGAGGTACAAGATTGCTGTTTAAAGTAAAAAGCTCTGTTAAACACCAGTTTCAACCTACAGATGAGCTTCACTGATTTCAAAGAACAAAGAAAAGAACAGCACAGGAACAGGCCCTTCGGCCCTCCAAGCCTGTGCCGATCATGATGTCCGAACTAAACTGAAAAAACCTTCTGCCTTTACTTGGTCTGTATCGCTCTATTCCCTCCCTATTCATGTACCCATCTAGATGCCTCTTAAATGTTGCTAACATGCCTGTTTCCACCACCTCCTCCGGCAGCACATTCCAGGCACCCACCACTCTTTGCATGAAACACTTTCCCCGTACATCTCCCTTAAACTTTCCCCCTCTCACCTTGAACCTGTGCCCCTTTGTAATTGACACTTTCACCCTGGGAAAAAGCCTCTGACCATCCACCCTGTCTGTGTGTCTCATCATTTTGTAAACCTTATCAGGTCTCCCCTCAGCCTCCGTCTTTCCAGTGAGAACAATCCAAGTTTATTCAACCTCTCCTCATAGTCAACACCCTCGAGACCAGGCAGCATCCTGGTGAACCTTCTTTGCATTCTCTCCAAAGCTTCCATATCCTCTGGTAGTGTGGTGACCAGAACTGCACACAATACTCAAATGCAGCCTAACCAAAGTTTTATATAGCTGTAACATGATTTCCCAACTCTTGTACTCAGTGCGCCAGCTGATGAAGGTAATCATGCCATGTGCCTTCTTAATCATCTTGGGCACCTGTGTTGCCACTGCCAGGGAACTGTGGACCTGCATGTCGAGATCCCTCAGTATGTTAATGTTCTTAATGGTTCTGCCATTTACAGTATAATTCACACCTAAATTTAATCCTCCAAAACGCATCACCTCACATTTGTCTGGATTAAACGCCAGCTGCCATTTCTGTGGCCAAATCTCCAATCTATTTATACCCTGATGTATCCTCTAACAATCCTCGGCACTATCAGCAACTCCACCAATCTTTGTGTTATCTGCAGACTTGCTAATCAGACCACCCACATTTTCCTCCAGATCATTTATATATACTTAAGCAACAGAGGTCCCAGCACTGATCCCTGCAGAACACCACTATCTCCATTCTGTAAAACACCCTTCCACTGCTATTCTCTGGCTTCTATAACCAAGCCAGTTCTGTATCCATCTAGCCAGCCCATCCCGAATCCCATGTGATTTTTGTTTTTGTACCAGTCTGCCATGTCAGGCATCCTTATGAAGTACACCCACAGACGTTCCCTCATCAATTATCTTTGTCATCTCTTCAAAAAGCTCAAATCAAGTTGATGAAGCGCGACCTTCCCCGTATAAAACCGTGCTGCCTGTCACGGCCTCGTCCGTATGTGCATATATCCTGTCATTACAGCATCTTCTCCAATAGCTTCCCCACCACTGACGTCAGGCTCACCGGCCTATAATTTGCTGGATTATCCCTGCTTCCTTTTTTAAACGAGGGAACAACATTAGCTATTCTCCTGTCCTCTGGAACCTCGCCTGTGGTTAAAGAGGATGTGGAGATATCTGTTAAGCTTTTTCTTCCCTTGCCTCCCTCAATACTGTGGATTAGATCCCCTCCGTCTCCGGGGACTTGCCTTTCTTAGTGCAATTTCAGACGCAGAGTGTTGAGTAAAGACTCTTCCTGTCCAGTACCCCGTGGGGCTTAACTTTTGTCTTCTGTCCTCCTTACAGATGCAGGAGTTGGAACAAAGAGTGACCGAGGCTGACCAGCGGGCAGACAATGCAGAGAAACAGGTACCCCATGTACAACGGAGGGGGACAAAGGATGTGGCTGTCTGCAGTATGAAGTGTCCCTTCTTAGCATGTTCGGCAACACCATTTTAAGATTTATTTATTCGTGTCATGAATTCAGCTTACATTAACACTGCAATGAAGTTCCTGTGAAAATCCCCGAGTCGCCACAGTCCAGCGCCTGTTCAGGTACACTGAGGGAGAATTTAGCACGGCCAATGCACCTAACCAACACGCCTTTCAGACTGTAGGAGGAAACCACAGCACCCAGAGGAAGCCCACGCAGACATGGGGAGAACATGCAGACTCTGCGCAGACAGTGCCCCAAGCCTGGAATTGAACCTGGACCCCTGGCGCTGTGAGGCAACAGTGCTAACCCACTGTGCCACCACCATGCCATCCCCATCGCAATACATTCTCTACCTTGGCATCTGCATGAGTGATTAATCTCCATGTCACGGCAGTGAGGGATGTTGTTGATGCTGGTGTTTGCAGTGCTGCTACGAAGTGGAGTTTGTTGGAAGGTTGGGGCATGGACAGATTGTGCGGAGCCTCGGGTGGTTACCGAGGTGCGTCGGCCTAGTGCTGGACTCGTGCTGGAGAGAGAGTTCCCACAGCTCCCCTGGCAACTGGTGAATGATTAAACCTCCCGGTCACTGGGCCTCCCAGCTTCAAGCTCACTCACTCACTCACATCAATGAGGGAAAACCCCCAGAGTCAGGAGGGAGGTGGAGATCGAGGCGACTTTATTGCTTCGAACGAACAGGAACTGCCCTTCCCCCACCATCTCCTCCCATCCCCTCCCCATCCAAACTCCCTGTCAGGGGATTTGAAATCTTTGTTACCTACAGACACAACAATTCCTACACTATCCTGGCCAGTCTCTCAGCCTGCAACCTCTGCTAACTTCAACTGATGATTCACTGCTGCCCCATATCCTCACTCCCAGCAAACCTCATTCCACCTCTCACCTCCCTGGTTGCTGATTTCTACGCAGCGACTGCTGAATTTTAATTTTCTCATCCGTGAGTCTAAATCCCTCTCTCCCGTGCTTCTCCGATTCTGGCTGCTTCTGCACTGCGCTGGTGCCTTCAGCTGCCTTCATCCTGAGCTCAGGAATTCCTATTCCTGGGGCAATTTAGCATGGCCAATCCGCCTAACTCGCACATCTTTGGACTGTGGAAGGAGACTGGGGCATCTAAAGGAAACCCGCACAGACATGGGGAGAATGTGTAAGATCCACACAGACTGTGACCCAAGGCTGGAATTGAACCCGGACCCCTGGTGCTCTGAGGCTGCAGTGCTAACCCACCATGCCAGGGTAATCCCCCTCAGGGTGATTAGCTGGGTAAATATGAGGAGTAATGGGGATAGGGCCTGGGTGGGATTGTTGTCACTGCAGGCTCAATGGGCTGAATGGCCTCATTTTGCACTGTAGGGATTCTATGAAAACATCTGCCGTGGTGGGATTCCATCCTGGGTCCACAGGGAATTACCCTGTGTCTCTGGATTATTGGTCCAATACAATACCACCACACTATTGCCGTTCTGTGTGTATTGGCAGGAAAGAAAAAGTACCTGACCCCTTGGCCAGAATTTTACTGTCCCACCTGCCATGGGAATTGGGGTGGGCGAGGCGAGGGTCATAGAAAGGTTCGTTGACCTTGGATGGGATTCAACGCTTTCGGGACAAGTGAGGTTGTAAAATCCCGCCCCTCAACCCCATTTCATTTGAAAGTACCCATTGCAATTTGATACCCTATAAGTCCATCCATTTTGCATGAACGTGGAACAGCCATTCGGCCCATCGTTACTGGCCCAACTCCAAAATCGGTCCCATGTCTGCACCGTGTTATAGAACCTCCAGGAAGATGTTGAGTCATGGGTGTCATGGTAGCACAGTGGGTTAACATTGCTGCCTCACAACGCCTGGCTTTAGTAACTGTCTGTACGGAGATGGCACATTCTCCCCATGTCTGCATGGGTTTCCTTCCGTGCTGCAGTTCCCTTCCATGAAACCGTGCTACCAGGTGTATTGGCCGTGTTAAATTCTCCCTCAGTGGACCTGAACAGGCACCGGAGTGTGGCTCCTAAGAGATTTTCACAGTAACTTCGTTAATGTAAGCCTACTTGTTGACACTAATAAAGAAATAAATGAACAAACGATGCGCGGGTTTGGTGGATTGGCCGTGCTACATTGCCCCTTATTGTCAGGGGGACTGGCTAGGGTAAATGCATGGGGTTACGGGGATAGGGCCTGGGTGGGATTGTGACCAGTACAGACTTGATGGGCCGAATGGTCTCCTTCTGCACTGTTGGGATTCTGTGATTCAGTGTTGGCATTGCTGATTCAAGCTCTGCTGACAGTTTAACCTCACGGTGACTGTATCTGGGTTCCTGATCATCCCTTGAAGCTAATAACAGCGAGATGGAGGAACCGGTCGGATACTGGTCAGGATTTGCCGACCTCTAAGCTGACTTCTCCGCGGCGAAGTCACGATTGTGTAACGACGGGTCGGTTGTGTTTCCTCACGGTTCACTGGCCAGCCAGCAGAAAGTTCCCAGCCAGCAGGCGTAAGGGTTAATGACCACTCCGTGATCGGGCCTTCAGCTCCAGGTGAACTTCAAAGGATGTAGGCCCGTCATTAGCCATATGGACAGATAGTCAAAGGAATTCAGACGATTAGCCCTGTCTTGTGTTCTCAAGGTTGGCACTCTGCTCAATTACCAGGAAGCTGAGGCCCATTATTCAGACTGAGTGCTTGTCAAGGTGGGGTGGTGGGAGGGTTAGATTTCCCACACTCTCGGCCCGAGTGTCAGTAACTGTCTCCTTTGTGGGGATTCGGTCACAGGGCAGTGTTGTGTCAACATCAGTGAGGGCCTCAGAAGCTTGATCTGTCACCGTCTGCGAAACAGATTTAGCCTCTCCTGTTTTTGTGTGTGTGTGTGTGTGTGGGAGCTATAAGGGGTACTTTGGACTGTGACCTTCTGCAGGGAACGGATGGCTTCAGGTTACAGGCCAGTGCAGTCTTTGTTTAGCCGATGATAAGAGCAGACATTAAACAAAGTCTTGGGTGGTCATTTCCTCAGCCTCTTCCTTCTTTCCAATCCTTTCGCCGTAACACTGTAATCACGGGGAAAGAATGAAAGACTGGGGCTCTTTTGTCTAAGCAAGTAAAGGCTGACCTAATAAAAACGTCTTTGAAATTGTGTAGGGGTTTGACGAGGGTCGGTTGTGGAGAGAAATGTTTCCACATGGGTTGCTCCAAAATTTACAGGCCTCAAATATAAGATATCCGCAAACAAATCCCATAGGGTACTCGTCAGAAACATCTTTATCCAAACAGGGGCTAAAATATGGAATAATGTTTATTTATCATTGTCACAAGTAGGCTTACATTAACACTGCAATGAAGTTACCATGAAAATCCACTCGTCACCACAACCCTGGTGCCTGTTCGAGTACACTAAGGGAGAATGGCCAATGCACCTAACCAGCGTGTCCCTCAGACTGTGGGAGGAAACTCAGGCAGACACAGTGAGGAAGTGCAGACTCCAGACAGACAGTGAACCAAGCTGGGAATCGAACCCGGGTCCCCAGCGCTTTGAGGCAGCAGAGCTAACCACTGTGCCACCCTGATAATAGCACAGAATCTTTTAAGGGGAAGCTAGGTTAACACGCATGGGAACTTAAGAGTGGGATGTGCTGATGGGATGAGATACAGTAAAGGGAGAAGGCTGTTGGGAAGAATAATCACGTCTGTACGGTCTGTAAATTCAATGTAACACCAGCTCCGTGTCTCCAACAGAACTGAGACACCCCTCTCCCCACCACCGTCACCACCCCTCACCAGTAAAATCTCTGGGAAGATGGTGCCTTGGTACAGCATACTGCTGGGCCTCCCCGTTTAGTCGCTGCATTTAAGATGATTCTCAATGGCACATCGGAATGTGGAAATAAATCTTCCCATTCGACATGGGGATAAATTACAGGGAACTAACCAGAATGAGTGCGGGAACTGAGGGAGTGATCTGATTTGATTTATTATTGTCACATGTATACAGTGAAAAGTATTGTTTCTTGTGTGCTAACATAAGAACATAACATAAGAACATAAGAAATAGGAGCAGGAGTAGGCCAACTAGCCCTTCGAGCCTGCCCTGCCATTCAATAAGATCATGGCTGATCTGTCTTGGCTCAGTTCCACTTTCCCCCCCTCTCCCCATAACCCTTAACCCCCTCTCTTATCAAAAACCCATCAACCCGCGTCTTAAAAATATTTGGCGAGGTAGCCTCCACCACTTCAACGGGCAGAGAATTCCAGAGATTCACCACCCTTTGAGTGAAGAAGTTCCTCCTCAACTCCGTTCTAAACCACCCCCCCTTTATCTTGAGGCTGTGCCCCCTAGTCCTACTATCCTTTCTGAGCGGGAAGAGTCTCTCCATCTCTATCCTATCCATCCCATTCATCATCTTATACGTCTCAATGAGATCTCCCCTCATTCTTCTAAACTCTAACGAGTACAAGCCTAGTTTATTCAGCCTCTCCTCATAGCTCAACCCCCTCAACTCCGGCATCAGCCTAGTAAACCTCCACTGCACTCCCTCCAAGGCCAAAATATCCTTGCGTAAGTACGGCGCCCAAAACTGCACACAGTACTCCAGCTGCGGCCTCACCAAAGCATACCGATCATAGAGAAGGAAAGGAGAGGGTGCAGAATATAATGTTACAGTCATAGCTAAGGTGCAGAGAACGATCCAAATTAATATAAGGTAGATCCATTTCAAAAGTCTGACAGCTGCAGAGAAGAAGCTGTTCGTGAGTCAGTTGGTGCGTGATCTCAGACTTTTGTCCGTTTTCCCGAAGGAAGAAGGTGGAAGAGAGAATGTCCGGGATGCGTGGGGTCCTGAATTATGCTGGCTGATGATCTGAGGCAGCGGGAAGTGTAGGCAGAGTCAGTGGATGGGAAGTTCGTTTGCATGATGGAGTGGGCTTTGCAGTTTCTTGCGGTCTTGGTCAGAGCAGGAACCCATACCAAGCTGTGATACAACCAGAGTGCGGCTCTGTCCGAGGTGTTTAACAGAGGGAGTGCTGTCCTGTCGGAGGTGTGTAACTGAGGGAGTGCTGCTCTGTCGGAGGTGTGTAACTGAGGGAGTGCTGTACTGTCGGAGGTGTATAACTGAGGGAGCGCTGCTCTGATGGAGGTGTATAACTGAGGGAGTGCTGCTCTGTCGGAGGTGTATAACTGAGGGAGCGCTGCTCTGATGGAGGTGTATAACTGAGGGAGCGCTGCTCTGATGGAGGTGTATAACTCAGGGAGTGCTGCTCTGTCGGAGGTGTGTAACTGAGGGAGTGCTGCTCTGTCGGAGGTGTATAACTGAGGGAGTGCTGCTCTGATGGAGGTGTGTAACTGAGGGAGTGCTGCACTGTCGGAGGTGTGTAACTGAGGGAGTGCTGCACTGTCGGAGGTGTGTAACTGAGGGAGTGCTGCTCTGTCGGAGGTGTATAACTGAGGGAGTGCTGCACTGTCGGAGGTGTATAACTGAGGGAGTGCTGTACTGTCGGAGGTGTGTAACTCAGGGAACGCTGCTCTGATGGAGGTGTGTAACTGAGGGAGTGCTGCTCTGTCGGAGGTGTGTAACTGAGGGAGTGCTGCTCTGATGGAGGTGTGTAAATGAGGGAGTGCTGCACTGTCGGAGGTGTGTAACTGAGGGAGTGCTGCTCTGTCGGAGGTGTGTAACTGAGGGAGTGCTGTCCTGTCGGAGGTGTATAACTGAGGGAGTGCTGCTCTGTCGGAGGTGTATAACTGAGGGAGTGCTGCTCTGTCGGAGGTGTGTAACTGAGGGAGTGCTGCTCTGTCGGAGGTGTGTAACTGAGGGAGTGCTGCACTGTCGGAGGTGTTTAACTGAGGGAGTGCTGCTCTGTCGGAGGTGTGTAACTGAGGGAGTGCTGCACTGTCGGAGGTGTGTAACTGAGGGAGTGCTGCACTGTCGGAGGTGTATAACTGAGGGAGTGCTGCTCTGTCGGAGGTGTATAACTGAGGGAGTGCTGCTCTGTCGGAGGTGTATAACTGAGGGAGTGCTGCTCTGTCGGAGGTGTATAACTGAGGGAGTGCTGTACTGTCGGAGGTGTATAACTGAGGGAGTGCTGTACTGTCGGAGGTGTATAACTGAGGGAGTGCTGCTCTGTCGGAGGTGTATAACTGAGGGAGTGCTGCTCTGTCGGAGGTGTATAACTGAGGGAGTGCTGCTCTGTCGGAGGTGTATAACTGAGGGAGTGCTGTACTGTCGGAGGTGTGTAACTGAGGGAGTGCTGCTCTGTCGGAGGTGTGTAACTGAGGGAGTGCTGCTCTGTCGGAGGTGTGTAACTGAGGGAGTGCTGCTCTGTCGGAGGTGTGTAACTGAGGGAGTGCTGTACTGTCGGAGGTGTATAACTGAGGGAGTGCTGCTCTGTCGGAGGTGTATAACTGAGGGAGTGCTGTACTGTCGGAGGTGTATAACTGAGGGAGTGCTGCTCTGTCGGAGGTGTGTAACTGAGGGAGTGCTGCTCTGTCGGAGGTGTATAACTGAGGGAGTGCTGCTCTGTCGGAGGTGTATAACTGAGGGAGTGCTGCACTGTCGGAGGTGTGTAACTGAGGGAGTGCTGCTCTGTCGGAGGTGTGTAACTGAGGGAGTGCTGTCCTGTCGGAGGTGTATAACTGAGGGAGTGCTGCTCTGTCGGAGGTGTATAACTGAGGGAGTGCTGCTCTGTCGGAGGTGTGTAACTGAGGGAGTGCTGCTCTGTCGGAGGTGTGTAACTGAGGGAGTGCTGCACTGTCGGAGGTGTTTAACTGAGGGAGTGCTGCTCTGTCGGAGGTGTGTAACTGAGGGAGTGCTGCACTGTCGGAGGTGTGTAACTGAGGGAGTGCTGCACTGTCGGAGGTGTATAACTGAGGGAGTGCTGCTCTGTCGGAGGTGTATAACTGAGGGAGTGCTGCTCTGTCGGAGGTGTATAACTGAGGGAGTGCTGCTCTGTCGGAGGTGTATAACTGAGGGAGTGCTGTACTGTCGGAGGTGTATAACTGAGGGAGTGCTGTACTGTCGGAGGTGTATAACTGAGGGAGTGCTGCTCTGTCGGAGGTGTATAACTGAGGGAGTGCTGCTCTGTCGGAGGTGTATAACTGAGGGAGTGCTGCTCTGTCGGAGGTGTATAACTGAGGGAGTGCTGTACTGTCGGAGGTGTGTAACTGAGGGAGTGCTGCTCTGTCGGAGGTGTGTAACTGAGGGAGTGCTGCTCTGTCGGAGGTGTGTAACTGAGGTGCTGCTCTGTCGGAGGTGTGTAACTGAGGGAGTGCTGTACTGTCGGAGGTGTATAACTGAGGGAGTGCTGCTCTGTCGGAGGTGTATAACTGAGGGAGTGCTGTACTGTCGGAGGTGTATAACTGAGGGAGTGCTGCTCTGTCGGAGGTGTGTAACTGAGGGAGTGCTGCTCTGTCGGAGGTGTATAACTGAGGGAGTGCTGCTCTGTCGGAGGTGTATAACTGAGGGAGTGCTGCTCTGTCGGAGGTGTGTAACTGAGGGAGTGCTGCTCTGTCGGAGGTGTGTAACTGAGGGAGTGCTGTACTGTCGGAGGTGTATAACTGAGGGAGTGCTGCACTGTCGGAGGTGTATAACTGAGGGAGTGCTGTACTGTCGGAGGTGTATAACTGAGGGAGTGCTGCTCTGTCGGAGGTGTATAACTGAGGGAGTGCTGCTCTGTCGGAGGTGTATAACTGAGGGAGTGCTGCACTGTCGGAGGTGTATTACTGAGGCAGTGCTGCTCTGTCGGAGGTGTATAACTGAGGGAGTGCTGCTCTGTCGGAGGTGTATAACTGAGGGAGTGCTGCTCTGTCGGAGGTGTATAACTGAGGGAACGCTGCACTGTCGGAGGTGTGTAACTGAGGGAGTGCTGCTCTGTCGGAGGTGTATAACTGAGGGAGTGCTGCTCTGTCGGAGGTGTGTAACTGAGGGAGTGCTGCTCTGTCGGAGGTGTGTAACTGAGGGAGTGCTGCTCTGTCGGAGGTGTGTAACTGAGGGAGTGCTGCTCTGTCGGAGGTGTGTAACTGAGGGAGTGCTGCTCTGTCGGAGGTGTGTAACTGAGGGAGTGCTGCTCTGTCGGAGGTGTGTAACTGAGGGAGTGCTGCTCTGTCGGAGGTGTATAACTGAGGGAGTGCTGCACTGTCGGAGGTGTATAACTGAGGCAGTGCTGCTCTGTCGGAGGTGTATAACTGAGGGAGTGCTGCTCTGTCGGAGGTGTATAACTGAGGGAGTGCTGCTCTGTCGGAGGTGTATAACTGAGGGAACGCTGCACTGTCGGAGGTGTGTAACTGAGGGAGTGCTGCTCTGTCGGAGGTGTATAACTGAGGCAGTGCTGCTCTGTCGGAGGTGTGTAACTGAGGGAGTGCTGCTCTGTCGGAGGTGTGTAACTGAGGGAGTGCTGCTCTGTCGGAGGTGTGTAACTGAGGGAGTGCTGCTCTGTCGGAGGTGTGTAACTGAGGGAGTGCTGCACTGTCGGAGGTGTATAACTGAGGGAGTGCTGCTCTGTCGGAGGTGTATAACTGAGGGAGTGCTGCACTGTCGGAGGTGTGTAACTGAGGGAGTGCTGCACTGTCGGAGGTGTATAACTGAGGGAGTGCTGCACTGTCGGAGGTGTGTAACTGAGGGAGTGCTGCTCTGTCGGAGGTGTGTAACTGAGGGAGTGCTGCTCTGTCGGAGGTGTGTAACTGAGGGAGTGCTGCACTGTCGGAGGTGTATAACTGAGGGAGTGCTGCTCTGTCGGAGGTGTATAACTGAGGGAGTGCTGCTCTGTCGGAGGTGTGTAACTGAGGGAGTGCTGCTCTGTCGGAGGTGTGTAACTGAGGGAGTGCTGCACTGTCGGAGGTGTGTAACTGAGGGAGTGCTGCACTGTCGGAGGTGTGTAACTGAGGGAGTGCTGCACTGTCGGAGGTGTGTAACTGAGGGAGTGCTGCTCTGTCGGAGGTGTGTAACTGAGGGAGTGCTGCTCTGTCGGAGGTGTGTAACTGAGGGAGTGCTGCTCTGTCGGAGGTGTATAACTGAGGGAGTGCTGCACTGTCGGAGGTGTGTAACTGAGGGAGTGCTGCTCTGTCGGAGGTGTATAACTGAGGGAGTGCTGCACTGTCGGAGGTGTGTAACTGAGGGAGTGCTGCACTGTCGGAGGTGTGTAACTGAGGGAGTGCTGCACTGTCGGAGGTGTATAACTGAGGGAGTGCTGCTCTGTCGGAGGTGTGTAACTGAGGGAGTGCTGCACTGTCGGAGGTGTGTAACTGAGGGAGTGCTGCACTGTCGGAGGTGTATAACTGAGGGAGTGCTGCTCTGTCGGAGGTGTGTAACTGAGGGAGTGCTGCTCTGTCGGAGGTGTATAACTGAGGGAGTGCTGCACTGTCGGAGGTGTATAACTGAGGGAGTGCTGCTCTGTCGGAGGTGTATAACTGAGGGAGTGCTGCTCTGTCGGAGGTGTGTAACTGAGGGAGTGCTGCACTGTCGGAGGTGTGTAACTGAGGCAGTGCTGCACTGTCGGAGGTGTGTAACTGAGGGAGTGCTGCACTGTCGGAGGTGTGTAACTGAGGGAGTGCTGCACTGTCGGAGGTGTGTAACTGAGGGAGTGCTGCACTGTCGGAGGTGTGTAACTGAGGGAGTGCTGCACTGTCGGAGGTGTATAACTGAGGGAGTGCTGCTCTGTCGGAGGTGTGTAACTGAGGGAGTGCTGCTCTGTCGGAGGTGTATAACTGAGGGAGTGCTGCACTGTCGGAGGTGTGTAACTGAGGGAGTGCTGCTCTGAAGGAGGTGCCTTCCCCGCAACATTATCCGGCAATTTCCTCAGTGCTGTGTGTGGGATCTTCCTATGCACTCATTGGTTTGCCCTCTCCTACATCACAACAGTGCCCACACTTCAAATAAAAAGTCCTACACACTGATTTAAGACTGTCACCTTAAAGGAATGGGAAGGAACTGGCCAGGTCAGTGAACGCCAGCTTAACCACACCTCACTCAGCCACACGGTGAGAACTCAGGAAGATGACTCAGGTCAACCATGATGAGAGAAGCTAGCATTAAGAATCAACTGCAAAAGCATCCATTCTCTCCCCCCTCACCCCACCCCGTCCCACCATCAGTCTATAAAAGGGCATTAATGACCTGGAGGTATCCTTGTCAATCCTCGTGATACTCTATTCACTAGCCACACCGTGTCTGTTTACTGTAGAATGTTCTGGCTAAGAATTGTTTCCCTCTTATTCAGGTGCAGGCGATGAGTGAGAAATTGAAAGTGGCCAACGTCCACACCGGCGAATCAGAGAACAGTTTATTCAAGAGGTACCAAGAAGTAACCAATACGCTGCAGGAAAAGGATGACGTGATCCAGAGGCTGGAACAACAGTTGGAGAAGCAGGTATCTCAAACTAAACAGTTTATGTTGGGAATCGAGCATCACAATTGCATTCGTAAATCTTTAAGATCGTTGAAAATCAAGCACCTGGAAAGATCTTTATTTTGTTTTGCTTTCCTTTACTCACAGAGAGCAAGTTGCCAAGGCCTCACTGAAACCCTTCATGGTCAGTGGCACAGTGGGCGGCGCAGGGGTTAGCAATGCCAGGGATCCGGGTTCGATTCCCGGCTTGGGTCGCTGTCTGTGCAGAATTCACACGTTGTCCCCGTGTCTGCATGGAGTTTCCTCTGGGTGCTCCGATTTCCTTCCACAGTCCGAAAGGCACGCGGGTTAGGCGCATTGGCCGTGCTAAATTCTCCCTCAGTGTACCCGAACAGGTGCCGGAGTGTGGCAACTGGGAGACTTTCACAGTAACTTCATTGCAGTGTTAATGTAAGCCTACTTGTGACACTAATAAATGAACAAAACTATATAGCTTATAATTCATTCTGAGGAGACAGGTGAACACTGCAAAGCTGGCCTTTTTGGTGTATCGCTCATTGGCCTCGAGAAAACAGTGATGTGAACCACCTCAGTTCATGTAGGGTTAGTGCATCCACGGTGCTGTTAGGGAGGGAGTTCCAGGACTTTGACCCAGCAACAGTGAAGGAACAGCGATATATTTCCAAGTCAGGATGGTGAGTAACTTTGATCGGACTTGGTGACCATACTGATGTGATGACTTGACGTTCCCACATACCTGTTACGGTTGTCCCTCATGCTGGTGGGAGTTGGGAGGTGTGCAGAGGACTGTGTGGAAAAGGAAGATCCCAGATTCGAATACCAGTGATGCTGACCTCAACAGATGGCTGAGTGAACTAACGGTGAGAACCCAGGTTTAGGCTGAAAACAAAATGGAGGCAAAGACACCAGACAGGAGCTGGCCCTCAGATTATTTACCTACACAGCGGACCTGTGGATTAAAATGTGCTACACATTCTTACGTTCCAGTGTGAGAAACGTAGCAGCAAATTTGTGCACAGCAAGATCCCAGGAAGTGCAATGTAACCGCTGCCAAATAATCTGTTTTAGTAATGTTAGCTGAGGGGATAAGTATTCAACAAAGCCCTGGGGAGAAGTCACCTGCTCTCGGTCGTAAATAATGCCGTGGGATCTTCCACAGGTAACGGACGGGGCAGCTGGAGTGGCAGCTCAGTCTCACCGAGCGATGGCAGTGCAGCACTCCCTCAGTAATGCACCAAACAACGGCAGTGCAGCACTCCCTCAGTAATGCACCAAACAACGGCAGTGCAGCACTCCCTCAGTAATGCACCAAACAACGGCAGTGCAGCACTCCCTCAGTAATGCACCAAACAACGGCAGTGCAGCACTCCCTCAGTAATGCACCAAACAACGGCAGTGCAGCACTCCCTCAGTAATGCACCAAACAACGGCAGTGCAGCACTCCCTCAGTAATGCACCAGAGTGCTAACTAGATTTTCTGCTCAGGTCCCTAAAGCGAGAGTTCTGACATGAGGATGAGAGGCATGGCTGACACATTGTAAATACGGTTGTTTTCTTGTGGGTGACATTTCAATTAATAACAAGCTGCCCATTTTAAATGGATTACATAGAAACTAGAAGCAGGAGTAGGCCATTTGGCCCTTCAAGCCTGCTCTGCCCTTCATTTTGATCACGGCCGACCATCGAATTCAATATCCTGATTCCCCCTTCCATCCCGCTGCCTTATCCCTTTAGCCTCTAGAGTTATATCTAGTTCCTTCTTGAAATCAGGCAACGCTTTGGCCTCAGCTACATCCAGTGGTCGTGAATTCCACACATTCACCACCCTCCTCACCTCAGTTCTGAAAGGTTTACCCCTTGTCCTCGAACTATGCTCCCTGTTTCTGGACACCCCCATCATTGGAAACAATCTTTCTGAATCTACCCTGCCTAACCCTGTTAGAATTTTACAAGTTTCTATGAAATCCCCTCTCACTCTTCCAAACTGCATTGAATATGATCCCAATTGACTTAGTCTCTCCTCATATGCCAGACCTGCCATCTCAGGAATCAGCCTGGTAAACCTTCGCTGTACTCCCTCTCTATCAAGGACATCCTTCCTCAGATAAGGACACCAAAACTGCACGCTATACTCCAGGTGTGGCCTCACTAATGCCCTATACAATTGCAATAAAGCATCCCTATACTCAAATCTTTTCACAATGTAGGCCAACATACCATTTGCCTTCTTTACCACCTGATTACACTTTAACTTACCCTGTAATAGTATAAGGGATGGACAGCCCAGGGCCAGCTGTGGTAACACTTGAAACAGTTCTTCTCACAGAATATTCTGGATTAGCGGACAGATAGGCCTAGGCAGAGATCTTTCCTGCTTACATCCTAGTTAAAATCCAACATTTTTAACCTTTGAAGGGAAATGTGTGTTTTATTCTCAGTATTGGCAGGATTTTCCGATCGCACCCTCCCCCCCACTTATACTTTTGGGTGGCAGAGGTAGCTTACTATCGGCTGGTGGATGGATATTCCTGTCCCGCCAGTGTCGGTGGGGCTTTGCACGCCCCTCACCCTCGGGGGTGGGTCGCCATCGGCAGGACTGGAAGACTCTCCAGCAGAAAGGGCTGGAAAATAAAATTTTGGCCCGCGTGTGCAATGGCCGTTATTTATTTTACCTCAGAGGCCGCGAGGGTGTGTATTTGTCGCCAAACTTGCGAAGTTGTCACTCGATCTCACCTATTTATGTTCAGTACTGTACTGCTGGTTCATACTCATTTTCAAACACGAGTTCATTCTTACTCAAGGCATGAAAAATGATTTTGATGACTTTATTTGTGAATTATTTTTCTCAGAACCAGTTGCGAGCCCAGGAAGCGAAGGTGATTGAGGAGAAGGCAGCCAGAATCAAAGAGTGGGTGACTTTCAAGTTAAGAGAAGTAAGTTCCTGAGATCCTGTTCCCAGTGTGGCCTCGAGGTGACTTTGCCACATTGGGCGGAATTCCTGCAGTGGGACTGGCAGTGGGCAGTAAGTCTGGCGGGAGCCAAAAAGTCAGAATCACATTGCAATTAGAATCCCTACAGTGCAGAAGGAGGCCATTCGGCCCATCGAGCCTGCACTGACATCAATCCTACCCAGGCCCTATCCCTGTAACCCAATGCATTCACCCTAGCTAGTCCCCCTAACTCTAAGGGGCAATTTAGCATGCCCAATCCACCTAATGTGGCAAAGTCGCCCTGCACATCTTTGGACTATGGGAGGAAACTGGAGCATCCGGACAGGCACGAGAGAGTGGTGACTGGGGGATTTTCTCAAAAACTTCATTGCAGTGTTAGCGTAAGCCTACTTGTGACATTAATGAATAGACTTTAAACTTTCTGAAGGGCAATTAGGGACGGGCAATAAATGCTGGCCTACTCAGTGATGTCCACATCTTGTAAATTAATTTAAAGAGAAAGAGGAGAATCTGAAGAAAATAGCAATCGGTGGCACAGTGGTTAGCACCGCTGCCTCATAGCACCAGGGACCCGGGTTCAATTCCCGGATGTCTGTGTGAAGTCTGCACATTCTGCAGGTTAAATACGACACGGGATCGAGCCTCCCTACTCCCTCCGTCTCAATGAGGTTTGAGTTCCCCTTGAGTTCATGGTCTGGACTGAGGTGGTGAGTCTCAGGTGAAGACAGAGGGAGAGAGACAACCATAGAACCTCAGATTGGGGGGGAGGGGGGGGCAAGAAATGAAACAAAAAGCAGTTGGCAATCCCGCCTTTGTCACCATCCAGTGACTTCTGTCAGAATAATACCTGGGTGACAGGCTTAAACGATGAGGACCAATTTGCATATGCTTGACCCCAAGTATGAAAAATTAAAGGGTGAGTTAGTTGAGGTGTTTCAGAAATGTATAGGATGGAGGGGCTGGGATTTCCCCTGGTGAAGGGAGTCCAGGACAAGTGGGCAGAACCTTGAAGTTAGAGCTAGGCCGCTGAGGGCGAAAGTCAGCGAGCACTTCTTCCACACAAAGGGCAGTGGAATTCCAGAAGGCTGCAGAGGGATAATATAAGCATCGGGCAGGACTTTCTTCCAAATGGTTAAGTCCAGGCTCGGTGTTTAATAATATTTTGACATCTCGGCCCAGGAATGCGCGTTACTCATCTCACGATAACAGCGGGTCAGAGGTCAAGGAATGTGCCGAGATTCCGGAATGGTGATGTATTGCCTGGATGCAGCACCAGGTGCGAGAGGAGGAAGGCGTGAATTCAAGCTCTGGTCTTCAGCCACTTTCAGCAGTGCCGTAACTATCCCGGGGGGAAAGCGGGATGACAGGGAGAATGTGACGGAATTCCTCCCTCCTGTCACAAGCGAGAAGCCTTCTCGCTAAAAGCTATATGTGAGGGTAGATCAACATTCCCACCATGGGGATAAAGCCTTCGGACGAGGGGTGAAAATGACTCTTCCTTCTGTTTTCTGAATTACCATCGAACCACAGAATCTCGACAGTGCAAGTGGAAGCCATTCAGCCCATCGAGTCTGTACCGAAAGACCATTTTCACTCAGGCCCAAACCCCTAACCCGTTTCCCATGGCTAATCCACCTAACCTTGGGTCACTAAGGGAAACTTAGCATGGCCAAACCACCTCATCTGCACACCTTTGGAGTGTGGGAGGAAACCGGAGCACCCGGAGGAAACCCAGGCAGACATGAGGAGAATGTGCAAACTCCACGCAGACAGCGAACCGGGCCGGGAATCGAACCCAGGTCCCCCTGGCACTGTGAGGCAGCGGTGCTAACCAGTCACACAGCAGTTACATTGCATAAAATGGCAGCATTCAGCGCGAGATCCGGTCGGCAGCCCCCATCGTGTCCTTGTGTGTTACGTAGCTTATTCCGAGGTTACTTTACCTACGCAACAGCAGAGACAAACCTGGGAGGGAGGGAGGAAGCAGAAAATCAGAGAGAGTGGCATTGGACAAGAGTGCCAATGTGCTCCTGCCTCCTCCCGCTGTGTCCTGATGGCAAGCATTTAACAGAAGCGGGAAGCCAGTGGGTGTTGCTAACGCAGCATTTAATTTTCTGAGGGCAAAGGAATGTTATAGGTGAGTGCATGGGGATGTCCACAGTGCCCAGAGCTAATTAACTCATAGGAGGCCAATACACCCAGCAGGAGATGGGAGTCGCATAAAAATAGCATGCAACTCCCTACCCCACTCCCACACATTGAAAGGGCCTGAGGTTCCCCGCAGACAGAAGCCTGCGTCTGCCTGATTATCTTCTGCTGTCAGGCCTGTGATATCCCAGTGAATGGCCTTCCCTCCAGCTGTTTTGCCCTTCTGCCCTGCCCTGCCCTCTGTGCCATCATTCGCCTCATTACACAGGCGGTGACGACCGCCGTCCGACCTCCAAATCGCACGCCCTGAGTCGCCCACAACCTACCCACCCTCCCTCACTGAATCCCCCATCCCGGAGTCGCCCCGGTAACCGGATATATCCCGGACGATCGCTCCTGACTACCGCACTGATCAGGGTGGCGAGGTCCAAAAAAATAGACCCGGCCTCGCCTCAGGGGGGAGAAATCCAGCCCAGCATTCCTGATTGGCTGTGACGCTGTTCGAAGGAGGTGACAGGTGCTACATAAATGCAAGTTCTTCCCTTATTTTTTCTGTTGGTTTTGTTTTTTTTCAAAAGCTGGAATTCGAAAACCATCATCTCAAAGTAACGACTCGGAAGCAAGTGGAGCAGATACAGGCCCTGTACGCCAGGATTCAAGGTACAGAGATGCGTCCTTCACGGGGAGTTACAGGCATCGAGCCTTCAGATGGAAAACAGTGACACTTCTTATCCTTTTGTGTTCTTTGGTGAACTGGGAACAAGATGCTCCCGTGCGCTGACTGACACGTGGTAACCTAAGATTGCAGAGTGTCACAAGCGATCTTTGGTCTGTCTGGGTGGTCCTGAATTTCAAAAACAAGGAATTCCCGTTCTAGCTTACATTCCCATCAAAGGTTTAACCTGGCAAATCCTCATCCGGTTCCCTCTTAAACCTGTCGGTGCAATCCACCCCCCACAGGGCATGTTGTTCCTTCTATCACCTCCTCCTCCCACCCCCCACCCTCCCCCCGCAACCTAAATTGTTCACTCTCCCTCTCTGTGCACTGTTCACTCTCTGTGCACTGTTCACTCTCTCTGTGCACTGTTCACTCTCTGTGCACTGTTCACTCTCTCTCTGTGTGCTGTTCACTCTCTCTCTGTGCACTGTTCACTCTCTGTGCACTGTTCACTCTCTCTCTGTGCACTGTTCACTCACTCTCTCTGTGCACTGTTCACTCTCTGTGCACTGTTCACTCTCTCTGTGTGCACTGTTCACTCTCTCTCTGTGCACTGTTCACTCTCTCTCTCTGTGCACTGTTCACTCTGTCTCTGTGCACTGTTCACTCTCTCTGTGTGCACTGTTCACTCTCTCTCTGTGCACTGTTCACTCTCTGTGCACTGTTCACTCTCTCTCTGTGCACTGTTCACTCTCTGTGCACTGTTCACTCTCTCTCTGTGCGCTGTTCACTCTCTCTCTCTGTGCACTGTTCACTCTCTCTCTGTGCGCTGTTCACTCTCTCTCTCTGTGCACTGTTCACTCTCTCTGTGCACTGTTCACTCTCTCTCTGTGCACTGTTCACTCTCTCTCTGTGCACTGTTCACTCTCTGTGCACTGTTCACTCTCTCTCTGTGCACTGTTCACTCTCTCTTTGTACACTGTTCACTCTCTCTCTGTGCACTGTTCACTCTCTCTCTGTACACTGTTCACTCTCTCTCTGTGCACTGTTCACTCTCTCTCTGTGCACTGTTCACTCTCTCTCTGTGCACTGTTCACTCTCTGTGCACTGTTCACTCTCTCTCTGTGCACTGTTCACTCTCTCTCTGTGCACTGTTCACTCTCTCTCTGTGCACTGTTCACTCTCTGTGCACTGTTCACTCTCTCTCTGTGCACTGTTCACTCTCTCTCTCTGTGCACTGTTCACTCTCTCTCTGTGCACTGTTCACTCTCTCTGTGTGCACTGTTCACTCTCTCTCTGTGCACTGTTCACTCTCTCTCTGTGCACTGTTCACTCTCTGTGCACTGTTCACTCTCTCTCTGTGCACTGTTCACTCTCTCTCTGTGCACTGTTCACTCTCTCTCTGTGCACTGTTCACTCTGTCTCTGTGCACTGTTCGCTCTCTCTCTGTGCACTGTTCACTCTCTCTCTCTGTGCACTGTTCACTCTCTCTCTGTGCACTGTTCACTCTCTCTGTGTGCACTGTTCACTCTCTCTCTGTGCACTGTTCACTCTCTCTCTGTGCACTGTTCAGTCTCTCTCTGTGTGCACTGTTCACTCTCTCTGTGCACTGTTCACTCTCTCTGTGCACTGTTCACTCTCTCTCTGTGCACTGTTCGCTCTCTCTCTGTGCACTGTTCACTCTCTCTCTCTGTGCACTGTTCACTCTCTCTCTCTGTGCACTGTTCACTCTCTCTGTGCACTGTTCACTCTCTCTCTGTGCACTGTTCACTCTCTCTCTCTGTGCACTGTTCACTCTCTCTCTGTGCACTGTTCACTCTCTCTCTCTGTGCACTGTTCACTCTCTCTGTGCACTGTTCACTCTCTCTCTGTGCACTGTTCACTCTCTCTGTGTGCACTGTTCACTCTCTCTCTGTGCACTGTTCACTCTCTCTCTGTGCACTGTTCAGTCTCTCTCTGTGTGCACTGTTCACTCTCTCTGTGCACTGTTCACTCTCTCTCTGTGCACTGTTCGCTCTCTCTCTGTGCACTGTTCACTCTCTCTCTCTGTGCACTGTTCACTCTCTCTCTCTGTGCACTGTTCACTCTCTCTGTGCACTGTTCACTCTCTCTCTGTGCACTGTTCACTCTCTCTCTCTGTGCACTGTTCACTCTCTCTCTGTGCACTGTTCACTCTCTCTCTCTGTGCACTGTTCACTCTCTCTGTGCACTGTTCACTCTCTCTCTGTGCACTGTTCACTCGCTCTCTCTCTGTGCACTGTTCACTCTCTCTCTGTGCACTGTTCACTCTCTCTCTCTGTGCACTGTTCACTCTCTGTGCACTGTTCACTCTCTCTCTGTGCACTGTTCACTCTCTCTCTCTCTGCACTGTTCACTCTCTCTCTGTGCACTGTTCACTCTCTGTGCACTGTTCACTCTCTCTCTCTGTGCACTGTTCACTCTCTCTCTGTGCACTGTTCACTCTCTCTCTGTGCACTGTTCACTCTCTCTCTCTGTGCGCTGTTCACTCTCTCTCTGTGCACTGTTCACTCTCTCTCTCTGTGCGCTGTTCACTCTCTGTGCACTGTTCACTCTCTCTCTGTGCACTGTTCACTCTGTCCCTGTGCACTGTTCACTCTCTCTCTGTGCACTGTTCACTCTCTGTGCACTGTTCACTCTCTCTCTGTGCACTGTTCACTCTCTCTCTGTGCACTGTTCACTCTGTCTCTGTGCACTGTTCGCTCTCTCTCTGTGCACTGTTCACTCTCTCTCTCTGTGCACTGTGCACTGTTCACTCTCTCTGTGTGCACTGTTCACTCTCTCTCTGTGCACTGTTCACTCTCTCTCTGTGCACTGTTCAGTCTCTCTCTGTGTGCACTGTTCACTCTCTCTGTGCACTGTTCACTCTGTGCACTGTTCACTCTCTCTCTGTGCACTGTTCACTCTCTCTCTCTGTGCACTGTTCACTCTCTCTCTCTGTGCATTGTTCACTCTCTCTGTGCACTGTTCACTCTCTCTCTGTGCACTGTTCACTCTCTCTCTCTGTGCACTGTTCACTCTCTCTCTCTGTGCACTGTTCACTCGCTCTCTCTCTGTGCACTGTTCACTCTCTCTCTGTGCACTGTTCACTCTCTCTCTCTCTGTGCACTGTTCACTCTCTGTGCACTGTTCACTCTCTCTCTGTGCACTGTTCACTCTCTCTCTCTCTGCACTGTTCACTCTCTCTCTGTGCACTGTTCACTCTCTGTGCACTGTTCACTCTCTCTCTCTGTGCACTGTTCACTCTCTCTCTGTGCACTGTTCACTCTCTCTCTGTGCACTGTTCACTCTCTCTCTCTGTGCGCTGTTCACTCTCTCTCTGTGCACTGTTCACTCTCTCTCTCTGTGCGCTGTTCACTCTCTCTCTGTGCACTGTTCACTCTCTCTCTCTGTGCACTGTTCACTCTCTGTGCACTGTTCACTCTCTCTCTGTGCACTGTTCACTCTCTCTCTCTGTGCGCTGTTCACTCTCTGTTCACTGTTCACTCTCTGTGCGCTGTTCACTCTCTCTCCCTGTGCGCTGTTCACTTTCCATCTCTGTGCAATGTTCACTCTCTCTCTGTGCACTGTTCACTCTCTCTCTCTGTGCACTGTTCACTCTCTCTCTGTGCACTGTTCACTCTCTCTGTGCACCGTTCACTCTCTCTCTCTGTGCACTGTTCACTCTCTCTCTCTGTGCGCTGTTCACTCTCTCTCTGTGCGCTGTTCACTCTCTCTCTGTGCGCTGTTCACTCTCTCTCTGTGCGCTGTTCACTCTCTCTCTGTGCACTGTTCACTCTCTCTCTGTGCACTGTTCACTCTCTCTCTCTGTGCACTGTTCACTCTCTCTCTCTGTGCACTGTTCACTCTCTCTCTGTGCACTGTTCACTCTCTCTCTGTGCACTGTTCACTCTCTCTCTGTGCACTGTTCACTCTCTCTCTCTGTGCACTGTTCACTCTCTCTCTCTGTGCATGTCCCGGCTAAATACTTATCCCTCAATCAACAGTACAGAATCACATTTTCAGCTTAGCTGTCAGATTGCTGTTAGTGGGAACTGGCTGTGTGTGAATTGAGTGGCACCTTCTTGAAGTTACTGCCAGAATGAGAGCTCAAAAGTAATTCATTGCTTGTGGGAGGTTGTTGCCTCTGAGCTCCTGAGAATTGAGGGCAGATTTCTAACCCAACACTTCCTCAGTGTTAGATGGGACTTTGGTTCAAAGTCTCTTCTAATAGATAGCAGCGCTGCACTGAACCAGGGCTTGGAGCCATCACTGGCTGGCCCAGTGGTGCAATGTAACCCAACGGTGATCCATGAACAGTGATATTATTCCTGAGTCTGGAAGTGGGTCACTTGGCTGGAGGAGCAAACATAGATAGGAGTGATATAGAAGCTGGAGGGGGTTAGAGAAATGGAGGGCTGAAGGAGGTGACAGAGATATGGAGGTGGGTGGAGAATGGTGGAGGTTAGAGAGATAGGGAGAGTGTAGGGGCTGGAGAAAGTTACAGAGATATGGAGGTATGTAGGGGCTGGAGGAGGTTACAGAGATATGGAGGTGGGTGCAGGATGGTGGAGGTTAGAGAGATAGGGAAGGTTGTAGGATTGGACGAGGCTACTGAGATTGGGAGGTGTGTAGGGGCTGGAGGAGGTTACAGAGATAGGGAGGTATGTAGGGGCTGGAGAAGATTGCAGAGGTAGGGAGGATTGCAAGGATTGGAGGAGTTTACAGAGATATGGATGTGTGGAGGGGCTGGAGGAGGTTGCAAAGATAGGAGATTGTTTAGAGGCTGGAGGGAAGTTACAAAGATATGGAGGTATGTGGGAGCTGGAGGAAGTTGCAAAAACAGGGAGGGTTGTATGGGCTGGAAGAGGTTTCATGTGGATGGATGTAAGGGCTGGAGGATGATGCAGAGATAGTGAGAGTGGTAGGGGCTGGAGGAGGTTACAGAGATATGGAGGTATGTAGGAGGTGAGGAGGATACAAAGAAAGGAAGTTGTGTAGGAGGTGGAGGAGATTACAGAGATAGGGAGGTATGTAGGGGCTGGAGGAGGTTACAGAGATATGGAGGTGTGTAGGGCTGGAGGTTTACAGAGATAGGGAGATATGTAGGGGCTGAAGGAAGTTACAGAGACATAGATGTACGTAAGGGTTGAAGGAGTTTTACAGAGATAGGGGGTGTATAGGGGCTAAAGGAGTTTACAGAGATATGGAGGTGTGTAGGGACTGGAGGAGGTTACAAAGAGGGAGATGTGTAGGAGCTCGAAGAGGTTGCAGTGGTGAGTTGTGTGGGGGCTGGAGGGGATTGCAGAGATAGGGAGGTTGTAGGGCTGGAGGGGATTGCAGAGATAAGGAGGTTGTAGGGAATGGAAGTGTTTTATAGAGATAGGGAGGTGTGTAGGTGCTGTTGGAATTACAGAGATAGGGGAGGTATTTAGGGGCTGGTGGAAGTTGTAGAGAGAAGGAGAGTTTTATGAAATGGAAGGTGTTTACAGAGCTAGGGAGAGAAAAAACAAGTTTATTTATTCATCACAAGTAAGGCTTACATTAACACTGCAATGAAGTTACTGTGAAAATTCCCTAGTCACCACACTCTGGCATCTGTTTGGGTCAATGCATCTAACTCGCACGTCTTTCAGACTGCGGGAGGAAACCCATGCAGACACAGGGAGAACATGTAAACTCCACACAGACAGTGACCCAAGCTGGGAATTGAATGCAGGTCCCTGGCGCTGTGAGGCAGCAGTGCCCCAAATGGCAGGGGCTGGAGGAGTTTACAAAGATTTGAAGGTGTGCAGGGGCTGAAGGCAGTCACAGAGATAGGGAGGTGTGTGCAGGCTGGAGGAGGTTATAGAGATAGGAAGGGCTGTAGGGGCTGGAGGAAGTATAGAGACAGAGAGGGGTGTGCAGGCTGGAGGAGGTTCTAGAGACAGGGAAAGCTGCAGGGGCTCCATATCACGATATGGAGGTGTGTAGTGACTGGAGGAAGTTATAGAGATACAGAGAGTTGTGGGGGCTGGAGAAGGTTACAGAATTATGAGGTGTTTAGTGACTGGAGGAGGCTATAGAAATAGGGAGGGTTGTAGGGGCTGGAGGAGTTTACAGTGATATGGAGGGTCTGTAGAGGCTGCAGGAGATTACAGAGATAAGGACAGTTGCAGAGGCTGGAGGAGGTTACAGCAATAGGGAGGTGTGTAGTGACTGGAGGAGGTGATTTAGATAGGGACGGTTGTAAGGGCTGGGAAGGTTGCAGAGATATGGAGGCGTGTATTGACTGGAGGAAGTTATAGAGATAGGGAGGTGTATAGTGACTGGAGGAGGTGACAGATAGGGAGGGTTGTAGGGGTTGGAGGAGTTTACAGTGATATGGAAGTGTGTAGTGACTGGAGGAGGTGACAGAGATAGGGAGGGCAGTAGAGGCAGGAGGAGTTTACAGTGATATGGAGGTGTGTAGGGACTGGAGGAGGTTACAGAGATAGGGAGGACAGTAGAGGCAGGAGGAGTTTACAGAGATAGGAAGGGTGGTAGGGGCTGGAGAAGGTTACAGAGATAGGAAGGGTGGTAGGGGCTGGAGAAGGTTACAGAGATAGGAAGGGTGGTAGGGGCTGGAGAAGGTTACAGAGGTACAGAGGGTAGTAGGAGCTGGAGGAAGTTGCAGAGATAGGGAGGATAACAGGGGCTGGAGGAGGCTGCAGAGATAGGGAGGGCTGTAGGGACTGGAGAAGGTTATGGATGTTTAACCCATTCACGCGTGAGATTGCATAAAAATGGATAAAATTGGCCGGAGTGGCCCAATATATTCCTGTGGGGGAGTGAAGAGAAAGGTGGGTGTGTACTGGACAGCCCATCCCATTTACACCATCACCATCAGCTAAAGCCCTCAAGGCAACGACCTTTATTACATTACAAGCTTAATTTGCCATCCCAGGTGAATGTGCAGCAAAAGGTAGAAACAAAGATGGCAGTGAGAGCATTTAAAAATATATGCATATATATGTGTATTTTTATCACAAATTGGAGCGCCCTTTAAAGATGGCATCCTGATCTCTGTGTATCAGGCCCTACCCTGCCCTAAACAGAATGACAGGGAAAACCACCCTCATGCTCCCCACAACCATCCAGAAACAGTGTGCTAAAGTGCTAAAGTCTGTAGCGAAAACTCAGCTGTGCTGCTGGAGAGCTACATGCTGATCTTCCCACCTCAGCCAGCACGCCACCCAATATCTTCAGTGTTTTGTAGATTTGAAGCCATCAGTTGTCTTGAACTAGCTTGTGTAGCTGTGAGAATCCAGTACGCCTGACTAGATGCAGTGATTTTATATATAGATACAGAGAGCTGTATCAACGCCCTGTATTTATATAATAACCCTGGAAAGTGTCACAGGGTGCTTAGCAGCAAGTCAGACCAATACTAACAGCAAGTCTCGGAAGGAGACATTCAGACAGCTGATCAGAACCTTAGTAAAGAGATAGATGGAGCAGCACCTTAGGAGGCAGGAGAGCTGGAAAGGTTAGTGGTAATGTCGCTGGATTAGTAAACCAGAGGCCCAGGTCTGACAGCACCTTTCAAACCAGTGACCACTACCACCTAAAAGGCAGCAGGGAGCACCACCACCAGCTGCCTCCAAGCCCACACATCATCCTGACTTGGAAAAAAATCATCATTCCTTCATTGACTCTGGGTCATAACCCTTGGACTTCCTTCCCTAACAGCACTGTGGGTGTACCTATGCCACGTGGAGACAGTGGTTCAGTAAGGCAGCTCACTACCACCTTCTCAAGGGCAATTAATGGCCCAGCCAGCGATGTCCACATCTCATGAACAAATATTTTTTTAAAATGAGAGCTGATAGAATTGAAATTCAGTTAATAAATCGGAAATTAAAGCATGTTCAGTAATGGTAAACCATTTAGGGAAGGAAATCTGCCATCCTTACCTGGTCTGGCCTACATGTGGCTCCAAATCTTCAAAAATGTAGTTGACTCTTAACAGTCCCCTGAATTGGCCCAGCAAGCCACTGAGTTCAAGGGCAGTTAGGGATGGACAATAAACGATGGCCTCACCAGCAATGCCCACATCTCATGAAAAAAAGCAGAGAAAAATAAAATTCTGTCAAGCAAGTTGGGACACTATAAGGAAGTGAAAGGTGCTGAATAAGTGCAAGTCACTAATGAAGCTGTACTGGAGCTCAGTCACTCTCATTTTCTGACAGGAATATTACCAAGGTTCACTCCCAAACAACATCAGTTATAGAAATGGCTCCGGTGGTAACAACCGAACTCATTACCTGAGGGATTGAATAGACAGACACTTAGTTGGCTTTGGAAATATCTAATCTTGCGGTTTAATGTTTGACCGTTTCCCTGACTGAGTGACTCAGCGGAACTCGGTAACAGATTTACAGGTCTGAAATGTAGTCCTGTGCCTTGTTATTCAATAACTAGGGATTAACAAATAGGAATGCCCATCAGCTTTCAGACATTGCCAATCCATCAGCTGAGCTGTTTTTTGCAACAAGAGAAATGAAGCAAGGGTCAGAACTGACGGATTTTCGTCAACACAATTTCATTTCTCAGATTGCAAGAACAAAGGGCGTGAATCCCTATCCTCGCCTTCGACATACTAAATGAGCCCCAGTTTTATCATGGGGTTCATTACAGTGGGCCCAAGTAGCTTGCTTTTAATGGTAGACTTGATGCCTGACTGTATGGGAACATAAGAAATGGGAGAAGGAATAAGCTATACAATGGCATAGTAGTTAGCACTGCTGTTTCACAGTGCCAGGGACCCGGGTTCAATTCCCAGCTTGGATCACTGTCTGTGTGGAGTTTGCATGTTCTCCTCGTGTCTGCGTGGGTTTCCTCTGGGTGCTCTGTTTTCCTCCCACAGTCTGAAAGCCGTGCTGGATAGGTGCATTGGCCATGTTAAATTCTCCCTCACTGTACCCGAACAGGCACTGGAGTGTGGCGACTAACTTCATTGCAACCTATTTACAACACTAATAAATAAACTTTAAGCGGACAGTCCAATGGTTCAGCCACTTCAACTTGCGTCCAATTCTGCATTTTCGGAAGGTTGCGAAGGCTTTAGAGAGAGTGCAGAAAGGATTCACGGGAATGGTTCCAGGGATGATGGAATTCTGTTATATGAGGATGGATTGGAGAAGCTGGGATTGCTCCCTAGGAGAAGAGGTTGAGGGGAGAGTTGATGGTGTTCAAAACCATGAGGGATCTGGACAGAGTAGTTAGGAAGAACCTGTTGCCATTGGGGGAAGGATTGAGAATGAGAGGATGTCAGTTGAACAGGAATGACACAAACACCAGAGGGATTGGAGAAAAAGCTGGTTTCACAGTCAATGGATAGGATCCTAATACACTGCCTGAGGGTGTGGGGGAGGCAGATTTAATCCTGACTTTCCAAAGGAAATTGGCTGATTATCTCCAGAGAGAACATTTGCAGGGCGACTGGGAAAATGCAGGAGATGGAACTAGCTGATGCTGAGAGCTGTCAAGGACACAGCAGGCAGAATGGCCTCCTTCTGTGTGACAACTGCTCAGTGATTCCAAGCAGCTCCTCAGGCCTGCTCTTCTTCTAACTGATCTTCTGCCTCAAACTCCACCTTCCTGCAGAACGCCCCATGTGTTAAACACATTTGTGTTCACACGTACCTCTGCAAACCTTCTTCTTGTCCTGCCTACTTCCATCACGCTGTTCTTGCCAAATCAAGAACAAAGAAAAGTCCAGCACAGGAACAGGCCCTTCGGCCCTCCAAGCCTGTGCCGCTCATGATGCCCTAACTAAACTGAAACAAAACCTTCTGCCCTTACTCGGTCTGTATCCCTCTATTCTCTCTGTGTCCATCCAGATGCCTCTTAAATGTTGCTAATGTGCTTCCTTCCACCACCTCCTCTATCAGCGCGTTCCAGGCCCCCACCACTCTCTGTGTGAAAATCTTCCCCCGTACATCTCCCTTAAACTTTCCCCCTCTCACCCTGAACCTGTGCCCCCTTGTAACTGACACTTCCACCCTGGGAAAAAGCCTCTGACTATCCACCCTGTCTGTGCCTCTCATCATTCTGTACACCTCTATCAGGTCTCCCCTCAGCCTCCGTCTTTCCTCTGAAAACAATTCTAGTTTGTTCAACCTCTCCTCATAGTCAACACCCTTGAGATCAGGGAACATCCTGCTGAACCTTCTTTGCATTCTCTCCAAAACTTCCACGTCCTTCTGGTAATGTGGTGACCAGAACTGCACGCAATACTCCAAATAAACCTATTAATTTTTCTTGGGGAAACTGCCAGTGTCAGTAGCATTTGTTTCTCATTCAGCTGAGGGACTTGACTTCTCCGAGGCAGGATATATATTCTCCTGCGGTGATGTGGGCGTGGGGGGTGGGGGTTCTGCAGCATATTCTCCTGGATGATATGGGGGGGAGGAGAATATTTTTGTGAAGAGTCATCTGCAACCCATTTGCCATGACCGCCCCACCCATAATCCCCACACCCAGCCCCAACATGCAAATTTTCCAACACACTCCAGTAATGCCCCCTTGCTACCACGCCCTTGCTCATCTCCCCCGCCCTCTGTCACCCCCCCCGCCCTCTGTCACACCCCCGCCCTCTGTCACACCCCCCGCCCTCTGTCACACCCCCTGCCCTCTGTCACACCCCCCCGCCCTCTATCACACCCCCCCGCCCTCTGTCACACCCCCCGCCCTCTGTCACACCCCCCGCCCTCTATCACACCCCCCCGCCCTCTGTCACACCCCCGCCCTCTGTCACAACCCCCGCCCTCTGTCACACCCCCCACCCTCTGTCACACCCCCCACCCTCTGTCTCACCCCCCCGCCCTCTGTCACACCCCCCGCCCTCTGTCACCCCCCCACACCCTCTGTCACACCCCCCACACCCTCTGTCACACCCCCCACCCTCTGTCACACCCCCCGGCCTCTGTCACACCCCCCCCGCCCTCCGTCACACCCCCCGCCCTCTGTCACACCCCCTGCCCTCTGTCACCCCCCCCCACCCTCTGTCACCCCCCCCCCCCCCGCCCTCTGACACACCCCCCCGCCCTCTATCATTTCCCAATCCACAGTCGCTCTGTGTTAAGCCTGCACTCACTGCCCAATTAGCAGTTGATTGAGGAACTATCTCCAGCAGAGTTGAAGCTGACTGTTACAGTCCGCTGGGGCTCAGAGTAACACAGACTGATTTTATATTGAACAGATTTACAAGGCAAGAGACCAGGAGCAGACGTGACAGAAACCTCAGAAACTTCTCCTGTGCCACCGAGTCCACAGGCCCTCCCCACCCTCGAGAAACCCGAGCAGGCGGCAAAGTTGCCCTCCGAGGACCGGAAGGAGGTGCTCCAGCAGAGCTCTAGGGTAACGGCGGAGGAAGGGAGCCTGGGCGCTACACAGGATCAGCGGAGCGGCAGTCCGGCCCAGTCAGCCGCAAGGACAGAGGCCTGCAGTTTGGAGCCTGTGGGGTCATCCCCTGACGGTCAGCCAGGAGTCACAGCGGAAAGCAGCTCCCGGCTCGAGGGAGCGAGGGCCGAACAGGCTCCTTTACGGACGGCTAAAGAGCCCACTGTACCGAAAGCGTCGGCGGACAACAAGAGTACCTCACCGAGCACCGTGCAGCCCGCCACGGACCAGGATGCTTCATCCGATGAACTCAGCAGCAAGCTCCGCTCGCAGAGGCTGGACTCTTCCTCCTCCTCAAGTGAGACCAATGCGCTAAGCCCCGGTGTTGCCCCCGTGCCGGCGGTTAAACTGCCCTCGCCAAGGCCCGTTCTGCCGACCTTCACCGCCAAGGAGGGCAGCATTGGCACCAGCATGACCCTGCCCAAGGTGCGGACTCCGTTGGTGCCGAGGGACAGCATCCAGCTGGCGAAGAAACACTACAGCCAGCCGCAGCCCGGTGTGGAGAGGTTCAACCACATCGTCTGTATCGACATCTGCTCCCTCAAGCCCGTGGCGTTCCCACGGCAACCCGTCCAGGTCCAGGAGACGGACATCGATGACGTTCCCGAGCAGATGGAAACTGAAGAGTGTGATGCCTGTCCCAAACAGGAGCTCTGCTCTCCATCGCCAGCCCTGTCGAAAGAGGAGGCGCTGGATCCTGAAAACACCAACCGTGTCTCGATCAGCAAACCTCCACCACCACCCTTACATCGCTTCCCCTCATGGGTAAGATTAAACATTTCCCACACAACGTTCCGAATCAGTCTCCCCGTGGATCCAGCCGTCTCGATGTAACAACCCTCAGGCCTGCGCCTACCTCCCAGCTTTCCTTTTTATTCAAACAATTCATCAAAATGTATCCAACATACAGTATAACTTCATAACAATAAATTGTGAAATCACAAACTAGGATAGACATAATACAACAGCAAACAACTCCCTTCCAATAGGAATGGAATCCGCTGTAAGTTATCTATAACCTTCCGGGGCTTCACCTTCTTGGGCAAGGCCTCCCGGGGCAAGGCCTCCCTGGGCTAAACCTGCTGGGGTTAGGCCTCCCGGGGCTAGCCTTTTCGGGGCTAAGCCTTTTGGGGCTCGGCCTCCCGGGGCTAGGCTTTTCGAGGCTAAGCCTTCTGGGGCTAGGCCTCCCGGGGCTAGGTCTCCCGGGGCTAGGTCTTTTGGGGCTAGGCATTCTGGGGCTGCGCCTCCCGGGGCTAGGTCTTCCAGAGTTTTGAGTCCCAGGGCTAAGCCTTCCAGGGCTAGACCTTCTGGGGCTAGGCCTTCCTCGGCTATGCCTTCCATGGTTTTGCCTCCCAGGGCTCGGCCTTCTTGGGCTATACCTTCTGAGACTATGCCTTCCAGAGTTTTGCCTCCCGAGACTAGGCCTTCCAGGGCTATGGCACATGTCCCTCCCAAGGATTTAATTTTTTCACTCTTTCACTGGATGCAGGTGTCATTTGCTGGGCCATCATTGATTGTCCCTTCCAAAGATTAAGGGAGCAGAATCCCCTCCCCTCTACCCCAGTATAATGGGGCTTCCCACCCCAGTGTAACAGCATGCTCTCTCTCTCATCTCCTGTTTAATAGGGCTTTCCCTCCCCCAGTTCCCCTCCCCCAGTATCCAGGGTTGTGAGGGTGGCGGAGTGAGGGAGGGTTGGGTGGGACAGTGTCAGCGGGAGAGTGGAGGCAGTGGGGTGAGAGTTGGAGGGACTGGGGGATGAAGGGTTAATATAGTATTTGACTTCTGGATTATGCAGACATTCAGTTCCAATGCATCCACTTTGTGGTTTAATAGAGGTCGGTTTATGTTTTTTTACTCCATTCTTAAAGTTACAAAGCCATTTCTCAGAGTGGATCCGGCAAAGCCAAATCCATTCCCCGCTTACTCCAAAAACCAAATTCAAATTCCAATTGAATCCAATTCAAGGTCCCCACAGAGAGACAAACAAGATCCAAGCTGACAAGATGAGGCATTGCACCTACGTTGGGCTTCATCTGATGCTTGATCTTAGCTACAAAGCTGCATGCCTTCAAGTAAACCATTCTTCTGGCCTTAATCAGTACATTAATTAGTAAATATCACCACATCTACTGTCTTGTATGGACAGCAAATAAGTATTTTTGTTATTCATTTATGGGATATAGGTGTTGCTGTCTAGGCCAGCATTTATTGCCCATCCCTAATTGCCTTTGAGAAGGTGGTGATAAGCGGCCTTCTTGAATGACTCCAGTCCATATGGTGTGGGTACACCCGCGGTGCTGTTAGGGAGGGCGTTCTAGGATTCTGACAGAGACAGTGGAGGAACAGTATCCAAGTCAGGATGGTGAGTGCCTTGGAGGGGAACCTCCAGGTGGTGGTGTGCCCAGATACTGGCTGCTGTCCTTGCCTTAGACGGTGGAGGTTATGAATTTGAAAAGTGCTGTCAAAGAACTCTTAGTGAATTGCTGCAGTGCATCTTGTAAGTGGTACACACCACTGCTGCTGTGTGTTGGGGGTGGAGGGAGTGAATGTTTGTAGGTGGTACACACCACTGCTGCTGTGTGTTGGGGGTGGAGGGAGTGAATGTTTGTAGATGGGGTGCCAATCCTGCTTTGTCCTGGATGATGTCGAGCTCCTTGAGTGTTGTTGGAACCGCACTCTTCCAGGCAACTGGAGAGCATTCCATCACACTCCTGACTTGTGCCTTGTAGATGATGGAAAGGCTTCGGAAGTCAGGAGGGGAGTTATTTTTTTCCTGGGTTTTGGAAATGTAGCACCTGAAAGGAGGTGAGACTAAATGAATGGAGGAGACAACTTTTTACTTCTATTCCTTTCATGGGATGTGGGCATCGCTGGCAAGGGCAACATTTGTTGAGCATCCCTAATTGATCTAGAGTGGTTCACTTGATCATTTCAGAGGTCAGTTAGGCGTCAACCACATTGCTGTGGGTCTGGAGTCACATATAGGCCTGACCGGCTAAGGATCCTTACCTGGTCAGGCTTACCTGTGACTCCAGACCCACTAGAGAGGGGTGGTGAGGGATTGGGATTGGACTGGGAGAAGTAGTCCTGTTCCTGCTGCAGGAGAGATGGTGACCTGGTGCTAATATTACTGGACTAGTAATTCAGAGGAATGCTTTGGGACGTGGGTTCAAATCCCACCACAGCAGCTGGTGAAATTTAAATATAATTAAATTAAAAACTAGTCTAAGTAAAGGTGACCATGAAACCATTGTTGTAAAAAAAAGTCTGGTTCACTAATGTCCTTTAGGGAAGGAAATCTGCCGTCCTTACCTGGTCTGGCCTACACGTGACTCCAGATCCACAGCAATTTGCTTAACTCTGACCTCTGAAATGGCCCAGCAAGCCACTCAGTTCAAGGCCAATTAGGGAATACAGGGTGGCACGATGACACAGTGATGAGCACTGCTGTCTCACAGCCCCAGAGACCTGGGTTCAATTCCCAGCTCGGGTCACTGTCTGTGTGAAGCCTCCATATTCTCCCCATCTCCTCGGTTTCCTCCCAGAGTCGGAAAGGCGTGTTGGTTAGGTGAACTGGCCATGCTAAATTCCCCCTCAGTGTACCCGAACGGGTGTCAGAGTGTGGCGACTAGGGGATTTTCACAGTAACTTCATTGCAGTGTTAATGTAAGCCTACTTCTACCACTAATAAACTTTACAGTGTGGTTGACTCTGAACTGCCCTCTGAAATAGCCTCAAACCACTCAGTTCAAGAGCAATTTTGGGATAGACAACAAATGCCAACCTTGCCCATGAAAGAATGAAGATTTTTTTAAAAAAGGATCATCATGGGTGAACAGTGAGCATCTGCTATCACATTGTGAGTTGGCATCTTGACCTATCTGGTACATGGTTGGGTCAGCACCCTTAAACTGAGCTGTTCACTCTCCCAGATCCTCCAGCCAGCCAGGGGGCAGACCCACCTTCCTCAAGAGTGTACCTGACCAGCTCCTGACCAGAACTTCCCCCCCTTCCTCCCCCATTCACCCCAGGAGCACTGCCTGGAGTTGCCACGGAAACACACTAGGTGATTATGCGGTTCCCGCCTTGAGGAGATGGTTAGCTGATTCCTCAAACACAGGCAGCTTTTTTGTTAACCAAAACACAGGAAGGCACCAATTACTGGGATTACATATCTGAGCTTCCTTGGGAAACTGACTCATGGTGTACGTGGCTTCAGTCTATAAGTACTGTCTATCGGATGGCTGTTCTATATGTGGAATCGTTTAAGTATGGGCTGCGTTTTCCACAGCTGGATGCTTCACTTTGACTGGTCAAATTGGCCCACTGCCATTTAACAGCCCTTGGGTTTTAATTGGTTAAATCCGGGTGTCCACCTCCATCGCCTGGCCACCAGACCGTCACTGAGTGACCCAGACACTTGGCCCTGGCCTCCACAGCCTCCAGACCAATACCTGTGGAGCTGGCAAGTAGGTGTACACCATTGCCATGGCAACCAATCCTTTTACAAGCCCAGGGATGGGGTGGGGTGGGGTGGGGAGGGCCGGGGGTGGGGTGGGGTGGGGGGGGGTGGAGGGGAGAGGGGGGTGACAAAGTGGCAAAATGCAGTCCTATTTAGCAGAGCAAATAGTTGAACAGATCTTATTCATCATGAATCACATGTGACCATGTAGGAACTACAGCACAGAAACAGGCCATTCAGCTCCCTGTCAGTGCTCAAGCTGCATTTGAGTCACCCCCCCCCCCCCCCCCCCACCCCTCGCTATCCAATTCGACCAGCATATCCTTCCACCCCTTTCTCCCTCGTCTTTATCCAGCTTCCCTGAAGTACATCAACTCCATTCCCGGTGGTAGCAACTCCCACATTCCACCCACTCTCTGGGTGACAGCGTTTCTCCCGGATTTCCGATTGGATTTGTTAGTGATTATCTTATATTCATCACTCCTACTTTTGGCTCCTTCACATGTGAAAGCATCTCTACATCTACCCAATCAATACTTGATAAATAGAAACATCTCTATCAGGCCATCTCTTAGTCTTATCTGCAGATACCATACCCCCAGCCTGTTTAGGTCACCCTGATATCAATATTCTGACTTCAATCTTCATTTGCTCTGCCCACTTTCGACATTCCAGAATTAAACTGTGTCCATTGTACGCGTGTGTGTGTATATGTGTTTGTGTGTATATGTGTTTGTGTGTGTGTACGTGCTTGTGTGTGTGTGTGTACATGCTCGTGTGTGTGTACGTGCTTGTGTGTGTATGTGTTTGTGTGTGTGTGTGTACGTGCTCGTGTGTGTGTACGTGCTTGTGTGTGTATGTGTTTGTGTGTGTGTGTACGTGCTCGTGTGTGTGTACGTGCTTGTGTGTGTGTGTTTGTGTATGAGTGTGTACGTGCTTGTGTGCATGTGCGTGCTTGTATGTGTGTGCATGTTTGTGTGTGTGTACGTATTTGTGTGTGTGTGCACGTATTTGTGTGTGTGTGCGTGCTTGTGTGTGTGTACGTGTTTGTGTGTGTGTGTGTGTGCTTGTGTGTGTGTCTGTAATCCCTAAAAATAATCCAACAGAAATGCCCTGTATCTTGACCTCTTTGCAGTCTTTGACACAGTCAGTTACATCACCCTCGTTGAATGCCTCTCCTCCAGTGTCCAGCTCAGCACAAACCCCAGCTCTGTCTTTCTTAAGCTCTTTTAACCATTCAGTTATTGTTTCTCATGGGCAACACACAGGGAGGCCATGCAGCCCATCGTGTGTGCTGGCTATTTCCAACTAGCCCAATTCCCCCACTCTTTATCCATTGTGCAGTTCATTATTTCCCTTTTGGAGGTTGGGAGACGGTCAGACCACACACGGGGCTATTCCTGTAACCCTCCCGGGAACCCAGAATCCCTGTCCCAAGGGGAGACAGTGGGAGCGGAGCACAAGGTGAAATTTAAAGGAAGATCTCCACCAGGAATAACCAACGTGGAAAACCTGACCAGTAGCAATCCTCCGAGGGATAGGCAGACGGATATCTTATTCTCCATGGTGTGGGTGTCACTGCATGGCTGCTCCTGGTTAGTGTCTGGGTTAAAGAAAGGAATACATTTACTCAGCAACTTTCACAACCTCAGGAAGTCCCAAAATTCATTGCAACCCGATGAGGTGTTGTAGCGCAGGAAATGCAGCAACCAGTCCGCGCACAGCAAGATTCCACACACTCTGATCAGGCTGAGGTTACCTGTTCCAGCCCATGTCAGCTAAGGGATAAATAATGGCCACGACTGCGAGGAGAACACTTCCTGCTTTTCTTCAAAGTCACTCCATGGGACAGGGCCTCAATTTAAAGTCTCATCTGAAAAACGCGCCTCTGACAGTGCAGCACTCCCTCCGCGCTGGCCCACGTTTTGTGCTCAAGTCCTGGGGTGGGGCTTGAACCCACAATCTTCTGACTCAGGAGAAGGTGTGCCGCGGTGAGTGAGACTCCCCCCTCCAGGTTAAATAGTTATACTTCTCTGCCCCTTATTCAAACGGGGATTGTGTTTTGAGATGAGTGGTGTGAGCTTTGTACTCAGGGACTGGCCCCCAAATGAGTCTCTCCCTTGTCTTTACAGGAGGGTCGGATCTATGCCCTGGCCAAGTCTGGCATGAGGATGTCGGAGGTGACCTTCGGAAGCAGCTCCTCTAAGAGACGTAAGTGTAGCTGTTTGAGGGGCGCCATCCCTCAACTGCAGGCCCGGATGGCTATGTAGCTCTCAGATGGTGGGTATGAGGCAGAATCATTCAGTCAGTGCTCGGCTGGTGAGGCTCCATACCCTACCCAGCACAGAGGGAACACCAGGAAACCCATCACCTCAACTGATTGTGAGGCCTCTTCACTTGGTATAGTTATAGGAAAGACTTGCCTTTCTGTGGCATCTTTTCCAACTTGAAGATATTACAACCAATTAAATACTTTTGAAGTGTAGTCATTGGAAGGCAACACTTAGTTGGTGCATAGCAAGATCCCATAAGCAGCGTTAAGAGAACAATAATCGGTTTTATGTGCTGGCGGTGGATAAATATTATCCAGGACAGAGGAGAAACTTCCTTGCACTCGAACTATAAAATCTATAAAATCTTTCTACATCCACCTGAGAGGCCCTCGATTTAACCTCACAGCTCAAAGGTAGCATCTCTCTCACTGCAGCGCTCCCTCAGTGCAGCACTCCCTCAGTGCAGCGCTCTCTCAGTGCAGCGCTCCCTCAGTGCAGCGCTCTCTCAGTGCAGCGCTCCCTCAGTGCAGCACTCCCTCAGTGCAGCGGTCCCTCAGTGCCGCGCTCTCTCAGTGCCGTGCTCCCTCAGTGCAGCGCTCCCTCAGTGCCGCGCTCCCTCAGTGCAGCGCTCCCTCAGTGCAGCACTCCCTCAGTGCAGCGCTCCCTCAGTGCCGCGCTCTCTCAGTGCCGTGCTCCCTCAGTGCAGCGCTCCCTCAGTGCCGTGTTCCCTCAGTGCAGCGCTCCCTCAGTGCAGCACTCCCTCAGTGCAGCGCTCCCTCAGTGCCGCGCTCCCTCAGTGCCGCGCTCTCTCAGTGCCGCGCTCCCTCAGTGCAGCGCTCCCTCAGTGCCGCGCTCCCTCAGTGCAGCGCTCCCTCAGTGCAGCGCTCCCTCAGTGCCGCGCTCCCTCAGTGCAGCGCTCCCTCAGTGCCGCGCTCCCTCAGTGCAGCGCTCCCTCAGTGCCGCGCTCCCTCAGTGCAGCGCTCCCTCAGTGCAGCACTCCCTCAGTGCCGCGCTCCCTCTGTGCAGCGCTCCCTCAGTGCAGCGCTCTCTCAGTGCCGTGCTCCCTCAGTGCAGCGCTCCCTCAGTGCAGCGCTCCCTCAGTGCAGCGCTCTCTCAGTGCCGCGCTCTCTCAGTGCAGCGCTCCCTCAGTGCAGCGCTCTCTCAGTGCCGCGCTCCCTCAGTGCCGCGTTCTCTCAGTGCAGCGCTCTCTCAGTGCCGCGTTCTCTCAGTGCCGCGCTCTCTCAGTGCCGCGCTCCCTCAGTGCAGCGCTCTCTCAGTGCAGCGCTCTCTCAGTGCCGCGTTCTCTCAGTGCCGCGCTCTCTCAGTGCCGCGTTCTCTCAGTGCAGCGCTCTCTCAGTGCAGCGCTCTCTCAGTGCCGCGTTCTCTCAGTGCCGCGCTCTCTCAGTGCCGCGCTCCCTCAGTGCAGCGCTCTCTCAGTGCAGCGCTCTCTCAGTGCAGCGCTCTCTCAGTGCTGCACTCCCTCAGTGCAGCGCTCCCTCAGTGCAGCGCTCCCTCAGTGCAGCGCTCTCTCAGTGCTGCACTCCCTCAGTGCCGTGCTTCCTCAGTGCTGCGCTCTCTCAGTGCCGCGCTCCCTCAGTGCTGTGCTCTCTCAGTGCAGCGCTCTCTCAGTGCTGTACTCCCTCAGTGCGCCGCTCCCTCAGTGCAGCGCTCCCTCAGTGCAGCGCTCCCTCAGTGCAGCGCTCCCACAGTGCAGCGCTCTCTCAGTGCCGTGCTTCCTCAGTGCAGCGCTCTCTCAGTGCTGCACTCCCTCAGTGCAGCGCTCCCTCAGTGCAGCGCTCCCTCAGTGCAGCGCTCCCTCAGTGCAGCGCTCTCTCAGTGCTGCACTCCCTCAGTGCAGCGCTCTCTCAGTGCCGTGCTCCCTCAGTGCCGTGCTCTCTCAGTGCAGCGCTCTCTCAGTGCTGTACTCCCTCAGTGCGCCGCTCCCTCAGTGCAGCGCTCCCTCAGTGCAGCGCTCCCTCAGTGCCGCGCTCCCTCAGTGCAGCGCTCCCTCAGTGCAGCACTCTCTCAGTGCAGCGCTCCCTCAGTGCCGTGCTCCCTCAGTGCAGCGCTCTCTCAGTGCTGCCCTCCCTCAGTGCAGCGCTCCCTCAGTGCAGTGCTCCCTCAGTGCAGCGCTCTCTCAGTGCTGCACTCCCTCAGTGCAGCGTTCTCTCAGTGCTGCACTCCCTCAGTGCAGCGCTCCCTCAGTGCAGCGCTCCCTCAGTGCAGCGCTCCCTCAGTGCCGCGCTCCCTCAGTGCAGCGCTCCCTCAGTGCAGCGCTCTCTCAGTGCTGCACTCTCTCAGTGCCGTGCTTCCTCAGTGCTGCGCTCTCTCAGTGCCGCGCTCCCTCAGTGCCGTGCTCTCTCAGTGCAGCGCTCTCTCAGTGCTGTACTCCCTCAGTGCGCCGCTCCCTCAGTGCAGCGCTCTCTCAGTGCAGCGCTCCCTCAGTGCCGTGCTTCCTCAGTGCTGCGCTCTCTCAGTGCTGTACTCCCTCAGTGCGCCGCTCTCTCAGTGCTGCACTCCCTCAGTGCAGCGCTCTCTCAGTGCTGTACTCCCTCAGTGCGCCGCTCCCTCAGTGCTGCCCTCTCTCAGTGCAGCGCTCTCTCAGTGCTGCACTCCCTCAGTGCAGCGCTCTCTCAGTGCTGCACTTCCTCAGTGCTGCGCTCTCTCAGTGCTGTACTCCCTCAGTGCGCCGCTCTCTCAGTGCTGCACTCCCTCAGTGCAGTGCTCTGAGCTATAGTTGGTGTCTGAAGGCACATGTGACATGCTGTGGGCTGATGACGATGTGGATGGCACAGTGGCGCATTAGTTAGCAATGCTGCCTCACAGCGCCAGGGACCCAAATTCGATTCCCATCTTGGGTCTCTCTCTATGTGGAGCCTGCACGTTCTCCCCATGTCTGCATGGGTTTCCTTTGGGTGCTTTGGTTTCCTCCCACAGTCCGAAAGATGTGCTGGTTAGATAGATTGGCCATGTTAAATTCTCCCTCAGTGTCCCAAGATGTCTAGGTTTGGTGGATTATTGATGGTAAATGTCCAAAGTTACGGGGATAGGGCAGTAGGTGGGCCTTGGTAAGATGCTCTTTTGGAGAGTCAGTGCAGACTCAATGGGCCGAATGGCTTCCTTCTGCACTGTAGTGATTCTATGATCCTGCTGGTGGATAGAGTCATAGAGGTTTACAGCGGGGAAACAGGCCCTTCGGCCCAACTTGTCCATGCTGCCCTTTCTTTTACTACTAAGCTAATCCCAATTGCCCATGTTTGGCCCATATCCCTCTATACCCATCTTACCCATGTAACTGTCTAAATGCTTTTTTAAAGACAAAATTGTACCTGCCTCTACTACTCCCTCTGGCAGCTTGTTCCAGACACTCACCACCCTCTGTGTGAAAAAAATTGTCCCTCTGGACACGTTTCTATCTCTCCCCTCTCACCTTAAGCCTATGACCTCCAGTTTTAGTCTCCCCTACCTTTGGGAAAAGATATTGACTATCTAGCTGATCTGTACCCCTCATTATTTTATAGACCTCTATAAGATTACCTCTAAGCCTCCTACGCTCCGGGGAAAAAAGTCCCAGTCTATCCAACCTCTCCTTATAATTCAAACCATCAAGTATCCTAGTAAATCCTAGGTTGTAGCATGCTTACTAAATGTATGCACGTGAACAGAATACTTCCCTCAGTAAATTGTCGCCGGGCTTAGTGCCCACCCCACGCGAGTTTACATCAGGCCTGAGGCCTGGGGTTGCCAACCCACCAGGATGGTCCCGGAGTCTTCAGGAGATTGAAGATTAATTTCCTGGGCGTGGAGAGAAAGATCCAGCAGAGAAACCATACCGGATGTTTTACTTTTACTCTCATTCTCTTCGAACATTGTTGTTGCTTGTTATTTATTGAGATAATGCAGACAGTAATGGAGAGCAGGAGGGCCAGGGGACGGTGTGTTGTCACGTGACAAAACCTTCAGGAATCCGTCTGACCAGAGTTGGTGAATTCAGCGAGGCCTCTTTTGAGTGGAGTTGCTTTGTGCAGAGTGGGTGGCCCCTCCGGGCATCCGGCTGGGACGCCTGGTTTTGACGGTGGGGGGGGGTCCTTCCTTACTTGTCCACTTGTGAGGTCAACAAGAAGCCTCTTGCAGTTGGCCGCACAGGGTGTTGACTCCTGCGCAGCCGACCCTGGGAAACCCTGCAGCTTAGCCAACAGGAGCAGCAGCGGTCCCCAGCGCCGTCCCTGCGCTTCACATCCCAGATAAAAGGAAGAGCTTTCCCCTGTAATTAAGCCTAAGGAATGTGGGCTGTGTTTACTGGTAAATCCTCACAAACTCCACTTCAAAGCCTGGAACCAACAGAAGGCACGAAGGCAGATCTGACGAGGAATCAAAGAGACAGCAGGGGAAGATGAATGCTAGGCCTTGGCAGAGATGAGCCTGTTTTCATCAGATTTAACTAGTGTCTCGTGGCCATTTTTGGACTGGCTATCTCCTTACACTCTCTGACCCCTTCACAGCCGAAGGCAGCAATTGCTGAACTCCCGGATTATTCTGGATGTGGGGGTGGCACGGTGGTTAGCACTGCGGCCTCACCGCGCCAGGGACCGGGGTTCAATCCCCGGCTTGGGTCACTGTGTGGAGGTTGCATGTTCGCCCCGTGTCTGCGTGGGTTTCCTCCGGGTGCTCCGGTTTCCTCCCATATTCTGAAAGGCCTGTTGATTAGGTGCATTGACCCCATCAGGCACTGGAATGTGGCGACTAAGGGAATTTCGCAGTAACTTCATTGCAGTGTTAATGTAAGCCTTACTTGTGACAATAATAAGTAAACTTTACCTCTGGTGCCCGTCTCGCTGATAAAAGAGTTTGGTGCCCACCCCTGCAGGTGTTATCCCAGATCACCTAAGATAGGGAGGGCTGATTGTAACCCTGCCCACACTCCTCACAGAAACCATGGGCAGCAGCATGGTGGCACTACTGCCTCACAGCGCCAGGGACCCAGGTTCTGTCTGTGTGGAGTTTGCACGTTCTCCTCATATCTGCGTGCGTTTCCTCCGGGAGCTCCAGTTTTCTCCCACAGCCAAAGTTGTGCGGGTCAGGTTGGTTGGCCATGCTAAATTGCCCCTTAACGTCCCGAGATGTGTAGACTAGAGGGATTAGCGGGGTAAATGTGTGGGGTTATGGGAATAGGGCCTAGGTGAGATTGTTGTTGATGCAGAGTCGATGGGCTGAATGGCCTCCCTTGCACTTTAGGGATTCTATGAATCTATGATGGATGGTTAAAAGAATGGCGATTAAAATGACCCGTGTTCCCAATCTGCCTGAGAGCTGCCCAGATCCCACTAACCGAGATTTTATCCAGGTTTTCCGAAAGCCAGCTAAGTCACCCACCCAAAGCTGGTCTGGTTCTTTGCCCAGCAGGCAGGCTGCTCCCAGGGTCACATCCAGGGCCTGGTCTGGGGTTGGGTCACATCCAGGGCCTGGTCTGAGTTTGGGATAAGAACAGTAAGAAATCTCACAACACCAGGTTAAAGACCAACAGATTTATTTGGTAGCACAAACTGTCGGAGTGTCAGTTCTTTTTCAGGTGAATCAGAAGAAGGAGTGAAAGCTCGTGGTACCAAATAAACCTGTTGGACTTTAACCTGGTGTTGTGAGACTTCTTACTGCGCTTAATTCAGTCGCATGCCGGCATCTCCACATCATTTGGGGTCAGATCCAGGGCCTGGTCTGGTCTCGGGGTCAGATCCAGGACCTGCTGTGGTCTCGGGGTCAGATCCAGGACCTGCTGTGGTCTCGGGGTCAGATCCAGGACCTGCTGTGGTCTTGGGGTCAGATCCAGGACCTGCTTGGTCTTGGGGTCAGATCCAGGATCTGCTGTGGTCTCGGGGTCAGATCTAGGACCTGCTGTGGTCTCGGGGTCAGATCCAGGATCTGCTGTGGTCTTGGGGTCAGATCCAGGATCTGCTGTGGTCTCGGGGTCAGATCCAGGACCTGGTCTGGTCCCGGGGTCACATCCAGGGCCTGGACTGATCCCAGAGCCCGGACTGATCCCAGGGCCCGGACTGATCCCAGGGCCCGATTCTCAGCCTAAGTGATAAAGGGCCTTTCACCTTGACCGTGTCTCCACTGAGCATTAACGGAAAGGTAGCGACCTCACAATGGGTCCAGAGGCCTAAAGAGTGGGAGCAATGCCTCCATTTTGAAAGGGCCCCCTGTTGGTTGTCAAAAGTGCCACCTGTTTCAATATGAAAATCAAGGTCCTGCGATGTAAATTGGAACACAATCCTGGTTTCTGGGGGGCTGCCTCTGGTTGGAACTCACTCTGACCCGGCTCAAGGGTGATAGAACCAAATAGACCCAGTAAAGGTAAGTGTTGGATTATGTTCATGGGCCTTGGAGGAGCAGGGGGCTGTAAAGTTATCGGTTGCGCCCCTCCCCCATGATCCCTTACATTGCTGGAGGTTTCCCTGGCCTGATATTTGAGGCCTTGATTTGGTGACAAGTCTGGTTGGTGCCCTGCAGTTTGCCTGCCAGAGTTAAAGTGCCTCAAATGTCTTGGCTTCAAGGGCAAGTCTCCAATTCTCCTCACTGTTAGAATATAGGGGATTGCCAGAAGTCAGATAGAATGCGGAGTGTGAGGGCTGGTTACAGTTTAGACCAGCACAGGTTAAGCTCTAAACCTTAATCCTTGTGCTAACCTTCTGCACTTTTCTCTCCAGTGTCAAACCTTCCCTCGAGTATAAGCTCTGGACCCTTCACACACCTCATTTACAAGAACGTGACCATCCCCGTCTACACCACCTTGAAAGGGGTAAGACCATAAACTGTTTTACAAAAGTATATTGACCAGGTACGGTGGCACAGCGGTTAGCACTGCTGCCTCGCAGCGTCAGGGACCTGGGTTCAATTCCCAATTTGGGTCATTGTCTGTGCAGAGTTTGCACATTCTCCCTGTGTCTGCGAGGGTTTCCTCCGAGTGCTCTGGTTTCGTCCCAGAATCCGAAGGACGTGCTGGTTAGGTGCATTGGCCATGGCAAATTCTCCCTCGGTGTACCCAAACAGGCAACTAGGGGATTTTCATTGTGAATTCATTGCAGTGTTAACGTAAGCCTCCTTGTGACACTAACAAATAAACTTTATATGACCCACAGGGAACGGAGTTAGGACTTTCCGAACCCTTCATAACCATGCCACTGGGGAGAGCTGTTCCCCTTTCATAGGAAAGGGAGGGCTGGCATTGTGGTGAAGGCAGGTTGTGCCTCAGGTTTTTGCAGCCACTTAACAGCTTCAGAATGTGGGAGTCACTGTTCCCTTCTCTACTCCAGTCCCTACCTGCAGTGCAAGCCTCCCCTTCCCCTCAGCCTCTGCAGGCCTCCCCTTCTCCTCAGCCTCTGCAGGCCTCCCCTTCCCCTCAGCCTCTGCAGGCCTCCCCTTCTCCTCAGCCTCTGCAGGCCTCCCCTTCCCCTCAGCCTCTGCAGGCCTCCCCTTCCCCTCAGGCTCTGCAGGCCTCCCCTTCCCCTCAGGCTCTGCAGGCCTCCCCTTCCCCTCAGCCTCTGCAGGCCTCCCCTTCTCCCTCAGCCTCTGCAGGCCTCCTCTTCCCCTCAGCCTCTGCAGGCCTCCTCTTCCCCTCAGCCTCTGTAGGCCTCCCCTTCCCCTCAGCCTCTGCAGGCCTCCCCTTCCCCTCAGCCTCTGTAGGCCTCCCCTTCTCCTCAGCCTCTGCAGGCCTCCCCTTCCCCCTCAGCCTCTGTAGGCCTCCCCTTCCCCTCAGGCTCTGCAGGCCTCCCCTTCTCCTCAGCCTCTACAGGCCTCCCCTTCCCCCTCAGCCTCTGCAGGCCTCCCCTTCCCCCTCAGCCTCTGCAGGCCTCCCCTTCTCCTCAGCCTCTGCAGGCCTCCCCTTCCCCCTCAGCCTCTGCAGGCCTCCCCTTCCCCCTCAGCCTCTGAATCTGGCCAGGTACCAGGCGGGAAGCAGAGAAAGAAAATTCAAATGAGGGTCCTGCCCCAAAAGCCCAGTGTCCCCTTTGTGGTCAGAAATGTGCCTCCTTGGAACTCCTTGTCCTTCCCACACCGAACGTACAGAAAACTGGTATTCCGTCTCTCAAATAGCCTGATGTTCCCCATCTCCCATAGTTTTACAATTAACGACCAAAAGTACTCAATAGAAAGTGAAGACAGCGAACAATTTGGTTTAAATTTCCATGATGATATTTCTCCCGGTTTAGCTCCTGGAGTCTCCAGGCCAATCCTGGAGTTTTAGCTCCAGGAGGCTGAGGCACAGCCTGAAGCTTTAGGCCCTCAGTGAAAGGTTGGGTCGGACATTTTTAACCCTTGTTGTTGGTCCAAAACGAATGACGGATTCTTCTCCTCCCACAGAAAGCCACACAGATCAGCAACATTCCCTTCCCGGATGAGTCCTCGGGATCTGACGACGACAGCAGCTCCCAAGCCAGTTTCCGAACATCCACCGTGGGCTCAGAGTCGAGGAAGAACAGCGGCCCTGGGAGCCCCCGAGCTGTGAAAAGAGGTAGGCAATCAGCGGGGCTGGAAACTGGAGTGGCTGGCATCAGTCCACAGTGGATAAAAGATAAAGAACCTGTCAGAACTTCCACAGAATCATAGAATCCCAACGGTGCAGAAGGAGGCCATTTGGCCCATTGAGTCTCCACCGACCACAATCCCACCCAGGCCCCATAACCCCGTGCATTTACCTCATATAATCCCCCTCACACTAAGGGGCGATTTAGTATGTCCGATTAACCTAACCCGCACGTCTTTGGATTGTGGGAGGAAACCGGAGCACCCGGAGGGAAACCCACACAGATACGGGGAGATTGTGCAAACTCCACACAGACGGTGACCAAGGCTGATTGTGTCTCTGGCACGGTGAGGCAGCGTTGCTAACCACCGTGCCACCCAAAAGCCCTTCACAGCCAACAAAATACTTCTGAAGTGTTGCAAAGTTGGAAATGCGGTCGCCAAATTGCGGGTGATCCCACTGAAGTAGCTACGGGGAAGACGATGATTTTGTGGTAATGTGACCGGCCTGGTAATCCCGAGGCCCAGGCTGCAGCGACACAAGTTCAAATCTCACCGTGGTAGAATTTAACTTCAGTGAATAGAATCTGGAATGGAAAAAGGCAGACCACTGCAGATGCGGGAATGTGAAACACGAACAGAAAATGCTGGAACTTTTCAGCGGGTCTGACAGGAGAGAGAATAGAGCCAACGTTTCGAGTCAGGGTCATCCAGGCTTGTAACGGTAGCTCCGTTCTCTCTCCGCAGCTGCTGTCAGACCTGCTGAGATTGAAAAGCTAGCTTCAGTGACATTGACCAGGAAACTATCGGCAGATGTTGTAAAAACCCATCGGGTCCTTTTGGAGTGGAAATCTGCCACCCTTACCCGGTCTGGCCTATACGTGACCCCAGAGCCACAGCAAGGTGGTTGACTCTTCAATGCCTTAAATTCATGGCAATCGAGGGGCAAACCTATAAAAGAATAGCGAAGGAAGATGATTGAAAGATTTAATAGGGTAGATGAGAGGGAAACAACTTTGTCCAGAGGGAAAGTCCAGAACCAGGGACATAGCCTTGAAATGAAAGGTTGGCAGTGAAATAGGAGTCACTCAGGGCTGGTGTCAGAGAGCACCCGTTCCTACAGAGGGCAATGGAAGTTGGAAATCTCATCCCCGTAAGGCTTTTAAGGCTGGGGAAAACTCGGTTGAAATTTTCAGGTCCAATTGCTGAATTTTTGTTGAGCAGCGATGCTGGGGAGCCTGGATTCAAGGTAGCACAATGGTTAGTACTGCTGCCTCACAGCACCAGGGACCCAGGTTCAATTCCAGCCACAAGTGACTGTCTGTGTGGAGTTTGCATGTTCTCCTCGTGTGTGCGGGGGTTTCCTCCAGGTACTCCAGTTTCCTCCCAAAGTCCGAAGATGTTGCGGGTTAGGTGGATTAGCCGTGCCAGGGATCCGGGTTCAATTCCACTGTCTGTGCAGAGTCTGCATAATCACCCCGTGTCTGTCTGGGTTTCCTCCGGCTGCTCCGGTTTCCTCCCACACTCCAAAGATGTGCGAGTTAGGGTTGATTGGCCATGGTGAATTAGTATCAGGGGATTAGCAGGGTGAATATGTGGAGGTACGGGGGATAGCACCTAGGTGGGATAGGTGTTGGTGCAGTCTCGATGGACCGAATGGCCTCCTCCTGCACTGTAAGGATTCGATAGATTCTATACTGATTCCACACTCTCCTGGCCATGAGTTCTAATCCTTTCATTAACTGCTCATCATTAAGGCCTGTGATGTGATGGAAACGGTTTATGATTGTGGGAGAAATCACCGTCTCTCTCTGTCTCTGCAGGAGTCTCGATGTCCTCGGTCAGTTCTGAAAGTGATTACGCCATCCCTCCTGACGCCTGCTCAGTGGACAGCGACTACTCGGAGCCGGAACACAAGCTCCTTCGAACCTGCTCCGTCTACTCGACAGAAAGCAACTGCAATGTGGGTGATCAGCTGATCCTTCTTCCCGTACATTAGGGCCACTGAATGAAGGATCAGGCATCAGTTTTACAACAGTGGTGGACAGTCTGCAGCCCCCAGAGCACAATGCAACCCATCTGGGTTCAGAGTGCGGCCCGTGAGACATTGCGTCGACGGTTGCCCACGCGAAGGGTTGCTACATTCTGCTGATTTCCTATTGTAGTTTTATTTCTTACCGGTGTGAAGAGAGAGAGTGCAAAGGAGGTCTTGAAGGTGTTGGCTGTGAGGAGAGGTTGAATAAACTAGGGTGTTCTCACTGGAAAAACGGAAGCTATGGGGAGACCTGATACAAAATGATGAGAGGCACAGCCAGGGTGGATAGTCAGAGGCTTTTTCCCAGGGTGGAAGTGTCAGTTACAAGGGGGCAGAGGTTCAAGGTGAGAGGGGGAAGGTTTCAGGGAGATGTACGGGGGGAGTTTTCCATGCAGAGAGGGGTGGGTCCCTGGGACGCGCTGCCAGAGGAGGTGGTGGAAGCAGGCACATTAGCAACATTTACGAGGCATCTGGATGGGTACGTGAATAGGGAGGGAATAGAGGGAGACGGACCAAGGGCAGAAGGGTTTTTTCAGTTTAGTTAGGGCATCATGATCGGCACAGGTTTGGAGGGCCGAAGGGCCTGTTCCCGTGCTGGACTTTTCTTTGTTCTTTGACCGAAATGATTCTCACATAAAGCACGGGTGGGTGAAGTGAGGCGCACGCTGATCGCTCACAACATTGACTGTGAGAGCCGTGCGCTCCCTCTGTGTCCAAAGTGTGAATATTTTTACCATTTGGAATTGATAGTTCAATTAATTTACAAACGAGCAAGCATTTTCTATAACTCGTTATGAAATATTCAGTGTGTATTAAATCTTGTTCGTGGATTAGTGAACAAGCTCGATTTCAGTCTCACGGCCCACTGAGATGTAGGAGGGACACAGTACATTGGGCTGCTGCGTACAGGGCCTGGGTGGGATTGTTATCAGTGCAGGCTCAATGGGCCGAATGGCCTCTTTCTGGGGATCCTAGGATTCACACGGCCCACTCACCACTCAAGGTTTCCTATCACTGTTCTCAGAGATTGGATAACCCATCCACTATCCCCAGGAGCCATACATTCACATCCAACAAGAAGATTATTTACGTGTATTGTCTGCAAGCTCCACACAACTGCCTCTGTTTATGGTATCCCTACAGTACAGGAGGAGGCCATTCAGCCCATCGAGTCTGCACTGACTCTCCGGAAGAGCACCTCCAGACCTCCAGTGCTCCTTGCAGGTTCCAATCCGGTGATATTTATCCATGGCTCTCCCCTGTGCTTAGATCTCATTGACCAGGATAAGCCAAAAAGAACAGGAAGCAATTGCAAATTCATGTGTGGCAGCGGAGAAACATGTCTGGTTTTCAGACATCAGTCCAAAAGCTATTTTTTACTATTCATTTGTGAGATCTCAGTGTCGCTGGTTGGGCCAGTCTTTATAACCCATCCCTAATTGTCCTGGAACTGAATAGTTTGCTAGACTATTCCAGAGGGCAGTTAAGAGTCAAACACATTGCATAGCATAGAGCCCTACAGTGTAGAAAGAGGCCATTCGGCCACCATCTCCCCATAGCCGATTGGAAAACAGACAGACTTCTCCTTATCTGATTGGATCAGCCCTGACTGAAGTCACCAGCCGTTCTCCCCCATCTCTCTCTGTCTCTCTCTTGCTTTGATGTTTCTCTCTGCTGGTCCACAACATTGGACAGTGAGAGTTAGCAAACCAACTGGTTAATGACTCCCTCTAGCCTCCCTTGGAGACCACTGTAGACAGTACAGTTCCCTCAGTGCGGTGTGTGCAGGCCCCCTGATCCATCTTCATGTCTGTTGATTGCAGGAACCTTTGGAGAAATCTGGTTATCTGCTGAAGATGGGGGGCCGGGTAAGGACGTGGAAGAGACGGTGGTTTGTGCTGAGGAACGGCGAGATCCTGTATTACAAATCACCTGTGAGTACCCCCCAAGTCGGAGCCTTGAAGATAGAAGCAGAGATGCTCAATTCAATATGAACTTGATGCTTTGAAGACGTATTAAATTTTTAACAAGGTGTTGTGCCTTTGACATTGCAGAGTGATGTCATCCGCAAGCCACAGGGTCGGATTGAGCTCAGCTCCTCCTGTCGCATTGTCCGCGGGGAGGGAGCACAAACCTTCCAGGTGAGAGCCTCCCATCTTCACAGAGCGTGGTCAAAAGGACATTGAATCTCCCTCATAACCTCCATCCCTGGCTTTGTACTGGGTTTGAGCTCCTGCCTCCCTCTCCGCCTGCTGCCGACACCCCCCACCCCCCACCCCCCCACCCCCCCATTCCACCCATGCCGTACCTTCATGTTTGGCTGTTCCACTGCTCACCTGGCCAGGCTCCCAACTTACACCCACTGTAAACTGCAGCTCATCCCGAATTCTGTCTCTCCTGGCCAACTCCCAGCCTCCTCCCGGCCTTTCCGACTCTTGGCCTTCTCCCAGTCTTAGTGACTCCCAGCTTTGGTTATTCCCAGCTTTGGGAATTTCCAGCCTTGCCAACTCCAGGCCACTCCGACTCCCCGGCCTTCTCCCAACCTTTCCACCTCCCAGCCTTCTCCCGGCCTTAATGACTCCCGGCCTTCTCCTGGCTTCTCCGACTCCCAAGCCTTCTCCCAGCCTTAACGACTCCCAGCTTTGGGAATTCCCAGCTTTGGGAATTTCCAGCCTTGCCAGCTCCGGGCCATTCTGACTCCCGGCCTTGCTTCCCAGCCTCTATTCTTTACCTTAGTTCTCCCTCCCCCGGCTCCCCTTCTGGCTTCACTGTTGACCTCACAGTGCGGTCCTGGGCTCTATATGGTGGAGGATGGTCAGTGCGGGTAGTTCTAGGACTTCAGCTGCTAACCGCACCAACCAGTTTCAGCCCTTAGATGGAGCCTGCTCAATATAAAAACACCACTGAGGTGAGTACTGTAAATACTTAAACTATTTAGTTGTATTTTATATTTCTTTTATATTTAGTGATATACTTCATATATCATTTCAGTTAGGAATGCACAGTTCTGCACATGTATATGGCACAGTGTTTCATTAACGGTTGCAGTATTGGTTTCTCTGGGTGAGAAATGTCTGAAGGGACCTCACTCCAGCTTTAACACTGGTTTCTATGGAAACCCATGATTCACATTAAGTTGGCTCACTTAAAAATCACGATTTTCAGGAATGCAGCCACAGCTTTCGGTGAGGAATTGCTGTAGTGCTTTTCAACTCTTGCTGCCAAAGTGGCCTGTTTAACATTTCCCCGCATTGTACTCCACAATATGTCTGATTACACCCCTGTGAGACACCTTGGGAAGTTTTACTGCAGGTCGTTACCTCAGTGCGAGTTCACGTGCAGAATATCCGTTACAAACAGATGCACTTCATTCATTCAGCGAAACTTCCCTTTCTGTGTTAATACCAGTGAGTGATCGCTCTACACTTTGCCAAATCAATGGCCTGCTTTTCTGGACTGGAACAAGACAACTTTTAATTTCCGCGCTGCCTGCCAAACCCTCTGTACCTGACCAGAGCCTGCCATTGGAGGGTTCTCTTTCAAAAGGGCGATTGTCTTCCCTGTGTTAGTTGATTATCTGTTTCTCTGTCCCACTCCCGCCAACAATGGAGTAATGTGGTTTTTGGCATGAAAGGTCAGAGACCGCCCCCCTTACCGTACACTTACATCTAATTAGCAAGTTTCCTACTCTATTATTCCACCACCCCACCCCCCCCACGTTAGGTAATCCCCACCTCCCCTCCGCATTTACAACAGATACGGAGCAGGCGAAGAGAACCTGCTGGGGTTGCACAGCTAAGTACAGCCCCCAGCGGGGATGGGAGAGTGTCATGCCCTGGCAATGTCTGGGAAGGGGGGGGGCGCATCCTTTGGGGACAGCCTTTGGTTGGGTGGGGTTGTGGGTAATCTGTGTGCAAGATTGGGGGGGGAATCCAAATCCCTGTGTCTGTGGGGGAGTGGGGGCATTGCCTGTGTCCATGGGGAGGGGGGTGAGTTTTCCTGTGTTCATAGGAGAGACGTTGGAGTCTCCCTGTGTCCATGTGGTGGGGGTGGGGGAGGGGGGGGGGTGGAATTCCCTGTGTCCATGGCGGAAGCGTGGGGATTTCCTGTATCTGGGGGTGAGGGGTGGGTCTCCGTGGGGTGTCTTTGTCTTTTAGGTTGCATCTCTTGAAAGCGTAAGTTGTTGGCAGGATGGGTTCATTCAGAGGACCCCACCCCCAACCCCAGCAGCGTGACACTTCAACCAAGTGTTAAAAAACCTGATGGGAAAAGCCGGCAGTGGAGTCGGCGAGCGGGCAGCATCCCGTTTCCCCTGCCTGAGTTCACACGTAATAAACAAATGACAAAATTCCATCTGATCGGCGTGAAGTTCTTATCGAACATTAAAACAAAGTTGGCCAGAGATCCAGCTCGAGCTGCTGACTATTTCCAGCATCTTCTGTTTTTATATATTGAAGAAACTGTTTATCTGCTTACTGTCTTTGGGGAAAGACCACTTCCATGTCACATATTAACGCTACCTCAGAGGTGCTGTCCTTAAAAACATCTTGGTGAATATGTCTTGTTTTCCCAGCGTTCAAACCATTTTCCAAATCCTTCCTGTGGCAAAAAAAGTCCAAAATAAAACAAGTCAAATCACCGAAAGCGTGTTACACAACTCCGGAGGGGATTGGGCTAGCTTTGTTTTTTTACTGGATCCCAGTAGGAATCAGTGTATCCAGCGTGGGGTCTGTGGCTGAATTTCCATTGAGGCAGCACAGCCTTGCTGAGGGTGAATAAAAACTCGGGGAGGAGATGGCCTAGTGGTATTGTCACTAGATTATTCATCCACTCAGCTAACGTTCTGGGGCGCTGGGTTCGAATCCCACCACGGCAGATGGTGGAATTTGAATTCAATAAAAAATATCTGGAATCAAGAAGCTACTGGTGACCATAAAACCATTGTCAATTGTCAGAAAAACTCATCTGGTTCACTAATGTCCATTAGGGAAGGAAATCTGCCGTCCTTACCCAATCTGGCTTACATGTGTCTCCAGAGCCACAGCAATGTGGTTGACTCTCCACTGCCCTCTGAAATGGCCGAGAAAGCCACTCTGTTGTAGCCCACCATCACCTTCTCAAGGGCAACTAGGGATGGGCAATAAATGCTGGCCAGCCAACGACGCCCATGTCCCACGATTGAATAATAAAAAACACGCCATGCATTCACGAGTGGCTGAACAGGGCAACCATTATGATTCATTGCTGCTTGTCTCTTCCTCCAGCTGGTGACAGAGAAAAGGACGTACTACCTGACTGCTGACTCGCCAAATCTCCTGGAGGAATGGATCCGAGTTCTGCAGAGCATTCTGAAGGTTCAGCTGGCCAGTCCCATCATCACGCAGACTGAGTCAAAGCCATCGGTCAAAAGCTGGTTGACCAAGGTAAGAGGCTGATGGGAAGTTCAGCCAAGATCCTAAACTGTGAAACCAGGTGAAGAGTGTAGGAACTCCTACACTCTGCCTTTGATTCTGTAGGGAGATGCCATACCACACTGAAAAGGCAGCGAATTTGCTTCTGATCACCACTTAATGGCATGACTTCTATAGGCCCCGGAAAATATTCATAAAATGCCATGGATGCTGTGCCTGCTGCCAATCTTCCCACTTCTGCTTCCCCCCCTTCCTCTCCCTATAATCTTACCAGTGGTTGGGGTGGGGAGGGAGCATCGAGAAGCCACTTGTTCATGAGTAAACTGAGGGCTTTATCCCACGGTTGAGGAGTTTAACCAGCAGTGGATGTGACCCACACTGAGCAATCAGCCTGGCATCATTCACTGCCCAAGGTAGTGGTAGGTAAAAAGACTGGTGCCTGGTTAACGGAGCCCCGGTCCCCATGGATAGCACTCTGGCCCCCTCCCCAACCCCCATTCCCCTTCCCCCTCCCTCCCCTCCCTGTTTCTCCCGACTCCCCACATCCTCCAACCCCACTTGCTCTCGCCTGGCCCCAACAATACCCACACATCCCTTTATACTCCAGCTCCTCTGCACTGGGGGGGCTGCTGTAATCCCAGCGGTGGCCACCACTCACAGAGGCACTGCTGAGCCCAGAAAGTATTTGATTGGCTGGCAGCAACTCTCAGAGGCAGGACATCCCGCCTAGCAGAGGGGTGGGGAGGAGGAAGAAGTCCCACCTTAAACCAGTTAACAACCCTCCTAGTGTTAAATGACTGTGGGGCAAATCGCCAAAGCGGGAACAAGCTTGCCCTGGACTTTTTTTTTGTTAAGTGACACTCCCCTGCTCTCCCGCTCCCCTCCCATTTAATCCTGTCCATCATTTCTAAAGAGTCGTCCTGGGTTCATTCTTAATTGTGAGTCAAAAGGTTATGGGTTCAAGCCTCACCCCAGAGATCTGAGATGTACTTCAATCTTTCAGATGGAGTTTAGCTTTATAAATAGATTCATCAAGTACAAAAGTTAGGTTATTTTAGTGAACCTTTAAAACACTGGTTAGGCCTCAACTGGAGTATTCTGGGCAGCACATATTGGGAAGAACGTGAAGGCATTGGAGAGGATGCAGAGAAGATTGACAAGATTGGTTCAATCAGTTATGTGGATAGATTGGTGAAGCTGGAACTAAATGATCATAGATCATAGAATCCCTACAGTGCAGAAGGAGACTATTTGACCCATCAAGTCTGCATCGACTCGCTGACAGAGCATCTGATCCAGGCCATATCCCCATAACCTCACATATTTATCCTGCTAACTCCCCTAACCCACAAATCTTGGGACAATTTAGCATGGCCAGTCCACCTAACTAGCACATGGTTGGAGTGTGGGAGGAAACCGGAGCATCTGGAGGCACGGGGAGAAGATGCAAACTCCACATAGAAGGTGACCCAAAGCCAGAATTGAACCTGGATCCCTGGCACTGAGAGGCAGCAGTGCTAACCACTGTGTCACCTTTAACCTTAACATTTATTGTTAACATTTCAGCTTAATGTCCTTTCCTCAGAAGTGAAAGAGAGTCAACAGACTTTCAATAAGTACAGAGCTATTGAAAAGGTGTTGGCAAAGGGAGATCTGTGATAGAGTGGAAGGTAGGGCTGAGGAGATGAGGCCCTGTTTGACATTGTGTACATCTCAAACAGAAGCAGAGTTAACATTGAATCCTTACAGTGCAGAGTGAGGCCATTTGGCCCATCAAGTCTGCATCAATCACAACCCCACCTTGGCCCTATCCCCATATCCTTACTTATTTACCCAACTAACCCCAACACTAAGGTTCAATTTAGCATGACCACTTCACCTAACCCACACATGTTTGCAGTGTGGGAGGAAACCGGAGCACCTGGAGGAAACCCACACAGACATGGCGAGAACATGCAAACTCCACATAGACAGTGACCCGAGACCGGAATCGAACCCGGGTCCCTGGCGCTGTGAGGCTGCAGTGCTAATCACCATGTAGAAGCACTCAGAGACCATGCAGGCCACCCAGAAACAGTTGTCAGTGCGGGAAAGGGGAAAAATACTCAAAGGACAGAGTTAACTAGATTTGCAGAAGGTTATATATTACAACAAAAGAACCTCTGACCTCAGCACAGTGAGGAAGTTGATGCTTGCCTACCTTGCACCTTTTTTTTGACAGTGGGAAACCCCATTTGCCTTTTCCAGCCTTAAGACAATAATCCGGACGCCACTGTGGGGAAGGAGCAGTGGAGTGGAGTTAATTGGACGGCTCTGCCAAAGGGCTGACACAGGAACGATGGGCTGAATGGCTGTATCATTCTACGTTCATACTATTCCTGCCTCACTCTTTGAGAACAACAAAGTAGACAGGATTAGGAAGAAGTTTAAAGTTTATTTATTAGTGTCACAAGCAGGTTTACATTAACACTGCAATGGAGTTACTGTGAAAATCCCCTGGTTACCACACTCCGGCGCCTGTTCGGGTACACCGAGGGAGAATTTAACATAGCCACTGCGCCTAACCAGTACATCTTTCGGACTATGGGAGGAAACCAGAGCACCCGGACAAAACCCACACCGACATGGGGGAGAAAATGCGGACTCCACACGTACAGTGACCCAAACCGGGAATCAATCCCGGGTCCCTGGTGCTATAAGACAGCAGTGCTAACCACTGTGCAGGCTCACTCCATACGATCACTCCTCCTGCCTGTAATACAGAAGACTGTGTAACTGTACTGTGCAACATCCTAATTCACCAAGAGATCGGTTTGCACAACGCGGATAAGACTTGATAGACATGCAGACAGTGGAGGATGTGGAGAGGTGAAATCAGTAAATTTTACAGTATTGCAAAACAGGCAGATTGTCAGTCTGCCTCACACTTTGCCCGATATTCAGTTACGATAAAGTTGTTGTTAACCGGGGCAGAGCTAGGTGTGAAACAGCTGCTTATTCTCTTGGTGCGATGATTTCACCCCTGGGATGTGCGTTGTCTGTAGCATTGAGAGTCGGAGGCCACGGTCTGTTCCTTTTGGGTATGTTTTGGCCTCGACACGTTGCCCAGTGCATTCAGCCTGCCAGATGTTCCTTCTGCATCAGCACAACCAAACAGCTGCTTTTCATTTCTGCTTTGGTTGTTGGGAGACGCTGGGTTGCTCACACGTCCGACCGCAGAGGACGCTTTTCAGTTGGCACCAGTTCAGAAGCAATGCTTCAGCAAAACCAATTAAATCATTTGAACTGTTGCCAGGCCAGAGGAATGTTCAAATCGCCTCTTCGTTTCTGAGCTGTGTTTCCATGCTAACAGTTTACTTTCTATCAGTTCTCCTGATGAATGTTTCTCCCACACAGTCTTCAGCTCAAACCTTAGCCCCACTCTTGCTACCCTGCATGGATATTGAAATACAAAGTCAACCATTTAGAGCCAGGGCTGGGTCCCGGGGGTGCCGGGGCTGGGATCCAGGGAGTGCCGGGGCTGGGATCCAGGGAGTGCCGGGGCTGGGTCCCCGGGGGTGCCGGGGCTGGGTCCCTGGGGGTGCCGGGGCTGGGATCCAGGGAGTGCCGGGGCTGGGTCCCCGGGGGTGCCGGGGCTGGGCCCCCGGGGATGCCGGGGCTGGGATCCAGGGAGTGTCGGGGCTGGGTCCCCGGGGGTGCCGGGGCTGGGCCCCAGGGAGTGTCGGGGCTGGGTCCCCGGGGGTGCCGGGGCTGGGTCCCCGGAAACACAGGGGGGTGGGACACTCAGGAGTATGCCTGCAGATAAAGGTTGAATTCATTCATTACCCTGGATTGATTCTTTAAGATCTTTCGACACTGGCCTTAGACAATGAACTCAAAATCAGTCCTATCCTGTGGTTACGATTCAAATGCACAAAGATAAGCTTTATGGCACAGTGAGGTGGAGTGGGTCTTCTGATTATCTGGAAGGTGAAACGTAAGCACTTGTCCCCTTCCCCCACACTCCCATGTACACAGCACGCTGACAGAGCCTCCAGATCTCTGCACAGCCAGCTCTTTATCATTGTGTGTTCAGGCAGTTAGTGAGCAATAAAGACAATTGTAGTCCCTCAGATGTAGCCTTTGTTTCTGTGCTTAAGTCCCCTTTTTGGTGCCGAATAGACCCTTCTCCACCTTTCTATTATTTATATGTATTTGAAGACTTTGGGATTATATTGAATTAAGGGCGATGTATAACTACAGGTTGCCGATATATTTTGCCCCTTTCTTGGTGCAGATGTGCTGGGGGCCAATTATTGCATTCTTAATTTATGATTCTTGGGGCATAATGTTTGAATGGAGAGACTATTTCCATTTCCAATACCTGCAACTTTTCACCTGGGCCAAATAGGGAATGTTAGTTAGTGTTCTACAATTGAGAAGTTTGGACCAACTTTCCTGGACTAATCTCCTGCAAGAGTCAATGATTGGAAGCATTGTATGGGAACAAAAGCGAATTGGATTTTTATCAAGTGGGCAGAGCTGGAGCAGACTCAAGGGGCTGAATGGCCCACTTCTGCTTCTGATTTGTATGTATTGTAGGTTTAGTTTTGGTTGTGGTGAGGTAGTGAGTTCCATTTCCTTGTCCCTTGGTTAACCTAATGTAAGGTGCCCCACTCACTCTCTCGGTGGTTGACTGTCCTTCATGTATGTTCCAGGTGAGGCATGGCTACTCCAAGCTGGTCTGGTGCTCCCTCATCGGAAAGGTCTTCTACTACTTTCGGAACCAAGATGACAAGGTAGGACCAGTGAACGAATGTAGCGACAGACTGAAGCCAGCTGACTGAGGGGACACGTACACTCTGACTGCTGACTCTGAGCCAACTGCAGTGGTTGCTAACAGCCTGTGTTCAGAATGAGGCGTGGGCTTGAATGTTACACCCACATGTGGCTCATTGGAAATCCAGATGTGGACTCTGCATGTGGAAAATTGCTTTTGGGTGTTTGATGGTTAAATGATGATTTGAAAACCAGAATATCTTTTGATCATTTAAGTATATATATAGCCTGCACGATGCATTTATCTATATCGTGCAAGTATATCATACTTGTTTTCCACTAAAATTAGTGCACATCTTTTAAGAAGTGTTAATGTTCCTACAGCTGGTCCATGACTGCTGATAACACTGGTGTACGAAATTGTCTCAAATGACCATAAATGAAACCATTAGAAAGGCCAAAGATGTTTTGTCTTTTTTTAAGATTGGAATGACAGGCAAAGGGAAACAAATAATGATGAATGTTGGATAGGCCATAGTTGAGTGGTGTCTGCAGACTTGGAGTCTCTATTATAGAAAGGACATAGGGGAGGCTAAAATAAAGGGACACAGATTTCCGAATGAAAGGGTCAAGAGATTGCGGCTGGCTCAATACTGGGGGTATTTTTGGGAGTTGAAAGCCTATTTTTTTCCTGGACCCAGAAAAAGATTTGAAATGTGCTTTATTAAACGTGTTATCAGTTAACATGGTAAATGTGTGCATGGACCAGGTTCCAACCAGACTGTTGTAAAATAACGGAGAGGGCCCATGAGATCCTGACTTTCATATTAAAAGGAGCCAGAAACGAGGGGGGGGTTTCATCCTATGAGCTAGTCCCTGGAGAATGGCGATAACCAGGGCATTATTGGTGATAGATGGACAGTTCCCATTGTGAGGCCATTAACCATCTGCAAGGGTTTCCAGTCTAACAGCGGAGGAGTTTGATCTTCTTTGAAATGCTTTCTCTGCACATTTAGTTCCCTCTGGGCCACCTGAAAGTCCGAGAGGCTAAAGTCGGAGAGGTGGACCGTTCCTGCGATTCCGACGAGGATTACGAGGCGGGAGGCCGAGGATTCCTCTCGTCACACTTCACTCTGGTCATCCATCCGAAGGATCAAAGCCCCACTTACCTGCTGATTGGAACCAAGCAGGAAAAGGTGAGAGATCTGTCGGGAATGGGAAGAGCAAAGTTCGGTTCGGCCCCAAATGTGTTCAGGAGAGGACAGGAGAAAATGAAGGGAAACGGTCTTTAGTGTTTTGGTTATCGTCAAGCTGCAGCTATGTACCTCAGTGGAATTGCCCCTTCTGTGGACAGTTGACTCTGGTAGATAATCAAGCGTGAACACTGTGGTTGCCAAGGCTCTAGGATTGGCCCAGATTTACCCAGATATCGGCAAAGGCCACAGTTGTGGCTTTCTGCACCTTATAGTCCAGGACCTCGGAAAAAAACAGCAAGAGGCTGCATCCATGATATATCACTGGTGGGGCAGTCTCTGGTTCACCAACCCACCAAAGAGTTAGTCAGCCTAGGATCAGGGTGCCATTTTTAAAGGCTGCCCCAAGTGCAGAGAGAGCAAAGGAGTTCTCTCCCCCGGCGCTGTCCGACCAGGTCCCCTCACACTGGGCCATGGCAGTGCCTGGGTGCAGTGCCATGGAGCGGAGCCAGGACAGTATCCGGGCATGACCGTCCCACCATTGAAAGCAGCACTCACCTGAGCTCCTCTGGGAGATCTGCTTTCCAGGTGCTTGTCTTGGGAAACCAGTTGCGATTCACATCATTCTGTCACGCCAGTGTGGGTGGATTTTCTGACGGGGTGGGTAGGGTTAGTCAGGTGTGGGAGCTTGATAATTATACGTTAATAAATTCAAATGATGTACCTGATGTTGGGAAATGTGCCCTGTCACTGATGGTGGGGAGGGGACAATCACGTCATGCCCCTATGCTGATGTCAACTGCAACTTTGCAATTCTCGGTCCTGTTGCTAAATCCGCTTGACACAATTGGGAGGTGAAATCCTGGCCTTAGATTTCTAATCATTAATGTTTCGGATACGGGAAACAAAGCCCTTTGACTGGTGCTCAAGCTTCATCCAATCAGGAGACAGAATTTGCTTTCCGATTGGCGTGACAAAGGCAGGGCTTGACAACGGTGAGAAGCCATTGGTGGAGGTGGTTGAAGATGTGAGGTCATGTGATGTCAACTGAACTGAATTCAAGTTCTCAAACTCTTATGGATAAGATTTGAACTCGTGATCTCTGGATTAATACAGGCCTGTAGATTTCCAGTCCAGTAACAGAGCCGCTACCCTGCTGCTGCTCCCTCATTCTCCTCAACCTCAACCTCCCACTCATACTATCACACTCGGACTGAAGGAGGAATCCTGTGGGAGGGCTCTCATTCACATGTTTTTTTTCTTCAAAATCTTCTTGTCCCCCCAGGACACCTGGCTGTACCACCTGACCGTAGCAGCTGGCAGCAACCGTTCCAGAGTGGGCACTGAATACGAACAGCTCATCGGGAAACTACTGGACGTCGATGGGGAGCCAAGTGAGTGTGACGCAGGGAGATCCTGGAACTGAGGTCAACAAAGGACCAGGGCCGGGATTCTCTGCCCTCACCCGGTCCTGCTACGGTGAATGGAGTTTTGATTGACCATCAAATTCTCCATTCTTGCTAGGAGCAGTGGTGGAGAACTCCAGTTCAGGGATCTTCATGTGGGATGTAAATTACAAGAATATTCAAATAGGGGTTTTTTTGTTAATAGTATAGAGTGTTATTCCATTACAACCTTTTTTTTATTATTTATTAATGTCACAAGTAGGCTTACATTGACACTGCAGTGAAGTTACTGTGAAAATCCCCTAGTCGCCACACTCTGACGCTTGTTCGGGTACACTGAGGGAGAATTTAGCACGGCCAAAGCACCCAACCAGCACGTCTTTCAGGCTGCGAGAGGAAACTGGAGCACCCGGAAGAAACCCGCGTGGACTCAGGGAGGACGTGAAAACTCCACATAGACAGTGACCCAAGCCGGGAATCGAACCTGGGTCCTTGGCGCTGTGAGGCAGTGTTGCTAACCATTGTGCAATATCAGAGCTCTCTAGGATTATGAATGGATTTGATAGGGTAGATTTAGATAGATTTTTGGGAGCGTTCAAAACTGAGGGGTGGGGGAGGGGAGGTGGGGGGGGCGCAACATAAAGACAAGATAGTCACTAATAAATCTAACAAGCGATTGAGGGAAATTTCTTTACCTGGAGGGTAGTATGAATGAGAAACTCGCTGTCATATGGAGTTGATGAGCAAAATGGCATGGATTTTTATTTGAAATGGGAGGCTAACTGATCACCTGAGGGAGAAATGAATTGACGGATATGCCGATTGGGTGAATTTGGGTGGGAGATGTGGAGTATAAACGTGGGCCTAGACCAGGTGGGATGATTAGCCTGTTTCTTTGCTGTGAATACTATGCATTGTAAAGGGTGCCTAATGACTGTGAGTGATCCTGACACACTGGAGTGGGTTGGAGTCGACCCTGGTGCTAATTTTAGGTGCTAAAAATATAACGACAAGTGGAGGCCATTCAGCCCCTTGAAGCTGCTCAACATTCAGTTAAACCATGACTCACCTCTTCCCAACTCCATTTCCACCTTGTCCCTCTACATCCCTTACTGTATTTATCTCACTGCTTTGTGGAGAGTGTGGAGCTGTGCTTCCCGGTTGAGTTTTACCTGCCTCACCCTGACTCCCTGTAATCAGGCTGATGGGGGTGAACAAATACCCAGGAGAGAAAACACACTGACTGCCTCCGTTGTTACAAGCAGTAAACGTCACGTTGCCTGTTTGGGTGTAAAACCTCCTAATGTGTTGAGCGAGTGGGGTTTGAGCTGGACTGGGGCTCGATGCACAGTCAGCTAATTTTGGAATGTAGACAGAAAATGCCAGAAAACGGGAGGTGCTGGAAAAGCCCAGCAGGCCGGACAGCGTCTGTGGAGAGAGGAACAGCGCCAACGCCTCGAGTCCAACATGATTGTTCCTAATACTCCCAGCAAACTTCAGACACTGGAACATGAGAAGGCCATTCAGCCCTTCGAGCCCACTCTGCCATTCAATAAGATCATGGCTGATCTGTGGCCTCAGTCCAGGGACCTGCCCTAGTCCCCATACTCCTCGATACCCCCGCTCAGTAATAATGTGTCTATCTGAGACTTAAACCAAACAATTGAACCAGCATTCACTGCCGTTTGAGGAAGTGTTCCAAACCTCCCCAACTCTCATGGTGGCACAGTGGTTACTGTGGTGACTCACAGCGCCAGGGACGCGGGTTCAATTCCCGGCTTGGGGGACTGCCTCTGTGGAGTTTGCATGTTCTCCCTGTGTCTGTGTGGGTTTCCCCGGGTGCTCCAGTTTCCTCCCACGGTCCAAAGATGTGCTGGTTTGGTTGATTGGCCACGCTAAATTGATCCTAGTTTTGCAGGATTAGCAGGGTAAGCAAGTGGGGTGACAGGGATAGGATGGGATTGTTGTTGGTGCAGGCTCGATGGGCAGAATGGTCTCCTTCTGTCCTGCAGGGATTTTATGATTCTCAGCATGTAGAAATTATGGCCCCTGGTTCCAGAGCCTTCAAACAGTGGAAACAGTTTATCCTTATTCACCCTGCCCTTCCCTGTAAATATTTTGTAGACTTCTGTCAGATCACCCCTCGACTGCTGGTGTTCAATGTTAAAACAGGAAAGTAGAGGTTAGTAGGTTCAACACCTCTCTCCGGGTTATCAAGAGGAAGATATTTGCTCTTGATCCCGATTATTATCATACTTTAATATACCAATGATGGAAATCACCCCAGTTAGTGTTTGTTTTGGTGCAGACTCGATGGGCTGAAGGGCCTCTTCTGCACTGTAGTATTCTGTGAAGGTCTCTGAACTGTTTGCATGACAGAAGGGTTTTTTTACAAAGACTGGCATTCAGATTGACTCACAAACAATCGTTGTCACTCAGTGGACTGACCTTTGGGTCTGGGTGCAGGAGTTACGATGTTGACAAACAACACTCAGGGTCACAACAGATAAACCTTCCCTCGTACCGAGGTGCAGTCCTTGGAGCAGGGACAGTTGAGGAGTTGGCGTGAGGTAAACCCAGTGCAAACATTGGCTATTATCCACTGCACCGTACCGTGAGGAATTGCAAAACTCTTGGCTACAAAGATAATTCCTGAATGACACCAGAGTTTCCTCTGTTTTGAATCTGTGGGTTTGTTGTTGAAGTCTCTGGCTCAGGGATAGTGAGGTGTAGGTTCGTGCTGTGACAGAATGTGCCTTGCTGTTTTTGAACCTAGATTCGCCAGTGTGGAAGCACCCAGTTCTGTGTTGCAGCAAGGATGGTATCTCCAACCCCCTCACCACTCTCCCTTCGGAAGCACTGCAGACCGAGGCACTCAAACTCTTCAAGGTAAAAACTGATGTGTTAGCTTTGATCGGGATGTGCCTGGAAATGCAGTCCAGGTGGGAAAGCCAGTGTGAAGCTCGCAGTCTGCGCAGCCGGCTCCCCTCCCCACACTGAACAGTAATATCAAAGGGGATTCACACAGTCAGCTGGAGAAAGCTGTGCTCGGGATGTCTTTTATAAGGAACATCTGATTATGTTACTGGCGGGGATTGGGAAAGATCTCATTCCGTGATCTCGCCAGTACAGATCCCATATTTGGCCTCTGGCGATATTTAGCGACGGTTATGGGATTTGTGTCAATGGGGAGTTAGATTGCGGTCCGATTGTGGATTAGTTATTTATTTCTGATGAGTTGCTGATTGTCACATGTTAAGTGTGGAACCTGGATGGTCCTGTATCAGGATATTGGGTTGAAATATTTTACATCCCCTCGTGCTGCATGTGACCAGCCCACCTCCTTCCCAGCCACCCCTGACATTTTCCCCCCAGTATGGGCAGTGGGTAAAGCACCCGTTACGCTGCCTGCCTTTACCTGAATCGAAGCCTTTAACTGTCCGAATAATTGGCAGTTACCGGCTGCAATTGGCCTCCACTGCCATAGAACACTGGGCAGTGTCAGCCGGGGGAAAGTGCAAAGGCCATCTTTAAAATCTGCTTCTTTGAGAAAGGCAGGGGGAGAGAGGTGAGGCGGGGGGAGGCGGGGAGAGGGGGGGGAGGTGGGAGGGTGGAGAGAGGGGAGGGGCGAGAGAGGGGTGGAGGAAGAGATGGGAGGAGGAAGAGAGGGGAGGGGGAGAGACGTGAGAGGAGAGGGGAGAGAAGAAGGGGGAGAGAGGGAGGGATGGGGATAGGGAGAGAGGGAAAGAGAGGGAGGAGGGGGAGAGTTAGGGGAGGGGGCAGGGGTGCTGGGGATGGGGGAGCATTTCACTTGGGGGTCATGTGCACATTGGAGCCACCCCCACACACAGCCCTCACTCAACAGAGTTGCCCACCACCCCTCTTCCCCTCCTTCCCCCCCTCCCCTCTTTCCGTCCCCTCCTCCCATCCCCTCCTCCCTCTCTTTCCCACCCCCCTCTGCCCTCACCCCTACCCCCTCTGCCCCCATCCCTCCCCCCTGCCCCCACCCCTCCCCACTCTGCCCCCTCCCCTCCCCACTCTGTCCACTTCCCCTCCCCACTCTGCCCCCTCCCCTCCCCACTCTGCCCCCTCCCCTCCCCACTCTGCCCACCGCCCCTGCCCACTTTGTTCCACTCTGCCTGGTCTTCCAAAGGTTGTCCTTCTCATCTCCCCTCCATTGAGTGGCCAATCCCTTTCCATCCAAATAGCGAGGACCCATGGGGACCCACCTTCCAGCTCCACTGAGCCCTGGCGCTACTGCGACTGCTGGAGTTTCCTGCCAGTCTGACTGGAGGGCGGGACTTCCACTGACGGCAGAATTCCAACGCTCAGCATGCTGTCGCTTTTTCACAAAGTTGATCTGTTTTCTACTGAGGGAGGGCAGGGACTACATGATGAGCAGTGTGCCTCTTTGTGAAATCCAGCCCTTTGTTTGCCTTGGTGTGACCCTGCCTCCCGTTCACCCGTTACTCTGGCCCTGACTGATTTCCATTGACTCTTAGCCCCCAAATCCTCCAGATAAAAATTCCACCATCTGCCATGGTGGGATTTGAACCTGGGTTCCCAGAACATCAGCTGAGTTTCTGAATTAATAGTCTAGTGATTATACCACTAGTCCATCGGCATCACCTAGAGGTATTATTGCTGACAGAGCTAGAGGATGTGAGGATGATCAAGGAGAGCATTGAGTTGTTGGGCTAAGAGTCTATACTCTGTGTTCAATGGAATTCTATATAAACCCACCTTTTTGACCATCCCACCCGCCTTGAAACCGGAAATTCCTGTCTGAGGACAATAGACCTTGCGACGGTCTGTCAAATCGTCCATCCCGCCTGCAATGATTCCCACAGGGGGCAGAACTGGAAAAACTTACTCCCAAGCCTTTCGCCACCTCTTGGTTGTCTCTGGTTGTCCCTGGTTGTCTCTGGTTGGTGCAGCCTATTATATTCGTGGATGGATACTTCACCATATTTTGTCCCCACAGTCATGCCAACTGTTCATCAACGTGCTGGTCGAGGTGCCTTCGATTGATTACCACGTGTGCCTGGCTCAGAATGCACTGCAGGTTTGCTTGGCCCACACGGAGCTACAGAATGAGATCTACTGTCAGTTCATTAAACAGACCAGCCATAGGCAGCCACACAACTTCTCCCTCATACAGGTAACTGTTATTTAACAGAATCGCGAAACGAGTTCTTTAGACATTGGAATCAGAAATGGTATTCCCACCTGACATGGGAGTTGAAGGGCACAAATCTTGGACTTGTTGGCTGTAGTAGATAATTGTCTCTCAGTTGAAACCATCGTATAGACGAGTGCAAAGCAAGTTTACACTTCATTCCAATCCGATTCGAGAAATCGGTTGGCAGCGCGGTGGCACAGCTGCCTCACAGCACCAGGGACCCAGGTTCAATTCCGGCCTTGGGTGACTGTCTGTGTGGAGTTAGCATGCTCTCTGTGTGTCTGTGTGGGTTTCCTCTGGGTGCTCCAGTTCCCTCCCACACTCCAAAAATGTGTGGGTTAGGTTGATTGGCCATGCTAAATTGCCCCTTAGTGTCAAGGAGATTTGTGGGATAGATAAGTGAAGTTACTGGTATAGGGCCTGGGTGGGATTGTGGTCGGTGCAGACTCGATGGGCAGAATGGCCTCCCTCTGTACTGTAGGATTCTATGATTCTTTGCTTGACCTATCATTCATGGGTCACTCATATTGATACGTTTTTTTATTCATGACTTTCAACTGACATAGTCTGTTTGAGGTTCAATATCGATCATATATTTGACAAGACAAAGCATTTAATGAAATCTCTCATGGTTTCTTGCAGTGCTGGCAGCTTCTGGCTTTGTGCGTTGCTCTTTTCCTTCCCCAGCATCACTTCCTGTGGTATCTCAAACTTCACCTGCAGCGCCACGCTGACCCCAGGTAAGAGGCCTCTTGTTGCATTGTACATCAGGGCAAAACTGTATGGTACACTGTGTGTACCCATAGAAAACTAGATAATCATTTCCTGCTGCAATAGAGTCAATTAACAGTTCCTTTTTGAGAATTAATGGACCTCAGACTTTTAAAAATATTGCTATCTTAGAGTTTTGGCCTTCAGTGTGTGCTACCATTTCCCACCATCAACAACTTTTGGGCCTGACTGGCTTTTGCTACAACTATACCCATTACAGACACACTGGTCTCTGTTGGCTCTTATTCTCATTCCTAGCACTTTGCCCAAGATAATTGATTTACCCTGCTTAGTTCTGGAATATTCATACTCAGTCAAGCATTCCCAGGTCGAATGCAGCATAGTTTCAGAGAATCCCACAATGCAGAAGGAGGCCATTAGGTCCATTGAGTCTACATCGACCACAATCCCACCCATGCCCTATCCCCATAACCTCATGCATTTACCCTAACTAGTTCCCCCTAACACTAAGGGGCAAATTAGCTTGGCCAATCCACCTAACCCACACATCTTTGGAGTGTGGGAGGAAACCGGAGCGGAAGAAACCCACGCAGACACGGGGCGAACGTGCAAACTCTGCACAGACCATCACCCAAGCCGGGAATCGAGCCCAGGTCTCTGGCGCTGTGAGGCAGCAGCACTACCCACTGTGCCACCGTGCTGTCCCAGAAGTTTACAGTAAAGCTCCCATTTGCAGTCCCTTATCAAGAAGCCCTAGCTTTGTTTAGCACTTGGTAGACCTCTCTCTATTCTGCAGGGTATGGTGATGGTAACAGTTATGTTACTAATCTAGTAAACCAAAGACCCTGACTAGTAGTCACCCTGGTACGTGGCTGCAGTCCTAGACCATTGTGGTAGTCTCTTCATTGCCATGTCTGATGGAGCCAGTAACTCCACTCAGTTCTATCAAAGTGCAACTAAAATTCTACGCTGTGGTTCAAGGTTCATGGGATGCCTTAACACAGCTTGAGTCTATTAGGCCAAGTGGCTTGTTGCTGTTCTGTAAACACTCTCTAAGAAGAAGGCCTAATGCACCCCCTGAGGGGAAACTAGGAATGGTAATAGAGTCATAGACTGGAATTTTACAGGCACGCCTGCCCCGATTCTGGGGGCAGGCGAGGCTTGGAGAATGGTATTCTCCATTGGCCTTGGGCGGGATCATACGAAATTCAGGCAGATGTGCCAGTAAAATTCTGCACAGAGAGTCCCTACAGTGCAGAAAGAGGCCATTCGGCCCATTACACCTGCACTGACAACAAACTCACCCAGACCCTATCCCTATAACTGCACATATTTACCCTGCTAATCCCCCAACACTAAGGCCCAATCAACCTAAACCGCATATCTTTACACTGTGGGACGAAACTGGAGCACCCGGAGAAAACCCATTGCGGGCACGGGGAGAACATGCAAGCTCCACACAAACAGTGACCCAAGGCCGGAATTGAACCTGGGTCCCTGGCACTGTAATTAGCGTTGCTAACCAATATGCCACCATAACGCCCAAATCCCAGTCTAGTCAGCGCTGCCCATTCCCAAGAATGAATAGGTCATTGGGTTTACATATAAATCTCATCCTGGTATATCTCTCCATGGATTACACTCCCAACTGACAATCGGCAGGAGGTGTCAGTACATTTATTGAGTTGCATAGTGTAGATTGACTGCAGTTATTACTGAGACGATTGAACAAAGCTGCACGTGCTAATCTGGGGCCACCGTTCTCTCCATTCCCGTCCCAGGACAGAGATCGGTAAATACTCCATCTACTGCCAGAGGTCAGTGGAGCGCACACTGCGGAATGGGGATCGGGAAGCCAAGCCGTCCCGGATGGAGATCATGTCAATCCTCCTGCGGAATCCTTACCACCATTCCCTGCCGTTCAGTATCCCTGTCCACTTCATGAATGCCACTTACCAGGTTAGTGATGGATTCCTCATTCTTGACATGCCCCAACTGCTCCTTGGGACCCCCCCCCGGACCCGCTTTCGGGCTCGTGCTAGGCAGATCACGTGTGCCACACAGTATTATTGAAGATTTGGGTAATTTTCAGTAATGACAGTGTAGACCCAGCCACATCATTCCCTGCCAGCAGCAAGGCCCTTCCACATACAACAGTGTGGAAAATGGCTGGAGCACCAGCTGTACACCAAGATGCAACAGCTGGGGCAGCCCTCCTCCCTCAGATGAGGAGAAATAGTTTTCTCTCGGAGGGTCGTGTGTGTCTCTGGAACTCTCTTCCTCAAAAGGCAGTGGAAGCAAACCCTCTTTGAATAGTTATTTTTAAGGCAGAGTTAGATTGATTCTTGATTAACAAGGGGAAGCGGGTGAAAGGTGCGGCAAGAATGTGGGGGACAATCAGATCAGCCGTGGCGGAGCAGGTTCGAGGGGCTGAATGGCCTATTCCTCCTAATTCGTATGGACCTCAATGGCCACTTTAGTTACAGTAAAATATCAGCACCTCATCTTCTGTCATTCAGTATTTCTGTTTGAAGTTACTGGTACTGGATGCTTTATTCAGCTTTAGAAGTTAATGGCTCAGGTATGTGCAGCTCTCCAGGGAGTTATATTCACTTTTGGAGATTTGATGGTTCTTGTTGATAACTTTTCTTGACGGTTAGGGGGTGAGACTGTCTTTTAGAAACTCAAGGCTTTGTCAAACCCAGGGCTGGGATGTTAGATGGTCAGCAAGTAACCCAGTGCAGTGTCCCACCCCAGTGTGGGTTCTTGCTTTGTGTCTGGATTTTGGGTTAGTCTGTGATCCAGCCATGGACACCTTGTGTAGAACATGAAACCACGAGAACAGGCCTCACCTAAATTCCTTCATCCTGTCTTTCACTCAGGTTGTGGGTTTTGACGGATCCACCACAGTCGAGGAGTTCTTGCACACACTCAACCAGGAAATAGGGATGAGAAAACCACTACATTCCGGATTTGCACTCTTCACAGATGATCCTTCTGGAAAGGATTTGGAACACTGTTTGCAGGGCAATGTGAAGGTGAGGCAACGTAATCCCTCTGCGTGGGGCCCCGGGGGCTGGGATCACCAACATAAAACCCAGGAGTCCCTTCAGATGATCTCCAGTGTAGCTGTCAGCATAGTCTCCTCATATCATAGAAAATAGAATCCCTACAGTACAGAAAGAGGCCATTCAGCCCATTGAGTCTGCACCGAGCACAATCCCACCCAGGTCCTATCCCCATATCCCTACACATTTTACCAACTAATCCCTCTAACCTACGGATCTCAGGACACTAAGGAGCAATTTTAACACAGCCAATCAACCTAACCCACACATCTTTGGATGTGGGAGGAAACCAGAACACCCGGAGGAAACCCACGCAGACACGAGGAGAATGTGCAAACTCCACACAGCCGGGAATCGAACCCAGGTCTCTGGAGCTGTGAAGCAGCAGTGCTAACCACTGTGCTACTGTGCCACCCTTAATATACCCCACTCCTCGCTGTAACACTGATATACCTCACACCACTCACTGTAACACTGATATACCCCACACCCCTCGCTGTAACACTGATATACCCCACACCCCTCACTGTAACACTGATATACCCCACACCCCTCACTGTAACACTGATATACCCCACACCCCCTCACTGTAACAGTGATATACCCCGCACCCCTCACTGTAACACTGATATACCCCACACCCCTCGCTGCAACACTGATGTACCCCACACCCCTCACTGTAACACTGATATACCCCACACCCCTCACTGTAACACTGATATACCCCACACCGCTCACTGCAACACTGATATACCCCACACCCCCACTGTAACACTGATATACCCCACACCCCTCACTGCAACACTGATATACCCCACACCCCTCACTGTAACACTGATATACCCCACACCCCTCACTGTAACACTGATATACCCCACACCCCTCACTGTAACACTGATATACCCCACACCCCTCACTGTAACACTGATATACCCCACACCCCTCACTGTAACACTGATATACCCCACACCCCTCACTGTAACACTGATATACCCCACACCCCTCACTGTAACACTGATATACCCCACACCCCTCACTGTAACACTGATATACCCCACACCCCTCACTGTAACACTGATATACCCCACACCCCTCACTGTAACACTGATATACCCCACACCCCTCACTGTAACACTGATATACCCCACACCCCTCACTGTAACACTGATATACCCCACACCCCTCACTGTAACACTGATATACCCCACACCCCTCACTGTAACACTGATATACCCCACACCCCTCACTGTAACACTGATATACCCCACACCCCTCACTGTAACACTGATATACCCCACACCCCTCACTGTAACACTGATATACCCCACACCCCTCACTGTAACACTGATATACCCCACACCCCTCACTGTAACACTGATATCTGATCTGTGCTTTGAGCCATACTGATACAAAGTCTGATCTTTAGTCAGTATTAATCACAGTGAGTATTCTGTGGCCTGGTTTCTGATGTTTTTTACTTTTGAGTCGAGATAGTAAGCAATTCGGTAATGATGTTATCTCACAATGCTCACCCAGGGTATTCATTTGTGTAAAAACGTTAATTATTTTTTCTTGTAGATTTGTGATGTAATTTCAAAATCGGAGCAAGCCCTAAAAGAACTGCACCCTGGGAAATACGAAAGCAACAGGATTGTGAGACTGCTTTATAAAAGCAGGTAAGACCACACATTAAACAGAGTGACTACTACAGAGCATGGTATCCCCGATGTATAATATACACACAGTGCCATATTCCCCAGTTTATAATATACGCACAGTGCCATATCCCCCGGTTTATAATACACACAGTGCCGTATCCCCCGGTTTATAATACACACAGTGCCGTGTCCCCCGGTTTATAATACACACACTGCCATATCCCCCGGTTTATAATATACACAGTGCGGTATCCCCCGGTTTATAATACACACACTGCCATATCCCCCGGTTTATAATATACACAGTGCGGTATACCCTGGTTTATAATACACACAGTGCCATATCCTCTGGTTTATAATACACAGAGTGCCTATCCCCTGGTTTATAATATACACAGTGCCGTATCCCCCGGTTTATAATACACACACTGCCATATCCCCCGGTTTATAATATACACAGTGCGGTATCCCCTGGTTTATAATACACACAGTGCCTATCCCCCGGTTTATAATACACACAGTGCCGTATCCCCCGGTTTATAATATACACAGTGCCGTATCCCCCGGTTTATAATACACACACTGCCATATCCCCCGGTTTATAATATACACAGTGCCGTATCCCCCGGTTTATAATACACACACTGCCATATCCCCCGGTTTATAATATACACAGTGCGGTATCCCCCAGTTTATAATACACACCGTGCCTATCCCCCGGTTTATAATATACACAGTGCTGTATCCCCCGGTTTATAATATACACACTGCCGTATCCCCCAGTTTATAATACACACAGTGCCGTATCCCCCGGTTTATAGTATACACACAGTGCCGTATCCCCCGGTTTATAATATACACAGTGCGGTATCCCCCGGTTTATAATATACACAGTGCGGTATCCCCCGGTTTATAATATACACAGTGCGGTATCCCCCGGTTTATAATATACACAGTGCCGTATCCCCCAGTTTATAATATACACACTGCCGTATCCCCCGGTTTATAATATACACAGTGCGGTATCCCCCGCTTTATAATATACACAGTGCGGTATCCCCTGGTTTATAATATACACACTGCCGTATCCCCCGGTTTATAATATACACACTGCCGTATCCCCCGGTTTATAATATACACACTGCCGTATCCTCCGGTTTATAATATACACATTGCCGTATCCCCCGGTTTATAATATACACAGTGCCGTATCCCCCAGTTTATAATATACACACTGCCGTATCCCCCAGTTTATAATATACACACTGCCGTATCCCCCGGTTTATAATACACACAGTGTGGTATCCCCCGGTTTATAATACACACAGTGCGGTATCCCCCCGGTTTATAATATACACAGTGCGGTATCCCCCGGTTTATAATATACACAGTGCTGTATCCCCCGGTTTATAATATACACACTGCCATATCCTCCGGTTTATAATATACACACTGCCGTATCCCCCAGTTTATAATATACAAACAGTGCCATATTGCCCGGTTTATTATATAAACACAGTGCGGTATCCCCCGGTTTATAATATACACAGTGCGGTATCCCCCGGTTTATAATATACACAGTGCGGTATCCCCCGGTTTATAATATACACAGTGCCGTATCCCCCAGTTTATAATATACACACTGCCGTATCCCCCGGTTTATAATATACACAGTGCGGTATCCCCCGCTTTATAATATACACAGTGCGGTATCCCCTGGTTTATAATATACACACTGCCGTATCCCCCGGTTTATAATATACACACTGCCGTATCCTCCGGTTTATAATATACACATTGCCGTATCCCCCGGTTTATAATATACACAGTGCCGTATCCCCCGGTTTATAATATACACAGTGCCGTATCCCCCAGTTTATAATATACACACTGCCGTATCCCCCAGTTTATAATATACACACTGCCGTATCCCCCGGTTTATAATACACACAGTGTGGTATCCCCCGGTTTATAATACACACAGTGCGGTATCCCCCCGGTTTATAATATACACAGTGCGGTATCCCCCGGTTTATAATATACACAGTGCGGTATCCCCCGGTTTATAATATACACACTGCCGTATCCTCCGGTTTATAATATACACACTGCCGTATCCCCCAGTTTATAATATACAAACAGTGCCATATTGCCCGGTTTATTATATAAACACAGTGCGGTATCCCCCGGTTTATAATATACACAGTGCGGTATCCCCCGGTTTATAATATACACACTGTTGCCTATTCCTGTGTTAATAATATAGAGGGTGTGCGTTCCAATCTGATGTTCCGCTCAGACGTGATGCTGTATGTATTTTGTTGATATGCTCCATGTCTCTATTGGTGTTGGTGCCCTTTGCTCTGTCTTCATTGTCAATGATGGACAGTCACCAATTTCCCATTCCAGCTGGTGGATCATCATTGACATGAGCCTTTGTCGCCCCTTGCTGGCCACACTGTGTCAAATCTGCAAATAACAGCTCTGTGAGAAAAGCCGAATCAATTTGCAAGATCATCCCCACTCAGCAGACAGTGTGAGAGACTGAATAAAGGCAGCAGAATACTCCCCGCTGGCCTGTCTCTGAGGCTAACTGTCCTTTGCACTGACTGCTCTGTCTCTCCTATGTAACTGTTAGTGTCTGTGAATTGTGTGTGCTCTTGGCCACACTGACCCTGTTCTTCTGCACAGAATGTATTTCAGAGCTCAGGCCAAGGGTGAAACAGAGCGAGAGCGCCTCCTGCTGACATATCAGGTTAATGATGAGGTGGTGAATGGACGATTTCCCGTCAACAAAGACCTGGCGTTGGAGGTGACCGCATTAATGGCGCAGGTTAGTGTTTGGGTCACCAAGGTGTATTATTGATACAGTTGACAGGAGCAGATGCTCAGCTCTCTGTTCAAAGTCCCAGGGACTTACAAGTCCCATTCAATCTAGTAGATATTGAAACCCTGCTCCCCTGTCTTGCAGAGAACTACTGACTCTGCCATTCAGTGCAGCAATCCCAATGGTGTGAGCGTAGCCTGTCAGTCCCACAGTCCAAAGATGTATAGGTTGGGTGGATTGGCCATGGTAAATCAACCCTTAGTGTCCCAAAATGTGAACATTAGGGGAATTAGTGGTGTAAATGTTTATGGGAATGGAGCAGTAGGGTGGTGGGCCTGGATAAGATGCTTTGTTGGAGAATCAGTGAAGACTCAACGGGCCAAATGGCCTCCTGCACTGTAGGGATTCTGTGTAGGAGACTGTAGACAGATAGTCACCCTGTTCAAAAACACCCAACAACAGCAACCTCTAGTTTCTCAGATTAACTCTTTTCTCTAACATATTTGTTTGCTTCCTCAGTCTCTCTCTTTCTGCTGCTTTGCATCTTCTGTTCTATCGCCCTCTCACTTCATGTCTTGCTCCATCTGCCCTGATCCTCACATTCATGCTGTCATGTTCTCGCTTACACTTTCCTGTTTTTCTCTCTCTCTCTCTCTCGTTTGTATTCCCATTTCTCATGTTCCCTTTCTTTCCCTCTCTCTCTCTTAGATACTCTTCCTCCCCTCCTTCGCTCCTTCCCTTCTTTTTCCCTCCCTCCCTCCTTCTCTCCTTTTTTTCCCTTCTTTCCCTTCCTCTTTCTGTCCCTTCCCACCCTCCTCCCTTCCCACCTTCCTTCCCTCCCTTCTCTCATGTTCATCTTTCTATCTCTATCATGGAAACATAGAAGATAGAAGCAGGAGTAGGCTTTTCAGCCTTCTGAATTTGCTCCACCATTCGTTATGAATCTCTCTATTTTATCCTTTCTCCTTCACATCCATGTCTATTTTGTTTTCACTTCCACTCTTTTCATATCTTTGTGTTACGTATGTAACAGTTTTCCAATTTCTTTTCTCAGAACAGATTGGGATGTGTTGTTGTGCTACCTGTGGGGGATCTGGGCTGGTTACCATGGATAATGAGCCATGTTTTATCAGTGCAGATGTACATCGTTTCACCCACGTTGCCTTTCCTTCTTGAAGGTGACAAGGCAACCGAAGGTACCACCCCACCCACCTCCCCACCGCCCCCGCCACCCCGAACTCACCCAGCTGCTCCACACACACACACCTTCCAGCTTGGGATATCGGAGAATGTTTGTGATCAGGAACCCTAGCTCTGTGTGTTCCTCACTGCTGCCTCACAGCACCAGGGGCCTGGGTTCGATTCCTAGCTTGGGCGACTGTCTTGTGCGGAGTCTTACACGTTCTCCCCGTGTCTGTGTGGGTTTCCTTGGGGTGCTCCAGTTTCCTCCCGCAGTCTGAAAGACGTGCTGGTTAGGTGCACCGGCCATGTTAAATTCTCCTTCAGTGCACCCAAACAGGCGAGTCAGGGATTTTCGTAGTAACTTCATTGCAGTGTTAATGGAAGCCTACTTGTGATATTAATAAATAAACTTTAAACTTCCCCTCCTCTTCTTTACTCCGCAGCTTTAAAGCTAAATACAGCACATCAGTTGCCTTGATAGAACCTTCTAGAATAGAAAGAAGCCATTTCACCCATTGTACCTCTACTGGCCCTTTGGGACTAACTGGAGAGTTCATTCAATGTCCTCTTCTCCCCATATCCCATTGCCTTTTCAACTATTTATTTAAAGTTACTCCTGAATCTGCTTCTGCCACATTTTTGGTAGCGTATTTCAGATCACAACACCCGAATGAAAGAACTCTCCTCATATCTCCCCTCTTCCTTTGGCCAACTATCTTCAATCTGTGTCCTCTACTTACTAACCTGACTGTGGAAATAATTTCTCCTGATTTCATTCAGCGTTATATCGGTTTCCTCTGGGTGCTCCGGTTTCCTTCCACAGTCCAAAGATGTGCAGGTTAAGTTGACTGGCCGTGCTAAATTGCCCCATAGTGTCAGGGGGATTAGGAGGGTAAATATATGGGGTTATGGGGATGGGACATAGGTTGGTGCAGGCTCGATTGGCCAAATGGCCTCCTTACACACTGTAGGCTCAAGATTTTAAAACCCTTCATCATTTTTACACATTCATTAAAACAGCTCCGCACCTTCTTTGATCAGAGGAGAATAATCTTCTGCAGCCTGTCCGCAGCTAGCTTAACACAGACAAGAGAGTGCAAGCTAGGATCCACTTGGTTTGTGTGGCTCAGTATTGCACATGACAAAGCACCCAGCAATGAATTACCTTCCTGTTCCAGGAGACATGATGAAATGAAGGGATGTGGAGATGGGGAAATTGGATTTAAGGTGTGAAGCAGGTTCAGGAGCTGAGTATCTGACTTCTGTTCCTACCTGGTTAGTCAAGCCATGGGCTGCCTTTCCCTGCATGGGCATTAATGCAGCTCAAGTGATCCAGGATTCTGCTGCGTAGACCAAATGCTGTCCTTGGCCTTTTTTCTTAATGATGTTTCGCTGCAAATTTCCGGGATTTGCTGTCCTGTTGAAGGATTTTTAACTTTTCTGATGATGCTGACAAGGTCAGTGTTATTCCCCACCCTGAACAATTCTTCAGAAGCTCTGAATTGAACCCTCCTGAATCCTCTAAGATGTAGGTACGCCCACAGTGCTGTTCGGAGGGGAGTTCCTGGATTTGAGTCAAGGAGCAGTGATATAGTTCCAAGTCAGGCTGGTCTGTGGACTTAGAGGGGAACTTGCAGGTGCCCTTGTCCTTTGAGGCAGGAGAAATCGTGGCCAAATTTTCCCCACCCCACTTGTTGCATGTTTCATGACGACAGAGGTGGCCTGCCCCAGGCTAGTGGTGGGATCCTCTGGTCCCCCTGTTGTCAACTGGGTTTCCTGCTGTGTGGACCCCCTCGCTGCTGGGAAAGTCAAGGCAGGGGGCCACTAGCAGCGGGACTGGAAGATCCTGCCAGTGGGAATGGCAGGATAATTCCAGCTAATGGATTTGGAAGGTGCGGCTGAAGGAATATTGATGAGTTACTGCAGTGCGTCCTGGAGATGGTACCCATTGTCCGCCAGTGGTGGAGGGAGTGATTATTTACGATGATGTTTCAGAGTTTGTAATGGAGTGTGTGGTTCCTGCAGATCGAGTATGGAGACCTGGCACGCCCCAATCCTTCCAGTCCAGGCGGCAGCTCCCAGTCTAAGATGCAGCAGTTTCTACAGCAGGTTCTGGAGAAATTCTACCCCAAGCACTACAGACAAGGCTGCACCCCTGAGCAGATCAGGTAGGCCTCGCCTCTTTTCTTCCCGCTTTAACTGTACAAGTGGATTCTCTGTCCTTCCCAAATAAAACCAATGATCAGAGTAAAGCCTAGGAATGTGTGACGGGCTTGTCTGATTAAAGCTCAAAGTCAGGCAATGGCCTAAAGAGGCTAAAATTGAAGCTGATGGAACTGAAGGCAAAATATTGACTAATTGGATAGGCGGTCAGAGAGTAGCAGTAACGATTATGTACTCAAATTAAAAGAAAATGACTAACGTTTGCCATAAGATCTGCAAAGTGACAGCAAGACAGCTCAGAGGGTGGCACAGTGGTTAGCACTGCTGCCTCACAGTGCCAGGGACCCGGGTTCAATTCCAGCCTCAGGTCACTGTCTGTGTGGAGTTTACATGTTCTCTCTGTGTCTGTGAGGGTTTTCTCCGAGTGCTCCGGACTCTTCCCACAGTCCAGAGATGTGCGGGTTAGGTTGACTGGCCATGCTAAGTTGACCCTAGAGTCAGGGGGATTAGCAGGGTGAATGTGTGGGGTTACTGGGATGGGGTCTGGGTGGGATTGTTGTCGGTGCAGACTTGATGGGTCGAATGGCCTCCTTCTGCCCTGTAGGGTTTCTGTGATTCTAAGTGACATTGATAGATTGAGTTGACTGTGAGTCTAAAAGCAGGAATGTGCAGGATTACAGGGTGAAGAAGGGGCAGGCAGTAGGTAAACTGCTCCTATGGAGAGCTGGCACAGACATGGTGGATGAAATGGTCTCTTTCTGTGCTGTACAGAGGAATGCAGTCCTGCAGTGGTACTTACACTTGACCAGTAATCTAGAGACCCAGGATAACGTTCTGGGGGCACGGGTTCAAATCCTACCACGGCAGATGGTGACATTTGAATTCAATAAAAACCTGGAATTAAAAGTCTACTGATGACCATGAAACCATTGTCAGAAAAACCCATCTGTTCACTAATGTCCTTTAGGGAAGGAAATCTGCCGTCCTTACCCGGTCTGGCCTACATGTGACTCCAGAGCCACAGCAGTGTGGTTGACTCTCAGCTGCCCTCTGGAATGGTCTAGCCACATGAGTGGCTAAACACTGCCTGATGGATTTCAACCCAAATCAGTGGATCAGAAAAGGATCGACCTAAGTACTATTTAACTGGTGAAATGCAAGCGAGGGTGGGGATACTGAGAGATTTAAGGATCCACACACAGGATCTCCTTCATGGGCGGTGGGCGGGGGTGGGGGTCGTGGTAGGGGGAGGCGTCATTACAGGATCTCTATCATGGAGTGGCCAGCTACAAAAACAAAATGCAAAAGACTAATTAAATATTCGTCTCCAAAACGGGTGTTGAAAATCAAAGGGAGGATCAGGTTGCAAGAGGCTTGGTCGGGCCACATTTGCATCTGTCTAGTTCCAGCTGATGCACCTTAGAAAGGATATCTTTCTTTTCTTCGAGTTCTCTACCTGAAAGCAGGTTCTTGGTGATGTTTTACTAGGGATTGGGTAAGGAGGCAGGCCCAAGTCTACCACAGCGTAAAGAGGATTGAACTCCGTGCACTGGCATTAATCCAGTCCATACACCAGCCATTTAGCCAACTGAGCTAACCAGTGTCCCCAGACAGGAATATATCGGCCTGGAAATGAGTAGATTGCAGATTCACCAGAATGTAATCAGGACCAACGCCCCCTTTAATTTCTCCTCACCGTCCATAGCCTGTTTGTTGCATTGCGCTGTAGCTTTAAGATTGCTCCAGGGCCACGCCTGCAGGCCTCCTCACCACCATGTATGGCCTGATTCTCCACCGCATAGCAAATAGGAGAAGGGGGAGGCCATTTGGCCCTTCGAGCTGTTCCACCATTCATTATGATCGTGGCTGATCATCCAACTCGATAGTCTAATCCCGCTTTGCCCCCATAACATTTGATCCCCTTCGCCCCAAGTGCTATATGTAACTGATTCTTGAAAGCACAAAATATTTTGGCCTCGAATACTTTCTGTGGTAACGAATTCCACACATTCACCACTCTCTGGGTGAAAAAATTTCTCCTCAGCTCTGTCCTCAATGGTCTACACTGTGCCCCTGGTTTGGACACCCATCAGGAACATTCTTCCTGCATCTACCCTGTCTAGTCCTGTTAGAATTTTATAGGTTCTAATGGGATCCCTCTCATTTTCCTAAATTCCAGCAAATACAAGAGGTTTACGTTTAATGTTTCACTGGTGCTAGATCAACATGCAGTGTGCACTCTGCAATGCAGCACCATGGAATTCCCAATGCGCAGGATGGTAGCTCTGCTTGGCAGCACTGTTCAAAGCTTGTGGCTAAATGTAGTTGTGATACTGAGCCACGCCATTGGCTGTGATGATGGTAGAAGTGCAGTACTGAGCCACGCTATTGGCTCCAATGATGGTAGAAGTGCAGTACTGAGTGGTATCATTGGCTCAGATGGTGATAGCCCTGTGGTTCTGTTTTACACCTGAATGTGGGAGGGCTTGACGGTTTTAATCTGAATCTAATCTTTGCAAATAAGTGTGTTTGGTTGTACGCGGGCAATGGACTTTTGAATGGCCTGCCACATTTTCCAGCCCCAGTCCCACTGCAACAGGGCTGAAAAATTCCACCCAGGAAGGTTGAGGGATGATCAGAATGAGGAGTTTAAAATGTTGAAATGATTCTGCAAGGCAGCTGCAGACTAACTATTTCCTCTTGTGGGGGAATCAAAACCAAGAGAACATAAGCTTCAAATTAGATTGAAAAATCAGGAGTGAAATCAAGGGGTACTTTTTTCACAAAAGGGGTGGTGGAAATCTGAAACCCTCTATTCCCAAAAGGCTGCAGATGCTGGGAGGGGCAACGGGGGCTTACAAGAGAGGTGGTTAGATTTTTGATAGGGAGGGCCTCCAAGGATAGGGAGGTAACATTGGAAAATTGAGTTGAGTTGCAGGGAGAGCCGTGATCCGATTGAATTGCGGAACAGAGGGGCTGGGTGGATTCCTCCTCCTCTCCCCAATATTCTCAGTGCTCCAGGAAGACTCAGCACTTTAACAGAAGAGGGGAGAAAGTGAAGGTGGGGGTGGAGGCAGGAGTGTTCCCCATGTGCGCCTGCGCTCTGTGGATTATTGCGACACTGTTTCTCTTTATAATGCTCATCCTGTCTAATCAAACAGACAACTGGCAGACAGACTGGCCACAAAATGGATGCTGCTGAGAGGGTGCAGTGGAGCTGAATGTGTGCGGATATACCTGACGGTTGCCCGAAAGTGGCCGCTCTTTGGAGCAAAGCTTTTCCCGGCAAAGGTAAGATCCAGATGAATGTAACGAGTGGTGTAATCGAAAGATGGAAGGGAAAGTGCCTCTGGAGTTTCAGGATTATACCCTCAACACCCTGATTAAAGCACACATAGCCTATTGTTGATCCCTATCGCTAAGACTACACATTCTCACCCTCCCACAGCATCTGTCTCCACCTCTGACTTATTGTATTGAGAGTCACGCGTAAGCCAGACCAGGTAAGGATGGCAGATTTCCTTCCCTCGAGGAAATCCTTACTAATACTGGCTTTTATATTCCAGATTTATTAGTTGAATTTAAATTCCACCAGCTGCCCAGAGAATGAACCTGGGCGTCTGGATGACTGCCCCAGTGACAATACCACCTCACCATTCCCTTTGTTGCTGAAACTGTCACAATTCAAGATATTCCCTTAACCATCTGTACCTCTGTTCTGCCATTCACATTCTGATCACTTAATGGACACCTTCAGCATCTTTCTCAGCCTTCTTCATCCTCATTTACATTCCCTTTGTCCAAATACAGCCCCCCATCTCCCACCCTCACAGTATAAATCTTTTCTTTGCTCTTAGCTCTGATGAAGGATCATCCAGACTTGAACCATTAGCTCTAATCTCTTTCCACAGATGCTGTCAGACCTGCTGGGATTTTCCAGCATTTTCTGTTCTTCTTTCAGATTCCAGCATCCGTAGTATTTTGCTTTTAACCCTAAACCTGAGCTCATGTGAAACTCTGCCATGATTACCCTGACCTGTAGCAAGCCCAGTTCGCCCACTGTGCTCACTGACCCACTTTGGGTCAAAATCCTCAGTTTTAAAATTCTCATCCTTGCTTTCAATTCCTTTCCTAGCCTCACTTCTCCCTATCTCACTTCTCCCTGCCTCAGTAGTTTCCTGCAGCCCCCACATCCCCCAGGAATCTCCACACTCCCCCAACTCACACCTCTTCAGCATCTCTGATGTTCATCACTCAGCAATTGGCGCCATGTGTAGGCCATGGGTGAGATACACTGGCCTCCCAGGAGGCAGTGCGGAGGGATCCTCCAGAGCCACCGCTGTCAATGGCAATTCCAATTAAAGCTACCTCATGCCCCTGGGAAATCCACAGCAGCAGGGGTGCGCCACTGTCGGGACCGGAGAATCCCGGCAGCATGAACTGCCAGAGAATTCCAGCCCCTGTATGTTGGAATTCCCTCTCTACAGCTGTCCGTCCCGCCCAATTCTCGTTCCTCCTTAAACTACCTCTTCAAGCAAGGATTTGATCATCTGTATGTGGCTCAGCATCACATTCTGTCCGCTGATGCTCCTCTGATGTGCCCTGAAACACTTTTGTAGACTAACAGTGCTTGTACACTGAGTGCCTTTGAATGAGGGACCCCCCCACCCCCCCGCCCGGTGTCACACCCACAGGGCTTGGTTGTAAGGTTTTCCACATGGTGTTTCCCTTGCCCAGGGCAGAGTGAATATCAGCAGTGCCAGGATGAGGCCCTCAAATTTGCACTGATTGCCCATTTAAGGGCCCAGTTGTTGGAGGGGCAGGAAGGTTGTCCATGAGCCTAATCGCCACAGAGATAGAGGCAGGAAGCTGGCATGGTTCCACCAGACCCACCAAACTCACCCCGGAGAAGGGCACTCAATTCCACCCCTATATATTTGAATATCCCCAGTAGGTTTTAGAAAGAAAGGTCTTGGGTTTTTGATTTGTTTGACAGGGGTCCTCGCTGTTATGATCCCTTTAAATCCTTTGCATGTGATTTTACGGCCTCACTCGTCCCGAAATCCTAGAACCCCACCTGAGGTCAACGGACTTTCCCATTGTCCGCCCCTGGCCCGCTCCGATTCCCGTGGTGGGCAGGGCAGTAAAATTCCCTCCCATGATTCTGAAATTAGCTTCAGCTCATGGGAGCTGGTTTTTGCTGCTGTTTTCTCCACGCTCACTCCAGCTGTGTGTGGGTAAAGTGGCCTGTGCTGTCATTAGTCCCAAGTGCTAGCGTCTCCGCTGCTTTCTGTTCTGACTGTTTCACTAACGGAATGGGATGGTTTTTACATTAATTCACAACCCACAATTCCAACCAGTGTACTTTATAAAAGCTATCCAATTAACCCCACTCCCCATGTCCGCGCAATTGTTACCTTTTCAAGTACTTGTATCAGAACCTTTTGACAGCGACGATTGAATGTGTTTCTACCACCAATGCATTTCAGAGCGTAACGAGTCACTGTGCAAAGATAATTCTCCTCCCCTCCCCCCCCGGTCCTTTAGCTAGTTGCCTCCCAAGAGAACAATCCCAGCATCTCTGTCCGGAGTTTAAACAGGATTACATAAGTACAGCACAGAACCAGGCCATTCGGCCTCATCAGCCCATCCTGGTGTTTAAACTTTACTCCAGCCTCCTCCCGTCCTTGTTTAATAAATATCTCATCCTAAACATTCTATTCATTTCCTCGTGTGCTTGTCTGACTCCCTCTGTTATACTGTTAACTTAAACCTGTGTTAGCGAGTTCCACATTCTCATCACTCTTCGAGTAAGGAGCTTCCTTCCGAATTCCCAGTTGGATTTCTTGGTGACTGTCTTACATTAAAAGTCTCTAGTTCTGCTCAGGCAGCACGGTGGCACAATGGTTTGCACTGCTGCCTCGCAGCGCCAGGGACCCTGGTTCAATTCCGGCCTCGGGTTACCGTCTGTGTGAAATTTGCACGTCCTCCTCACGTCTGCATAGGTTTCCCTAGGGTGCTCCGCTTTCTTACCACAGTCCAAAGGTGTGCGGGTTTAGGTGGATTGGCCATGCTAAATTGCCCCTTAGTGTCAGGGGGACTAGTTAGGGTAAATGCATGGGGTTGTGGGGATAGGGCCTGGGTGGGATTGTGGTCGGTGCAGACTCGATGGGCCAACTGACCTCCTTCTGATTCTACCCTTGCCAAGTTAGTTAATCCAGTCAATATGCATGTTAAAGTCATCCATAATTACTGCTGTGCAGATGGAAGGTTCACTTAGTAGCTGGTTTTTTGGCCTTTGTATGAGACTTGAGCCTTGGAAGATTGGAACGCTTGTAGTCTGTCCTGTACTCAATGTGTACTCCTATGTCAAGATGTTTGACTGTGTACAACAGCATGGCCAAAATGTACATGGCAAAAAGAACTGGAGCCATTATGTCGCCTTGCTTGTGCCATTGGTGACAGGGAGGCATCTGATAAGGCACAACCCTGCAACACACTGGCCATCATAACATCCTGGAATGAGCAGATGACCGCGGCCAATTTTTCAGGGCACCAATATTTACAGCACCTTCCAAAGCCACGACATCTACCATCTAGAAGGACACTGTAGTGGGATCACCAGCACCTGGAGGTTCCCCTCAAGCCACTCACCATCTTGACTTGGAAATATATCTCTGTTCCTTCATTGTCGCTGGGTCTCAGAAACTCCCTCCCTAACAGCACTGTGGGTGTACCTACACCATACAGACTGACTCACCATTTTTTCAGGGGAAATTGGGAGTGGGCGAAAAATGCTGGCCTAGCCAATGACACCCACATCCTTTAAGTGAATATATTAAAAAAACTGTGCCAAAAGGCCCTGGAGAGATTAATGTACATCATTTAGTGATCCTGGTTATGAAGGCAAATGTCTGGCACTCTCAGAACCGGATGGTTCCTAATATGTGTACACAGGCATTTCTGATACCAACCTTGTCAACCTGCTCTGCACCCTCTCCATAGCTTTGACATCCTTTCAAATGTTTGTTGTCCTGAATTGGCAGCAGTTCTCTAGATGTGGCCTCCCTAGTGATTTTAACCCTTCAGCATAATAGCATGATACAGTAATAAAACTGCCTACGCGGTGGCAGTAATTTCATTATGATAATGTGGATTGTCAATGCTACTGATCTCCATCATCTCTCCTTTCCCATTCTGACTTACTTTGTACTGACAGCCAAATGTATGCGCAGAAAAGTACTGATGTGTTGACATTCCACTGTCCAGTAGAACAAATTTTCAGCAACTTTAAGCATTGAACAGATACCAGGCTGGCTCCAGAGTGTAGTGTGCACCTCAGTGTGATTTTGTGTCACTAACTGATGCCCTCCCTTCTGCTTTTCATGACTTCTTTCCAGTGTAGCTTTTTGGCTCTTTCCACTGTATGCAATGAGTCCTTTTGGCTCTTCATGAATATGAAGCTTTAACCAATTCTTTTCATCTCTCTAGCCGATTGCGCCTTCACCCCTTGACGAGAAGCCTGTCTGGTTAGCAGTGAACGAAGATGGTATCAGCATACTGGAGTGCAGCACAATGGTATGAGGCCACATTGGGAGAGGATGGGCCTGTTTGAGTCTAGTATGGGCTGACCTGGGGAAAGAGTGTTCAGCAGAGTCGTACAAGACGTTGTTCCGAGGGGTGCTCAATCCCCTACCCCAGCAGTGGGACTCGCCCACTGTTCCCCATTACCCCACACCTCCGGCCACTGGATATTTATTACATTTTTCTTAATGAAAGCTAACAGCCTTGCAGAGCTGCTTCCTGTAACCAAGTTGTCACTCACTGAATGCAGATAGGGTGGCCTGGGAATCAAAGATCAGTCTCCAGTACACTGCTGTGTGCAGCTCTAGAGGAAAATCATCCCAAAATCTATTTAAAGAATTGTATTTGTGTCATCTTCTTTGAACATTTCTCTTTAGCAGATATAAAAATATTGAAAATGAGTGGGGATTGGGGGAGATGCCGTTTCACTGATAGTCAAGTATCAATTGGGCAATGAATCTTTCTGCTTTCCGATTGGCATTGGAAGGCACAAGGAATGATGTGAAAAATCAGATAATGCTGGGACCAGCAAGTCTGGCAGCATCTGTGGAGAAAGAAACAGCATTAACATAAGAACATAAGAAATAGGAGCAGGAGTAGGCCATCTAGCCCTTCGAGCCTGCCCCGCCATTCAATAAGATCATGGCTGATCTGAAGTGGCTCAGTTCCACTTTCCCGCCTTCTCCCCATAACCCTTAATCCCCTTGCCTACCAAAAACCTATCTACCCGCGTCTTAAAAATATTTAGCGAGGCAGCCTCCACCACCTCAACAGGCGGAGAATTCCAGAGATTCACCACCCTTTGAGTGAAGAAGTTCCTCCTCAACTCTGTTCTAAACCGCCCCCCCTTATCTTGAGGCTGTGCCTCAACATTTTGAGTCTGTGTGACTTCTCCAGAGACTCCGAGTCATAGGAACTCAAAATGTGAATTGTGTTTCTCTCTCTCTGCAGACGCCGCCAGACCTGCTGAGGTCTTCCAGCATTTTCTGTTTTCATTTCTGATTTCCAGCATCCACAGTATTTTGTTTTTGCCCAAGGGTGTGGGTGTGATGGCCAGCTAATGGCCAGCTAATGGCTGGGGCGTGAGGGCAAGTCATGATAAAAGTTCCAGGAATACTTTTCAATCACAAGTTGGCAGCCCTAATCGGAGAGTCAGCAGCCCTGTGCGAGCTGGCCTCAGTGGCAGAAAAGTTGCGAGATTTTGACAGACCCAGGTCACGAGGGAGGTTGGATTTGGCTGAGAAATCTCACCTCCACCAAACCATTTGCGAGGGTTAGCATGTCTGAGGGATTAGGCAGGCTAGATTCAAAAAGAATGTTCTCGACGGTGGGGGAGTCCAGAACTAGGGGTCATAGTTTGAGGTTAAGGGATAAACCTCTTTAAGAACGAGGTAAGGAGAAATTTCTTCACACAGTGAGTGGTGAATGTGTGGAATTCAGTACCACAAGAAATAGTTGAGGCCAAAATGCGGTGTGATTTCAAGAAGAAATAAGGAATAACTCTTGGGGCTAAAGGGATTAAGGGATACATGGGAAAGCCGGGGGGGGGGGATCAGGATATTGAATTTGATGATCAGCCGTGATCTTAATGAACAGTGGAGCAGACTCGAAGGGCTGAATGGCCTACTCCTGCTTCTAGTTTTATGAGTGTGATCAATAGGAAGTCTACGTTTCCTAACGAGGTGACTTTACATTTTCGGTTGTCACAGAGCACTAGGCCTGTCGTTTCTGACAGAAAGTTTCCTTTGTCCTTTGTCCTCAGCACCTGGTGATAAATTATTCCTACCAGTCAGTCATGACGTTTGGAGGCTGTCGTGATGACTTTATGATTGTGGTCAGCAAGGCGAAGGATGGGAACCCAACAAAGACCACCATTGAAAAACTGGTGTTTGCAATGGCGAAACCTAAGGTAAGGAGTTTTGGATTGCTGACTCGATTACTGAAACCTTTCTAATAGAAACCTACAGCATGGAGGGCCATTCAAATCAGCCCTGCTGCTGGCAACACAATACTTTCAACAAATTATCCAATTAGTTCCGCTCCTCCATTCTCAGCCCGACAATTATTTTTCCTTTTCAAGTGGATATCCAATTTCCTTCTGAAAGTTACTATTGATTCTGCTTTCCCACCCCTTCAAGCAGTGTATCCCAGATCATCATAACTTGCTGCACAAAAAGAATTCTCATCACCCCCTTTAGCCAATTGTCTTAAATCTGCACCTTTTGTTGACTGACCTTTCTGCCCTTGAAAACAACTTCTTCCTTGATCAAAAATGATCCTATTTTTGTGTTGAACACACGTTTTAAATCTCCCCTTAACCTTCTCTGCTCCGTGAAGAACAAGTTAAACTTCTTCAGTCTCTCCACATAACTGAGGTCTCTGATCTCTGGTGCCATTCCAGTAATCCTCCTCCGCACTGTCTCCAAGGCCGTGACATCCATCCAGTAGTTTCCGGATTGGGCATCAGTATAACAAAATTCGGGGTGGGGAGTTCTAACCAATCGCAAACAGAAAAAAAGTTTACTGACTTATTAGTGTCACAAGTAGACATACATTAACGCTGCAATGAAGTTACTGTGAAAATCCCCGAGTCGCCACGCTCTGGTGCCCGTTCGGATACACTGAGGGAGAACTTAGCACGGCCAATGCACCTAACCAGCACGTCTTTCAGACTGTGGGAGGAAACCGGAGCACCTGGAGGAAACCCACCCAGACTCAGAGAATGTGCAGACTCTACGCAGACAGTGATCCAAGCCGAGGATCAAACCCGGGTCCCTGGCACTGTGAGGCAGCAGTGCCACCGTGAAAAGCCATCATAGCTTATTCCCTTCACTGTGGAAGGATATTGGGTCCTATCACCACAGCCACCATTACTTATGATAAGGGACCCGGCACTGGAATACCATAACCAGTCCACAGAACACAAAGAACAAAGAAAATTGCAGCACAGGAACAGGCCCTTCAGCCCTCCATGCCTGCACCAACTAAACTATAATCCCCTTGACTTCTGGGGACCATATCCCTCTATTCCCATCCTGTTCATGTATTTGTCCAGACACCCCTTAAAACTCACTATCGTATCTGCTTCCATTACCTCCCTGGTAATGAGTTCCAGGCACCCACCACCCTCTATGTAACAAATCTTGCCTCGCACATCTCCTTTAAACCTTGCCCCTCGCACCTTAAAACTGTGCCCCCTAGTAATTGACTCTTCCTGTCTGGGAAAAAGTTTCTGACTATCCACTCTGTCCCTGCTTCTCATAATCTTAGAGATTTCTATCAGGTCGACCCTCGGCGTCCGTCATTCCAGTGAGTTCCTTTGACCTTATTCCAGAGGTGATTATGGGACACCTTAATAAGGGCATTTAGAAGATCCAGATGGATTATTTTATGTTTATTTATTAATATCACAAGTAAATTTATATTAACACTGTAGTTAAGTTACTGTGAAAATCCCCTGGGCACCACACTCCGGCACCCGTTGGAGTACACTGAGAGTGAATTTAGCATGGCCAATACACCTAACCAGCACGTTTTTCGGAGTCTGTACATTCTTCCCATGTTTGCGTGGGTTTCGGAAATAAGGCCTGGATACGATGCTGTGTCGGAGAGTTGGTGTAGACTCAATGGGCCAAATGGCCTCTTTCTGCACTGCACATTTCTCTAAATATCTTATGTAAGTCCCAATGGCCTAACATCAGAACTTTCAGAGTCCCTATGACCTAACACTAGATCTCTCAACCTCCTTGGGAGGGCATCACGGTAGCGCAGTGGTTAGCACTGCTTCCTCACAGCGCCAGGGTCCTGGGTTCAATTCTGGCTTTGGCTGACTGAGCGGAGTCTGTATGTTCTTCCCATGTTTGCATGGGTTTCCTCCGGATGCACCGGTTTCCTCCCACAGTCCAAAGATGTGCAGTTAGGTTGATTTGCCATATTAAATTGACCCTTAGTGTATGTTAGGGGGTTTAGCAGAGTAAATATGTGGGATTACGGAGATAAGACCTGGATACGATGCTCTGTCGGAGAGTTGGTGTAGACTCAATGGGCCAAATGGCCTCTTTCTGGAGATTCTATAGGATCAGTCCTATTTGGATTTGGGGTCAGATCTGTTCTTGCGTTCTTCAATTAGATAAGTATAGTGGCCAAGGATTTTACTCACAGGATCCTATCAAACTGGATTTGCCATTATTATACGAATGGGGAACCTGTGCTACAGTGTTGGCTGTCTCCCCATCTCAGTGTGCCTTGGTCTCTCCCTCCCTTGTCTCAGCTGGCGCCTTTATAAAGTAAGTACAGTGATCCCAAGCACAGAGGGTTAAGAGTAGCAGTGTTGTTGTCCCATGTTTAAAACCACATGACTCTATTGTTGGAGGGCAGGATTTGCGAGTTGGCGTTTGCTTATCTGTGTTTGTTTCTTAATCCATTCCTGTCTCAGTCACATTCAGTTACCGTAGACCATAACTGACTGATGAATTCTATTCTATTAAATTGCCATTGGGAACAAAAAAAACAAAGAAAATTACAGCACAGGAACAGGCCCTTTGGCCCTCCAACCCTGCTTAAAATCCCAGATCCTGAGAGCAGCGGCTCATAGGTAACAGGGCCAACTAATGTTTGCAGATCTTTACGTTGCTTTTCTGAGAGTTGAAGAGAGCTGAAAGGTGGAAGGGAGGAGGCATTGCCTCACATACATAGAATCTCAGACAGATCTCGTCTGGAATTCTGCATTCCATTTCTGGCATTGCACCACAGGAAGAAAATATAGGCCTTGGAGTGGTTGTAGAACAAATTTACCAGAGTGGTGCCATGTTTAGAGGGTTAAATAGGTTGCGTAGACCTGACTTATTGTCCAATGAGTATAGGAGATTGAGGGTGATCTGATCAAAATGTTTGAAATGTTAAGAGGCTTCAATAACAACTTTCCTCTGATGGGTAATTAAGAATAATGGGGCTGTAAACCACTCAGGAGCTAAATCAGGAAGCACGTTTCACGTCAGGGCAGTGAACTGGAACTCTCTCACTCTGGGATTTTCACAGTAACTTCATTGCAGTGTTAATGTAAGCCCACTTGTGACAAACTTTAAAAGGCTGTGGGTACCAAAACAGTTGGTAATTTTCACAGCTGAGATTGCGGGTAAAGAGGATGTAGAGCTAAGAAAGGAAAATGCAATGGAGCTACAGAGCAGACATAATCTATAATAAAAAGGTGAGACAGGCCCGAGGACACTATGGGCTACCAAGGGCGGCACAGTGGTTAGCACTGCTGCCTCACAGTGCCAGGGACCCGGGCTCAATTCTGGCCTCAAGTCACTGTCTGTGTAGAGTCTGCACATTCTCCCCGGGTCTGCATGGGTTTCCTCTGGGTGCTCCAGTTTCCTCCCACAGTCTGAAAGATGACTAGTGATGTCTTGAGGAGTGTACATATTACAGAGAAGGAGGTGCTGGAAGTCTTAAAGCGCACAAAGGGGGATAAATCCCCGGGATCTGATGAAGTGTATCCCAGGACATTGTGGGAGACTAGGGAGGAAATTGCGAGTCCCCTATTGAATCATCAATAGTCACGGGTGAAGTACCTGAAGAAGCGAGGGTGGCAGATGTTTTGCCTTTGCTTAAAAAGGGCTGTAGGGAAATGCCTGGGAACTACAGGCCAATGAGTCTCACATCTGTGGTGGGTAAGTTCTTGGGAGGTGTTTTGAGGGACAGGATCTACAGACATTTAGAGAGGCAAGGACTGATTAGGGACAGTCAGCATGGCTTTATGAGTGGAAAATCATGTCTCACAAATTTGATTGAGTTTTTTGAAGGGTAACCAAGAAGGTAGATGAGGGCAGTGCAGTTGATGTTGTCTACATGGACTTTAACAAGGCCTTTGACAAGGTACCACATGGTGGGATATTGCATAAGGTTAAATCTCACGGGATCCAGGATGAGGTATTTAAATGGATACAAAATTGGCTTCTTGACAGAAGGCAGAGGACGGTTGTCGAGGTTGTTTTTCAAACTGGAGGCCTGTGACCAGCAGTGTGCCTCAGGGATCAGCGCTGGGTCCACTATTATTTGTCATTTATATTAATGATTTGGATGAGAATATAGGAGGCATGGTGAGTAAGTTTGCAGATGACACCAAGATTGGTGGCGTAGTGGACAGTGAAGAAAATTATCTCCAATTGCAACGGGATCTTGAACAATTGGGCCAGTGGGCTGACGAACAAGAGATGAGTTTAATTTAGACAAATGCGAGGTGATGCATTTTGGTAGATTGAACTAGGGCAGGACTTACTCAATTAATGGCAGGGTGTTGGGGAGAGTTACAGAATAAAGAGATCTAGGGGTAGTGTCCATAGCTCCCTGAAACTGGAGTCACAGTTGGACAGAGTGGTGAAGAAGGCATTCAGCATGCTTGGTTTCATTGATCAGAACACTGAATACAGGAGTTGGACGTCTTGTTGAAGTTGTACAAGACATTGGTATGGCCACACTTGGAATACTGTGTGCAGTTCTGGTCACCCTATTATAGAAAGGATATTATTAAACTAGAAAGAGTGCAGAAAAGATTTACTAGGATGCTACCGGGACTTGATGGTTTGAGTAATAAGGAGAGGCTTGATAGACTGAGACTTTTTTCTCTGGAGCGTAGGAGGCTGAGGGGTGATCTTGTAGAGATCTATAAAATAATGAGGGGCACAGATCAGCTAGATCATCAATATCTTTTCCCAAAGGTAGGGGAGTTTAAAACTAGAGGGCATAGGTTTAAGGTGAGAGGGGAGAGATACAAAGTGTCCAGAAGGGCAATTTTTTCACACAGAGGGCGGTGAGTGTCTGGAACAAGCTGCCTGAGGTAGAGGCGGGTACAGTTCTGTCTTTTAAAAAGTATTTAGACAGTTACATGGGTACAATGGGTATAGAGAGATATGGACCAAATGCAGGCAATTGGGATTAGTTTAGGGGTTAAAAAAAAGGGCGGCATGGACACGTTGGGCCGAAGGGTCTGTTTTCATGCTGTAAACCTCTATGACCTCTGACTCTATGTGCAGGTTAGGTGGATTGGTCAAGGTAAATGTATGGGGTTACAGGGATAGGATGGACCTGGGTGAGGTGCTCTGTCAGAGACTCGGTACAGACTCAATGGGCTGAATGGATTCCTTCTGCATTGTCGGGGGATTACTCAAATTGTGGTCACACCTGACAAGAGCGCAAGTCACTTTGCACAGGAAATTCAGGAGGTTCAGTTGCCTTTTCCAGTTGATGTTTCCCACATGTCAACTTGTGACTGTTCTTCCGTCCCCAGATCCTGGAGTTGACGCTGATACTTGCCAGCTACATCAACTACAGCAGCTGCCACTCGTCGCCCATCTCGCCCAACCCACCTCCCGCATCCTTCTCGGGCAAGAAGCTGTGGGAGATTGACAGCAAGCATTTCCCGACCATGACGCGGACTACACAAGGTCCTACCCTGCTGTGAGATGCAGCTGAAGGTGCGGCGCTGTCCGCCCAAAGCTATTGGAGGACAAACCACTTGGAAGATTCAAATGGTGCATGGATCACTGTTGTGTCTGGACCTTATCTAATGCAGCCTATATTTAAGTGCTCGAGTAGTATTTAGAGTTGATTTTATTTTAATGCTTCATAGGTTACCCTTACTCATCTTCTATGAGCTGAGGGCGCAAGTCCCAGCATGCTTTGTGCCGTCGGTGCTAAGGCTGGTCCGTATGCGAATAAACCAGAACGGTGCAGGCTGTTGGGAAAGGTGCCCCTCCCCCCCTCTCCGTCAGGAAAAGCACCCTCTATGGAGAAAGCCCATTCCCCTCCCTACAAAATCCACCTGCAAAGTTCCAGTTCTTGATGGGCTTGAGTGCGAGAGTGAGGTTATGATGTGGTTGTGTTACCAAAAGTTACAGTAGGACGTGGATGCTTTACTTGGAGTTTGTTTCATGCATTTCGAAAGAAAAGACAAGAATGTGCTCGAGGCTAGCCCTCTCCTGTGCTGTTGATCTGGTTGGAGGTCGAGGGGGGGGGGAATGCTGCTGCACAAGGTTTGGGTGTTCTTCAGAAAGGTTTGTTTTCCTGGCTATAAGAAGACCAGATGACCACTTGGCTGTTATCAGCCCTGGAAGCTAAACTGAGGAAGATATTTATCAGCTGGTGGGCAAGACTACATTTGATACTAACCTTCACCTTGAGAAAGTGTGAGAAGGTGGTCTGGATCATCTCCCTGTACTACTGAGTGGCTATCTCAGAGGGTGTCAAGAATTGAGTGCCCTCTCATGAGGGGTCATTGTTGAACTGTTGGTTTTCTTTACAAGCTGGCAACTTTCGGGGTGGTTTATTTTCTTTTCCTGGTGCCAGCTGACACTTTGCACCAATTTGAGATTTGCAATCCAATCCTGTGCTATAACCACTACATGCTCTTGTCAGCGTGGCTCAATTACTTCCTTTCTTCTGAGTCTGAAGGTTTGTGGGTTCCACGCCAGAGACTTGAGCACCGAATCCAACTGATACCCCAGTGGAGTGAGACATTAATCTGGGGTCCCCTCTATCCTCTCAGGAATATCCTATGGGACCTTTTGACAAAGTTCCCACCTGAACACATACTCTATCCATGCCACCTCAAGTCCCCAACCATCTCCCATGGCCCCCTGTGCCCTCAGTGTCAATCTATGCCCTCATCCCCACCCCTCATCACCCTTTATAATCCCTTATGCCAACTTAGTGCCAACACATGCCAATCCATATTCTGCCACCTACCAGCTTTTGTTTTTACATCTTCTATGCAAAATCACCGAGTATTCATCACAGGCAGTCCTCAGGACTCATGCTGATAAAATAAAGTTCTAGCTGTCAATTGCAGACATTTTTTAAAGCACTCCTATTTAAAAAGGTTTACTACATTTACATTCCTTCAACTACATAATCCCTTATAAAAACAAGCATTTCATTCAAATGCATCATCCTTTGTAAGAACAAATATTGGGTGCATTGTCCCACTTCAAAGAGTCTATAACTATTTGTAGCAACCAATCAAACTGTAAAATAGAAAGCATTCCTTAGTGATAATGGAAGGTTCTGAAATGAGTCCTGCAGCACTAATACAGTAATGCTAACGCTCAAATCATGCATCAGCAAACAAAATGAAATAACATTTATCATAGTCCACAGAGTTTTTTCAAAAATTTAAAGAGCAGGCGGTTTAAATGCATTGACAGTTTGATAGTTGCTTTTGACAGTTTCTTTGGACACTGTTGGCAATTTTTTTTGACAGCTCTCTTCATAGTGTCAGTGGTTTTATATACATCCTACGTACACTCCTGTCCACTTTTAACAATCCTGAAAGACATCTTACCTCTCCCAAAGGGCACTTGACCATCCCAAAATTATCCTGGGACCATATCCAAAGGAGGTACGCTACCTCTTACGCTACCAAGTCTTCAGAAGACTTGGCAAAGTTTAGACCTGCTCGTATTTCCCACTTCTGATTCATAAAAATGAGACATGACTGGTTGGAGCTGGTTGTTGTTTTATATAAACAGACTCTGAAACACTCATGCATAGATTCCAACCAAGCCTCCCCACAAAAGTGATGGGTGCTGTGTTCAGGAGCAGGACTTCTGGATTTCAGTCAACTTGCCACTTTTGTGGAAGTCCAGGCTTTTGTTTCCAAAGCATTCCTACTTCTCTGAGTCAATTTGGTGCCAGTTGGGTGGCATTTTGGTCTCAATTCCAGGCAGTTTCCGACAATTGGGACTGCTCCCAGTAAGGACCAGACTGATGCTAAAGTAAAATGCTGCTGTGGTTAGGAACCAAAAATATAAACAGAACACTGGAGGTACTCAGCAGGTCAGGCAGCATCTGTGGTGAAGTCCCTTCGGGTCAATAATCCTTTTATCAAAACTGAAAAATGTTAAAGAGGTTTAGCAGTTTCTCAGGGAACAGTAAGGCATCTCACAGCGTCAGGTTAAAGTCCAACAGGTTTACTTGGAATCACGAGCTTTCAGAACACTGCTCCTTTCTTAGCTCCGAAAGCTCGTGATTCCAAATAAACCTGGTGTTGTGAGTCTTCTTAATGCACCCATCCCAGACCAACACCAAGATCTCCACATCATGGCTCTCAGGAAATGGGAACAGGGAAAGGGGAGGGGAGCAAAGAACAAAATAGAAAGATTGAATGATAGAGGAGGTGATGGTGCAGAGAGGTAATGGGACAGTAACAAAATGGAAGATATAGAGGTTTACAACATGGAAGCAGGCCCTTCAGCCCAACTTTTCCATGCCAACCCTTTTGTCAACCCCTAAGCTAGTCCCAATTGCCCATGTTTGGCCCGTATCCCTCTATACCCATCTTACCCATGTAGCTGTCTAAACACTTTTTTAAAAAGACAATATTGTACCTGCCTCTACTACTCCCTCTGGCAGCTTGTTCCAGACACTCACCACCCCCTGTGTGAATAAATTTCCCCTCTGAACCCTTTTGTATCTCTCCCCTCTCACCTTAAACTTTTGCCCTCTAGTTTTAGACTCCCCTACCTTTGGGAAAAGATGTTGACTATGTACCTGATCTATGCCCCTTATTATGTTTTAAACCTCTATAAGATCACCCCTCAGCCTTTTACCTTCCAGAGAAGAAAGTCCAGTCTATATCCAGCCTCTCCTTATAACTCAAACCATTAAGTCCCGGTAGCATTCTGGTAAATCTTTTCTGCCACCCTCCAATCTTCAGGCACCTCACCTGTGACTATCGATGATTTAAATATCTCTGCCAGGGGACTTGCAATTTCCTCCCTAGCCTCCCCCAGTGTCCTGGGGATTTATCTACTTTGATGTGCTTTAAGACTTGCAGCACCTCCTTCTCTGTAATATGTACACCTCAAGACATCACTATTTCCCCAAGTTCTCTAACATCCATGCTTTTCTCAACAGTGAATATTGTTGAGAAATATTCATTTAGAATCTCAACCATCTCTTGTGGATCCGCACATAGGTGGATTTGTTGATCCTTAAGAGGTCCTACTCTCTCCCTAGTTACTCTTTTGCCCTTTACGATGTATTTGTAGAAGCTCTTTGGATTCTCCTTTGCCTTATCTGCCAATCTTGTGTCCCCTTTTTGCCCTCCTGATTTCTCTCTTAATTCTACTCTTACACCCTCTACAGTCTTCAAGGGATCCACTTGATCCCAGCTCCCCATGCATGTTGTGCCTCCTCCTTCTTGACCAGGACCTCAATATCCTGAGTCATACAGGATTCCCTACTCTTACCAGCCTTGCCCTTCACTCTAAGAGGAATATACTTACCCTGAACCGTGGTCAACACACTTTTGAAAGCCTCTCATTTACCAAATGGCCCTTTGCCTTCCCATAGACTCCCCGAATTAACTGTTGAAAGTTCCTGCCTGATGCTATCAAAATTGTATTCCCAATTTAGAATTTTAATTTTGGGGCTAGACCTATCATTCTCCGTAGCTATCTTAAAACTAATGGAATTTTGTTCACTGGTCACAAAGTGATCCCTCACTAACACTTCTGTCACCTGCCCTTCCTTATTTCCCAAGAGGAGGTCATGTTTTGCCCCCTCTCTAGTCAGGCCGTCCATATTTTAAATGAGAAATTCCTCTTGAATACATTCAACAAATTTCTCTCCATTCAAGTCTCTAATACTATGACTGTCCCAGTCAATATTGGGAAAGTTAAAATCCTTTACTATTATCACCCTATTTTTCTTGAAGCTCTCTGTAATCGACTTACATATTTGGTCCTCAATTTCCCATCAACTATTTGGGGGCCTATAGTACAACCCTATCAAAGTGATTTTCCCCTTCTTATTTCTCAGTTCAACCCATATTGACTCAGTGGGCGAACCCTCGGATATATCCCGTCTCAGTACTAACATGATTTTCCCTTAATCAAAAGTGCAACTCCCCCTCCTCTCTTACCTCCTGTTCTATCTTTCCTATAGCATCTGTACCTTGGAACATTGAGCTGCCAGTCCTGGCCTTCCCTTAGCCATGTTTCAGTAATTGCTATAATATCCCAGTCCCATGTACCCATCCATGCCCTGGATTCATCTGCCTTGCCCGTCAGGCCTCTTGCATTGAATTAAGTAGTTTAATCTGTCCAGAGGAGGTGTAAATAGTTACAACAGAAGCATTATCAGCACAGGCTGACTGGCTGAAAGAAATGAGAGCCATGGTTGTGATCTAAAGTCATTCAACTCAAAGTGAAGGCCGAAAGATGGTATAGAGCCTATAGGTTGCTATTCCTCCAGCCTTGCATTGCTGAGATTGATCAACCCACTTTGCACAGGGTCAGTGGAATTCCCATTTCACCGTGCTGGGTTTAACTCAGACACTATTGTGAATGCTTCTAAATCTAACAGCCATCATTGATCAGGCCTGTGTCCCAGGTGAATAATGTCAGCCTCAGCCCATTAGCCAGACCATCTTAATTCAACAGAAAGTATCTTCTGGCCACGCTCACCCCAAGACCAGAAATTCCTGCCTGAGGTCAATAGACCTTTGCATGGCCCACCAAGTTTTCTGTCCCGCCCGCTACGATTCCTGTGGCGGGCGGGATGGGAAATCTCTGCCATTAGTGCGTTAACGAAACTGCCCTGCCACATTGGAGGAGATCTTCTCTGGCGACTGCTACTGGTTTCACCATGTCTCAATCAGCTTTATGTTTACAGTACTCAGTGAACTTGGTAGCAGGAAGAGGGGTGGTGGGGCAGGATAAGCTTTACAGCGAAGGTTTCAGAGAAGAATGGGTTAGTTCTGAACAGCTGCTGGCCAGTGAGGCAGCCACTGGCTGTCCTGCTGGCCCATTTGCAGCTATTCAATGGTCCTTCTGTCCATTGTTGGACCAGGAGGAGGGCCTGACCAGTGAAGACCGCCCTGGCGATTCCTTCACATACAGCCATGGGTGAATTACATCATCGACATAGCATTCTTTACTCACTTTGTTCCTTCACAAGAGACTTGAAGATGACTTTTTGTTCAAAGATCGGTACGGAGCCTAAAACAGCCGATAACAGAACAAATGGAGTTCTTTCTCACAGAGTGTCGTCCCTGACGATAGTGAGTGTGTGAGTGTAAATACGCCACACTGTATTGAATACTTGAATGTGACAGGGACAAACCTATTTCTGAGAATGGTTATACCCAATGTACTGTACCTCTTATTTATTCTAACTGTTGAAGTGAACACTGTGACTTTCACACTTAAATTTGAGCAGTTCCCTGTAGTTTGGGAATCATGGTGCGATTTAGAGGGTAATACTGGAATATTCCTGCACCCCCCCCTCCCTCCATGACTGGTAGTCAAAATAAAGAGCAATACAAAAATAAAAGAGGTAATACAAAGATGCCCTTGTGTTATTAATCACCTGAAGCAGATTGATTCCACTGTCGTTGCTCATAATAGGTTACATAGTGTGAATGTATTATGCAAAATAATGGTCTTTTGATTTATTATTGTCACATGTATTAGCATACAGTGAAAAGTTTTGTTTCTTGCACGCTATACAAAGCATACTGTACATAGACGAGAGGGTGCAGAATATGATGTTACAGTTACAGCTAGGGCGTAGGAAAAAAATCAGCTTAATGTGAGGTAGGTCCATTCAAAAGTCTAATGGCAGCAGGGAAGAAGCTGTTCTTAGTCAGTTGTTTTGTGATCTGAGACTTCTGTATCTTTTTCCCGAAAGTCGAAGGTGGAAGAGAGACTGCCTGGGGTGCGTGGTGTCCTTAATTACGCTGGTAATGTTAATTTTTTTTATGCTGTCATGTCGTTGTCAAGGCCAGTATTTATTACCCATCCCTAACTGCCTCATGCCACCCACTGTGCCACCATGCGATTTTGATCCAGCCACAATGAAGGAACAGTGACAAAGTTGTATGGCAAGATGGTGTGCGAGTTGAAATGGAACTCGGGGTATTCCCAAGCACCTGCATCCCTTGTTCTTCAAGATGACAATGGTCATGGATTTGGGAGGTGCTGCTGAAGTCTTGGTGAGCGGGCTGCTGAGTCCTGGATGGTGTCAAGCTGTTTAAGTGTTGGTGAAAGAGCTGCTGGGAGTCACTGAGTCACTTGCCTAAGAACACACAAACTTGGTCCTATTATTATAGGTACAGTATTTATGTGTTTGGTGCAGTTACATTTGTCGATAGTGGGAGATTCAGTAATGATGATACTACTGAATGTCAAACAGAGATGGCTAGTCTTTCTCCCTTACTGGAAATTATTATTGTGCCTGGCACTTTTGTGGCAAGAATGGTACATGCTAATTGTTGGCCCAAGACTGAATGTTTCCAGGTACTGTTGTATGCTTCATTATTTGAGTAATTGTAAGCAGAACTGAACACTGCAAACATCCCCTGAGATGGAGAGAAGGTCATTAATGAAGCAGCTGAAAATGGCTGAGCCGAAGACACTGCCCTAATGAACTTCTACTGCAATGCCTAGGAGTGAGATGATTGGCCTACAACAACCTCAGCCATCTTCCTTTGTGCTAGATATGACTCAGTCAGTCTCCCCCAGTTTCCATTAACTTTACTAGGGCTCCTTGAAGCCACTCTTGGACAAATGCTGCCTTGATGAGAAGGGAAGACACTCTCACCTGACCTCTGGCTTGAAACCCATTGTGGTGTTGAGTTTTGTAGCTAACTTGTCACTTTGAATTGACGCTGTTGCATTTCAAGCACCCGCTCTAACAGTAGCAACTATTCACATAAAACAACCACTTCTATCGCTCCCACTGGGAAGCACTAAGCAAAAGTGGTAACAACCAGAGGATTTCAGCATTTGCAGTGTGTAGCTCCCTTTGAGGGCAGCTCACAGATGGAAACGATCTGTAATAAGTCTTCAGAGGCAGAAGTCCCTTCAAAATCCCTTTATTTATAATTCCAATGCACAGAATGCTATCAGTCAGCAGTGCCAGAGGAACTGACTCAGTTAAATACAAGGAAAGTACTCCTTGATTGGCCCAGCAATTGACTCCTTAATCATGGTGTTCATATTCCAATAGGCCAACCTCAATGGTCTGATTGATCATGACACGATCCACCCCACACAGACCCTCTCACCACTCCTGTATTATGTGTCCACCACCTTTACATTAACAACACAACACTGACCCATCTTTGTCCACAGAAACATAGAAGATAGGAGCAGGAGTAAGCCATTTGGCCCTTTTGAATCTGTTCCATCATTCATTATGATTATGGCTGATCATTCAACTCAATAGCCTAATTCCGCCTTCCTCCACATCATTTGATCCCTTTTGCCCAAGAGCTTTATCTAACTCCTTCTTGAAAATATGCAATGCTTTGGCCTCAACCGTTTTCTGTGGTAATGAATTCCATAGGCTTACCGCTCTCTGGGTGAAAGAATTTTTAATTTCTGTCCTAAAAGGTTTACTGCTTATTCTTTGGACTGTGAGCCCTGGTTCTGGCCACCCCTACCATCAGGAACATCCTTCCTGCATGTACCCTTTCTAGTCCAGTTAGAAGTTTATAGGTTTCTATGAGATTCCCCCTCATTCATCTGAACTCCAGTGAATAAATCCCAACAAACTCAATTTCTCCTCATAAGTCAGTCCCACCATTCCAGGAATCAGTTTGGAAAACTTATGCTGCACTCCCTCTATAGCAAGAACATCCCTCCTCAGAGAAGGAGTCTAAAATTGCACACAATATTCTAAGTGTGGATTTACCAAGGCTTGTATAATTGCAGCAAGACATTCCTGTGCCTGTACTGGAACCCTTCACTATGAAGACCAACATATTATTTGCCGCACCGGCATGCTTACCTTCAGTGACTGGGGTCGGACATCCAGGTCTTGTTGCACATTCCTCTTACGACTTATAGCCATTCAGATAATAATCTATCTTCTTGTTTCTGCAACCAAGTTGATAATCTCACATTTATCTACACTATACTGCATCTGCCATGCATTTGCCCATTCACTCAACTTGTTGAGGTGGCATGGCAGCACAATGGTTAGCATGGCTGCCTCACAACACTAAGGGCCCGAGTTTGATTCCTTGTTTGGGACTGCAGAGTTTGCACATTCTCCTCGTATCTGCATGGGTTTCCTCCAGGTGCTCTGCTTTCCTCCCACAGTCTGAAAGACGTGCTAGTTAGATGCATTGGCCATGCTAAATTCTCCTTCAATGTACCCGAACAGACGCCAGAGTGTAGGGGATTTTCATAGTAACTTCATTACCATGTTAATGTAAGCCTACCTGTGACACTAATAAATAAACTTAAATTTGTCAAAATCACACTGAAGGATCTTTGCATTATCCTCACAGCTCACCCTCCCACCTAGCTTTGTGTCATCTGCAAACTTGGAGATATTGCATTTAGTTCATTCATCTAAATCATTAATATATAATGTGAATAGCTGGGGTCCTTGGACTTATCCCTGCAGTACCCCAGTAGACAGTGGCGTTTGGAAAAAGATCTGTTTATTCCTACTCTTTGTTTCCTGTCTGCCAATCAGTTTTCTATCTCAACATACCATCCCAATCCCACGCACTTTAATCTTACATGCCAATCTCTTATGTGGGACTTTGTCAAAAGCCTCCTGAAAGTCCAAATAAACCACATCCATTGGCTCCCCTTCATCAACTCTGCGCATGTCCTTGAAGAATTCCAGTAATTTGTCAAGCATGATTTCCCTTTTGGAAATCCATGCTGACTCTGTCCAGTTCCGCCACTATTTTCTGAGTTCTCTGCTATAAAATCCTTGATAATGGATGCTAGAATTTTCTCCCTTACCAACGTCAGGCTGACTGGTCTAATAATTTCCCATTTTCTCTCTACCTTTTTTAAATAGTGGGATTACATTAACTAATCTCCAATCCGTAGGAACTTTTTCAGAGTCTATAGAATCCTGGAAGATGACCACCAATGCATCCACTATTTCTATGACCACTTCCTGAAGTACTCTGGCGTGTAGATTATCAGGCCCTGGGGGATTTATCCATCCTCAATCCCAGTGATTTCCTCCACACCATTTCTCTACTAATACTGATTTCCTTCAGTTCTTCCCTCTCACTAAACCCTCTGCTCCCCAACATTTTTGTGACCTACTAGCCAATTATATATTCATCCTTTGTCACTCATAACTCCTCTTCCATCTAAAGCGTAAGCCCTGCTGCTCACTTCACTATCCTCACCCCATTCACCCATATTGTCATTCTGCCAAGTGGCAATCTTCTCATCACCCACATTGTGACTCCCTGCTATCCTGACATTCATTTGTACTCAGGTTCCAACATTTCACATTGGAAAGCAGGTGACGCTTTGGGTTTTAGAATAAACGTGAATCAATTGAGAATTTCCAGCTTCTCCATTTCACTTCAAAAACAAAACTGAGGATTACTGCTGTCTAGACATCAGGAACAGACTGGCTTTAGTGAGCTGGATAAAATGCCAGAACAAATTGAACATCTGGTTGCTTGCTTATGCACACTGAAGTTCTGCAGTCACTTTGTGTTTTTATGCTTTCCAAATCACTACAGCAGGTTATTTTGCAGTGCCCCACATCAGCACAAACACTAACCATGTTAGTACACCCTGGATGTTTCTTGGTCTCAGTCACCACATGGTTCAGCAGCACCAGCTCAAGTTAGTAAATCTTTCAATGTTCACTCACTGGTCAACTTACAGCAGCCTACATTGGGCCCTTCCATTACCCTGCTTAGAAAAAGTTGTGGGACTGAGAAAGTAGTCCAATACAATACTGGACACTGAATGAGGCATTAGGTGCAGGTCTCCAAAAAGAAATCCTGTTGCTGATTACCAGCGTTGGATATCAGTTTGGTAATAACACTCCATTACTAAGTCCCGAGTCTTGATCAGTAATTGCAGGTCGGAACTCCACTGCAGTGCAGCCTTTGGTTGAGACATTAAACCAAGACGCTTCTCAGCACAACATAAAAATCTCACGATCCTATCTCAAATACGAGCCTGGGAGATCTCCCTGGTGTCCTGGCCAACATTTATCCCTTAACCAAGATCACTAAAACAGATTATCAAGTCACTATCACATAGCTGCGAGCTGACTGGCTGCTGCATTTCCTAAATTACAGTAGTAACTACACTTAGAATCATACAGCGCAGAAGAGGCCCTTCAGCCCATCGAGTCTGCACCATCAGGTGGGACTTTCTGGCCACATTCGCCCCAAAACCAGAAAATCCCGCCTAAGGTCAATGGACCTTTCCATTGTTCATTCCTCACTCAATTCCCGTGGCAGGTGGAATGGGAAAATTCGCTCTGTCACCTCCCACCTAATCCTATTTACCAGCACTTAGCTCCCCATAGCCTTGAATATTATGAATTGCCAAGTGCTCATCCAGGTATTTTTAAAAAGATCTGAGGCAACTCACCTCCCAGACACCTGTATAGTGTTTTGCCATGTGCCATGATTGTGAAAAGTGCTATACAAAAGCAAGTCTTTGTTTCTTTATTAATGTCACTGTGATAAAGAACTTTCAGTGTGCTGCTCATTTAACTCTTCTACAATTAAAGCTTAATATTTAAGTATGTTGCCCATGTTGTGACCATTCCAAAGTCCTTCTTGATGAAGTGCCTCAAGAACAAAGATGTAGTTTCAAATGAGCGGTGATAGCAATTGTGGTGAAGTGATGTTTGCTACCCGGTGAGACCATCTCCTTGAATTTATGAGAGCAGTAGGAAGTTCCCTCTTCTTCAAAGCCTCGCTGCCACAGTTAAGTTGCAGAAAAATCGTTTGATGCTTAGTTTTAGATACCTATTTTTAAAACGTGTTCTTTGATGACAAATTTCTGCAGCGTGGGCAATCGATCCAGGCTCCACCTGAAAGAGTAAATTCCACATCAATCCATGACAGATCAGGCTCTCTGTAATAGCATTTAACTTTTCAATTTTGTATTGAGCCCTGAAATCCTCACACAAGTACAGGTTTTATTGGTCATTCTTTTTCCCCCTCACCTCTTCCTGCAAGTCAGTTCAGTGAGCACCAGCAGCCCTCAGGTATCTCCTCCAAATGGCTATCCTTCACAAATAAGCATTGACACCATGGGTTGGTCACCAAAGGTTAGCACTGCTGCCTTACAGTGCCAGGGGCCAGGGTTCAGTTTCAGCCCTGGGTCACTATCTGTGTGGAGTTTGCACATTCTCCCCATGTCTGTGTGGGTTTCCTCCGGGTTCCGCTTTCCTCCCACAGTCCAAAAGATGCACTCATTAGGTGCATTGGCCATGCTAAATTCTCCTTCAGTGTACCCAAACAAGTGCCAGAGTGTGGCGGTGAGAGGATTTTCACAGTAACTTCATTGCAGTGTTAATGTAAGCTTACTTGTGGCATTAATAAATAAACTTTAAACTTATCTAACTTTCCTCTCCTCCTTTAAGATGCACTTTAAAACTGAACACTCGGATGGAATTTGTTGGTCACCTTGCCCTGATATCACCACACATGGTGTGGGGCAGGCTCGAAGGGCTGGATGGCCTACTCCTGCTCCTATTTCTTATGTTCTTATGGCTTGGTGTCCAATTTCTGTTGTAGGTGCCTTGGGATCTTTTATTCTGTCAAGGATGCTATATGAACATAAATTGTTGTTGTCACTTGACTTCAAAAGGCAGCATGGTTCAGCCTAATCTTATTCTCACTGTGAAATTTCCACCAAATACTAATCCAAAGGGGGAATTTGTGATTTTCTTTTCCTCCTCTCTGGCCCTTTAATATTACACTGGCTTGGCTAAAATCAGCTAACTTACCAGCAGACTGATTCTGGTTTGTGTACCTTGGTTTCATACGTACATAAACAGCAGCAAGATAACTCAGGAAAGAATAGGGCCAAAGAAAAAAGAGACTAGAAAAGTAATCTGTGTGTGAGGCAGCTGATGTAGACGAGATTCTCAATGAATACTTTGCGCCTGGCTTCAGAAAAGAGGGGATCATTAAAAGTAGATTAATTGCTGGGTCGGTTCGAGAAGCAAAGGAAGAAATTGCAGAGGCTCGAACCATCACTTTTCAATCTCTGGCTACAAGCCTCCTGGGGACTGCTAATGGTGCACCGTTATTTAAAAAAGGAAAAGTAATTGCCAGCCAGTCAGCTGAAGCCTCGGCATTGAGCAAGTTATTGGAATAAACAGAATCCATAGAATAGAATCCCTATATGCAGAAGGAGGTCATTCAGACCATCGAGTCTACACCAACAACAATCCCAGGCAGGCCCTATCCCTGTAGCCACACGTATTTACGCTGCTAATCGCCCTGATGCCAAGGGGCAATTTAGCAATCAATCTAACCCGCACATTTTTGGATTTTGGGAGGAAACCGGAGTACCCGGAGGAAAGCCACGCAGTTACGGGGAGAACTTGCAAACTCTACACAGACAGTGACCCGCGGCTGGAATTGAACCCGGGTCCCTGGCACTGCTAACCACTGTGCCACCGTGCTGTTCTGAAGAACAGTATAAATCATGTGGAAAAGTACAGATTAATCAAGGACGGTCAGCATGGTTTTGTTAAGGAAATATGTCTGAATAACTTGATAGAATTTTTTGAGGAAGTAATAAGGAGGGTTTGATGATGGTGGCATATCTGATGTAATCAAGGTGAATTTTAGCAAGGCTTTTAACAAGTTCCAACATGGCAGACTGCTTATAGATAATTAAAAGCCTGCAGGGTCCATGAAAAAGTGGCAAGATCTAAAACTGGCTAATTGGCAGGAAGGATAATGGTGAATGGCTGCTCTTGTGGCTGAAAGGCTCTGGAGGTGCCAAGCCTTGTCCAAGGACCTTGCTTTTTTGTGGTATATATATCACTGACTTAGACTTAAATGTAGGGAGCACAATTAAGAAGATTGGAGGTGATATCCTGTGGCTGACAATGTGAAAGAAAGCTGTAGACTGTAGGAAGGTATCAATGGGCTGGTTAGATGGGCAGAAAGGTGGCAAACAGAATTCAGTCTGGAGAAGTAGAGGACAAACAAGGCAAGGGAATACACAATTAATGGTAGGATACTGAGATGTGTAGACAGAAGTGAAATTAACTTAAATTCAATACCGAAACGGTCATATCGCAACCACTCCCTCTTCCCCTCTCCACTCCTGTACACTGAACTTCATGGATCCCTGCGCATGATGAGAAGAAATTATGGACAATGACTGAAACATCACGATTACTTTTGACGCGGAGTTGCCGGCGTAGGACTGGGGTGGGCATAGTAAGTAGTCTCACAACACCAGGTTGAAGTCCAACAGGTTTAATTGGTAGTATGAGCTTTCGGAGCGTTGCCCCTTCATCAGGTGAGGCTCACCCGATGAAGAGACAACGCTCCAAAAGCTTGTGCTATCAAATAAACCTGTTGGACTTTAAGCTGGTGTTGTGAGACTACTTACTATTACTTTTGAGACTGTGACCAAAAGTTTTTTTTTAAGTGAAATAAAATGATAGGGCTCATCGCAAGATCAATGCATCTAAATATGGGATCGAATGAGGTTTTCAGATAATCATAGAATTCCTACAGTGCAGAAGGAGGCCATTCGGCCCGTGGATCCTGCACCGAAAACCATTTCCACCTTGGCCCCATCACCACAACCCCATATATTTACCCTGCTAATCCTCCATACACTAAGGGGCAATTTAGCATGGTCAATGCATTTAACCAGCACGTTTTTTGGATTGTGGGGGGAAATCCACACAGACACGGGGAGAATGTATAAACTCCGCACAGTCACCCAAAGCCAGAATCGAACCCAGGTCCATGGCGCTGTAAAGCAGCATTGCTAATCACTGTGCCCCCTTGCCGCCCAAAAAAATGTATTCCACAGATCCATGTAGTTTTAGGCACACATCGATTGTTTGAGCACACGATTCAGCAGTTGAAATATTGAGAAGTACAGAAAAGGCTGCACTCACAAAATGTCTTCAAGGAAGAGCCAACACTGATAAATGGTCATCGTGTCAATCTACAATATGTAATTGGACATTGCAAATACAATGCGGACCAATTGCATCTGGATGTTTGGTATTGTTCACCAAAAATTACTGCCTCCAATAGAGTCTCAGACTGATTAACCAGTGACACGTGTCAATCATGCTGAACAGAGGCTGTAAAGACTTGGAAAGTCTTCCTCTCTCCAATATTTCAATGTGCACATTAGCTAATCAAAGCAAAAGACTTGTAGCCTCTGGAAAAGATGTGGAGAGCAGGATCTCAAAGGAATTAATATTCTTCTGTCGTTACTATGACCAATATTTTTAATCCTTTGAATACATGAGGATTGTCTCCCTGTGTCAGAGAGCAGAAGAATTTCACACAAGTATGTTAATCCCTGACCTGCAATTATTTCATGGTACAAAGGAGCATCCGGTGGAAATACCTTGGCTAGATTTTTGCCTGTACCACAAAGGCAGGCATTTCTGCAGGGAGGAAAAGCAGTTGGGGAAATAGCCTCAGAAAAATCAAAGTCAATCTGATTCTCTATTCATTAATTTAAACAATCTTAAAATTGGATGGAAATGGTAATGGATGTTTCATCTTCCAAGCCTGATTTTCCGTTCTGCACAATGTCCAGTGGTTTGCTTTAGGAACAAGAGGTGCAGCCAAAACTCAACTTCATTTGATTCAGTGTATCATAATCAGTCCCTGAAGTATCTGACTGAAAGATTCTGAAGGTATATAGCCAGGGACTAGCTGTAAAATGAGTGTGTGAATGATGAGGTGTGAAGGGTTGAATGGTCTTTAATCAGTCTTGGGTTGTGAGTTCTTCTACAAGGTTACAGCAGCAAACAACAACATTAACTGATACACGTCACATCTGTGGGAATCCTGTGCTGGAGCACCTGACAAGAAGTAAAAACCAAATGCATCAGCCACTTTCTTACTGGTATGCCATATCAGACCATACCTGCTTGAAGTTTTAAAAGTTTATTTATCAGTGTCACAAGTAGGCTTACATTAACACTGCAATGAAGTTACTGTGAAAATCTCCTTGTGCCACAGTCCAGCACCTGTTCAGGCATGCTGAGGAGAATTTAGCATGGCCAATGCACCTAAGCAGCACATCTTTTGGACTGTGGGAGGATACCGGAGCACCTGGACGAAACCCATGCAGACATGGGGTGACTAGTGGAGTGCCCCAGGGGTCGGTGCTGGGGCCTCAGCTATTTACCATTTATATGGATGATCTGGAGGAGGGAACCGAGTGTATGGTGTCGAAATTTGCTGATGACACCAAGATTGGGGGAACGGCAAATTGCGCGGAGGGTGTGGAGAGTCTGCAGAAGGGTCTAGATAGGCTGGGCGAATGGGCTAGGAACTGGCAAATGGAATTTAATGTTGGCAAGTGCGAGGTGGTCCACTTTGGTAGGAAGAATGGTAGGAAGGACTATTACTTATGTGGCAAAAAACTGCAGCAGGCGACGGTGCAGAGGAACCTCGGGGTCCTTGTGCATGAGTCGCAAAAACCCAGCCTGCAGGTGCAGCAGGTGGTCAGGAAGGCTAATGGGATGCTGGCCTTCATAGCGAGGGGGATTGAATATAAAAGTAGGGAGGTCTTGCTGCAGCTGTATAGGGCATTGGTGAGGCCGCAGCTGGAGTACTGTGTGCAGTTTTGGTCGCCGCACTTACGCAAGGATATTTTGGCCTTGGAGGGAGTGCAGAGGAGGTTTACTAGGCTGATGCCGGAGTTGAGGGGGTTGAGCTATGAGGAGAGGCTGAATAAACTAGGCTTGTACTCGTTAGAGTTTAGAAGAATGAGGGGAGATCTCATTGAGACGTATAAGATGATGAATGGGATGGATGGGGTAGAGGTGGAGAGACTCTTCCCGCTCAGAAAGGACAGTAGGACTAGGGGGCACAGCCTCAAGATAAAGGGGGGGGTGGTTTAGAACGGAGTTGAGGAGGAACTTCTTCACTCAAAGGGTGGTGAATCTCTGGAATTCTCTGCCCGTTGAAGTGGTGGAGGCTGCTTCGCTAAATATTTTTAAGACGCGGGTGGATGGGTTTTTGATAAGCGAGGGGATTAAGGGTTATGGGGAGAGGGCGGGAATGTGGAACTGAGCCACGACAGATCAGCCATGATCTTACTGAATGGCGGGGCAGGCTCGAAGGGCTAGATGGCCTACTCCTGCTCCTATTTCTTATGTTCTTATGTCCTTAACATACAGACTCCACACAGGGAGTGACCCAAGCTGGAAATCAAGCCTGGGTCCCTGGGGCTGTGAGGTAGCAGTGCTACCCACTGTGCCACCCTGCTGCCTGCTCCTTTCGCCACTGAGTGTAGGGAATCAGAGGGACCTTGGACCACATGCCCATAGATCCCTGAAGGTGACAAGATAGGTAGATAAGACAGTTAAGAAGACTCAAGGGATATATTCTTAACCGGGGCACAGAATATGAAAGCAGGGAGGTTACACAAGAGCTGTATGAAATACTAATTTGGCTCTAGGTAGAGTACTGGGAAAAGTCCAAGAATGATGTGGTCACATTGGAGAAGGTACAGAGAAGTTTTATGAAGATGTAGTCAGAAACGAAAAACATTAGTTATGACGGGAGATTTAATTGAGGTCTATTAATCTCTTCAGGGGTCTAGATAGAGTGGTTAGGTAGGACCCATCTTCCTCGGAGAGAGATCAATAATCTGGGGCACAGATTTAAAGAAACTGGTAGGAGGATTAGAGGGGAGGTGAGAATTTTTTTCACTCAATGAATGACGAGGATCTGGAACTCACTGCCTGAAAGATCAAAAGTAATGCAAAGATTTACCCTGTAGATGGCAGTGAGAAAGAAAGCTGTAGACAGCAGGAGGGTATCACTGGACTGGTGAGATGGGCAAAAAAGCGGCAAATAGAACTCAATTCTCATCGCACAGAATTTGGATCTGTGCAGGCAACAGACCAAGAGCTGAAACCTGGGATTAAGCTGGATAGCTTTCTCTCAGCTGTCAAAGACAAAAAGAAACAAATGACTTCCTCTGTATTATAAATTTCTGCAATTTTATGATTTGTCAGTATCTTTACTCGAAAAGCCATCAGGGGAGCACAGAGAGAATTGGCAGAAATCCAAGCCCAAAGCAGTGGCCTTTCGCCAAGACTTCCTGAAGACCCTCACATCCGGTCAAATTGATGCAGCTTAGATTTGAAAATTGATGGGCGTTTGGTGAGTGAGGAAAATGATCTCAAGCTACCATTTTGCTGCAGCCCAACCCAGTGTCAACTGACAGCTGTACAAGAGAAGACTGCACAATTACCTGAAACACAAGGCCATTCCTTGACTGTTCACTGTTCTGCTTGCGTCTGTTGCAGGATTTCCTGGCAGCTTCTGTACACCTGGGACAAACAGTCCAGACGTGGTTTGGCACTCTTGAAATAGAAAGTTGAGTGGTGTTAAAAATGCACTGATTTCCTTCCTCTTCTCCCCAAGTCCCCTGTGATGACAATTAGCTGCACTTATTCAACAAGAGGGAATTGCACTGGCTTTTTGGAACTCGAGTGAACCATTTTCTCCTCATTAGACGTGGTTTCAACTTTGCTGGCACATCAGTCAATCGCTTCCTTATACAATGATCAAATCCTTCCCTGTCAAAACTAGTCTTTTACAATTTTGATATTTGTGTACAGGTGTGGTGCTCAGAATTTAGACTGTCGGTCATCATATTCCATTGGCCACTGCTCTCCGAGACAGAGAGAAGTATATCAGCACATATGCCAGCCTCAAATATTTGCAAACCTGATCAACTGCTCCCTTTTCCCCTAGTTAACCTGCCCCCTTCCCCACGTGCCCTTTCAAGATGAAATTCTTCTTTGGTTCCCTCCCCTAATCATTCATGCGAGCCCTCATCTCTCACATATACAGGTCAAGTAAATTTTATCCAAAACCCTTACGGCCAATTGCAGTTCAAATTCAGATACCACATATAGAATTTCACTACTATACTGAGCAAAGATGTGCAGGTTAACATGGACACAAGAAGAATGAGTAGGCCATTCGGCCCTTCAGGACTGCTCTGCCATTCATTATGATAATAGTTGATCATCAAATTCAATATCCTGATCCTCCACCCCCCCCAAATACCCCCATATCCCTTGATCCCTTTAGATAAGGTGGATTAGCCATACCAAATTCCCTTTGGTATCCAAAGATGTGGTTAGGGGGATTAGCGGGGTAAATATGTAGAGTAAGAGGGAGGAGGGTTGGGGAAATATCTAACGGCACAGTAGCACAGTGGTTAGCACTGCTGCCTCACAGCACCAGAAACCTGGGTTTGATTCCCAGCCCAGATCATTCTCTGTGAGGAGTCTGCACTTTCTACCCATATCTGTGTGGGTTTTCTCCTGCTGCTCCAGTTTCTTCCCACAGTCTGAACGGCGTGCTGGATAGATGGATTGACCATGCTAAATTCTCCCTCAGTGTACCTAAACAGGCGCTGGAGTGTGGTGACTCAGGGATTTTCACAGTAACGTCTTTGCAGAGTTAATGTAAGCCTATTTCCATAGAATCCCTACAGTGCAAAAGGAGGCTATTCGGCCCATCGAGAGCACCGACCACAATCCTACCCAGGCCCTATTCCTGTAACTTCTCATATTTACTCTGCTAATCTCCTGGCACTAGGGTTGATTTAGAACAATCAATCAACCTAACCCGCACATCTCTGGACTGTGGGAGCAATTTGATGCACTAATAAATAAAGTTTAAAACCTTCACAGACGAGCTTCACCTGAATTTACTACAAAGCCAGCATGATGGATGCTGGTGCTACAAGACTGCAGTGGGTGGGATGGGGGGGGGGGGGGGGGGGGTGAGAAGGGAGGAGAGCAAGAAAACAGAGAGGGAATCATCAGTCACACTCACTCACAACCTTTTGATCTTACTGTGTTTTACCTGGAACACTGGTACCACCTCTGACACTCCTCTGGGGTTCCCAGGGTCTATCAGGAGTATACACAGGTAATAGATAACTTTTTGCTGCAAAGAAGAAGAAACAAAAGATCTTATACAATAGGCTTCCTGGCTTTGCACAAATTTTCACCCAGCCTCTCTCAAACACAAACATCCTCTGGAACTCTTACAGTCTGTCTAGTGAAGTTCCAACTACATCTCGCTGTCTGGACATAATACACATCTCTTTGGCTTGTGCTTAATGCTCTCTCCTCTTACATTGTCTGTACCTTTAAGACTTGATTAGCCATAAAGACTCACATTTCAAACATTATTCTGTAAATTGAGTCTGTGTCTTTATATGCCCTGTTTATGAAAAGATGTCCCACTCACCTGACAAAGGAGCAGCAAGCGCTCCGAAAGCTAGTGGCATTTGCTACCAAATAAATCTATTGGACTTTAACCTGGTGTTGTAAGACTCCCAACTGCATCCATCCAGACAAGTGAAGAGCATTTTATTATAACCATGAACTATGCCTCATAGGTAACGGAGAAGCTTACAGAATTAGATGGTTAGTCACGTACATGCCACTGGATGCCTGTTCTGGTAACCATGGCATTTATTTAGCTACTCCAGTTGAGTTTCTGCTCAATGGTAACCCCAATGGTAAAGGAAACTGCCAATGGTAATAGCAGTGAATGTCAAGGAGATATGGTTTGCCATCCTCTTGTGTAAGGGAATCTGTGTCTTTAAATTTAACCTGTAATTTTTGAGGTAGACCCTATCTCAATTGAAAAAGGCGAAAAGGAAACAGAATAGATAAACAAAGAAATGAAACAGACTTTCTAAGTTTCAAAACAAACAAAAAGAAAGTGGGGTTTGGAAACTAAGACTTCTGGAAAATTGAACCTAGTTGAAAGATATAAAAGAACACAGACCTATCCAAGCTGGACAGTAGCAGTTGGTCTAATGGTGCAGAACCAGCAAACTGAAGAAGGTAGAGTCCATGTTCTGAGGCTGAGGCTGCAGCAGGCTCTGTTACTTGAAGATAAAATTGATGGATCTACACCATTCAGACCAGTTGAATTGGCTCTGCAGACGTATACCATTTATGGTAAAGTCGGTGCCCATGGAACTCAGGTTAGGTGTGTGCTCCTATTAGCTGGGAATCATGATGTGGAGATACCGGCGTTGGACTGGGGTAAGCACAGTAAGAAATCTCACAACACCAGGTTAAAGTCCAACAGGTTTATTTGGCAGCACGAGCTTTCAGAGTCTCTAGCTTTCGCAGACTCCAAAAGCTAGTGCTGCCAAATAAACCTGTTGGACTTTAACCTGGTGTTGTGAGCCTTCTTACTGAGCTGGGAATCAGACAGCTCCTAGAGGATCAAAGCTGCAATTCTTCACATTTGAAGGAGTTTACGGCTGGGTGTTATCACCAAAATCTGAATGGACTGCTGAGCCAATTCAGAAGAACTATCCTAATTGTATCTACCATTTAATGTGCAATTTGTAGTTTATATTTCCTCACTATTTGCCTGTTATTTCATGTTTAACTAATGTTCATTCTAGATGTTAGACTATAGGATAGATGGTGCTTCCTGTTTGCTTTGCTAACTCTTGTATAGTAAAAGATAACTATTGTTCTTAATCATGCAACTTTGTTACTTAATTTGACAAAGGGTCATCTGGACTCGAAATATCAGCTCTTTTCTCTCCTTAACAGATGCTGGCAGACCCACTGAGATTTTCCAATGTTTTCTCTTTTGGTTACTTCATTCGTTTAGTAAATTACTATGATTTTGAACTTTGTCTACTTTTTAGAAAAGTTACTGGTCTCTATCCAGATCACAATACTTGTTAGAGATGTCCATTCATGGCACAAATTGTTACCTGCCACATATAAAGTGTTGTTCAGGTCTTGCTGCACATGGGCATACAGTGCTTCAGTGTCTAAGGAATGAAGAATGGAACTGAACGCAATACAATCATCAGCAAACACACCCACTTCTGACCATATAATGGGGGGAAGGTCGCTGACAAACCTGCTGAAGATAGTGTGGCCTTTGACACTATAGTGAAGAACTCTTGCAGTGTTGTCTGGGGCTAAGATAATTTATGTAGTAACCTTAACGTAACAAAAAACCCAACGTACTTTTCCTAGGATGCTTCACAGGAACATTACCAAACAAAATTTGATCAACCATCTTCCTTTGTCCTAGACATCACTCCAACCACCCATGCAACTCCCTGTCACACCAATCTCCATTCACTCCAGTTTCATCAGGATTCCTTAGTGCCACACTTGGTTGAATTCACCTGACATCTGGGGCTGTCATCACTCAGGAGTTCCATTCTTTCGACCATATTTAGACCAAAGCCTTTCCATAGGCATTCCTACCTCTGGACCAGAAGCTCCAGGTTCAAGTCCAATGCTAGGAATTGTTGGCCACAGAAGAAGTGTTCAACGGGCTGATAAGCAGCTCAGGAATCCTTCCAGCACTTCCCCACTAATCCTCACAGCACTTCCCCACTAATCCTCACAGGGGAAAAAGTATGTCTGTGAAGAAACGCTATAAAACTAAAGACTATGCCTCCGTGAGGATGCTGCCAGATTTCCAATCTCCCTTCCGGGAGCAGCAAGGTCAGAATTATGATTAAACATTTCCCTCCACAGAGTGTTTCCAGCAGCTGCTATATTTTAGGATGATAAAGCACAGGATGAGGAAACTTGGCCCACCATACAAACGTCAGCTTTCGCAAAGAGCTATCCCTTTCCCATAGCCTGGCAAGTTTCTCCGTTTCCAGTATTTATCCTTTCGTTTTCATCCCACCCCCAGCCCAATAAATCTTCCTCTCTGCAGTTTTCACATTTTTTCTTTTGAAATCACCCAACATTGTACTCTCTGAGGTTGGGCCTGCCGATATTTCCCTTTTACCCATTTGACTTTTTTAAAGCTTTAAACGGTTTGAGCTTATACTCGCTGGAGTTTAGAAAGGTGAGTGGGGATCTGGCCGAAGTATATAAAATTTTAAAAAGTGATTGATAAAGTAAATGTAGACCAAATGTTTGCTCTTGCAGGGCGATCTCGAACAAGAAGTCACAGGTACAGGTTGCGAGGCGATAGATTTAAAACCGAGATGAGTTGGAACTACTCGCAGAGGGTGGTGTATCTGTGGAACTCGCTGCCCCATAGCACGGTGGATCGTTAAATGGTTTCAAGAAGGAGATAAATATATTTCTAATGAAAAAAGGGAAAGAGAAGTTTGGGCAACAGGTGAGGAAGTGGATTTGAGACCAAGGAGAGATCAGCCATGATCTGATTGAATGGCGGAGCAGGCTCAAGGCATTAAATTTGCCTACTTCTGCTCCTAATTCCTATATAATGTGTTAAAAATCTGTTTTTCACCTCCTACACTGTTCTGTTTCTGTTTTGACACTCTGACAAGACGTTCTTTTCCTGACTAACCTCCTCCCCTGCCCCATCTGTCACCTCCTCTCACCAGCTTCCTGAGTCCTCTCTTCCAACTACTCACTCAACCTCCAATCTTTTTCAACGAAGAATCATATATTCATTTAATCATTTAAAAAAATGTACATCCTTAAAAAAAGTACATCTTTTAACACCTTTAAACGATATATATTTTAATATTTATTTACTTTTCATATTCTTTCATGTTGCAATTTAAAAATGGCAATTCAAAGGCATTTACATCGATTTAAATACATGTAGATTTAGAAGCAAAATACTGTCGATGCTGATGATCTGAAATTATAACAGAAACACTGTGGTGGATTTTCCGCTCCTGTTTTCAGCAGGCGGGAATAGTGGCAGAGGCAGAAAGTCCAACAGAAATGGCTTTTATGCTATTGGGATTTCCTGTTCCAATTGTCCCTGTGCCACCTCCCCCACCACCTCCCCCAATTACATGATGGGGTTCCTGCCATGAAAGGTTGAGAACCCCATTACCATATATTAAGATATTATTAACAGGCTTCCCCACTCCATTATCCCTCCCATATTGTCAAAAGCCATTGCAAACGCTGCTAAACAGGAACCTGACAAAAGGAAGAGGGGTGCTTTTCCAAATGGAAGGCTGTGACCAGCGGTGTTCCAAAGGGGTCAGTTCTGGGACCTTCGTCCTTCATAGTATATAAAATGATTTGGAAGAAAATGTAAGATTACTAAGTTCGCAGACTACACAAAAACTGGTGGAGTTTCAGATAGTGAAGAGGATTGTCAGAGGATACAGCAAGATATAGATCGGTTGAGGACTTGAGTGGAGAAATAGCAGATGGAGTTTAATCCAGACAAGTGTAAGTGAATGCATTTTGGAAGGTCCAATGGAATGTAGGAATTATAATTTAAGGAGCAACTAGATGAATACACAAATAGGATGGGAATGGAAGGATACTGATTCTGTCAGTGCATACGGTTTTAGTTTAGACAGACATTATGATCGGCGCAGGCTTGGAGGGCCAAAAGGCTTGTTCCTGTACTTTGTTCTTTGGAACATGTCGGGGACACACAGGTAAGCATAGTGTCCAAAGGGAAGAGAATGTACTGTAGCCAAATTTGCAGATGACACAAAAATAGGCAGAAAAGCATGTTACAAGAGGAACAGTGCCAGTTTACAAAGAGATCAGTCAAGTAAGCGGCAAAAAGTTGGCAAATGGAGTACATGGTGGAAAAATGCAAAGTTGTTCATTTTAGAAGGAAGAACAAAAGAACAGTATTACTTAAATGGAGAAAACCTGTAAAAACCTGCAACACAAAGAGTATTAGGGGTACTTGTGCACAAAACACAAAAAGCTAGCACAGAGGTGCAGCAGGTAATCAGGAAGGTAATGGAATGTTGGCCCCAATTTCAAGGGAGTTGGAGTTTATGAGTGGAGAAGTCTTGCTGCAACTGTACAATGAACTTGTGAGACCACACCAAGAGTACTGTGAATAGTTTTGGTCCCCTTATTGAAGGAAAGATATTATTTCATTGGAGGCAGTTGAAAGAAGATTCACTAGAATGATTTCCTGTATGGGGGATTTGTCTTATGAGGAAAGATTAAAAAGGTTGGGACTCTACTCACTGGAATTTAGAAGAATGAGAGGTGATCTCAGTGAAACGTATCGGATCCTTAAGATGTTTGACAGGGTAATTGCTGAGAGGATGTTTCCCCTCATAGAAGAGCATAGGATCAAATGACACAGTCTCAGAATAAAGGGGTGCCAATTTAAGACCAAGATGAGGAGGAATTTCTTCTCTCAGAGGGTTGTGAGTTTATGGAACTCCTTGCCACAGAGAGTTGTGGGGCAGAGTCCTTGTGTGTATTTAGGCTGAGATAGATAGATTTGTGATCAGTAAGGGAATCAAGGGTTATGTAGAAAGAGCAGGAAAGTAGACATGAGGAATGTTGGATCAGCCATGATTCTACTGAATATTGCAGCAAGCTTGAGGGGCTGAATGGCCTAGTTCTGTTCCTATTTCTTATGGTCTTATTATAATCTGGGGGAGAGGGTCATGCCTGGGCAGGACCCTGGTAGTGCCTGAGCACAGTACCAGGGAGGGAGGGGGGTATTCCCTGTCTGTAGGGGCATTTTTTTTCTTATTTTCATTTTGTTTACATTGGGGTGCTGTTTTTAAAGGGCCTCCCCATCTCTTAAAAGCTGATGTTGCTGGCAGGGTGGCTCTGCCAGTGTCACTTCATGGGACCTTTTGACCAAGTGTCAAAAATATGGTGGGAAAAGCCAGAAGTGGAGCCAGCGAGCTACACACTTCCTTTCCTGCCTGAGTTGAGACTTAGTCAAAAAAAAGGAAATTCTGCTATGTCTCCTGCCAAGGTAATATATCCGTGCAAGCTGGCAGCCAATACCCACTTGTGCATGCACAGAAATCCAATAATGTTACTGCTGGAGCCTACAGCCTGGAACTCAGAATAGCTGAACAGGCAGGTAAGCATTTGTAGGTGGGAAACTAAAATCTTTTCCTTAACTACTTTCTCTACTAGCGAATTCCACAGGCTCACCACTCTCTGGTTTATCCCATATCCTTAGACTGTGACCCCTGGTTGTGGGCTGTCCCATCATTTTTAGATGCTGTAGTTGGAGTTTAAATTAAGGAATCATTACTCTTTGCCTCTCTTACCATGTAGATGGCTTCGTTGATCACAATATCTTTCACCTTTTTCATCTCGATGAACCTCACACTCTCCCTGCCCGAGGCATACAAAGTGTTCATCTGGACTCCAATCGAACCTATAATCAGCATTGACTCCTGATCAATTTTAAATAAATGGAGGTGCAGGATCATTCCCAGGAGAGTCACGATGATGGAAGCTGAGAGCACTGAAGTGTTCTGCAAGAAACCATTCCCAATATCAAATGTCAGATCAGTTTCCGCCACCTGTCCATAAAGCAAACTTCAGCTCCGCTCCAATAAGGAAAACAGAACACGTGGAAATACTCAAGACCATTTTCCAGTTCTGACGAAATGTCACAGAGCTAGAACGTTGGGTGGGATTTTCTTCTGGTCCTGTCATTCTCAGTGGGAATGGCTTGGGTAAGGTGCTCTTTCAGAGAGTCAGTGCAGACTCGATGGGCTGAATTGAAGTTTATAGGAACAGGCAAGAGAGTGGTGTTAAGGCCTCAATGAGATTAGCTGTGATCTTACTGAATGAAGGAATAGGTGTGATGAAATGGCATGGTGGCAAGTGGTTAGTACTGCTGCCTCATAGCACCAGGGACCCAGGATCAATTCCGGCCTCGGGTCACTATCTGTGTGGAATTTGCACATTCTCCACGTCGATGTGGGTTTCCTCTGGGTGCTCTGGTTTCCTCCCACAGTCCAAAGATGTGTGGGTTAGGTTGATTGGCCATGCTAAATTGACTTTAGTGTCAGGGGGATTAGCAAGGTAAATATATGGGGTTGCGGGAATAGGGACTGGGTGGGATTGTGGTCGATACAACTCAATGGGCTGACTGGCTTCTTCCTGCACTGCAGGGATTCCATGAGGCAAAATCTTGCTACTCATCACTTATGATCTTATGACTCTGCTTTAAAAAGGGTATAACATTAACAATTCTCCAATTCTGTGGTACCGCTGCTGTATTTGAGATTGGAAGATTGCGGCCATTGCCTCTGCAATATCCCCACCTCCACCCCTCAACATTGATGGATAATTCCTGTTGGTTTATCCAAGTATAGCCAGCCTATCTGGTATTGCCTCTTGGTCTACCCAATATCTTAATAACCTCTCCTTTCACTATGACTTTGGCAGCATCTTCTTCCTTGATAAGAACAGATGCAAAGTACATCTATGGTACCTCAACCAGGCTGTCTGTCTCTGAGTTAGCATTGGGCAACCTGCAGCCCAGGAGCTACATGCTACGCATCTGGGTTCTGAGTATGGCCCACAAGACATTTTGTTAACCGTTGCCCGCGCAGTGTCGACACATTCCACTGATTTCTGTCCACATCACATCTTTTTCTTACCAGTATGACTGAAGTAATTCGCATGTGAAGCAAGGTACATGCTGATTGCTCACAACATTGACTGTGAGAGCCGTGCGCTCCCTCTGCATCTAAAGTGTCAATATTTCTTTTTGTTTTTACCATTTAAAATTGATAACAGTTCTATTAATACATAGATGATTCTGCATTTTCTGTAACTCATCATGAAATATTCAGCGTGTATTAAATATAATCTTATTCATGGGGTTAGTGAACACGGTGACACAGTGGTTAGCACTGCTGCCTCACAGCGCCAGGGACGTGGGTATGATTCCTGATTTGGGTCACTTTCTGTGCAGAGTCTGCATATTATGCATGGGTTTCCTCCGGGTGCTCCAGTTTCCTCCCACACCCAAACGTGTGCAAGTTAGGTGCCCATGCTAAATTGCCCCTTGGTATGGGGGGAGAGGAGGGGGAGATGGGGACTAGCTAACGTAAGTGCATGGGGTTGTGGGGATAGGGCCTGGAAGGGGTTGTGGTCGATACAGATTCGCTGGGCCGAATGGCCTCCTTCTATCCTGGAGGTTTCGATAACTCTATGATGTCTGATTTCCATATTGGGGATCACTAAGATGAAGGACACATTCATGCGACACATTCACCAGCCTAGGCTGCCCATCACTGTGCTATGCCCTTCCTTCTAAGTTGAAAAACTTGGGTTTTGCTCTCAGGTGAGTGAGTGCCCACCTGGCTCAGACTTTTCCGGCCACATGCCAGTACGCACGCGCAGTGCAAGCCCCGCCCTTTTACCCAGGCGATGACGGACACACCCGACAACCAATCAGGTTCCGCGTCTCTGCGCCGTGCTCAGCCAATCACCGAGCGAGCGAGCGCTGTTCTCCCACCTTCCCGTTCCCCACCTCCTCACCTGGGTGACGGAGAAGATGGCGTAAGCCAGCAGCCAAACGGCGGCGGTGTAGACCAGCACCGAGCGGAGCGACAGCTTCGGGGAGATGACCGTGAATTCGCGGCACAGCGGGGAGTGATGGCTTTGCTCGAAGGTGATGCCGCGGCCGTTAATGTCCTTGAAATTCGGCGCCATCTCTTCCCGCTGAAGCCCGGCTGCCGCACGCGCGGAGTGACGTTGTGTCACCTGCCAGGGCCGTGTCACGTGACGTTTAAAGGGACAGTCCACCCTTTGACCAACCATCCAGGGGAAGCCAACCTTCAAGCTTATGGCAACATGAGAATCCCTATCACTGTTGTTAGCTTGAGGTCAGTGTCAGAGAGGGTACTAAGATCGCCACACCTGATTATTTGCAGCACTTCCTTTAGATTTGTTTTTAAAGTTTATTTATTAGCATCACAAGTAAGGCTTATATTTACACTGCAATGAAGTTACCATGAAAATCCCCTAATTGCCACACTCCGGCGCCTGTTCGGGTGCACTGAGGGAGAATTTAGCAAGGCTAGTGCACCTAACCAGCACATCTTTCCAAGTGTGGGAGGAAACCGGAGCACCTGGAGGAAATCCACACAGGGCAAACATGGTTAGTATAGAAAAGGAGGGACTTAGAACCACGATTGTCACTAGGGAAAGTTTACAAATATATACAACTGGGTTAAGTAAATGGGGCAAAATGTGGCAGATTGAGTTTAAAGTGGGAATTATTCATTTAACGTGTGAAGTTATCCATTTTGGCTGGAAAAATACAAAGGCAAATTATTATCTAAATGGAGAGAAACTTCGTAATGCTTCGGTGCAGAGGGATCTGGGTGTCCTTGTGCATGAGTCATAAAAAATTAGTATGCAGGTAAAAAGAAAGGCAAATAGAATCTTAGCATTTATTGCTAAAGGAATAGAATGTGAAAGTAGTGAAGTATTCCTGCTACAGTACAAAACATTAGTGACACCGCACTTAAATATTGTGAACAGTTTTGGTCCCCTTACGTGAGGAGGGATGAGGGATGTGCTTGCATTGGAGGCAGTTCAGAGGAGGTTCCATGGGTTGATTTCAGAGATGAAGAGTTTGACTTTTGAAGAGAGATTGGACAACTTAGGCTTTTGCTCTCTAGAGTTTAGAGAAATGAGAGGAGATCTAATTGAGGTATACAGGATGATAAGGGGGATTGACAAAATAGGTGTGGAGAACATATTTCCTTTTGTCAGGCAATCTAGAATAAGAGGTCATAGTTTCAGGATAAGGGGTAACAGATTTAAAACAGATGAGGAGAAATTACTTCTCACAAAGGATCGTGAGTCTGTGGAAATCACTACCTCAGAGTGCAGTGGATGCCAGGACTTTGAGTAAATTTAAGGATGAGATGGACACATTTTTACTTTAGTAATGGGTTGATAGGCTACGGTAAATGGGCAGGAAAGTGGAGTTGAGGCCAAGATGAGATCAGCTGTGATCATAGTGAATGATATGGAGATGTCAGCATTGGACAGGGGTAAGCACAGTAAGAAGTCTCACAACATCAGGTTAAAGTCCAACAGGTTTATTTGGTAGCAGAAGCTTTCGGAGTCTCGCTCCTTCTTCAGGTACACTCACCTGAAGAAGGAGAGAGACTCTGAAAGTTTGCACTACCAAATAGATCTGTTGGACTTTAACCTGGTGTTGTGAGACTTCATGCTGATCCTATTGAATGGCAGAGCTGGCTCAGGGGGCTCCACTCTGACTCCTGATCCAAGATCTTATTCTTGTGACAGGGTGGAAATGAAAAACTGTTTCCATTTATGGATGAGTCAAGAACACGGAGGCATTGAAATCAAATAAAAAATAGGGGGAAATTTCATTACACAGAGAGTAGTGAGAGAGTGGAACTCGTGGGGAGATTTAAACAAATTGCATTGATGCATTTAAGTGGAGGCTTGATTCATACATGCAGGAGAAGGCACTGGAGGAACACAGAGGTAAGAGGGAAGAGGCAATTAGAGTGGGAGGATGCTCGTGTGGAGTATAAACACCGGCACAGATCAGATGGGCTAAATGACCTGTTTCAGTACAGTTAATTCTATGCAGTCTAACTCATCAGCTGAGTGTAGTGGTGATGGAGTGCTGCTCTCAAAAAAGATCTTGCAAAACTATTCAAACAAGGGCATGTTCCAATGGCCTGACCAACGTTTATCCCTTAACCAACACCATTTAATACAGATTAACTAGTCACTTCACAATGCACTCATGAATGGGGAAGGCTATTTTGCCTTTTTGATTTATACATCCACATAGGTCAGAGCACTCCCCTCCCATTGTAGCACATGTTGTTTCTGAAATGATTCCAGGAGCTTTCTTTGCACTGCCCCATTTGAGAGTGTATTGATGTCAGCTGTTGCTCAGTGGGTGGCACTCTTGTCTCTCTGATTCAGAAGGTCAGGGCTTTGACTGTCACTCCGAAGACTTGAGCACACAAGCTGACAGTCCAGTGGGGAGGAGATGTCTTTAGGATGAGACATTAAACCAATGCCCCATTTGCCCTGTAATATGGATGTAATAGTCCCTTGGTACCATTCAAAGAAGGGCAGAGCAGTACAATACACCCTGGTTCCTGGCCAGTATTTCTCCCTCAACCAACATCACTGAAACAGGTTATCTTCTGGTTACCATTGTCCTGTTTGTGAGAACTTGCTGTGTGCAAATTGGCTGCCTACATTAACAGTGGTGACTAACCTTCAAAATTACTCAATTGCTTGTAAAGTAGGTTGGAATGTCAAGTGGCCATGAATGGTGCTATGTCACAATTAACCAACATAATGGGCAGCATAATCAAAGACCCCACGCACCCTGGACATTCTGTCTTCCACCTTCTTCCGTCAGGGAAAAGATACGTAAGTTTGAGGTATCGTACCAGCCAACTGAAGAACAGCTTCTTCCCTGCTGCCATCAGACTTCTGAATGGACCTACCTTGCATTAAGTTGATCTTTCTCTACACCCTAGCTATGACTGTAACACTACATTCTGTACTCTCTCGTTTCTTTCTCTATGAACGATATGCTTTGTTTGTATAGCACACAAAAAACAATACTTTTCACTATATTTTCACTATATGCAGTTTTGGGCGCCGCACCTGCGCAAGGATATTTTGGCCCTGGAGGGAGTGCAGAGGAGGTTTACTAGGCTGATACCGGAGTTGAGGGGATTGAGCTATGAGGAGAGGCTGAATAAACTAGGCTTGTACTCGTTAGAGTTTAGAAGAATGAGGGGAGATCTCATTGAGACGTATAAGATGATGAATGGGATGGATAGGATAGAGGTGGAGAGACTCTTCCCGCTCAAAAAAGACAGTAGGACTAGGGGGCACAGCCTCAAGATAAAGGGGAGGCGGTTTAGAACGGAGTTGAGGAGGAACTTCTTCACTCAAAGGGTGGTGAATCTCTGGAATTCTCTGCCCGTTGAAGTGGTGGAGGCTGCCTCGCTAAATATTTTTAAGAAGCGGGTTGATGGGTTCTTGATAAGAGAAGGGATTAAGGGTTATGGGGAGAGGGCGGGAAAGTGGAACTGAGCCACGACAGATCAGCCATGATCTCATTGAATGGCGGGGCAGGCTCGAAGGGCTAGATGGCCTACTCCTGCTCCTATTTCTTATGTTCTTATGTTCTTATATACTAATATACTACATGTGACAATAATAAATTAAATCAAATCAAATGTAAATGCAAGTCTTTTGGACCAGTCAGTTTTCAGCTTATCTTGTTGTCATAGTTAAGTTCAGAATGAAGCAAGTTGCTGTTGCTCTAGCTTTATTATTCCAATTGCAAATGAAAGTGCAGAAATATACAGAACAGGATTCTCTGGCATCTTTCTCACGGAGGGAGGTGGCATGCTGGTTCTTTTTGTCCCACTTCTGTCAATGGGATTTCCCATCGACTGCACCCCACTCTTCAATGAACCCTGCGGTGGGGTGCACTGTCAGTGCATCCAGAAGATCCTGCCAACTTGATCAGCCAGAAAGTTCCAGCCAACGTTTTGATCTTCCCAATGTTTAACTGGAGAAATTTGCAGCTCCTCCAGGGCAGAATGATGCACAACCAGTGTGGCAACACAACACAACTGCACAGTGGAGACAGGTGGTGAAGAGGAAGAGCTGGCTGTCCTCCTTCTACAAGGGGAAGCTGACCTAATGTCTGAAGATGATAAAAGAACAAGAACAAAGAAAATTACAGCATGGAACGGGCCCTTCAGCCTGCCAAGCCTGCACCAACCATGCTGCCTGTCTGAACTAAAACCCTGTACCCTTCCAGGGACCATATCCTTCTATTCCCATCCTATTCATGTATTTGTCAAGAAGCCCCTTAAAAATCACTATCGGATCTGCTTCCACTACCTTCCCCAATAGCGAATCCCAGGCACCCACCTCCCTCTATGTAAAAAAAAACTTGTACATCTCCTTTAAACTTTGCCCCTTGTATCTTAAATCTATGCCCCCTAGTAATTGACTCTTCCACCCTGCGGAATAGTTTCTGACTATCCACTCTGTCCATGCCCTTGACTTCTGTTTCAAAGGGGCAAAAATCTAGCTGAGGAAAAGGTGGGGGTCAAGGATAGGCTGTTGGAGGAACCTCCAGGCAGCATGAGAACAGGAGAAAAGCCATCGCTATGTCAATGATTGGATAGATCAGAGTGGGACCATTGAGACAATCCCACAGAACTGGAGAATGGACCAGAGATGTTGGAGAAGGATAGTGAGAACAGCCATGTCAAAGCTGCAAAGAGATTCAGTAAATTGAAGAGGAATAGTCCACCGTGGTCACTTGTGATTTGAGTAAGGACCATTGCGCCACTGTGGCAAGTATGGAAACCAGGTTGGAGGGGCTCAGACGTGGAGCAATGGGTGTGGATTTGAGGGGGTGACAGCACAATTAAGTATGTTAGAGAGGAAAAGCAGCTTAGAGATGAGATAGTAGTGTTCTAGGACAGAGGGCTCAAGTGTGGCTTTTTCAAGGAAGGAGGTGATGATGGTATTGAAAAGGTGAAGAACAGTTCCTGAGAAGAGCAGCAGTTCCAATGCTAGCCAGCACAGGCGCCAGGAAGGAAAGTTGAGTGGCAGTAAAGTCCAGGGTGGAGTCCAGCACAACAGTACAAGCTGAAGCATCTGCAATCTTCTGCAGCCGGATTTACCAAGTGGATGATCCACTGGGGCCTCCTTGTGGTTCCCAGAATCATAGAGACCAGTCTTCAACAAATCACTCCAAATTTTATCAAGAAATTACACTGAAAACACTAAATAAAGCAAAGACTCTGACAAAATCCCATTTGTAGTACCAAAGATTTGTGCTCCAGAACTAGCGTAATTCTGGTCAAATTGTTCCAGTACAGCTAAACATGACATCTATCCGTCAGTGTTGAAAACCTCCCAGGTTTGTCCTGTCCATAAAATGTTCACTCTCCTTATCAACAAAGTGACCGATGGTGTCACCTAATTGCTGCCAAGTGACACTTCACAATCTGCTCATCGAAACTTGGTTTGAGTTCTGCCAGGATCACGTGGCTCCAGAGCTCATTACAGCTTTAGCCTATACATGGACAACATAACAGAATTCCAGAGGTCAGGTGAGAGTGACTGACCTTGACAGCAAGGCAGCGTTTGACCAAACAAAACAGAGGTTAACCAGTCTGGCATGGGCAAGGAATCCATCTACCTACCATTCCTCTCTGAGCTATTGAACACCACATGGGAGAGGCATTGAGGGTCGCGAGGGTGCAGAATTTAAGAGCCTGTCACTAAGACTGCACCATTACTGAAGGACATAGCAGCCTGACTGGGCCTGCAGCAGGAAGTGTGGGGACCAACAAGAAGGAAAAACCTATTTGACCTTAAGCTCACCAATTTACTTCTCTATCATGGGATGTGGATGTTGCTGACAAGGCCAATATTCATTGCCCATCTCTTATTGTCCTTGAACTGAATGGCTTTCTAGATCACTGTAGCAGACTGTGAGGAGTCAGCCACGCTGCTGTGAGTCTGGAGTCACATGTAGGCCTGACCAGGTCAGGACGGGCAGATTTCTTTCCCTAAAGGGACATTAGGGAACCAGATGGGTTTTTACAACAACTGATGATAGTTTCTCAGTCGCTGCCTTGATGGGATTTGAATGCAGGCCCGCAGAGCATTAGGCTAAGCACCTGGATTACTAATCCAGTGACGGATCCGCTACACCACTATCTTATCTCAAATGCTTCTGTTTGTAACAATATTACAATATTAACAGGAGCCAGCACCACACACTCACACAGGAGATGAAGTTCCATCTTCACATGGAGGATACCGGCTATTGTGTTATGTGGCACTACCGCTGTGCTAAATGGGAGAGACTTGGAGTAGATACAGCTGCTCAAACCTGGGCATCCATGAGGTGCTGAGAGCCATGAGTCGTAGCAGAATTATATTCTACTACATGGCTAGCATAACCATGCATCTCATAGCCATAGCATCGCTTCATCTCACCAAGTTGCATGGCGCACGGAGAGAAAGTAGAGAGGTGTGAATGCTCTTTTTTATTCATAGGACATGGACATTTCTGGCTAGCCAACATTTATTGCCAGTCATTAGTTACCCTTGAAACTGAATGGTTTGCCAGGCCATTTCAGAGGGCAGTTGAGAGAGCTGCTATGGCTCGGGAGTCTCATGTAGGCCAGACCAGGTAAGGTCAGCAGATTTCCTTCCATAAGTGACACTAATGAACCAGATGGGTTTTTCTGACAATCAACAATGGTTTCATGGTCATCAGTACATCCTTAATTCCAGATATTTTTTATTGAATTCAGATTTCACCATCTGCCATGGCAGGATTTGAACGCAGGTCCCCAGAACATTAGTTGTGTTTCTGGATTAATGGACTAGCGATAGTACCACTACGCCATCGCCTCATTCAGAATGGCTTCTGCGTACAGGAAAAATGGTATCTGTGGAGGGTAACTAAGATGTGGATATGCCGCCGTTGGACTGGGGTAAACACAATAAAAAGTCTGACAACACCAGGTTTAAGTCGAACCAATTTATTTGATAGTAAACTCACTAGCTTTCGAGGTTACCCCCTTCGTCAGGTGAATCAAATAAATCGGTTGGACTTAAACCTGGTGTTGTCAGACTTTTTACTGGGTAACTAAGAGCCATGGATATGAGAGGGCAGTAGGGTGAGGATGATTTTGAATTCTGACTGCTCAGATAGAGGTGCCTAGAGAGAGAGGTTAGAGCGGAGCTGAAAAGTGTGTTGTTCTGAGGAGTGCTATAATGAGCATACGGGATATTTTTGGAGGAAGAAAAAGCTTGCATTTATATAGCATTTTTCATGACCACTGAATGTTTCAGAGCACTTTACAGCCTATGAAGCACTTCTGAAGTGTACTCAGTGTTGTAATGTAGGAATCAAGCAGCCAAAATGCGCACAACAAGCTCCCACACATAGCAGTGTGATAATAACCACGTAATCTGTTTTGTGATGTTGATTTGAGGAACTGGCAAGTTGTTGGGGATTAAGACCCCTGGTCTTTCAAATAGTGTCATAGGATCTTTAGAGTCCACTCAAATATGGCCTCATTTTAACATTTCATCTGAAAAAATGCATCTCTGATGGCGCAGCATTCCTTCAGTACTGCACTGGAGTGTTTGCCTTAGTCTCAAAACTGAAATGCGACTTGAATCCTGAACCTTAAAGAGGCACAGCTTTCCACCTGAAAGTTTGATGCCACTCACCTGTCATACTGCTGTCTCATAGTGCCAGGGACCCGGCTTCCATTCCAGCCTCAGGTGATCATTCTGCACATTCTCCCTGTGTCTGCTTGAGTTTCCTCCGGGTGCTCCAGTTTCCTCCCACAGTCCAAAGATGAACGGATTAAGTTTATTTATTATTGTCATGAGTAGATTAACACTGCAATGAAATTACTGTGAAAATTCCCTAGTCGCCACATTCTGATGCCTGTTCGGGTACAGCGAGGGAGAATCTAGCATGGCCAATGCACCTAATCAGCGCATATCCCGGACTGTGGGAGGAAACTGGAGTACCCGGAGGAAACCCATGCAGATACGGGGCAATTGTGCAGACTCCACACAGACAGTGACCCAAGTTGCGAATTAAACCTGGGTGCCTGGCACTGTGAGGCAGCAATGCTAACCAGGTGAATTGGCCATGCAAAATTGCCTCTTAGTGTCTGAAGATGTATAGATTAGGGTGATTAGAAGGGTGAATATGTGGGGCTACAGGGATAGGTCTGTTGGAGAGTCGGTATAGACACGATGGCCTGAATGGCCGCCTTCTGCATGTTCAGCTGGCAATAAAAATCCCCCAGTAGCACGCATTAATTAACAAAAAAAAACTTCACAAAGTAAATCCCAAGTAAATGTTTAATAAAGATTCTTCTTTACCACTTGGGCTACGCCCTCTGCCACAAATGCTTCCCCCAATCCCCATTCGCTGTTACCACAGGATATTGCCATTGCTCATTGTAACACTGCACTAAGTTCATACCTGATTGAGATCCTCTTGGTGCACTGCCTCCATAACGGAGGGACCACTCTTCTACTGATGACTTCCTCAGCCACTACCATGCCCCCCTGTTGGTTTGGAAAGGTTGTCCTGTTCCTTTTGCCCTTGGGAGTTCTCGCCTCACTGCAGTCCCTTTGATCTCACAGCAGGACTGTACAGTCAGAATGGAGACCCAGGGAGCAGACTTCCAGGACGCCCATCCAGGCCTGAGATTCCTGCACCCTGAAAAATCCAGGTTCTGGGGAGCTTCGCTAACTCAATGCTATGGTCCCACCAATAGTAACTCTTCCTTTTACAGAAGGGATGTATGATCCTACTCACTCTCCCTGATCAGTCGGGGAGTTTGGAAGTCTGCTATTAATTGGTTTTCTTTGGTAAATTATTGGGTGTGCCATGCACAGAGTCATTATCCAAACCCAAAAATTCTCTTGCCATTGAACCAGGGACTTATTTGTTAAGATGCCCTTTGTTACCCAATTGAATTAATCTTGGCTGTTACTCAAATAGCCTTTCTCCTCACTGGATCATTTAAACCAGTCTTAGTTTCACTTTTGCTTTGAGCAGGGTAGACGCACAACTCTGTTCTCAAACTTTATACCCATGTATAACTGTTCAAATGGGCCTAGTCTGAGTAAATGAACCCACAATATGTTGACCAAATCCCTTTTTTGAAATTCATGAGTGAAACAGGTGCATTTTTATGACATGGTTTCATGGCCATTGTTAGACATTCAACTCCAAATTTTTACTGAATTCACATTTCAGCATCTGCCATGGCGAGATTGAAGCCCAGGTCCCTGGATCTTGCTCTGGGTCTCTGGATTAATAGTCCAGTGACAATACCACTATGCTATTGCCACCCTAATGAGTGATTGGTATCTTGCATGGTAAGTAAGTCCAAGCTTTAATATCATTATAATAACAACGCCCATATGTAACACTTCTACAAGTAAATAAAAATGCTCAAACAAAATGATAGAAAATAATTCGTCACCTAATCCACCTGCATATCATGCCCAAAACCTTAAATCTGTATCCTCTGATCCTTGTACCATCAACTAATGGAACAGCTTCTCTTTGGCTGCCTTACTAAACCTGTCATTTGTTGCACGCCTCTATCAATCTCGCCTCAATCCCCTTTGCTCCAAGGAGAACAATCCCAGCTTCTCCACCCTAACCTTGTAGCTAAAATCCCTCATTCCCAAAACCATTCTGGTAAATCTCCTCTGTAACCCCCTTCAAATCTCCCCAGTGGCCTGACCAATATTACTCCTCAACTGTCACTAATAAAACAGATTATTTGTTAATTATCTCATTACCATTTGTGGGATCTTTCTGTGCACAAAATGGCCAGTACTTTTACTACATTTACAATGGCATGTATGCCTCGATGCGCTTCCTTTGGCTGTAAAGCACAAAATCCTGAGACTGCGAAGGATGGAAAGGAATGCAAGTTATTTCTTTTCATTAGTGAACAATGTTGGACCCTCCTTGGGCAGACTGCAGATTGTGAAGGGTCCAGTATGAGTAGCTTCCGATGCCTGAAAATTTGTCATTGGAAATTACTTTCCATTAAATTAGGACCTAATTGCTGATTCATTAATTTGAACTCCATGGGATAGAGTCAAGAGTGAAGTTGAGATGCGCTGGTCTCATTTTGTTTGGCATTCCTGGCATAGACAAATTAAGTCTATATTGGGTGGCACGGTAGCACAGTGGTTAGCACTGCTACTTCACAGCTCCGGGGACCTGGGTTCGATTCCCGGCTTGGATCACTGTCTGTGTGGAGTTTGCACATTCTGCTCGTGTCTTCGTGGGTTTCCTCCAGGTACTCCGGTTTCCTCCCATCGTCCAAAAATGTGTGGCTTAGGTTGATTGGCCGTGCTAAAATTGCTCCTTTGTGTCCTGAGATGCATAGGTTAGAGGGATTAGTGGGTAAATATGAAGGGATATGGGAGTACAGCCTGGGTGGGATTGTGGTCGTTCAGACTCGATGGGCCTTTCGACACTGAAGGGTTACTATGATCTTTCTATGAAGTCAGTTACTCGTCCCCAGATATAGCAGTGTAACCTGGGACTTCAGATTGTTTATTTTTATGGGTAGCACAGTGGTTAGCCCTGCTGCCTCACGGCGCCAGGAACGCAGGGTCGATTCCCAGCTTAGGTCACTGTCTGTGTGGAGTCTATACACTGCCCCGCCCTACCCCACACCCGTGTCTGCATGGGTGTCTTCCGGGTTTCCTCCCACAGACCAAAAAGGCATGCTGGTTAGAAGTATTGGCCATGATAAATTCTTCCTCAGTGAACCCAGACAGGCGTCATCAGAGTGTGGTGACTAGGGGATTTTCACAGTAACTTCATTGTAATGTGAATTACAAAGTAAGAAGCCCCACAACATCAGGTTAAAGTTCAACAGGTTTATTTGGAAACACGAGCTTTTGGAGTGCTGCTGCTTCATCCGGGGATTCCAAATAAAGCTGCTGGCCTTTACCTGTGAGACTTCTTACTGTGTCTGTCCCTGTCCAACGTTGACATGTCACGTCAGTCTGAATGTAAGCCTACTTGTGACAGTAGTAAATAAACTTTAAACTTTTTTGTTATCTTGACAGAAAATGGGTAATGTTTATTCCAGGGTGGAATTTCCCAGTGCCTTCAATCTTGATAAGAGTGAGATTATGCCTTACTGCAGGAACAAACTGTGTTGGATTTTGAAACCATTCTTTTGCATTTAAAGTAATCCAACCCCAGCAGATTGCAGTCCGTCCTTGAGGATTTTGTTTACTTAAATGTTTTGAGTATATCATTAATCATAATATTGAGTTCATTATCAGACGTAATTGCAGCTTTAGATCAAGATTTGGACCTGCAATCTGACCATTTTTTGCAATACTCACTCTCACGAGGAATCACAGGGATACAAAAATTCTGGTCTCAGCCAAAAGAAGTCCCCTGGATATAACTTGGCTGGGGTCACTGTCTGTGTGGAGTTTGCACATTCTCCTAGTGTCTGCGTGGGTTTCCTCCGGGTGCTCCGGTTTCCTCCCATCATCCAAAGATGTGCGGGTTAGGTTGATTGGCCATGCTAAGAAATTGCCCCTTAGTATCCAGGGATGCTTGGGTTAGAGGGATTAGTGGGTAAAATATGTAGGGATATGGGGGTAGGGCCTGGGTGGGATTGTGTTCGGTGCATACTCGATGGGCCGAAGGGCCTCTTTTTGCACTGTAGGTTTCTATGATTCAATGATCTATGATGATGACTATGTTCATATTTGCCTTTTCAAAATGACGTGCTATAAGCATATATATTTCTTTTGAATAATTTGTGCCCCCTTCAGGTGCAGAGACCCCGTTTAGTCCTTCATGTTTAGTGAATTTTCAATGTTTCCTTCTTGCTGCAGTGATTGTGGGTCAGATTCCAATAGTGCTGGCACTGGATTTCTATAAAGTATAATGGAGGATTTCTTGTGTGTGCTCTTGAATTGTGTAGTGTCGGTCTCTATGTGATGAGGTTAGATCTGACGCTTGTGAGTTGAATGGGTGTAGGTCTGTCTCTGGGAGGGAGTCTGTGTCTGCCGACTGGGAGGGTCCATCTCTGGCTGGGGGTCTATCTCTGCTGAGTTAAAGCCTTTCTCTGATTGTAGAAGTAATTTGAAGTAATTAACAATGGGGCACAATTAATTTTAATAATACATTTTCCTTGATCTTGTTAAATAACTAATCTGGGAAGGGTGTAGGGATGCTCAGAACTGGTCCCAGTGTGAGTCATCGTACTGAGGTCATGCACTGTTTCAAAATTCAGACTATGCCATAGGAATTCGACCCACACCTGAATAATTAGCATGGTGTGTTTAATCCATCGAGGTGAGTTCCAAAGATCTGGTATCAGCCAGCAGAATAACTTCATTTAGCCACTGTGTAAAGTTCAGCTTGTATCCAGACTGTAAGTCAACATAATGACAAAGCTTCCTAGATAATAAAAGGTTGAGGCAGCTTTAATGATTCCTTACAGTTCCGTTTCAATTCTCTTCATTAAGGAAAAGCGGTTGAGAACATAAGGAAATAATCAGCTTTATCCCTGATCATGTGAAAAGCTCAGTAATACGATGGGAGGAATGCATGAGCGCTTTCCTGTTGGTGCACAGGCACTGGTTCCCCTCCTGTAATCTATTCCAAATGACCATTCTGTGTGTTGGAAGTTGCACAGTGAGATGATGCAGCAGTGGAGATGGGGGCGCCAGGATAATGTACGGCGTCATAACAAAAATAGCTGTTTGCACACCCTTAAGACATAGGAGCAGAATTAGGCCATTCAATCATGCTGATATGATTCTCATCCCCATTCCCCTGCCTTCTCCCCTTAACCCTTGATTCCCTTATTGATCAAGAACCCATCTAACTCTGTCTTTAAGGCACTCAATGACCTGGCCTCCACCTCTGTGGCAATGAGTTCCACAGATTTACCACCCTCTGGCTGAAGAAATTCCTCCTCATCTCATTTTTGCATTTTCTGACAGCGGTTTCCTCGATACTGTTCAAGAGAGTGATCACTGGCTGAGTTCTTCCTCCTTTCCAGCCCCAGGAACACTGACACCAGGAGAATGACTCTAACTACTGCCTTGTCTGAGATCCAGTACCTCAGCACAGACTGGAAATTGAGCCCGGAACCCTTAAATCTTTATGGTCTAATTCTGTACTGGACAGTATCATTTCTCAATTGATGACCAGGGGAGTTACAGTATTGCACTTACCATGAACTACTTCATGGCATTGTATACTTGCAAGGAACAAGTGAAAGGTTTGCTGACAATTTATTTACGAAGATAATGTCCATTTCAATCTGTTGGTTTTGGTTGGAAACATGCTTTGTTTATTGTTGTTAAAAGAACCTCTTTATGCTATGTCCATTCCTACTCAATTATAGATAAAATACAGCTCCAACTACCTCCCAACCAAATCTGGGAGAATTACCAATCATCTCCCTCTCCAACGTTGCCACGAAAACTCCTTGCAACTTGGCCACACAGGCAGGTAATTTGGGAGTCCCTTGGATTGCACCGGAGGATATTAAAAGCATTGAAAGGTGTCATTGAACCAAGCAAGGGAAGGTCAACATCATATCCTTCCATGCTGGACCCTGCAACATTATATCCTTGAATATCTTGGGGGAAATGTCATTTTAAATGGGGAGTAGCATTTGCAGAGAATGCAGCCTGGCACTCAGCACATGATTTTTCTGCTCATTGAAGTTAATAATGGGTTGGCACTAACCATCTCAAGATGCACTCAGCAGTAGCAATGTCAAACATGTCCTTGGATTTTGCATGTATATATATACATACAGGTATGAATTATCGGGGTATTAAAACCATTTAATGAACAGCGATTGATAACTGGGAATTCACAATAGGAAGAATAAAAATTGTTGAATGTGTAGGCACAATGCTATCGGAGATATTTGGCAGCTATGAGTGGCATGATTTGCAGTTAGCAATCAGTGAAAATTGAAGCAGGGACTATATCATGTTTTAGTGCATCGCTATCTACAAATCAGCAAGTGTACACTAGGCACTGAGGCCAGAATGAAGGGTACATTACTGCATTAGCAATGTGCAGTTTGGAACATGAGGTTTATATGTACTAGAGAGCAAAGGATAGGGCACAAGATATCAGAATTCTCTCTGACGATTCAAGTCTACGTTAAGGCTATGAGGGGAAGGGGAAGAAAAAATATATTTGCAAGAAAAGTGCTAAAGTATTGGAACATTTTACATTGATAAGATTGCAATGGACAAGGTACTGGGTAACAGAATTAGAGTTTGAAAGGGTCTCAAACTATTTGGAAAACCTGGTGCAAAGGATCACCTGAACCCTTCACTCAGATTCATGACCTTTCTATATAAATAAAAGAACCTCTCTGAATGGAACACAACTACCAGTTGTTTTGAAGAGGTCTGCAGGCCACGGGGTTCAGTGTGAGGCAAAAGAAATGCAGCATGTGGCAAATCCACCCTACATCAGGGAAAACCATTGAGTTAATACCTTACCTTGGGAAAGACCAGCATTTGCTGCTCATTCCTATGAAGATAGGGATAGGTTGCATGTTTCAGAGGTACTGGAATATTGCAGTGAACGCCCTGAGCTTAGCACTAAAGTTTAAGAGTTTATTTGTTAGTCACAAGTAGGCTTACATTAACACTGCAATGAAGTTACTGTGAAAATCTACGAGCCGCCACATTCCAGCACCTGTTCGAGTACACTGAGGGAGAATTTAGCATGGCCAATTCACTAACCGATATGTCTTTTGGACTAGGAAGAAACCAGAGCACCTGGAAGAAACCAGACAGACATAGGGAGAATATGCAGACTTCACACAGTCATCCAAGCCAGGAATTGAACCGTTAGCATTGTGGAACAGCAGTGCTAACCACTGTGCTCCAGCACATCCCTAATGTAACAGTGGAGTTGTGAAAATGTCACAAAGCTGGATTGCAGTATTATTTTCACGAACCTCAGTGAAGAGTGATGGTGGGTATGTGGACCTTTTATTCCTTTATTTGCAACTCTGTGATTGGTGGCTAAAGGGGTGATGAGTTAAGCATATCACATAAGGATGTTTCACTGCTTCAATTTCTAGTGCATTGATCAGTTGCATTAATCATTGATGGGTAAAACAATGCACACGAAGTTTAACACAAATGCACCAAAGCACAGGAGGGAGATTATTAATGTACTGATGTCCTGGGCTCAATGCATAGCCATCTCACTTCTGAGTTGGAAGTACAATCATGGCTCAAGAACACAAAACCTAAGCTGACATATCATGTGCAATAATGAGTGAGTGCTGCACTGTTGGCAGTGCCACCTTCTGAATGGAGATGTTCTACTGAGACCCCATTTTCTCTTTCAGATGGGTGTGGAAGACCTCACAGCATTACTCAAAGAAGTCCCGGCCAACATTTATTCTCAAACCACCAAGGCAGATAATCTGGTCATGGTCATGCTGCCTATTGGGAGACCTTGGGCTATGATAAAATACATTTCACAAGTACTTCACTGGCTGCAAGCTCAGAAAGGCCAAAATAAAAGCAAGTCTTTCCCTGATGTCAGCTGTGGCTTAACTGGTAGCACTCTCGCCTCTACATCATGAGGTTTAGGGTTTGAGTTCCAGTCCAGGACTGGAGCACAAAGATCAAGGTTGCCTCGCCAGTGCAGCAGTGGGGGAGTGCTACACCATTGGAGATGCCATCTTTCAGACCCTATCTGCCCACTTGGATAGATGTAAATGATCCCATGGCACCATTTGAAGACCAGCATGGGAGTTACCCTGTGTCCTGGCCAATATTTATCCCTTAATCAACATCCCAAAAACTGATACCAGAACAGAAAATGCTGGAAAATCTCAGCAAGTCTGACAGCTTCTGTGGAGCGAGAATAGAACCAATGACCCAAAAAACAGATTATTGCTGTTTGTGGGAGCTTACTGTGCACAAATTGGTTTCCGCATTCCCTACATTACAACAGTGACTACACTTCAAAAGCAAAGCGCTTTGAGACATCCGATGATCCATGAAAAGTGCTGTATAAATAGAATTTTTTTTTATCTTAACATTCATGCCGACTGATTTCAGAATTGTTCATACTGATACATGCGCGTGCACTGACAATACGATCTGATCCAGCCTGCATCCCCTTCATCCAGAGCTGGGCTGCTTCCCAGAATCCGATTAAAAAGTTTTGACCAGTTGCCAAAGAGCAGGTGGATAATCAAGCCAACATCTAAAATTATTGCACTTTTTAATCAAGACACTGCCCCCCACCCCACCCCGCATCCAGCCCAAAGAGAATTATTTTAGAAAAGAAAGTTCTGTTTAAATCAAAAAGTATGCAAGCAAATTTGTCCCATCAATGACATTTGATGTTCATTAGATATAAATAAATTGTTCAAGTCTTCATTGACAACGGAAATCTCAAAGGTCCTTTTTGGATCTGCGTCGTGTTGAAGGTGATGAACCTGCAAGTGTTTGACCCGTGTATGATACCAAGGCACAGCTGAGAGGATCACCCTCTGTTTCATTATTGCACTGCTCAGTAACTAAGCCTAAGTTTCCTGCTGCTAAAGGCTTATCGTGACTTCATCTTCCACTTGTCCATGGTGCATGGCATCCACTGAATCAATCGCTGGGGTTTCCTCCCTTCCATCATCTATCAAACCCAGAGGAGCAGTCACGTAACGATAGTCAGCAGTGCCCGAGATGGCTGAGACCTCCGTACTGTCTATGCTCTGACCATCCACTTCCCAGCAGGCCGCACTGCGGCCTAGATCCGACGCAGAAGCCTCTGCCCCTTCCCGCAAGTTCATGTAGAGTCGTTGGTCTGCCTCTGGGATCGGAGAGAAGCTCAGCAAGAGGCTTTCCAGCGATGCTCTCAAAGATTGAAAGGAAGGCCTGAGCTTGGGGTCAGTGTGCCAACACTGGTACATGAGCTTGTACCTGTCACAACACAAAAACATTAAAAGCTCTTAATAAGAAAGTCATTCAACAGTAGGAAGAGGATTTCACAACATGTCTCCAATAAAATATCTCCAACTGTACTTTGGATGGAACATAGGAACTGGAGCAGGCTATTCAGCCTGTCAGGCCTGTGTAGTGAAGCAGAACATGGGGACAGCATGCCTGATGGAGCTAGCACTTTGACAAGATGCATGAGCCTCAGTCCCCTATCCAGCAAATTCATTCACCACAGGTCCCCTTTGTCAAAGGTAATACTCTCCCATTCAATAAAAAGTGTTTTGTTTTCCCCAACCTCCACCCAAAAAATAAATTCAGCACGAACCAAATTCATCTCAGCTCTTAGTTCAGCTGTATGTAGCACTGCTAACCAAACTCAATTATGACTTGCATTTATATAGTACCTTTTAAGTAGCAAAATGATCCAGGGGGATGAATATGGAATTTGTCCACATCATGTCACAAAGATATATCCAAAAGTTTCAAGAGGCATCTTGAGAGGGGGAGGGGGGGAAGGAGCGTAGGAGGCATGGCCTCAAAATAATGGAGAGCAAATTTAGTACCAAGTTGAGGAGGAACTTCTTCACCCGAAGGATTGCGAATCATTGGAATTCCCTGCCCAGTGAAGCAGTTGAGGTGACCTCATTGAATGTTTTTAAGGCAAGAATAGCGACATTTTTGAACAGTAAAGGAATTAAGGGTTATGGTGAGCAGGCAGGTAAGTGGACCTGAGTCCACGAAAAGATCAGCCATGATCTTATTGAATGGTGGAGCAGGTTTGAGGGGCCAGATGGCCTACACCTGCTCCTAGTTCTTGTGTTCTTAGATATGTCGCTTGACTAGGAGCCAATGTAAACTAGCAAGACATTGATAAGTGAATGGGACTTGGTGTGAATAATGAAGCAAGGAACCTTTTACTCAAAGTCAATTCCAGGGCTTTCACCCCAGAATTATTACTTAGACATAAGACATAGGAGCAGAATTAGGCCACTCGGCCCATCGAGTCTTCTCCGCCATTTAATCATGGCTGATATTTTTCTCATCCCCATTCTCCTGCCTTTTCCCCATAGTCCCTGATCCCCTTATTAATCAAGAACCTATCTATTTAAGACAGAGAACACTCAATGACCTGGCCTCAACAGCCTTCTGCGGCAAAGAGTTCCACAGATTCACCACTCTCTGGCTGAAGGAATTCCTCCTCATCTCTGTTTTAAAGGACCACCCTTTAGCCTAAGGCTATGCCCTCTGATTCTAGTTTTTCCTACTAGTGGAAATATCACCACATCCACTCTATCCAGACCTTGCAATATCCTGTAAGTTTCAACAAAATCCCCCCTCATCCTTCTAAACTCCAACGAGTACAGACCCAGAGTCCTCAACTGTTCCTCATATGACAAGCTCTTCATTCAGGGATCATTCTTGTGAACCTCATCTGGATCCTTTTCAAGGCCAGCACATCCTTCCTTAGATAGCCCTTAGCGGTCCAAAACTGCTCACAATATTCCAGATGGGGTCTGACCAGAGCCTTAAATAGCCTCAGGAGTACATCCCTGCTCTTGTATTCCAGCCTTCCTAACTGCCGACTGAACCTGCATGTTAACCTTAAGAGAATCTTGAACAAGGACTCCCAAGTCCTTTTGTGTTTTGATTTCCTAAGCACTTTCCCCATTTAAAAATAGTCTGCCTCCATTCCTCCTTCCAAAGTGCATAGCCTCACATTTTTCCACATTATATTCCATCTGCTATTTCTTTACCCACTCTCCTAACCTGTCGAATTCCTTCTGCAGCTCCCCCCCAGGCTTCCTCAATACTATCTGTCCCTCTACATATCTTTGTATCGTCTGCAAACTTGGTAACAGTGCCTTCAATTCCTTCCTCCAAATCATTAATGTATAATTGTGAAAAGTTGTGGTCCCAGCACTGACCCCTGAGGCACACCACTAGTCACCGGCTGCCATCCTGAAAAAGATCCCTTTATCCCCACTCTCTACCTTCTGCCAGTCAGCCAATCCTCTATCCATATCAGGATTTTACCCTTAGCACCATAGGCACTTAACTTATTTAGCAGTCTCCTATGCAGCACCTTGTCAGAGACCTTCTGGAAATCTAAATAAATCACGTCCACTAGTTCCCCTTTGTCTAACTTCCTTGTTACCTCCTCACAGAACCCTAACAGATTTGTCAGACATGATCTCCCCTTGACAAAGCCATGCTGACTCAGTCCTATTTTATTGTGCAATTCCAAGTACTCTGTGATCTCATCTTTAATAACGGGTTCTACTTACAATTCATCAGTGCAGTCTGGGGGCTGCTTCAGTCTGTGTCCACGTATGAGGTAGTCATAAATCTCTGCATTCTCGACCCCTGGATATGGGGTCTGACCTCTCGTTGCTATTTCCCACATAGTGACTCCAAACGACCACTGGAATCAGAGTGTGAACATATGGTTACAAACTAAAACGATGTATGATAAACACATCGACACAGTGACATTTACCCTGGCATCCAGGCTGGAAACGTTGGCTCTATTCCCTCTCCACAGATGCTAAGAGACCTGTTGAGTTTCTCCAGCATTTTCTGTTTTTTTTTTCAGATTGCAGTATCAACAGTATTTTGCCCTTATGTTAGTTAAATGATGCCTGGTTAACCTAGTCTCCTCCCTGTGACCTGTTCCCTGGTGTGACTTCATTGTTCCCTTGTGATGACCTTTGCCATGATTTGAATGATTTCCCCACTGAGGGCTAGGGCAAAGCCATTATCGAGCTTCCAACCACAATAAAAAATAAAAATTTACCCTTATTGACCTCCTGATGTGCCATTCCCATGAGCAATGACCTTAAAAGGGGACAAGAACAGCTAAAGATCGTGGCAATACTTCTGAATGCTGACTGGACATGAGCAATGCCATAGGAGATATGAAGGTAACGTACACACATGGTCTTTGTACCTACCACGTCACTGTGAACTGTGTACACATTATCTGCCAAACTCTCCAACGCAATCCATTTGACAGGCAGCTTACTTGTGCTGCCTTGTCGATAATAATCACCGCTGTACAGCTTCCGAGATAAGCCAAAGTCCGCCACGCACACTCGCATATCTTGGTCCAGCCTAATGGATGCAAGAAGATTTGGCGCAACATTAATTAATTCACAATGACATCGGGTTGATTTTAAAAAGCAAACATTCCCACAGCCTGCATAGGAACAAGAGGAGGCCATTCAGTTCCTCGAGCCTGTTGCACCATTGAATTAGATCATGTCTGATCTGCACCTTAATTCCATCTATCCACCTTGGCTTCTTTACATCAATGATAGAAACATGACCAGAGACCATTGTAAAGGACAAGAAATAATTCTCACTTAAGCACAAATTAATAAGGGGCGAGATTTGTTAAAGACAAATCACATTTGACGAATTCAATATTGATGAATTAGCAGAGAGGGTTGCTGAAGTTAATGTAAACATGGACTTTCAAAAGGCATTGGATAAGGTACCTCATAAGAGTTATTGGATACATATTCCATTAAATGGACAGTGGTAACTTGGGTGTGTAACTAGGTTTACCATGATGATACCGGGGATGAGAATATCTAATAATATAGTAAGATTGGAGAAGCAAAGGTTATTCTCCTTAGAGCAAGAAAGATTAAGGTGAGACCTAATAGCAGTATTCAAAATTACCAAGAGATTTAAATGGAAGAATTCGGGAGAAACTATTGCTCCGTTCAGATGGAAAGGCATCCTAACCTAAAATGTTAACTCTGTTTCTCTCTACAGATGCTGTCTGACCTGCTGAGCATTTCCAACGTTTTCCGTGTTTATTTCTGGCTTCTGCAAAGTGAGTCCATAAACTGAGGCCATGGATACAAAAAAAATCAAGACTGGAAATGAGGAGAAATCATTTTCCACAGAGGCTGTTAGGACTGGAACACACTCTCTGAAAGGGTGGTAAAATCAGATTGCAAATGAACCTACCAAAGGCAACTGGACTTGAAGAGGAATGGGTTACAGGAGAAAGCTCAGGTTTGGAACTAAGTTGGATAGGTCTTACATAGAAGCAGAACTGGGATAATGGGCTGATTGGCTCCCTTCTGTGCTGCATTTCTAACCCTGAACAACAAAAATCATCAACCTCAGTTTTGAAATTTTCATTTAACTCCCATCCTCAACAACATTTTTGGGGGCGAGGAGTTGCCGAATTCTGCTACCTTGTATGTGAGGATGTGCATCGTGATATCATCCCTGAATAGTCTTGGATTTTAAGGTTTACATTTCTTTGTTCTGTGCTCCCTATTAGAGGAAATAGTTTCTCTCTTACAACATACTCAATTCCCTTGATCACCTTAATCGTCTCAATATATTTCCAAATCAGGACGGTGAGTGCCTTGGAGGGGAATTTGCAGGTGATGTTCCCATGTGCCTCCTGTTCATGCCCTTCCAGATAGTAGAGGTCAGGGGTTTGAAAGCCCTCACACTGCCATTACCATCACCTAACCCTGGTTCCATGATGAATGTAGGACAGCACATCAGGAGCAGCACCAGGTTTACCTGGAAATGATGTGCCAACCTGATGAAGCTACAATACTGACTTCTTCAGTTCTCTGACAAAGGCAGATCGTTGGTGATTATTTGCTGAATTCAATTATTTTTACTGTGGCTAGGGTGAAGAGGCCAGAACAGAGATCAGACTCCTTGCTGTTGGCACTAATCTGATCCTCTTTCTGGCCAACTGGGCCAGATGGCTAGAAAGAGGATCAGATTAGTGCCAACAGCAAGGAGTCTGATCTCTGTTCTGGTAACCACAAACAGGACAATGTGTATGCTAGAGACAGAGTGAAGCAATTTCATAACGTGGACAATTGAAGGAGGCTCCATGAACATTCCCATCCTTGAACAATGGTAAAGTCTAGCACATCTAGGGCAGCATAGTGGCACAATGGTTAACACTGTTGCTTCACAGCTCCAGGGACCTGGGTTCGATTCCTGATTTGGGTCACTGTCTGTGTGGAGTTTGCATGTTCTCCCCATGTCTGTGTGAGTTTCTTCCAGGTGCTTGGTTTCCTCCCAGACGCCAAAGATGTGCAGGGGTGGATTAGGTTCATTGGCCATGCTAAATTGCCCCTTTGTGACCCAAGATGCATACCTTAGAGGAATTAGAGGATAAATATGTGGAATTACGAGAATAGGGCCAAGGTGGGATTGTTGTTGGTGCAGACTCAATGGGCTGAATGCACTGTAGGGATTCTATTCTGTTCTTTTATCAGTGCAAAAGACAGAGGTTAAAATATTGTCAGATTTGCAACATGGAAAATTTGTTTTGCTCATCCAATTATCACCGTTAATCTCCTTTGCACCATCAATAAAGTGATGAATAGTGTCATTGACATTGTCAATAGCCTGCTCACCAATGTTCACCTAATTTAGGTTCCAGAACACAGAACAGCCTTGTTCAAATGAAACAAAATACTGAATTGCTAAAGTTCCTCTGAGTAGAGTCATAGAGGTTTTCAACATGGAAACAATCCATTCAGCCCAACTTGTCCATGCTGCCTTTTTTTAAAATGACAAAGCTAGTCCCAATTGCCCACATTTGGCCCATATCCCTCCATGGCCATCTTATTCATGTAACCGTCTAAAGGCTTTTTAAAAGACAAAATTATACCCACCTCTACTACTACGTCTGACAGCTTGTTACAGACACTCACCACCCTGTGTGTGAAAAAATCGCTCCTCTAGATCCTTTTGTTTCTCTCCTCTCTCACCTTAAACTTATGCTGTCTAGGCTTAGACACCCCTATTAGTGTCCGAGGCTCAATCATCTTCATCAATGCCTTCCCTCCATCATAAGGTCAGAACTAGGGATGTTCACTGCTGACTACACAATGTTCATTCCCATTTGCAGCTTCTCGGATTCTAAAGCAGTCCATATACAGATACAAAAAGCCCTGGACACCTGCATCTTGGGCTGTTAAATGGCAAGTAACACTCATACCTCAAGTGCCAGCAATGACCATGCTAAACAAGAGACTCTTGCCTTCCCTTGACATTCAATGGCAATACCATGGCCGAATATCCCCACCACCAACTTCCCCGGGGGGGGCCACCATTGACCAGAAATTGAACTGGACCAACTATATCAATACTGTGGCGACAGGAGCAGGTCAGAGATTGAGAATTCTGTGGTGAGCAACTCACCTCCTGATTCCCCAGAGTCTGTCCATTGTCAACAAGATATAAGTGAGGGATGTGATGGAATACTCCCAACTTGCCTGGATGATTGCAGGCCTCGCAACACTCAAGAAGCTCAACACCATCCAGAACAAAGCAGCCCACTTGATTAACACTCACCCCATCACTTTAAATATTCACTCCCTTCATTATCAGTGACAGCACAAACACTACTAAACACAAGATGCGCTGCAGCAACTTCCCAAGGTTCTTTTGACCACACCTTTCAAACCCCTGACCTCTACCATCTGGAAGGGCATGAGCAGGAGGCACATGGGAACATCACCTGCAAGTTCCCCTCCAAGGCACTCACCATTCTGATTTGGAAATATATCGCTGTTCCTTCACTGTCACTGGGTCAAAACCCTAGAACTCCCCCCTTAACAGTACTATGCGTGTACCTGCACCGTATGAACTGCAGCAGTTCAAGAACACAACTCATCACCATTTTCTCAAGGGCAATTAGGGATGGACAATAAATGCTGTCCTAGCCAGTGACATTGCATTACTTATTATTATTCCCATGAATAAATAATAATAAGTAATGCATACCCCATTTGTGCTCACTTACATGCAGTTGCGTGTGGCCAGGTCCCTATGGACAAAGTTCTTGCTGCTCAAGTACTCCATCCCTTTGACAATATCAATCATAAAGTTCAAAAGGGTCTGCACTGGAATGTCCTGGAAGAGAAAGAGAGAGGTTATCATCAATTAGGGGAAGAGAGAGAAGCAACACAAACCATCCAACCAAGGCATAGAGGAACAAATAGAGCTAAACATGCCAGGGTGTTTCAGACAGGGGTAATTAAAATTCATGACCATTGGTTCAAAACAATATACAACCAATGAAAGACTTTGACTGTAGTCACTGTTATAATGTAGGAAACACAGTAGCCAATTTATAAAGCACAGAACAATCCCACAAATGGTAACATGATACTGACCAGATAATCTACTTTTGCAATGTTGATTGAGGGGTAAATGTGGTCAGTCACCCGGGTGAACTGTCCACTCCTCAAAATAATGCATGGGATCTTTTACATCCACCTGAGAGGGTAGGTTGTTCAATGTCTCAACTGAAAGACGGCAACTTTAACTGTGTAGTACTCCCCCAGTACTGCATTGGAGTGTCAAGACTTGATTTTTGTGCTCAAGTCCTGGAGGAAAAGCTAAATGTTAAGCCAAGTAGTAAGATATTGTGAAGAGTGACTGAAAGCACAGTTAAAGCATTTTGATCAGGATCTTATTGGAAGAGAGTGAGGTGGAAAGCTGGAGGGAGCTCCAGAGAATGGGGCTTGGTTAGCTGAAGTCAAGAGCTGCCAAAGAATGGGAGGAATATGCAACAGAGAGCTTGGCAGTGAGGGTTACAACTTGCAGTAGACAGATAGGAAGGGCAAAATCAAGGAGAAGGGATTGAATTGAAATGAGGAGAACCTGATATCTGTGCTGGAAGGACCAGGAACCATCATCAGTCAGTGGAAACAGGAGTAATAGTGAGTGGAGGTTGATGCAATTAAGGGAAAAGGGCAGGAGAGATCTGGATGAGCTGAAGTTTATCTGGGGCAGTAAGAAGAACATTGGAATAATTGAGGCCAGATCTGACAAAGCCATTGACCAGAGTTGCAGCAACATGTGGGCTAAGGCAGGGGTTACAGAGATGAGGACACGTGGAGAAGGCAAGAAAGAAACCAAGAGACCTGCATGAGGCATATGGGAGCATGGGTGAAAGCTTGGTTTGGAGGGTGCAGGAAAAGCAGTAGAACAGATGATTGGTAACTCGCTCCCTATACTTGTTGCTAAAGATGAGGCTGGGTGGAGCAGGGCAGAGGGGTTTGATGAAGGCTTGTTGGAAAAAAGAGTTAACTTTGATCTTAGCGATAACAGGGGAATTTAATGCCCTCCTCTGGGGTGAGTTTAGAGGTGGGAGGGGTTATTTAATTAGACAGGGTGTATATCCCGCCGCCTTCCCATCTCTGTCCCAACTAAGTCTAGAGCGGGATGTCTCATAGACAGCCATTCTGCCCCAACGCCATTTGAGGCCCATAAATCCACTTCAGAGCCTCTTCTGCCACTGCTGGTATTCAATTAGTGATGGGTGGGATAGTCATCACATGGGAAAGCTGAAAAATAAACCACCTCACTCAAGCTCCAGAGGCAAGAGGGTCCCCCACTCAAAGCACTCGGTGTCTGAGCTGGTACCTCGCTTCGGAAACAGGGTAGGGAGAGTGGGGGGGAACCCCGCTGAGTGCCGCACCTCTGTCTTTACTGCCAACCTTCTCTGGCCCCCAGCTCCAACCACACAACTCCCATCCTGCCCTCACTCACCTGTGGCCTGGGTGTCTCCACGATCCTAGGCCTTTCCCCGGGTACATTGCCAGCACTCCCGCTGCCTGCAAGGAAAAGCTGCCAGTCTCTGCCTGGTAGCTGTCAAGGCAGGGGGGATTGGGGTGGGGGTTCCGCCCTTAGGACCTTCATTTGTAGGAAAGGACAATGACAGGCCTTCTGCAAAGAAAGTAGCATGGGGCTCTCCAGACAAGACTCCCATTGCCTACATTTAATATCACCCATTGTGACATTACGCATTTAACAAGAGGACAGCAAAGCCCAGGGAAACTTGTATGTAATTTGGTCAGATCGGGCAAGGCATAGTTAAACCAGCTGTGTACCAGATATACCCAGCTTTGTGAGCCATAACTTGAGGGAGAAAAGATGGCATCCAGGGAGATTGATAAAATGGAAGAGAAGGATTGTGGAGGTTCAGGGATTGTTGAGCAAATCAACAGCTACAATGTTACTGTGATAAATAGAAAGCAAACTGCTCAATATCTTGGTGTTTGAGAGAGAGAGAGACACACACAGCCATACACATCATGAACTACAGCACAGAAATAGATAGAGAGTGGTATATCACCAGTTCAACATAGATAGAAAGAACTAGAAGCAATATAGGATGGCATAGTGGCACATTGGTTAACATTGCTGCCTCTCAGCTCCAGGGACCTGGGTTCAATTCCCAGCTTGGGTCACTGTCTGTGTGGAGTTTGCACATTCTCCCCATGTCTGCTTGGGTTTCCTCCGGGTGCTCCAGTTTCATCCCATAGTCCAAAAGATGTGCTGGTTAGGTGGATTGGCTGTGCTAAGTTGTCCCTTAGTGACCCAGGATGGGTGGGGTTGGGGGATTAATGGGATAAATATGTGGGATTACAGGGCTAGGGCCTGGGTGGGAAGCTCTGACAGTGTTGTTGCAGACTTGATGAGCCAAATGGCCTCCTCCTGCACTGTAGGGATTCTATGACAAACTAAGGTTAAATAAGAGAAAGAGACATGTAGGCATAACTAATTATATAAACAGTGAGTGACAGTAAAAGTGCCAAGCAAGACACACATGGTAAAGAATGAGAAAGAGGGACTGCCACAAGGACAGCAACAGTAAAAGAATAAAGTCATGAAAAAGAGGGAGAACAATAAAGAGATGGCCAACTAGGACAGAGAGAAAACAAAACAGCAACATTTCATTAACTGGGGCACAGATAAATGTGTTGCTATCTGGAGCAGAGGGAGTAATGTATGTTACCCAAGTAAGCTGATGGCCAGAATCATTGGACAACAAACAGCAATGAACTGAATTAGCTATAATTGCTGGAATAAAAACAAACATCTGTGCCAAGCACCAACTTCCAAGTATAATCAGTTCCTTATCAGTCTAATAATATGATAAGCGGGAAGGGAATCTTCTTCAACAGTTGCACAAAATGGACCCATAGCCAATCTGTTTTACCTGCTTCCCTCATCCATTGGCCTCCGGTCAGTGATTTTCTCCCCCCCCCCCCCCCACCCCCACCACCACCACCACCACCTAGCTCAATTTTACACCCACAATGTCTTCATGAAATGGATATTTGGATGGTTTAATTTCTTTGAGAAGTGAGAAGAAAGCTTTACACTATGCTCATCGCTGGGACACCATACACGATGCATGTCTTATTTATTGTTTTTCCATCATCATCATGATTGTAGACTTTCTAAAGTTTTCCCAGGAGGACGGTGTCTCTTTAAGGAATTTCAGTTAAATGCACGAGCATGCAACCAGTTGTTCTGGCTAATGTCATAACACATTTCTGGTGCTGCGAAGAATTAGCTCCCTGAGGTGGATTCAGGAACAGTATCTGTCTATAACGCTTGGCAAGGAACTACAAAGGGTCGTGAACGTAGCCCAATCCATCACTCAAACCAGCCTCCCATCCATTGACTCTGTCTACACTTCCCATTGCCTCGAAAAAGCAGCCAGCATAATTAAGGACCCCATGCACCCCGGACATTCTCTCTTCCACCTTCTTCCATCAGGAAGATACAAAAGTCTGAGATCACATACCAACCTACTCGAGAACAGCTTCTTCCCTGCTGCCACCAGACTTTTGAATGGACCTACGTCACACAAAGTTGATCTTTCTCTACACCCTAGCTATAACTGTCACATTGCACTCGCTCGTTTCCTTCTCTATGAACAGTATGCTTTGTATAGCATGCAAGAAACAATGCTTTTCACTGTATACTAATACACATAACAATAATAAATCAAATCAAAGAGAGCTGTGTGTGAGGGATACTATTTTAAACAAGGGGCGGCACAGTGCTGCCTCACAGGGCCAGGGATCTGGGTTCAATTTTGGCCACGGGTCAATGTGTATGGAGTTTGCACGTTCTTCCCATGTCTGCATGGGTTTCCTCCAGGTGCTCTGGTTTCCTCCCACACTCCAATCCACAGGTTAGGTGGATTGGTCGTATTAAATTGCCCCTTAGGAGGATGTCAGAAGGATTAGCAAGGTAAATGTGGGATTGTTGTTGGTTCAGCTCAGTGGGCCAAGTGGCCATCTTCTGCACTGTAGGGATTCTACGAAAGGGAAAGTTCTATTTATCACTACTTTTTGGGTCAATTATTTCTTCTTTAATCACTGGAATTCCAGCAATCGCAGAAAGAAGGTCCAGTCAGCATTGCTGCTCATCTACGCCAACACCTAAGTGGCCAAATCTTCATCTATGCAACTAGACTGAGCAGCAGCACACTATTCCACTGTGGGAGGCATTACAGTGGGTGCAGAGTTTCCCTTCCTATATTTCTCTAGCAGGGCAGGAGTGTCAGAATGGGGGAGTTGAGGGGGGAAAGGGGCGTCACTGGATAGCTCGTTCTCTTCCTAGAATTCCTGAGGTTCATTATATCGCTCAACAGCTAACTAGACTGAAGAATTCTCACAATACCAGGTTGAAATCCAACAGGTTTATCATCAGGTGAGTCACCTGATGAAAGAACAGCACTCCAAAAGCTCATGGTTCCAAATAAACCTGTTAGACTTCAACCTGGTGTTGTGAGACTTCTTACTGTGCCTATCCCAGTCCAACATCTCCACATCATGACCCTGACTGAAGTCATCTGCATGGGGAATGGAGCAGAGTCCTCCCACCATCTGTTTGGCACCAAATCACAACAAGGAGATTAGTTCCTCTTCAATGCTGCATTCTGCCGGGTGGAGATGAATAGGAACAGGAAAACAGGCCTTAGAGTAAGCAGTTGGGGGTTGAGGTGGATCATTGACTTACAATTGGCTGGTCTCCAAGCCTGGAGAGAACAAGGTAGGTGCGAAGATCTCCGTGTTTCATGAAAGGCAGCAAGACCATGGGAACTGGAAGCCGGCGATGGGCTCGACTCTGGAGACTCACTCCTGGAGAGAGCAGAAAGATAAAGAAACAAGGAAACATTGACTTCAGGACACGAAGATGCCACATTGCACTATTCTTCAAAGAAGCTCCTGAAAAAGCTGATAAAAAGCATATATAGCAAACTGGTTTCTCATACAATCATAACATTCCTACGGTACAGAAGAAGACCATTTGGCCTATCAACTCTGCACCGACTCTCTGACTGAGCATCTTACCCAGGCCCTCTCCCCATCCTATTCCCATTTCCTCACCTTTTCACCATGGCTAACCCACCTAACCCGCACATCTTTGGAACACGAGAGGAAACCGGAACACCCGGAAGAAACCCATGCAGCCACGGGAGAATGTGCAAATGACCCGAGGCTGGAATTGAACCTGGTCCCTGGTGCTGTGAGGCCTATTATTTATTAATAGAGGCGTAGTACATTAAAGAATTTATGCCAACCCTCTATAAATTACTGGTTAGGCCTCAGCTGGGGTAGTGTGTTCACCGCTGGGCGCCACACTTCAGTAAGGATGTCAAGTACTTGGGGAGGTATAAAGTAAGGTTTCCTGGAATGGTATCAGAGAATTAATGAATTCAAAAACAGAAAATGCTGGAAAATCTCAGCAGGTCTGATAGCTCTGACGAAGGGGCATTCTGACTTGAAACGTTGGCTCTATTCTCTCTTCACAGAGGCTGTCAGACCTGCTGAGATTTTCCAGTGTCTGCAGTAATTTTTGCTTTATCTTAATGAGGGAATTCAGTTCTACGGAGAAACTCAAGAAGCTAGGATTGCTCTCCTTAGAACAGAGGTTGAGAAATATGAATTTAAAATGTTTCGATGGACGAAGTAAGGAGAAACGGTTCCCAGCAACATTAAAAGTGGGTGACCAAAGGACACAAATTTAAGATAATGGGCAAAGCAGCAGCAAGATGAGACATTTCCCTAAAGTTGCAAGGTGTGTTTGTTTGGAATGCAGTGCCTGAAAGGGTGCGAGGTACAGATTCAGTGGCAACTTTCAAATAAGGAATTAGGACTTGGAAAGGAGAAATTTACTGAGCTGAGGTAAGAGCATAAGGAGGACAACTTATTGGATATTGGATGGTTCTTTCAAGATCTGGCCCAATCTCAACAGGTTGATTGGCTTCCTGCTGTGGCTGGAATTTTCCAGTCCCGTCATGGCAGGAGGCAGTGACATGATATTGTCACCACACTCACCATCCAGAGACCCAGGGGAGTGCCTCAGGCAACACGATGGCAGTGATTAGCACTGCTGCCTCACAGCATCAGGGACCCAGGTTAGCACTGCTGCCTCAGCGACAGGTGGCACGGTGGTTAGCACTGCTGCCTCACCGCACCAGGGACTCTGGTTAGCACTACTGCCTCACAGTGCCAGGGACCCGGGTTAACTTCTGGCCTTGGGTCACTGTCTGTGTGGAGTCTGCACGTTCTCCCTGTGTCTGCATGGGTTTCCTCCAGGTGTTCCAGTTTCCTCCCACAATCCAAAGATGTGCCGGTTAGATGGGTTGGCCATTTTAAATTGACCCTAGTGTTGGGGAGATTAGCAGGGTAAATATGGGGTTACGGGGATAGGATTAGGATGGGATTGTTGTTCGTGCAGACCTGATAGGCCGAATAGCCTCTTTCTTTACTGTAGGGATTTATGAACTACCTTTGGGAAGGTGGTGGTGAGCTATCTCATTCAACTGAAGACCATGTGGTGTGGGTACATCCACAGAGCTGTTAGAGAGTTCCAGGATTTGGACCTCATGACAGTGAAGGAACGGCAATATTTTTCCAAGTCAGGATGGTGAGTGACTTGGAGGGGAACTTACAAGTTCTGGTGCTCCCATGCAACTGCTGCCCTTTTGTTTAGGTAGTAAGGTTGTTGGTTCAAATGGTGCTATTGAAGGTGCTGTGGTGAGTTGCTGCAGTGCACCTTGTAGATGGTACACACTGCTGCCACTGTACATGGGTGGTGGAGGAAGTGAATGTTAATGGTGGAGGATAAGGTCAATCAAGCAGGCTGCTTTGTCCTGGATGGTGTCGAGCTTCTTGAGTGTTGTTGGAGTTGCACTCACCCAGCAAAGTGGAGTTTTACATCAACCTACAAGATAGACCCCCAATTGTACAGCACTGAGAACATAAAATATGGGCTTAAATATCTAGAGTGGGGCCTTCAGCAATAACCTGTTGACTCAAAGCCAAGAGGACTACAGCCATTGACACATTAGCTGCAATTTAACAATGAGACATTAACCCCAGTGCTCCAGAGCACCTATTAGATCACAGAAAGAGACCAGTCAGTGCTTATCCTACAGATGGTTGCTGTCAAACTGCTGTGCCTTAGTTGTGCCATTTATTTTCAACGACAGGAAAAAAATGTCTATTTGGTCGGCCTAGATTTTATTTTCAGAAGGATGTTCATCTAAATATCAAAGCGAATTGAAAATAGTCTGAGACAAACAACTCCGTTCAAAAGATACCTGAAAGCCAACAAACTGAAGCTTCTATCAAGCCCCACTGCCAAGGGATCATAGAATCCTACAGTGCAGAAGGAGGCCATTCGACCCATTGAGTCTGTACCAACCACAATCCCACCCAGGCTCTATCCCCATTACCCCATGTATTTATCCTAGCTAGTCCCCTTGACACTAAAGGGCAATTTAGCATGACCAATCCACCTAATCTGCATGTCTTTCAGACTATGGGAGGAAACTGGAGCAGCCGGAGGAAACCCATACAGACATGGGGAGAACGTGCAAACTCCATGCAAACACTGACCCAAGGCCGGGAATCAAACCCAGGTCCCTGGTGCTGTGAGGCAGCTAATTGCTGTGCCACCTTGCCAATGTGACAGTGCAGATCCTGATGATTCTGCCAAGGGGTTATTTAAATATTTGATACGACCTCGAGGGCACGCAAAGTCATGAAATGAGCACAAGTACTTTGGCTCACCAAGGGGCGGTAGGGTTCTTAAATCGATCGTGGGGTTACCCTGGGATTGGAGTTTGCTGTCCCAACCCAGCGTTCCCACAGTGCTTTAGTGTTGTCCCTCCATAACTGATTTAGAGTGTCAAGGAACAAAAGATTAATCTCCTCAGCACAGCTGCCAGCAAAAGCTCAAAGAAAATGAAAACAATTTTTCTTTCGATCGGTTTGATTTATTGGTTGCAATTGGCAATTGGCAATTTGACTGACAGTCTGACTGTAACACTGAGCCAGTTTGCTTTTGAATGTGGGAAGATGGTGCGCCCCAAGGATGGAAGCTTCAGGAGGTCATTGGTGGGCGTGTGGAGGGCAGGGGCTGGTTGGAGGCAGAAGATCATGTGATGAAACCTCCCAGGATGGGTGCAACCCAACATGCTGGATTTAATGCGTTGAGCAACCGAACAGAAGATGGCGCTATTCTCCATCTGGTCTTCCAGTCGAGCTTCCTCTATCCAAACACGAGGATCTGGAATTTACCACAGAGGGGGCAGCCAAGGTTGGTGCCGGCAGGAGCAAATGTGAACCCTGCTCCCATCCGAAATCACCGTGTTAATGCATGGGTGGCAAGGTGGCACAGTTGTTAGCATGGCTGCCTCACAGCTCCAGGGACCCAGGTTCGATTCCTGGCTTGGGTGACTGTGTGGAGTTTGCACATTCTCCCTGTGTCTGTGAGAGTTTCCTCCGGGTGCTCCGGTTTCCTCCCACAGTCCAAAAGACGTGAGGGTTAGGTTGATTGGCCATGCTAAGTCGCTCCTTAGTGTCCCGGGCTGCGTAGATTAGAGGGATTAGCAGGGTAAATCTATGGGGTTATGGGGATAAGGCCGAGGTGGGATTGGTGTCGGTGCAGACCCGATGGGCCGAATGGCCATCTTCTGCACTGTAGGGATTCAGTGGTTTCTATATGCTGGCTGGCCAATTAACAGTCCTCCAGCATGATACACGCTTTGTGAAAGGCTAAGCATTGCCAGAGAGGGAGGGAGGAGAGCAGGGTGGGAGGAGGGCAGGCACTGAGGAAAGAGAGTGTGCGGGCTGGAGTTTCCAATGTGTTCCCTCGGGGGGGAGGAAGCCATTGTGGACTGTAAAGAGACTGTAAAGAGTAAATATCAGTGGAAACACAATACCCCTAGTCTGTGGGCAGCACAATCACACACAGCCCCCAGTCCCCAGACACTTCAGTTCATTTTATTTCAGCCCGGACTTTCCTCCCGCCTTGGACTGAGGTTTCAGCTTCAAAAGTAGAAACCACTCGGCCACCCAGAAACCGTAAAATCAAACGGGCAACAAACGTCCCAGTGAATTGCTGACTGATTCATTTAATCAGCCTATCGATTGTCAGCGGGCACACTTCCCATGTTCACACGGATGGGAGTATCGCACCAGAGCCAGACTTGCGCCTGACGTCCCCTCATGATTTTACACATATCCTCCCGAGCATTGTAAAATTCTGGCCCAGTTCCTGCAACACTCACCAATCACCTTAATAACATTGGGGTGGTTGAATTCTTTCATACAGGCCGCCTCTCGCAGGAACTCCTCAATATCTCCAGATGCATTGATTTCAGCTGCATGGGAGAGAGATGGCAACATAGGATCAGAACGCAGAAGCAGACAGTCTAACCTGGTTCTGTATTTCAACTAGAATTTGAAATCCATCTCCCTCAATACCCTCACCAAGCACAAACATACTAATCTCAATTACAACATTTTTAATTGCCTCCTAACTTTACCAGCTTTCTCAGGGGGGTGGGGAGCTCTGGATTTCCACTAACCTATCTGCGATAGTGCTTCTTGATAACCGTCCTTCAACAGCGTAGCTCTAATTTTAAGGTTACGCCCTTACTTGGATTCTCCCATATGAGGAAATAGCTTCTATCTACCCTAATCGTCTTAAACACCCCATAATTATCTAGACAGTATTCTAGGGAATTCAAGCCTAGCCCTATAATAGAGTATTACAGTAAGCATCTTCCTGTATACTGATGTCTTTAGTGGGTATGAGCATGCGAGGGTGGCATCTTTGGCAGCACGGGCTTTCACAGGTCTAGTCTTACCATGAGGGACCTGTGTAACTAGCTGCCTCTGGTTCTGAATCCATGGAGGCTGGAACAGAAAGATCCATTGATTTTGGATCAAGTACGCTGTCAACAGCTGAGGGAAGGGGTATTTGCAGTTAGACAAAGAAGATCTAACCATTATCTTTGCTCTGAAATAGTTTCATCAGTACCTTCACTTTTATTTATTTATTAATTAGTCATTCGTTAGTAGGCTTACATTAACACCGCAATGAAGTTACTTGTGAAAATCCCCTGGTCGTCACACTCCAGTGCCTGTTCGGGTACACGGAGGGAGAATTTAGTATTGCCAATCCACCTAACATCTTTCAGATGAGGGGAAAAAGGAGCACCCGGAGGAAACGCACACAGACACGGGGGAGAACGTGCTGATTCCGCACAGATGGTGACCCAAGCTGGGAATCGAACCCTGGAACTGTGAGGCAACACTGCTAACCACTGTGCCACCATGATCGTTCATTCACTATATGTACCGACCACAAGTCATTGAAGAGTCTTTTCAGTGAATCCAAGTGCATTCCTCCCATTGCCTCGGTGAGAATACACGCTGGGCTAACATTTTGTCATCTTACCAGTATAACATAGTGTACAGGGCAGGACAATTCAAATGCAGACACACTCAGACATGTTCCTTTACTGGACATGCCAAGACATTATTTCTTCCAGAGACAATTTCCTTGCTCAGGAGACTTTTGCAATCTCCAGTGAACGCTGAACAGATTAAGCAGTGGATGGACAGGAATCTTGTCCTGTCTCAGGTGAAGAGATTTCCTTGTGCAGGGATGATCTATGGTTACAGGGGATAATGACCTGAGACCATATGCGAGACCATATGGAAACTTGGGATGTGTGTGCAGGATGGTTGGATGCTTTGGGGGTCTAGAGTGGTCATTCCACCCCTGGGTTGTTCATATGTCTTAGATGATGTTCATGAGGCTCACCAGGCTGCCTCCCAAATGAAAAGTTTAGCCAGGTCGTATGTTTGGAGACATAATATGGATCAGGACTTGGAAATAAGGACTGTTCGTGTGTCAGCTCAACCAAAAGATGGCATCAATAGCACCGCCACATCCATGGGAATGGCCTGATTTTCCATATCTAGGCTTCATGTGGACTTTGCAGGGATATAAGTTTCTAGTCATCATTGAACTGTATTCCAAGTTGTTAGAGGTACACATCATGAGCAACATCACCGTTCCCATTACAATAGAGAAGCTCGTCAAGTTTTTGCAACTCATGGTTTACCAGATTCTCTTGTTTCTGTTAACAGTATAAGGTTTACAAGTGATCTGTTCCAGGGTTCTTGCAAAGGAATGGAAAGCACCATTTGTGTACTGTGTATTTTCATCCAACTTCAAGTAGTTTCGCACAGCAAGCTGTTCAGACACAGAGAAGGATTGAGGAGAATGGCGAGTGATAAGCTCTCACGGTTCTTGTTCCTGTATCATATCACGCCACACACCACAGCAGGACACTCACCAGCTGAATTGCTGATGGTAAGTGGCCAATGTCTCATCTGGCTCTGCTACATCCAGATGTTTGAGTGAAAGTGGAAAGGCAACAGGAAAAGCAGGAGAGATCACCATGCTAAGGAGAGGCATTTCAATCCCAACGATTGTGCCAATGTCAGGAATTCTTGCAGTAACCAACAGTGGTGGCCTGGAGTTATTCTCAACCAAAGTGGTCAGTATCTTTGATAGTGAAACTAACCATGGAACAGTCATTCACAGACACCAGGATCACATTCATCTGCACCATAAACTAGAGACAAAGGTTCCAGATAATGTGGCAGGAGGAGATACTGATGTGGACATTTCAGTGGACTCTCTGAAGGATTTCAGTGGACTCCACTCCGGGAGAGATTGAGGGACATTCATTCACAGATACTCAACCTACTCTTGAATCCACTTGTCCAGCTCCACTGAAACCAGCCTCAGCAGTGTCCAGGAGGCACTGTGCAGATCACAGCATAGTTGCAAAGTTCCTGAAAGACTGGTGTAAAGCTGAGACATGAGTTTAGTAATGTTTCTTTCCTGAAGGGGATTGAAATTCAGAGGGAGAAGTGTTATAGTAAGCATCTTCCTATGTGAATTTATATACTGATGTGGTTAGCTGTTATGAACGTGCACGAGTGACACTATCCAAAGTGTGGGTTTTCACAGGTTTCTTCTTATCACGAGGAACCTGTGTAACTAATTGCCTCCAGTTCTGAGTCCATACTGCACCAATTTTGATGTTTTTGTAAGAAAGTATCAAAAGATGGCACTGCTGCCTCACAGCGCCAGGGACCCGGGTTCAATTCCCAACGTGGCTTATTGTCTGTGTAGGGTCTGCATGTACTCCCCATGTCTGTGTGGATTTCCTCCGTGTGCTCCAGTTTCTTTCCACAGTCCAAAGACGTGGGTGAAGTGGATTGCCCCTTGGTGTCAAGGGGATTAGCTAAGGTAAATATATGGGACTAGGGCTTGGGAGGGATAGCAGTCAGTGCAGACTTAATGGGCCGAATGGCCTCATTTCACACTGTAAGGAATCTGTGCTTCTATGAAAAGAGGATTGAATATCACAACACATCCGACTCCCTTTTAGTGACCAAGTTACCACAGCTATGTAACGTGTTCTCACAATTTAACCCATTTAGCTCTGCTATTGTTTCGTCAAACACAAAGAGGAACAGACATCCCTCTGAAGCTTCTCCAAGCAGCTTTGGTAACTGTGAGCTCGGCACTCTGGTTGCCATGGTTCCCAGCCTTGGTGATGACCATCTCATAGCCTCATTAGCCTCAGTTAGGAGGTGATTACTATCAGTCCCATTTATCAGGAATGTGCAGTTGTCCAGTGCACTGAGACTCATGCAATGTGACCTTCATGACCTCTCGTGTGGCTGGAAATGATATACTCAGGATTTGAGAATTGAAGAATGATCCTCACCTTTACTGGGTCGGAAACAAAGCATTACAAAAAAGGAAATATCTCTCGTCAATATTCAATGGCTAAGAAAAAAAGATCAAAGCCAGAATGTCACTTCAAATCATGTCCAGAAAATGGAAGCTTTGTTTCATTTATAGGTTTAAAATATCTTAGGATGAGTTTATGTCCTCAAAGACTGAGGGAAAAAGAACATGTGTTTTTCAAATGACTGGGATGGTGACATATGTGAAAAGAATACTTTGTTTAAAAGCACAGTGTTTTTCACAACCTCAGGGTATCAGGAAGAATCTTGCAATCAGTGAAGTGCTTTTGAAGGGTGGCATGATTTCATTGCTGCTGTCTCACAGCGCCAGGGATCCAGGTTCAATTCCAGCCTCAGGTGGCTGGAGTTTGCACATTCTCCCCGTGTCTGTGTGGGTTTCCTCCGGGTGCTCCAGTTTCCTCCCACAGTCCAAAGATGTAGAGGTTAGGTGGATTGGCCATGCTAAATTGCCCCTTAGTGTCAGGGGGACTAACAGAGTAAATATGTGGAGTTACAGGGGTAGGGCCTGGGTGGGATTGTTGTCAGTGCAGGCTTGATGCCTCCTTCTGCACTGTAGGGATTTATGATTCCATGAAATTTGTCAGTGTTTTACTGTAACAAACACAGCAAGCTCCCATAAACAGCAAGGCGACAATGACTAGATCAGCTGTCTTAGTGATGTTGGTTGAGAGATGAAGATTAATCAGTAACATGAGAAGAATTTTCTCGTTCTTCCTCAGGATAATGTCATGAGATCTGGCATCCACTGGAGAAGGCATCAGCTGGTTTAACATCTCACCCAAAAGACAGCGCCTCCACTGTACATCCTCAGTACTGCACTGGAGTGTTAGTCTAGATGCGTTTAAGCCTTAGGGTGAGATCTGAATCTACAGTGAGCCACCCATGGGTGTGACCAGTGGCCACAGTGGGAGAGTTAGTCATATCAGCCTCAATCAGCTAAAGGGCCGTTTCTCATTGCTGACTCTCTCAAGCTAAGGACGAATCATGAGGATTAGTGTGGATAGAGAACACTGTCATAACAACATAAGAACATAAGAAATAGGAGCAGGAGTAGGCCATCTAGCCCTTCGAGCCTGCCCCGCCATTCAATAAGATCATGGCTGATCTGTTGTGGCTCAGTTCCACTTTCCCGCCCTCTCCCCATAACCCTTAATCCCCTCTCTTATCAAGAACCCATCAACCCGCTTCTTAAAAATATTTAGCGAGGCAGCCTCCACCACTTCAACGGGCAGAGAATTCCAGAGATTCACCACCCTTTGAGTGAAGAAGTCAGTGGAGGCTAACTGTGTCTGTATAGCTGAGTCAATCATATGAAGGCTGGAAACCCAAAGTCAATGCATCCACTTCAATCCAACCACAAGAACTAGGAACAGAAATAAGCCATTCACCCCTTGAGCCTACTCTGCCATTCAGTAAGATCATGGCCTCAACTCCATTTTGCTGCTTGCCCCACATAACCTTTGGCTTCCTTGTCAATCAAAAATCTGTCTAAATTTAGAATTTATCCCAAGACCCAGTCCCCACAGACTAACCACCCTCTGAGAGAAATAATTTCTCTTCACTTTAAGGGGGGCATGTTGGCATAGCGGTTAGCACTGCTGCCTCACAGTGCCAGGGACCCGGGTTCAATTCCGGCCCCGGGTCACTGTCTGTGTGGAGTTTGCACTTTCTCCCCATGTCTGCATGGGTTTTCTCAGGGTGTTCTAGTTTCCTCCCACAGTCCAAAGATGCACAGGTTAGGTGCATTGGCCATGTTAAATTGATCCTAGTGTCAGGGGATTAGCAGGGTAAATGTGTGGTATTATGGGAATAGGGCCTAGGTGGGATTGTGGTCCATACAGACTCGATGGGACAAATGACCTCCTTCTGTACTGTAGAGATTATATGATTCTATCTTAGTCCTAATTGGAAGAGCACAGATTATTAAATTGTGTGCCCTCATTCTAGACTCTTCCACCGGGCGTAACATTCTCTCAGCATCCACTCTACCAAGCCCCCTCAGCGTCTTGTATCTTTTTGTAAGATCACCTCTCATTCCTCTAAGTTGCAATGGGTATAGGCCCAAGCTGTTCGACCTTCTCTCATCAACTACACCCTTCACCCCAGGAATCAGTGGAACTAACTAAGGGATATTGGTGTTGGGGGGGGTGGGTGTGGGAGAGGCGGATCAGGATATTGAATTTGACGATCAGCCATGATCAAAATGAATGGCAGAGCGGGCTCGAAGGGCCGAATGGCCTATTCCAGCTTCCATTTTCTCTGTTTCTGTTTTCTACGTTCTGTGAAGCTTCCAGTACAATGATATCCTTTGTTAAGTCAGGAGACTGTAACGATACTCCTGACGCAGTCTCTTTAAGGCCCTGCAGCAAATGCAACACTTCCCTACTTCAACCGCATTGCAACTTCAAGATGGGCAGTTGTTCCACTTACTTTTTAGCATCTTCACAGCCAGCTTCTGGGAAGACCCATCTTCCATCTTTAAATAAGCCTCCTTGACTGAGCCAAACTCTCCTGGAAATTAAAAACAGCAATAACTGTTGGCAAATCAGGTGATAATATAATTAAGAAGAAATTATGGGGTCCTGTGAGATTTCTGATTGGACTCAGGGTGGGTTGACATTCAACAAGTGGCCTGTAGCACTTAACATACAGACCCAAACTCAAACTCCCAATGCACCAGTGCATTTATATACCACCTTTCACAACTATAGACATTCTAAAGCACTTTGCAGTCAATGAAATACTTGTGAAATGTCACTTGTTGCAATGTTCACAAGTTTAAAGTTTATTTACTTGTGTCACAAATAGGCTTACATTAACAAAGAACAGCACAGCACAGGAAACAGGCCCTTTGGCCCTACAAGCCTGCACCACCCATTTTAACACTCAGTGAGTGCTTTATTCAAGTCTTTCGTCGATCGTCGACGTTTTTGTCTACCCCTAGTGGAACTCCACAATAAAGGGGGTGCAAATTTAGGGAATTATATGTGCACCAGATTAAGGGAGATCCAATTCAGGGACAATTTATTGACACCAATCAGCCTAAAAAGCACGTTTTTGGGATGTGGGAGGAAACCCACACAAGCACGGGGAGAATGTGCAAACTCCCACAGACATTGATCCAAGCCAGAGATCCGACCCGGGTCCCTGTAACTGCACAGCAGACAGTGATAGTCGCTGAGTTGACGTGTTGCCCGTCAATTGGTCCAGTTTAAGCGTACACTAAAGGACGTGAAGCACTAGGCAACTCTCGAAGCAACATCCAAGAGCAACCCTTGCACGACCCACCGCGTGTATGCCCCTTGTTGGCCAACAAAGCAGACCAACTCGCCTGTGGATGTAAAAGGACACTGCAATGAAGTTACTGTGAAAATCGCCACACTCCCGCACCTGTTTGGGTACACTGAGGGAGAATTTAGCATGGCCAATGCAAGTAACCAGCACATCTTTCAGACTGTGGGAGGAAACCAGAGCACCCAGAGGAAACCCAGACAGACACAGGGAGAACATGCCTTCCCGGCAGAGAGTGACCTGAGGCCGGAATTGAATCTGGGTCCCCCACGCTGTGAGGCAGCAGCGCTGATCACTGTGCCACTATATCGCTCTGTAGGGAATGCAACAGTGATTTGTGCACAGCAAATTCCCACAAACAGCACTGTGATAATGAAAGATAATCTATTTTACTGTTGAGGGATAAGCAATGGACGGATACTGGAAAAATCTCCCTGCTCTTCTTTGAACAGTGAGGTGAGAGTTTGTTCTTCTGCCTGCGAAGGCAGACGGTGTCTCATTCCCTCAGTGCTGCATTAGAGTATCAGCGAGATTCTGTGCTTGAGTGGGATTTCAATGCACAATATTCAGACTCACAGGGTGAGAATACTACCACTGAGGCACAGTTGGCACAATTATTAAGTAATGCGTCTTCTTCAGATATGCTATCCCCTTCGCTGGAATAGCTCTTTGAGATCAGCAAAGCAACATAACGAACCAGGCAAATCCAGAAGAGCAGCACATGTCAATGCCTCCAGGACAGGCTGGGAGAGAAACTCATCAACACAGAAAGACTGACCTCTGCCCAGCGTGCGCCCCAATTCAATCTGTCTCTCGTGGATGAAAATATCTTCCAGTTTCTGCTTCAAAGCGTTGCTGATTCCCAAAGTGTCGACTGTATTAAGCCAAAACAAAACAGTTGCTAGGTTAGCATGCAGCACGTCAAACTTCACAAGCAAAGAGAGAGACACATAGAAAATAGCTGAAAGAATATGCGCACAGCATGGAGTAAAGCAGACAGACAGAGAGATATGTTGGGCGTCCTTGTTAGGGCGGCACAGCGGCACAGTGATTAGCATGGCTGCCTCACAGCGTCAGGGACCCAGATTTGGTTACAGCCTTGGGTCACTGTCTGTACGGAGTCTGCACCTCCCTCTGTCTGTTTCCTCTGGGTGCTCCGGTTTCCTCCCACAGTCCAAAAGGTGTGCATTGGCTATGACAAATTGCCCTATCGTGCCCCAAGAAGTGTAGGTTAGAGAGATTAATGGGGTAAATGCATGGGGTTATGGGAAAGGGCCACAAAGACAAGTGGAAAAGCAAATTGTGCGGAGGGTGTAGAAAGTCTGCAGAGGGATCTAGATAGGCTGAGCGAGTGGGTGTGGACCTGGCAGATGGAATACAATGTTAGCAAGTGTGAGGTTATCCACTTTGGCCGGAATAATAGTAGGAGGGACTACTATTTAAAGGGCGAAAAGCTGCAGCATGCTACGGTGCAGAGGGACCTGGGGGTCCTTGTGCATGAGCCGCAAAAACCCAGCCTACAGGTGCAGCAGGTGATCAGGAAGGCAAATGGGATGCTGGCCTTCATAGCGAGGGGGATTGAATATAAAAGTAGGGAGGTCTTGCTGCAACTGTACAGGGCACTGGTGAGGCCGCAGCTGGAGTACTGTGTGCAGTTTTGGTCACCGCACTTGCGCAAGGATATTTTGGCCTTGGAGGGAGTGCAGAGGAGGTTCACTAGGCTGATACCGGAGATAAGGGGGTTGGACTATGAAGAGAGGCTGAATAGACTGGGCTTGTACTCGTTAGAGTTTAGAAGGATGAGGGGGGATCTTATTGAGACGTATAAGATGATGAAGGGGATGGATAGGGTAGAGGTGGAGAGGTTCTTCCTGCTCAGAAAGGACAGCAGGACTAGAGGGCACAGCCTCAAGATAAGGGGGGGTGCAGTTTAGAACGCAGTTGAGGAGGAACTTCTTCACTCAAAGGGTGGCGAATCTCTGGAATTCTCTGCCCGTTGAAGTGGTGGAGGCTACCTCGCTGAATATATTTAAGACACGGGTAGATAGGTTTTTGGTAGGCAAGGGGATTAAGGGTTATGGGGAGAAAGCGGGAAAGTGGAACTGAGCCACTTCAGATCAGCCATGATCTTATTGAATGGCGGGGCAGGCTCGAGGGGCTAGATGGCCTACTCCTGCTCCTATTTCTTACGTTCTTATGTTTATGTTCTTATGGGTAAGATAATCTGTTGGAGAGCTGGTGGAGACTCGATGGGTCAAATGGCCTCCTTCTGCACAGTAGGGTTTCTATGACACACAGAATTACTGGGATAGTGCGCAGCACATTGGGAACAGCAGACAGAGAGGGACACAGAATTACTGGGAGAATGCACACAACACAGAACAGCAGACACAGAGACAGAATTACTGAGAGAATGCACAGCACATTGGAAAGAGCAGAGAGAAATACAAGAGACTGGATGGAGAAGGCAGCTGCAGTCAGGAAGCTGTCTTTAACTGAAGTGAATATGAATGAATTCTGACCTTTTAACTCTTTTTTTGTTGCAAGTATTGATTCTAATAATCAAAATGCCAGCATCACCCATATCTAATAAATACAGGTTTTTCGAAACAAAATGCTCGTCACAGTCTACCTCAATCACTCTACACTAAATTAATGCAAGAATCCATCTATATCAAATGATCCCTCAGTGGACTATTATAATCTACATTAGTCAAACATCAGAAACTGTATTATTGAACCCTGACTAATCACATTTCGCAGATTGCTGTTTCTTGGCCCCAGCAGCAGAAGAACCATTGGTTTTCACGTGGGCTAACATTCCTTGTTACTGCAATAAGCACAATGGAGGCTAATGCCAATTCCTGTGTGTGCTATTTTAACAATGTGATTAATGCAAAGGTAGATGAACAGATGGCTTTGACTTAAGTATTTTATGCAAAAGGGAGGCAAATGTGTGGAACAGACTGCGCACAGAGAGAGCGGAGGCGGATAGTGTTACCAAATTCAAGACAGAGATGGATTTCTTTTGGAGAAAATAAAGCGACTGAGGAGGTATGAGAGAGGGGTAACTGCAGAGTGTGTGTACAGGTGGTACACCTGTACCACCTCTTCACACAGGTATTAAAATAAATAGTTAGAGGTAACCAGTTAAAATAGAGGTTGGTTTTATACATGTCTTCCTCTGAAATAATAATATTTTGAGGCTTCTTGAGGATTTTTTTTTATTTCATTCACGGGACACGGGTGTCACTGGCTGGCCAGCATTTATTGCCCATCCCCAGCTGCTCAAGGGCAGTTGAGAGTCTACCACATTGCTGTGGCACTGGAGTCACATGTAGGCCAGACCAGGTAAGGACAACGGATTTCGTTCCCTAGTGCATTAGTGAACCAGATGGGTTTTTCCTGACAATCGTTCCCGGAAGATTAGTTGAGTCTCTGGATTAATAGTCTAGCAATAATACCCCTAGCCCATTGCATCCCCTTATGTTGTGCCCTCTAGTTTTCCATTCACATTCAAATTTAATATTGCAGAATCGTAGAATATTACAGCACAAGGGTCTCTCTGAAGGAGGTGCTCAATTAGTCTCACCAAGATGTGAGGGATCTGGTGGAGGGATTTGGCAAGGCAATCACTAGACTATTAGACTATTAATCCAGAAGCTGAGCTAATGTTCTGAGGACCCGACTTCAAATCCCACCATGGCAGATCATGGATTTTGAATTCAATAAAAAAAATCTGGAATTAAGAATCTACTGATGACCATGAAACCACTGTCGATTGTCAGGAAAATCCATCTGGTTCACTAATGGCCTTTAGTGAAGGAAATTTGTCATCCTTACCTGGTCCAGCTTACATGTGACTCCAGAGTCACGGCAATGTGGTTGACTCTCAACAACCCTCTGAAATGGCCCAGCAAACCACTCAATTTCAAAAGTAACTATAAATGGGCGACAAATACTGGCCAGCCAGCAATGCCCACGTTTCATGAATGAATAAAAAAAAAAGACAATGGCATATATGTCAGGAAACCAGTGGAGGGGGAGTTGGATGCTTAGGTATACAAAGGGATATGGAGCAAAAATGAATAAATGGGGCTGAGGAATAGATCAGCCATGAACTAACTAAACAATAACAACAACTTATATTGATATAGCACCTTTAACGTAATGAAACATCCCAAGGTGCATTATAGGAGCACGATAAAGAAAATATGACACCAAATCACATAAGGGCAGGTAGTTAAAAGGTTGGCCAAAGAGGAAGGGCTTAAGGAATGTCTTAAAGCAGAAGAGTGAGGGGGAGAAACAGAGTAACGTAGGGAGGACATTCCAGAGCTTGAGACCTAGGCACTGAAGGCATGGCCACAGTGGTGGAGCAATTATAATTAGGAATGCATAAGAGGTCAGAATTAGAGGAGCCCAAATATCTCGAAGGGTTGTGGGACCAGAGGGGCCATGAGTTGAAATTAAGGATGAGAAATTTAATATTGAGACGTTGCTTGACTGGGAGACAATAAGAGCAGTGAGCGTGGTGGCGATAGGGGATGGAATTTGCTGCCAGTTAAGACACAGATAGCAGAATTTTGGATGACCACAAGTTTATAAAGTGAAGACCAGTCAGAATAACGTTGGAATAGTCAGATCTGGAAGCACCAACGGCACAAATGAGTTTTTCAGCAAGATAGTATGGGAAATCTGGCCAGAGGGGCTGAAGGGTCGAATCCTGGTGCTAGTTTATAAATGGAATACAATGATGCTAGTTCAGAATCACAAACCATGGGATTATCTACATATTAAAGTTCACTTTCAAAGTTTATTTATTAGTCACAAGTAGGCTTACATTTTACACTGCAATGAAATTACAGTGAAAATCTCCTGGTCTCCACACTCCGGCTCCTGTTCGGATACACTTAGGGTTAATTTAGCATGACTGATGCACCTAACCTGCCATCTTTTGGGGTGCGGGAGGAAACCAGAGGAAACCCACTCAGACATGGGGAGAATGTGCAAACTCCACACAGATAGTGACCCGAGCCGGGATTCGAACCCAGGTCCCTAGGGCTGTGAAGCAGCAGTGCTAACCACTGTGACTGGAATACTAGATTTGATATTTCATTGCCAGAACTGGCTACAGAGTCAGATCTTTGTCTCCATGTGAATAATCAAATAACCAGTGGCTTCACCTACATGTTGCCTCAATACGCTCTGCTCCTCTCCGGTTGTAGACTCTTCCTGCTCTGTATTGGACCATCTGACCCACTCCATCAGAAATAGGGGCAAAGGCTTCTCTGTGGAGAGAATGACCAGAGAAATCAGCAGCTGCGTCTGTAATCTTTACATCGGCAAAATACCCACCTCAAAATCACAAAATCATTCTGCACTTTACAAAGATGAGGAAGTTTTATTTTTAATCCCTTCCCCTCAAGAAGCTACTTCTACATTGACCAATGCCTCTGTCCTTACCCCGAGCGGGACAGCAGTGCACAGATTAGTGCGACTCTCTGTCCCCTTCCCTAAAGTCATATCTGTACACAGGCCAATGTCTCTGTCCCCCTGCCCTTAGATTATACAGAGACCTGACTCTCCCAACGATTAGAGGTGGAGAGGAAAAGTAAACATCATTTTAATTCATTCATTAAAATCCTCAAATTGTCCAGTCATTTGTCAGATTATACGATGAGTTTAGCTAGCTTTCACTATCTGCCACATTCCTGTGTTTTAATCCATGGCGGCATGATGGCACAGTAGCTAGCACTGCTGCCTCATAGCACCAGGGACCCGGTTCAACTCCAGCCTCGGGTGGAGCTTTGCATGTCCTCCCTATGTCTGCGTGAGTTTCCTCTGGGTGCTCCAGTTTCCTGCCACAGTCCAAAGATGTGTGGGTTAGGGGGATTAGTGGGGTAAATACATGGGGTTACAGCAATTGGTGCACACCTGGTGGGCCAAATGGCCTCCTTTTGCACTGTACGAATTCTATGAATCTGTGAAAGTGAACCAACAACATATTTTGTCGTGTGCCTCAAAATGCATAAAGGCATCTGGTAAGGTAGTGTGGGGAGTTCATAGTCAGAGAGACACTTCAAAAAAGAGTTACTCTTTAAGCTCAATCAACAACAACTTACATTTATAAAGCACTCTAACATAGTAAACTGTCCCAAGATGTTCCAAAGGAGCAACTATCAAACAAAATGTGACAACAAGCCATATAAGGAATATAACTTAGATAATATAAAGCTTTGGCAAGGAAGCAGGAAGAAAGAAAGACTTGCATTTATATAGCGCCTTTCACAACCACCAGATGTTTCAAAAGCTTTACAATAAATTCAATGCTTTTAAAGTGTGGTCACTGTTGTAATGCCGGAAGTTTGTGCACAACAAGCTCCCACAAACAACAATATGATAATGATAACAAATAATCTGCTTTTTTTGGGATGTTGATTGAGTGATAAATATTAACCAGGACACTGGGGAAACATGTCTACTCTTCTCAAAATATTGCAGAGGGATCTTGTGTCCACTCGAGCCAGCAGGTCGGGGCTGCAATTTACATCGCATTGGGAAAACGGCACTTCCGACACTGCAGCATTCCCTCAGTAGTGCACTGCAGTGTCAGCCTTGATCACTGGCCCAACTGTCTGGAGTAGGATGTGAACATGGAAACTTGTGGCTCTGGGGACAGGTGTCAGTTTTAAGGGGCATCATCAACAGGAGAGAGGTGAGGACACAATGGTTGAGGGAAGAAATTGCAGAGTTTAGTACTGGGGTAGTTGAAGGCAGGGTTGCCAATGGCAGAGTGACGGCACTTAGTAATAAACTCACCCAAACTGCATTTCCTTTTGCCGGATGTGGTAGATAACGAGCAGCACACTAATCAGCGTTAAGGCTGCACAAAGAATTCCAATTATCACAGGTGCCCATGAAGTCCTTCGCTCTGGTTTGCCAGATTCTAGGAGAGATATGCCATGAGTTATAGGGTAAACCATAGCCAAATTCTAGCAGATTCTTCCCTCACAGCCAACCTCACAACAAAAAAATAACAACCTGTCATAAGAGGAGGCGCTGGTACTGTGGTATTATCATTGGACTAGTAATCCAGAGACCCAGGGTAATGCTCTGGGGACCTGGGGCCGAATCCCATCATGGCAGATGATAAAATTTGACTTCTGTAAAAATTTGTAATTAAAAGTCTACTATGACCCTGAAACCATTGCCGATTGTCCTAAAAACCCATCTGGTTCACTAATGTCCCTTAGGGAAAGGAATAACACTATAAGATATCAGAGCAGAATTAGGCCATTCAGCCCATTATGTCTGTTCCGCTATTCAATCATGGCTGACAGGTTTCTCAACCCCATTCTCCCACCCTTTCCCCATAACCTTTGATCCCTTACCAATCAAAAACCTATCTATCTCCGTCTTAAATATACTGAATGACCTGGCCTCCCCAGCCTTCTGTGGCAAAGAATTCCATTGATTCACCGGTCTCTGGCTGAAGAAATTCCTGCTCATCTCGGCTCTGAAGGGTCATCCCTTTATTCTGAGGCTGTACCCTGTCCCTTCTACTAATGGAAACATTTTCCCCACATCCACAGTATGCAGGTCTTTCAGTATTCTGTAAGTTTGAATGAGATCCTCCCTCACCCTTCTAAACTTCATCAAGTACAGACCCAGAGTCCTCAAAAGTTCTTCTGCCCGCCTTCCATGGCAGAATGATTACAACTGGGGATGCTAGAGAAGCCAAAGTTAGAGCCGCAATTTCTGAGGATTGTGAGATAACAGAGACAGAGAGAGGATTTGAAAACAAGGATGAGAATTTTAAAATCTAGGTATTGCTTTAGCCAGGAGTGCTATGGTGGTAAGTGAGTTCAGGGGTGCTGGGTGAAAGAGGATTTGACACAAGTTCAGGCACAGGCAGCAGAGTTCAGAATGAGCTTGAGTGGATGGAGGTGGAAGAGGGAAGGATAGTTAGTACTACAGTGGAATAGTCAAGTCTCTAGATAATGACTGGTTTAATTAATAACTTTGTGGATGACACAAAGGTTGCTGAATTTGCAGATAGCAATGAGCATCATCAGAGGATACAGCAGGATATAGATTGGTTGGAGACTTGGCTGGAGAAATGGCAGATGGAGTTTAATCCGGACAAATGTGAGGAAATGCATTTTGGAAGGTCTAGTAAGGATAGGAAATATACAGTAAATGGCAGAACCCTTAAGAATATTGATAGGCAGAGGGATCTGGGTGTATAAGTACACAGCTCACTGAAATTGGCAATGCAGGCAGAGAAGGTAGTCAAAAAGGCATATGGCATGCTTACCTCCATCAGCCGGGGCACTGAGTTTAAAAATTGGCTAGTCATGTTGCAGCTTTATAGAATCTTAGTTAGGCCGCACTTTGGGTATAGTGTCACCACACTACCAGAAAGACGTGAAGGCTTTGGAGAATGTACAGAAAAGATTTACCAGGATGTTGCCTGGTAAGGAAGGCATTAACTATGAGGAGAGGTTAGAGAAACTTGGTTTCTTCTCACTGGAACGAGAGAGGTTGAGGAGCAACCTGATATAAGTCTACAAGATTATGAGACGCATGGACAGAGTGGATAGTCAGAAGATTTTTCCCAAGGTGGAAGAGTCAATTACTAGGGGGCACAGATTGAAGATGCAAGGGGCAAGGTTTAAAGGAGATGTACAAAGCAGATTTTTTACACAGAGAGTGGTGGGTGCAAGTGGTGGGTGCCTGGAACTCGCTGCCGAGGGAGGTAGTGGAAATGGATACAGTAGTGGCTTTTGAAGGGCGTCTAGACAAACACATGAATTGGATGGAAATAGAGGGATATGGTCACCAGAAAGGTAAGGGGTTTTAGTTCAGTCGGGCAGCATGGTCGGTGCAGGCTTGGAAGGCGAAGAGCCTGTTCCTGTGCTGTAATTTTCTTTGTCCTTGTAATGAAGGCTTCAGCAGCCGATGAGCTGAGGCAGGGGCAGCTTCAGAAAACATTGCAGAGGTGGAAACGGGTGGTCTTCATAATCACACAAATGTGTGATCAGAAGCTCACCTTGGGTTCAAATGTGACACAAAGGTGGTGAAGAGTCTGGCTCAGCAGCAGTCAGTGGCCAGGGAGAAGAATGGAGCTGGTATCTAGGAGTTTGTAACTTGGACAACAAGGTAATGACTTCACACCTTTAACTGGAGAAATTTTCAGTTCAGCCAGTACCGAATGTCAGTTTTTAAAAATTTATTTATTAGTGTCACAAATAGGCTTACATTAACACTGCAGTGAAATTACTGTGAAAATCCCCTAGTCGCCACATTCCGGCACCTGTTCAGGTACACTGAGGGAGAATTTAGCCTGGCCAATGCATCTAACCAGCACATCTTTCAGGCCGTGAGAGGAAAGCAGAGCACCCGGAGGAAACCCACACAGACACACAGAAAACGTGCAGACTCCACAGACAGTGACCTAAGCCACGAATCAAACCGGAGAGGGAGAGAAAAATATTGACTGAAAGGAACAAATGAGCAAGATGCACAAAGCAGGAGAGAGAACAGGAGGGGTTACAGAGAAAGGACAGTGAAATGTATACACAAAGGGAGAGGCAAGGAGATGGAGAGCAGAGAGGGAAAGGGAGAAGGCCTTTCACATTCACGGGAAATAGGCTAAAGGGCATGTGGCATTGAGCACCAATTATATCGTCACACTGAATGTGCAAAATACAGTTGGACAAAACGCCTCAAACTCCCAGTTCTATTTCAGGTGAACAGTGAGTGACTACAAACCACATGCAGGGCAAACACTCTGACTCAAGTGTGTGAAGCTGAGAAATGTCTATTCCCACCTCACAGGAAGGCTGCTCCTGCTCCAACCACTACAGTGTAAAAGAAAGGATTCATACTGAGTGTCTGATGTACATTCACCTCACACCTCAACAACAACATCATGTCCAACAGACTTCTGAAAAATATTGCTTACAACTTCAAGAATTAAAGCAATTTGCACTTATCAACCTAAAGTCAGAGCTCAGGATGGAACTGCGCCCTTTTATAAAATACACATTGTGTTGATGTGGAATATTTTCCTAAAGGCAAAACTGCCATTATCTGTAGATCAACAAAACCATTCAGCCCTGAGGGATGACACAGTGGTTAACCTGACTTGGAAATATATCGTCATTCCTTCACAGTCACTGGATCAAAATCCTGGAATTCCCTCCGTAATGGTATTGTGGGTCAACCCACAGCACATGGACTGCAGCAATTCAAGAAGGCAGCTCACCACCATCTTCTCAAGGACAACTAGGGATGGGCAATAAATGCTGGCCAGCCAGTGATGCCCATGTCCCACAAATGAATTTAAAAATAACTGCTGCTTCACAGTGCCAGGGACCTGGGTTCAATTCCAACCTCGGGTCACTGTCTGTGGGGAGTTTGCACGGTCTGCATGGGTTTCCTCCGAGTGCTCTGGTGTCTTCCCACAGTGTCTCAGTGTGCGGGTTAGGTTGATTCGCCATGATAAGTTGCCCCTTAATGCCAGGGTGATTTGCAGGGTAAATACATGGGTTAGGGCCTGCATAGGATTGTTGTCGGTGTAGGCTCAATGGGTCGAATGGCCTCTTTTTGCACTGTAGTGATTCTGTGATTCTATAAAGTTCTCCTGCTGGAAGGCTTTGTTCCCATTCCTCCAGCGGCTGCAGTCACCAAGATTGGAAATTAGTGCCGAATACTGGATCAATTCCCTTCTGTTGATCCCGTGCCCACAGGAGACTGGGCTGACGTTAACCCAGATCTATTGCATATCGAATCCTCATGGATAGTGGAAGAGGACGGTAGCACAGTGGTTAGCACTGCTGCTTCACAGCGCCAGGGACCTGGGTTCGATTCCTGCCATGGATCATAGGCTGTGTGAAGTTTGCACCTTCTCCCCGTGTCTGCGTGGGTTTCCTCCAGTTTCCTCCCACAGCCTGAAAGATGTGCTTCTTAGGGTGCATTGACCTGAACAAGCGCCAGAATGTGGCAACTAGGGGAATTTCACAGTAACTCCATTTCAGTGTTAATGTGAGCCTTACTTGTGAGTAATAAATAAACTTAAAGTTGGGCTTAATTAGTTCTCAGCTTGTAACTCATTCCCAAGTATCTATTACAATCATAGAAAGTTTACAGCACAAAAAGAGGCCACTTGGCCCATCATGTTGGCACTGGCCAAAAAGCGAGTCTTCCAGCCTAATCCCACTTTTCAGCTCTTGCTCTGTAGCCCTCCAGGTCACAGCACTTGAGGTCCATATCCAGGCACCTTGTAAATGGGCTGAGAGTTTCTGCCTCTATTACCCTTTCAGGCGGTGAATTCCAGACTCCCACAACCCTCTGAGCGAAACCAGTTTTCCTCATCAAGAAGTCCCATCTTGGACAGCTGTTGGCCAATCTGATTGGCTGGCACTTCCAGCCCCTCCAGACACAGTGCTGCAGTGGTCAGAAGAGGTAGTGCAGCACCACGTCTCAGCCTTAGTCCCAGAACTGCACTTCAGGTAAATACTGGGAGTCCCAGGAGCAGGAAGGTAGAAGATGTCCTGGGGACGATCTCAGTGTCAGGGGGGCACTTGGTAGGAGGGGAGGGTTGGACATCATAGTTCCCTGAGAGGAGGGTGCTCTAAATCTGAAGGAGCCTTCAGATTGATGCGCTGAGATTGAACATGAAGACTTTTTCCTGTTTGACATCCTGCTCCAACCCCGGCAAGCCTTAAAATTAAGGCTGTACAGGAACATAAGGCCCTTAAGTGACCATTATGTGGCTATTTATGGGCCTTAATAAAGCCAAGGGTGGACTTCCCACCGTCTGGATGGAGGTGGGCGAGTCCCGTCCATGTAATTTTACACTCCCCTTCCTGCCTCAGAACCAATCGAGGTTCTGGCCAATCTGACCCCCTCAATTAGATTCCAGACTGTAATTCACAATGAAGAGTATTCTATCCTGGTGATTCACAGCACTTAATATACTTAGTTGCAAGCAAGTACTTAGATTAAGAGAGTTCTGAATATTCCACGGCAAACAGCATTAAACACGTGTACAAGTGATTGAGTCTAGTCAGTAAGCGTACTGAGATAAGGAAGGGTCCATATTTGATTTCCAATCTCTCTCAGTAAAGGCTATGGCACGTCAATAGCTCTATTCTTACCTTAGACTTGAGAGCTGGGATGTAAATCAATCAGCCAGGCTCATGAAGAGAGATTGAATAGACTGGACCTGTACCCGTTAGAGATTAGAAGGCTGAGGGGGGAATCTGATAGAGACTTACAAGATAATGAAGGGGCTAGATAGGGTAGAGGTAGAGAGATTCTTTCCACTTAGAAAGGAAAACAGAACTAGAGGGCACAGCCTCAAAATAAGGGGGGGGGGGGTAGTTTAGAACGGAGTTGAGGAGGAACTTCTTCACTCAAAGGGTGGTGAATCTCTGGAATTCTCTGCCCATTGAAGTGGTGGAGGCTACCTCGTTGAATATATTTAAGTCACGGGTAGATAGATTTCTGATAGACAAGGAAATTAAGGGTTATGGGGAGAAAGCGGGAAAGTGGAATTGATCCACTTCAGATCAGCCATGATCTTACTGAATGGCGGGGAAGGCTCGAAGGGCTAGAAGGCCTACTCCTGCTCCTATTTCTTATGTTCTTATGTAGGGTCTGTTCCTAATTCCCTCTGCACCCAGTTCCCTTGCTGTTTACATGAATGCAAAGTTAAGACCAGTTTGGCAGAGCTGTGACATGTTTCATGATCCAGCAGTCGATGTTACTCATCTGTGTTCACAATGTGTGGTCACTTATTTAAGGTACCACAATGTTACATGGAACTGCAACCTAACAGCACTTTCAGAAGAGGGGAGAAAAGGGACAGCACAGTGGCACAGTGGTTAGTACTGCTGCCTCACAGCGCCAGAGATCCGGGTTCAATTCTGGCCTCGGTCACTGTGTGTGTGGAGTTTGCACGTTCTCCCTGTGTCTCCATGGGTTTCCTCCCACAGTCCAAAAGATGTTCGGGTTAGGTTAATTGGCCATGCTAAATTGCCCCTTAGTGTCAGGGGGACTAGCAGGATAAATATGTGGCTTAGTCTCTCCTCATATGACAGACCTGCTATCCCAGGTCTTTGCTGTATTCTCTCTATACCAAGACATCCTTCCTCAGATAAGACACAATACTCCAGGTGGGCCCTCATCAATGCCCTATACAATTGCAGCAAAACATCCCTAGCCCTATACTCAAATCTTCACACTATGAAGGCCAATATGCTATTTGCCTTCATTACAGGGATAGACATTGGGTGGGATTCTTGTCAATGTAGGCTGGATGGGCCGAATGGTCTCCTTCTGCATTGTAGGGGTTGTATGATTTTATGGGAATAATCGAGTTCAAAACCAAGGAGGTGACACCAAATAAATCACTGGTTAGGCCGCAGCTACAGTATTGTGCCGAATTTGGGGCACTATGTTTTAGGGAGGATGGACAGAGCCTTTAAAAAATGCAGAGGGGATTTACGAGAATGGCAGCAAAGATCAGTAGCTGAAAGTAAGCGCGCAGGTACAGAAGGCAGGAAAGAAGGCCTTCATTGGAGAGGATTTGAGTATAGCGACTGGGATGTTTTGCTGCAATTGTATAGGGCGTTGGTGAGGCCACATCTGGAATTTTGTGTGCAGTTTTGGTGTCCTTATCTAAGGAAGGATGTCTTTGTTATAGCAAAGATTTACCAGGCTAATCCCTGGGATTGGAGGTCTGTCATATGAGGAGAGACTAAATCAGTTAGGATTATATTCACTGGAGTTTAGAAGAGTGAGAGGGGATCTCATAGAAACTTATAAAATTCTAACAGAGTTAGACAGGGTAGATTCAGAAAGAATGTTCCCATTGGTGGGTAGAGTCCAGAACCAGGGAGTCATAGTTTGAGGATAAGGGGTAAGCCTTTTAGAACTGAGGTGAGGAGGGTGGTGAATGTGTGGAATTCACTACCACAGAATGTGGTTGAGGCCAAAATGTTATCTGCTTTCATGAAGAAATTAGACGTGGCTCTTGGGGCTAGAGGGATCAAGAGATATGGGGGAAGGGGGATCAGGATATTGAATTCGATGATGAGAATTAATGGCAGAGCAGGCTCATAGGGCTGAATGGCCTACTCCTGCTTCTAGGTTTTATCTTTCAATCAGGGACTTCAGTGAGGTGGGATGACTCAGATATACTGAAGGGTCAATATCAGGGGGCAATGAAGGGAATTAGTTGTATGCAGCGAGTTGCTGTCATCTGGACTGCATTGCCTGAAAGTTTAGGGGAAATAAGATTCAATAAAGTGGCTTTCAGAAAAAGACAAACACAAAAACAAAATGTCGCAGGAGATAGAATACTGAGATAAAGACAGAAAACGTTGGAAATATTCAGTAGGCCAGTCAGCATCTGTGAGGAGTTAATGTTTCTGCTTGATGTCTCATCAGATTTGTTCTGATGAAACGTTATTAACCTGAAACGTTAATTCTGTTTCTCTCCACAGATGCTGAGCATTTCTAGCAATTCTTTTGTGTTTTCTTAAAAAGGAATAATTTGCAGGGCTTTTGGGAAAGAGCAGAGGTTTTTTTATATATATGATGTTCTGGACTGGGAATTTTGAACCGTTTAATATAATTCATACAAGGAGGGAGAGATTTTTCAGCCTCCCTGAAATATAACATCACCACTAAGGTTCTGCTCTAGTGTGAACTGTGGCAGGCCATCTGGAACAGACTATTTACTGGATGGCTGACAGTCCCACCAGGAGGCTCAATCCATTTTGAGGGAATAAATGGTCTCTAATGTTCAAGCTGCTGCTTTAGTTTCCAGTGATTTCACCTCCACCTCAGCCTTCAGTTCCTTTAAATCCCAGCCCAAAGAGCTAGTATGTGCACAATGAGCCAAACAGCCACCTTCTGTGCTCTGTGATAAGTGTGGAGGAAGTGAGAAACTGAACACGAACTTTCTGGCAATAAGTCCTAACTGGTCTGTGTGAGCATCTTAAATCCTAAGAAACAGGGACGCATGGTGGCACAATGATTAGTAGTGTTGCCTCACAGCGTGAGAGACCCAGGTTTGATTCCCAGTTTGGGTCACTTTCTGTGTGGAGTCAGCACATTCTCCCCATGTCTGCATGGATTTCCTCCAGATGCTCCTGTTTTCCCCCATGCTCCAAAGTTATGCGGGTTAGGTGGATTGCCCATGCTAAATTGTCCCTTAGTGTCAGGGGGACAAGCTAGGGGGACAATGCATAGGGTTATGGGGATAGGGCCTAGGTCAGATTGATGGGCTGAATGGCCTCCTTCTGCACTGTAGGGATTCTATGATTTGTGCGAGCTTGAAGGTTCAGCCCACCCGACGAGAGAAGTCTCATTCACCTAGATCCTGGGATAACAGAAGCAGAGGTGCACTCCACGGGCCCCGGCCACCTGAAGTCAGCGCACACACCCGAACCGAATGCTTCTCTGTGGGATCGAAGGGGTGCAGGACTGCCTGGGTTCCCACACTGACTGTGATCTCCTGCAAAGCAACACAAAGCCTCTCATTATTCTGTGATACAATCACGTCCTTTGGAAACGGACTTTTAAAAAGTTCACGATCAACTCTGAACATCAAACAAAGTTCCATGTGGAACACGATGTCCTGTTATGGTGTTTAATCATTATACACAGACTTCATCTCATCACAGTGCCTCACAAACTGCCCAGCTCATCACATTGCCGTCACCTAGGAGACCATATTGGTGTTATTCACAAAGCCCTGTGGCCTTTCTAATTCTCAAAGGCTTCCTTATTCCTGTTCTATGCTGCAATTAATTCAGTTTCTCATTGTGCTCTCTCGTCACAGGCCAGTTGGTTAACCAAGAATCATTATTAGAGATAGATAGATACGCCAAATACACAGCATTTCTGTCCAGCATACATGAGAGGGAAGGTCAGTCAATGTTCAGAATGTTAAAGTTCATTCAATCCCAATGAATAGACACAAAATCTGCATCTCTCAAATCTGGGGCTGCCATCATACTGACAAGCTGCAGGTTTACAATGATTTTAATCTCAATCATTAGTGCACTCCCCACACCCCTCCCCAAACGAATGGAGATTGCAGATCAGAGGATGAGCGTAAGCATGGAGTGGATTAAAATGGAGATTGGTGCTGGAAGGATGTGTTCAATACAGTGATTGGTGAAGGGAAGATGGTGTTAAAACGTGGATTCGGTCAGAATGGAGATTAGTGATGGAAGAAGACGTGTCAAGTATGGACTCGATTGAAAATGGTGCGCTGGAATGTGACAATGCTGGAATTTGGTGAGTTGAAGGAATCTTAAATCTCTTTGTAAAAATCTAATATTATTTGCATATATCACACATAACTGAATCATAGAATTATAGAATCCCTATAGTGCAGGAGGTTGCCATTCAACCTATCGAGCCTGTACCAACAATAATCCCACCCAGGCCCTATCCCCATAACCCCACGTATTTACCCTCAGGGGCAATTTAGCATGGTCAACCCACCTAACCTGCACATATTTGGATTGTGGGAGGAAACCAGAGCACCCGGAGGAAACCCAAGCAGACATAGGGAGAAGGTGCAGACTCCATACAGACAGTGACCCAAGCCGGAAATTGAACCCAGGTCCGTGGCACTGTGAGGCAGCAGTGGCATCCACTGTGCTGCCCAAGTAGGAGTTAATTAAAACACATTAAGGCTGGCAGGACAGGTGATGTTTAGTGGCTGGGGCCACACTGTGGTTAGCACTGTAGCCTCACAGCGCCAGGGACCCGGGTTCAATTTCCAGCTTGACTCATTGTGTGAAGTTTGCACGTTCTTCCTGTGTCTGCTTGGGTTTCCTCCGGGTGCTCTGGTTTCCTTTCAACCACCAAATATGTAGGGGTTAGATTGATTAGCCATGCTAAATTCTCCTTCAGTACCCAAACAGGTGCCGGAGTGTGGCAACTAGGGAATTTCACACTAACTTCATTGCAGTGTTAATGCAAGCCTTACTCGTGACTAATAAATAAACTTTTTTGAGGCATGTGGTACTCCTGATTGCCACTGTGACCTAGGGCAAAGGCATCCACAGTAAGTGTCTGTGGTGTGGAGAGCTTTGGCTCAGTCATTGAGACAGAGGCTGAGCTGTAGACACTTCAAAATAACAAGGAGGGGGGAAGTCGTTGCACACTTTGTACCAGGAATCGGTCAGACCCCTTAGGATAGGGCCTTCTCATTTGCTCAGTGGTAAGGAGCAGGAGGTTTTGACTGCAGTGAGGCAGGTAAAGAGATCTAAAGGACAGGAGTGCAGGAGTATTAGGCTCTGCAATTGTCCAACAGGTTTGAGGTTCTTTCAGCTTGTTTGGAGGAGACTGGAGGCTAATGTGTGGATGCATTGACTGAACATGGCAATGTGGAGACCATTCAAGTGGTGGGAGCCAAAAGGAATGTAGTGAAGATAATATAGCGAGGGGGATTGAGACTGTTTTCTGCAGAAGAGGGAGAGTCCAGATGGCTGTGTTGCCTGCCCAGTGTCAGGGTTCAGGACATTTGCTCAGGGCTGAAGAGGAACTTGCAGTGTCAGGATCCAGTGGTTTCGATCCATGTAGGTACCAATGATATAGATAGAACTAGCAAGGAGATTCTGCATTGAGAGTATGAGGAACTCGGCACCAAATTAAGAAGCAGAACCTCAAAGGTAATAATCTAACTGAGTCACTTGAAAATTGGCATAGGACAAATCAGATTAGAGAAGTTAATGCTGGGCTCAATGACTGGTGTGGGGAAAGTGGCTTCTGGTTCATGGGGTTCTGGCCCCAGTACTGGGAAAAGTAGGGACTGTACCATTGGGAGGGTCTACACCTGAATCGTGCCAAGGCTGGTGTTTGAGAGAGCTGCATAACTAATGAAGTGGAGAGGATTTTAAACTAAATAGTGGAGGCAAAGGATCCAAACTGGGAAGATGTGGTAAATCATACAGTGGAGACAAAGCAAGAACGAAAGGCATTAATATGGGATATGAGAAACAGACTGTGCCAGGAAGAGCAAGGCAGTACAAATCTAAGAGTATATCAGCAGATAAGGTTACAAAAATAATGAAAGGACAAAACTAAAGGCTCTGTATCTAAATGCACACAGAATTCATTATACAGGCCTAATTATAACTACACGATAAGAGAGAGTATAAAGGAAGAGATAATGGGAACTTGTCAGAAATCCTGGGAAGATTTTAATCTAAATATAGACTAAAAAAATCAGATGGGCAAAGAAAGCATAGATTAGGAGTTAATAGAATGTTTTTAGGATAATTTCTGAGAATAGCCTGTTCAGGAGCCAACCAGAGAGCAGTCTATACCAGACCTGGTATTATACAACAAGATAGGATTAATTGACAATCTCACAGTAAAAGCATCCCTAGGTAGCAGTGATCACAACATAATGGAATTTCACATTCAGCTTGAGGGACATAAGATTGGGTTCAAGACTAGTATTTTAAATTTAAATATGGGCAAATACAGGGGCATAAAAGCAGAGCTTGCTAGAAAGAACCGGCAAATGAGGTCAAGAGAGATGCAGTGGGAGATGTTTGAGGGGATATTTCAAAATACACAGAATAGATACATTTCAATGAGAAAGAAAATTCCAAGGGGAGTACCTACCATCTGTGGTTAATTATAAAAAGTTAAAGACAGAATCAAGCCGAAAGAAAAAACATAATCATGAAAAGGCAGGTGGCATGCCAGATGATTGGACAGAATATAAAGAACAGCAAAGAATGACAAAAAGATGGATAAAAGGGGAAGAATTAGAGCATGAGAGAAAGCTAGCTGGATATAGAAAGATGGAAAGTAAGAAATATTTAAATAGGAAAAGAATTAACAAAGTAAGCTTTGGTCCTATAGGAAGTAAGGAATTAATAATAGAAAATAAGCAGATAGAAAATGAATTAGACAAGTATTTTGCATCAGTCTTCACTATAGAGGATACAAGTAACAACCTAGAAATAACCAAATCAGGAAGGGAGGAACTGGTGGCATGGTGGCACAGTGATTAGCACTGCTGCCTTACAGCGCCAGGAACCCAGGTTCGATTCCCAGCTTGGGTCACTGTCTAAGCAGTCTGCATATTCTCCTTGTGTCTGTGGGGGTTTCCTCTGGGTGTTCTGGTTTCCTCCCACAGTCCAAAGATGTGTGGGTTAGCTGGATTGGAAATGCTAAGTTGCCCCTTAGCATCAGGGGGACTAGCTAGGGTAAATACATTGGGTTACAGGGATAGGGCCTGGGTGGGATTGTTGTCGGTGTAGACTCGATGGGCCGAATGGCCTCCTTCTGCACTGTAGGATTCTATGATTCTAACTCAGGAAAATGACAATCACCAGGGAAGTGGTACTGCGTTCGGGCTGACAAGTGCCTGGGTTATCCTAGGGCCTTGTGAGAAATGGCTAAGGACATAGTTGATGCCTTGGTTTTAATTTTCCAAAATTCCCTTGATTCAGGGAAGGGCTTAATTGATTGGAAAACAGCAAACATAATTCCCTTATTCAAAAAGAAGGGGAAACAGAAGGCAAGAAACTACAAGTCAGTTGGCGTAATATCTGTCAAAGGAAAAATGTTGAAAATGTTATTAAAAATGTTACGGCAGGGCACTTAGAAAAATTTAAGGCAATCAGGAAAAGTCAATATGTTTATTAAATATTTAACCAATTTATTGGAGCTCTAAGGAGGAGTCAGTATGGACAAAGGGGAACTGGTGGATGTACTGTACTTAGATTTCCAGAAAGCATTTGATAAGATGACAATTCGTTGAAAATAAAGCTGATGGTGTAGGGGGTAACATATTGGCATGGATAAAAGATTGACTAGCTAAAGGAAACAGAGTTGGCATAAGTAGGTCTTTTTCTGGTTGGCGGGATGTAATGAGTGGTGTGCCACAGAGATCAGTGCTGGGCTTCAACTTTTTACAATTTATATAAGTGACTTGGATGTCGGGACTGAAGGTATGGTTGCTAAATTTGCTGGTGACGCAAAGATAGGTAAGAAAGTAAAGAAAGACATAAGTAAAGAGGACATAAAGAAGCCACAAAGGGATATGGATGGGTTAAGTGAGTAGTCAAAGAACTGGCAAATTAAGTATTGAGCTGGATTTTCTGACCTTTCCTACCAGCAGACTCTTCCAGTCCCACTGAAGTCAAGCCCCTGCAGAGAGGCCAGTCAGCCACACAAATTGCTATTGACTTTGGCTAGACTGGAAGATCACACCAAAAACCAATAGCTTACTGCCTTTGCCATGGGAAAATCCACCAGGGGGGTGTGAAAATTCTGAGCATAATGTGGGCAAATATGCATTGTCCATTTTGGCCAGAAGAATAAAAAATAAACATATTATCTAAATGGTGAGAGATTGCAGGGTTGTGAGATGCAGAGGGATCTGGTGATCCTAGTGCATGAATCACAAAAGTCTAATACAGCTACAGCAATTAAGAAAGCTAATAGAATTAACATCTGTGAGGGGAATTGAATACAAAAGTAAGGAGACTTCGCTTCAGTTGCATAGGGCACTGGTGAGACCACATCTAAGTACTGTGTACAGTATTTGTCACCTTATTTGAGGAAGGATGTAAATGTGTTAGAAGCAGTTCAGGGAAGATTTACTAGACCAAAGCTGGAATGTGAGAGTTGTCTTTGAGGAAAGGTTGAACAGACCTGGGTTCAATTCCTGGCTCGGGTCACTGTCTGAGTGGAGTTTGCACATTCTCCTCGTGTCTGTGTGGGTTTCCTCCGGGAGCTCCAGTTTCCTCCACAGTCCAAAGATGTGCGGGTTAGGTTGATTGGCCGTGCTAAAATTGCCCCTTAGTGTCCTGAGATGCGTAGATTAGAGGGATTAGCGGGTAAATGGATGGGGTCTGGATGGGATTGTGGTTGGTGCAGACTCGATGGGCCAAGTGGCCTCTTTCTGCAGTGTAGGGTTTCTATGATTTCTAGGCTAGGCCCATATCCACTGGAGTTTAGAAGCATCAGAGGTGACTTGATTGACATTTCTAAGACCCTAAATGGTATTGACAGGATGGATGTGGAGAGGACATTTCCTCTTGTCAGAGAATCTAGAACTAGGGGTCACTGTTTAAAAATCAGGGGTCGCCCATTTAGGACAGACATTTAGGAGAATTTTTTCTCTCAAGATACCATGAGTTTTTGGAACTCTCTTTCTCAAAAGTAATTGATTAGAAATAGAGGTTTTTAAAAAATATCTTAAAGCAGAGTTAGATAGAACCTTGATAAAACTAGGGGGTAACCTTGATAAAACTAGGGGGTGAAAGGTTATCAGGGAGGTTACAATCAGATCAGCCACGATCTTACTGAATGGTGGAGCAGATTTGTGGGACCAAATGTATGAACTGTCCTCAGTTCATACATTTGTACATACTAGTGCAAAATGGGGCAATGTGGATAATCTCATGTCCAGTCAAATACTCCAGTGATAATTTCTGTGCGGGTTAGAAGATTTAGGGGTGGCACAGTGGTTAGCACTGCTGCCTTTACAGCACCACGGACCTGGTTCAATTCCAACCTCGGGTGACTGTGTGGGTTTCCTCCAGTTTCCTCTCTCAGTCCTAAGATGTGAAGGTTAGATGGATTGGCCATGCTAAATTTTCCCCTAGTGTCCCATGATGTATAGGTTAGGGGGATTAGTGGGGTAAATATGTGGGGTTGCAGGGATAGAGCCCAGGTACAATGTTCTGTTGGAGAGATGGTGCAGATTTGATGAGCCGAATGGCGCCCTTCCTACACTGTAGGGATTCTGTAATCTATTCCATGATCTTAGGAGGACCTTAACTCCAAATCTAAATCTGGTCGTCCCAGATTCAGAGCACCGATTAGATATGGAACAGACTGGACAACCTTTATGACCTTTCCCTCCAACACTTGCAGGTCATGGTCAGTGCAGAATTAATGCAAATTGAAGAACTGTCTCTTCAGATTACTCCCCATCCATGTAGAGTACAGGTTACAGGTCCTTTAATTTATCTAAACACTGCCTCTCCACCCAATCGCAGGAAAATGCTTCAACTAAATGAATGAGAGGTTTTACTGACAAAATAATTATCTCTCTGCAGAGACTAGCAATTTAACATTAATCAGTGCCAAATTATGAACAATTTTATGTTGTCTACCCAACCGTACATGCAACTAGCTGGAAGCTGTATCAGAGTCAGTCACTACAGCCAGGACAGGGGGGCCATCATCTCAGTTTGGGCAGATCTAATGAATAGTTATTTATCTACAGATTAGGATATAGAGAGTGCTGCATCATATTTATAGGGTACAAAAGCATAGTGATTATATTCATGGGCAGGTCATCCAGAAGTCTGGCTAAATGATTCGGAGACATGGGCTGGAATTTTATCATCGGAGCAGGTGAGGGCCGGAGCATGGGAAGGTTCATTGACCTTAGGTGGGATTTTACAGTTTTGGGACATTCAAGGCTAGTAAAATCCCACTCATGAATTCAAATTCACAGCGACTGCAGAAATTAAATTTAACTAAATATGTGTGGAAGAAAAAACTAGTCTCCGTAACGATGTAACTATCAGATTGCTGTACAAAACTATCTGGTTCAACTAACATCCTTCAGGGAAGGAAATCCTCTGTCTTTACCCGGTCTGGTATTCACGTGACTCCAGACACTTAGCAATGTGGCACTATGGCACAGTGATTAGCACTGCTGCCTCACAGCGCCAAAGGCCTGGGTTCAATTCCTGGCTTGATCACTGTCTGTGTGGAGTTTGCATGTTCTCCCCACATGTCTGCGTGGGTTTCCTCCGGGTGCCCCTGTTTCCTCCCACAGTCCAAAGATGTGCAGGTTATGTTGATTGGCCATGCTAAATTGCCCCTTAGTGTCAGGGGGATTAGCTAGGGTAAATGCATGGGGTTATGAGAATAGGGCATGGGTGGGATTGTGGTCGATGCAGACTCGATGGGCCAAATGGCTTCCTACTGCACTGTAGGATTCTATGATTCTTAACTACCCTCTGAATGGTCTAGCGAGCCACTCAGCTGCATTCAAGAAGCTGGTTCACCAGGTCTCCTCAAGGGTAATTAGGGATATATTTTCCTCTTTGGGCATTAATCCCTGATGGTGGTCCATGCATATCATGAATAAACAAAGACAGGCGTTCCAAAACCTTGACATATTAATGGTTCCAATTTGATAAAATACTGCAATGCGGGAAATCTGAAATAAAAGCAGAAAATGCTGGAAAAACTCAGCAGGTCTGGCAGCATCTGTGGAAACAGAAACAGAGCTAATGTTTTAAGACTGTTTCCAATGTGTTGGTTCACTATTTTTTTAACCAGAGGCATGGTTCAGAGGGAGGGAAGTGAGATCTTTCCATATGTTATTGATCAGTCTGCGCGTGGAAGAACTTCCTATACCTTGCAGAGGCAACCGGAAGGTGTGGCCACCGGTGGCGAAACGACTAAAATTGGAGGTGTTCAAGAGGTTAAAATCAGATTAGTGCAGATATCTCAGAGGGTTTGTGGGGCTGAGGGAGATTAATGAAATAGGGAGAGGGCAAGGCCCATGGAGGGACTCATTAATAAGGATGAGAGTTCTGAAATTAATTTGTTTGACTGGGGAAGGAAAGAAAAATGAGCACCTGTTAGAATCGCACAGAACAATGGTGAATATGGCATAGAGTTCTGGGAGAAGAATGGGATTGGGAATAAAAGCAAAAAGCAAATGGAAGGATGAGGGGAAAGAAGAGTCATTAAAGAGAGAGGAAAAACAAAGTAATAAAAACAAAAAGACAACAAGCGTCAGGGATTTTCAAAAAGGTAGCAGAGCAGTGTGTGGGGAGGGGGAGAAAAACATATATGTTCCTGGAAATAACTGCTATACGGCTCAGATTTCCTGAGGCAATGGAGTTGGAAAACATGTTAAGATGACGGCGTCACAATACTTGACTCTACTGTGCCCCTATGATGAGAAGTGAGTACTAGTTATTGAATAAACAAGTCATTGTCCAAGAACGTGACACAGGAAGGAAGTGCCGTAGTAGTATTGTTGCTGGACCAGTAATTAAGAAACCCAGGGTAATGCTCATGGGACCCGAGTTCAAATCCCAAAATGGCAGATGGTGAAATTTGAATTCAATAAAATTCTCTACTGATGACTGTAAAACCATTGTCAATTGTTATAAAAACCCAACTGGTTCACTAATGTCCTTTTGGGAAGGAAATCTGTCATCCTCACTTGGTCTGACCTCCATCTGACTCCAGGTCCACAGCAATGTGGTTGACTGTCAATCAATGCTGGCCCAGCCAGCAATGCCCACATTCCATGAACAAAATAAACACCAACAGTAAATACACACAATACTTTTCATATATCATTACGGAGGGACAGATATATATAAACCACCACCTTTTTTTCATCTTGCCTGCTCCACTCCACGATGTATCCAAGTAGAATACCGTGTACATCCCATGCTGCCAGCTCATACCACCAGACCACCAATGATGATCCATTGTAGAAGTAACTGACATTCCGTGGTGGCGCACTCGGAGCTATGACAGAAGGAAACCGCATGTCAGTGGGGTGATATCACCTCCATCACTACAAGGTTGCAACCTCAACAAGACTTTGTAACAGAGTGTGCCACCCACCTTGAGTTTGATATCTGACACCAAGCTCTACTGCTTCTGTTTCCTACACTACTTTCTCTGCTGTGATTAGACACCACATCAGAAAGAATGGCATCCCACGACTCTATTGACCCCAATACCAGGACTGATGCATGTTGCTACCCACCTCCCCCATGCAGACGGTGACGTACTTGCCTTTTTTATTCATTCATGGGACATAGACATCGCTGGCCAGCCAGCATTTATTGCCCATTCCTGGTTGCCCTAGAGAAGGTGAGCTGACTTCTTGGTTCACAGCACAGGGACTGCCAGACTAAGGCATTACAGCATTGACCCAAGCATGGCTCCCCTTGAAATCCCTGCCACAGACGTGGCTGCAGATCCATGATGCAAACACAGAGACCTGCATGGTGCCACAGTACATTGGTGGCACAATTCTGAAGCCATAGCTCTGATACTGGTACCGATGCAGCAATGCTGATATACCCCAACACTGATCAAATATATTCCACTGTTTTGGGTTTTCACAAGGTTTCTCTCCATTTCAGTTCTATGAATTCCTCTCCTCAGATCCCAGCATCTGCAGCATTTTGCCTTTACCCTCTCCTCGTAGTATTAACCTCAATGGGGCTGAAGACTATGCAGTTAGTGTACAGACGCTGTGCCTTCCATTGTCCTTGAATGAAACTTTATGCAATGCAGTATGTCTGGCTATTCCACGTCAGCATTCTGTCCACATGGATTTCCTCCCATCTATCTCCACAGTCAGGACTCCACATGGATTCCATTCATCGTCCATTCCCAGATATGGGATTCACTTTATTGGCTCAAACCATCGTCCATTCCTAATTTCAGAATGGAAATTTCATGCTTTCTAGTCCTGTCCATTGCTGCCGACAGCATGTGGACTCCGCAGCTTTCACCCCCCCCACAACTTTTCCCAGGATGTAGGTCTACAGTTTCCAGTTCTCCTGATAATTTCCGTGGTTAGAATCAATGAAACACATGTATGAAGACCATTCAACCCATTGAGTTGTTGCTGGCATTTCAAAGAGAAATCCATCTAGACATTGATCCTGTTCCCCTGAAATACTTTGCTCCTTTGAACTCTGAGCCAATCCCCTTTTGAAGACTTTGATTGAATTTCTGTCCTCCATCTCAACAGGCACTTGTGCGGCGTGGATTTTATTCTCAGCCCAAGCCTGAATGTTTTCCAGGCTTTGCTGTGTATGAGCACAGACTTCTTCAGTTTCTGAGGGGTTGCAAATGGTGCAGTCATTTGAAAACTTCCCCACTTCTGACCTTATGATGGAAGGAAGGTCACTGATGAAGCAGCTGAAAATCATAGATTCATAGAATCCCTATAGTGGAGAAAGAGGCCAGTCTGCCCATCGAACCTGCACTGACAACAATCCCACCCAGCCGCTATTCCGTAACCCTGTGTATTTACCGTTAATCACTCTGACAGTAAGCTGTAATTTAGCAATCCACCTAACCTGCACATATTGGTCTGTGGGAAGAAACCAGAGCACCAGGAGGAAACCCACAGAGACACGGGGAGAATGGGCAATCTCCACACAGACAGTTACCCGAGGTTGGAATTGAATCCCAGAGCCCTTGAAGATGTGAGGCAGCAATGCTAACCACTGTGCCACCATGCCAAACAAAGATGTTTGGGCAGAGGACACTATCATGAGGAAATTCAGCAGTGATGTCCTGGAGCGGAGATGATTCACTTCCAACAACCACAATCACCTTCCTTGATGTCAAGGGCAGTCACTCTCACATCATCTTTTGAGTTCAGCTCCTTTGTCCATGTTTGACCAGTTGCTTTAATGAAGTCAGGAGTTACGTGGCCCAGGGGGAACCCAAAGTGAGAATCAATGTGACTGGATGTGGCAGGATGTGGAGAGTTTTGATCTGATCCATTGGTTGTGGAATATCTGTGTATTGTGTGCTGCTTCCTCACACAATTAGTGCTACATTGGAGCTTCACCAGGTTGACACCTCATTTTTAGGTATGCCTGGTGCTGCTCCTGGCATTCCCTCCTGCATTCTCCATCGAACAAGGGTTGATCCCTGGCTTAGCGGTAATAGTAAGCTTGGGGATATGCCATGAGGTTACAGACTGTGGTTGTATACAATTCTGCTTTTGCTGCTGGCCCACAGTGCCTCATGGAAGCCCAGAGCCAAGCACAATCTATCCCATTTCACACAGTGGTAGTGTCACACAACACAATGGAGGGTATCCTCAATATGAAGACGGGACTTTGTCTCCACAAGAACTGTGCGGTGGTCACTCCTACCAGTGCTGTCATGGACAGATGTATTTACAGCAGGCAGGTTGGTGAGGATGAGCTCGTCGGTTTCTCCCCTCTTTGGCTCCCTCACCACATGCTGAAAACCCAGTCTAGCAGCCGTGTCCTTTAGGAGCCAGCCAGCTCTGTCTGTAGTGGTGTTACTGAGCCACTCTTAAGATGGATATTGAAGTCCCCCACTCAGGGTACATTGGCCTGCCAAACTGGGCTCACTTCAAGGTCAGTTAGGGATGAGCAACAAATGCTGGCCTTGCCAACAATGTCCACACCTCTGAAAGAGAAAAAATGCGCAGGTTGCAAAGGTGTGCCACAAAATCTACATCCTAAAAGGAAATTTGATAGAGAGGTTTAAAATACTGAGGGTTTTGATGCAGTAAATAAAGGGATCCTGTTTCCAATAGCTATAACCAGAAGGTGCAGGTGTAAGGTGAATCAGGCAATGTGAGTGGTAAATCTTTTTCCCATTAGAAATGGTTTGGATTTCTAATTCACACCACATAAGTGCCAGGCAATGACCATCTCCAACAAAACAGAATCTAACCATCTGCCCTTGACATGGGGTAACATGGTGGCATAGTGGTTAGCACTGCTGCCTCTCAGCCCAGGGTCCCAGGTTCAATTCCAGCCTCAGGTGACTGCTTGTGTAAACAAAGAAAATTATAGCACAGGGGGAGGCCCTTCGGCCCTCCAAGTCTGCACCGACCATGCTGCCCGACTGAACTAAAACCCCCTAGTCTTCTGGGGACCATATCCCTCTATTCCCATCCTATTCATGTATTTGTCCAGATGGCCCTTAAAATCACTTTGTATCTGCTTCCATACCAACCCTGGCAACAAGTTCCAGGCACCCACCAGCTTCTGTGTAAAAACCTTGCCCGTTGCACCTTAAACCTATGCCCCCTAGTAATTGACTCTTCCACCCTAGGAAAAAGCTTCTGACTACCCATTCTGTTCATGCCCCTCAATCTCGTAGACTTCTATCAGGTCACCCCTCAACCTCCGTCGTTCCAGTGAGAACAAACCAAGTTTCTCCAACCTCTTCTCATTGCTAATGCCCTCTATGCCAGGCAACATCCTGGTAAGTCTTTTCTGTACCATCTCCAAAGCCTCCACATCCTTCTGGTAGTGTGGTGACCAGAACTGAACACTATATTCCAAGTGCAGCCTAACTAAGGTTCTATAAAGCTATAACATGACTTGTCAATTTTTAAACTCAATGCCCCAGGTGATGAAGGCAAGCATGCTGTATGCCTTCTTGACTACGTTCTCCACCTGCGTTGCCATTTCAATGACTTGTGTACCTGTACACCCAGATCCCTCTACCTATCAATACTCGTAAGGGTTCTGCCATTTACTGTATATTTTCCATCTTTATTAGACCTTTGTCCGGATTAAACTCCATCTGCCATTTCTCTGCCCAAGCCTCCAACCTATCTATATCCTCTAATGATCCTCATCACTATCCACAAATCCAGCAACCTTTGTGTCATTTGCAAACTTACTAATTAAACCAGTTACATTTTTTCCAAATCATTTATATATGTTACAAACAGCAAAGGTCCCACCACTGACCCCTGAGAAATACCACTTATCACAGCCCTCCATTCAGAAACGCACCCTTCCACTGCTACCCTCTATCTTCTATGACCAAGCCAGTTCTGTATTCACCTTGCCAGCTCACCTCTGATCCCATGTAACTTCAGTTTCTGCATCAGTCTGCCATGAGGGACCTTGTCAAAGGCCTTATTGATGTAGACAACATCCACTGCCCTATTCTCATCAATCATCTTCGTCACTTCCTCAAAAAACTCAATCAAGTTAGTGAGACATGATTTCCCTACCACTGACGTAAGGCTCACCAGCCTGAAATTTCCTGGATTATTCTTACTACCCTTCTTAAACAAAGGAACAACATTGCTATTCTCCAGTCCTCTGGGATCTCCCCTGTAGCCAGTGAGGATACAAAAATTTCTCTCAAGGCCCCAGCAATTTCCTCCCTTGCCTCTCTCAGTATTTTGGGGTACATTCCATCAGGCTCTGGGGACTTGTCTACCTTAATGTTTCCAATACCTCCTCCTTTTTGATCTCAACATGGCTCAAACTATCTACACACCCTTTCCCAGATTCATCATCCACCAGTTTGCATGTTCTCCCCGTGTCCACAAAGAAAAAATTCTACCCCAATATCTTTGCCAAATTGGTGTCAGTTGTGGTTCAGTGCGGAACATTCTCACCTTGCGTAAGAAGAACATGAGTTCTAATTTCACTGCAGAGGTATGGACACGTAATTTACACTGACACTCCTGGTGCAATAATAAGTCAGTTGTCACATTAGGATGTAACATTAAACCCAGTGAGGCAGCAGTGCTAACCACTGTGTGCCAGAGTTGGGAAGGAGGACTATTTGCCTTGCTCTTACAAAGAGCTGGCACCAGCATCCTTCTGTGTTTTGACCATTTGGTGTGGTGCAACAGTGCCCACACATCCAAAGTATTTCATTGATTGGAAAGCACTTTGGGACAACCCGAGGTCAGGAAAGGCTTTATCCAAAATAGATTTTTCATTAGCAATATTACCCTTGGGAGGATTACGCCCTAACACACACAACAGATTCACTGACTGCTTAAACACAATTTATGGAGCTCCTTCATCAAACAAACAACTTCAGAGACCCTTGGGTATGGTAGCACGGCTATGTTACAGGCCTCATAATCCAATGGTACTGCTGATCCAGTGAGATAAGTTTAAATTCCATCGTGATTGCTGGGGACTTTAATCTAAATTAAATCAATCTGGAATGTAAACAAAAGCCAATATGTCATCGTGAGTGTGCTGCTACAGCTTCACTCATATCCTTTAGGGAAGTAAATCTGCCATTCTACATGACGCCTCACCCACAGCAATGTGGTTAATCCTTTGCTGCCATGAAGTGGGCAGCTCGATGGCACAGCAGTTAGCACTCACAGTGCCAGGGACCCGGGTTCAATTCCGGCCTTGGATGAAGTGTGTGCGGAGGTTCCCCAAGTTTACGTGGGTTTCCTTCGGGTGCTCTGGTTTCCTCCCACAGTCCAAAGATGTGCGATTTAGGTTAAATTTCCCCTTAGTGTCCCAAGATGTATAGGTTAAGGGGATTAATAGAGTAAATACATGGGGTTGTAGAGACAAGGTGGCATTGTAGTCAGTGCAGACTCAATGGGCCAAACGGCCTCCTTCTGTACTATAGGATTCTATGATTCTATCAGGGCATGAGGATGATGCTCTGTTGGAGAGTTGATGCAGACTTGATGGCCTCCTTCTGCACTGTAGAGATTCTATTGTCTCTCTCTGTGAAATGGACCAGCAGGGCCATTCAGTTGTGTTCAAGATGGATCACTCCACAATCCAGGTGGGCAATGAATGATGCCCGCGCCAGTGAAGCCTATATTCTGTGAATGAATTGAAATATTAACATTGGCGAGACCACGTGTCCATTTGATCCATTGTGTTTCTATACCTGACCGTGAATCACCTCACCTGCTTCAGATGTTTGGAAACGAACCCACTCAGTGAACTCAGACCGCCCCACTTCATTACTACAGCTGAGTCGCACAAGACAGGGTGTGAATGCGCTCAGGCCTCTGATTGTGTGCCTGAACGGTGGGACAGGAAAGGTTTCCTCAAAAGATATGTTGGCAGTTGAACTAGTATTCACCCTGTTGGGATCAAAAACCTGGAGGGAGAGAGTGAAACAGGTACATTACGTTAAATTCCAGCCAAAATACAATATTCACTGTCTACAATATCAGAACAAGCAGCAGGTTCATTGAGCATTCAGAGGCACAGCAGTAACGATTAGAACAGTACTCCAAAACTGTCCACACTCCAGTCCCTCCGTCACCGACACACCCTCACACTCCAGTCCCTCCGTCACCGACACCGTCTCGCACTCCAGTCCCTCCGTCACCAACCCCGTCTCGCACTCCAGTCCCTCCGTCACCGACACACCCTCACACTCCAGTCCCTCCGTCACCGCCACACCCTCACACTCCAGTCCCTCCGTCACCGACACCGCCTCACACTCCAGTCCCTCCGTCACCGACACCACCTCACACTCCAGTCCCTCCGTCACCGACACCGTCTCACACTCCAGTCCCTCCGTCACCGCCACACCCTCACACTCCAGTCCCTCCATCACCGACACCACCTCACACTCCAGTCCCTCCGTCACCGACACACCCTCAACATTCCAGTCTCTCCATCACTGACACCGTCTCACACTCCAGTCCCTCCGTCACCGACACCGCCTCACACTCCAGTCCCTCCGTCACCGACACCGCCTCAACACTCCAGTCCCTCCGTCACCGACACCGCCTCACACTCCAGTCCCTCCGTCACCGACACCGCCTCACACTCCAGTCCCTCCGTCACCGACACCACCTCACACTCCAGTCCCTCCGTCACCGACACCGCCTCACACTCCAGTCCCTCCGTCACCGCCACACCCTCACACTCCAGTCCCTCCATCACCGACACACCCTCACACTCCAGTCCCTCCGTCACCGACACACCCTCAACACTCCAGTCCCTCCATCACCGACACACCCTCACACTCCAGTCCCTCCATCACCGACACACCCTCACACTCCAGTCCCTCTGTCACCGACACACCCTCAACACTCCAGTCCCTCCATCACCGACACACCCTCACACTCCAGTCCCTCCGTCACCGACACACCCTCACACTCCAGTCCCTCCATCACCGACACACCCTCAACACTCCAGTCCCTCCGTCACCGACACACCCTCACACTCCAGTCCCTCCGTCACCGACACACCCTCAACATTCCAGTCTCTCCATCACTGACACCGTCTCACACTCCAGTCCCTCCGTCACCGACACCGCCTCACACTCCAGTCCCTCCGTCACCGACACCACCTCACACTCCAGTCCCTCCGTCACCGACACACCCTCACACTCCAGTCCCTCCGTCACCGACACACCCTCAACATTCCAGTCTCTCCATCACTGACACCGTCTCACACTCCAGTCCCTCCGTCACCGACACCGCCTCACACTCCAGTCCCTCCGTCACCGACACCGTCTCACACTCCAGTCCCTCCGTCACCGACACACTCTCACACTCCAGTCCCTCCGTCACTGACACTGTCTCACACCCCAGTATAATAATACAATACAATCTTTCCTGCTTTAGGCTGATGCAAAACACCTTGTGGCACTTCACCAAGTTAAAGGAGCTCCCTTCATGCAAGCTGTTGTTGCTATTGGTGAAAGGTACACAACATCCTGAGCCCCCACATGCACAGGAACTGAAGCAAATAAACATAGAAACCATTCAGTACCAGATGGAATAAGTGTTAGCATTGACTCAGTGTGTATTGTGTTCTGTCAGTATATTAACACACGTCAGCAGTTACCCAAAAACACAAGATGGTCACATTCATTTGCTCACTCAAACTGGTTCCCAAGTTTCAACTTCTGAGCAAGTTACCTTTCCACCAATTAAAATTACACAGAATGGAATAGTTTCTTTCAGGCTTCAGTCGAAGAAAATCAGAAAAGCAATGACAGAAAGCAAGCCTAATCCACCCTGGGCAGTTACTTTCCACAGATAATATTTCCATGGTCCCATCAACAAAGGATCCATTCAGTTCCATGCACCATTCCTACACACATTCAGCATTACAATCTATTACACCATTCCTTACTGCCACTTTCTGAAGGAGGCCAAGAAAGCTCCATTAATTCAGAAACAAGCTGATCGATTTTGGCCGTGACTGAACCCAGAGGTCATGAATGTAAGAACAGTGTTGGTCTAACACAGGCGCCACAATTCTACCTCCTCGTCCGCCACAGAATCGAAGCGGGCGAGGGGTGGACAACGGAAATGTATGTTGACCTCAGACAGCATTTTCCAGACTTGCTCGAGCGAGGCCATAAAATCCTGCCCGGTGTGTCAGGGAGATTAGCAGGGTAAATATGTGCAGTTATGGGTAAAGGGCCTGGATGGGATTGTTGCCGGTGCAAACTCAATGGGCTGAATGGCCTTATTCTGCACTGTAGGGATTCTATGATTCTATATTCATTGGAATTCAGAACTTCTCTGATTGAAAAATCTAGTATTCTGATAGGGTAGATGCTGAGGGAGGGATTGATTTAATGTTAACACTTTCCTGACTAAAAGGCTTTTAGGGGTGGGATTTTCTGGCTGTGCTTGCCCGGAGGTTGGAAAATCCCACCCGTGGTCTCTAATTAAGAATTAGGACGAGAGAGTCTGGAACATACGGCCAAGCATTGACTGAAACTCGCTGTGCTATGTGCAGCGAAAGTTCTTAGACATTCATCATTGCTTCCAGGGTGAGCTGCCAGCTATAGTGATGGTACCCCCAGAGTACTCAGGACTCTGGGTGAGTGAGGGAGAGTTTCTGGTAGAGAATGTATGAGTGAACATCAGAGTGAGAGGGTGTATGCAAGATCGGGTGTGCGTGTAACATGGAGTAACAGAGCCTGAGATTGTGAGAGAATGGGTGAGGGCGTAAGTGGGTGAGAGAGTATGAGAGAGTGAGTCAGGGAAAGTAAGAGAGTGAGAACCTAAGTGAGGAACCGGCATGGGAATGAGAAAAATAGAAAAGGTGCACTGATATCTCTCGTGTTTCTCGATGGCAAGTCACAGAGAAGTCCAAAGATGTGCGGGTTAGGTGGATTGGTCATGCTAAATGCCCCCTTAGTGTCAGGGGGACTAGCTAAGGTAAATGCATGGGGTGTTGGAGATAGAGACTGGGTGGGATTGCAGTCAGTACAGACTCAATGGGCTGAATGGCCTCCTTCTGCACTGTAGGATTCTATGATAACATGGTGCCTGTGTGGCCTGGCATTGCACTGGACTCACACAAAGGGTGGGTCGGTGGGGGAGGGTTGGGGGGTGCGGTGGTGTAGCTATTAATTAAACATTTTGACAAAGCGCTTCTCTGTGAAGGAATTGAGGTCACACCATTACTCTAAAGCTGGACGGAGACCCCAGTTATGAGGAGAGCATACAGAAGTTTCCAGAATCTAAAACAGATACCTGGGAGTATATTTCCCAGTAATATATGCCTGATGCACATAGTGAAAATAACAAATTGAATAAAATGCAGGTCTTTTTTCTGTTTAGCATATCAAATGAATTCTTAGCCTTGATAGAGCTCCAATTCCAGTTGGATATATGCCTAAAAATCTAGGTCGGGCTCAAAAAGATTCTATTTTCCAGCTAACTGTTCTCAGAGTGATAAATTATTAAAGCTTATATGGAATTTGCAACAACTAAGTACTATAGTCTTGATCCCGCTCCCTGCTCTATTTTGATTTGGAGAACGATGAGGCCTTTGGAAGAATGAAGACCACTTGCAGCAGATGATTGACTTTGCCCGCGCATCCATCGTGCCTCTTTACGCAGGAAGAATACAAAAGGCTCCTCTCCCGAGCCCTAACCTTGTTCAGTACAGAGACCCTCTGTCTGTGACCACTGACCATCACTAATTGCAACCTAGCAACTCTATGAACCCAAAGTTTACTAGCGGGCATAAATTTGGAATCAGATCAGACAGCCAAACTGTCCTACGACAATCTTGAGAATAAGTGTCGAGAAAATCGTGCCATTCAAAATTTAATCCTAAGAACAGTTGGTCCAACGGAAAACACAAACTTGGGAACTGAACAAGTGTTAATGTCTGGGTTACCTCACAGCCCTGCGTTTATCAGTTACACATAACAGAAGACTTGAGTCTACAGAAACCAACTGGAATACAACATTTATCAAGCAATATTGACCAACGCACTTATTTGTGCTAGTAAATTGAGGATAGGACACCCCTTTGACAAGCTTGAGAACACCACCCCAGACTACACTCCATTGCTGTGCTGAGAGAGCGAGATCTTTCTAATGAGATATTAAATTGAGGACTTGTCTGTTCTCTCAAGTAGATGTGATAAGGTCCCTCAGCACGATTCTGTAGATGAATGGGAAAGATCTGCCTGGCCATATTTATCCTTTAGCCACCATCAAAAGGGAAGGCTTTGGCCAAGTGGTACAATCACTAGACTATTATTCCAGAAACACAGCTAATGTTCTGGGGACAGGAGTTTGAATCCCACGCCGGCAGTTAGTGTAATTTGAATTCAGTAAAAAATATCTGGAATTAAGAATCTACTGATGACCACGAAACCACTGTCCATAATCAGAAAAACCCATCTGGTTCACTAATGTCCTTTAGGGAAGGAAATCTGCCGTCCTTACCTGGTCTGGCCTACATGTGACTCCAGGGCCATGGCAATGTAATTCACTCTCCACTGCCCTCGGGCAACTAGGGATGGGCAATAAATGCTGGCCAGCCAGCAATGCCTATGCCCCACAAATGAATTAATAAATTTTTTTTAAAAAAGCCAATTATCTGGTTGTTATCACCCAGCTGTTTGCAGGATCTTGCTTCTGCTTAAATGCTTGTAAAGCACTTTCAGATATTCTGAGGTTGTGAAAGGTACTCTAGGAATGAAACTTCTTTTTTTTCTTTCTAGGCAGTCACCCACTCCTCAATTTTTAGTGCTGCCACCCACCTATCCATTTCAACGGGTAGTCCTGGTTTCAAATAGGGTATCTATAAGATTCGAAAAGGTAAACCAGACATCTTAGCAAGGACTGAAATCTTAGGGTCTTTTGCGCATACAGGCAGACTGATGTTCATAGAATCATAGAATTCCTACAGTGCAGAAGGCAGCCATTCGGCCCATCAAGCCTGCACCAGCCACAATCCCACCAGGCCCTATTTCTGGTAATCCCACACCTTAAATATGCCAGCCCCCACCACGCCTCCCCCACCCCCGACATTAAGAGATAATTTAGCATGTCCAATCAACCTAACCTGCACATCTTTGGAGGAAACCAGAAGCACCCAGAGAAAACCCACGCAGACACGGGGAGAATGTGCAATCTCTACACAGACAGTGACCCGAAGCCAGAAATGAACCTGATCTTGGCACTGAGAGACAGCAGTGGTAACCACTGTGCCGCCATGCCACCCACGCAAGGCACATAAGTGGCCAGGGTTGGGCCTTCAGACCCTGGAGCAGAAACCCCACTCACAGAGAGCTTACCAGCTATAGGGGGCACCACTAAGAGCAATGACTGCTGGCCAATCATACATAAGGACTAGGAGCAGGAGTAGGCCATCTGGTCCCTCGAGCATGCTCTGCCATTCAATAAGATCATGGCTAATCTTTTCGTGAACTCAGCTCCATTTACCATAACCTTTAATTCCTTTATTGTTCAAAAATGGATCTATCCTTGCCTTAAAAGCATTCAATGAGGTAGCCTCAACTGCTTCACTGGGCAGGGAATTCCACAGACTCACAACCCTTTGTGTGAAGAAGTTCCTCCTCAACTCAGTCCTAAATCTGCTTCCCCTTATTTTGAGGCTATGCCCCCTAGTTCTAGTTTCACCCACCAGCAGAAACAACTTCCCTGCTTCTATCTGATCTATTCAAAGTGAGGCCTTCATCAGATATCATCATGGGATCCCAGGAAACAGGGGAGAGGGCAGGTTTGGAGCAGGAGGGAGGGAATCGCTGGCAAGGGTGGGAGTGAGGGTGTGGAGTTGGATGTTGGATGCAAAGGGGGGGTGGTGGTGGTTGTCACTAATAAACCCAACAAACAGTCAAGGAGAAAGTTCAGGGAGTAGTGAGAATGTGGGGCCTGCTACTACAAAGAGGAGTTGAGAGTGAATAGCATAGATGTGCATCAGGGGAAGCTGGATAAAGACACAGGGGAGGAAAGTAGAGAAGGATATATTCATAGGGTGAGATAAAGTTAGGTGGGAAGTACCTCATAGAATCGCTAGAATGCGAAAGAATCATTCAGCCATCAAGTCTGCACCAACTCTCTGACAAAGTACCTTACTTAGGCTGTCAGCCCTGTCCTGTCCCTGGAACCCTACACATTCACCATGGCTAATTCATCTTAGATCTTAGGACATTAAGGGGCAACTTAGCATGGCTAATCCACCAAACCTACATCTTTGGAGCGTGGGAGGAAAGCGGAGCACCCGAAGGAAACTCACACAGACACAGGGAGAACGTACAAACTCCACACAGCCAGTAACCCAAGGCTGGAATTGAACCCGAATCCCTGCTGCTATGAGGCAGCAGTGCTAACCACCATGCCACCCAAACCACAGCACAAACCGGATAGCCGAATGGCCTATTTCTGTGCTCTACATTCTATGCATTTCTACATACAGACAACATAAACAAGGAATTGGCTTGGTTTCTGACACCTTGGGCCTGGGCGGGGTCTGAATGAGTTAAAATCTGGCCCAATGCGTACAAAGAACATCTACTGAATCTGGTCACTGCTGTGCTTACCTGAGCTGTACAGGCCTGAAGCTCTGAAAAGCCATCAGAGGCGACCGTCCAACTGATGCTGACATTGGTGGGAGCCTGGCTGCTGATTTTCAGCTTGGTGGGCTTGGCTGGTGAAACTGAACAAGAAAATTACTCAGCAACTGGTACAGCGGGAGGCCACAGACAAAGAGCTCATCGTCTCTGGGAACAGAACTGCGCTGGAGCTGACAAAGCAGTTCCCTTCCACTAACTACATCCTGTGGGCTACACTGGCCCAGTTGCAGTATCTCGAGAACAGAGATTCTGTTCAATATTCTACATCTGACTACTGGCTTGAAAACAAGAAAGCAAGAGTGAGTCACCAGTCCATGTGTTTTTGAATTGTGTGACAACTCGTCTTTTCACACAACCATTTCAGGAATCCAACAGACAGCATGTAAAAGCATGAGGTAAGTAATCTGGTGCTGTTCAAGGGACAGTCTTCACCAAACCGTACAATTCTCCTTTAAGGACGGAGATTCGTTACTGGGAGCCAATTAACGACATGTTAATAACACTCACCATAAATTACAAAACAGCAGTACAAACTTATTTCCCTCAAATGGGGATGGAGGTGTAAGGGAGAAGAAAGAGGAACAAGGGAGGGATGGCATAGAAAAATTGAAGGACAAAAGAAAGAAAGGGGAATGAAGGAAAGGGAGAGAAAGAAAGAAGGGAAGGGAGGATAGGAAAAGGGATGGGGGAGGGAATGAAGCGAAGACAGGAAGACAATGAAAGTTTAAAGCTTATTATTGTCACAAGTAGACTTACATTAACACTGCAATGAAGTTACTGTGAAAATCCCCTAGCCGCCACACTCTGGCGCCTGTTCGGGTACACTGAGGGAGAATTTAGCATGGCCAATGCATCCTAATCAGCAGGTCTTTTGGACTGTGGAAGGAAACCTCCTGGTGCTGCCCAGAGGAAACACACACAGAAACGGGGAGAATGTGCAAACTCCGCACAGACAGTGACCCAAGCCGGGAATCAAACCGGGGTCCCCGGCGCCGTGGGGCAGCAGCACTAACTAATGTGCGAGAAAAGAGGAGAAGGGGCAAAAGGAAGGAGGGGGAAGAAATGCAGAATGAGGGAAGGAAGGAATGAGGAGGAAGAAATAGGGGGAAGGAAAGAAATGGGCAAGGAAGGAAAGAGTGAAGGAAATAGTTAACAGAAGGGTCTATTAAAGGGAGGGGGGTGTGATTGGGAGGAGGGGGAAAGGAAGCAAAGGAGAAAAAAATGGAAGGGTGGGTGTTTGATGGGAAACAGGAAAGATCAAAAAGGGAGGGAAGCAGGCAGGGAAATAGTGTAGGCAAGTAGAAACAAAGTGAAAATGAAAAAAAAACACATTTATATAATACCTTTTAACATAGCAAAACATCTGAAGGTGTTTTGCAGGAATGACTGAGCCAATTATGAATTTATTATTGGAGACAACCAAAATCTTGGCCAAAAAAGTAGCTTTTAATGAATATTTTAAAGAAGGAAAGTGAGGCAGATAGGGAGAGAGGTGCAGGGAGGGAATTTCAGAATCTAGGACTGAGGCAACTGAAGGTGTAGCAACTAAAATCGGGAGATGCACAAGAGGCCAGAGTTGGAGGATTATGGGGCTGGAGGAAGTTGCAGAAATAGGCAGGAACAAGGGCACAGGGGATATGAACACAGAATAGAATGTTGATACTGTCAGAATGGAAGTCAATGCAGGGCAGTAAGCACAGGGTCAATGGTGCAAGATTGGATATCAGCGACAAGATGAACTCAATCCTACAGAGGCTGAAAAGTGGATGGCTTCCCAGGATAGCATTGGGATAATCAAGTAAATGAGTAACAGAGCATGGAGAGGGGTTCCAAAACAGACAGAAGAGAATGGGAGCAACTGCAACAGTGAACTGACCTTTGACATTGACACTGGCTGTCCTGGAAACAGTTACTCCCTTTGAGTTGTGTGCTTCACAGGTAAAGGTGGTCAGTTTTTTAATTCCTGAGGACAGCAATGGCAGAGAGACAAGATGTTACATTCTACAGATTCAAAGTCATCAGCACCTCAGTCCAGCTGAAGAGGAGTAGTTCACGAAGGTTAACCTTGTATCGGGAGCAGAACGAGACATCAAAGTGAATCAGCAAGAACTTTGAATTAGCTACTTTCAGCTAAGGCTGGAATAGGACAATGCAATTGGCTCCAGAGGAACAGAAGGACTCCATTCAGCCCCTGCAGCCCGCTCTACCATTTAATTAGATCATGGCTGATCTGACCGCAACGCCATTTAAATCCTTTGTCTCATTTGCAAGTCTTAGTTCAGGCTTCTCTGATGGTTAACTTGCAGGTTGAGTTGGTAGTTAGGAAGGCAAATGCAACGTTAGCATTCATTTTGAGAGGACTAGAATACAAAAACAGGGATGTACTGCTGAAGCTTTATAAAGCTCTGATCAGATCCTATTTGGAGTGTTGGAAGCAATTTTGGGCTCCGTATCTAAGGATGGATGTGCTGGTTCTGGAGAGGGTCCGGTGGAGGTTCCCAGGAATGAAAAGTTTGTCGTGCGAGGACCGTTTAAGGACTCTGGGTCTGTACTCAATGGAGTTTAGAAGAATGAGGGGGGAATCTCATTAAAACTTACAGAATACTGAGAGGCCTGGATAGATTGGGGATGGGGAAGATGAGAGTGGATATGGGGAAGATGTTTCCATTAGTAGGAGAGACTAGAATCCGAGGGCACAGCCTCAAAGTAAGGGAATCACCCTTTAGAACCGAGATGAGGAGGAATTTCTTCAGCCAGAGAGTGGTGAATCTGTGGAATTCGTTGCCACAGAAGACTGTGGAGGCCAGGTCATTGAGTATATTTAAGACAGAGACAGATAAATTATTGATTGGTAAGGGATCAAAGATTACTGGGAAAAGGCAGAAGCACGGGGTTGAGAAACTTATCAGCCATGATTGAATGGTGGAGCAGACTCGATGGGCTGAATGACCCAATTCTGCTTTGAGATCTTATGCTTTTATATCTCTTGATACATGTAGCACACACAAATATACCAATCTCAGTCTTCAAAGCTCCAGTTGAGCCCCTGCACCCACAACCTTCCCATGATCTGTTTGGGAGAGTCTCAGATTGCTTTGTGTGGGGGAACATTTCCAAATTGCACCCGAGTAACCTACTATCCTTGAGTTTGAGAAGAGGACATTTTCAACTCAGAATTCTCTTCGCTGCCCACTGACCGCCCCCACTTTCTGGAAAACCTGTGTCTGCAGGTTGGCAAGAACCAAGAGCAGGCTCAAGTGTGATGTCCCCCACGGCCAGACAGCTTCCAGTCACCACAGAAAGGAAAAGGCTGCCAGAATGGATGAATGCCCTATCAACTGTGTCATCATCTTTCACAGCCGAGGAGCTGAAAAGAGGAGATTCAAGAACTAAAACTCTGAATGCTGTTCTCTGCATCAGCACTCCCATCAGAGTCTGATGCGATAAAGGGCCAGTCATGACCCCATTTTGTACTAGGCCCTTCGTATTTGCCAATCAAGGGCTTACTGCAAGATTGGTTTGCACGGAGAATGTGTGCAGGAAAACTAGGCCTACATGTGGCCTGACTGTGGTTATTGTAGTGTCAGTGTCAGGTATAGAAAGAGTTAATGTGAGACTAATACAGTGCTGCTCACACTCTGCAAAGTAACACATGACCCAAATTTGGAGGGCAGTCAAAGATGTGTAGAGACAAGCATAGAGACAGCTCCTAGCTTATACTTTATACTGTATATGTGTATATAGTCACTAGCAGGTAAAAACTTGCTATTAAACTGTACAAGATTCAGATGAGATCTAGTGAACCACACTCAACAGTTTATTAACAGAGATGGCAGCACAATCAACATTGTAAGTTTCAAATAGAGTTATGGAGCTGGGAAGGCAATGATTATTCTCTATATAAACCATCTGAACCTCTCACTCCCTGCTAAAAGACCAAAGTCCTGTTATTTTCTTCTCTGGATGTCATTTTCTACAGTTTTCTTTTGTGCTTGCAATTTTAAGTGCCTCTTCATTTATCTCATAGTCAGCACATGGGCTCACTCCCAAATATCAATCATTCCACATAGAAAATATCTCACCCCCTTGATTAGATTCCAGTCTGTAACTCACCCCTGGGTATCCATTATTCTACAGATAAACCACCCAAACCCCTCGATTAGATTCCAGTTTGTAACTCACTCCTGGGTATCCATTACTCTATAGATAAACCATCTGAACCCATCGATTAGATTCCAGTCTGTAACTCACTCCCGGGTAACCATTATTCTATATATAAACCATCGGAACCCCTCGATTAAATTCCAGTCTGTAACTCACTCCCGGGTATCCATTATTCTATATATAAACCATCTGAACCCCTCGATTAAATTCCAGTCTGTAACTCACTCCCGGGTATCCATTATTCTCTATATAAACCATGTGAAGTCTCTATCTGACTATCCTCTTCACACTGTACAGTGTTTTTAATAATCATTCGTGTGAATTAAACAGCAATGAGTGTGTACATGTTGAATGCTGTCTCGGAGGTGTGCTCAGCAGGGGAGCAGGCCTCCAGGCACCTTAGGCTGACGTGGGTTATGCGAGGAGGGGAGTTCTGCACAGTTCCAAGAAAAATTCCTCCAAAGCATTCTCTCCTCTGCATACTGTGAGCAGGCTGGGTGCTGAGGGGGTGGGAAGGCTGCTGACGACTGCTGGCCGACCGAGAAAATGTGGCTCAGCAGATTTATTCACGAGACAGCTCACAGGCAAGTAGCAAGAGCAAGCTTCAACCTGCTGCAGGAACTACAAACTTCAGTGTACAGATGTTAATCTAATAGGTTTACAATGAATCAATTGCAAATGCAAGAATTCCCGCTGAGACTTTAGAAATCAGAACTGATTGTAAAATACAGTAGGTGCCATGTCACCTGAGCAGCACTGGCATTTCTGAGGAATATGGGTGGCACGTTGGCACAGTGGTTAGCACAGTTACCTCACAGCGGCAAAGACCTGGGTTTGATTCCCGGCTTAGGTCACCGCCTGTGCAGAGTCTGCATGTTTCCCCCTGTGTCTGCATGGGTTTCCTCCGAGTGCTGCAGTTTCCTCCCATAGTCCAAAAGACATGCTGGTTAGGTGCATTGGCACCTGTCTGGTACACGGAGGGAGAATTTAGCACGGCCAGAGTGTGGCAAATAGTGGACTTTCACAGTAATTTCATTGCAATGTTAATGTATGTCTACTTGTGACATTTCTTTATTTCTGTAAAGAAATGAATATGATGCATGCCGTCTGTGCAATGTCAAGCAAATGTTCCTACACCTTGGACAGTTGTCACATTCCTGTGCAGGCTGATGCCATTCTGTTTGGGCACTGCGTGATGCCAGATTTTGTTGCACGGTATGAATTCTTAATTAATCTGAACTTTTCCGGTTGTGTGAGTTCTATCACTGCCCGCAACAACAGCTGGCACTAATCTTAGCTGTGCAAAATAATCTATTAATGGTTGCCCATTATAACAGAAGCGGAACCCATTCACAGAGTATGAAAGCTAATTTCAACCCTGAGGAATACACTCTCAAAGGATCTGCATCATCAAGGGCATTCAATTCAAATCACACAATAACAAAATGTCGAATTAGCATTCTCACAGAGTCAAATATTGATAGAGCCACAGACTCCCAGTGAAAGAGATCAGTATCGATACAGTAAATCACAGTGAGAATTCAGTATCGATACAGTGACTCCCAGTGAGAGAGATCAGTATCGATACAGTGACTCCCAGTGAGAGAGATCAGTATCGATACAGTGACTCCCAGTGAGAGAGATCAGTATCGATACAGTAAATCACAGTGAGAATTCAGTATCGATACAGTGACTCCCAGTGAGAGAGATCAGTATCGATACAGTGACTCACAGTGAGAGAGATCAGTATCGATACAGTGACTCCCAGTGAGAGAGATCAGTATCGATACAGTGACTCCCAGTGAGAGAGATCAGTATCGATACAGTGACTCCCAGTCAGAGAGTTCAGTATCAATACAGTGACTCCCAGTGAGAGAGATCAGTGTCGATACAGTGACTCCCAGTCAGAGAGTTCAGTATCGATACAGTGACTCCCAGTGAGAGAGATCAGTATCGATACAGTGACTCCCAGTGAGAGAGATCAGTATCGATACAGTGACTCCCAGTGAGAGAGTTCAGTGTTGATACAGTGACTCCCAGTCAGAGAGTTCAGTATCGATACAATGACTCCCAGTGAGAGAGTTCAGTATCAATACAGTGACTCCCAGTCAGAGAGTTCAGTATCGATACAGTGACTCCCAGCCAGAGAGTTCAGTGTTGATACAGTGACTCCCAGTCAGAGAGTTCAGTATCGATACAGTGACTCCCAGTCAGAGAGATCAGTATCGATACAGTGCCTCCCAGTGAGAGAGATCAGTATCAATACAGTGACTCCCAGTCAGAGAGTTCAGTATCGATACAATGACTCCCAGTCAGAGAGTTCAGTATCAATACAGTGACTCCCAGTCAGAGAGTTCAGTATCGATACAGTGACTCCCAGTCAGAGAGTTCAGTATCGATACAGTGACTCCCAGTCAGAGAGATCAGTATCGATACAGTGCCTCCCAGTCAGAGAGTTCAGTGTTGATACAGTGACTCCCAGTCAGAGAGTTCAGTATCAATACAGTGACTCCCAGTCAGAGAGTTCAGTGTTGATACAGTGACTCCCAGTCAGAGAGTTCAGTATCGATACAGTGACTCCCAGTGAGAGAGATCAGTATTGATACAGTGACTCCCAGTCAGAGAGTTCAGTATCGATACAGTGACTCCCAGTCAGAGAGAACAGTGTCGATACAGTGACTCCCAGTCAGAGAGTTCAGTGTCGATACAGTGACTCCCAGTCAGAGAGTTCAGTATCGATACAGTGACTCCCAGTCAGAGAGAACAGTGTCGATACAGTGACTCCCAGTCAGAGAGTTCAGTGTCGATACAGTGACTCCCAGTCAGAGAGTTCAGTATCAATACAGTGATTCACAGTGAGAGTTCAGTATCGATAGTGACTGCCAGTGAGAGAGATCAGTGTCAATACAGTGACTCCCAGTGAGAGTTCAGTATTGATACAGTGAATCCCAGTGAGAGAGTTCAGTATCGATACAGTGACTCACAGTGAGAGAGTTCAGTGTCGATACAGTGACTCACAGTGAGAGAGATCAGTGTTGATGCTGTGACAGACTCCCAAGATGAAATTCTAATAGTAATTTTTGGATAGATTCCGTGTCTTGCTGCAAATTTATGTCCCTTATCTCCAGTTGCTGATTATCAGGTTATGATTTGAGTGTTCGGTGCAGTGGGTAGTAGATCTTTGGACCCCTGGTCTGAGGATCTAGTGACTGTGCATGATTATGTTTTGTGTTTAAAATACCAGATGCTCGCGCCAGCCGTACCTTTAACAGTCAACACAGAAGGGGATTCTCTCCCTGCTCCTTCGACTAAGACCCCTCCCATTCTCCATAATATTTCTGTAGGCTTGGGCCTTCCGACAGCGGCGCAGGTCAGATTGAAAGGCGTATCTTTAAATACAATCATATCTTGTGGCTGCACTGTGATGTATGGCAAACCTAATCAGGAAAAAGATAAAAGAATCATTACACAACAACCACATGAATCCTATTTACAACACCCCTCCCAATAAGCAGCATTGGCATGAGATTTGGCATTTCATTTTGCGCTTTTGCTTTCAGTTGCCCATCCTACACTTACTACCCAACTGCAGGACAGAGCAAAACCCAACATCCCAAAAGATAGTGAGCATAAATCCATACTGGGTGGATTTTGGGTGGTACAGGGTCACAGCAGTTAGCACTGATGCCTCACAGCTCCAGGGACCTGGATTCAATTCCCAGCTTGGCTGACTGTGTGTGGAGTTTGCAGATTCTCCCCATGTCTATGTGGGTTTCCTCTGGGTGCTCCAGTTTCCTCCCTTTATCCGAAAGATGTGCGGGCGAGATGGATTGGCCACGCTAAATTGCCCCTAAGTGTACCAGGATGCATATGTTCGAGGGATTAGCAGGGTAAATATGTGGGGTTACGGGGATAGGGCATGGGTGGGATTGTTGTCAGTGCAGACCCAATGGGCCTCCACTGCACTGTAGGGTTTCTATATGAGTGGATCTGCCTTTAATACTGACCTTGTAATGGTCATGACCTTCAACCCTACACCCCGACCCTGTGTCCAAACCCTACACCCTGACCCTGTGTCCAAACCCCACACCCTGACCCTGTGTCCAAACCCCACACCCCGACCCTGAGTCTAAACCCTACACCCAGACCCTGTGTCTAAACTCTACACCCCGACCCTGTGTCTAAACCCTACCTATTGATACAAACCCTGCAATCTCCAATGTTCTAAGCTCCATACAATTATCTTTGATATAGGCCCTACAATCACAGTTGACCCAAACTATGAACGATTTATCTTTGTTGTGGACTCTGCAATCTCTATAATCTGAACCCAGCACACTGACTCTCCAATCTGTCTAATGGTGGAACCTGGACACTCACTCTAGGGTACTGTCCCCATCTCTCCCCATGTTCACGAACCTCCCGCACTGACTGACTCTCCCTTACCCAGGACAATATCAATATCTACTTCCTTACCTTCCACGGTTAAAAAGGCCTTCTTTGAGTGAATCTCAGTGCCGTCCACGTTTGCCAAGCACCAATACCAGCCCATGTCTGTCTGCTGAACGTTTAACAACCTGAGAGATGGATAGAGATTTATCAGAGTGAAACTCAATGCAAACAAGTCAGTTTTGTTCAATTACTAAAGTCACATGAATGATTTAATTTGAACAGACAGCACACACTCCGAGTGTTAGTGAATTCCCTCCTCCATCAGCATTCTATGGAGGGGCAGTTCACGCTCTGTGGAACTGAGCCACACAGACCAAGAAATGTAAAAGTTCAATCAGCAGGTTGGACTGAGTCACCTGATCTCAACCAAGGCCAGATGGTGACACCGCGGGCGGGGTTTCACAACCTCGCTCACCCCAAACCGTAAAATCCCGCCCGAGGTCAACGGACCTTTCCACGTTTCGCCCCTTGCCCTCTCCAATTCCCTTGATGGGCAGGGCAGTAAAATTCCAGCCCACAATTTGACCTGAAAGTCCCCTGTCCAAGTTAAGGATGCTGGCTTCTTTTTTTTTAATTCATTCGTGGGACATGGGCATTGCTGGCTGGCCAGCATATATTGCCGATCCTGAGTTGCCTTTGGTCAGAGGTCAGTTGAGAGCAAACCACATTGCTCCGGAGTCACATGTAGGCCAGACTGGGTAAGGATGCCAGATTTCCTTCCCTAAAGGACATTAGTGAACCAGATGGGTTTTTTTGACAATCGACAATGATTTCACAGTCAGACTCTTAATTCCAGATTTTTTTTAAAAATTGAATTCAAATTCCACCATCTGCCGTCACAGGATTCGAACTCGGGCCCCCAGAACATTAGCTGAGTTTCTGGATTAATAAGTAGTCTAGCAATAATACCACTAGGCCATCGCCTCTGATGTCCACTCAGTTGGAAAGTGCCAATTGGTATGAAGTGGGCAAGGCCAGCGTCAGGTTTGACTGCCATCCACCCCCTGCCATGGTCAAGGGAAAGCCCGGGCAATGTCTAAGGTCACACTTCAAGAGAGGCCACTTGGATTTCGCATTTCCATAGCACCTCTCACAACCTCAGGTGTATCACAGGCTACTTCTGAAGCATGGTCACTGCAGTAATGTAGGAAATGTGGCAGCCAGTTTAGGCACAGTATGATCCCAGAAACAGCAGCACACTGAGGACCAGGTAACCAGATCATGAGACGTTGGTTGAAGGAGGAATGCTGGCCGAGATACTGAGGGATAACTCCCCTGCCCTTCTCCAGAATACCATGGGATCTAATACGTCCATCCGTGAGGGCACCTGGCTTTATCAGTGCAGCAGCTGGACACCAGCTTAGAGTTTTGTGCTCTGTTCTCTGGAGTGAAAATTGGACTCACGACCTTCTGACCCTGAGAGGAACGCAATACCCACAAAGCCCACTGGATGCCAGCTCACTGCTTCATTAGGGAAAGGGGCAGATATGAAAAGAAACTTTCCTCACTTTAAAACACCCACGGAAACAATTCAACAGGGGGCAGTATGCCGTCTGGCATCAGCACATCACCCCTGCTTAACACGTTTCCCAACAAACTGTGAACATACTGCGGGTTAGCAGTCAAAGGCAAGGCCATGGATTCAGAGCCATACTCCAATGGTGCAGCACCCGTTTTAGTCATTTCCTCTGTGACTTTGTTGCTTCAGACAACGCTGGGATAACAACATCAACAATCATCTCAGTAACCCTCAGTTGAGGAATGGAATAGCCCAACGCACTAGGATGTCCCAAAATCCCTAAACCTTGCACACTGACCCTTGCCACAGCTCCTGTTACAAATCATGAAGCCACCTAAATTTAGCCGATGATCACCATAGTTTTAAAAAAACTGCATTTGTATAGCACCTTTCACAACTACTAGGCATCCCCAAGTGCTTTACACCCAATAAAATCCTTTCCAGGCGCATAATTATTGTGATGCAAGTTCCTTAGGCAGCACCTTCCAAACCCATAACCATTTCTGTCTAAGAGAAGGATGGCAGATACATGAGAACGCTATCAGCTAGAGGTTACACCCCAGGTCACTCACCATCCTGACTTACATAGAAACTAGAAATAGGAGCAGGCCATTCGGCCCTTCAAACCTGCTCTGCCATTCACTTTAATCATGGCTGATCATCTAATTCAATATCCTGATACCCCCCTTCCACCCATATCCCTTGATCCCTTTAGCACCAAGAGTTTTTCTAATTTCTTCTTGAAATCAGACAACATTTTGACTTCAACTACTTGGAAATTTATTGCCATTGCTTGGTCAATACACCATATGGAATGCAGTGGTTCAAGAAGGCAGCTCACCACCACCTTCTCAAGGGCGATTAGGAATGGGCAATAAATGCTGGCCTAGCCAGCGACGCCCACATCCCAGAAAGGAATTAAAAAAAACAACCACAGCCAATTTGCACACAGCAACTCCGACTAAAGCAATCAGTGAAATAGTCAAATCTCCTCCGATTCATAGAACCACAGAATTTTTACAATGCAGGAGGCGGCCATTTGGCCTATTGAGTCTACACCGACAACAATCCCTCCCAGACCCTTTCCCTATCACTCCACACATTTACCCTGCTAATCCCCTGACACGAAGGGACAATTTAGCATGGCCAATCAATCTAACCCACCCATCTTTGGAGTGTTGGTGGAAATCAGAGCACACAGAGGAAACCCATGCAAACACGGGGTGGACGTGTAAACTCCACACAGACAGTGACCTAAGGTCAGAATCGAACCCGGGACCCTGGCACTGTGGGGTAGCAGTGCTAAATATTGTGCCACTGTATACTTAATCTGCTCAGCCTCAATATTTAGGCTGGGAGGGGTGTGAAGGAAGGTGGGAAACTTTTTTACTTCTCTCTATCTCAGGCAGGAAGGAGGTGCAACTCACTCTGAAAGCCCCCTCTGAGTTGGGATGTCCTCCTCCTTCTCCTCCCCCCCGTCCCCCATGAAGTTGGAGGTCCGGGACCCCCTCCCCTGACTTACCCTGACATCATGATAACTCCCAACTATTCCATCCTGGGAACCCCAGGACCTATCTTTTCAAAGGTCCAGGGAACTTAGTCCCAGGCAGAGCGCTGCAGTACTGCCTCTGGCCACTATAGCGCTGTGCCTGGCCAGGTTAAAGAGCTGTCAGCCAATCTGATTGGCCTATCGCTCTCACTTCCTTCCAAGGACAGATGGCAATCTTGTCCACTACCAATCAACTCTCATTGGATGTGAAATGGAATGGGAGTTCAAGAATCGGTGGCCTCACATTAGGCACCAACTCTCAGGATGGTGAGCACCAAACGCCATCATTAAAAGACTACCCCATGGGGTGGGCCTTGAACCCACTCAGGTAACCGCTGTTGGGGTTGGTGGGATTACCTGATACTGCTCAGCAATTCGTCCTCACTGAGGTGCAGGCTGGCGGACTCTGCATCTGGCAGCCCTTGGCCATCCTTCAGCCAGTGGATAGCAGGCAAACTCGAGAAGCCCTTCAATTGACATCCCATCTGAGTATTCAGACCCAGTGAGACTGTAACATTGGTGGGGTTGACCACAAACTCCAGCCCTGTCAAAAGAAAAGGAAATGAATAAGAAATTGCTGATGGAATACATGCTACTCAGCATGCACACCAATGGATCTAAGCCAACCACAAAGGATTGGCTTTCCCCCCACGCTCCCCCCAGGCTGTCTTTGCTGAGAAGCATTAGATCCCCTCCCCCCGTAAGCAAAGAGACCACTGGCCCAGTGCGAAACACATTGAGCAACTATGACTTGTATTTCTTTCAACAGAGGAGATGAAAGGATGATCTAATTGAAACGGTTAGAGATCACAGGTGATGCTAAGGGAGGTGGAGAGAAACTACTACCTGTTGTGGCAGAGTCTACGGAAAGCAGTCAAAACTTTCAAATTAGAGGGAGCCCATTGGGGAGCAATGACAGGAAGCATTTGCTCATACAATGGCTAGTAGGAATCTACAATTCTCTCCCCACAAAGGGCTGCTGAGGCTGGTTGGATGGCAATGGGGAGGATCAGTTGAAATTTCAGGAAGGGGATTGATATATAGGGTCTGAAGGTTACCGAAACATGTCAAACGTTTGCATGTTTTTCTCATGATCCATACCTTTAAATTTATGCGGGTGACCCTGGTAGGCACAGGATGAGGCCTGCGCTGCATCCTTCGTGATGAAGCCAAGCGTCCACGCGTGGGAATGTTGGTTGAGGCCTCTACTCTTTTTTCAGATATATTAATGACCTGGATTTGGCTACAAACGACCTAATCTCAAAGCTTGCACTGACAGTCAGCAATGTAGGGAACAGTGAGGAGGAATAAAAGACACGAGGAAGACACAGAATTAGTAGACGTGTAGCAGAGAAGTGTGAAATGATTCACGCTGCTAGGAAGGTTGTGGAGAGTGAGTACAAACGAATTGGTGCTATTTTGAAAGGGACACAGCAAAGATAAACCTGGCAGTATCCATGCCACAAGATGGCAGGACCAGTTGGCAAGTCCGTAATAAAGGCTCCATAAAGAGAGCCTTATTGTATTGAATACAAAAACAAATAAATTATGCCAGATCTTTAGAAAATGCCATATAGCTCTTAGCTAGAATTCTTTGGAATCCACTACCTCACACAGCCTTGGAAGCTCAATCATTGAATATGTTTCAGGTAGAGATCGATAGATTTCTGATTTAATGGGATAATGGGGATAGTGGCCAGAATTTTACTGGCCCGTCCGCCACAGGAATCGGAGCGGGCAAGGGGTGAAGCATGGGAAAGTCTGCTGACCTCAGGCGGGATTTTATATTTCGGGACAAGCAAGGCCATAAAATCCCACCCAATGTGTGTAAAATACATTGAAGTGTCTGATCAGTCCACAGAGCAGGCTTGGTGGGCTGAATGGCCTACTCCTGTTCCTAGAACATCGGGATTTTCTAGCCGCACTCACCCCAAAGCCGGAAAATCCCACCCGAGGTCAACATACTTTTGCATGGTCCTGTCCCGCCCACTATGTTTCCAAGCCAGACGGAATTCCGCCCATCATATTCAACTCCGGGTACCACACATTAGGAAGGATGTCTAGGCATTGAAAGGGTGCGGGAGGGATTTATTACAGTAGCACTGGGGATGAAACATTTTCACGTGAAGAGAATCTCTGCTCTCCAGAGAAGGAGAAGGGAGGATTTGAAAGTGCTGCTCAAACTCCTGAGGCATTTTGACAGAGTAAACAAGGAGATATTGCTTCCAATGGCAGAGACCAGAGGATTCCTATACATCCTATCTATAACTGCAACACTTCATTCTGCATTCTCTTTTTCCCTCTCCTGCGTACTCAAAGAATGGTATTCTTTGTATAGCACACAAAAGACAATACTTTTCACTGTGTCCCAATACATGTGACAATAAGAAGTCAAATCAAAAATAGACTTACAATCATTGGTAAAAAGAACCAAAGGGATGGGGGGAAAAAAGCTTTGAAAGCAGCAAGTCATTATGAGCTGGGATGCACTGGCTGGCAGGGTATTGGAATTCACTAATAAGGGAATTGGAGAAATATCAGAAGAGAAAAATCTTGGGAGGCAGTGTGATGAATTGGATGTTCTTTTCATAGAGAGGGGGCTCAGGCACGGTGGGTGGGATTTCCCCAGCCCCCTGGGGAATGTTTTGCAGTAGCGGAGACAGCCTGCTATTGGTTGGTTGGCAGGATCTTCCAGACCCAACTATGTCAATGGGTTTTCCCATTGTTTGCAGCCTGTGTTGCTGGGGGACCCATGGCCAGGTAGGAGTAGTGGGGTGGGAGGAGGAGGGGGGGTGTCAGTCGCTGTCAGTGGGTTAGACCAGAAGATTCCACTGCCAGCCAATTTCGGCCAATGAGCCCATGAGCCCGTTCCGTGTTATATCAATCCATTGTTCAGTGAAAGGTAGAAAGAAAATCGGTATTTGTTTGAAATACAGGAGGGAGGGGGTACCCAGCAGGATGCTCTAGGGCTTGGTGCTGGGTCCAATCCTCTTTCCAATTTACATAAATGACATGGATGCAGGAAGAAAAGGCAAAGTGGTCAGATTTGCAGATGACAGCAAAGCGGGGGTGGAGGGAGAGGAATTAGACATGGAAGCTCAGAAATTACACAAGCAGATGGAAAATTTACACAAGGACAATGGCAGGAGAGATTTAATGAGACAATTACTGTGTGCTAGGAAAACAACTGATGACAGTCACATTCCAAAAATGCTTTGAAATAGCTGAGGATCAGTACGAAAGGATGCTCGAAATCTTGCTAAACTTGCATTTTATAATACACAACTGCCCCAAAGCAAAAGTCGACAAAATCAGTTGGCTCAGTTACTTAGAGTATGTTTCTCTGAAGTTGTGAGTTGGATCCCAGTGCTCGCCATGTGTTTTGCATTGCAAGACAGGGCAAACACCTGTAAGAAAGTGTTTCTTACTCCTAGGAAGGAGGTTTCCTGCTGATAACCACCTGAAGCCTCCCTCAGCTGATGAATGAGTATTCCCTCATGTTGAACACTGCTTGGAGGAAGTAATGAGGGTGGCAAGGTCACAGAATGTACTCTGGGTGGGGGTTTCATTGTCCACCACCAGGAGTGGCTCGGTACCACCATCACTAACCAATGTGGCCAAGTCATAAAGTACATATCTACCGGATGGGGACTGCAGCAGGTGGTGAGGGAGCCAACAAGCAGGAAAAACCTCCTCGACATTGTCCCCAGCCAACTTATCTGTGCAGATGGGGAGACGATGGCCCAGTGATATTGTCGCTAGACTATTAATCTAGAAACTCAGCTAATGTTCTCAGGACCCTGTTCAAATCCCACCACAGCAGATGGTGAAATTTGAATTCAAGAAAAAGCATCTGGAATTAAGAATCTACCATGAAACCATTGTCAATTGTTGGAAAAACACATCTGGTTCACTATGCCCTCTAGGGAAGAAAATCTGTCGTCCTTACCTGGTCTGGCCTACACATGACTCTATAGCCACAGAAATGTGGTTCATTCTCAGCTGCCCAAGAGCACCTAGGGACGGGCAATAAATGCTGGCCAGCCAATGATGCCTATGTCCCTCGAATGAATAAAAAAAAGATATATCAGTCTACAGTAGCATGGATATGAGCGATCACATGCTAACCGGGATAGATTCAGAACAGATTTAACAGCTCAAAACTGGGCACCCCAGAGGTGCTGTGGGCCATCCACAGCGGCAACAGAATTGTATTCAACCCCAATCTACCTCATGGCTGGGCATATCTCTTACAATACCTTCACCACCAAGCCAGGGGATCAATCTTAACTCAATGGAGAATGCAGTAGTTCAATGGAAAGGAATTAGTGGGTAAATATATAGTGCTATGGGGGTAGGGCCTGGGTGGGATCATGGTCAGTGCGGACTCGATGGGCCAAATGGCTTCTTTCTGCACTGTAGGGTTTCTGTGATTTCTATGTAGGAGGGCATGCCAGGAGCAGCACCAGATATACCTAAAGATGAGGTGTCAACCTGGTGAAGCTACAACACAGGACTACTTGCGTGCCAAACAGCATAAGCAGCAATAATAGACAGAGCCAAGCAATCCCACAGCTAACAGATCAGATCTAAGCTCTGCAGTTCTGCTACATCTAGCTGTAAATGATGGTGGACAATTAACAGTTAATAGGCTCAATGATGGGGAGGCCCAGCACATCAGCATCCAGGTTGAAGCAGATACACCCATCTTCAGCTAGAGCTGTGAGTGAATGATGCATCTCTGCATCCTCCAGCGGTTCCAGCATCACATCACCAAATTTTGGTCAATTTGATTTGCCGAAGACTCGTGCTACCCCCAGCCAGGCTGCTCCAGGACAGCGACAGCAGCTACCCAATAATGTGGAAAATTATCCAGACATATCGCGTCCACAAAAAGGACAAGTCCAACCTGGTAGATGAGCTGAACTCCAGAGGTAAGGTGAGAGTGACTGCCCTTGTATTCAAGGCATCAATAATCAAACAGCCCTAGCAAAACTGGAGTCAGTGGGAACCAGGGGCAAATTCTTTGCTGATTGGAATCATACCTGGCACAAAGGAAGATAGTTGTGGTAATCGAAGGTCAATGATCCCAGTCCTGAGACATCACTGCAGGAGTTCCTCAGGTTAGTGTTCTGGGCCCAACCATCTTCAGCTGTTTCATCAATGACCTTCCTCCCTTCATAAGGTAAGGAGTGGGGATATTCACTGATGCTTGCACAATGTTCAGTACCATTTGTGACTCCTCAGACACTGAAGCAGCCTGTGCCAATATACAAGACCTGGACAACACCCGGGTTTGGATTGATAAGTGGCAAGTAATCGCCTCAGCAAAATAATGTCAGGCAAGATTACCTCCAGTGAGAGAGAATTTAACCAACTGCCCTTGACATTCAATGACAAAATCAGCATTGAATTTCCCACTATCGACATCCTGCGAGTTAATATTGACCAGAACCTGAACTTTATCAGGTATGTAAATACCATGGCTAAAATTGCAGGTCAGAGGCATAGAAGTATACTGTGAATAACTGACCCAAAACCTGTCCATCATCTACCAGGCACAAATCAGACGTCTGATGGAATACTCTCCACTTGCCTGGATGAGTGCTGTTCCAAGAACAACATCCACGACAAAGCAGCCCACTTGATCAGCACTCAATCCACCAACTTCAACATCCACACACTCTACTGATGCTCTGTGGTGGCAGTATGCACTATATACAAGATGCAGCAATTCACCAAGGCTCCTTCAATAGCACCTTGCAAACCTGCAAACACTACTGTCTAGAGGAACAAAGGCAGCAAATACGTGGGAATTCCACAATCTCCAACTTCCCCTCCAAGTCATTCACCATCTTGACTTGGAAATATATCACCACTCCTTCACTGTCGCTGGGTCAAAATCCTGGAACTCACTTCTAACAGCACTGTGGGTGTACCTACAGCATGCAGACAGCAGCGATTCAAATAGATATTCAGGATGGGCAACTAATACTGGCCTTGCCAATGCCCATGAAAGAATGAACAAAAAATGTTTTGCCTAAGCTTAAGTCAACTACACAGCCTAAACAGAATACAGGTCAAAGGATGGCATAATCAAATTGTACAGAGTCCTGGTCAGACAGTATCTCGAGACCATGTTGTCTTTCATACTGGGCACTAAGACACAAGGGAGTTGGGTTCACATGTTCCAAGTGGTCAAGTCTTAGAGGCCTGAGTTAAAAGGAAAGAGTTGGAGGGAGACGTTCTCCTTCGTGACTATAGAGATTCTGTTCTATGATTATCTGAACTATGTACAAATTGTAACGAGAGCAAACAGATTAGGAATGTAACTAACATTTGGTTAAAAAGTTGCGTGAGAAACTGTGCTTCCAATTTATGCAACGTTGGTTGTACTGGTACCTGAAGCAAGCTGGGTCCAAAGTCCTATTAAGAAAAGATAACTAAGGCTATAAATAAGACTGTAATCTAGTGACATGGGATGGCAAGGGAATGGCTGAAAATTAGAGAAACCTAACAACAAAAGAATCAGGTAAAGAGGCCAAAGGACAAATTAAAGGGAGGGGGTAAACACAAATGGACAGAGAGCAGAAAAAGTCATACAGCATAAAGATAAAAAAAGACTAAAAACAGTGATAGGTGGGTAATAAATTTAATTAGCAGGGTGAATATGTGGGATTATAGGAATGGGGCCTGGGTGGGATTGTTGTTGGTGCAGGCTCAATGGGCCGAATGTCCTCCTTCTGCACTGCAGGAATTCTATGATTCTATTCTATGATAACCCACCTCGACCCTATTTTCATAACCCCACATATTTACCCCACTAATCCCCCTGACACTAAGGGGCAATTTAGCATGGCCAATCAACTAAATCATGCATCTTCGGGACTGTGGAAGGAAACTGGAGCACCTGGAGGAAACCCACGCAGACAAGGAGAGAACTTGCAAATTCCACACAGACAGCGACCCAAGCCAGGAATCAAACCCGGGACCCTGGCGCTGTGGAGCAGCAGTGCTAACCACTGTGCCACCGTGCCGTCCCACTGATAGTTGCCCTCCCTTTTTTCTGCCTCAGATGAACCAGGAAGTGATTCAGTTGGAGCCGAGTTAGGGTTGGGTTTGAAATTTTGGAAGATTAAACATCACACCCCAGCCTGACCCATCTGGTTCTGAGGGTTAAAATATCACCCATCATCCATAACTAAAAAGGAAAATTGAAGTCGGGATAGAGCCGCTAAAGGATAAACTCATCGGTAGTGGCATCAGCATCGAATAATCACTTCAACACAGCTTTTACTAACAATAATTAGACACTTCACTGGAGGGTGAGCTTACAAATGTTAGCACACTTAGATAAAGGAAATAACTGAACTAGCAAAGCTAAAAGATTAGACCCCCCAGGCCCAGATGTCAAACAATCACATCTACTCATGGAGGCCAGGCAAGAAGTAGCAGGGCTCAGAGTCTTAGTGTTTCACAGCACAGAAAGAGGCCCTTTGGCCCATCGTGTCTGCACTGGCCATCAAACACCTATCTATTCTAATCCCATCTTCCAGCACTTGATCCATAGCTTTGTATGCTCTGGTGTTTCAATTGCTCATTTAAATGTTTCTTCAATGTTGTGAGGGTTCCCACTTTTACGGCAGTTAGTTCCAAATTCCCACCCCCTCTGGGTAAAGATTTTCTTCAAATCCCCTCTAAATCTCCTACCCCTTGCCTTAAATCTATGTTCCCTAGTTATTGACCCCTCTACAAAGGGGAAAGGACTACCCCGTCTATGTCCCTCATAATTCTGCATACCTCAATCAAGCCCCCCTCAGCCTTCTCTGCTCTAAGGAAAACAACCCTAGCCTCTCTTCATAGCTGAAACGCTCCAGTCCAGGTGACGTCCTCTGCACCCTTTCTAGTGAAATCACAAACTTCCTATAGTGTGATCAGAACTGCACACTATACTCTAGCTGCAGTCTACCGAGCAGTTTACAAAACTCCATCATATCCTCCCTACTTTTATATTCTATCCCTCGGCTAGTAAAGGCTAGTAAAGTATCCCATATGCCTCCTTAACCACTTTACCTGTCCTGCTGCCTTCAGGGATATTTGGACATGCATCCCAAGGTCCTCTGTACTTACTAACATCCTACTTGTCATGATGTATTCCCTTGCGTTGTTCGTCCTCCCAAAACACATCAACTCTGACTTCTCAGGGTTAAATTCTATTTGCCACTGTTCTGTTCATCTGACCAGTTTATGTCATCCTGTAATCTAAGGCTCTCCTTCTCGCTACTTATCACACTATGTGTCATTTATGACCTTACTGATCAAGCTCCCCCACATTCACACTCATTTATAAATGTATCAAAGTTGCATTGTTCCAGGGGACTGGTAAACAGCTAACATTGTTCCAATGTACAAAAGGAGATGTAGAAAACCTGGGAACTATACACTGCCAGCGAAACATAAATGGTGATGAAATGCTGGAACTTATACTGAAAGAAACAGTGATAGCAAGGGATCTAGAGATACAAGAATATTATTTAAAAAATAGCCAGCATGGATTGCAAAAGTTGAAGTCATGCTTAATTAACTTGAAATAATTCTTTAAAAAGGAACTGGAAAGAGCAGATGCAGGGAACAGGTAGATGTTTACAGTTTATTAGTGTCACATGTAGGCTTATATTAACACAGCAATGACGTTACTGTGAAACTCCCCTACTTGCCACAGTCCAGCGGCTGTTTGGGTACACCAAGGGAAAATTTAGCATAGCCAGTGTACCTAACCAGCATGTCTTTCAGACTGTGGAAGGAAACCAGAGCACCTGGAGAAAACCCACACAGACGCGGGGAGAACGTGTGCTCTCCGCACAGACAGTTGGGAATCAAACCCAAGCCAGGAATTGAACCCGGATCCCTGGAGCTGTGATACAGCAGTGCTAACCACTGCGCCACCATGCTGCCCCCATATACTTATCAAACACTTCAATTCTCAAAAGGTTTTTGATAGACTGCACAGTCAGCTCAGGACAAAGGCTAGGGCACGTGGACAGTGAATCGGCTAAGCTGAGAGTCGGGGGTAAAGGGTAGTCATTCAAGCTGAAGGATAGTAGAAAGTGGTGTTCCACAAGATTCGGTGCTGGGGTCATTGTTATTCATAACTTATCTTAACCATTTGGACTTTGGAAGAAAAATTAAAATTTGAAGATGGCACCAAATTGAGAGCAACCACTGAGGAATGATGCAACATAAAATGTATGTGAAAACTTGCACACTGGGCTGGTAAATAACAAGTGAACTTTAACATGGATAAATGGGAAGAACAATTAGAAACATCAGCTACGCCTAAAAAAACAAGACAGTGAATGGAGTAGAAAAACAAGGGGATCAAGGGATAGCTATGAATCAATCATTGAAAGCAGCATTGTCGGTTAACAAAGCAATGAAAAAGGTTAACAGAGCAGAGGTTTATTTCTGTGGTATAAAATTTAGAAGTACTGAAGCTATATTACACTTGTAAAAAGGCAAAGTCGTCATACATAGAAATGTACATAGAAACTAGAAGCAGGAGTAGCCCATTTGACCCTTCGAGCCTGCTCTGCCAGTCATTATGATCATGGCTGATCATCAAATTAGATACCCAGATCCTGTCTCACCCACCCCCCTGCCCCCCGCATGTCCCTTGATCCCTTTAGGCCCAAGAGCTCTGTCTAATTTCTTCTTGAAATTACACAACTTTTGGCCTCAACTACTTTCTGTGGTAGTGAATTCCACACATTCACCACCCTCAGGGTGATGACATTTCTCCTCACCTCAGTCTTAAGAGGTTTGCCCCTTATCCTCAAACTATGACCCCTAGTTCTGGACTCCCCACCATCGGGAACAATCTTTCTGAATCTACCCTGCTAGTATATCAATGGTGTCTATGAGATCCCCTCTCACTCTTCCAAACTCCAATGAACATAATCCAAACCAACAATAGTCTCTCCTAATAAGACAGTCCTGTTATCCCTCTATAGCAAGGCATCCTTCCTCAGATAAGGACACCAAAACTGCACACGATACTCCAGGTGTGGCCATACCAATGTTATATACAACTGCAGTACAACACCCTATTCCTGTGCTCAAATCCTCTCACTATGAAGACCAACACATCATTTGTCTTCTTTACTGCCTGCTATACCTGCGCGCTTACTTTCAGTGACTGACAAGGGCACAAAGGTCTGAGTATCCATCTCTCTCAATTTAAACTTATTCAATTAATAATCTGCCTTCCCATTTTTGCTATGAAGTGGATAACCTCACATTTATCCACATTAATCTGCATGCACATGCCCACTCACTCACCTGTCCAAATCACATTGAAGCATCTCTGTATCCTCCTCACAGCTCACCCTCTCACCCAACTTTGTATCACCCGCAAATTTGGAGAAAATACATTTAGCTCCCTCTTCCAAATCATGAATACATAATGTGAACAGTTGGGTCCTAGTGCAGATCCCATGCAGTACCCTACTAATTACCGTTTGTCAGTCGGAAAAAGGCCCATTTATTCCAACTTTTTGCTTCCTATCTGCTAATCTATCCATTTCAAGACACTACCTGTAATCCCATGCATTTTAACTTTACATAGTTATCTGCAACGTGACAGCTTGTCAAAAGCCTTTGGAAAGTCTAAATAAACTACATCCAGCAGTTCTCTGGCCAACTCTACTAGTTACATCCTCCAAAGAATCCCACTAGATTCATCAAGCATGACTTCCCTTTCATAAATCCAAACCACTGCGCCACCATGCTGCCCCCATACACTTATCAAACACTTCGATTCTCAAAAGGTTTTTGATAGACTGCACAGTCAGCTCAGGACAAAGGCTAGGGCACGTGGATAGTGAATCGGCTAAGCTGAGAGTCGGGGGTAAAGGGTAGTCATTCAAGCTGAAGGATAGTAGAAAGTGGTGTTCCACAAGATTCGGTGCTGGGGTCATTGTTATTCATAACTTATCTTAACCATTTGGACTTTGGAAGAAAAATTAAAATTTGAAGATGGCACCAAATTGAGAGCAACCACTGAGGAATGATGCAACATAAAATGTATGTGAAAACTTGCACACTGGGCTGGTAAATAACAAGTGAACTTTAACATGGATAAATGGGAAGAACAATTAGAAACATCAGCTACGCCTAAAAAAACAAGACAGTGAATGGAGTAGAAAAACAAGGGGATCAAGGGATAGCTATGAATCAATCATTGAAAGCAGCATTGTCGGTTAACAAAGCAATGAAAAAGGTTAACAGAGCAGAGGTTTATTTCTGTGGTATAAAATTTAGAAGTACTGAAGCTATATTAAACTTGTAAAAAGGCAAAGTCGTCATACATAGAAATGTACATAGAAACTAGAAGCAGGAGTAGCCCATTTGACCCTTCGAGCCTGCTCTGCCAGTCATTATGATCATGGCTGATCATCAAATTAGATACCCAGATCCTGTCTCCCCCCCACCCCCCGGCCCCCCCATGTCCCTTGATCCCTTTAGGCCCAAGAGCTCTGTCTAATTTCTTCTTGAAATTACACAACTTTTGGCCTCAACTACTTTCTGTGGTAGTGAATTCCACACATTCACCACCCTCAGGGTGATGACATTTCTCCTCACCTCAGTCTTAAGAGGTTTGCCCCTTATCCTCAAACTATGACCCCTAGTTCTGGACTCCCCACCATCGGGAACAATCTTTCTGAATCTACCCTGCTAGTATATCAATGGTGTCTATGAGATCCCCTCTCACTCTTCCAAACTCCAATGAACATAATCCAAACCAACAATAGTCTCTCCTAATAAGACAGTCCTGTTATCCCTCTATAGCAAGGCATCCTTCCTCAGATAAGGACACCAAAACTGCACACGATACTCCAGGTGTGGCCATACCAATGTTATATACAACTGCAGTACAACACCCTATTCCTGTGCTCAAATCCTCTCACTATGAAGACCAACACATCATTTGTCTTCTTTACTGCCTGCTGTACCTGCGCGCTTACTTTCAGTGACTGACAAGGGCACAAAGGTCTGAGTATCCATCTCTCTCAATTTAAACTTATTCAATTAATAATCTGCCTTCCCATTTTTGTTATGAAGTGGATAACCTCACATTTATCCACATTAATCTGCATGCACATGCCCACTCACTCACCTGTCCAAATCACATTGAAGCATCTCTGTATCCTCCTCACAGCTCACCCTCTCACCCAACTTTGTATCACCCGCAAATTTGGAGAAAATACATTTAGCTCCCTCTTCCAAATCATGAATACATAATGTGAACAGTTGGGTCCTAGCGCAGATCCCATGCAGTACCCTACTAATTACCGTTTGTCAGTCGGAAAAAGGCCCATTTATTCCAACTTTTTGCTTCCTATCTGCCAATCTATCCATTTCAAGACACTACCTGTAATCCCATGCATTTTAACTTTACATAGTTATCTGCAACGTGACAGCTTGTCAAAAGCCTTTGGAAAGCCTAAATAAACCACATCCAGCAGTTCTCTGGTCAACTCTACTAGTCACATCCTCCAAAGAATCCCACTAGATTCATCAAGCATGACTTCCCTTTCATAAATCCAAACTGACTTTGTTTGATTGTACCACTGCTTTCCAAATGCTGTGCTATGAAATCCTTGATAATGGACTCTAGCAACTTCCCCAGTACCAGAGTTAGGCTCACTGGACTATAGATAGATTCCTGTTTTCTCTACCTCCCTTTTTGAATAGTGGGCTTACATTAGGTACCCTCTAATCTGTGGGAACCGTTCCAGAATCCAAAGAATTTTGGAAAATCTACTATTTCCAGGGCCACTTGCTTAAGTACTCTGGGATGAAGATTATCAGGCCCTGGAGATTTATCCACCTTCAACCCCATTTACTTCACCAAAACCATTTATCTGCTCATACCGATTTCTTTCAGTTCCTCACCAAAACTTGTTTCTTTCCGAATTTCCGGAACATCTTCCTTTGTGAAGGCAGAAGCAAAGCACAAATTTAGTTCTTCTGCAATTTCTTTGTTCCCTGTTTCTGACTGCAAGCAGCCACAGTCCCAGGTGACCATAGGCTGCTCTCCCCTTTGAGGGGGAGGTCTAACTGGTGGTGATTTAACCTGATGATCACCACATCTCAGGCAAGTGGCAAAGTTACGATGGCAGGGCCTTTTTGAATAGCCTCAGCCGGTACGGGAATTGAACCACTGCTGTTTTGTAACACAAACCAGCTGTTCAGCCAACTGAGTTAACTGAATCCCTTGTATAGGACTCTGGTCAGACTGTACCCAGAGTAGCATGCACAGTTCTGGTCTCCACATTATGAAAAGGACGTAGAAGCGTTGGAGAAAGTTTTTAAAAGAGTTATAAGGATGGTAACAGAACTGAAGGATTACCACTATCAAGAAAGATTAAATAATTGTACCTTCTTGCTATTGAAAAGAGAAGAATTAGAGTTCCTTAAAAATTGAGGTCCTTGAAATTATCAATGGACTGGGACAGGATAGATGTGGAGAAAACTTTTCCACTTTGGGAGAAACTGGGAGGCAAAGATACAAGATTGTTACTAGTAAATTCAGTTGGGAAATTAGGAGATATCTCGCTATTCATTGTGGCTAGAATGTAGAACTCTCTACCACAGGAAATAGTTGAGGCAGACAGCTTTGATGCTTCCAGTAAAATGAGTATGTGAGAGAAAGGGAACAGAAAGGTGTTCAGAAGGGCTGAGATAGGCAGATGAAATAGGAAGAGGTTGACCTTGAGTGTAAACCCCAGCACAGACCAGTTGTTAAGGATATGTAAATCCGGAAAATCATTTCAAGTGGATTTGCTGAAGAAGGACAAACCATGGCGTGGACCCTCAGTGGCACAGTGGTTAGCACTGCTGCCTCACAGCACCAGGGGTTCAGGGTTTCCTCCAGGTGCTCCAGTTTCCTCTCACAGTTTAAGAGATGTGCTGGTTAGGTGCATTGGCCATGCTAAATTCGCCCTCAGTGTACCCGAACAGGCAACTAGGGGATTTTTACAGTAACTTCATTGCAGTGTTAATGTAAGCCTACTTGTGACAGTAATAAAGAAACTTTAAACACATAATAAAGAAGTGGAGATAAAATTCAGGTATGATTGAATTAATTAGATGTTGCGATGGTAGGGGAAGAGTTTGACAGCAATTCTGGTTGGATATGCTCAGATGGGCCAAATGGACTTCCACATCCATATGTATAATAGAACAAGTAGAGGAGGCCATTTGGCCCATCGCAGCTTGAGGAAAAACACACACAAAGCTAAAAACTCCTCTCATTTACAAGACCTAAAAAGTGAAGGTATAAAATGCTTTTATTCCACCTCTGATTATACTCCCCCACTACCCCTTCCTAGAATCATAGAATCTTTACAGTGCAGAAGGTGGCCATCTGGTCCATCGAGTTTGTACTGACTCTCTGACAAGCATCTTACCAGGCCCTGTAACCCCAGATATTTACTCTAATTCCCCTAACCTACACTTCTTGGGACATTGAGGGGCAATTTAGCATGGCCAATCAACCTAATAAGCACATCCTTGGACTGTGGGAAGAAACTAGAGAACACGGAGAAGTCCCACGCAGACACGGGGAGAACGTGCACACTTCACACAGACAGTCACCCAAGACTGGAATCAAACTCAGGTTGCTGGCACAATGAGGCAGCAGTGCTAACCACTATGCCACCATCCTGTTCCCCCTGTTCCACACACTAATCATAGCTAGGGATTTGTATCTTAAGTACAGCTATTGGTCCATTATACGAATGTCCATTCTTCCTGACATCCTTCCCAAGCCGACCACCACCCCACCTTTATCCCCCATCCTACCTCATTAGACTTTTGAATGGACCTACCTAGCATTAAGTTGATCTTTCTCTACACCCTAGCTATGACTGTAACAATACATTCTGCACTCTCTCATTTCCTTCTCTATGAGCGATATGCTTTGACTGTATAAGGCGCAAGAAACAATACTTTTCACTGTATACTAATACATGTGACAATAATAAATCAGATCAGACAGAGTATTTCTCCCAGCTTTTGGCTATGGCATGAGGGTCTCAGTGGAGTGAGGGATGAGACCCTGACCTCCCCATCTGTACCGCTAGGAACTCCTGAAGAATTAGCTCTGCCAGATGCAGGGAAATCAAAGTCATTTTGTTGAACAAGGAATGTTGACACGAACACGAAGTGGCCCTGGTTGAACTGAATGCTCTAAATCTGACGAATTCCCTCCTCCAATCCCTGACTAAGTTGCTAAAACAGTTTGTTTACCCAATATCCTTACAAATCTATGCTTGAGCTATATAAGGCAAGTGCCCAGATGAGTCACCAGCGCTGCACCCCTCTCCATGCCTCTTATCTACTACAAGGAAGATAAGGAAGTAGGGAATAAGTCAAATCTTGAGGTCATCAAACTTGTTCCTTTGTCAAGCCTTCGGCCCTCTGTTTTCCTCAACAATTTTGCATCCTCCTGTCCAATTGATGTGGCACAAAGCTGGGGGGAGTCTTGCAGTGTCAGAGGTGCCGTCTTTTGGATGACTTGTCTCCTCAGGCGGACTTAAAGAGTCCCTTTGGCGCTATTCCCAAGGTGAACCAGGAATCCTTCCCTCCCCTCTCCTATTGAATCATCAAGCGAAGAATCCTCCAATTGGGATGTGGGTTATTTAGGGCAGGGTCTGCTGGCTTTCTGATTGGTGGGTTCACCATGGGGCTGGTTGACCAATAGCTAATCAGTGCGGGAGAATGTGGGCGTGAGGTCATGTGACAAAACCCTTGGCTGACAGTGGCGAGGCTGACTGGTGCCACACAGTTGGCACGAGGCAGGTTTAGTCTGCATCTTAGCCTCCTTCTACAGCGCACCGTGGCCTGGGTTGGTGTGCCCTATATTTATTCAATTCCAAAAATGAGCCACAGAGCCATGTGGTGACTGTTGGCACCCTGCCCGGGGAGAAGTGACACTGTCAGTGAGTGGAACTTGTCCATCCTGTCCCTCCTGTTTGGGTGGAAGGATAAACTGAAAGCAGGAGGCGCGCTTTGAGGAATGTTCATTGTACAAGATAGACGCTGAGCTCCTAAATACCATTCTAACACAGAAATACATGAGGAGATGTTTAACATTCTGGAACTCATAAATAGAATCAGGTTTCACGAACATTAATTAAAGGTGAAAGTGATCTCACAGTGATTACAACACCACTGCCCCCAATAAACCTCGACATTTCTGTTCCTTTACATCCCAGTGGGGACTGTCCTGTTTTTCACAAAGCAGTGCATGTTTCTAAGTCATTAAACAACTCATTCTTTCTCCTCCTCCTTTCTTTCTTCAGAGTGCAGACACCTCCTACACTCCATAGCCATCCCTGCTCTGCGCACTGTCAGGTTATTCCACTGCAAGTGGCATCACCGTCTACCCTGACTCCCAACACACACCCACCTCTACAGGTGGAGACTGCTACCCTCTCCTCCCAGACCTGGGGTTGCCCGACCAAGGAACAAAGTAGCAACCTTCCAATCTGAATGACTCACTGCCACTTCATTGCAGCAGGGCAGGAGGAAGTAGAGCTGCATTGGAAAACATTCCTCTGCACTTTCCACTTAAAGGGACAGTTCAGCTACCTTGAAAACTGAGTCACTGAGTGAACAGACACTGACAGGGAACTGCCCTGCTCCAAAGGCACAGCTACTGAGCAGGGTTCAATCTACCAGCAGTGTCAGAATGAACAGAGAGCCACATTAACACTACATTGGCAATCAGCTCCTAGACACTGCTGCTCCGAGAGGGGCACTGGGGAACTGAGAGGCAGTTGATTCGGAGCAACGAGATGGGGGGAGGGGGGTTGCAGGGGCAGTGGGGGTGTTGGGACAGAGGGAGGGGTGGGGTCGGGTCAAAGGGAGGGAGGGGCCAGGGCAGAGGGAGACGGGGGCCGTGAGGGGGGTGAACAGAGGGAGGGGGAGCCAGGGCAGAGGGAGGGCAGTAGCCGGGGCGGGGGGATGCTGGGGGAGGGGGCAGGGCGGGGGTGGGGGGGCGGTGGCGGGGAGCGTGGTGGCAGGGGCCAGAAGCAAATTCCTAGAATCACAGAATGATTATAGCAAAAAAGGAGGCCATTCAACCCTTCATGTCTATGTGCTGGCTCTCTGCCAGAACAACTCAGCTGATTCCCGTAACTCTGTCAATCTCAGTTAAGCCTCTGACTCTCTTATAAAAGCCATGACTGAGTCAGGCTCCACCACACTCTCGGGTAGTGCATTCCAGATCCTAACCACATACTGCATTAAAAACACTTGTCCTCACTTCCCTGTTCCTCCTTTTGCCAATTCCCTACAATAGTTCTCCTCTGGTTTCGAAGACTTCCATCAATTGGGACAGTTCGTCTCTATCTGTCCTATCTGGACACCATCATTTTGAACACCTCCATCAAATCTCGTATCAAACATCAGTCTTACAGGGGAATAACTCCAACGAGTTAGTTATGTCCCTCATCTGGACAAGAGTTCTGATAAAGTTTTTCTGCACCCTTTCTAAACCCTTCATAAAAGAACTGAACACAATACGCCAGTGAAAGCTGAACCCATGCTGTAAGAAAGGTTCATCATAACGTCTTTGCTATTCTCCTCAATGCCTCTATTTCTAAAGCCCTGCATCTCATGTCTTCTTAACCACATTCTCCATGCGTTCCAGCACCTTCAGCAATTGCCCTCAGTGCTCAGTGACTATCACTGTTTGCTGTGCAGACACATGGATTTGGGCCAGTGTCTGTGGGAGTTTGCGCATTCTCCCCGTGCTTGCGTGGGTTTTCTCCGGGTGCTCCGGTTTCCTCCCACACCCCAAAGATGTGCTATTAGGCTGATTGAAGGTAATAAATTGTCCCTAAATTAGTTTCCCTCAGTGTGGAATGCCATGAACAATAGATAAGGGTCATGGGTGGAGGGGGGTACTGTAATGTTAAAATGGCGGCGTGGGCTCGTTGGGCTGAAGGGCCTGTTTCCTGGGCTGTTTTTGTTCTTTGTTCTCCTCTGCTTCCTCTAGCCCAGTGGCTCCCAATCTTTTCCCTGTCACGACACACCTCGACACTATTGAAACGATGCAGACAAACTTCCTATTTTCTCTGTCCTCTCCCCTTACTGGGAACTTTATTCTCTCTGTCCTCTCTATTTTTGTCACCTCTCCCTGTCTCACTTTTCCCAGAGTTTTCTGCGTCCTTCCTGCGTTTCCCTTCTTGTTAATAAATTGATCTATTATTCTCACATGTATGGGGGTAGAGTGAAAACTACTAGGGGCAATTCTCCCATCCTGCTGCTCTAATTTATCATAATAATTTAATTTATTTATTTATTAATAATAAATAATCATTTATTATTTCCACACTGGAATTAGACGTGGAACTGCACTGGTACACAGGGGAGATTTTAATATAATTTATATACAATTAACGGGCCCAGGACAGAATTCTCCGAACCCGCTAATCTCTCCCCCACTTTGAGGAGTGGTTCACTCCAGTGGGGATTACAGTAGCTCCCCACTTTTGGGAAGCTAGCGGCCTGACTCAGCTGGAGTGAAGGAGAAGGGGCAATCAGCACCCCCCCCCCACCCCCCGCTTGCAGGGAGTCGAGTGGTGGGGAGGTGGCCCCTGGGCATGCGCACTCTGGCAGTGCACAGGGGGCACCTTGGCATTGCCCACCAGGCATGGGTCAGTGCCAAGAGGTGGAGCATATGGGGGCGGGGTCTGGGGGGTAGGGTCAGGTGGGATGATCGGGGAGGCCGGCAGCGCGGGGTCACTGTGTGCGCTCCAGTCTCAGTGCTAACCGAACGGTACACGCGCAGTGGCCTGCTCAGCGCTATGCTGCTGGCCTCCCCAGCGGGAATAGACCACCCTCGATTTTCAACAGGATTCATGCTAGTGCATTCAGCAGTGCACAGAGTGTGGAAGATTCATTTTTAAACTCCCACTGAAAAAAAGCAGCGTGATTTACTCCAGTTTTTACACAAATTCGGCAACTTAGAATTTTTTGAGAGAATTGGCACTATTGTTTCTTGCACACGGCACAGACAAAGCATACCGTTCATAGAGTACGCAGGGGAGAAGGAAAGGAGAGGGTGCAGAATATGTAGTGCAATTTTCCCAGTCCGCTGGGCTGTTTGATTACAGCAGTGAGGCAGTAATGTTGGCAGGTAGTGAGAGTTGGGGCCAGCGCCCAGCCAATCCTGATTTTCACAGACTGTTCTTTTTTAACATACTCATCCTCACTGCAGAAATCCGTGCAAGGCTGATTACCATATGCAAATCAGAATTTCCATATCATTAGCGAGCCCTGGACAGTTTCCCCGTCCCAGCTGGGAGAGGTTCCCAGTTGAGATTAAAGCTGATCCCCATCAACGGGGACCAGGCGCGATGGCCTCGCTGGTGGGGATAGAGGCCACTGACACTTCCCGAGAAGTGGGAGGAGGACGGGGTGCCTCTTGGGCAGTGCCAGCCAGGCACTCCGGCACCACCAACCAGACACTGAGCAGTGCCAAGGGGGCAAGGTACGAGAGGGTGGGCAGGCAGGATTGATGGGTAGTTGTGGGGAGGAGGGAGGGAAATGAGCTGTGCAATCTGCATTAGGGATCAGTAAGAGAGGGAGCAGGTAATCGGGGGTTGTCATAGGGTTGGCCCCATGGGGGAAGAGTCAGCTTCATCACTGCAGCGTAGCGCCACTGCACTGTGATGGCATTGCGGTGAGCAGTTATTCTGTGTTCTTTGCAACAAGATCAGAAACAGATTAGACCTAAAGCAGGTTACGGATTCTTCATGGCAGCTCCTCTGTACAAATCCTGTTCCTCTCTCCCAGGAAGAGTTTTGATTTAAGATGTGCAGGAGATGGCCCAGGTCACCCCCATTGCCCTGTGTACCCTGCCAACTTACTGACTACTGCATAGCCACTGCTTCAGGGCACCTTCACCCACACACAACGAACAATACCAGCTACATACAGCCCAGCAATGTCCACTGACACACACCGACAGAGACACACTGAAAGACAGATACACACCGACAGATAGACACATACTCACACACTCCAGTTAACCCAGAGACACACACACACAAACATACATACACACACACACACACACACACACACACAGCCCGGCTAACCAGAGACACACATGCACACAGCCAGCTAACCCAGAGACACACACACACACACACACAAACACACACACACACACACAAGCTAACCCAAACACACACACACACACACACACACGTAGCCCAGCTAACCCAGACACACACACACAGCTCAGTTAACCCAGCGACATACACACACGCACACATACACACATATGCACACAGCTCAGCTAACTCAGAGACACACATCGACACAACTCAGCTAAGCCAGAGACATACGCACATACACATACACACACACATAGCTCAGCTAACTCAGAGATATACACACACACACACACACATACACACACACACCTCAGTTAACCCAGCGACACACTGACACACAACTCAGCTAACCTAGAGACACACACACACACACACACACACACAGCCCAGCTAACCCAGAGGCACACACACACACAGCCCAGCTACGCAGAGGCACACATAGACACAACTCAGCTAACCCAAAGACACACATACACACACACACATAGCTCAGCTAACCCAGAGACACAGAAACACACACACACACACACACACACACACACACCCCAGCTAACCCAGACACACACAGACGCAGCTCAGCTGACCCAGAGAGAGACACCCACACATCCCAGCTAACCCAGAGACACAAACACATACATACAGCCCAGCAAATCCAGAGACACACACACACAGCCCAGCAAATCCAGAGACACACACACACAGCCCAGCTACCCCAGAGACACACTCAACACCCAGGTAACCCAGAGACACACACACACACACGCACACACACCCACACATCCCAGCTAACCCAGAGACACAAACACATACATACAGCCCAGCTAACCCAGAGACACACACACACGCACACACACACACACACCCCAGCTAACCCAGAGCGAAACATACACATAACCCAGCTAACTCAGCGACGCACACACAGCCCACCTAACCCAGCCACACACACACACAAACACAGCCCAGCCAACTCAGAGACTTACACATAGCCCAGCTAACCCAGAGAGAGAGAGAGAGACACACACACAGCCCAGCTAACCCAGAGACACACACACACAGCCCAGCTAACCCAGAGACACACACACACAGCCCAGCTAACCCAGAGACACACACACACACACACACACAAACACAGCCCAGCCAACTCAGAGACTTACACATAGCCCAGCTAACCCAGAGAGAGAGAGAGAGACACACACACAGCCCAGCTAACCCAGAGAGACACACACACAGCCCAGCTAACCCAGAGACACACACACACACACACACACACACACACACAGCCTAGCTAACCCAGCGACACACACACAGCCCAGCTAACTCAAAGACACACATAGCACAAATAACCCAGATACACACACACAGCTTGGCTAACCCAGAGACACATAGGTACACAGCTCAGCTCACCCAGAGACACACACACACACACACACACACACAGCCAGCTAACCCAGAGACACACATAGCACAAATAACCCAGACACATGCACACACACACAGCTCGTCTAATCCAGAGACACATAGGTACACAGTTCAGGTAACCCAGAGGCACGCACACACAAACACAACTCAGCTAACCCAAAGGCACACATACACACACGCACACACACATACACACACACTCACACAGGCCAGCTAACCCAGCAACACACACACAGCCCAGCTAACTCAAAGACACACACATACACACACACTCACACAGGCCAGCTAACCCAGCAACACACACACAGCCCAGCTAACCCAGAGACACACACACACACAGCCTAGCTAACCCAGCAACACACACACAGCCCAGCTAACTCAAAGACACACACACACACACACACACACAGCCAGCTAACCCAGAGACACACATAGCACAAATAACCCAGAGACACACACACACACACACGCACACAACCTAGCTAACCCAGCGTCACAACACTGCCCAGCTAATCCAGAGACACAAACACACACACACACAACTCAGCTAACCCACAGACACAAACACACACACACACAAACACACACACACATAACTCAGCTAACCCAGAGACACAAACACACACACAGCTCAGCTAACCCAGACACACACACACAAACACACAAGCAGCTCAGCTAACCCAGACACACACACACAAACACACAAGCAGCTCAGCTAACCCAGACACACACACACAAACACACACACAGCTCAGCTAACCCAGACACACACACAAACACGCACACAGCTCAGCTAACCCAGACACACACACACAAACACGCACACAGCTCAGCTAACGCAGAGACACACACAAACACAAACACAACTCAGCTAACCCAGACACACACACACACAAACACAACTCAGCTAACCCAGACACACACACACACAAACACAACTCAGCTAACCCAGACACACACACACACACACACACACACACACACAGCTCAGCTTACCCATAGACACAAGCACACAACCCAGCTAACCCAGATAACCCACTGACACAGACATACAAGCACACACACACAGCCCAGCTAACCCAGAGACACACATATACACATCCCAACTAATGCAGAGACACACACACACATACGCACACGCACAGCCCAGCTAACCCAGAGACACACACACCGTCCAGCTAACCCAGAGACACACACACACATACACACAGAGCCTAGCTAACCTAGAGACACACACTCACACACACACAGCCTGGCTAACCCAGACACACACACACACACACAGAGCCTAGCTAACCCAGAGACACACACACAGTCTGTTAACCCAGACACACACACACATACATACACACACACAGCCCAGCTAACCCAGAGACACACACACAGACCAGCTAACCCAGAGACACACACACACACACACACACACACAGCCCAGCTAACCCAGAGACACACACACACACACCCCAGCTAACCCAGAGACACACACACACACACCCCAGCTAACCCAGAGACACACACACACACACACACACATACACACAGACACAGCCCAGCTAACCCAGAGACACACACACACACACACACACACATACACACAGACACAGCCCAGCTAACCCAGAGACACACACACACACACACACACACACACACACAAAGACAGTCCAGCTAACCCGGAGACACACACTCACATAGTCCATCTAACCCAGAGACACACACACACACACACCCCAGCTAACCCAGACACACACACACAAATTGCCCAGCAAACCCAGACACACACACACAAACTGCCCAGCAAACCCAGAGACACACACACTGCCCATCTAACCCAGAGACACACACACACACACACACACATACACACAGACACAGCCCAGCTAACCCAGAGACACACACACACACACACACACACACACACACACACAAAGACAGTCCAGCTAACCCGGAGACACACACTCACATAGTCCATCTAACCCAGAGACACACACACACACACACCCCAGCTAACCCAGACACACACACACAAATTGCCCAGCAAACCCAGAGACACACACACACACTGCCCATCTAACCCAGAGACACGCACACTGCCCATCTAACCCAGAGACACACACACACACACTGCCCAGCTAATGCAGACACACACACACACAAACTGCCCAGCAAACCCAGAGACACACACACACACTGCCCATCTAACCCAGAGACACACACACTGCCCATCTAACCCAGAGACACACACACACACACTGCCCAGCTAATGCAGACACACACACACACAAACTGCCCAGCAAACCCAGAGACACACACACACACTGCCCATCTAACCCAGAGACACACACACTGCCCATCTAACCCAGAGACACACACACTGCCCATCTAACCCAGAGACACACACGCACACACACACACACACACTGCCCAGCTAATGCAGACACACACACACACACACACACACAGCCCAGCTAACCCAGAGAAACACACACTTACACAGGCAGAACCCCATTAAAGTTTCCCAAACTTTGCTCATCCTCTCTGCTAACTTTGATTTACTCCCCTTCCCTTCCCTCCAGTGCAACTTACCCCAGGTGAGCCGGAGCAGGAGGGCAATGGTCAGACACGATCCCGGAATCATCCAGATGAAGGGAGGCAGCTGCAGGAAGGAGCCGGAATGCAGTGAATGCTGCCAGTCGCTGTCTCAATTCTCCCTCCGGCTCCAGCACTGCAGCCACAGTGCAGAGTGAGCCCTCTCCCAGCACACACAGCTCTGCATGGCAGCCCCGGCTCCCAGCAACTAGCCTGCTCCTCCACACTGCCAGCCAGCTAGCACTGAGCAGCAGGAGGAGGGACCTCCCATCTTGCTGGCAATCTGAAGGCAGGAAACAAGGAGGAGTCTAAGGCTTTGGCTGGAAGCGGTGCTGTGTTCCTGCAACGAGGCAAGGTGTAGCCTGCACAGCGGAGCCTCCAGCTCCTGCCCTCGCATTCACATCAATCCATCTCCCAACCCAACCCAGCTCCAGCATCATACAAACCGCAACCCAGCATTGGCTTATCCAGCAGGTGAAATCATTCTCAACCCCCACAGCTTTCAAACAACACCAATCAGAGGCTGAGAGAGACTTCAAACTGAGAGGCAGCCAGTAACCAGAGCCTAAATCAGTGTATAGAGAATCATCTATATCCCAGAGACAGTTACACACTGCAATCTAATCCAGGGTTCAGATGTTTACGTGCAGAAAAATGGATACATGAGGGAGTTACTCACTGAAATCTAATCAAGGTGTTCAGATGGTTTATATATAGAATAATGGATACCCGGGAGTGAGTTACAGACTGGAATCTAATCGAGGGGTTCAGATGGTTTATATATAGAATAATGGATACCCGGGAGTGAGTTACAGACTGGAATGTAATCGAGAGGTTCTGATGGTTTATATATAGAATAATGGATACCCGGGAGTGAGTTACAGACTGGAATCTAATCGAGGGGTTCAGATGGTTTATATATAGAATAATGGATACCCGGGAGTGAGTTACAGACTGGAATCTAATCGAGGGGTTCAGATGGTTTATATATAGAATAATGGATACCCGGGAGTGAGTTACAGACTGGAATCTAATCGAGAGGTTCTGATGGTTTATATATAGAATAATGGATACCCGGGAGTGAGTTACAGACTGGAATCTAATCGAGGGGTTCAGATGGTTTATATAGAGAATACTGGATACCCAGGAGTGAGTTACAGACTGGAATCTAATCGAGAGGTTCAGATGGTTTACATATAGAATAGTGAATACCCGGGAGTGAGTTACAGACTGGAATCTAAGCGAGGGGTTCAGATGGTTTATCTATAGAATAAAAGATACCTGGGAGTGAGTTACAGACTGGAATGTAATCGAGAGGTTCTGATGGTTTATATATAGAATAATGGATACCCGGGAGTGAGTTACAGACTGGAATCTAATCGAGGGGTTCAGATGGTTTATATATAGAATAATGGATACCCGGGAGTGAGTTACAGACAGGAATCTAATCGAGAGGTTCTGATGGTTTATATATAGAATAATGGATACCCGGGAATGAGTTACAGACTGGAATCTAATCGAGGGGTTCAGATGGTTTATATATAGAATAATGGATACCCAGGAGTGAGTTACAGACTGGAATCTAATCGAGGGGTTCAGATGGTTTATATATAGAATAATCAAAATCCGGGAGTGAGTTACAGACTGGAATCTAATCGAGGGGTTCAGATGGTTAAACACAGAATACTGAGTACCCGGGAGTGAGTTACAGACTGGAATCTAATTGAGGGATTCAGATGGTTTATATGTAGAATAATGGATACCCGGGAGTGAGTTACAGACTGGAATCTAATCGAGGGATTCAGATGGTTTATATGTAGAATAATGGATACCCGGGAGTGAGTTACAGACTGGAATCTAATCGAGGGATTCAGATGGTTTATATGTAGAATAATGGATACCCGGGAGTGAGTTACAGACTGGAATCTAATCGAGGGGTTCAGATGGTTTATATGTAGAATAATGGATACCCGGGAGTGAGTTACAGACTGGAATCTAATCGAGGGGTTCAGATGGTTTATATATAGAATAACGGATACCCGGGAGTGAGTTACAGACTGGAATCTAATCGAGGGGTTCAGATGGTTTATATATAGAATAACGGATACCCGGGAGTGAGTTACAGACTGGAATCTAATCGAGGGGTTCAGATGGTTTATATATAGAATAATGGATACCCGGGAGTGAGTTACAGACTGGAATCTAATCGAGGGGTTCAGATGGTTTATATATAGAATAATGGATACCCGGGAGTGAGTTACAGACTGGAATGTAATCAAGGGGTTCAGATGGTTAAACACAGAATAATGGATACCCGGGAGTGAGTTACAGACTGGAATGTAATCGAGGGGTTCAGATGGTTTATATATAGAATAATGGATACCCGGGAATGAGTTACAGACTGGAATCTAATCGAGAGGTTCAGATGGTTTATATATAGAATAATGGATACCCGGGAGTGAGTTACAGACTGGAATCTAATCGAGGGGTTCAGATGGTTTATATATAGAATAATGGATACCCGGGAGTGAGTTACAGACTGGAATCTAATCGAGGGGTTCAGATGGTTTATATATAAAATAATGGATGCCCGGGAGTGAGTTACAGACTGGAATCTAATCGAGGGGTTCAGATGGTTTATATATAGAATAATGGATACCCGGGAGTGAGTTACAGACTGGAATCTAATCGAGGGGTTCAGATGGTTTATATATAGAATAATGGATACCTGGGAGTGAGTTACAGACTGGAATCTAATCGAGGGGTTCAGATGGTTTATATATAGAATAATGGATACCCGGGAGTGAGTTACAGACTGGAATCTAATCGAGGGGTTCAGATGGTTTATATATAGAATAATGGATACCCGGGAGTGAGTTACAGACTGGTATGTAATCAAGGGGTTCAGATGGTTAAACACAGAATAATGGATACCCGGGAGTGAGTTACAGACTGGAATGTAATCGAGGGGTTCAGATGGTTTATATATAGAATAATGGATACCCGGGAGTGAGTTACAGACTGGAATCTAATCGAGAGGTTCAGATGGTTTATATATAGAATAATGGATACCCGGGAGTGAGTTACAGACTGGAATCTAATCGAGGGGTTCAGATGGTTTATATATAGAATAATGGATACCCGGGAGTGAGTTACAGACTGGAATCTAATCGAGAGGTTCAGATGGTTTATATATAGAATAATGGATATCCAGGAATGAGCTACAGACTGGAATCTAATCGAGGGGTTCAGATGGTTTACATATAGAATAATGGATACCCGGGAGTGAGTTACAGACTGGAATCTAATCGAGGGGTTCAGATGGTTTGTATATAGAATAATGGGTATCCAGGAATGAGCTACAGACTGGAATCTAATCGAGGGGTTCAGATGGTTTATATATAGAATAATGGATATCCAGGAATGAGCTACAGACTGGAATCTAATCGAGGGGTTCAGATGGTTTATATATAGAATAATGGATACCCGGGAGTGAGTTACACACTGGAATCTAATCGAGGGGTTCAGATGGTTTATATATAGAATAATGGATACCCGGGAGTGAGTTACAGACTGGAATTGAATTGAGGAGTTCAGATGGTTTGTATATAGAATAATGGATACCCGGGACTGAGTTACAGACTGGAATCTAATCGAGGGGTTCAGATGGTTTATATATAGAATAATGGATACCCGGGAGTGAGTTACAGACTGGGATCTAATCGAGGGATTCAGATGGTTTATATATAGAATAATGGATACCCGGGAGTGAGTTACAGACTGGAATCTAATCGAGGGGTTCAGATGATTTATCTATAGAATGATGGATACCTGAGAGTGGGTTACAGAGTGGACTCTAATCGAAGGGTTCAAGTTGTTTATATATAGAATAATGGTACCCGGTGTAAAGTTCGTTTTCGCAAGACTCTTCCATCCTTGATACAAAGGCAAACACCAACCACTGTCTGATTCAAAAGTTCTTTATTCTTCTTACATATGCAACCTGGCAAACCTTTGCTATGTAACTTCCACTCGGTGCTGGGAGTCAGGGTAGCAAAGATGCACCAAACAATGGGACAGTCCTCCTTTATGTAGCTTGTATAATCCTTCAGATCACATGTGATCTGATACAATATAACTAATCACAAGACACCCTTTGTTCTCATCAGGTTAACCATATCTTGGCCTTTTGGCTAAGATCAAGTGTCGTATCAACATGCTGTGCTTGGTTGAAATCATTAGGTTACATTTCAGCTTCATTTGAATAAATTTTTTTAAACGGTATCACAGCACGGCCTTTTGGCTAAGATGCAGATTAGATGAAGCCTTGGAGGAGGAGCTATGCCTACTCCAACCAGCTTGGATCATGTAGATCAAGCCCAAGACAGGAGGTGTGAGCCCTGTCTTGTCAGCTTGGATCGGGAATGTCCCAACTTGATGAAACTCTGAATTGGACTTGATTGAATTGAATTGGAATAAAAACAAAAGGTCATAATATCGTTACGTTGAAAGAAAGAGAACTGTTAAAGGGTAAATCCATTAATCAGAGTTGTCTTAAGCTTGTCATTTTGAAATCAACTCTAAAGTTCTTAGTTGCATGTGATGTTAACCCCTTAATATTTCATTCCCTCCTTTTATTATTTCATGTTAACTTTAACCTTTAGAGAGGAGTTTGGGGTCTGTTATAGGCCAGGCATCAACAAACACATTATAACAAGAACAGTAATAAGCAAACCACCAGAATAATGAGTCCCAAATGCATTATCATTCCTCCCCAATCCTCAAAGAGGTTACCAAAAGGCCACCAGCCAGGGGGATTGTAATCCTTAAAGTTCTGCCCCTCAGTTCTAACTTTGTCAGCCGACTTTTTAATATGCTCAGCTAAATCAGTGGTGTTGTGGAGGCGTTTGGAATGTATGTACAGCACTCAGAGCCTATTAGGGTGCAGGTGCCTCTGGTAGCCGCCAACAAGTAATCTAAAGCCATTCGATTTTTAGAGTGCCACCGTCCGTACAGATACGATTTCAGCTGAAACTTCGGAGATAGTGGTGCTCACATCCTCTAATCCGTCCACAGTATTGTTAACTATTTTATCAAGAGCTGTTACCATATTGATCAGCTCTCGAGCCGCCCTTGCTGTCCCATAGGAAGGAAAGGCTATCATCCAAAACCATTGAGCTTTGGTGATGGCCCGTCTAGATCTTAACGTGTGTACCTTGGGGTGGAGATGCAGGGAGTCATAATGCTGGCAAGATCCAGTCCAGCCCCAGGGAAGCCAAGGATAGGCGTTATCTCCACAGACAAAATAGATGCCATTTTACGCTACTATGTCATTTAATAGAACTGGGTCGAGACCGAATGGAGCTCCCACAGTAATCCAAAATGATTTGGCTGTAGGGGAATGGACTTTAGGCCTTAGCTATACCACACTACTACTGGGACTGGTGATATTAAACTGCTGAATGCAGTAGCTACGGCTAATGGGTTTGATTCCGTTTCTTATCAGGCAGATGGATCCCCTTTATTGATTGTTTACAACAAAGTGGAGTGGAGAATCTGACCTATTATAGTTGGGCTGGTAATATTTCTTAAAAGTCAATAGAGTGCACCCCCCCCCTTCTTCATTGTGGAGACATCACTGTTGATGTCAGTTAGCCAATTTCCTCCTGTGATCTGGGCCCCCTTTCTTCCACGATCAGTCCCATTTTGAATCAAAATCCATTCCATCATTTCCTTGGTTTTGAGAGGAATAGGGAATAAGGGAATCCCCTCTTTGGCCTGTGGTGGTGTGTGTGAGCAGACCCAACATCTGCTTACATTAAACTTTACAACATACTCATAAGACATGTATAGAAAGGTGTTAAAGTGAAATTGTCCATTAGTCAGTCCATCTTTCAGGCTTCCTTTCCATTGATTCGGTTGTCCTGCTGCCAGGAAAATAGCCGAAAGGCCAAAGAAGGTGTAGATAAACTTCATGATTTATTAATGGATGTTGGTGTCCACCATTTACAGTCACTCAGATGTATCCAGCAAGGTTGTCCTTGAACCTTGATTGCAGTTGGAGTCTGGAGAACATAAGAAATAGGAGCAGGAGTAGGCCATCTAGCCCTTCGAGCCTGCCCCGCCATTCAATAAGATCATGGCTGATCTGTCGCTGCTCAGTTCCACTTTCCCGCCCTCTCCCCATAACCCTTAATCCCCTCTCCTATCAAAAACCCATCAACCCGCGTCTTAAAAATATTTAGCGAGGCAGCCTCCACCACTTCAACGGGCAGAGAATTCCAGAGATTCACCACCCTTTGAGTGAAGAAGTTCCTCCTCAACTCTGTTCTAAACCGCCCCCCTTTTATCTTGAGGCTGTGCCCCCTAGTCCTACTGTCTTTTTTGAGCGGGAAGAGTCTTTCCACCTCTATCCTATCCATCCCATTCATCATCTTATACGTCTCAATGAGATCTCCCCTCATTCTTCTAAACTCTAACGAGTACAAGCCCAGTTTATTCAGCCTCTCCTCATAGCTCAACCCCCTCAACTCTGGTATCAGCCTAGTAAACATAATTATGGAGGAGAACTTGGAATGGTCCTTTCCACAGTGGCCCAAGTTTGGGTCGATCCCAGTTCTTTATTAGCACGAGGTCTCCCACCTGTGGTCCAGGGAAGTAGTCCTGTGGGTCAGAATCTTGATCCAGTGTCCATGGAGTTGATCCAAAGACACACTGTACCTGTGAATGAAGGAACTTTAAAGACAATGTTAGCTGTCGGAATTACTTCTGCATTTCGTCTCCCATAACGCGTAAATCTATCTGGGTGGGTGGGCTTGTATTTGCATCCCAGGGCGTCCCGCTTGGTTTACCATAGATTATCTCTGCAGCCGATAGTCCAGTGGTAGAGTGGGGTCTTATTCTCATGTGGTAGAGGGCTAAGGGTTTCAGATGGGGCTGGTAGGCACAGTGGAACTGCTGCTGAATGTACGCCACATAGTTCCTTATTAATTTTCCCTAGAAAATGGGGGCCATTGTCCCAGCTAATCTGTTGGGGTATCCCAAGTCTCGGTATTATTTCTGTCAATAACAACTTTACTACAGTCAAGGTCTTGTTATTTGCAGTTGGGAAAGCCTCTATCCATCTACTAAACACATCAACAATTACAAGACAATACTTATAACACTGCACATGCGGTAATTCGATAAAATCCAACTGAATACAATCAATTGGGCCACCCGGCCAGGGTGTTTTCCCTGATGAGCATTTTATTCCTTGGCCAATGTTATTTTGTTGGCAGGTTAAGCATGACGCTATGCGAGACTGAGCCTCCTCAGCTAGTTGGGGGTGTCACCAGGTACGAAGCAATATTCCACTCATTCCCTCCTTCCCAAGCTGGGTGTCAGAGTGTAGGCAATTAAGCAATAAAGGCAGTAATGCATCTGGTATACAAACTTGGCCAGCTGAAGTAACCCAGAGGCAGAATACGAACATCCATGCGTCTTCCAAAGATCGTGTTCAGAAGCAGGGGCATCCCCCTTATAAGCGCGGAATAGTGACTATACCTGGCTTGCCCCGTGTGCTCAAAGAAGGCAAGCAATTTATTGCCTGCTTATTCATGGAGGGCACTGTGTTAGTTTGGGCTATTGTAGTCTTTCTGGCAGCATAGCCAGCCCTGGCATTACCCCTGGTCACTGCCGAGTCATCGGCAGCGTGGGCGGTACATTTAATAATGGTCAGTAGTTCAGGGAAGGGGATGGCTTGGAGAAGATTGTGAACATAAGGAGAGTTTTGGATGGGAGTCTCCAAAGAGGTAAGGAAACCTCGTTGGGCCCAAAATTGGCCAAAATTGTGGGTGACCCCGAAAGCATAACGGGAGTCGGTATAAATGTTTGCGGATTTGTTCGCAGCGAGGATGCAGGCATGGGCGAGGGTGAATTGTTCAGCCTTTTGCGCAGCGACCGAAGGGTCGAATGCAGCCGCCTTCCCACTGAAGAGGGAAGGCATCTCCAATAGTGCAGCACTTCCACGAGTACTGCACCGGGGTGTGGGCCTAGATTCTGTCCTCAAACTGCTGGAGTGGGACTTGAATCCACTCTGATTCAGAGGGAAGAGTGTTACTTACCAGGCCAGGCTCTTGTCGGAATGGCACACTGGTTCCCTCTTCAGTGGAAGGAATTTTCTCCATTAATCTTGGTGGCATGGTGTAGTTAGCATTGCTGCCTCACAGCTCCAGGGACCTGGGTTCGATTCCCGGCTTGGGTCACTGTCTGTGCGGAGTTCGCATATTCTCCTTATGTCTGCGTGAGTTTCCTCTGGATGCTCCAGTTTCCTCCCACAGTCCAAAGATGTGCGCGTTAGGTTGATTGGCTGCGCTAAAATTGCCACTTAGTGTCCTGAGATGCATAGGTTCGAGGGATTAGTGGGTAAATATGTGGGGATATGGGGTTAGGGCCCGGGTGGGATTGTGGTCAGTGCAGACTCAATGGGCCGAATGGCCTTTTTCTGCTCTACAGGATTTCTGTGATTCTAGATCATCTTGAATTGCCAATTGACAAGATTTCAGTGTGGTGAATTGGAGATGGGTGGATTTTATTTAATATATTATTGTCACATATATTAGTGTACTGTGAAAAGTATTGTTTCTTGCACACTATACAGACAAGGCATACCGTTCATGGAGAAGGAAAGGAAAGGTAGTGTTATAGTCATAGCTAGAGTGTAGAGAAAGGTCAGCTTCTTATAAAGTAGGTCCATTTGATGGCAGCAGGGAAGAAGCTGTTCTTGAGTCAGTTAATATGTGATATCAAAACTTTGTATCTTTTTCCCGAAGGAAGAACATGGAAGAGAGAATGTCCGGGGTGCATGGGTCCTTAATTATGCTGGCTACTTTTCCAATGCAGCAGGAAATGTAGACAGAGTCAATGAATGGGAGGCTGGTTTGCGTGATGGATTGGGCTACATTCACAACCCTTTTTAGTTTCTTGCAGTCTTGGGCAGAGCAGGAGCCATACCAAGCTGTGATACAACCAGAAAGAATGCTTTCTATGGTGCATCTGTAAAAGGGTGGGAGGGAGTGCAGGATTAGATTCCATTCATATTCCTGGGAATTGGTGGTGCTACCTCCTTCCCTCAATGTTGCAGATAGGAGTTACCACCAAATGGAAACTCGTCTGTCTTGCCTGCAGAAAAACCTCTCCTCCAACACATCATAAGAGGCAATCACCATTTCAACTCATAATTGACCCCAATGGCTGAGGCCACATAGCAATGAGTGACAGGACTGGGGGAACCTACTGTGCAGCTTCTCGGGCCTTCAAACCTCTTACATTCTCCTGGGTATACGTTGCTGTACCATTTCTAAGAGAAACTGAGTCCTCCTGGTGGTTGGGATTGCGTGTTTAAGCTCTGGTAGATCATTTAGCTTGGGTAGCCTTTAATGATCTTCCAGAAGTGTATTAAATCTGCTTTTCAAACGACGTGTTTTCTAAGAACATGCAAAATTGATGATCAGGAAAAGTTCAGCTCATCCGTCAAGCTTACAACCCATATCATGTGGCTGGATTCTTGTGACTACGTAGCTATCTAGCTCCCACCCATCACTGGGACATTATCCAGTCCTTTAATTATTTTATAGACCTCTAATTGGTCTGCGGTGCTCTGAAGTAAATCAATCTAGGCCCCTAAGCCTCTCTGAGGTTCTTGAAGCCAGGCATCACTTGCGTTGTTCGTAACTGCGTCTTGTCCAAAGGCTTATATCACCACGCCCCACAATCATCTAAACGGCCCAAGGACACAGCATGTCAAAATGATGCTCATTTATACTGAATGATTGTATTAATAACATCCAACCATTAGCTTTAATTACAATTTCTCTTCTTTGGTTCACTGGGGAAAGGAGTGGACCATCAGAAATACACAACGTGGCGTCTGAGAAATTGGCTGCGTTGTGCAAATAGTAAGTCTTAACCTTGAACGAGTTTTGATGTCATCTGTAATCTTACTGACCATATCCCCAACAGTGGCGTGAAAACAGAAAGTCCTGGAATACTCAGCAGGTCTGACAGTATTTGTGGACAGAGAAAGAGTTAATATTTCTAGTCAAATATGGCTCTTCTTCAGGACTGAGGAAGGGTAAGAAATATTCACAGTTTATCACAGTTGAAGGGGGGGGGCTAAGGAAGAACAAAAAGGGAAGTTTGGTATAGGGGAGAGGGACGGAGATCAGATAACAGATAGCGTGGAACAAAAGGGCAAAAGGAGTGATAATGGCTGTAAAGAAACAAAATCATTGATTCAGTGTTCGTGTGAGTAGCAGCAAAATAATGAAAAGTTCTGTTTGTGATATCACTGCTGTCCAGGTCAAAGCAAAATAACTATGAATAGTAAACCAATGTTCTCTTCAAAATTTATTTGTGTGCACTAAATTTTCTCCCATGGCCATATACGCACAAGGTCTACATACTACTTAGATCATAAGATATAGGAGTAGAATTAGATCACTCAGCCCATCAAGTCTTTTCTACTATTCTACCATGGAAGATATGTGTCTCGACCTCATTCCCCTGCCTTTTCTCTATAACCTTTGATCCCCTTACTTGTACCAACATAGCTCAGTAGGAACATTGCCTAGAACCAATCCTGGGGACACCACTATTCAACATGCCTCCAGGTCCTGAACTCAAACCTTCTGATTGTAGGATTGGAGGTAATTCCCAAAGCTACGTTTCAAATTTCTGATTTCCCAGGATTTGTTGTGTATTTCTAACAGCCCCTTACTTTATGATCATAAAATGTATTTTAAAAAATTATTCCTTTCTCAGTGTTACAAAGCCAATGTGCAGAGTGGACAGGGCAAAACCCTAATCCATCTCCTCACTGGTTCCAGAAACCAATTCAAATTCATCATGAATCCAATTCATTGTCCCCACAAGAGAGACACTACATTCAAGCTGATGAGGACACCTGATCTTGAACTTGATCCTAAGCTTGATGTTAACAAAAAGGCCAAGAACGTTGTTTGCAATCCTGTATAGAAATCTTCCTAAGGGATATCAGGTTGCACCTGTCTTTGATGTGAACCTTTTTTTACACGAGGTAACTTTTGGCCCAAGGAAACGATCCCAGATACCATTGGATACTGGGAAGGTGCTCACACAGAACCTTTCCCAATTCTTTAGTCACCCTTGCATGGATTATATCCTGACCTAGAACCCTACCAATTTACAGATGTCCAGAAGCATCCAGAAAAATATATCTATCTTAATGTCAGAAATGGTATTTAATCTACAGCAAGCACCAATCTGGAATATAAGCATTAACTACAGGAGCATGGACTGCAGCAAAACATCAATTTAGAAACTCTTTTATAACCTAAAAATCAATTTGAATTCACCCTATAGTATCCTTTAGGAGCTATATATTCTCCTTGCGTATCTGAAAAAGCTTATGTGATTAGTGCCACAATTGCACATCACTTACTTTACCAGAAATCTTTTGGTGAACCTCTTATGGCTGTTATTGTCTCTATCGATTGCATGCAATACTTGTCACTGTTTTCATGCAAGTTAAATTCTTCAAGTGTGTAGCAGCATGCTTTCTCTTTAATCCCATTTATCTCTGGGCATGCCTCCTCAATCATTGTTAATAGTGCAGCCAAACATCACTAGATATAACTCAGAAAATGTAGGTATGCAGACCTGTAGAAGAATGGCAATGTCAACTACACACGGATGAAACAGGGCCCTGAAACCACTGGATCCTTTTCATCCAGAGTACCAATCCTATTGGTTCCATGGGACAGCTGTTAAACAGGACTACTGCCTTTCTTAATCCATCAGCTTGAAAAGTCCCTTTACAGATGCAGCAAACATCCAAACACCTCTATGAACTGCTCCTTCCACACAGTTCATCAACCACAGGACACCAGCATGAGTTCCACATGGATTTTATTAAAATACATTCAACCAGCTTTACAATCACATTTAAAGCCTATTCACACAAATTCCACAGAGCATTAATTGATTATGGTTCCCTGATCTGCACTGGAGCAGTTATTTGGAGCGAATGTGGCTACAAGCAACAAAGCTGTATTCCAAGTCTGCAGCTATCTCAATTGCACAGACACAATTTAAATAGGTATCCTGCAGTAATTTAAATGATGAATATACATTTGTCACTCGCTGCCAAGCAAATAGCCCCAAGCTCTGGAATCCCTTCCTGATAGCTCTCAGTTTCTGTTTCCTCCTTTAAGATATTCCTCAAAACCCTACCTTGCTGACCAAATGTTTGATCATTTGCCATCACATCCCCTTTAGGTAACTCATCATTACATTTTGTTTTGATAACATTCCTGCAAGTACCTTGGGGCATTTTATGATGATAAAATCACGATATGTGCGTTTATTGATGGAGAAGGCAAAAAAAGCTTGAATGCTGATGTGCGTTATGGCATCGGTACCACTTTTGTGACCTAAATGTACATTTTGCCGGATACCATCACCAGATGAAGACATGACCCTTTTATCATTCTTTGGCTGTCTTCTGATATAACAGGACAGGAACAGCTACTGTCTGTAAAATGGTTTTTGTGACCCCCCCCCAAAGCAGTTGTGACTCTGAATAAATCAAACTGAGACCTCCGTGAATGACTGAACATAGCAAAAGAACAGATGGAGAAAGTTTACAATCCATCCTCAAGAGTATTTGATCAAGTTTACCTGGCCGCTGACCATTCTTAGCAAATTAGGGTTGGTCTGGAAGGGTGACTCCCCATCAGGATGAATGTGTTGGGTGATCTTGGGCAACCTTCAGGACATCTAACTCCAGGAGACATCTCTACACGGGACCTTTCTTGTATATTTGGGACATGTGTATCACAAGGAATGGATTCTTTGTTACAAGTGGGTCAGTGTAATTATGGAGGTTCCAGTATTTGACAATTCATGAGGGTTTTCTGAAACTGTAACTGGATTTCTGCCAACAGAAGACCAGAAGAAGAGTATTTAGCTCATCCTCTGGTAAATGGCCTTTTCACTCATTTATACTTGGTTTTCTTGTTCTACTTGCTGACTTAACTTTAATATATATTCTGAGTGCACCTTACCCAGATCATATACTGCATAACTTAATGAAATCACCACGATTCCTGCTCCAGGGTTTAAAGCTCCTCTATTCTTTTCTCAGTTCACTCCCTTTACAATCTTGTTCCATTGCTTTGTGCTCCCACCATCCCCCCACCTCTCAACTTTACAACACTCCATTAGTCTTCCTGATTACTTGCTGTTCCTGCATACTGACTGATTGTGATTAGTGTACCAAGACACCCAGATCCCTCTGTACCAGAGCGTATTTACCACAAGTAATCATCATTTTCATTTCCCTCACTGAAAAGTGGTTAAACTCAGAGTGATCTCAGTTTGTGCAAAGACTTTCTGGTCTGAAAGGGTTGGATCATTGTCTACATTGCTTGCCATGCACAAATTGAATAACACAATGTCCTGTACCAAAGTATCTCCTATTACCATGTCCTCGGATGTATCATGAGCAATGCTGGGGACATACACTTGTATTGATTATTTTGTGATCAGGAGGATACCCGATTTGGCCACTTGCAACTTTGTCAGAGCTTTAGAAACTCAATCATCCATTGAAGCTTCCATTGTAGTGTTTGCAACAATGACAAATGAACACTTGAGAAGGACAATGTGATCCAACAGTGGAGGAAAAAGGCTGCATATTGATTAGTGCAAATGTAACAGCAGCACAGCACAATCTTGCCATTTAAATCTGAAGTATTGAGGGAGGGGATAATTTGGTTGCATTTGCATCCTATTCCTTTTCTGAAAGTTAATAAATCTCCACACAGCGCATTAACCAACAAACCTGGGTGAAGAAACAGCTGATTTCTATATTGCATTGTATATCCTGTTGCGCTGTCAGCATGTTCTCCTCCCCATTTAAACGAGTATTTCATATTCAGTGAAAGTCAACATCCATGATTTTTGCCACGATCCAAACTTCCAGCTGATAACTGTATGAATGACAGATGTCCTGACAGAATCCAAGGCACTTCAAAATACAGTAAAGATAGACCTTAAAAACAGTTAACAAGATATTGATACAAAGCAGTCAGTGTCGTGTGGAATTAGGAGACCCCGAGCAAGGTCTCATCATTGATGACGGGCTATTTGTAAATGGCATTAAATGCTCTCCCAATGATGAGCCTCCTGACTTCACTGGTTCCGGCCCCTATTTCATACAGCTTAGCATCCCGCAAAAAGCGGCCCATTGGGTAGTCATTGATGTAGCCGTTGCCACCTGCAATTGTAAACAGAATAAGCATTGAGTCAAATCACCACAGCACAAGAGTCAATTCACAAAGGCATATCACACCTACATCAGTCCTGAGAGGGCCATGCCTTGTCTTGGTGAATCCATTTTCCTAGCATTAGGCAAGTTAGAAAGCACAAGACAGAAAACAGATCTGGAACTCTGCAATGCGAAGGACATTATTATATCATGGTAATCCATAGAGCTGGCCGAATCATCCATAGAACACAAGTTTAAATCCTACCATTGCAGTTTGAGCATTTGAATTTGGCTAAAGAAGAAAGTTTGGAAATTAAAAATAACTTGCACCAGCAGAAGGGAAGTTGGTAGGTTCGAATCTTTGTATGATGAGGGGGAATGGGAAGAGTTTGCATCTCAGAGAATTCTACACTTGGTTCAGTTGTGTGGAGTAGATTGCACACATTTAACTGCAAAGTGAGATTAATGTGAACAATTCCTCGCAATAAAACACCTTTGCTGAGATCTCAAAAGTAGGTTTGCTCACTGATCCATAACCAATACTGAAATTAGTGCCCTTCAGCTGAATTTGACATTAAATTCCACTCTGAAACCTGGTGACCAATTACTTAGTCACTCAAAAAAAAAGCAGGAAAGAAACATTCTGCGACAAACACTTCTGTTATTACACCCTCCACCTTTAACTCTTTACAATGCCCAAGTCTATCCAAGACAGGAATTTTGCTTCAATTCAAGGGGCACATTTATATTCCCTGGGACAGAAACATTGGCCATTGACTCATACCCAGCTTCTAAAATTGCTTAATTTCAAATGTCAGGAGTCTTTGGATTTCTCTTCCTCAGAAGGCAGTGGAAGGAGAGTCTTTGAATAACTTTAAGGTAGAGCTAGATAGATTCTTGATAACCGGGGGTGGGGGTGAAAGGATATCAGGGGAATGTTGGATTGAGGTTACAATCAGATCAGCCATGATCTTACTGAATGGAAGAATATGCTCAATGGGCCAAGTGGCCTACTCCTGCTCCTCAGTCATATACACGCTCTCTTCACTTGAGTTTGGGCAAAACCCATAGTTACATGCAGCCATTCAGCCCACCCGATCCTGTTCCAACATTCAATTAGTTCATGACTGATCTGTATTTAAACTCCACTTACCCAGCTTAGATCAGTATTTTTTATTAGGCTCACCTAATAATGATCTATCAATTCCAGCTTTGAAGTAGTTAATTGGTTGAACCTCAATCAGTTTTTTGGGGTGAAGGAATTGCAGGTTTCCACTACCCCACATGTGAGGAAGTGCTTCCTGGCATTACCTTCGTTAGTCTCACTCTAGTTTTATTCTTGTACCCCCTTGTTATGTATTCCATCCCACCGCCCAACCACACTCACAACAGGAAATGTTTTATCTCTAACAACCCCATCAAATACTTTAATTATCTTTGAAAGCTTCAAAAACTCCAACCCGGGCACTCAGCCTTAGAGTATTTGAAAATGGGGACACACCACGGTGTCTCCTTGCTCCAACTCCCTCTGAAGCAGGGAGAATCCTATTCCATAGGACTGTGAAAAATAAAAACGTTAGCCAATTATTATTTGCTTTCCCCTTTCCAACTGTTGTGGTGGCCACGTTAGCTCAGCCTTTTGCCTAGATTCATCATTTAGAGAAAAGAACACTCACCCAGACACTGAATTCCATCCAGGGCGACTTTGGTGGCTGCCTCTGCAGCATAAAGAATTACACCAGCACAATCCTGAAAAAGAATGAATCAATATTGATTGGTACCTCAGACCACTCAACATACCAAACCAGACTGATGGGTCTTAATGTCCCTTCCTAGTCCTATTCATCCCAGTGTAAAGACCAAATTCATACCATACAGCACTTTTTATGGCCTCAGGATGTCCCGAGGTACTCTGTACCCAATAGCGTACTTTTGAAGTGTAGCCACTGCTATAATGTAGGAAACACAATTTGTGCTTGGCAAGCTCCCACAAACAGTAAGGTGATAAAGTTTTAAAGTTTATTTATTAGTGAAAGTAGTCTTACATTAACACTGCAATTAAATTAATGTGAAAATTCTCTAGTTGCCACACTCCAGTGCCTGTTCAGCTATTCTGAGGGAGAGTTTAGCATGACCCATTGAGTCTGCATCAATACTCTGACAGAGTATCTTACCCTAGAGAGAGGCCCTCTACCCTGCCCTATCCCTGTAACTCCACACATTTACCATTGCTGATCCACCTAACCAGCATGTCTTTCAGATTGTGGGAGGAAACCGGAGCACCCGGAGGAAACCCACACAGACAAGGGGAGAACGTGCAGACTCTGCACTGACAGTGACCCAAGCCAGAATCAAACCTGGGTCCCTAGCACTGTGAGGCAGCAGTGCCAACCACTCTGCCGCCTGATAATAACCAGATCATTTTAATGGTGTTGGTTAGGGGATAAATATCATCCAGGACATCACAGAGACCACTGCTGCTTTGAATAACACCATGGGATCTCTGATGTCCACCTGAGAGGTCAATTATAATAGCTTAAACCACTGACCTGTTAATCAAACATTGGGAAAGGAACGGCAAGCAAATGGATAACCTTCACCATTCCTTATACACAATATTTGCAACAACAGTTTACCCATAAATATATTTTTACCTTTTCTTGAAGGGGCTGAAAAATAAGGAACAAAAGTGCAACCAAGCAAAGCAGATAAATGAGAATGAGATAAAGCAGAAGAGAAATCTGCAAAAGAACAAGGAGGCAAGGGCACTATTATTCTTGTTAGATGATTTAGGACATTGAAATGTGGCTTCATAAAAGATCAGCAACCTTTTTTCACTCTAATAATTACTTAATAGGAAGAAAAATCAATAGACGTTTTTAAAATGATGAAGAGTTCTCAGGGAGTATATAGGGAAATGCACCTCCACCGGTAGGTGAAACAGTGCTAAGTATTCATCAAGTTAATACTGCTGCTCTTATAGATTGTAAAGGAATTCTTCTAACCTCTCTCTTCAGAACCTGGAGCACTTCTGCATGGAGTGGTTTGAGATGGAGACCGTTGCATTTTTTATGATGAAAAGTGGATTAATATTTGAAGTTGAAGGTAGAAGGCTATGGGGAAGAGAGCACAACTGTGATATTGGCTTTGGGTCGTTCAAGCAAAGAGCCAGCACAATGGGCCGAATAGCCTCCTTCAAACATCTATGATTCTCAAGTGAGTTACACTGTTGATCTGGTTGAGAACCATTGCAACCAATGAAAGTGGCTTGATGGAGTGGATGCTGAGAGGCTGTTTTCAACGATTGGGAAATCTAACACACAAGGGCCGATCATTTAGGACTGAGATGAGAAGAAATGTCTTCATTCAAAGGGCTATGAATCTTTGGAATTTGCGATTCCAGAGAGTCATGGATGCTTCATTGTTCATTTAGGGAAGGCAGAGATATTTTGGTCTCTTGGTGAATAAATGGATATGCGGAGTTGGTGGGAAAAAAGACTTGAAACCAAAAATGAGCATGTTGAATGGCAGAGCAGGCATGATGGACTTTGCAATGTACGCCTCCTCCTACCTTGTGTTCTTACGAAAGCACAAGTGAGCCACCTGCTGCTGCCTAAGCAGCCCTCAAGCAGATTTCATAATAATGAGCAAGGCTCCTGTCTTTTCATTCATTCGTGGGACATGGGCGTCACTAGCTAGGCCAGCATTTATTGCCCATCCCTAGTTGCCCTTGAGAAGGTGTTGGTGAGCTGCCTTCTTGAATCTCTGCAGTCCACGTGCTGTGGGTTGACCCACACTATCATTAGGGAGGGAATTCCAGGATTTTGACCCAGCCACTGCAAAAGAACAGTGATATATTTCCCAGTCAGGATGGTAAGTGGCTTGGAGGGGAACTTGCAGGTGGTGGTGTTCCCATGTTTCTGTTACTCTTGTCCTTTTAGATGGAAGTGGTCGTAGGTTTGGAAGATGCTGTCTAAGGACCATTAGTGAATTGCTGCAGTGCATCTTGTATATAGTACACACCTCTGCTACTGAGCGTTGCTGGCGGAGGGAGTAGCTGTTTATGTTAGGAAGTCTTCTTCCAGGTTGCGCTATGCACTTTGTAGAATTTTTTAGTTTGGAAGATGCTGTCTAAGGACCATTAGTGAATTGCTGCAGTGCATCTTGTATATAGTACACACCTCTGCTACTGAGCGTTGCTGGCGGAGGGAGTAGCTGTTTATGTTAGGAAGTCTTCTTCCAGGTTGCGCTATGCACTTTGTAGAATTTTTTAGTTTCTTCCTAAAATGTTTCCAAATGTACCTCAATTGTAAACATTCCTACTATATCATCCTCATATCCTCGGTGAGGCTGAGTTTAAATCATGGGGCAGTATATTTTTTGATATGGGTATATTGTCCCATGAATTATGACTGCCCCAACTTTTGGAACAAAAGAGCAAACATTGATTAGAAAGACTTCCCACTCCAGGAAAGTACTGAGCCCTCACTGAACATCTGAAGATGGTCATGTGACTTGTTGGCTATGTTAGGACATTAGACACACCATGTCAATTGTTCACACCATGGCAATATTTAATCATCCCTAACTTGTTGCAGCAGTTAAGATTCAGAAACCTTTCTCAACACTGCCCCGATAACATATTTCAGTTTCAAGCGCAGACAATTTCCCCCATGACAGAAGAAGATAATTTCATGCTAGCCACACTAGATTTCTAATTTAACTATCTGTGTGGAGTTTTGCACATTCTCCCAGCGTCTGCATGGGTTTCCTCCGGGTGCTCCGGTTTCCTCACACAGTCCAAAGATATGCGGGTTAGGTTAACTGGCCATGCTAAATTGTCCCTTAGTGTCAGAGGGATTAGCTGTGTAAATACGTGGGGTTACAGGAATAGGATCTGGGTGGGACTGTGATCGGTGCACACTCAATGGGCTGAATGGCCTCCTTCTGTACTGTAGGGATTCTGTGATTACTGGAATCAATGGTGTGGAATATCCACTAGGAACTCGATTGAGACTGCTCAAAGCCCTACAACCGGCAGACTGAAGAGACTGCTCAGATCACACAGGTAATCACTGGAGACCCTAGTCCATGACCACAGTCGAGAATTCATGGCTGTTTAGAATGATTATCTACCAAGCATTTGTTGACAAAGAGGTTGCTTATACAGCAGTACATGAGGGTGGACCCTGCAGCTCCCTTTATCCTCACCTTTGAGCTCAAGTGGCCCTCATCACAGGCTCTTGCCACGTTGTACACATACTGTCTGCACGCACTCAGACGGGTATACATGTCAGCCATCTTGCCTTGTAAAAGCTGCAGTAAAGGAGAGACAGCAAAATTTAACACATCAAGAAGACACTCCAGTTAGCCCATCTCAATTCAAATCTGTATAGGGTAAAAAGAGGATGTAACAGGGGCAAAGCCTAACCATGGTTATGAACACTTAACTGCGCCACAGACTTAGATGGAAGGGAGCATACACATGCATGCACACACCACCACTGGAAAAAGGCTATTCACTCCAGCCAAGGGCAGGCCAATGTATATCCAAGTTAAATTCAAATCTCAGCCCTCTAAATGAGAAGCAACACTCAACTGTCCAAAATGTAGCTTAAAAGGTTCTACTTTTAAAGTAACTGTACCCTCCAGAATGAGAGCCTATTTAACCATATCCTAGTGTTACCATCCCTACATAGCTTCAACTTGAATTAATATAATGCCTTCCATGCTGATATGCTTGACGGGAGGGTGATAAGACAAAGACTGACACCAAACCAGAGAAGGAGACAACAGGGCAGGTGCCTAAAATCAGGCGCAAAGGTTAAGTTCTTAGAATCCCTACAGTCTAGGTGAAGGCCATTCAGCCTATCGAGCCTGCATCAACAATAATCCTACCCAGGCCCTATCCCTGTAACTCCACATATTTACTCTGCTAATCTCTCTAACACTAAGGGTCAATTAAGCATTGCCAATGAACCTATCCCACACATCTTTGCAGTGAGGGAGGAAACCAGAGCACCCGGAGGAAACCCATGCAGGCACAAGGAGAACGTATAAACTCCATACAGTCAGTCACCCAAGGCTGGAATCAAACCTGGGGTTCCTGGTATTGTGAGGCAGCAGTGCTAACCACTGTGCCACCCATTTTAAGCAGACATGGTGAGGTTTAGAATTCCTAAATCTCCTACACTGCAAGTATAATATTCCCTATCCTCCTTTCCTAGGGCTATCACTTCCGTCTGAAAAGAAACCCAACAATCGCTACTTGATTCTACCATCTCCCCTTGACTAGGAACCCAATCCTCCATCACTGGCACCCATCATTCACCTCAAATAGCAGCCCACAGATTTATCACGGAGTCCACACATTCTGATCAGGATTTGAAAGTTTAAACATCAAATCCGTTCACTCACTTCCCAAACGTGAGTTACTTAATCCACCAGGCCTCTCAAAAGCAGCTGATTGCTCAAACTGCTTTGCTCACATAGCAACAGAGGTCCAGAAGAACGTTATTTGTTTGCCTTTTTAATCAGGAGGAACATGAGTTCCAAATAGAGCAAATAAGAAATGGAATTTTTTTCAAAAAAATTGAATGTCACATTCCAAGTCTTTCTGGCATCTTACCTGAAATTCTCCAATCTTCTGGCCAAAAGCCTCTCGGACATGTAAGTAAGGCAGAGCATTATCCAGGACAGCCTGCATGATGCTGCAAACCAATGAGAAGAAATGTTTACCTCTCCATAAGGTGAAGATCAAACTGAAGAGCTGAGTCCAGATGTCTCGTACACAACCCCATTCTTTGTTAGAACTCAACAATGTAGAAGTCCTACCTCTCAATTTTTCTTCATTTTAATGATCCACTGCCATTTAAAATCCAAATTTGACTTTACCTACTAATGCTTCATTGACCTTGTTCATCATCCTCCTCATTCTCAAGGTGGTCTACACAATGCTCCTGGGTCTTTCCTCTCAGTTCTTCACTCAAAAGAGTTGGAATGGATTTCAAGCCTAAGAGTTTAGCAACAAGACCATGTCGTTTGTGTCAGGCTTTTGGGGGAGACAGTGGTGCAGTGGTAACATCACTAACTAGAAATCCAGAGGTCCAGGCAGACATAGGTTCAAATCACATCAATGCAGCTGGTGGATTTTAAATTCAATTAATAAATATGGAGATAAAAGTTAGTTTCATGGTCACCATTCTAAGACTAACTTGCAAAAACCCATCTTGTTCTCCTTTACGGAAGGAAATCTGTCACCCTCAGCAGACTCCACAGCAGTGTGGCTGACTCTTAACTACTCTCTGAAATGGTCGAACAGACTTAGTTCAAGGACAATTAAAGATGACCAACAAATGCTGGCCTTGCCAGCAACGGCTGCATCCCATGAATGAAGAAAGAAAAAACATACAGATAAAGGCTTTGTTGAGTATTGGCATTCTTGCCTCTGTGTCAGTGGTTTCAAAATAAATTCTCATTACAGAAACCTAACCACATAATCCAAACAGGCGTTCTCAACCCTCTGCAGAGCAACTAGAGGGATACTTCATTGCAGTATTAATGTAAGTCTACTTGTGACACTAATAAATAAACTTGAACTTAAGAAGCTAAAACTGTCCGAGTCAGGGATGAGAATTGCCAATGAACCGTGGTTGATGCCAAGTGCATGGAGAGGAATAGACTTGGCTGACACGTCTCATAGTCAAATTGCCTAGCGGTAGTCAAGTGCTGGCATCGCACTATTTACACATCTGTGCCACAATTTTGCACCCATGTTCTCCTTGAGCGCAAATAGCAACATGGGTGTAACATGAGAGACCAGGAAAATGAGAATCTCGCCAGTGAGATCTCGTTGTCCAATTGTCTCCCCCCACCTACTGATGACACAGCAAGGTTCCCACACAGGAAAATCTAACATACTAACATAAATAGTGGGCTTCCTCATTGTATCATTCCCCCACATTAGGAACTGCCTCCACCGATGCAACATCACATCAGCAATGTTTACAACCTCTTTTAAACAAATGGGGAACCAGGTAAAGAAAACCCATCAGGGGCTCACAGCTAATTATAGTCCCCAGGAGGGAGAGCGGAATGCCTAGGCAGTGCCCTGGCATTGCCAGTTGGCACTACCCACATCCACAAAGAATGGGCAGCTGAGCGAAGCACCAGAGGCTGTGGGTATCCATGGAGCTTTACAAGAAGTTAGAATGGAAGACCAGGGAATAACAGCTGAGATGGGAAATGCAAACTATTTGACTCCTTACTTTTCACCTTGCATTAGTCAAAGTTTCTTATGATTGGTGGAGCCTGGATCATTCTTGGAGTAATTATTGAAACAGCATGCATTCTTTGACAGCAAAACCCATAAGTTCAGAGAGTTCCACTAAGTTTTGGAGCAGAAACCAATAGTTCTGAAATTCAGGTTTCAGACACAACTGAGTGAAAAGTATTTATCTATATTTAAACAGCAACTATCACATTGGAACATCAAGTCTCTGTTACGAGGCTGAAACGTGTCAAGGGACAGAAGATAATTCCTTACCCTAGAGGACCTGCAGACAACACCAATCGCTCCAAGTCCAGACCACTCATCAGTACATAGACTCCTTTGTTCACTTCTCCCAAGACATTACTGGCTGAAATCATTAAATCACAGATAGCATGTAGATAGGAACATTACACCTTTATAAAAATGGGTTCGGATCAATGTTGCAGCTGTGTGCCCTGGGTGACAGGTATGGTGGCACAGTGGTTAGCACTGTTACCTCACAGTGCCAGGGACTTGGGTTCTATTCCCGGCTTGGGTCACTTTCTGTGCAAAGTCTGCACGTTCTTCCCATGTCGACGTGGGTTTCCTCCGGATGCTCCGGTTTCCTCCCACAGTCTGAAAGACATGCTGGTTAGGGTGCATTGGCCATGTTAAATTCTCCCTCAGTGTACCCGAACAGGTGCCAGAGTGTGGCAACTCGGGGATTTTCACAGTAACTTCATTGCAGTGTAAATGTAAGTTTACTCATGGTATTAATAAATAAAACTTAAACTTGCCAATACAAAAACAGACCATGCATCACCTTCCTCTGAAAAAAATTACATCCCCTGATGATATTTTGTTTCCAGGGAAACCTTTAAGCTCCTTGTATCTAGTCATTGTTAGAGACGTGTACCTGCTCACTTGCTTCAGCACAGATGTGCTGCAAAGTATAGGTGACAAGATCCCAGTCTGCCACTGTATGAATCGAGATGCTCTGTGCAAACTCAAAACAGATCCACTCTCACGTGTCCGCATGGTTTATTCAGATTTAATTGACACTGCATTTTTGTCAACCCTTTCTGCAATAGACAGGAGGGGGTGTGGGAGTTGGGTGGTGAGCATGGCCTGTTACGTGGTCACGTTATCACAGACAGATACATAAAGCAGGAGGGACACGAATGAAGCAGATCCTTAAAGTGCCCTCGAAAGCCACACCTGTCAAACTCATACAACCATAGTTTCATTCAGTACAGAAGGACGCTATTCAGTCCATCATGCCTGTGTAGGACCACTGTGAGAGTTAACCAGTTAATCCCATTCACCCTGCTTCTTAACCACGGCCCAATGTTATTATCCTTTTCAGCTATATGCCCAGTCTCTTTCCCCCACCATTTCAGCCAGTGCATTTGAACTGACCATGACAATAATTAAATTCAAATTTGAAATCGTTTAATACCTGGCACTTTGCAATCTTCAAAGATTAGTTCACATGTGTTGGAGCCTCTCATTCCCAATTTATCCAGTTTTTGAGCTGTACTGAATCCAGGCATACCCTTAAAGACAACAAAAATATACACAGAGGGTCAGCAAAAAAAAAGCACGAGAGGTAATGCACAAAAGCACATGAAATGTTATCTGCCCTGGCTACATGGATAGATAATCTGAGCCACACTACAGCAAAGATCTAATGAAGAAAGCAGGTAGATGATGATAATCAGCCTGTTGTAATCAGCTTGATGCAACTGCCTGTTTGTCAGGATGCAGAGAGGTCCGTTTCTTCTTCCTAAGCTTGCAACACTCCTTTCTTTGGTTAAGGAGCAGAGGCAAATGAGATTAACTGGCTAACTTATTGAGACCTGATCACTTCTCCCAGATGCGCTCTGCACGGGGCCCTGATCACAGCTCCTAGCTGAGCCCCATAGGCTGATGTCCGATCATCTGACAGAGACAGCACTTAGCCAAGATTCACTCTTGAAGCTCAGGTGAAAGTTTTCGATATAAAACAGGCCTGACTGACAATGTGTCCCTGAGCCCAAACCCATAATTACTGCAATGGAAAGAAACAGTACCCACCATTTACAAACGCCCAATATGTCCCGAAAGAGATGCTCGAAGTTCCAATGAGAATCAATTTAAAACATTACCTTCTCTACAATGAACGCCGTAATGCCACGGGATGCTGGCTTGGCATGAATGTCTGTTTTGCCATAAACAATGAGTACATCAGCATCAGGCCCATTGGTGATCCAGAACTTGTTGCCATTGAGGATGTAGTAATCATCTTATGGAAAACAAAAACAGGTCTGTGTCAGGAATGAGGTTGATCAGAAAAGATCAATCCAGCACTCCTTTACTTCTTGGCATTCTGCACTGCCTGTTTTGCCAACCGCCAAATAATTCTTTTCTTTCTCAACAATGGTGCTTCCCATTTTCACCTTTCTATTTGGGTGGATCAGGTGTGGAATATTTTCCATATTTAGTAGTTTGCATCTACAAGGGAATGAGTGGTCTTGTGGTGCAGTGGGTTGTGCCCCAAGCCAGAAGCTCTGACCTCAAACCCCAACCCATGACTTGATGGCCATAGAATCATACAGTCCTACAGTGCAGAAGGAGGCATTCTTCACCGACCACAATCCCACACAGACCCTATACCCATAACCCCATGCATTTATCCTAGCTAGTCCCCTGACACTAAGGGGCAATTTAGCATGGCTAATCCACCTAACCCTCACATCTTTGGACTGTGGGAGGAAACCAGAGCACCCAGAGGAAACCCAAGCAGACAGGGGGGAGAACATGCAAACTCCAAACAGACAGTGACCCAAGCTGGGAATTGAACACAGGTCCCTGGCATTGTGAGGCAGCAGTGCTAACCGCTGTGTCACTGTGCTGCCCCGCCAAGGAAGATGCTTCATAACACTGTCAAACAAGTTGAATAGGAATCTGTGAAATCCTTCCAACACATGCCAATGGCAGGCAGTAAGAGCAGGAAAGCCTCTTGGTCACCGATACTCAATGCGGAGTGGCAAACCTCAAGCTGTAAGTCTCTGACCCATTCCAGGGAAAAACCCATAATGGAAACAGACAAAAGTCTGCCTTGTGCATCAATAGGTGTGGGAAGAGAAACAACAACTATCTAGAAGACACAAAGTGCCCCAATCAGGGACTCTGGACTCCAGTCTCAGAAGATCACCCATTACTCCATTAAATGAAACCACACCAGTCAAGGTTTCTGACTCTTGAATTTACTGGTCACAAATAAGATCAAATGAGAATTAACTGAAAATGTGTTTGGGGTTAAATCTTAATTTTCAGGGGTTACTTTCAAACGATAAACCTGGGAGGGGCTGTGAATCCAAGGTCAGGTGATTAGTAAGCAAATTGGAAGTTATTTTCCGCAAAAACTAATCTCTTTGCAGCCAGAAATACAGCTGAATACAGGCACTGGACTGGACTAGGCAACTCTGATCACGCCCATCAACCTGGACTTTACAGAATAAAGCAATTTAATGATTCAAGTTAAGTTTTCCCTTGTCTAGAACTGGGCTGGTCTTCAGAGAGATTGAAGACATACGGGTACACGGAGTTCTGGTTCAGATAACAAGTGAATTTAATTTCCACTCTTGGGTCCCTTCACTGCATAGGCAGATACAGGAATGGGCAAGCCAACTTCCATATGGAAATATGCGCCTTACCTACAGGAGTAATGGCACAACTGAATCTGAGGAGATAACTACAGCAGATGCCAATTCTTACCGCTTACCAATTTAACAGCAAAATACGGGTAATTTTATCTCATGAACTTGGGCTCACCTAAAGGTCACTGTAAAATCTCCAAACTTGATTCAAAAGAGACTCTCTCAGCCAAATAGTGGCAATTTTGATCCCATCAGTCTGGGATGGATTCAAATCTCCATCCCAAAGGAAACCAGAGTCCTAAGCCAGTGTCATGCTTTTGCCACTCGTTGCGTCATTAGTTCCACAAACCTTTCTTATCCGCCTTCAACTTCATCGAGACAACATCTGACCCTGCATTTGGTTCACTCATGGCCAGAGCTCCAAAATGATCACCACTGATCAACTGAAGGGAGAGAAAACCAATTAAACAGAAGGAGATCCACTTCACAGTCAAACTGCAGTGAATTAACAAACACACTCAGGAGACTGCTCCAAGAACCATCTGCAGAATATAACGCAATAAATGGATTCACTTTGAGATAATAATATGGTTACAGAGGTGATAGTTGAAAGATTTTCCTTTCACTTCCAATCTGTTACTGATTTGAAACCCCTACCTCTATTTTTTCCAAACAGCTCACTTCAATAGATTTTGTGACATGCTTGAAGATGCCATTTGCAAGACACTTTCTTCTAATCCTTAATATTTTCTTTTCAACTCTGCTATTTCCCTGATTTGACCCTGGCTGCTCCTGTTACCCGTTCTTTCCAAACAGATGCAGTACGTAGGGAATTGGGGGAAATCAGGTTCAAATACCAACATCGTTTATGGTAGTTTGGTTACAAGTTAGATGTGTAACATCTCTGCGATGTTGTCAATAATTGTTGATGTTTGGTTATGCAGGTTTCACCAGGGTCTAAAAGGACCGATGGGTGGCACCGAGGCACAGTGATTAGCATTGCTGCCTCACAGTGCCAGGGACCCAGGTTCGATTCCTGGGTGTGGGTCACTGCCTGTGCAGAGTCTGCATGTTCTCCCTGTGTCTGCATGGGTTTCTTCTGGGTGCTCTGGTTTCCTCCACAGTCTGAAAGAAGTGCCAGTTAGGTGCACTGGCCATGCTAAATTCTCCCTTAGCGCACCCGAATGGGTGCTGGAGTATGGCAACTAGGCGATTTTCACAGTAACTTCATTGCTGTGTTAACTTAAGCCTACTTGTGACATTAATAAATAAATCAATATATAGTTTTAAAGTTTATGTATTTAAATGTTGGAATGCACATCACCAGCCCTTGAGAATGACAGCATTCCCAAATAAAAGGAGTTGTCGAATAACTCTTATGAGCTGCCCAGTAGCAGTTGAAAACAAAATGTAGAGAATTCAAATCAATGTCCTAAATTTACATTCTTTAAGTAAGCAAACTCTGGTTATATTATCAACACTGGTGGAAAATGCACACTTATGCATAAGGAGCACAGGTCAGCTGAAAGAGGCAATATGAAGGCAGGAGGTGTGAGCGCACAGTTCAGAGACAATCTTATGCTCCTAAACCTCCAGCCGTATTACGATATGCTAAAGCTAATGTTTTATCATTAGACAGGGCATACTGTAGAACTGGCAATGCAATTTAGGTCTGTTAGCTTAATACCACTATACAGGTACTTGCCTGAGCTTGGTATCTATTCTATAACTGGACTCAGGATTTGGGTTAAGACACATTGGAGATTATCTCTTGGATATCTCTCTGAAATTTCCTTCAGCTACTGAAGGATGGTCTGAGAACAAGGAATACACAGTTATTTGGCATGACCCAACAATTCAACTTCAGCATGACTCGGTGCTATACCTTTGGTAAGTATTTCTTCTTCTGTTCTTCATTTCCATTCCTCACCAGCTGATTGATGCACAGGTTAGAATGAGCTCCATAGCTGAGACCAATGGCAGCGGACGCACGGCTTATTTCCTCCATAACAAGAACATGATCCAGGTATCCACCTCCTGCCCCTCCATATTCCTCTGTAAGGTACCACAAAGCTAGCTGAACAAGATCATTAAGCTCATGCAACAGGAACAAAATCCTAAACACCATACATCAGCCATCTGAGACAATGTAATTGCACTATTGGTAAGAATGTGAAATTTGGAAGTGGTTGAAGTACATAGCATAAAGGTATTTAAGGGGAAGCTGGTTAGATAGAGGAGGGGGAAAGAACAAGAAAGGACTGACAGAACAAGATGAGAAAAGGTGGGCAGAGGCTGATGGGGAGCAGAAACAACAGCACTGACCAACTGGACTGTAAGCTCGGTTTCTGTGCTGTAAATTTAATGCACCTATAGAAGTTCACACACATAATCATCAGATATTCAGGAATTTCCGGCAATACCCATGCTGAAAACACTTTGCACTCCTCTACAAACATACATGCCAAATGAGATCACATCCAGTCAGGAAATACATTCAAACAACTGCAAAATGCAGTGTCCCTCCTACATATCAGAGCCCAGCTAAATACACCCACTCACACACTCAGGTGACATCAGAACACAGCACACTGTCACATCAATATACACACTAGCAAAACACATTCAGTCATGAATTTGCACACACAAAGTCACATCCAAAGATGCAAGGCAGAATTCTCCAGCCGCGCTGGTCTAAAAGCCGGAAATTCCCGCCTTTTTATCAACGGGGTTTCACATTGTCCGCAACCCACCCACTAAAATTCCAGTGGTTGGTGGGGTGGGAGAATTCCAGCCACACTGAATGGCCTGTAAAAAATGTTGTTTATAAATATCAGTCATAATTCTATGGCTCATCCATGGGTGGGAAGATTATAGGTTCTTCTAAATACATGCTGACATTTCTTTGCGGTACTGAACATGCTCCTGTATGTTCAGGAATGTCATCCTTTGGATTAAATAGTATGTGCAACACAGCCACAGGCCATTTGGCCCAACTAGTTCATGCTCGTGACTGGGAAGTTAAGCCTTTTCAGGTGGATATGAAAGATCCCATGGCAATATTTTGATGAAAAGCAGGTCCCTACCATCCTGGTCGATATTTATCCCTCAACCAACACCATTAAGAAGAAATTAGCTGGTTTTTTATCTTATTTGCTGGTTGTGGCAACTTATATATTTGCAAAGTTGTTGTCAAATACGCCCACTGGATAACAGCCACCTTCTGTTAATACTGCAGTGACTACAATTCCAAAGTATTTCACTGGCACTGAAGCAGTTTGGGATATTGCAAGGATCTGAATGGTGCTATATTTATGCAAATTAATTCTGTTTTCTTCAAAGTTACTGCAATGACATGCAAAATAGACACCATTATTACATCTTAATTTACCTGAAATCACGAGGGGAAATCACAGACAGAAAGTCTTTGCATTCTCACTCTATGGCACGCCAATGTGATGTCACCCGTTTAAAAATAAGTTTTTTTCCACCTTGTTTTGAAGATATGAATTCAATTGTAGTCACTGCAGTATTAACAGAAGGTGGCTGTTATCCAGTGGGCGTATTTGACAACAACTTTGCAAATATATAAGTTGCCACAACCAGCAAATAAGATAAAAAACCAGCTAATTTCTTCTTAATGGTGTTGGTCGAGGGATAAATATCGACCAGGATGGTAGGGACCTGCTTTTCGCCAAAATATTGCCATGGGATCTTTCATATCCACCTGAAAATGCTTAACTTCCCAGTCACGAGCGTGAACTAGTTGGGCCAAATGGCCTGTGGCTGTGTTGCACATACTATTTAATCCAAAGGATGACATTCCTGAACATACAGGAGCATGTTCAGTACTGCAAAGAAATGTCAGCATGGTACAGAGGGATATGGGCCAAACACAGGCAATTGGGACTAACTTAATGGTTAAAAACTGGGTGGCATTGACAAGCTGGGCCGAAGGGCCTATTTCCATGCTGTAAACCTCAATGACTCGATGTGTGACATTATTGTTGGCTTAATGCAGGGATGATGGCCAGAATTTTACCACCCAGTCTGCTACAGGAATGGGAGCAGGTGAGGGACAAACAATGGGAAGGTTCGTTGACCTCGGGTGGGATTTTATGTTTTCAGGATGAGCAAGGCCACAGAATTCCACCTATAGAGTTTAAATTCTACAATGGCAGCATTTAAATTTAATTTTAAAAGTTCTGGAAATAAAGCTGTGACAGGAAACTATCAGATTACAGTAAAAGCCTATGGATCCATGCATTTCCTTCAGGAGAATGAATGAATATCCTTACCCAATCTTCACTACATATGATAACTCTTAACTGTCCTGTGACGTATTCCAAAAGCCACTCAATTTTATCAAACTGCAAGTGGTTCAAGAAGACGGCCCAAAATCACCTTCCCTCGGCAATTAGACAATGGACAATAAACGTTGGCCTTACCCTCAACCCAAGAAATCATAGAAACCCTACAGTGCAGAAGGTCATTCGGCCCATCGAGTCTGCACCGACCACAATCCCACCTGGGCCCTACACCCATATCCCTACATATTTACCCGCTAATCCCTCTAACCTACGCATCTCAGGGCTCAAAGGGGCAAATTTTAGCGTGGCCAATCAACCTAATCCGCACATCTCTGGACTGTGGGAGGAAACCGGAGCACCCGGAGGAAACCTACACAGACACAAGGAGAATGTGCAAACTCCACACACACACTGACCCAGTGAAGATCCCTGGAGCTGTGAAGCAGCAGTGCTAACCACTGTGCTACCGTTCCAAATTAACAACAAAATGTTGGGGTGCAGTTGCAAAGTTGCTGGCTGTCTTACAGTGCTTCATTCAAGTAGTCCTTCTTCATACAAGGGCAATGAATGTTGGATGGTTATTTAGCTATAAATAAATGTATGTATAGAATGACACAGCACAGGAGGCGACCATTCAGTCCACCCCTGCCTATACTGGTTCTCTGAAAGAGCTATCCAGTTAGTCTCACTACTCTATCTTTAATACACAGCTTTGTTACTTCTTTTTCAAGTCTCTCTGGTTCCTTTTAGCGGCTACTACTGAATTTGACACTTTTTGGGGAGCATCCCTCCAGATCACAACTTTCTGCACAAAATTTATTTTCCTCTTCTCTCTGGCCTCTATGACTGGACACTGCAGTTGCAGCCAGGTTTTTGAGTGTACCAAGTTTCTAAAAAACCCTTTCAGAACAAAAAGTAACAATTTTCATTAGGCATGTTTAATTGGCAGTTACACAACAATATTACAGATAGATATCCACAGAATGAAAGCCTTACAATTAAGTAGCACCTCATCAAATCTTCAGAGTACATCACACGATTGATTCACTTTGGCACAAGTCATAGAATCATAGGATCCCTACAGTGCAGAAGGCCATTCGGCCAATCAAGTCTGCCCTATCCCCGTAGCCCCATGCATTTACCCTGCTAACCTTCCTGACATTAAGGGGCAATTCAACATGGCCAATCCACATAAGCTGCACATCAAGCCAACTGCCTTGTCCTGGATAAAGGACAATTAATCTGTTTTACAGGTGATTATTTATCCATAGTGTGATTAAATTTGGCCAGAACAACAATTTATGTAGTGCCAGGGGATCTCCTCTGTCATTGAGACAGTCAGAGGGGACCTTTGGTGTAACAAGTCTTTCAAGGGCTCCTCTTGACAATGTGGAACCACACCCTCCCCTCCCCCCCACCAGCCCTCAACCAGCTTCTCAAGAGCAATTAGGGATGAGCAACAATTGCTGGCCTTGCCAGCTATACTCACATCCCATGAAAGAATAAAACACTGGCATCACATTCTGTCAACAGTGCAAGCCTAGATGTCATAACCTCAGAAATAAGACCTTTTATTTATTCAATCGTGGAACATGAGTGTCGCCGCCTGGCCAGCGTTTACAGCCCATTCCTCGATGCCCTTGAACTGAGTGGCTTGCTAGGCTGGAGTAGACCATTGGGCCCTTTGATCCTGCTCCATTATTCAACAAGATCGTGGCTGACTTTTTACTTCAACTCCATCTTCCCACACCATCCCCATAGCCTCCAAGTATGCGACCATTACCTGGCAGTTAAAATTACTGCTACGGAAAGCAAAGCATGTGGAAGTTAAAGCTACCAAAACTCACCAGGTGCAGTGATCCCTAGAACTCCAAGATCACCAAGCTGCTTCCAGAACTCCTAAACACCAAAGAGGCAACAGAGCGGTAAAGTAAATCAATGAGAAGCGTTTACCAATAAATCCAAGTTGTGTTACACACTGGTGCATCAGTCAGTCTTGTAGAGGATGCACACATGTGGGATTGGAACATAATATTCTTCAACTTGTTAGCTTAAAATGTCCCAGTCACATCATGCCATGTTACTGACAGTGAAATATTGAGCAATGAACTGCAGTTTAATAGTAACTAATCAAACAATTTATATACAAAACAATGGAAATATAGGAGGTCTTATTGAAGGGTACCGATAGTCCATGTACACAGATGGTCCACAATGAGTTACAAAATCTAATTTAAAAGTAGTTGAGAACAAAAATTAGATGGGATACTCAGAGAAAAGTTATTTCATGAATTTGTTGGGGGTGGTGGGAAAAGACAGAAAAGCACTTCTTGGAAAAGGAGGCAACTTAAAACAAAAAAATCTGTGAACTGAGTAACACTCCTTCCATTAAACAGAAGAGAATGCTGCCTCCACAAATAGGGAGCAAATGAAAGAAGGGTACTTTGGCAAAACCAGGGACAAAGGAAGGGGGAATTACCTGAATGAAATGGAGCCTGAGGAATGAAGGCAACCTCCATCAAACAGGCAGGAGGAAGCAAAAATTGTATCCATGAACTTAAACATAGTGAGGGTATTAGGACAAAGAACATGTTGGATGGCAAAGTCAAGCATGAGAAGGGAGAGATTCACAGGACCAATGACCCTACTAATTTACAAGTTAAGTAGAGAAAGACCATAGAAAAGAGATCATGATTGCTACACACTGAAAGATCTTTTCAAGTAACCTGTCTAGGAGTAAAAGAGTCTAGAATCATAAAATCATAGAATCCTACAGTGCGGAAGGAGGCCATTCGACTCATCAAGTCTGCACCAACCTCAATCCCACCTGGGCCCTATCCCTGTAACACCGCATATTTACCCTAGTTAGTCCCCCAACACTAAGTGGCAATTTAGCATGGTCAATCCACTTCACCCACACATCTTTGGAATGTAGGAGGAAACCAGAGCGCCCAGAGGAAACCCACGCCAACACAAGGAGAACGTGCAAACTCCTCACAGAGACCCGAGGCCGGAATTGAACCCGGGTCCCTGGCGCTGTGATGCAGCAGTGCTAACCATTGTGCTCCTGTGCCGCCCCAGATACAAAAGCAACATTTCCACCTTGTGTGGTTTAAGAGCTTTTGAGGGGAAAACCAATGTTTAGCACAAAGGAGGAAATGTGGTTTCTTGGGAATTGGCTTTCACAACAGACTAAATGTATGTTTGGCTTGACAGCAGAGGTCACAGTGAGGTCAGGATGTAAACAGACAGAACAGGTAAAGCCAGGGATAAGAAATGGCAGCAGTTCATTAGAATTGGAAACAATACAAAAAAAACTGTACAATGGATATGGAAGCGATCAAGGTAGAGAGCTTCAATCGATGTATTGCAAACGCAGAGGATATTGCGTGCTAAGGATTTTTATAATCTGAAGGAAGTTGCTGAATGTATAATGCAATCATCAGCAAAAATTGTGGAAGATGAGAGCAGGCCATTAATGATAGGAAGGAACTGAATGGGAGAACACAGAGCCCTGAAGAACCACTTAATTAATGGAAAGAGAGCCAGAAGATAAGCCTTTCATTACAGTGGATTTTTAATTACAGCAAATAGACAGGAACTTTGATTGCAATGACCTTAAGCTGCACAATAACTTGTTTAGAAGAGTTTTTAACAAAGCTGTTAAAGACTCTCGGAGTACTGAAGGCAATGAAAGGTAATTCACAAAAGCACTAGGGACCAATTCCACAGCAGCATTACAAGCACAATGGCCAATGCAAAGACCACACCAGAAATCACTGAGTGGGCCAGAATTTTTAAAATGATTGACAATTTGAAATTCAACAGGAGTTTCTGAAGTTCCAGAAAGAACTGATGCAGAAACAGACAGGTGATTCAGTGGCCACAAATGTGAATCCAGGAGGGTGTGCTCTTCCACGGTAAAGGATATCATTGAACAGCTGCACAACACCCAGAGGAGGGAGAACGAAAAGTCAACATTCATGGTCCACACTGCTCCCAACAATATAGGTAGGAAGGGGGATGTGGTCCTGCAGTTAAAATGTAGAGTTGGAGATGAATCATCCATGACATCACTGCAGGAATTCCTCAACCATCTTCAACTGTTTCATCAATGACCTTCTTTCCGTTATAAGGTCATAGTAGCGATGTTTGCTGATGACAGCACAACATTCAGCACCATTCACAAATCCTCAAACACTGAAACAATCCAAGTTCCCACCACCCTCTTACATATGTCTGGGCTTGCCCATCACTGTATAACTACTAGACATTGATATTTGAGATGATTGTGGCAACGCTAGATCGGGACATAAGTGCTTCCCCCCAGCCTGCCCTGTTTGGGGTTGTGCCTTTAAATCCGCCGCTCCAAAATTCCAAGCAGATTTTGTGGCTTTCACTACACTCCTGGCAAGATGACTAATCCTGTTTAGGTGGAAATCAGGTGCACCCCCTGACACACTCTCAGTGGGTGAAGGAAGTGGTAGATGCCATTAAGCTGGAGAAGATGAGGTGCACGCTACGTGGGTTCACTGCTAGGTTCTATAAGACCTGGCAACCATTTGTAGCGCATGTTGGGAAGCTGCAGTTGGAGCCGGGTGAGTAGATATCCAATGGCCCCAGGGCATCAGGTGCTCCCATAAAACACCCCCCATCCGATTGGTGGACGTGCCCTGGCACTTTACCTGAGTACACCCACCCATCCTGCCAAAGTGTGGGGACCAACACAAGAACTTTTCTCTTTTCCCTCTCACTCTCTCCTGCGCTGTCTCTCTCTTTCTTTTTGCTGCTCGCTGTTTATAGCCTGGGCTGTTTGGGTGCTCAGTTGGTTCTCCAGTGGCGTTCCTCTGCCTTTTTGTTTTTCTATTACTACCATCATTACTGGTGCAATCAGATGAGACTTGGGCAGGTAGGTGTCAGGGTACCAGGGGCTTGCCCCCTGGCCAACAGGAGCCCTGTGTCCAGTCGCATTGGAACGTACTCGCGAGCACTGTGTGGATCGGTGTTTGTTTGCTATATAAAATATAAGAAAATTTTCAATAAACTATCAAAAAAAAATCAGTATAAGTTACTGCAGGTGGCAGAACAGGTTGCGAGAGCACATAATAAAGCATACAGTATCCTGGGCTTAATCAACAGGGGCACAGAGTACCGAAGCATGGAAGTTAGGGTGAACCTGCTTCACTGCAGTATTGTATCAGTTCTGGGCACCAAGCATTAAAACAAGTATGAAGGCATTAAGAGAGGGTGCAGAAAGAAAGTCATGAGAATGGTTTCACCAATAAGGAACTTAATTTTTTAAAATTCATTTATGGGATGTGGGCTGGCTAGGTCAATATTTATTGCCTATCCCTAGGTGCCCTTCAGAAGCTAGTGGTGAGCCATCTTCTTAACTGCTGCAATCCTTGTGGTGTTGGTATACCCACAGTGCTTTTAGGAATTCCAGGATTTTGACCCAGTGACAGTGAAGGAATGGCGATATAATTCCAAGTCAAATGGTGAGTAACATGAAGGGGATCCTCCAGGTGGTGGTGTTCCCAGGTCTCTGCTGCTCTTGTCCTTCTACATGGTAGTGGTTGTGAATTTGGAAGGTGCTACCAAAGGAATCTTGGTGAGTTGCTGCAGGGCATCTGATAGATGGTACATACTGCTGCCACTATTCATGGTGGAGGGATCGAATGTTTATGGGAATCAGTAGCAATCAAGCGGGCTCCTTTGTCCTGGATGGTGTTGAGCTTCTTGAATGCTGGTGGAGCTGCACTCATCCAGACAAGTGGAGAGTATTCCATCACACTCCCCCGCCCCAGGATGATGATAGTAGGGGATTCAGTGATGGCAATACCAATGACTGCCAAGGAGCAATGGTTAGGTCCCCCATTGTAGAAGATGGATATTACCTGGCACTTGTGTGGTGCAAATGTTACGTGCCATTTGTCAGCCCAAGGCTGGGTATTGTCCACATATTGCTGTATTTGTACATGACTGTTCAGTATCTTGAGTCGTGAATAGTGCTGAACATCGTGCAGTCATCTGTGAGTATTCCCACTTATGACCTTATGATGGAGGGAAGGTCATTGATGAAGTAGCCGAAGATGATTGGGTTAGGATACTCACCCCTGAAGAGCTCCTGCGATGATGTCCTGCAGCTGAGGTCATTGACCTCCAATCACCATAACCGTCTTCCTTTGCGCCAGGTAAGACTTCAACCAGTAGAGAGTTTTCAGCCTGATTCCCATTGATTCCAATGCTGCATTGGCTCCTTAATGCCACATTTGGTAAATGCTGCCTTGATATCAAGAGCATTCTCAGCTCAACTCTGGCATTCAGCTCTTTTGTTCACGTTTGAACCAAGGGTGTAATGAGGTCAGGAGCTAGCAAAACCCTAACTGCGTGTCCATAAGCAGGATAATGCTGAATAAATGCTGCTTGATAGGTGACGCTTCCATCACTTTACCAATGATTGAGAGTAGATTAATGAGACGGTAATTGGCTGGGTTGGATTTGTCCTGTTTCTTGTGTACAGGACATACCTGGGCAATTGTCCACATTGCCGGGTCAATGCCAGTGTTATGGCTGCCCTGGGACAGCTTGGCTAGGGGAATGGAAAGTTCTGAAACACCTTTGCCAGAACACTGACAGGGCCCATAACCTGAACAGTATCCAGTGCCTTCATCCGTTTCTTGATATCACACGGTGTGAATTGAATTGGCACCTGTAGTGCTGGGGAGATCCGCAGATGGCCAAGGTGGAATATCCACCCAGGTGGTCTGTCAGGTTCCATTCTGATCAGGTGAGGCTGACAGGTTTCCTTCCCTAAAGGACATTAGTGAATCAGTTGGGTTTTTTTTTTACAATTGACAATAGTTCCACGGTCATCATTAGACTTCTAATACTGGATCATAGAATCACAGAATCTGTACAGTACAGGAGGAGACCATTTGACCCATCAAGTCTGTGCTGACACAATCCCACCCAAGCCCTATCCCCATAATCCCACACATTTACCCTGCTAATCCCCCAACACTAAGGGGCAATTTAACCTGGCCAAACAACGTAACCTCTATCTTTGGATTGTGGGAGGAAACTGGAGCACCCAGAGGAAACCCACGTAGACACAGGGAGAACAAGCAAACTCCACACTGACAGTGACCCAAGGCTGGAATTGAACTCGGGTCCCTGGCTCTATGAGGCAGCAGCGCTAACCACTGTCACTGTGCCACCATCTACTGTGGTGGGATTTGAATCCGAGTCCCAGAGCATTACCCATGGTCTGTTTAGTATTAGTTCGGCCACTATATCACCATCTCCTTCAGACAGATTGGAGAAATTGGGCCTGCTATAATTGACAAGGTTGAAAGGAAATTTGATGAAGGTGTTCAAAACCATGAGTGGTCTAGACAGAGTAAATAGGCAGAAACAGTTCCCATTGGTGGAGAACCGGATGGCACACATTTAAAGGAATTTGCAAAAAAAGCAATGGCGACATGAGGAAGATTTAGTCATGCAGTGAGAGGCTTGGATCTAGAATGTGCTGCTGAGTGTGTGGTGGAGGTAGGGTCAATTGAGGTATTCAGGAGGGAACTGGATCATTATTGGGGAAGGAAGAAACTGCCAGGCTACACGGAAAAGGCAGGGGAATGGAACTGGGGGAACTGCTCCTTCAGAAACCAACACAGACACTATGAGCCAAACAAATTCCTTCTGTGTTGTAACTACTTTATGATGCAATGGGATGGAAATTTTTAAATCTTCTACATCCAGGAACCCTCAAGGATGTGTTGCCTGTCCAGTGACAAAGGGATAGGTTGAGGAAGGTAGAAATGAACTTGGAAAAGGAGGGGGAAGAAAAATCAATTGCCGTAGTCCCTGGAACAAACAGCATAGGTAGGAACGGGGCCTGTTGAGGGGATATCAGGTGCTAAAAGCTAAATTCAAAAGCAAAGCCTTGGAGGTAATGATCTCTAGGTTATTGGTGGAACCATGTGCAAACTGGCGTTAATGGGTGCAGAATGTGCAAATAATTGGCAAATTAATTTCAACGTAGGTAAGTGCAAGGTAAGAAAAATAAAAAATATATATATTTGAAAACAGCCTGAGCAGAACAGCAATGGGATTTGGAAGTATAAGTACACAAATCACAAAGTTCTAATGCCTAAGGCAAGAAAGTTTATTTCCAGCAGTTGAAAATTGACAAGTAAAGAAGTCAAGTCTTGGTTAGACTGTACTGCGTGCAGTTCTTATCTCCTTATTATAAAGAGGATACAGGCACCTGTGCAAAAAAGATAGCTAAGCAAGATACTGGAACTGTGACGTAAAGAATGAACAGGCTGAGTCTCTTTTCTCTTGAACACAGAAAGCTAATGGATGACCTAATAGAAGTCTTTAAAATGATGAAAAATTTTGACAGAGTGGATGCAGAGAGCTGATATTGCCACTTAAGAGGCAGAGCAAAACCAGAGACTGTCAACATTAGGTAGTCAACAAGAAGACAAATAGTAAGTTCAGAGTTCTCTACCCAGAGAGTGGTTAGAACGTGGAACTCACTCCCATTGGAGCGTATGTGAGTCAAATATTATAGATGCTTTTAAGGGATCTAGATAAGCCTAAAGAAGGGTTTTGCTGACAGTCTTAGATGAATAAGGATGGAAGGAGGCTTGGGTGGAGGACAACAATGAATTGGTTGGGCCAAATGGCCTATTTCTCTGCATATACCTGATGTAGTTCTATGCAAGGAGCATTTCACTTGCTTTGGCAAGTATAAATGTCCAAAAAGAAGATTGGACTGAGATAGCAACAGTATAGAACAGGATGAGTTAGAAAGGCACAACTTGAGGTCAGTGGGACAGACACTGAAATCAGAAGTTTAATCAGACAGATGAGAGTTAAAGAGAAAGCTCAGTGTTGATCAAAATGGTTGGGTGATATGAAACAATGAAAGGAGACTCATGACCAATATTAAGAGTTGGAGGGGAAAATCAAATGAACTGAAAGCGACAATGTTCTGTTTAAGAGCAATATGTAAGAACCACACCAGGAATACAGGAGTGCAAAGTGGAACAGTTTCATCAAAGCATCATTAGAGGTGCACACCACACCACAGGGACGAGGAAACATGCATTGACACTTCCTTATAATGAAGTTTCCAAGTCGTTCTCTCACTGGATTATAGAAGTTACCATGAGACACAGTTCAAGATACTTCAAACTGAAATATCTAGATGTGGCAGGCTTCTGTTTTACTGCACAGAGATAAAGGATCCAAGATGTAGGAGTGAGCCAACATCAACCTTCTTCTCAATCAGTAGGAACTTTGGTATATGTGAATATATCAATATCTGGTTTTAAACTTCCAGACGTGAGGAGTGATTCATACACAAGGGCATCAACTATACATTGTGCACTTACCTTCAAACCTGGAAAGTCATTCTTCTGGTCAATCTCTTGGGCTTTGGGAGCAAGATGCTCCTGGCAGAATTTATGAACCACCTGACGGAGCTAATAAGTCAAAAAGGAAAAAACAAAACAATAATGTCAATTCTGATGCTTAAAGATTACTTCGAAAACACCGCGTTTTATCTTTAACATCTGTGTAGAGCAGGAGGGGGAGATCCAACTGGAAGAATCACACTGCAGCAAGAGGAGTGTAAAGGGTGTGCAATCCCACCCGGCCACTTTAGGAAGCTAAAGAACTATTGACTTTCAGGAAAGAAATCAGCATTAGAATAGGCTATGCTGTGACAGGTACAGAATCCCTTTTGTACGAGAAAATAAGGTTAAAATGGCAAGCATTGTCAATACCAAAGTTCATAGGTCAGGTCACCACAGCCACAATAGCAGCCTGGAAAGAGCAACATGCCCCAACCAATGACAAAAGCCTGTAAGCTTTTGCAAAAGCTGGGGGTGTGGGGGGGTGCGGTGGGAGGGGGGGGTTGTGGGGGGGCGGGGGCGGAAACAGCCGGGTGCGGAGGGGAGGGGGCAGCAAGGGTCACTATATTAGTTTTATATTGTGACCCCTTTAACAAAGAATTCCGTTTTTCAACCTGTAATGTTGAACAAGGTGATTCAAAGTGATTCTTAAAGAAGTTAATGTGAGCAACGCTTCATTACACAAGTATAGAGGGCATTCTGACATTCAACAAAGTTGAGAGGCCGGCTCGCCACAGCCAACCAATGAAAACTGGAAACAACAGCACACCCCTCAGCCAATAAAAAAAACCCTGCAGGTTCTGGAAATCGATGCACTTCACTTACCTCACCACACTGACAGTTTAGTCAAGGTTCATTATCCTGTTCTCCAATCGCTACCTAAGAATTACCATTCAAAGTGTGATAATGCAGGAATGATTATACTATTCTTAATGTGTTTATTTCACCTTGCCCAATTCTCACCCTGCTTAAAAAATATAAATGTAGAATAGAATCATAGAATCTCTGCAGTACAGAAAGAGGCCATTCAGCCCATCAACCCTGCACAACAACAATCCCGCCCAGGCCCTATCTCTGTAGCTCCATCTATTTAGCCTGCTAATCCCATTGACACCAAGGGAGAATTTAACATGGCCAATCAACCTAACCGCACATCTTTGGACTGTGGGTCCAGGGTACCCAGAGGAAACCCATGGGCGTAATCAAGATGTTTGAGCAAGTTAGAGGATGTACAATTCACACTGGCACAACTCCACATAGCCCAAATCCTCGATTTGGTAAGGTGATTGTTAATGTACATTCCAGGGAGGTTCATGTCACCTTTCCGAGAATCTAACCAGTCATACTCAATTATCGGTCATCTTTTTAAAAGATATGCCCTGAATATCAGGCCCCTCCCTCCTCAGCAGTATTAGGCTCCACCTGACTGTACTTGTTATTTGCACATGTAAAGCCTGACAGTGCACCCACTGGTAAGGCAGGGTCTCCTTGCTGGGTACAGCCCCATGGGCACCACTCAAATAAACTTTCATCACATACGGCTAGGTTGAAAGCTATTTGGTCCTGAATGGGCATCACGACTAAGATGTTTTCAGGTGTAACAACCATTTACTTGTATGTCTTTCAAGAAGTGTACAGTTCTGCTGGTGACAAGATAGTTCCCTGTACACTGGGGAGGCCAAACACAGATTGGGAAATCCCTTTGCACAACACCTCCATTCAGTCCACAAGCTTAATGTTAATTTTTCATCCAGCTCCCACCCTGACCTTGGCCTCCTATATTGCTCCGGTGCAGCTCAAGCAGCAGCACTTCATCTTTCAATTGGGCACCTTACAGTCTTCTGGACTCAACACTTGGGTTCAGTTATTTCAGATCATAACTTGAAGCAAGACTAAAACTAAAGTTTGATACGTGGATTGACCAAGGGGAAATCATACCCCTTCCATTTTTCAGCCGGCAACTGTTGGTTTTGCTGCTCCCTATTTACACCACTCCTACAGCCTAATTAGTGACACCCACATCGTCTCTTCTGCCCAGCCCTCCAAAATATCAGACATTCCTTCCTTCCCTTTTGTTCTTGCTCCCTTCCCGGAACTCTGTACTTGCTTAAAACTCACAGTATTAGAGACTTCTTGCTGTCAGACAGGTGTTGTCAGACTTCTTACTTGCTTAAAACCCACAATATTACATTTCCAATATTCTCCAGTCCAAATGAAGGATCATCAACAAAAACATTAACTGTTTCTTTCTCCTCAGATGCGGTCTGTGCTGATGACTTGAATCATAGAAATCATAGAAACCCTACAGGGCAGACGGAGGCCATTCGGCCCATCGGGTCTGCACCAATCACAATCCCACCCAGGCCCTACCCCCATATCCCTACATATTTCCCTACTAATCGCTCTAACCTATGCATCTCACAACTCTAAGGAGCAATTTTTAGCATGGTCAGTCAACCTAACCTGCACACCTTTGGACTGTGGGAAAAAATCCACACAGACACGAGGAGAATGTGCACACTCCACACAGACAGTGACCCAAGCCGGGAGTCAAACCCAAGTCCGTGGAACCGTGAAGCAGCAACGCTAACCACTGTGCTACTATGCTGCCCAACTTCTATCTTCACTTAAACAATTATTTTCTATTTGCTTATCTCAGTTACCCAAGTTTGATAACCTGAATCTGGTCAGCAGTTGCATATTTGATTTTGGGTAGCTCCTGGCTACCTTTCTAGTTAGCAGCCAATTATGTGATATCACTAAATGGAGGGGTCACATGGTGAGACAGTGGTTGGCACTGCTGCCTTGCAGCACTAGATACCCAGGTTCAATTCCAGCCTTGGGTCGCTGTCTGTGTGAAGTTTTCATGTTCTCCCTGTGTCTGCCTGGATTTCCTCTGGGTGCCCCAGTCTCCTCCCATGGTCCAAAGATGTGTAGGTTAGGTGGATTGGCCATGCTGAATTCCCTTTAGTGTCCCAAGAAATGTAGTTTTGGGGAATTAGTAGGGTAAACATCTGGGGTTACAGGGATAAGGCCTGGTAAAATGCTCAGTTGGAGAGCCAGTGCAGACTTGATGGGCCAAATGGCCTCCTTCTGCGTGGTAGGGATTTGATGATTCTCTAGTTAGCTCCTGGCTACTTTTCTGGTTAGCAGTTGGTTACCTGTCTGAATACCTAACTCAGGTTAGCTCCTGGTTACCTGACTTCAGTTACCTTTCTGGTTAGCAGCTGTTTACCTGTCTGGTTAGCAGTTGATTACCAATCTGGTTGGCAGCTATTTACCTGACTTTGGTTACCTGGTGGTTAGCTCATGGTTAGAAGCTAGTTACCTGATGGTTAGTTGCTGGTTACCTGTCTGGTTAGCAGAATCTGGTTAGCTGCTGGTTACCTGGCTGATTAGTAGCTGGTTAACTCCTGGCTGGTTAGCAGAATCTGGTTAGCTGCTGGTTACCTGACTCTGGTTACCTGGCTGATTAGTAGCTGGTTAACTCCTGGCTGGTTAGCAGAATCTGGTTACCTGTTTCTGTTCCTCGGTCAGCGCGTTAACCACATCATCCACGGAATGCAGGCTGCTCTGGAGCCTGTGGCCGGGGCAGAGGGCTGGGAGGCCGGCCTGCCGCCAGCACAGTGTCCGCAAAGAGCCCCGGAGCAAACCAAAAGCAGCCATGGCCCAGACAGGGAACTAAAGAGCGAGTGTCCCTCAGCGAGCTTCCCCCGGACCCTTCCGGATACCGAGCAGCCCGGAGCCAGAGAGCGGGGGCACCGCCACTTCCACTTCCGGTATGGAGAGGGGGTCGGGCAGAGATCAGGTTGCGAACATTCACCATTTTCCTCTTTCCACAGGCGCTGCTGAGACCTTCCAGCGCTTTCTGCTGTCATTTCCTGGAGCAGCAACTCCCTTATGCAATCCCGGAAGTATAGAATGAGGCCATTCAGCCCATCGAGTGTGCACCGACTCTGACAGAGCTCCCCTGCCCTATCCCTGTAACCCCACGCACTTAGCACGGCCAATACACCTAACCTGCATGTCTTTCGGACTGTGGGAGGAAACCGGAGCACCCAGAGGAAACCCATGCAGATACAGGGAGAACATACAAACTCCACACAGACGGTGACCCAAGCCGGGAATTGAACCTGGGTCCCCGGTGCTGTGAGGCAGTAATGGTAATCAGTGTGTCACGGTGCTACACACTGTCAGAAGCTTGGTTCCTTCCTAGTCCCATTGCAGTGCAACAGTCCCTTGATTGCTCCTAGTGCCATTGTGCAGAGCAACAGGCTTGTCCTCTCTTGGCCCTAGCATAAAATAGTATCTCTGATCATTATGGAGCTGCAACCTGGAGCAGGGGCCTAGCTCCACTGGAAGACCATGGATTCACATGCAGCCCTGGGCTTACCAGCCTAGAAACATAAATACAAGCCTGTGTCACAAGCTGCCAACTACAAAATGACCCTGGTTGTAATCTCATAACGTAGTTTCCATGGGTAGGAAAATGTTGTTAAGGTAAAAGACCAGCCATGTACGTTTGCAGGCAGGTGTCCCTGGAGAAGGAGCATGCGGTGTCGACGGACGAAGTTGACACCTTCCGTGCCCACTGGGCACTGCAGGGTCTGGGGTGCGTTATAGACCCCGACAATCACATTTTAATTTGATGTGTCTTAAGTTTCCTTTGTACTTTTGTTTTTGTTCGGGCTGTTCCCCTTCCTTTTGGGGAGCTGCCCCTTTTACTTTGTCCTAATTTAGTTTGAGTTTGTCTATTTGGTTTGACCTAAAAGACCAGCCATGATGGAGTTGAATGACAGAGAAAATTGAAGGGCTGTTCCTACGTCCATTCAGCAAAGGTGCTCCAACCATTGTTGTTCAATTAGGAAGAGATTAGCGATATGTTTGTGTCTAAGCAGTAATTGCAAAAGTTACCTGACGTTCAGCAGCCATCCTAGCAGCCTATAATGTTCATTTATTGAAGAGAAAGCAGTTCTACATTTATTTGGCATGATAGACAACTCTCATCAACTTCCATTTAATCCATCACCCCTTAATTTTCTAGTTTTCATTAGCCCCTAGTTAAGCAAAGTCCTGATTTTAAAACTAATAATTTAGCCAGGGCCAGTCTTCCATCACCAACAACCCTTCAGTAATAATACAGGAAAGAGTCACACTCATGGCTTACAGCAAGTCAATACCTGGCGACCTACAGGTTACCTCTCCAGGTTCAAGCAATGAGTTTTAACCCCCTAACCTCCCCACCGCTGCACATTTCCCATTGGGTGGACCTTTGCTGTCTCACTAAGGGAGTTCATACTGTACAAAGCCTCAAGAGAGATCTGCTGATGATCCCCCCACCCCCCATGGCCATCATAGTAATACTTCCCCTTTGATCCTTTTCTACCCTAGTACCCCCACCACAAGAAGATTCCTTTCTGCTGTCACTTGGTGGTTTATCTGAGGTCTCTGGAAGGCAGGGCTGAGTCTGGCAGTGTGAACCGAATAGACACCTTCATTTCTGGACGGAGTATCACAGGGTGCCCAGAATGTAGCAGTTAGAGGTTTAAGGTGACCGTGAAACCATTGTTGATTGTTGTAAAAATCCATCTGGTTCACTAAAGTCCTTTAGGGAAGGAAATCTGTCGTCCTTACCTGGACTAGTCTACATGTGATGTGGTTGATTCTTAAATACCCTCTGAAATGAAGAGCAGTTGGGAAAGGGCAATAAATGCTGGCCTGGCCAGCGACGCCCCCATCCTGTAAAATACATTTTAGAGAAATGATCCTACGTGATGGATCATTCCAAGGACAATCCTCTAAAGAAATGAAACTCTATCTGGTTAAGAAAGACAAGCTCAGCGTTGAAGGTGGGATCATTCTCTGGGGATCCAAAGCAGTAGTCCCTCACCCAGGATGGTATCCGATATTAACGAAACTACATAATGGCCACCCTGGAATATCAAAGATCAAAATGCTGGCAGGGAGGGAGTGACCACATCTGGTGGCCCAGCCTTAGCTCAGATATCAGAAGACTTGGTGAAGTCTTCCAACTTACGCCAAGAGAATCAAAAACTCACTCCCTTCCTGCCATCGCCTTTGGGCGGCACAGTTGTTAGCACTGCTGCCTCACAGCACCAAGGCCTGGGTTCAATTCCCAGCTTGGATCACTGTGTGGAGTTTGCATGTTCTCCCTGTGTGCGTGAGTTTCCTCCAGGTGCTCAGGTTTCCTCCTACAGTACGAAAGACGTGCTGGTTGGATGCATTGGCCATGCTAAATTCTCCTTCAGTGTACACAAACAGGTGCCTGAGTGTGGCAACTAGGGAATTCTCACCGTAAATAAAAGTAAATTACTGCAGATGCTGGAATCTGAAATCAAAAGAGAAAATGCTGGAAAATCTCAGCAGGTCTGGCAGCATCCGTAAGGAGGGAAAAGAGTTGATATTTTGAGTCCAGACAACCCTTTGTCAAAGCATTTTCTCTTTTGATTTTCACAATAACTTCATTGCAGTGTTAGTGTAAGACTACTTGTGACTAATAATAAACTTTACTTTTACATTTTTTACCAAGTCTACTAGCTCATTAAAAGTGTTTTGAGTCGGGGCATCTGGATAGGTTAGACATCGTATCACACTGAATGTCTGGGCCCCAGATGGGTCAAGAAAATTACTTGTTTTTTGTCTCCTTTGATGTTGTTGGCCCATTTAGATAACGTGCTTTCTTTTTTACATTCTCCTTGCCAAAATGAACTTCACATTTCACATATTATCCTCTATTTGCTAGATCTTTGCCCACTCAATTCCCTACATCTCTTTATCACCTCCTTATGTCCTATTCACTATCTGTGTCAATGTTTGCCATTTTCATATTGTGCTTACCAGTGTCCTTGTAGTGAACGTATAGGTGCCCAGGAGGTCCTGACCCAGTGGCTAGTTCCCAGTACAGAAGGTCTTTAGGTACATGGCTGCCACATCCAATCAATGTGGCCGAGCCAGTGTTGATATTGTTGGTTTATTAATAAGTGTTTGCTGATGGAAGTGATTTCCTCTCTGAGTTGGTGACCTTATCCTGCAAAGAGATGCCGAGGTCACATCAGAAACAGTAGAGATTTGATTTATTGGCACTGCCTCATGCGCTGAAGTGTGCAATGGTCAGAAATAGAACATAGAACAGTACAGCACAGTACAGGCCCTTCAGCCCTCGATGTTGTGCCGAGCTATGACTGAACCCAAGATCAAGCTATCCCACTCCCTATCATTCTGGTGTGCTCCATGTGCCTATCCAATAACCGCTTGAAAGTTCCTAAGGTGTCCAACTCCACTACCACAGCAGGCAGTGCATTCCACATCCCAACCACTCTCTGAGTAAAGAACATACCTCGGATATCCCTCCTATAAGTCCCACCATGAACCTTATATTTATGCCCCCTAGTAGCAGCTACATTCACCCTAGGAAATAGTCTTTGAACGTCCACTCTATCTATCCCCCTCATCATCTTATGAACCTCTATTAAGTCGCCTCTCACCCTCCAAACCAGGCAGCTTCCTGATAAGTCTCCTCTGCACTCTCTCCAATGCTTCCACATCCTTCTTATAGTGAGGTGACCAGAACTGCACACAGTATTCCAAATGTGGTCTCACCAAGGTCCTGTATAGTTGCAGCATAATCCCATGGCTCTTAAAGTCAAACCCCTTGTTAATAAACACTAACACACTATAAGCTTTCTTCATGGCTCTTTCCACTCGAGTGGCAACCTTCAGAGATCTGTGAATATGAACCCCAAGATCTCTGTGTTCCTCCACATTCTTCAGAACCTTGCCGTTGACCCTGCTATCCGCATTCAAGTTTGTCCTACCAAAATGAATCACTTTGCACTTATCAGGGCTAAACTCCATCTGCCACTTTTCGGCCCAGCTCTGCATCCGATCAATGTATCTTTGCAGCCTCCACCTCATCCACTATTCCACCAATTTTAGTGTCATCAGCAAATTTACTAACCCACCCTTCAGCCCCCTCTTCCAAGTCATTGATAAAAATCACAAATAACAGAGGACCTGGCACTGATCCCTGTGGCACACCGCTGGTAACTGGCCTCCAGTCTGAAAATTTCCCCTCCACTACCACCCTCTGTCTTCTATGAGACAGCTAGTTACTTATCCAATTGGCCAAATTTCCTCCTATCCCACACCTCCTTACTTTCTTCATGAGCCTACCATGGGGAACCTTATCAAACACCTTACTAAAATTCATGTATATGACATCAACTGCTCCACCTTCGTCTACAGATTTATGTATCTCCTCAAAAAAAAATTCTCCAAAAAAACACAAAGCTAACAAAATTAATACCTAAGAAGAAAACAGCGGATAAGGTCTGAAACCTCAAGATTAGAGCAAATTGTGTGTTCCTAACAACTCACACAGCCAATGCTCCAGACCCCTTTTATCCCATCCTTGGTAAGAAAAGTGAAAAAAAAAGGATGATAACTAGCCCATAAACGATGTCAAAAGCCATGTGGGCAACGTAAAATTCCAGTCAATTACCCTTTTACTTGCCCTGACTGGCTGATGTGCAGGTTAGGTTGATGGGCCAAGCTAATTTGCCTCTTTGTGTCAGGGGGATTAGCAGGGTAAATAGGTGGGTTTGTGGGGATAGGGCCTGGATGGGATTGTTGTCGGTGCAGACTCGATGGGCCAGATGGCCTCCTCCTGCGCAGTAGGGATTCTATGATTATTGTCACATGCCTTGGCATACAGTGAAAAGTATTGCTTCTTGCGTGCTATACAGACAAAGCATATCATACATACAGCAGGAAAAGAGAGGGTGCAGAATATAATGTTACAGTCATTGCTAGGGTATAGAGGAAGATCAACTTCATATATAATAGGTCTATTCGAAAGTCTGATGGCAGCAAAGAAGAAGCTGTACTTGAGTCAGTTGGTACATGATCTCAGAATTTTGTATCTTTTTCCTGACGGGAAGAAGGTGGAAGAGACTATGTCTTGGATGCATGGGGTCCTTGATTATGCTGGCTGCTTTTCCAAGGCAGTGGGAAGTGTAGACGGAGTCAATGGATGGGAGGCTGGTTTGCTTGATGGACTGGGCTTCATTCATCACCCTTTGTAGTCTCTTGTCATCTTGGTCAGAACAGGAGCCATAGCAAGCTGTGATACAACGAGAAAGAATGCTTTCTATGTGACATCTGTAAAAGTTGGTGAGAGTCATAGTGGACATGCTGAATTTCCTTAGCCTGCTGACAAAGTAGAGGCATTGGTGGTAACAGTTCAGCCTTTTCCAGTATATATTGTCCAGGTCTTTGGAGAGAGTGTGCTGAGGACACAGGTTTGGTAGACTCACAGTTTGATGCTCTCAGTTTGGTTGCTTTGTTTACTTTCTCTTCTTTGGACATAGCAGCTGCAACTTTTGCAATGTGCATTTCTCTTTTCCTTCAGGGTCATTTAAAACTACCTCTTGCTGCCAAATTTTGCTCAGTGACAAATGTTGTTTGATAACATTCCTGTGAAGATCCTCAGGATGCTTTACTACATTAAACGTGCCATCTAAAAACTTGTTGTTGTCATGCAACAAGTCTTGAGAACCTCCTTGCGTTGGCGGAAGGAAGAGCCTCAGGATAGGATGAAAGATGACCAAACTCCACTTCCCTTTCTGCTGCCAAGTCTTTGAATGTCCTGTTACCTCCTACCTCCATGTTCATCTTCCCCAAAACTTCATGTTTGAATCCCTCCTATCAGGGTTCCGCCCCTGCCACAGTATCAAAACTGCTTTCGTCTAAGTTCACAGACTTGGATGAGAAGCTAAGTCTGAAGCTGCTGAGACATAGAGAAACTTTCCTCCTTTATCCTTTTTGACCAGTTTGTTGCCTTTGGTCACTCCACCTTCCTCCAATGCCACTCCACTCTAGACAGGCTGGGTGGGCTGGCACCCGTCTGACTCCATTCTTATCTATCTAAATGCAGCCAGAGAACAGTGGCAGCATGGTGGCACAGTGGTTAGCGCTGCTGCCTCACAGTTCCAGGGACCTGGGTTTGATTCCTGGCTTAGGTCACTATTTGTGCAGAGTTTGCACGTTCTCCCCATGCCTGTGTATGTTTCCTCCAGGTGCACCAGTTTCCTCCCATAGTCCAAAGATGTGCAGGTTAGGTTGATTGACTGTGCTAAATTGCCCATGGTGTCTTGGGATGTGTAGGTTAGAGGGATTAGTGAGGTAAATGTGTGTGGGGTTCTGGGGATAGAGCCTGGGGTGGGATTGGTGTTGGGCAGGCTGGATGAGCCAAATGGCCTCCTTCTGCACTGCAGGGATTCTATCACTTGCAAAGGCCTGTCCTCCTGCCCCCACACATTACCCTGAGATCTATCCTTAGCCCCCTCCTATGTCACGTAAAAAATGCTGCCTTTGGTGACATTGTCTGAAAACGCAGCGTCAGTTTTCCACATTTACGCTGATGATTCCCAGCTGCACTCTCCAATAACTCTATTGACTCTTCCACTCTCTCAAAATGATTTGATTTGATTTCATATTGTCATGTATTGGCAGACAGTGAAAAATATTGTTTCTTGCGGGCTATACAGACAAAGCACACCATTCATAGAGAAGGAAAGGAGAGGGTGCAGAATGTAGTGTTACAGTCACAGCTAGGTTATAGGGAAAGACCAGCTTAATGTGAGGTAGGTCCATTCAAAAGTCTGATGGCAGCAGGGAAGAAGCTGTTCTTGAGTCGGTTGGTACGTGACCTCAGACTTTTGTATCATTCTTTTTCCTGGCAGAAGAAGGTGAATAGAGAACGTCCGGGTTGCATGGGGTCCTTAATTATGAGGGCTGCTTTTCCGAGGCAGCAGGAAGTATAAACAGTGTCAATGGATGGGAGGTTGGATTGAGTGATAGTCTGGGCTTCTTTCACGACCCTTTGTAGTTTCTTGCGGTCTTGGGCAGAACAGGAGCCATACCAAGCTGTAATACAAACAGAAAGAATGCTTCCTATGTTGTATCTGTAAAAGTTGGTGAGAGTTGTAGTGGATGTGCCAAATTTCCTTAGTTTTCTGAGAAAGTAGAGTGTTGATGGGCTTTCTTAACTACACTGTCGGCATGGAGGAGGCAGGACAGGTTGTTGGTGATCTGAACACCTAAAAACTTGAAAACTCGACTTTTGTCCAACTTTCATTACTGGATAAGCAGAAATTTCATCCAATTAAGAATTGGGAAGACTGAAACCATTGGCCGGAATCTTACAACCACTCATGCTGGTGGGATTTTCCCATCCTGCCGCAATGAACGGAGATTTGGCTGGCTGCCAAGTTCTTCAACTTTGCTGCAGTGGGAGTGTGGCATGGATGGCAAATAAGAACATGCCCCTTCTTGTTTGTGTGTGTACCCACCCCTGTCACCCACAGTGATCCCAGCCCTCTCCCTAGAAACTGCGGCTAAATGCTGGTGTCATATCTGACCATAAGATGAGCTTCTAATCACGTGTTTGTGTTGTCGTTAAGAATGCCTACTGCTATGTCCATAACATCACTGACTCCATCCCTCCATTAGTTCATCTGCTGCTAAAATGCTTATCTTTCCATTAGACTCAACCACTCCATTGCCCTTGTGGCTTGCCTCCCGTATTCTGTTCTACGTAAACCTGAGACCGGTGAAATATGCATAGTAATTTATGTTTGTGGCTGTTAGCGATAAGCGATATCTTAAAGTTTAAGCTTTAGGTTTAATATTTATTTCTGTGTTTGTGTATTGAGAAAGGAAATTGAGTTTTAGTTTTGCCTGCATATCTATGGGTTTGCTTGTGTACCTGAATTTTAATGAGGTTTTATGACCCTTGAAGTGGGGAGCTGTGTTCTCAAAGGGGGTCAGTGGCTCAGGGAACTTAAAACAGAGGAGAAAAACTGGGTTCTTGCCTAGCACAGTAAGAAGTGTCACAACACCAGGTTAAAGTCCAACAGTTTTATTTGGTAGCATAAGCCACAAGCTTTCAGAGCGCTGCTCCTCCATTAGGTGAGTGGGAGTTGCGTTCACAAACAGGGCATGTAAAGACACAAACTCAATTTATAAGATAATGGTTGGAATGCGAGTCTTTACAGGTAATCAAGTCTTAAAGGTACAGACAATGTGAGCGGAGAGAGGGTTAAGCACAGGTTAAAGAAATGTGTATTGTCTCCAGCCAGGACAGTTAGTGAGATTTTGCAAGCCCAGGCAAGTTGTGGGGGTTACAGATAGCGTGACATGAACCCAAGATCCCGGTTGAGGCTGTCCTCACGTGTGCGGAACTTGGCTATCGGTTTTTGCTCAGTGATTCTGCATTGTCGCGTGTCGTAAAGGCCACCTTGTAGAACACTAAATCCCGTCCAACGCCAGCATTTTCACTTCTTGCTTAGCGACAGGAGACCTGCACAGGGAAATATAGAGAACAGTGTTAATTCAGTTGGAAGTGGGGGCCTGGAGAAGCTGGACAGGAGGGAACTGCAGGTTAGAATCATAGAATCCCTACAGTACAGAAGGAGGCCATTTGACCCACCAAGTCTGCACCAACCACAATCCCATCCAGGCCTTATTCTTGTAACCCCACACATTTACTCTACTAATCCCCCTGACATTAGGGTCAATTTATCATGGCCAATTCACCTAACCCACACATCTTTGGACTGTGGGGAGAAACCAGAGCACCCAGGGGAAACCCACACAGACATGAGCAGAACGTGGAGACTCCACACAGACAGAGACCTGAGGACAGAGTTGAACCTGGGTCCCTGGCGCTGTGGGGCAGCAGTGCTAACCACTGTGCCACCATGCCACCCTAAGGACGGTCCAAAGAACAAAAAAAAAGTCCCCCAAAACCAGGGAGTGGAATAAGAGAAAGCTCCCAAGAAGACTTTCTAGGCAAAGGGAAAAAAAAAGGGTTCTGGAAAAGCTCCTATTAGATTAAGAGTGAGGAGCAGAGGAAAAGGCTCCAAGTTAAAATCTACAAGGAACAGGCTTGGAACAAAGGGGTTTGCAACAAGTCAGAAGATCTGAGGAGACAGCTATGGATTAGTGACTCTTTACTACGGCTCTTTGGTGTAGTGGTGCCTACTTCTAAAATGTTGAAATGAGCCTTTATCTGGTTTCTTGATATTAGATTGGCACAGTGGTTAGCACTGCTTCCTCACTGCGCCAGGGACCCAGATTCAACTCTGTCCTCAGGTCACTGTCTGTGTGGAGTCTCCACGTTCTCCTCATGTCTGTGAACCTGCACTGCTTCCTCTACACCCTAACCTTCCTTCCTTCCCATGTCTGCGTGGGTTTCCTCCAGGTACTTTGGTTTCCTCCCACACTCCAAAGATGTGCAGATGAGGTGCATTAGCCATGGTAAATGCGTGGGATTACAGGGATAGGGCAGGGGTGGGCCTCAGTATGATGCTCTTTCGAAGAATCAGGGCAGACTTGATAGACTGAATGGCCTCCTTCTGCACTGTAGGGATTCTACATTATTGCTAATTGAGTAAAAGAATTGCAGCTTTTAAGAAATTACATTTTTGACTAAGTTTTTTAAAAAATGACTATTCTTGTTATTAAGATTGCCATCCTTCGGTCTATAAGGTGCTGCCCACTACCCACCATTCCCCCAAGGAATCGAATTCCGAGTGGAGCCTTGTCTTCAGGATGACACATTGGCTCCATCTAAGGGTCTAGCATATGAATGACATGGATCTTTTCCTGTCCAATACAATAAAGATGATGTGGAAATGCCGCATTGGACTGGGGTAAACACAGTAAGAAGTCTCACAACACCAGGTTAAAGTCCAACAGATTTATTTGGTAGCACAAGCCACAAGCTTTTGGAGCGCTGCCCTTCATCAGTTGATTGGGACTTGTGTTCACAAACAGGGCACATAAAGACACAAACTCAATTTACAAAATAATGGTTGGAATGTGAGTCTTTACAGATAACAAATCTTAAAGGTACAGACAATGTGAGTGGGGAGAGGGTTAAGCACAGGTTAAAGAGATGTGTATTGTCTCCAGCCAGGACAGATAGTGAGATTTTGCAAGCTCAGGCAATTCGTGAGGGTTACAGATAGTGTAACATGAACATTGTGCAATACAATAAACTCAGAGTGAAGCTCCCAAGCTGATTGCTCACAATCTACCCCCCCGCCACTCCTCATCCATTCTCTCCCCCAGCTCACTCCAGCCTACATCCCCCCCCCACCCCCCCCCCGACACGCTCCCCATAAAAGTGAAGAATTCTGCTTTGTTCACCATGAAGTAGATTTCATAGTTTTGTTAACAACAAGTATTTATTAACAACTCATAACTATATTAAAATATGCAATAATGGATATAAGTACAGAGCTGACTCCACCTGAGACATAAGAACATAAGAAATAGGAGCAGGAGTAGGCCATCTAGCCCTTCGAGCCTGCCCCGCCATTCAACAAGATCATGGCTGATCTGAAGTGGCTCAGTTCCACTTTCCCGCTTTCTCCCCATAACCCTTAATCCCCTTGCCTACCAAAAACCTATCTACCCGCGTCTTAAATATATTTAGCGAGGTAGCCTCCACCACTTCAACGGGCAGAGAATTCCAGAGATTCACCACCCTTTGAGTGAAGAAGTTCCCCCTCAACTCCATTCTAAACTGCCCCCTTCCTTATCTTGAGGCTGTGCCCTCTAGTCCTGCTGTCCTTTCTGAGCGGGAAGAACCTCTCCACCTCTACCCTATCCATCCCTTTCGTTATCTTATACGTCTCTATAAGATCCCCCCTCATCCTTCTAAACTCCAACAAGTACAGACCCAGTCTATTTAGTCTCTCTTCATAGTCTAACCCCCTCAACTCCGGTATCAGCCTAGTGAACCTCCTCTGCACTCCCTCCAAGGCCAAAATATCTCCTCTTACAACGTTCCCTTGTTGTTCATCTAAATGGATACAAAATTGGCTTCTTGACAGAAGCCAGAGGGTGGTTGTAGAGAGTTGCTTTTCAAACTGGAGGCCTGTGACCAGTGGTGTGCCTCAGGGATCAGTGCTGGGTCCACTGTTATTTGTCATTTATATTAATGATTTGGATGAGGATATCGGAGGCATGGTGAGTAAGTTTGCAGATGACACTAAGATTGGTGGCGTAGTGGACAGTGAAGAAAGTTTTCTCCAATTGCAATGGGATCTTGATCAATTGGGCCAGTGGGCTGACGAATGGCAGATGGAGTTTAATTTAAACAAATGCAAGGTGATGCATTTTGGTAGATTGAACCAGGGCAGGACTTACTCAGTTAATGGTAGGGCGTTGGGAAGAGTTATAGAGCAAAGAGATCTAGGGGTACATGTTCACAGCTCCATGAAAGTGGAGTCACAGGTGGACAGAGTGGTGAAGAAGGCATTCAGCATGCTTGGTTTCATCGGTCCATCGATTACAGGAGGTGAGACGTCTTGTTGAAGTTGTACAAGATATTAATAAGGCCACACTTGGAATACTGTGTGCAATTCTGGTCACTCTATTATGGAAAGGATATTGTTAAGCTAGAAAGAGTGCAAAAAGATTTAGTAGGATGCTACTGGGACTTGATGGATTGAGTTATAAGGAAAGGCTGGATAGACTGGGACTTTTTCTCTGGAGTGTAGGAGGCTGAGGGATGATCTTGTAAATGTCTATAAAATAATGAGGAGCGCAGATCAGCTAGATAGTCAATATCTTTTCTCAAAGGTAAGGGAGTCTAAAACTAGAGGGCATAGGTTTAAGATGAGAGGGGAAAAATACAAAAGTGCCCAGAGGGGCAATTTTTTCACACAGAGGCTGATGAGTGTCTGGAACAAGTAGTAGAGGCAGGTACAATTTTGTCTTTTAAAAAGCATTTAGATAGTTACATGGATACGTTGGGTATAAACGGATATGGGCCAAATGCGAGCAATTGGGATTAGTTTAGGGGTTTTAAAAAAAAGGGCAGCATGGACAAGTTGGACCGAAAGTTGGACTCTATGATTCAATGATCTATGTAATTCAGGATGTCTAAGTAGCTGAGTTGCCTTGTCTAAAATAAGATCATCTTTAGCTTGTAGGAGGTCGGAGAGTGAACCATCTGCAACAGCCACCACGATTCTGTCCTGGATGAAGTCAGACTTTAACTCACCATATTCATATCTTTCTGCCAGCATGTCAAGATCATTTCTGAAGGAATTAACAGGTTCCAGAGGCAGTTGGTCTCTCATCCATCCAATTTAGCTCCAATATTTTATTGGATCTCAGCTTCAAATAAATGTTGAAGGATTTTAAAATATTATTTAATTTGGCAGCTGACTTCTTGGTAGCTTGGCATGAATTAGGTCATCTGCAACTGGTCCAATCAAGTAAAGAAGTGTATTGACTTGTTCTGGTCCTCTCTCGGGACTGAGCTGGGACTGTCAGCCCACATGCTCAACTCTTTGGAGTGGGACTTGAACCTGTAAACTACTGAACGGCAGAATGCTCCAACGTGGCATCGTGCCCTTCAGAGAGCATAGGATCTTTCTTCAACTGCAGCAGCTCTGGACTGCTGATGAGGTGTAGCTAGGGCTGGTAGCTGTAGTAGTGGTGCTGGGGGTGATTGCTGGGGGCTGCAAATGTAATGTGGTTGTACCCTTTCAGAGGTGAATCCTTTTTTAAAAAGAACCTCTAATTACACGGGAACTGATCATATTCTGCGTCTACTGTTGGATCAGTTGGGATGCCCCCAGTGAAAACCTGCAGTATCTGTATACTGGGTCATGGAATCATAGAATCCCCACAGTACAGAAGGAGGCCATTCAGCCCATTGAGTCTGTACCGACCACATCCCACCAAGGCCCTATTCCCGTAACCTGTCACATTTACTCTGCCAATCCCTGACATTAAGGTCAATTTAGCATAATCAATTATCCTAACTCACACATGTGAGGACTGTGGGAGGAAACTGGAGCACCTGGAGGAAACCCACACAGATACTGGGAGAATATGCAAACTCCACACAGACAGTGACCCAAGGCCAGAATTGAACCCGGGTCCCTGACGCTGTGAGGCAGCCAGTGCTAAGCACAGTGCCACCGTGTCAGGTCTAATGAAGGCTTGGGGAGTCTGACCTTCAGAGAGCCCCTACCCTCAGCTCAAGCCCCCACATCTCCCATGTAATTACAGTGGCAATATACCAGATGGCCGTGGATTTTCAAGGTCAATATCTTTAGTAATTAACATGGAGTGTACAGAGTGATCAGTTTGTTAGAACCCTGGCACAGAAAGCTAGCACAAACAAAAGGAAATCTGGCAAAACTCAGAAATACAACAGCAGCAAGATCAGAAATAAAATACAAAGTGCTTCTGCTCCGAGGGCCTTTTATCCTGCCCTTGGATGACAAATTGATAAAAATAAGTAACACCCTTTTACCTGTACGGTAAACTGTAGTGCAAACTGTACAGGCAATGTAAAAGTTGTTAATAGGTTTTCTAATGGCCCTTTTAATAGTCAGTGCCTGTGGCTCCACTGCCCATAAGTACATTCAATAGTATCTTTCCAAAGGGAAAGGAAGGAATTTGCAGGACTGTGGGGGAAAGAGTAGAGCAATTGGATGAATCAGAGATTACTTTCAAAGGGATAGCAGGAGCATAGTGGGTTGAAAAGACACCGCCTACATCCTGTCAATCTCAGTCCCCTGTTACTGTGCAGGTTAAAAGCTCTGATTTCATTGCAGCCTCTTCCCTGTCTATGTATTTAAAGAGGTGGGTTTCTCTTTAGCTCTGAGTGACCGACATAACAATTGGTTGGAGGCCCATTTCCCACTCAGTCCTTCAGCGCCTTCCTGTCTCCATTAGTGTGAGGCCAATGGGTGCAGGCCCTGTTATTCTCAGCTAATTCAGCCCTTAGTTCCATCGCCTGGCTGTCATTGACATGGACAATAGAGAGACAGAAAGGTGCCCCAGGCTCAAATGGGAAGTTGAAACTTGTGGCTATGAACAAACTGTTAGGATCTCAGTAATGATCAATAATTTTTAAAAGATGAATTCAAACCCGGTGAACAAATTTTAACACAATCATGGAATCCCATCAGTGCAGAAGGAGACCATTCAGCCCATCGAGCCTGCACCAACTCTCTAACAGAGCATCTTATTCAGGTCCAACACCCCCAACCTTATCCACAAACTTTTACCTCCACTAATCCCCCTAACCTATACGTTTTGGGACACTAAGGGGCAATTTAGCACAGCCAATTCACCTAACCTGCACATCCTTGGAGTGTACGAGGAAACCAGAGCACCCGGAGGAAACCCACACAGACCACAGGGAGAAAGTACAAACTCCACACAGTCACCCAAAGCTGGAATTGAACCTGGGCCCCCGGCATTGCGAGGCAGCTGTGCTAACCACCATGCCACCATGTCACATGACACATGGCATAGTGAAAAAACTCCTGCACACAGCGCCAACTTCAGTATAACACACGTGTACCACGACACAGAAACACATGCCTAACTTAATCTTGTGCAATTTTATATGTGTTTGGGTCAGGCACACGCCTGTAATGTAAAATTCAGGCCGCTGACTCCGTTTCTCTCTCCATAGATGCTGCCAGACCTGCAGAAGTTTTCCAGCACTTTCTGTTTCTATTGACCTATTAGTCTGGATGGAACAACAGGGAGTCACACAAACCAATTAAAAGCATTGCAATAATTAAACCAGACACTACCTGCTAAATGTTAACTGTTTTAAATTTAGGTCAGGGATCTTTCCTTCTTTTCGGAGAAATAGGCCGGAATTTTATTGCCAGGCCCATCCCGGAATCATAGAATCCTACAGTGCAGAAGGAGGCCATTCGACCCATTGAGTCTCACCTGGGCCCTATTCCCATAACCCCATGCATTTACCCTGCTAATCCCCCTGACACTAAGGGTCAATTCAGCATGGCCAGTCCACCTAACCTGCATATCTTTGGAATGTGGGAGAAAATCAGAGGAAACTCACACAGACACAGGGAGAACGTACAAACTCCACACAGACAGTGACCCCCAAAGCTGGGAATTGAACCCGGGATCCTGGCACTGTGAGATAGCAATGCTAAGCACTGTGCCACCGTTTTTTTAAAAAAAGAACCAAAATCATTGGTAGAAAAATAATTGGCCGGTGAAATGGGATCCTGCCGCCTGAGAAGAATAATGCCTTCAAGGAAACATTTATTTTCCCCAATGTTTTGGCCACTTGCCTTCTGTATTGTTCCCTCTCTCCCTCCCCCTTCTTCATTTTTAACTCACACCTTCCTTTCCTTTTGAAAATAGTCAACAACCCAGTTTTAACTGGGATGTTATCAGTCTCGGAGATATGCCTGTAAACCATGGCTTAAAATTGCAACCTAGGATATCACAATGGACCTTTTAGCTCTGAAAAAGCATCACACGGACTGGAAACATTGGCTGTAATCTTCCCCAAAAATGGCACGGAGTGGTGGTTCAGGTGGGAAAGCCAGTGTGAAGCTCGCTGTCTGCATAGCCGGCTTGCCTCACCTTATTGAACAGCACTGCGGGCAATTTCAAAGAGGAAGTTAGGTTCGTACAGTCAGCTGGAGGGGTGGAGCCTCAGAAAAGTGGCACAGTTGACAATCCCGACATTGGGAATCAGACATTGAAACCCTCATGGGCATACAAAACTCCCCCCCTCCCCCATGGACATTGAGATCCTTCATGGACATGTACTGCAGCCCCCCCCCGCCAAACAGACATCAAGACCCCTCCAAGGACATGGAGATCACCCAAGCAAACATTGAGACCTACTTCACTGACATGGGGAGCCCCCACCCCAGCCGCACCCCTTAATGGCTATCACGACCCCACAAGGAGAGCAACCACCCCATTCCCCCATGGATAAGGGGAACAACTGCAATGGAGCTTCCCAGAAGACTTCCAGGCACTGCAAGGGGACAATGCCCAGGAATGTCCTTCACCACCCAGAGGCTATACTTACCTGTTTACACCCAGAGTGGTCACCTCAACTGGTTTTCATTTTTGAAAAGCAGTAGTGATTTATGTCAGGGCGACGTCATGCTGGCTGGGTGGGTAGGTAGGATGAGGGCAGAAGTCATGGTGTCAAGCCCACTAAGGCAAAGCTACTTTATGAAAATCAGGCTCATGCCTTTCCTGGATGTGAACTTGATCATGTCACCCGTGCAGGGAGCGGGGAAGGTGTCAATCTGAGATCTCACTGGCACAAATCCTGTTGTCGGTCTTTCTTGAGATTTAGCGGTCATTATGGGATTTGTACTTGGGGTTAAATTGCGGTCATTAACCCTACTTTCTCTCTCCACAGATGCTGCCAGACCTGCTGAGTTTTTCAAGCATTTTCTGTTCCTGAGCTCAAGCATTAATATCTTCCATCTTCCTCTTGTCAGCTAGGCAGCCATTTGGCCTCAAAGTTAGAAGGTTTTGGATTCACCTCTCACCACTGTCCCATCCCATGCCTGAATATAGCAATGTTGTCTAGAAGCCCACAAAGTGGCTGGAGAAAATGCTGCCATTTTAAGGGGTGCTGTTGATTTCACCCATTTTTCCAAACTCTTTGATCCACGTGGAATGGGATCTTTCAATAAAACATAGAAGATACATAGAATTCATAAAGTGCAGAAGGAGGCCATTTGGTCCATCAAGCCTGCACTGAAAACACTCCACCCAAGCCCTGTCCCCGTAACCCCACATATTTGTCCCACAATCTATGCATCATGGGATACTGAGGGGCAATTTAGCATGGTCAATCCATCTCACCCGCACATCTTTGGATTGTGGGGAGAAACCGGAGCACGCAGAGGAAATCCATTCAGGCGCAGGGAGAACGTGCAAACTCCAGGGGAGTGAATCTATGCGTGGGGCCAGAGGAAATGGGCAAGGTATTACATGCGTACTTTGCATCAATGTTCACTAATGAGTAAGACTTGGTGGATGTTGAGATCAAAAAGGAGGAGGTATTGGGGTTCTTGAGAAACATTAAGGTAGACAAGCCCCCAGGGCCTGATGTGATATATTCCAGAATACTGAGAGAGGCAAGGGAGGAAATTGCTGGGGCCTTGAGAGAAATCTTTGCATCTTCACTGGCTACAGAGGAGGTCCCAGAGGATTGGAGAATAGCCAGTGTTGTTCCTTTGTTTAAGAAGGGAGCAAGAATAATCCAAGTAATTACAGGCCAGTGAGCCTTACATCAGTGGTAAGGAACTTATTGGAGAGGATTCTTCGAGACAAGATTTATTCCCACTTGGAAATAAGTGGATGTATTAGTGAGAGGTAACATAGTTTTGTGAAGCGGAGGTCATGTCTCACTAACTTGATCGAGTTTTTTGAGGAAATGATGAAGATGATTGATGTGGGTAGGGCAGTGGATATTGGCTACATGGACTTCAGTAAGGCCTTTGAGAAGGTCCCTCACTGCAGACTGGTACAGAAGGTGAAGTCTCATGGGATCAGGGGTGAGCTGGTAAGGTGGATACAGAACTGGCTCCGTCAAAGAAGACAGAGGGTAGCAGTGGAAAGGTGCATTTCTGAATGGAGGGCTGTGACAAGTGGTGTTCCTCAGGGATCAGTGCTGGGACCTTTGCTGTTTGTAACATATATAAATGATTTGGAGGAAAAACTGGTTTGATTAGTAAGTTTGCGGACGACACAAATGTTGGAGGATTTGCAGATAGCGATGAGGACTGTCAGAGTTTACAACAGAATATAGATCGGTTGGAGACTTGGGTGGAGAGATGGCAGATGGAATTTAATCTGAACAAATGTGAGGTAATGCATTTTGGAAGGTCGAAGACAGATGGGAAATATACAGTAAATGGCAGAACCCTTGAGTATTGATAGGCAAACAGATCTGGTGTACAGGTATATAGGTCACTGAAAGTGGAGACGGTAGTGAAGAAGGCATATGGCATGTTTGCCTTCATCGGCTGGGGTGTTGAGTTTAAAAATTGGCAAGTCATGTTGCAGCTTTATCGAACCTTAGTTAGGCCGCACTTGGAATATAGTGTTCAATTCTGGTCGCCACCCTACCAGGAAGATGTGGAGACTTTGGAGAGGGTACAGAAAAGATTTACCAGGATGTTGCTTGGCATTAGCTATAAGGAGAAGTTGAAGAAACTTGGTTTGTTCTCACTGGAACGACGGAGGTTGAGGGGCGACCTGATAGAAGTCTGCAAGATCATGAGGGATATGGACAGAGTGGATAGTCAGAAGCTTTTTCCCAGGATGGAAGAGTCAATTACCAGGGGGCATTGGTTTAAGGTGCGAGGGGCAAGGTTTAAAGAAGATGCACAAGGATGGCGGGTGCCTAGAGCTTGCTGCTGACGGAGATAGTGGATACAGTAGTAACTTTTAAGACGCGTTTTGACAAATACATGAATAGGATCGAAATGTGGGATATGGTCCCCGAAAGTGTAGGCGGTTTTAGTTCAGTTGGGCAGCATCATCGGTGCAGGCTTGGAGAGCTGAAGAGCCTGTTCCTGTGCTGTAATTTTCTTTGTTCCGTATAAACAGTGACCCAAGCCGGGAATCGAACCCAGGTCCCTGGAGCTGTGAGGCAGCAGTGCTAACCACTGTGCCACCACACTGCTCAATGCGGGGGTGTTTATAAGTTCTAGAGTAAGGTCTGTCCCAAGATCAATTGGCATTTCTGATGCGGATAAGCTCAGACTTGGGGCAACAGAGGCGGTCCTATCAACACATCCCACCGACATGTCCACAATTATCAAATTACTTTGGCTTGGGACATCAAGCTTAGGTTCCTCTTGGCCAGAACAGACTCCCAGAGGATCACAGGACTTGTGTGTAATAGAAATCAGAATAGTGGAACTGTATATAGCTGAGTAAATGTCAATGTCACATTCAGACTGAGGTTTTGATAGCCAGGCTGTCTCTCCAGAAGGCCATTTGGTCCATCATGCTATTGCCAACTCTAAAGGAACCAGCCACTTAGTCCCATGTCCCCTTGCTCTTTCCCAATCGCCCTTTTCAAGTATATATCCAATTTCCATTTGAAAGTTACTATTAGCTGGAATACAACCTTTTGATTTATGTGGTAACGCCGTAGCAAATGAATACTGACATATTCCCTAATGACATAGGCATGAGAAGTGCGTGTTCAGGAAATTTTCAAATCAGCTTTCTCAAGAGATTTTACCAAGAAAATCATTGCTATTGAATCAAATTCTATTTTAACTCAAAAACAAAATCAATGCCAAGCATTGCCTCAAACCTACGGCAAATTTGTTTCTATGCAGATAAGTGCAAAGTCATCTATTTTGCACACTGGTGTAAGTATTATTAAAATTGTGAGAGGTTAGGGCAGTGGAAGTCTGTATAACTAGAGGGTTAAAAATATAAATAGGTGGAAGTTTTGTTACAGCTGTACAAAGCTCTGCTCTGTTTAGACCACAGCATTAATGATGTAGGGTTAGATTAAATGAGGTGATAGTTGTACACATGATTTATATACGTTCAGTTTAAAGTTTATTTATTACTGTAGACTTAGATCAACATTGCAATAAAGTTACTGTGAAAATATTCATTCATGGGATGTGGTTATCACTGGCAAACCCAGCATTTATTGCCCATTTATAATTGCTGCTTAGGTGATGGTGAGCCACTTTCTTGAACCGCTGTAGTCGTCATGATGTAGGGACACCCACAGTACTGTTAGGAAAGGAGTTCTGGAAGCTTGATTCAGTGGCAGTGAAGAGGCAGCGATATAGTCCCAAGTCAGCATGGTGTGTGACTTAGAAGGGAACTCGAAAGTAGCAATATTCTCATGTCTGCTGCCCTTCTCGTCTTAGATGGTAGAGGCTGCGGATTTGGAAAGTGCCGTGAAAGGAGCTTTAGTGAGTTGTTGCAGTGTATCTGGTGGATCCTGCTGCCAATGTGCAGTGGTGGTGGGTAGGGTGCCAACCAAGTGGGCTGCTTTGTCCTGGATAGTGTTGGACTTTGTCAGTGATGTTGAAGCTATATTTATCCAGGCAAATGAAGAGTATTCCATCACACACCTGACTTGTGTGTCCTGATGGTGATGGAAGGGGTGAATGCAGTTACTTGCTGCAAAATTTTCATTGTCTAGCCTGCTTTTTTTAAAAATTAGTCACAAGTAGATTTACATTTACTGTGAAAATCCCCTAGTTGCCACACTCCAGCACCTGTTCAGGAACACAGAGGGAGAATTACCATGGCCGATGCATCGAACCAGCACGTCTTTCACACTGTGGGGGGAAACCGGAGCACCTGGAGGAAACCCACACAGACACGGGGAGAATGTGCAAACTCTCCACAGTGGCCTGAACTGGAATTGAACCTGGGTCCCTGGTGCTGTGAGGCAGCAGTGCCAACCACTGTGCCACCATATCACCCCTGCAATTGCAGCCACCATATTGTGTGTCTGGTCAAGTTACATTTCTGGTCAATAGTGAGCTTGACATTGCTGGTGTAACTTCAGTGATGGCAATGCCATTGAATATCAATGGGGGAACGAGAAGATTCTTTCTTCATAGAATCATAGAAACCCTATAGTGCAGAAAGAGGCCATTTGGCCTATTGAGTCTGCACCGACCACAATCCCACCCAGGCCCTACCCTCATAACCCTACATATTTACCTGCTAATCCCTCTAACCTTTGCATCTCAGGACACACAAGAACATAAGAAATAGGAGCAGGAGTAGGCCATCTAGCCCCTCGAGCCTGCTCCAGCACCTACAGGACACTAAGGGGCAATTTTAGCATGGCCAATCAATCTAACCTGCACATCTTTGGACTGTGGGAGGAAACCGGAGCACCCGGAGGAAACGCACACAGACATGAGGAGAATGTGCAAACTCCACACAGACAGTGACCCAAGTTGTGAATCGGACCCAAGTCCCTGGAGCTGTGAAGCAGCCGTGCTAACCACTGTGCTACCACACCGCCCACGGTTGGAAGATGGTCATTACCCAGCATTTATGTGGTGTGAGTGTTACTTGCCACATACCAGCTCAAGCCTGAATGTTATCCAGGTCTTCCTGCATGCAGGCGTGGACTGTGTCAGAATCTGAAGTTATGAATAAGCTTGACTAAATTACTTATTCACTCATTCCCCTATATGATTTTCATGTCAACTCCATTACCCAACAGGCATAGATTTAAACGGATAGAATAATTTGTTTACCCAACCTTGCGTTCCTCTCCAAAGTCCCTGAACGTGTTCTAAATGATCCCTCCTGATGCTGCTCAATGCTTTTCAAAGCCAACTCAGTCTCCTGTCCTAACATTTCATGTGGTTCAACACCAAATATTATCTGGAAACTCTCATGTGAAGCAGCTTGGGCAGTCTGATTACATTAAAGGTTCCAAACACATGCAATTTACTAAAACAATACCTTCAGAGAACAGGAGGAGTAGGAAACAGAAGACTTGACCCTGAAACCTGGGGGTCTTTTAGTGGGTTAGTGGTTGTGAACCAGCTGGAGATTGGCCTGAGTGTCTGGTGATCTGATTGTAGTGGGGCAAAACTTAGGGTGTGTGTGTTGCAACAGGAGAGGAATGAAAGCGTTAAACAGACAGCACTGTAGTGTCCATAATAAGAACTTAAGAACATAAGAAATAGGAGCAGGAATAGGCCATCTAGCCCTTCGAGCCTGCCCTGCCATTCAATAAGATCATGGCTGATCTGTTGTGGCTCAGTTCCACTTTCCCGCCCTCTCCCCATAACCCTTAAACCCCTTGCCTATCAAAAACCCATCAACCCTCGTCTTAAATATATTTAGCGAGGCAGCCTCCACCACTTCAACGGGCAGAGAATTCCAGAGATTCACCACCCTTTGAGTGAAGAAGTTCCTCCTCAATTCCATTCTAAACTGCCCCCCACTTTATCTTGAGGCTGTGCCCTCTAGTCCTACTGTCCTTTCTGAGCGGGAAGAGCCTCTCTACCTCTATCCTATCCATCCCATTCATCATCTTGTATGTCTCAATAAGATCTCCCCTCATTCTTCTAAACTCTAACGAGTACAAGCCTAGTTTATTCAGCCTCTCCTCATAGCTCAATCTCCTCAACTCCGGTATCAGCCTAGTAAACCTCCTCTGCACTCCCTCCAAGGCCAAAATATCCTTGCGCAAGTGCGGCGACCAAAACTGCACAGTACTCCAGCTGCAGCCTCACCAGTGCCCTATACAGTTGCAGCAAGACCTCCCTACTTTCATATTCAATCCCCCTCGCTATGAAGGCCAGCATCCCATTCGCCTTCCTGACCACCTGCTGCACCTGCAGGCTGGGTTTTTGTGACTCATGCACAAGGACCCCGAGGTCCCTCTGCACTGTAGCATGCTGCAGTTTTTCGCCATGTAAGTAGTAGTCCTTTCTACCATTATTCCTACCAAAGTGGACAACTTCACACTTGCCAACATTAAATTCCATTTGCCAGTTCCTGGCCCATTCGCCCAGCCTATCTAGATCCCTCTGCAGACTTTCCACACCCTCTGCACAATTTGCTGTTCCACCAATCTTGGTGTCATCAGCAAATTTCGAAACCATACACTCGGTTCCCTCCTCCAGATCATCTATATAAATGGTAAATAGTTGAGGCCCCAGCACCGATCCCTGGGGCACTCCACTAGTCACCAACCGCCAATCCAAATAGCACCCATTGACCCCCACTCTCTGCCTCCTATTTGACAGCCAATCCTCTATCCACGCTAACACCCTACCCCCAACTCCATGCCTCCTTACCTTCTGCAATAACCTCTTGTGAGGCACCTTGTCAAATGCCTTCTGAAAATCAAGAAACACCACATCTACTGGTTCTCCTCTATCCACCACACTAGACACATCCTCATAGAATTCCAAAAAATTCGTCAGACATGACTTCCCCTTAACGAAACCGTGCTGCGTCCGCTCTATCAAACAATTCTCCTCAAGATGCCTCGCTATTTTCTCCTTGATTACGGGTTCAAGCATTTTACCTACAACAGACGTTAAACTAACCAGCCTATAATTCCCTGCCTTTTGCTTATCACCCTTCTTAAACAACGGCGTAACATTAGCCGTTTTCCAATCTTCCGGAACTTCCCCGGAATCCAGCGAGGTTTGGAAATTAATCATCAAGGCATCCATTATCACCTCCGCCATTTCTTTCAGAGCCCTTGGATGCATTCCATCCAGTCCTGGGGACTTGTCCACAATCAGTCCCTCCCGTCTGTTGAGCACTGCCTCTCTAGTAACAATAATGTCATTCAGGCCCTCCATTCCTACCATCTTTCCATCGCTAACACCCGGCAAACTATTCACGTCCTCCTCCGTGAAGACCGAAACAAAAAAGTTATTCAAGGCCTCAGCCATTTCCCCATCCCCCACCACTAAATCCCCTCTCTCATCCTCTAAGGGTCCAATGTTCACCCTAGCCAGCCTCCTCCTTTTTATATATTTATAAAAACTCTTACTATCCTTTTTTATATTTAGCGCTAGTCCAGCTTCATAGTTTTTCCTACCCTTCTTTATCAACTTCTTCGTCATTTTTTGTTGATATTTAAACCTCTCCCAATCCTCTTCTCGCCCACTACTCTTAGCTACTCTAAACGCATCTGCTTTTAATTTAATACTCTCCTTTACCTCCTTCGTTATCCACGGCTGATTATCTCTCCTCCTCCGATCCTTTTTAACCATCAGAATAAATTTCCGCTGAGCACCAAGAAAGATCTCCTTAAAGATCCTCCACTGTTCCTCAGCAGACCTACCTTCCAATGTGCTCCCCCAATCAACATTTGCCAATTCCTCTCTCATCCTATCGTACTCCCCTCTGTTCAAACAAAGGACACAGGTCCGGGAACCCACTTTCTCCTCCTCCACCTGCATCAGAAACTCCACCATACAATGATCACTCTTCCCAAGAGGATCCTTCACCACAAGGTCCCTAATTCTACCGGCCTCATTACATAACACCAGATCCAAGATAGCTCGCTCCCTCGTCGGCTCCAACACGCACTGTTCAAGGAAACTATCCCGGCAGCATTCCAAGAACTCTTCCTCAAGCCCACCTCGTCCAACATGGGTCGACCAATCAATACGTAGATTGAAATCCCCCATAATTATCGCTGTTCCATTCCTGCACGCCGCATTTATTTGCACGTTAATAGCCCACCCCACCTCCAGATCATTATTTGGGGGCCTATAGACGACACCCACCAGCGTCTTCCTCCCTTCGCTGTTCCTAATCTCCACCCACAACGATTCCACCTTCTGCTCTTTGGCTCCTATATCTTCCTTTACTACCACCCAGATGCTATCCTTAATCAGCAGAGCTACGCCTCCCCCTTTTTCCTCCCGCCTATCCTTCCTAAACACTTGATACACACGCTCAGATGGCAGATGGGACAAAATACCAATAACTATATCTCAGATGTCACTGAAACAGTCACACTCCAAAGTTACAACAATCATATCTGATTTGATATCAATGATCAAGGCTCCAAAAGATCTAGAGGAACGACTGTGCCTCTGAAAACAATCAAATATTCAGGAAATGGGACAATTAACACCCCATCGAAATCAGTTTGATAAACCCAATGCTTTGATATTATATACAGGTAGACAGATGTCCAGAAAATGATTAAAAACTCGCACACAAGACAATGGAACCATATAATGTAATCAAAAACAAACTGCAACAGTTCAAAGGAACACTATGACAATCTGATGTAAATGTAATGCTTTGTAATGTAAAGAAAGGGTTATAAGAATCTGTAAGACCCAATGTTCAGTAAACTAGCTTGGAAGCAAACTGTAGTTACAGCCACGAGTTCTGCTCTCCCTCATGCACGTTGAATAAAGCCTTTTTTGTTAAAGTTCTACATGGTCTTGGAAGACTAAGTTCATTCATTCGCTCCTACACTGACCATCCTGACCGCTGAACAAAGGGCTGCATGTTAGTTAACAGGCAATGAGTGAGCACATAATTGGCAAATCAGAGAGTCGGTCATCAATTCATGTTGCGGGCTTGAGTGGATTTAAAATTAAGAGCTTGCCCCCACCCAATTGCCCTCAACATACCCACCCCCCCCCTCCCCATTGGCACTGGTTTAGTGGCTGGAATCCACTAAGGAATCCTGTGGTGTCATGCAGAGAAACCCTAATGCCACTGTGCAGTTTCGGGTGTTTGTACCACTGCTGGCAAAGGGTTGTTCAGTGTCTAAACCACCGTTCACCTCATGGTTCAAATGACCAAAACAATTAGGACAACTCACCATAAATAACAGAAAACATATTTATCATACGCTTATTTTATTATTCAACAAATACAGAATATATGTTGGAAAACAGGGATATCCAAGTTATCTCATAATTATTAGTTTACTTTGTGCCCATCAGCCTCATCTGTAGATTGAAGTTCATGTATCACTGTTCTCCACTCTTTATGCTCTGCTTATTGCTATTAATGAGGTAGAGTAAAATATTCAGTGCTTACTCAACACATTGCTTGTCATGCAGTTGGGACCTTGTGTTCCTGAGTTTCGGGCCGCCTACACGTTTCTGAAAGCTACACAGACAGTTGACGTTTGGAAGGCAAATGTAGCCTGAATGGTCATGAAGGAGTGCTCCACATGGGATACCAATGATTATCTGTTAAATAGTCCAACCTTATTTAAACAATGAGTTTTGAAATATTATTTCATGGGATGTGTGTCATTGGCAAGACCGCCATTTCTTGCCTGTCCCTAACTGCCCTTTAAAAGATGGTGGTGAGCGCTTTCTTGAACTGCTGCAGCCTCCTGTTATAACCACTGTCAGAGCCAGAGTGGATTCTGACCCAGTGATAGAACATAAATCGAGTTCCAAGTGTGAAACTTTGTGCAGAAACTGCAGTAGGCAATGTCCCAGTGGTCAAGGCAGGTTTTGGTAGGTTGAAGGAGGCATGGTGAGTTGCTGATATGGATTATCATTAACACTGAGAGTTCTGCAGTTTGTACAGAGCTACTATTGAAGAACACAGTCAATCATTGCTTCACCAATGTACCTGTTAAACCAGGTTAGTAATTAGATAAAGTACCCTGAAGTGATTAGGAACAAAATGCACAATCTTCAAAACCACCTCATGGATCTCTGTCTTCTATTCATTCAATGGCACACATTTATCCATGCTGTAAACCTCTATGACTCATTCAAGCCTGAGAAACCACACATGTAAACACAAGGTCAGGTCTATAGACACTGATTTTGAGGCACTGGCACATTATGTTATATAGTCAGGAAAAATGAACTATCTGGTTGTAGCAATGATTTCATCTTGGTAATTGGCTCTGTTTCACCAAAGCGAAAACAAATTTGCAGTGGTCACACAGTGACTAATCAGGCACATAGTAAGAAGCCCAGCCCATGTGTGAACAGTATTTCTGATGCGGTTCACATTTATATGGAGCAGCTCGAAGTCTGAATCCGAGTTTGTCTCTGCCCAAACTGTCTTGGATCTTTGTCTGGGTAAATCACACTGTATTCATCGCTTTTGTTACAGAGTCCAGAAACTGGAAGTAATTGTACTTGATATCGTACTCCATATCGTACCAGAAATTCACTGAAATAGAGAAATGAAAGAAACTCAGTACTAACAATCATTCTCAGGACAAAAAGAGGCATTTCTTCAATTTTGATTTTGAAACATTTGCTCTGCTGAAGGTGCAGTTTCTGTCCATTCTTATTGAGCACAGGTTCCAATTGAGTCTTTGAATTGGTAATCTCACGCAGAGAGCCAACAAGATGGTTAGCGCTGGGAAAAATGTCACTCTGGAACAGTCAAGGGCACTACTCTGAATGTGGGGCGGAGGCACATTCCTGGGAGAATAGTTTTACAGTGTGTATGTGGCAGCGCCTGTTTTGCTTTGGTTGTGTATACAACTATCCGGTTAGAAGTATTGGGGTCCAAATTTGCAGAAAATTCGACAGTAGGCATGCTAACCCATTCTGGGGATGAATGGAAGTTTGAAAGGAGATTGCAATAAGGTGGAATGGGGAAGGTAAATGGGATACACTGTCAGTAAGTGAAAAATGGAGGAATATTAGATGGTGTGGAAGAACTAGCTAGAGGTTCAGATTCATAGAACATTAAAAGCAGCAGCTAAGATGGATATTGTCAAAAAAAAGCTATCAAAATACTGGCTTTTAAGGCAACAATGTAACATTCACTTTGTAACAAAAGCTAACCTTTCAATAATAGAACTATAGAATTCCTACAGTGCAGAAGGCCATTTGGCCCACTAAGCCTGCACTGATAACAATCCCATCCAAGCTCTATCCCCCAATCCCATGTATTTACCCTGCTAATCTCCTGTGACTAAGGGGCAATTTAGCATGCTCAATTCACCTAACCCGCACATCTTTGTAGTTGGGACGAAACTGGAGCACCCAGCAGAACCCAAACAAACACAGAGGGAACGTACAAACTCCACACAGAACATAAGAACAAAAGAAATAGGATTCTGAGATACCGTCCTATTCCTAAGATTCTGAGGGGTCTTGGCAGGGTGAATGTGAAAAGGATGTTTCCCCTTGTTGGAGAATCAAGAACCAGGGGGTCACTGTTTAAAAATTAGGGATTGCTCATTTAAGGAGAATGTTTTTTTCTCACAGAGTACTGAGTCTCTGGAACTCTCTATCTCAAAAGGCAGAGGAAGTATAATCTTTGAATATTTTTGAGACAGAGCTAAATAGATTCTTGATTAACAAAGGAGTAAAAGGTTATCAAGGGTAGACAGGAATGTGAGATTGAGGTTACAATTAGATCCATGATCTAAATGAATGGCAGAACAGATGAGTGGCCTACTCTAGCTCCTAGTTTGTATGTTACAGCTGCCAACCTGAAAATATCCCTTTCATTCCTGCTCTATCAATGTTAATATATTACCCCCAATTATATAAGTCCGAAAGACTCTTGTATAGCAACTCACCAAGTGCATTCTGAAAATCTAAGAATACTACATCCATTGGTTCCCCTATTCCATCTTGCTAGTTAATCCTCAAAAAATTAACAGATTTGTTAAACGTGATTTCCCTTTCACGAATCCCTGTTAACTCCCTTAATGATATTATGATTTTTTAAGTGTCCTGTTACCATGTCTACGATAATAGACTTTAGCACTTTTAGCGCAGGCTACTATTGATGTTAGGCTAACTGACTTACAATTGGACATTTTCACAGAATCCTTACAATACGGAAGGAGGCCATTCGACCCATCGAGTCAGTACCAATCCCCCCCCAGGCCCTATTCCCACAACCCCATACATTTATCCTGCTAAGCCCTCTGACACTAGGGTCAATTTAGCATGACCAACCAACCTAACCCACAGATCTTTGGACTGTGGGAGAAAACCAGACGACCCAGAGGAAGCCCACGCAGACACAGACAGGAAGTGCAAACTCCACACAGTGACCCACGGCTGGAATTGAACTGGGTGTCTGGCGCTATGAGGCAGCAGTGCTAACCACTGTGCCAACCCCATACCTCGTTTCTTACATAATGGGGTTATGTTCGCAACCTTCCAATCCTTAGCAACTATTTTAGAATCTAAGGGTTTCTAGAAGATCAAAACCCAGGGAGCACGTCGTCAGGTCCAGGAGATTTGTTGCCACTTAGTCCCATTAATTTTTCTGTTACTATTTCTTTACTTATTATGGTCTGTTTAAGTTCCCCGATCTCACTTGCTCCTTTGTTCCCCATTATTTCCAGAATGCTTTGTGAGTCTACTACAGTGAAAACAGATAGATAGTATTTAATGCCTCTTCCATTTCCTTGTTCCCCATTATAATTACACCTGCTTCTGACATGTCCATATTTGCTTTCATTAATCTCTGCTTTTTGTACCATCCTATGTGGTGTTCATTCACTCACAATGGGTGAATGCCTGATGTCTAGTTTTCATTTCTGTGACAGATCGCATTGCTGTACCTGCAATGCAGCCGTGTGACTGCTGGACATGGTGGAACCACAGAGAGGGCAGGTATAGCATCTCGCCCGCTCTCACTGTGCAGTGGAGAGGCCTGGCATGAGAATATTCCGGGTAACGGCTGAGGTCAGGGTTCAATGGGTCAAGAGGAATCCAAGGAACCTGATTTTGGGGAGGAAAGAAGAGACAATTAGTTACATAAAACCAGAGTAGATGCAAATCATACTTGCCCTAGGTCTCTCCAACTGCTGCATGCAGAAAATGCTGTGCTTTGATGTGCAATTTCTGTTGTATAGGTAAATGTGGCAACCATTATGCACTAAAATCATATTAACAATATTACAATGGGCTGGAATGGTGGTTAGCACTGTTGCTTTACAGCGCCAGGGACCCCGATTCAATTCCCTCTTTGGGTCACTGTCTGTGTGGAGTTTGCATGTTCTCCCTTTGTCTGCGTGGGTTTCCTCCGGGTGCTCCCGTTTCCTCCCACAGTCCGCAAGACATGCTGGTTGACTGCATTGGCTGTGCTAAATTCTCCCTTAGTGTACCTGAACAGGAGCCAGATTATGGCGACTGAGGGATTTTCACGGTAACTGCATTGCAGTTCAAACTGCAGCCTACTTGTGACACTAATAAATAAACTTTCAAACTTTAAAGTAATGTGTAGTAATCAGTTCATTCCTTTCTGGTGGTGCTAGCTGAGGGAGAACACAAAACACACTCTGCTTCTTCAATTGGTATCATGGAATCTTTAGTGCCCTCCTGAGCAGGGAAACAGGGTCTCAGCTTGAGATATAATTGAAGTGAAGCGCCTCGGACAATGCAGCACTCACTCATTACTGGAGTGTCAGTTTAAATTGTGTGTTGGAGTGAAGCCCACATCCAGATGATATTATAGTTAAGCAAAAATATCAGGGATTCACACTGCAATATATTGGAAAATAGATAACATTAAGTTTGTACAATCCAGCTGTATGCAGCTCCCCAGTGGCCTGCCTGGTTAAAGTGCAGCCTGGTGGGTTACTAACCTATGCTGGGCACACCGTCTCATATTTGATTCCTTGTCTGTGCTGAATTAATTGATCTCAGTTGGTCTCTACACCCTGGCGAGGCACAAAGGTCAACCAGAGCTCCTACATTAACTGGAGGTCTCTGCTGAAATGGGGGCATTACCCAAGTGACTACTTGGGTCATTTCCATGTATCCCTAATTGTTTTGATCACCTGGAGGGGAATTTATTCTGTCTTTCAGCCACTGCCTTCCATAGTCTGGGCCTTTCACACCAAAATAAATCTGCCTCATCTTTTAGAGCGGCAGTTAAGGTTTTTCGCCGATCATCCTGGTTGTAATGGGTTATAACTGAGTCATAGCAGTGGGTTTCAGAGGCAGTGTGTGTCCGCTGTGACTCAGTTCGCAAGGTTGAATTGCAAGGTTCTGGGTTCAAATCTCAGTCCAGGACATGAACATAAAAATCAAGGCTAACACCGCAGTGCAGTTATGAGCACTTGCTGTACTGTCAGAATGTGGTATTTTGGATAAGATGAGCTGTCATATATCTGTTCTGATGGATGCAAAAGATCCCAAAGGACTATTTTTGAAGAGCAGATGAGTTACCCTTCGTGCTGCGGCCAATATTTATCCCTCAATCAACATCACATCAACAGATTGTCTGATTATCATATTGCTGTTTGCAGTGGTGCGCAAAACTGGATGCACTCTCTGCACTAAATCAGTGATTACACTTTCTAAAGCATTTAGCTGTCTGTAGAGCGCTTTGAGACATCAGGTGGGTGTGAAAGGCACTACACAAATGCAAGTCTTTTCAACATCATTGCACCGTTATGATGAAAGATATTTATTTTGTTAATGTCATGACACAAGAGCATGCCAGCAACATGGCACAAAACATCAAAGCACAGGCAGTCAGGTGATGAAGTTTGAAGCAATTTGGGAGGGCCGTGCTTTTAAGTTGTTCACCTGTGATCCAGTCGTAATGTAAAGGGCTTTGTGAAATAGTCCGAAAAATGAATGCCCTGAACCTCATTAGCCACTGGTTCCCCAGCATTGAACCAGTTTCTGAACTCATCTTCACATTAAATACCTCTTTAAGCGAATGGTCGAGAGATTTGTACAGAAGCAGGCTGCAGTTTTTGTGGCCATCAATCATTGTTGATCAGCACTGAATCATGCCGATTACAAACTAATCTCTGTTTATCTGGGATTTGCAAAATACCAAACACAGCTTGGCAATCAGTCTGCAAGGCTTATGCAGATCAACTGAAATTGACTAATCAGTGTTTGTATGTTACATAATCCACAAACCCTGGAATTATCAGTCACTTTCCCTGGGATCACAACTTCATTAGGCAAAGCAAGGTAGAATAGAAGAGCACTCCACAACTGGCTTTGATTCAAAAGCCTCCTTTTGTTGTCATTATTGGATGAATTTTGAGAGAGAAAAATAAATTAAAACAAAACAATGCAGCACAATGGTTCTATGTTTTCCTCATTAACAGAGCAAGCCTCACTGAGGCCACTCCATTGCACTCATCACACTCCGACAATATTGTAAGGGATAAAGGATTACAAGGCCACGTTAACCATCTGAGAACAGATCCTCAGTTATAGGGACTGAATGGGCCTGTTGAGGCCTTTCAAATGCTGAGTTTATTGGCAATGGAGAGGATGCTGTAAGTGGCATGCTAGTAGCAGTGCATAATGATGTGTGCAGTTGCAGAGACACTAGCATGGTTACATCGGAACAGGAAAATGTCAATAGGTGGAACAAACATCTTTTTTTGAAAGATCAATTCTTTGTTCAATCTTTCACAACATGTACAACAACTCACTCTCACAATTAAACTGGCTGCTCTGATGGCTTTCCTTGATAACTTATTTAACTACTTGACTGACATTTGGATGAAAAGTTCTCAGTAACTTTCATTTTCACTAGCTTCCTCATGTTTCACCCATTTTTCCCTCCACCACAATAACTAATTCAGCTGGAATCATAGAAACCCTACAGTGCAAAAGAGGCCCATTGAGTCCACACTGACAACAATCCCACCCCAGGCCTATCTCCACAACCCCACACATTTATCATGCAAATCCCTCAAATCTACACATCCCAGGACACTAAGGGACAATTTAGCGTGGTCAGTCAACCTAACCTGCATATCTTTGGATATGGGAAGAAACCAGAGGACCCGGAGGAAAGCTATGCAGACACAGGGAGAATGTGCAAACTCCACACAGTGACCCAAGCTGGGAATCGAACCCAGGTTTCTGGAGCTGTGAGACAGCAATGCTGATCACTGTACCATCGTGCCGCCCACCTGGATCAACAGTCCATGAGCAAGGCCAGCTCTGGCACTCAAAAGCATTTCGGCCTGGTAGAGTCAGTGAATCAGAGCCAAAAAAAGTTAGTTTCCAACCATTTTTGTTTGCTTTAGTGATTTCCTGACATATTTCCATTGTATTCTTGGTTGCTACAGCCTGTATGCAGTCTGCATACCTGAGATAAGGATATTATCTGTGAAGAACCAGGAGCTGAACCAGCCAATTATCCTGGATAAAGAAATTGCTAATACTCTTTAAGCATTATCTGTGGATTTGTGGAGACTGACCTGCACTTACACTCATACCAAATACTCTTTTACAGATGATTTCAATTGTTTATCACACTAACCTGAGGCCGTGGAGTGGCTGTGATTGAAGTTGGGGTACAATGAAGGGGAGGTGGAAAGCAGTGTCCACACTCCCACCAACTATCTCAGGTTGGATATTTCTTTGATACTTCACCCATGTTTCTGAAAACAAAGCCCACTGTCAAGGCCACAATCACTTTGCAATGACAGAGTCCTAATGACTAAAGGAACAGGAACTAACCTGACTTGAAGTGGGCAGTAAGCTTGGAGAGAGCATGGCTTTTTTGGTCCATGGAGAATGAGGGTTTAGCTTAGGTTTCCAAGTGACATGAAGGAGAGAAGCTGTCGGTATGAATATACCCATGGCTGCTTTAGCAATGCTTATCGTTGCAGCTCTCTCCAGTTCCAACAGTGTCAGAGGGACAGGTGATGTTGTGGGTGCACAGGGAGTAGAGTGATTGCTGGGAGTATTTGCAGGGGGGGGGGGGGGTGGGCTAAGAGGTAGATTGTTGGGACTGGAGGGACGATTCTGCTCCTCCTGACCCACAAGCACTGCCATAAAGACATTTACCTCGTGGATGAAGCTTTTCTCATTTCCATTAACCTGCTGGATTACTGGGCCACGGGAAACACGGTTGATGTGAGCAAAAAATAATCATAGAAAATAATAGAAACCCTACAGCACAGCAAGAGGCCATTCGGCCCATCGAGTCTGCACCGACCACAATCCCACCAGGCCCTATCCCCATATCCCTACATATTTACCCACTAATCCCTCTAACCTATGCACCTCGGGATACTTTTAAGGGCAATTTTAGCATGGCCAATCAACCAAACCTGAACATCTTTGGACTGTGGGAGGAAACTGGAGCACCTGGAGGAAACCCATGCAGACACAAGGAGAATGTGCAAACTCCACACAGACAGTGACCCAAGCCAGTAATCGAACCCAGGTCCCAGGAGCTGTGAAACAGCAGTGCTGACCACTGTGCTACTGTGGCGCCCAATAATAATGATGGTTAAAATGAACAGTAAGAAATCTCACAATACCAGGTTAAAGTCAGGTCCATTCACTTGTTGAAGGAGCAACGCTTTGAAAGCTCATGATTCCAAATAAACCTGTTGGGTACTAACCTGATGTTGTGAGACTTCCTATTGTGCCCACCCTAGTCCAATGCCAGCATCTCTACATGCTGTGATCTTGATTTAATTCAACCCACGCAATATAATCCAGGACTACTGTTACTAGGAGCTCTTAAACCAGATGGAATAATCAGTCACAAGGCTCAGAGGAGAATCTTAAGTACATCTTTAGTTCACTAGAAATTAGAGTCATAGAGGTCTGCAGCATGGAAACAGGCCCTTTGGCCCAACTTGTCCATGCTGCCCTTTTTTTCAAACCACGAAGCTAGTCCCAATTACCTGTGTATGGCCCATATCCCTCTACACCCCATCTTACCCATGTAATTTTCTAAATGTTTTTTAAAAGACATAATTATACCTGCCTCTATTACTACCTCTGGCAGCTTGTCCCAGACACTCACCACCCTCAGAGAAAAAACTGCCCCTCTAGACCCATTTGTATCTCTCCCCTATCACCTTAAACCTATGCCCTCTAGTTTTAGGTTGCCCTACCTTTGAGAAAAGATATTCACCATCTGTGCCCCTCATTATTTTATAGGCTTCTATAAGATCACCCATAAGTCTCCTTCACTCTAGGGAAAAATGTCCCAGTCTATTTTCTTATAACTCAAACCATCAAGTCCTGGTAGCAGCCTAGTAAATCCTTGCAGCTCTCTCTCTAGTTTAATAATATCCTTTCTATGATAGAGTGACCACAACTTAGCTGCAACAGGCATACCGATTTGAAGATTTGGTGCTTTGGATATTGACTGTTAGGACACCAGTTTGAGCCTGTAAATTGCCACACTATTTCCAGTCTCGGCCACACTATCATGCAGTAGCACGTCGAACAGGAACCAGGTGTTCCCCCAGGGCACAATGGACTCTTCCCCTGCATTTGCTGGATGCCTGCAGGGAACAGTGATGAAAGACCCTGGGAGCAAAGTGCCCACATGACCAGGTTAGAATACGACACAAAAGAGTTGAGCAAAATCCTTTATCACCAAACTACCTACAACTTGATATGGAAAACATTTCTAAAAATGGGCTAATTGTCCTGTGTAATTTGGTTTGTGCGTACAATATATGTAACCTTATAACTTATTACCTCCCTCACTGTGATCTAACCACACCATTCAGGTTTAGGTTCCTCTGTTTTACAAAGCAATGATGTGACAGGCAATAACTTGTGGGATGGTTAACACACAAAATTAAAAATAAATTGACTTGTCCAAAAAGGACTAGTTTAATCGTTCTTAATACACCGTGTATTATTTTCCTAAGTATAGCATTAATTATACATACTGTACGTTAGATAAGACTATGGGGCAGCACGACAGCACAGTGATTAGCACTGCTGCCTCACAGTGCCAGAGACCTAGGTTCGATTCCTGGCTTGGGTCACTGTCTGTGCGGGGTCTGCAAGATCCCCCCGTGTCTGCGTGGGTTTCCTCTGGGTACTCTGGTTTCCTCCCACAGTCCGAAAGGCGTACTGGATAGGTGCACTGGCCATGCTAAAATTCTCCCTCAGAGTACCTATACAGGCGTCAGAGTGTGACGACTAGGGGATTTCCACAGCAACTTCAATACAGTGTTAATGTAAGCATACTTGTGACAATAATAAATAAGCTTTAAACTTTAAAGAATAGTGTGCACCTCCTTCCTCTTATTATTCCCACTGCTTAACATTAAGCAAAATTGTGAAGCGTTGATTACCTTCTCTGCATTCTGTACATCTATCACATCAAAGGAACCATCTTCATTCACCTTGTATGTTGCAGGCTGGAAGAATTCTGCAAAACCAGCGACAACCTGAGTTTCAATAATTAGCCCAGATCACAATGTTACATTCAAGACACCAGTGCCATGCTCCATACACAATATTTAGGCCAGTTTATACTATGGAACTATGGCAGAAAATGGAGGTGTGTGGGAGGGGAGGGTTCTCATTTCTTGTTTATTGACCTTCCAATTTCAGTCATGCCATGAGCAGCAACAGCCCACAGAGAGGGAAAGGCACTTGGTGGGAGAATTGGTCCTTGTGCACGTTGTAGTGTCTAAGTACACAAGACTACTCCCTGGTGACTGGAACGAGGTCCTGTTTACTTGTTCAGCTGCAGATGATGCAGTCCTGGCTTGGCCAACCAGCAGGAGTAGCAACTAAGGGAAGCAAGAGAGCATTTATTTTAGTGATTTTAATGTGGAAAATAGCTTAAAGTCCAGGTATGGAGATGTAAGGAAGCAAAAAATATTAGGAGCAGAGACTAAAACTTTAGTCAAAGAAGTGAGTTTTAAGGATGAACTTAAAGGAGGATAGGGAGGTGGAGGGGTTGACAGAAGGGATTCCTGCACGTAGAACCCAAACAGGTAAAGTGTATGGACTGCCATTTGGTGGATAGCAAAGATGGGGAAACAAAATGTAAAAATGCAGGGTTCTAGGGCTGAAGAAGGTTGCAGAGACAGAATAAAGCAAAGATGTTAAAGAATTTGGATGTGACTTTGATTATTGTCACACTATTTGATTATTATTTGCATATGTATTGGGATACAGTGAAAAGTATTGTTTCTTACATGCTATCCAGACAAAGCATACCATTCATACAGTGCATAGGGGAAAAGGAAAGGAGAGGCTGCAGAATGTAAGTGTTATAGTCATAGCTTGGGTGTAAAGAAAGATCAACTTAATACAAGGTAGGTCCATTCAAAGATCTTAATGACAGCAGGGAAGAAGCTGTTGGTACATGACCTCAGACTTTTATATTAAGGGTGAGGCATCCAGCAGCATATAGGCTGAGACAGGGGTGGAGATGGCAAATGTTTTGAAATTGGAAGGAGGTGATTTTTCTAAAGAAGAAGATATTTGATTAGAAGCTCAACTGAGATTCAAAAGGACGATTAGAATTACAAACAGTCTGCTTCAGCCTAAGAAGGTGCTGAGAGAAGATATGGAGTCTGTAGTGAGGGCCACAGGCAATGTTGGTCATCCCAGTGTTTAAATGAAAGGATTTGCAGTTCAACCGAAACTGGACATCAGCCAAGCAGTCTGACAATGAGACAGTGGGATCAAGAGGCAGTGGAGAGATTAATTTGTGTCACCACAGATGTTGAACACATCTTTAGTTCTGTTCCAATATGCAGCATTTAGATGAGGAAGGACAGGAAGAAAGGGTAGATCATTTAGGGTTCTTTGCAAATAGCAGTGCAGAGACAGGAAAGGACACCATCAGTGCACATGCATGAGAAGATCAATATGGGAAATCTCACTGAACTAGAGGACCAAGGAGAAGATGGTGCTTGTTAATGTTAAAAAATGCACTAAGGTTGTGTAAGATGTAATTTTTGACTTAGATTAAGGCTATTTCAGTGCTGTGGAAGTAATGGAAACATGATTGAAACATTTAATGGTAAAACTGTAGGAAAGGTGAGCGTGGATCTGGGAAGCAATGAGGTGTTCCAGTGTGGCACAGTAGCACGGTGGTTAGCACTGCTGCTTCACATCTCCAAGGACCTGGGTTCGATTCCCAGCTTGGGTCAATGTCTGTGTGGAGTTTGCACATTCTCCTCATGTCTGCGTGGGTTTCCTCCGGGTGCTCCAGTTTCCTCCCAAAGTCCAAAGATGTGCAGGTTAGGTTGATTGGCCGTGCTAAAAATTGTCCCTTAGCGCAGGTTAGGGGGATTAGCAGGTAAATACGTAGGGATATGGGGGTAGGGCCTGGATGGGATAGTGGTTGGCACAGACTCAATGGGCCAAAGGGCCTCTTTCTGCGTTGCATGGTTTCTATAAGAGGTTGGAGATGGGGTTTAATGTTGTACAAGAGCAGATAGGAGAATGGTTGGTATTTTTTAAAGTCAGGGTGGATGACAGAAGGCACGAAATGAGATGGGAGGCAACAGCTAAGGGGAGGAAAGCACTTATAATGTTAGCTAGTATACAGACCAGGATGGGAAGTTCAGTCCTTATTTGGAACCGTTTGGTGGGAATATACTTCTAACTAGTGACACATGTTTGCCGGGAAGAGTTTGATGAAATAACGCAGACTAAATTCATTCCATATCTTTTCCCATTTCCCTTACTGGCCAATATCTGGAACGGAGACTGCCAATCCATATGGAATAATGATCTGTTCTATAAACTCGTTCAGATTAACTAATTTCATTCATTTTTACAGCCAGGCTGGACAGGATTTCAGAGGTAAGGGGCAGTGCTGTGAAAGCCTGACCTACCATATGGGATAAAGGGTCTGTCAGTGGGAGGGTGGAGGATAAAGTGCTTCTCTCCAGAAACCACGCAGTACAGGTTCTCATAGTGATCTTTATGCACTGAAATAAAGTTGAGAAATAAGAATCAGTAAAACTGCACAACTGTGCAGGAAATCAGTGCAGCCAAATCAAGCAGTGGATTTACATCATAGCATGGAGAACACACAGGCACACAGTTAGCTAGGGTTGCTCACTTTCTAACACCCAACATAGCATTCAAAATCTTGTTTATGACAAACAATAACTTGCATTCACATAGCACCTTAAAGACAGTGAAATGTTCCAAGGAGCTTCACTGGAATGACTATCAAACAAAATTCGACAAGACATTTGGCCAAAAGCTTGGCTAAGAGTTAGGTTAAGGAGAATCCAAAAGGATAAAGAGGTGGTGAGGCAGAGACAGTCGGGAAGAAAATTCCAGGATTTAGGAGCTGAAGGCCCCAATTACTCCAGTGGTGGAGCAATTAAAAGAGGATTCTTGAGAGGCCAGAATTGGAGGAGTGAGGATATCTCGGAAGGCTGGTGGGGGTTAGATAGGGAGAGAAGAAGATGCAGAAGGATTTGAAAACAAGGTTGAGAATTATAGAAGTGGATCGGGAGCCAATGCAGATCAGTGACCACCTGGTGATGAGCGAATGGAATTGGTGTTAATTAGAACACAAGTAGCAGCCTTTTGGATCAGCTCAAGTTTACATGGGGTGACAGGTGGGAGGTTGGTCAATAGAGCAGTATATGTGGAACCTGACATTAAGATCTTGTAACACACTTCAGATAAATATTTGTAATGAGAAAACCAAATAAAGTATTTTATAGTCTAAATATTATCATAGGAAAATGGTAATAGAATCCACAGAATCCCTACAGTGCCACTTGGCCCATCGAGTTTGCACTGACTCGCTGATAGAATATCTTACCCAGGCCCTCTCCCCTACTCTACGCCTGCACACCTTCACCATAGTTAATCCCCCTAACATATACATCATGGGACACCAAAGGGCAATTTACCTTAATGCGGACCAAACATTATTTTGTAAATTGAGTTTGTGTCTTTATATGTCCTGTTTGTGAACTGAAATCCCACTTACCTGATGAAGGAGCAGCCAGCGCTCCGAAAGCTAGCAGCTTTTGCTACAAATAAACCTGTTGGACTTTAACCTGGTGTTGTGACACTTCTTAACTCAATTTACCTTAGCCAATACACCTAGCCTGCACATTTTTGGACTATGGGAGGAAACCGGAGCACCCAGAGGAAACCCATAGTGAGAACGGGTCCCTGGAGCTGTGAGGCAGCAGAGCTAACCACTGTGCCATCGTGTCGCCGCAACAAGTCCACCTATTGTGGCTTTCATGTTTTGTATAATCCAATTGAATCAGTAAAATGTTTTTTTGAAAGAAAGGTTTCAAGGGTGCCCCAGAGCAAAATTCCTACTGGAGGATGAAATCTTTTTTTATCATTTCTTCATGAGACACAGGCATCGCTGGCTGGCCAACATTTACTGATGATGTGGAGATGCCGGCGTTGACTGGGGTAACCACACAACCCTGCCACAGCAACCGCTGCAAGACATGCATGGACGCCATCATCGCACGTGAGAACACCATCCACCAGGTACACGGCACATACACTTGCAATTCAGCCAATGTGGTCTACCTGATGCGCTGCAGGAAAGGATGTCCCAAGGCATGGTACATTGGGGAGACTGTGCAGACACTGTGACAACGGATGAATGAACACCGCTCAACAATCACCAGGCAAGTACGTTCTCTTCCTGTTGGGGAACACTTCAGCAGTCACAGGCATTCAGCCTCTGATCTTTGGGTAAACATTCTCCAAGGCGGCCTTCATGACACACGACAATGCAGAGTCACTGAGCAGAGACTGATGGCCAAGTTCCGCACAAATGAGGACGGCCTCAACTGGGATCTTGGGTTCATGTCACACTACCTGTAACCCCCACAATTTGCCTGGGCTTGCAAAATCTCACTAACTGTCCTGGCTGGAAACTATACATATCTCTTCAACCTGTGCTTAACCCTCTCTCCGCTCACTGTCTGTAACTTTAAGACTTGATTACCTGTAAAATCTCGCATTCCAACCACTATTTTGTAAATTGAGTTTGTGTCTTTATATGCCTTGTTTGTGAACAGAACTCCCACTCACCTGATGAAGGGACAGCGCTTGAAAAGCTAGTGGCTTGTGCTACCAAATAAACCCGTTGGACTTTAACCTGGTGTTGAGAGACTTCTTACAGCATTTATTGCCCATCCCTAGTTGCCCTTGGAGGGCAGCTGACAGCGAACCACATTGTCACACGTAGGCCAGACCAGGTGAGAATGGCAGATTTCTTTCCCTAAAGGACATTGGGATGATGGGTTTTTCCAACAATCGACAAGTGCTCCATGGTCATCAGTAGATTTTTAATTCCAGATTGCAGGATTCAAATGCGGGTCCCCAGAACATTAACTGAGTTTCTGGATAAGTCTAGCGATAATACCACTAGGTCATCGCCTCCCCATGCAACTGACTGTATCTTTACTGATGTTAATCTCTTCTGATATTAACCTAGCTCCTTCACGTTGTAACTCAGTAACCCAGTTGTGTGTTACTGACTATGTCTTTACTAATTTTTATTCAGCTCTCTCACACCATCACTCAAATGGCTTCCCAGACAGTGCCACATGACAGAATAGTTACCTTTCAGTAGATATTGTTAGTAGATGTGATGGACTTGGGTCCCTATCAAGGAGTTGCAAACGTAGTAACTACAATTTTCTGTCTTCTAGTTTAAATGTACAGAGAAGCATGGGCTGTGCATAAATAATCCAATTTGTACAGCCAACGGGCAGGTCTCCTTTCATTAACAGATGTCTGGAAAATGATCCCTGATATCTCCAAAGGTTAAAGCAATCATAGAATCCTACAGTACAAAAGGAGGCCACCCAACCCATCGAGTCTGCACCAACCACAATCTCATCCAGGCCCTAGCCCCACAACCTCACGCATCTACCCTAGCTAGTCCCCCTGACACTAAGAGGCAATTTAGCAAGGCCAATCTATCTAACCCACACACCTTTGGACTGTGGGAGGAAACCGGAACACTTGGAGGAAACCCACGCAGAAACAGGGAGAATGTGCAAACTCCACACAGACATTGATCCAAGCCAGGAATCGATTTGTATCTCTGGCGCTGTGAGGCAGCAGTGCTAACCACACGAAACCACAGATATTCTGAAACCGACAGTCAGGCTAGACCCATTGTGGAGCAGCTTCTGATTCATACTGAAATCTATTCCCGTTCTGATCATTGGATAGGAGGATCATCTATAAAACTGAGCCCTCTGACCTCATTACAAACCAACACTGTAATGGGTCAGTGCAGGCCATGGGGTGGGAGTGAGACTGCATGACACGAGGCACAAGGACCAGCTGGCAAATCAAACTGAAGCTCAATAAGCGTCATGCCAAACAGAATGGCTGTAGAAGTAGGTACAGAAAGACAGAAAATAGGAATAAGCCAATTGGCCCTTTGAGCCAGCTCCACCATTCATTTTGATCATGGCTGATCATCAAATTCAATATCCTGATCTTCCCTTCCTCCCATATCCCTTTAGCCCCAAGAGCTATATCTAATTTCTTCTTGAAATCATACCACGTTTTGGTCTCAACTGTATTCTGTGGTACTGAATTCCACACATTCACCACCCTTTAGGTAAAGAAATCTCTCCTCACTCAGTTATAGAATCATAGAGGTTTATAGCTTGGAAACATGCCCTTTGGCCCAACTTGTCCATGAGGCTGATTTTTCCAATTAAGTTAGTCCCAACTACCTGCATTTGGCCCATATCCTTCTATACCCATCTTACCCATGTAAATGTAAAGACAAAATTGTAGCTGCCTCTATTACTGCCTTTGGCAGCTTATTCCAGGCACATCACCCTCTACGTGAAAAAACTGCCCCTCTGGACCCTTTTGCATCTCTCCCCTCTCATCTTAAATCTATGCCCTCTAGTTTTAGACTCCCCTATCTTCTGGTCGATGTGGGTAAAGGGAGTAAAACTAGCAACAAAACAATAAAGAGGATGCGAGCAAATTGGTTCTAAAAGTTATCCACAAACTATGACTCCTGATTCTGGACTTGTCCGCCATCGGGATGTGAGCCCAACACTGGCAAACTCTGGATCAACACTGGAGTCTCTGGAGGTCAATCAATAATGGAAAGGACACCTAGGGCAAGATTCTTGTTGGCTGGCACGGGTTCCTTGCAGCAATTCTGCCCGGCAACATCTCCCAAAAACAGAACACCGCCTCCCTTTCACCCTGCCCAACACCCGATTATTACGCGAATAACAGGCTCTGGTTACTTACAGGAAGTTACTGCAGCCGACTCCCCCAGCCAGAAATTTACTGCATCAGGTATCTTCCCTAAAACAAGAGCAAAGAAAAAAAACCCATCAAGCTCACAGTAAAAGAATCTGAACCCAGACTGGCACAGAGCGACTGCCCATAGGCCTGTTAAGAGAGAAGCCTGAATCTTCAGGCCTCCACCTAGTGTAAGAACTTACTGATCCATCTACTGCCCCCACCCCAAGGTACTGGGGTCATCTCCATTTTGTTGAGGTCCCTCCAACTGGATGGCCTGCAAGCAATCCATCTGAACAGACCCAGAAGTAAGTAGGTGGGTACCTTGTTATTTTGCTGGGATTGGGAGGAGATGTGGACCGCTGCTACTCCAGGAGTCTCATCATCACACATCCTAGGAATCTACCTTCTTCCAGCTCCATGCTCTGCACATGAATGGTGCAACAGTCTCTGGCTCTTCCCTAAGTCTGCTTGAGGGGCAGTGGCAGAATTTACCTCAGTGTCCCAGCATCAGTGTGTCAGAGTCTTAGGACAAGCGCTTTATCATAGAATCCCTACAGTGGAGGCCATTCGGCCCATTGAGTCTGCACCACCCACAATCACACCCAAGCCCTATTCCCACGCATTCACCCCAGCTAGTCCCTCGACACTAAGGGCAATTTAGCATGGCCAATCAACCTAACCCGCATATCTTTGGACTGTGGGAGAAAACCAGTGCACCCAGAGAAAACGCACGCAGGTCCCTGGCGCTGTGAGACAGCAGTATAACCACCAAGTCACCGTGCAGCTTTAGAGAGGGTCTTACTCTAATACATAAAACACAGCACTTAACACTCATTAAAAAAATCCTCAACGTGTGAAGAGTGTATCCCAGGGAATCACGAAAAAAGCACCACTTCAAGGAGTTGCTAGGTGGCACAGTAGTTAGCACTGCTGCCTCACAGTGCCAGAGACCTGGGTTCGATTCCTGCCTTGGGTGACTGTCTCTGATTTGATCTCGCCTGTTCTCCCTATGTCTATGTGGGTTTCCGCCAGGTGCTCTGGTTTCCTCCCATAGTCCAAAGATGTGCCGATTAGGTGCATTGGCCATGCTAAATTGCCCCTTAGCATCCCAAGATGTGTAGGTTAGGGGGATTAATGGGGTAAATATATGGGGTTACGGGGAAGAGGGCGGTGGATGGGTCTGGTTAAGATGTTCTGTCGGCAGGTCGGTGCAGACTATGGGCCAAATGGCCTTCTTCTGCACTGTAGGGATTCCATGATTCAAGTGTGATCACCTTAGTGGTGGAAATCTAACTGGAGTGGGTATGAACTGGTAGAGCATTAGGAAAGGAAATAATTTAACTTATTTCTATAACTGCCGATACGAGCACCGATGAACACATATGACAGAGTAAACTAAGCTGTGATTGCCGCCTCTCGCTCAGTATTCCAGTACCTAGAGCCTCACTCATCCACAGGATGTGGGGATCTATATCTGGCAGGAGCTGAGGGAACTCCTCCGTCAAGTTTGAGCACTGTTTCTGCACATAGAACACTCCACTCGCAGACCGCTTCCTCTCTATGATGTCCAGAAAGTCCGCAAGGGGCATCTGCCGCTCCTCGGGCATCACAAACCGGCCCTCGTGCACGGCATCAGCGTAACCGTTGGGGGTCACCGCCACGCTCACCGTCTGCTTCCCAATCATTTCTCTGCAGGTTAAAACACCCGAATGTTAAACACGATCAAAACAACTTGCATTTTAACAGCGCCTTCAATGTAGAACAACAGTCCACAGTGCTCAACAGAAGAATTATTAAAGAAAATTTGCCACTGAGCCACGGGGAGAGATATCAGAGCAGATGAACAAATATTGCGGTGGAAGGGGTAGGTTTTATGGAGCGTCTTAAGGGAGGATAACCGAGGGGTTTAGGGAGGAAATTCCAGTGCTTAGCACCTAGGCAGCCGAAAGCACAGCACCAATAGGAACATAGGAATTAGGAGCAGGAGTAGGCAATTCAGCCCATTGAGTCTCCTCCGCCATTTAACATGTTCATCGCTGAACTTATCCTGGTCTCAACTCAAAGTAGAGGAGTGTTGTTGCAATTATATAGGGTGCTGGCGAGACCACATCTGCAGCATTGTGATCAGTTTTGATCTTATTTGAGGGAGGGTGTGATGGTGCTGGAGACAGTTCAGAGGAGGATCACCACATTGACTCTGGGATTGATGTATGAGGAGAGATTAAACAGTTAGGGTGTATACTCGCTGGAGTTTAGAAGGATGAGAGAGGATCTGATAGAGCTTTATAAAATTTTAAAAGGGATTGATAAAGTAAATGTAGACCAAATGTTTTCCCTTATGGGGCAATCCAGAACAAGGGGTCACAGGTACAGGTTGAGAGGCGGTAGATTTAAAACTGAGATGAGGAGAAACTACTTCTCACAGAGGGTGGTGAATTTGTGGAACTCGCTGCCCCATAGCATGGTGGAATCTGAATCATTAAATGGTTTCAAGAGGGAGATTGATATATTTCTGATTTTAAAAAAAGGAAAGAGGGATATGAGGAACAGGTGGGGAGGTGGATTTAAGACCAGGGAAAGATCAGCCATGATCTGATTGAATGGCGGAGCAGGCTCAAAGGGCTGAATTTGCCTACTGCTGCTACCTCTGATTTTTCCTGCCTGCTCCCCATAGCCCTTTATCCTGCTTTTCATTAGAAACAAATCTATCTCTTTCTTGAATCTGTTGACTGATTCAGTCTCCACTGCACTCTGGGGCACTGAGCTCCAGATTTACAACCCTTTGAAAGAAGTTGTTCCTCAGAGATAAGTGAAAATGTGTACACACAGCCTAGACTTTACTCCAGTGCATTCTGTGGAGTACAGTCTTACCTTGTTCCCCAGTTCATTGGAGATGAGAGCCTGTTTTATGGATCTAATTGGTTGAGCGGTTAAAAATCAGAATTGGATATTTTGGTGGATTTGGGGCTGACGGAGATTCCAGCGATAGGGAGGGGTAAGGCCAGGAAAGGATTTGAAAACAAAGGTGAAAATTTTTAAATTGTAATTTTGTACCATTTGAACCATTTGGGGGAGGAAAATTAATGGAAATTGAGGAAAAGAATAAAAAAGCTCTCTTCCCACACGAGTCCCCATCCAACCCATGCCAAGTGACAGAGCAAGATCACCAACAAAGTTTCCTTGGTCGATTTAGTCAGCATGGCTCAGTGCAGTCACAAAACAATGGCTGAGACTGATTGCAGAAAAAAGTTTAAAGTTTATTTATTAGCATCACAAGTAGGCTTACATTAACACTGCAATGAAGTTACTGTGAAAATTCCCTCGTCGCCACACTCTGGTGCTTGTTCGGGTACACTGAGGTGAATTTAGCACAGTCAATGCACCTAACCAGCACATCTTTCGGACTGTGGGAGGAAATCAGAGCACCCAGAGGAAACGCGGGGAACACATGCAGACTCCATACTGACAGTGACCCAAGCCAGGAGTCAAACCCGGGTTCCTGGCGCTGTGAGGCAGCAGTGCTAACCATTATGTCACTGTGCCTTGGGGCGGCCCAGGGAAGAATTACTGGGTGTGAAGACTGAAGTAAGACAAAAGCACAATAAGGAGACAGAGTTAGAAATGCACCTTAGGTAGGTGGTTGTCCATTTGGAGACTGCTGGCCAGTGACTGATAGCATTCCGCACAATGAAGGGCTTGTTGGGGCACAGCCAGTTTCGTTGCAATTCCAGTGGCGTGGGGGGCTGCTCTAAGTATGGGACTGAGTCATTCAAGTACAGCTCTGTAAACAAAGTAGAGACGGGGACTTTAGCAAGGAAGCAACAACACATATTTATATAATTCATACAACGTAGCAGAATGTCCCAAGGTGCTTCATCAATTAAAATTCAACATCTAAACACAGGAACTATTAGGACAGATGACCCAAGGTTTCTTTTATTCATTCATGGGACATGGGCATCACTGGCTGTCCAGCATTTATTACCCATCCTTATATGCCCTTGAGAAGGTGGTGGAGAGCCGCCTTCTTGAATCGCTGCAGTCTGTGTTGTGAGTTGACTCACAATGCCATTAGGGAGGGAATTTCAGAATTTTGACCCAGCGACTGCAAAGGAACGGCGATATATTTCCAAGTCAGGATGGTGAGTGGCTTGGAGGGGAATTTGCAGGTTCCTATGTAACTGCTGCCCTTGTCCTTCTGGATGGAAGTGGTCGTGGGTTTGGAAGGTGCTGTTTAAGACTCTTGGGTGAATTGCTATAGAAGTCAACTTATAAGAATATCTTCAAGAAGAAGAGGGGCAGTTTCTGAGCTTAGGATCCAGGCAGCTAAGAATGAATTTGAATTAATTAAATCAGAGATGTGCAAGACCAGAACTCGGGGGCACAGAGATTGCAAATATTTTTACGGCTGGATTAGGTCACAGATACTGGAAGGGACGAGGCCATTGAGGGATTTTGGAAGAAAAATGATGGAATTTTTCAATTATGGACTTGTTAGAGTGGGAGTGTAGGACAGTGAGCACAGGGGCTGATAAGTAATTGGGACTTGGTGTGTGTTAGGATCGCAGAATTCTGAACGTGCACAAAGTGAGGACAGCAAGGAGAAAACTGAAATAGTTAACACCAAGTAACAGAGGCATGGATACAAAAAGTACAGCACAGGAACAGGCCCTTCAGCCCTGTGCCGATCATGATACCCTAACTGAAAAAAACCTTCTGCCCTTACTCGGTCCGTATCCCTCTATACCCATCTAGATGCTTCTTAAATGTTGCTCATGTCCCTGCTTCCACCACCTCCTCTGGCAGCACGTTCCAGGCACCCACCACTCTCTGCATGAAAAACTTCCCCTGCACATCTCCCTTAAATGTTCCCCCTCGCACTCTGAACCTATGCCCCCTTATAATTGACACTTCCACCCTGGCAAAATGCCCTATCCACCCTGTCTGTACCCCTCATAATTTTGTAGACCTCTATCGGGTCTCCCCTCAGCCTCTGTCTTTCCACCGAAAACAATCCTAGTTTATTCAACCTCTCCTCATAGCCAATGCCCTTGAGACCAGGCAACATCCTGGTGAACCTTCTTTGCACTCTCTCCAAAACGTCCATGTCCTTCTGGTAGTGTGGTGACTAGAACTGCGAGCATTATTCCAAATGCAGCCTCACCGAGGTTTTGTGTGGCTGCAACATGACTTCCCAACTCTTGTACTCAATGCCCTGGCCGAAGAAGGTAAGCATGACATATACCTTCTTAATCACACTGGCCACCTGTGTTGTCACTTTTAAGGAACCGTGGACCTGCACGCCCAGATCCCTCAGTATGTTAATGTTCCTAAGGGTTCTGCCATTTACAGTAATTCACACCTAAATCTGACCCTCCAAAATGCATCACCTCACATTTGTCCGGATTAAACTCCATCTGCCATCTCTGCGCCCAAGTCTCCAATCTATCTATATCCTGTTGTATCCTCTGACAATCCCCGGCCCTATCTGCAACTCCACCAATCTTCGTGTCATCTGTAAACTTACTAATCAGGCCAGCCACGTTTTCCTCCAGATCATTTATATATGCTACAAACAACAGAGTTCCCAGCACTGATCCCTGCGTAACACCCCTAGCTACAGATCTCCATTGTGAAAAATTATTTTTCACTGCTACTCTTCTTCTATAACCAAGCCAGTTCTGTATCCATCCAGCCAGCCAGCCCACCCCAAATCCCATATGGTTTTAGTTTTTGTATCAGAAATGCCATGTGGGATCTTGTCAAATGCTTTCTATACTATAGAATGTCAAATACTATATTCACAGCCTTTCCCTCATCAATTATCTTTGTCACATCTTCAAAAAACTCAATCATGTTGGTAAGACAAGATCTTCCCCATTCAAAACCTGCCTGTCACTAACTAGTCCATTTTCTACCAAATGTACATGTATCCTATCCCTCAACATCTTCTCCAAAAGATTCCCCAACACTGCCCTTAAGAAGGTAGTGGTGAACTGTCTTCTTGAACCACCGCAGTCCAAGTGTTGAAGGTACAACCAAAATGCTGTTAGGAAAGAGTTCCAGAATTTTGACCCAGTGGCAGTGAAGGAGCAGCGGCTAATACACTTTCAGGTCAGGATGGTGAGTGTATAGCCCTGGGGGGGGCGGTGGTACTTGCAGGTGGAAGGGTTCCTATGCATCTGCTGCTCTTGTCTTTCTAAATGACAGGGGTCACAGGTTTGGAAGGTGCTGTCAAAGAAGTCTTGGTATTTGTTGCAGCGTATCTTGTAGATGGTACATACTGCCGCTGTTGCGCATCGGTGCTGGAGGGATTGAATGTTTAAGGTGATGCCAATCAAATGGGCTGCTTTGGCTTGGATGGTGCTGAGCTACCCAAATGATGCTCGAGCTGCACTCTAAGCATACCTGGCATACAGGAAGATGATTGTGGTGGTTGGAGGTCAATCACCTCAGCTCCAGGACTCACTGCAGGAGTTCCTCAGGATTGTGTCCTAGGCCCAAACATCTTAAGCTGCTTCATCAATTTTCCAATGATTTATTCACTCCATCACTCAAGACATCACCTCAGTGACATCTTCTTCCCCACTGCCATTAGACTTTTGAATGGACTTATCTTGCATTAAGTTGATCTTTCTCTACACTCTAGCTATGATTGTAACACTACATTCTGTTCTCTCTATTCTCCTTCTCTATGAACAGTACGCTTTGTCTGTATAGTGCACAAGAAACAATACTTGTCACTGTTTATTAATTCATGTGACAATAATAAATCAAACCAAATAAAGTGAGCTCAGATGTGTTCCAGCAGAAAGTAGATGAGAAATGGAAGGATGCAAGGGAACAGTTGGCATACCCAAATCTATGGTTGAGATAAAAAAAGGCTATCACCTACATGGAGAGAACATGGTGAGCTGGGATCCAGCTAAACACAGACAAATACATTATGAACATGACGCAATGCCAGTTCGTTGGATGCACGCACACACACGTGATGTTGTCAACCAAGTCCTGAAAATGTCACAGCTAACTTAGAAATGGAAGCTCCGAGGGACAAGAAAAAACAAAGATGTTTCCTTGGCTTGAACCAATACACCGCGACAGAACCACAGAATCCCTACAGTGAAGGAGGCTGTTTGGCCCATCGAGTCTGTACCTACTGTCTGAAACAGCATCATACCCAGCCATACCCACCCACCACCACACAGCACTATAACCCTGCACATTTACCACGGACAATCCACCTAACCTGCACATAGGGTGGCACAATGGCACAGCGGTTAACATTGCTGCCTCACAGCGCCAGGAATTTGGGTTCAATTCCCGGCTTTGGTCACTGTCTGTGTGGAATCTGCATGTTCTCTTGTCTGTGGGGTTTCCTTCAGGTACCCCGGTTTCCTCCTACATTCAGAGTCAGTCATTGTCAGTAGAGAAACAGTCAGTAATACAGGGTGCTGAGGGAAGAGTTATTCAGTAACAGTCAACAAGGACATCACAGTGGTTAACACTGCTGCCTCTCAGCATCAGGGACTCGGGTTCAATTTCGGTCTTGGGTCACTGTCTGTGAGGAGTCTGCACATTTTCCCTATGTCTGTATGAGTTTCTTCTGGGTGCTGCAGTTTTCCCCCACAATCCGAAAGACATGCTGGTGAGATGCAATGGCCATGCTAAATTCTCCCTTAATGTACCCGAACAGTCACTGGAGTGTGGCGACAAGGGGATTTTCACAGTAACTTCATTACACTTGTGAAGCTAATAAATAAACTTTAATCATTGGAACACACAGCAAACCTAAGAGAGTTGATGAGAGTTATTGAGAGGAGTTTAACAAACTCAAAGTAGAAGTATGCAAGAAGAAAAGACTGTCACATTACAGCAAAGATAAACCTTTTTGATTTAATTTTTTATTGTCATTTATTGGGATACAGTGAAAAGTATTGTTTCTTGTGCTATATAGACAAAGCATAGCATTTAAAGAGTATATAGAGGAGAAGGAAAGGGCGCAAAACACTGTTATTGTCATAGTTAGGTTGTAGAGAAAGATCAACCTATTACTCTGCAAGCAGATGCTTCTACAAAAGAACTGGGAAGCCAATAACACTCACATCTAAAACCCTAACATCAGCTGAGATATGGTATGACAATATGGAAAGACAGCTTTTGGCATTTGTGTATGGAAGTGAGGAATTCCATATATTTTTCTGAGTGAAATTTCATTGTGGAGAGTGATGAACAGCTATAAGAGTAGATCTATAAAAAAGATACACATACAGCCCCAGCAAGAGAAGTTCCTCTTGAGGTTTCTGAGTTACAATTTCACTCCAAGAGAAGAAATGGTGCTCACAGATACCCTGTTATCGCTGCCAGACAAACTCAATATCTAGGTTACCAAGTTCCCATCACATAGTCGACATAACACCACCAAAATGAGTCAGAGTTGATACCAGCAAAGACAAGTTAGCAATGCTCTCTGAGCAAGTGGATGGCCGGATAAAGTACTCCAAAGACAGCCAGCAATAAGGCACAACTGGTCCAGCAGGGATGATGTGGGTATGCCGGCGTTGGACTGGCGTAAACACAGTAAAAAGTCTGACAACACCAGGTTTTAGTCCAACCGATTTATTTGATAATAGACTCACAAGCTTTCGAGGTTTCCCTCTTCGTCAGGTGAATGGCAGGAATGGGCAGGAGGGGGGGAACGGGCAGGTGGGGGGAGGGGAGGGGAGTGGGCAGGCAGGGGGAGGGGAGGGGAGTGGGCAGGCAGGGGGAGGGGAGGGGAGTGGGCAGGCAGGGGGAGGGGAGGGGAGTGGGCAGGCAGGGGGAGGGGAGGGGAGTGGGCAGGCAGGGGGAGGGGAGGGGAGTGGGCAGGCAGGGGGAGGGGAGGGGAGTGGGCAGGCAGGGGGAGGGGAGGGGAGTGGGCAGGAGGGAGGGGAGGGGAGTGGGCAGGAGGGGGGGAGGGGAGTGGGCAGGAGGGGGGGAGGGGAGTGGGCAGGAGGGGAGGGAGGGAAGTGGGCAGGAGGGGGGGGAGGGGAGTGGGCAGGCAGGGGGAGGGGAGGGGAGTGGGCAGGCAGGGGGAGGGGAGGGGAGTGGGCAGGCAGGGGGAGGGGAGGGGAGTGGGCAGGCAGGGGGAGGGGAGGGGAGTGGGCAGGAGGGGGGGGAGGGGAGTGGGCAGGAGGGGGGGGAGGGGAGTGGGCAGGAGGGGGGGGAGGGGAGTGGGCAGGAGGGGGGGGAGGGGAGTGGGCAGGAGGGGGGGGAGGGGAGTGGGCAGGAGGGGGGGGGGGAGGGGAGTGGGCAGGAGGGGGGGGAGGGGAGTGGGCAGGAGGGGGGGGAGGGGAGTGGGCAGGAGGGGGGGGAGGGGAGTGGGCAGGAGGGGGGGGAGGGGAGTGGGCAGGAGGGAGGGGAGGGGAGTGGGCAGGAGGGGGGGGAGGGGAGTGGGCAGGCAGGGGGAGGGGAGGGGAGTGGGCAGGCAGGGGGAGGGGAGGGGAGTGGGCAGGAGGGGGGGGAGGGGAGTGGGCAGGAGGGGGGGGAGGGGAGTGGGCAGGCGGGGGGAGGGGAGTGGGCAGGCGGGGTGGAGAGGAGGGGAGTGGGCAGGCGGGGGGGGGGGGGAGTGGGCAGGCGGGGGGAGGGTAGGGGAATGGGCAGTGGGGAATGAGCAAGAGGAGGGGGTGGGCAGGAGAGGAATGGCAGAGTCAGAGGTGGGACGTTAGATGGGGCAGGATAAGATGAGGGGACGCAGGGGGTCAAGGGGCAAAGGGGCCGAGCACCGGGGCTGTGGTTCCCTAGTGTTGCCTGAGGATCGGCGGATCAGAAAGCAGCATCAGTAGCCGCCGCCCGGCCCTTTCACACTCACTCACCCCGCGCCTCCTGCGCCAGTCGCCACAAACTCTCCCGCACCGACTGCATCTCCCCGCGGCCCCGGCAGCAGCGGCCCCGCCTCAAAGCGACACCTGGAGGCAGGGAGGACTCATCGCGCGCGACACCCTGAGGTTGGGAGGACTCACAGCGACACCCAGAGGCCAGGGGGATTCACAGCAACACCCAGAGCCAGGAGGACTCACAGCGACACCACGAGGCGGGACGGCTCACAGCGACAGCCGGTGACCGGAGGACTCATAGCGACACTCGGAGGCCGGGAGGACTCACAGTCCACAACGGGTCAGACAGAGCTACTTCTTCTCAACACTTTGCAATGACCAGATAAATGATCCTGATAAATCCATCCTTACACCCTCTCATTCCAGCCTGGACCTGGGTTGCCAACCGTCCAGAGTTATCCTGGAGTCTCCAGGCACTAAAGATTAATTGATTTCTCAGATAGGGTGCAACTCAGGAGAAAAAGAAAGGTGATTAAAATAAATCACAGTGGGGGAGGAAAGTTGGTGGAGAACGAATAATTATTTGATCGGTCAACTCTGAATTTGTCAGCAATCCACTGAACCATCAGTAGGTGTTTGGGGACAGGAGCAACCACGCTCCAGCTTCCCTCCAAACCCCACTTTTGGCTGCTTGGTCTTCAGTCTTTCTTGTCAATGTTGGTCTTTTCATTCACGCTGGGCCTCCTCTCCTTGTCACCTTCCTTCTCTCCTCCAATACCTAAAACTTACCCCTTCGGTGTGACTGTCAGTCACCTTACTTAAACGGGTGCCCTCAATTTCCACTATTTTCTGACTTCTTGACAGCGAAGTTCTTTCACGGGATGTGGGCGTTGCTGGCTGGGCCAATATTTATTGCCCATCCCTGATGTGCCCCTTGATGTGGTGATGGTGAGCTGCCTTCTTGAACCACTGGAGTCTATGTGGTGTAGGTTCACCCACCATTCTGTTAGGGAGGGAATCATAAGAACATAAGAACATAAGAAATAGGAGCAGGAGTAGGCCATCCAGCACCTGCTGCAACTGCAAGCTGGGTTTTTGCGACTCATGCACAAGGACCCCGAGGTCCCTCTGCACCTGTTATTTTAACCCAGCAACAGTGAAGGAATAGCCAATATATTTTCAAATCAGGACGGCAAGTTGCTTCAGAGTTGGGGATAAGTGGGGTGGGGGGGGGGTGAATGTTGGAGGTAGTGTTTCCACGTATCTGCTGCCCAAAGGTCAAGGATTTGGAAGGCACTGCCTAAGGAACCTTGGTGAGTTTCTGCACTGCATTTTGTAGCTGGTACACAGCTGCCATAGTGCTTTGGCACTGGATGTTGAAGGTGTACCAATCAAGTGGCTGCTTTGTCCTGAATGATGTTGAGTTCCTTAAGTGTTGTTGGAGCTGCACTCGTCCACAGACTCCTGCATTCATGACACTCCTGACTTGTGAATGGTGGACAGGCTTTGGGGCATCAGAAGGCGAGATGCTGTCTGCAGAATTGCCAGCCCACTGCCTTTTTCTTGTAGCCAGAATATTTATATATGCTGCTTCAGTTCAGTTTCTGACCAATGGTAACCCCCAGGATTCTGATTGTAGGAGGATTCAGCGATGATAAGGGGTTCTGTCTTGTAAATATACCACGGTGTTGTCATGTCTGGTGATGGTGGTGCCTGGGAAGATGATTTCATGAGTATGAGAGTTGGCTTTGCTATCGTTGTTTCTAGTGCCTGTCTATAGGCTTTGTAACAGTTTGGTACAACTGAGTGTCTAGCTAGGCCATTTTGGAGGGCAGTGTCAATCACATTGTTGAGGGTCTGAAGTTGCATGTAGGTTAGACCAGGTCTTGGAGGGGGTCAAGACGAGGTTCACAAGAATGATGCCAGGAATGAAGGGTTTGTCATATGAAGAGCGTTTGAGGAGTCTGGGTTTATACTCAATGGAGTTGAGAATAATGAGGGGGGATCGAATTGAAACTTATAGAATACTGAGAGGTCTAGATAGAGTGGACATGGAGAGGATGTTTCCACTAGTGGGAGAGACTAGAACTCGAGGGCACCATCCCAGAGTGAAGGGACACTTCTTTAGAACTGAGATGAGGAGGAATTTCTTCAGCCAGAGGGTCATGAATCTATGGAATTCATTGCCACGGAAGGCAGTGGAGGCCAAGTCATTGAGTGTCTTTAAGACAGAAATAGATAAAATCTTGATCAATAAGAGGTCAAGGTTACGGGGAGAAGGCAAGAGAATGGGGATGAGAATCATATCAGCCAAGATTGAATTGTGGAGCAGACTCGAGGGACTGAATGGCCTAAATCTGCTCCTATGTCTTATGATCTTGTGGTGAGGACAACATATGTCCTTCCCAGAAGGACAGTAGTGAACGAAGTGGGTTTTTATAACATTCGACAATGATTATTATTACCAAAGGTTGTTTTTAATTCCAGATTTCCTAACCAGTTGCAATGCTGGAATTCAAATCCCTGTCCCCAGAGCATTTGTTTGGCCTGTAGATTACTACTTCAATGACTTTACCCCTCTGCCACCACCTGTCTACACTATAAGATATTTATAGCTGGTGTTTGGACACCATATTATGTTAAATTCACCCCCGCCCACAGACCACACTAGGATCCTTTGACATGAAGGTTGAAAGTGTTGCTCAGTGTTCTGCACAGATAAAAGGCCCCAGTGAACATAGAATCCCTACAGTACAGAAGAAGCCCACCAAGCCTGCACCAACAACAATTCCACCCAAGCCCTATAACCATAACTCCACATTTTTACTCAGCTAATCCCCCTAACACTAAGGGTCAATTTAGAATGGCCAATCGACCTAACCTACACATCTTTGGACTGTGGGAGGAAGCCGGAGCCCACCCAGAGGAAACCCACGCAGACAAAGAAGAAGAAACAAAGAAGAACAACACAGCACGGGAAACAGGCCCTTCGGCCCAACGAGCCCGCGCCGCCGTCCTACTATCTCAGTGACCTATTCATGATTTTAGTGTACGCCTAACGTGCGAGGATCAGGGAGGTCCAATTTAGGGACAATTTTAGTACCCAATCAATCAGCCTAAAAGCACATCTTAGTAATCTCACAACCTTTCAGAAATGGTGTTCCTTCGTCAGGTGTTTGGGAGGTTCCACACACCTGACGAAGGAACACTGTTTCCGAAAGCTTGTGGGATTACTATCAAATAAACTGGTTGGACTCTAACCTGGTGTTGTGAGACTTCTTACAGGCAGTGGTGCCAGAGGACTGAAGGATAGCCAATGTTGTACCAATGGCCTGGATCTTCCCTTGCTGACAGCAGAGAGTGTCTCCAATATTGACCTCAGTGTCAGAAACTTGGGTCTATTCCACGATACCCCAGTGTGTCTCATTGTGAATTCCTGACATTGGTCAGTATTTTAACAGTGGTGCTCACATGACCATTCAATCCAACTCTGACTGCCCAATGCCCTGGACTAATGCCCACCCGAACCCCTGACCTCTCACTCCACTGAACTCATGCATCTGCTGCACTTTTCCTTCCAGATGTTACAGGTTGTGGGTTTGGAAGGTGCTGACGAAGGAGCCTTGGGGAGTCGTTGCAGTGCATGTTGTTTTTTTTTTATTCAGTCATGGGACATGGGCATCACTGACTGGTCAGCATTTATTCCCCATCCCTAGTTACCTGAGGGCAGTTGAGAATCAACCACATTGCTGTGGCTCTGGAGTCACATGTAGGCCAGACCCGGTAAGGACGGCAGATTTCCTTCCCTAAAGGACATTGAAATTTATTTATTGTTATCACACGTAGGCTTACATTAACACTGCAATGAAGTTACTGTGAAAATCTCCTAGTCACAAGTTCAGGTACACTGAGGGAGAATTTAGCACTGCCAATGCACCTAACCAGCATGTCTTTTAGACTGAGAGAGGAAACTGAAGCATGTGGAGGAAACCCATGCAAACACGGGGAGAACATGAAAAATCCACACAGACAGCACGAGAGGACATAGCTTTAATTTGAGGGGTGATAGATATAGGACAGATGTCAGAGGTAGGTTCTTTACTCAGAGAGTAGTAAGAGTGTGGAATACCCTGCTTGCAACAGTAGTGGATTCACCATCATTAAGGGCATTTAAATGGTCATTGGATAATCATATGGATGATACTGGAATAGTGTAGGTTAGATGGGCGTTAGATTGGTTTCAGAGGTCAGCGCAACATCGAGGGCCGAAGGGCCTGTACTGCGCTGTAATGTTCTATGTTCTGTGACAGTGGCCCAAGCCAGGAATCAAACCTGGGTCCCTGGTGCTGAGAGACAGCAGTGCCAACCACTGTGCCACCATTAGTGAACCAGATGGGTTTTTCTGACAGTCGTTTCATGGTCATCAGTAGATTCTTAATTCAAGATAGTTTTTATTGAATTCAAATTCCACCATCTGCCATGGTGGGATTCAAACCCGGGTCCCCAGAATATAACTGATTTTCTGGGAAAAGTGATATTACTACAAGGCCACTGCCTCCCCTGTAGAAGGTAGACACTGCTGCCACTGTACGCTGGTGGTAGAGGGTGTGAATGTTTAGAAGCAAATTACCATGGGACGCTGGAATCTGAAACCAAAAGAGAAAATGCTGGAAAATCTGGTCTGGCAGCATCTGTAAGGAGAGAAAAGAGCTGACGTTTCGCGTCCAGATGACCCTCTGTCAAAGCTAAAAGACATAGAAAGTGGGAGATATTTATACTGTAGGGGGAGGGAATGAAAGATTCATACAAAGCAGGGAAAAATACTGCTAATAGCTGCCCACAGAGAGAATAAAGGGTGCAAATGGCCAAATGGCAGAGAAACTGTAAGCTGTGACAGATGAAAATGTGGGGGTAGGGGGCGAGGGGTAATGGGACGGAGGTAGAATGTAGAAAAGTGGGGGGGGGAGGAGAAAAGATTAGAGAAGGGGGATGAAGTAGGAGGAAAGAGTAGGAGGGGGAAAGAAAAATGAAGAAAGACGATAAAGAAATAAAAGATAGAGAATAGAAAAAAATTGAATAAAACAGAATGAAAACAAAGGGGTCGAGGTGGAGTAGAGCTCATTAATCTGAAGTTGTTGAATTCGATGTTGAGACTGGAAGGCTGTAAAGTGCCTGGCCGGAAGATGAGACGCTGTTCCTTCAGTTTGTGCTGAGCTTCACTGGAACATTGCAGCAGGCCAAGGTCAGACATGTGGGCATGGGAGCAGGATCGTGTGTTAAAATGGCAAGGAACTGAAAGGTCAGGGTGCTGATTGCGCACAGACCGAAGGTACTCAGCAAAGCGATCACCCAGTCTACACTTGGTCTCTCCGATATAGAGGAGACCAGTGAATGCAATAGACCAAATTTAAAAAGGTGCAAGTCAAACGCTGTTTAACCTGGAATGAGTGTTTCAGACCTTGGATGGTAACTATGGAAGAGGTAAAAGGACAGGTGTTGCACCTCCTGCGATTGCATGGGAAGGTGCCATGAGTGACGGGAGAGGTGTTGGGTATAGTGGAAGAATAGACTAGGTTATCCCGGAGGGAACAGTCTCTGTGGAATGCTGACAGAGGGAGTGAAGGGAAAATGTGTTTGGTGGTGGCATCACGCTGGAGTTAGTGAAAATGACGGAGGATTATGCTTTGGATGCGAAGGCTGGCGGGGTGAAGTGTGAGATCAAGGGGGACTCTATCCTTGTTCTGGGATAGAGGGGAGGGGGTGAGTGTTGTGGCACAGGAGATGGACTGCATGCTGTGAATGTTTAAGGTGGTGTACAGTTGCCAATCAAGTGGGCTGCATCACACTCCTGTCTTGTGCCTTAGAGACGGTGGGCAAGTGACACACACAAAGGAGAATATAGAGGAGATTTACAAATGTGCTGTCAGGGATGGACAACTTTAACTATGGGGAAAGATTGGATCATCTGGGGTTGTTTTCTTTGTGACAAGAGTACGCTAAGGCAGGATTTAACTGTAGTGTATAAAATTATATGGGATAGGAGAGGATGCCCTCTGTCATCCATTCAATTGACTTCACCAAGGTTGGCACTGTCAAGGTCTCCATACCAGGCACTTCTGAGAGAATTGTAACGTTTAATGCAGATGATGCTCAGACTCAGCTTGTGAAATGCTGTCATCACCATCTTCACCCTGTGGCAAATTAGTTTTTACTTTATTTGCTGGCCAGTATTTATTGCCCATCCCTAGTTGTCCTTGAGAAGGTGATGGTGAGCTGCCTTCTTGAATTGCTGCAGTCCACGTGCTGTGGGTTGACCCACAATACCATTAGGGAGGGAATTCCAGGATTTTGACCCAGCGATTGTGAAGGAATGGTGATATATTTCCGAATCAGGATGGTGAATGGCTTGGAGGAGAACTTACAGGTGGTGGTGTTCCCATGTATCTGCTGCCCTTGTCCTTCCAGATGGAAGTGGTCATGGGTTTGGAAGACGCTGTCTAAGGACCTTTGGTGAATTGCTGCAGTGCCTCTTGTATATAGTACACATTGCTGCTACTGAGCATTGGTGGTGGAAGGAGTAGATGTTTGTATATGTGCTGCCAATTGAGCAGGCTGCTTTGTCCTGGATGGTGTCAAGCTTCTTGAGTGTTATTGGAGCTGCACTCACCCAGGAAGTGGGGAGTATTCCATCACACTCCTGACTTGTGCCTTGTAGATGGTGGATAAGCTTTGGGGAGTCAGGAGCTGTTATTTTGACAATTCAAGGAGTTAGATCAATTGTGAGGCTCATTGCAAAGACTTGAGCACAAAGTCAAGGTTAATACTTCAGTCCAATACTGGATGGCCACTGCAATGTCTTTTGGATGAGATGTTAAACCAAGGTCCTCACCTGCCCTCTCTGCTGAAGATCCCATGAGTTCCTCTGGACAATATCTAACCCTCAACTAACAGCCGGATGAAAGGTTCTCAGGCTGAAATGTTAACTCTGGTCCCATCTCCACAGACCTGCAGAATCTTTCCAGCAAGTTGCATTTTCATCTCAGCAGTTTCCACACTGTTTCATTATTGTGTCAGGTTATCTATTTCGTTGTAAGAGTGAATAGACACCAATATATGATTTTGGACACTTCAAGATTGTGAACAATGCTATTTAAATGTAAGTCATTCCTTTCATCAGGTTACTGTTCGTGGGATCTTGCTGTGCACAGATTGGCTGCTGCATTTCTTACATCACATCAGGCGAATAACGTGATCCACGCCCACCTCCCCGCCCGTTCCTCCTTTACCAATCACCAAAACTGGGCCACCATCTGGACCGCACCCAAAACGGGCGCAATGTCCATTTAAATGCACATGCATGCATTTAAATTGACTTAATGGGCTGCACATCCAAACTTACCAGCACTTCCCCCTTTACCACCATGTTCGCCCATCTGGAATCGGTGTGAAACAGATATGGTGATCAGCAAATTTGCAGATGACACTAAGATGGCTGGATTGGTGGGCAGTGAGGAGCAGTGTCTGGCAATACAACGGGATATTGATAGGCTGGTATATTGGGCAGATATGTGGCAAATGGAGTTTAATCCTGATAAATGTGAGGTGATGCATTTTGGCCGGAATAATGTAGGGGGGAGTTATATGATAAAGGGTAAACCTATAAAGAGTATAGAAACGCAGCGGGACCTGGGGGTGCAAGTGCACAAGTCTTTGAAGGTGGCAGTACAAGTGGAGAAGGTTGTGAAGAAAGCTTATGGTATGTTAGCCTTTATAGGAAGGGGTATAGAGTATAAGAACTGGAGTCTAATGCTGCAGTTGTATAGAACGTTGGTTAGGCAGCATTTGGAGTACTGCGTCCAGTTCTGGTCGCCTTACTACCGGAAGGACGTGGAGAGTCTGGAGAGAGTGCAGAGGAGGTTTACCAGGATGTTGCCTGGTATGGAAGGACTGGGTTATGGGGAAAGATTGAGCAAATTGGGGCTGTTTTCCCTTGAAAGACAGCGACCGAGGGGGGATCTAATAGAGGTATATAAGAATATGAAGGGTATAGATAGAGTAAACAGAGGTAAGCTATTTCCTGTGTTAGAGACACACAGTACAAGGGGCCATGGGCTTAGGGTGAGGGGGGAGAGGTACAACACGGATATTAGAGGGAGGTTTTTCACACAGAGGGTAGTGGGGGTATGGAATGCTCTGCCAAGTAAGGTGATGGAGGCCGGCACGCTGGAGTTGTTTAAGAGTTACTTAGACAGGCACATAAGTGGGTTGGAGATGGGAGGATATAGGAGATTGTTTTAAATAAGGTTCATTAGCATTGGGACGTCCCTGGTAATGTAAAAGGATGTGGAATGATACTAATGTTTTTCTCTTTTAATTCACAGGTTTTAAGTCGGTCCGCCTTGTTGTCCAACGAGGGGCATACACGCGATGGGTCGTACAAGGGCTGCTCTTGGATGTTCAAGAATAGCCTATTGCTTCATGTCGTTAGTGCACACTTAAACTGGACCAGATGCTGGGCAACACAACAGCTCAGTGACTATCACTGTTTGCTGTGCAGACACATGGATTTGGGCCGGTGTCTGTGGGAGTTTGCGCATTCTCCCCGTGCTTGCGTGGGTTTTCTCTGGGTGCTCCGGTTTCCTCCCACACCCCAAAGATGTGCTATTAGGCTGATTGGCAGTAATAAATTGTCCCTAAATTAGTTTCCCTCAATGTGGAATGCCATAAGCATAGATAAGGGTCATGGGTAGAGAGGGGACTGGTAATGTTAAAATGGTGGCGCGGGCTCGTTGGGCCGAAGGGCCTGTTTCCTGGGCTGTTTTTGTTCTTTGTGGGTCCGCAAAAATCCGATTCGGGTGCTCCTGTTTCTGAAGCGATAAGTTCAGAATTTCCAGTGGCTCTCTGACTCAGATCGGTGGTGGTGGGGTTTGAGGGGGGGTGGGGAGGCAGGACAGATGGCTCTCTGATGGGGGTGGGGGGGGCGGTGGGGCCGTGGAAGGAGGGTCAGATCGTTTTCTGGTGGATGGGGAGGGAGGCAGGTCAGATCACTCTCTGGTGAGGGGGAGGGAGGGAGGTGGGTCAGATGGCCAGCCTCCGTGCAATCGATGGGGGGGCTCGGGGGGGGGGGGTCCGCGGCCACTCCGCGTGTGATCAGTGGGGGGTCAGGGAGCCGTGATCAGTCTGAGTAGCTGAGGGGGAGTGGGGAGGGGGATAAGGGGGACAGTTATGTTGTGGGGCAACGTCTGTGGGGGCCGGGGAGAGGCATTATTGGACCCAGGAGTGATGTGGCAGGGGAGAGTTTTTCTATTTTTTTTAGTGTGATTGCACAGTTGAAGGCTCTGATTGGAGCAGCAGTGTTTCGGGCGCGATAAGCCCCGTCCACAGGCTTGTGCAGTGCGATTCAGAATTTGCTGATTTTTTCTTCAGGCAGGGAGTGTTTGGGGACGCCGGAGGACAGGTCTAAAAGTCGGATCTGAAACACTCCCGGTTTCAAGTCCGCCCAGCACTTAGAATCAAGGTGGTAAAATCAGGCCCAAGGACTCTGAGACCACAGCTCTCTGTGGCAAGGAGCTCCAAAGACTCACAACCCTCAGAGAAGAAATTCATCTTCATCACAATCTTAAATAGACTCTCTTAAATGGAATACCACTTCTTGGATGGGTACAGCTCCAACAACACTTAAGAAGCTTGACACCATCCAGGACAAAGCGGCCCGCTTGATTGGCAGCACATATACAAACATCCACTCCCTCCACCACTGACGCCCAGTAGCAGCAGTGTGTACTATATACAAGTCCAGAGCCACCAGCGCAACAACTACAGTGTCTACACAAGTCTGTCCAATCTGTGCCAGGACACTCCATGCCTGATTGGCCTGATCAGTCATCTTCGGACACACTGCACCCAGCCTCAGAATGACTCATGGTGTCGAGGTCCTCATCGATGACGATGGACGAACAACAAATAGACTTTCCATGAGGAGAAACGTCCTGTCAATATTTACCCTGTCAAACATCTTAAGGATCCTATATGTTCCATTGATATCACCTCTCATTCTTCTAAATTCCAATGAGGAGAGTCTCAGTCTGTTTAACCTCTCCTCATAGGACAATCCCTCCATAGCAGGAATCATCCTAGTGAACCTCCTCTCAACTGCCTCCAATAATAAAATTCCATAAATAAAGGGACCAAAACTGCTCACAGTGCTCTCGATGTGGTCTCACAAGTTCATTGTACAGTTGCAGCAAGACTTTCCTACTCATTAACTCCAACTCCCTTGAAACAAGGGCTAACATTCCATTAGCCTTCCTGATCACCTGTGTGCTAGCTTTCTGGGTTTTGTGCACAAGTATCCAAGTCCCTTTATGTTGCAGTTTTCTGCAGTCTTTCTCCATTTAAATAATACTTTTGTTCTCTCTTCCAAACGAGGGATGTGGGCATTACTGGCACAGACAGCATTTGTTGCTCATCCCTACTTACCCTTCAACTGAGTGGCTTGTTTGGTCATTTCGGAGGGCAGTTAAGAGTCTGGAGGCCACCAAGCCCTTAGGGGAAGAGAGCCTCTGATGTAGGCCCAACTTGCCAGCCTAAAAATTGAGGCTGGGTACAAAAGGGCCCTTCAGTGGCTATTAAGTGACCACTTAAGAGCACCTTAATAGGGGCAAGGCAGGCCTCCCCTCTGAGGCTTTGCCTGGCCCAGCATTAACTCATGACTGGAGGTGGGCAAGATCCCAGAGGGAATCCTGTCCTTGCAATTTTACCTACCCCCTCTTCTGAATCTGCCGGGAGTGGGGGCAGGGGGAAGGGGACATGAAATTTTGCCCTTGCTGTTGACCATAGGACAACCCAAAGCTGTTCACAACCAGTGAAATACTTCAGAACTGCAATGTCGGAAACATGGCACCCAGTTTGAACACAGCAAGCTCCCACAAACAGCAGTGATCTATCTGCGCCTTGCTTGAGGGATAAGTAATGGTTTGCTAATCGATTAAAAACAGCACCTTATCCTTAAAGATCTCACCCATCATTATCTTCCACTTGTAACAAGAGTCTTTCCAATGGCTTTCCTCCCAGACGCTGGGATTTTATTGCAAATATTTAAGACGTGATCAACATGTACAAACACTATGGCAAAACAGGTAAAAACAGTAATTTACGGTACCAGAAACACACGAGGAAGGAAGAAACATTCACAGCAACCAGCTTAGAAATTAGTTTGGGAACCCAATATAGAAATGAAGACGGTACTTCCATTATAAAATACACTGATACTAATTCATCGTCACGGACAATCGTTTGAAGAAATTGGAGTTTAAAAAGTCTCCAAATCGGCCTTTAACATGCACCACTGATGTGCATCATTGGGATGCACCATGCAACGAACCTTCATGCACATACTAGTTCCATCCTGGACTACCACGTCCGATATTCTGTCTCATTCCAGGTCGAGGTTTCTATAGTTCTTCACATTTAAAATACTAATAAAAATCTGGGACGATCCCAACCGCTGTGTCGTCAAGTGACCTTATTAGAAAAAAATTTTTATAAATAATTCCCCGTGAATGGAGCAGGTCCCAGGCAGGAGGGGTAACCGACACTGCCAGGAGCAATCAAGCCACACTCCCCCAGTAGGTGAGGAAAAATACACCAACTTTTATCCGTTCGTGGCTAGCCAGCAAGGGCATCCTCTGGTTGCCCTTGGAGGGCAGTTGAGAGTCAACCACATTGCTGTGGCTCTGGAGTCACATGTAGGCCAGGACAGCAGATTTCCTTCCCTAAAGGATGTTAGTGAACTAGATAGATTTTTCCGACAATGGTTTCATGGTTATCAGTAGATTCTTAATTCCAGATACTTTTTATTGAGTTCAAATTCCACCATCTGCCGTGGCGGGATTTGAACCCGGGTCGCCAGAAACATTATTTGAGGTTCTGGATTAATAATCTAGCGATGATGCCAAGGATAACCAGAGGCCAATCATCAGTGTCAGCCCCTCCAGCACTGTCTGGTTGTGATCTTAGACCCAAGAACCAAATCTGGGAACTTCCTGATATCTATGGCTCAACACTACCCCACGTGCCTCACTTACACACTGAGAAATCTGAGTAGGTAAGGCAGTATTTAAACACTTTTCTGAAAGCATGCAATTGCCATCAATCACGGCCATCTGTAACAAAGTCTCAGTATTCTGCAAAGTTTTTTTAAAAAGTTTAAAAAAATCTGTTTTTTTACAAAACAAAAGAAACATTTGTCCCTGTTTCCCATCTGAAACTCTTGACCATTTTAACATTGTGAATAGACAGCCAGTGACAACCTCAGTTAGTCAGCCGCACACTCACTCATTGAAAAAACTCCACCAAGGACACCTCGCCTCTGCCTCGGAACAGATTCACAGTTCCGATCGCATTGCTGGAGGAACCTCTTCACTGAGAAACCGTGAAGCCCTCCTGCTCACTTGTGATCACTCAGCAAACCCCATTTCCCTGAGTAGCATGGAATGCAACCAAAGATTCAGCAGGGATTTCCCATAGAGTTTCACCATCTCCAGAAACATCTCCAGGAAGATACTGAGGATTGGGAGAAGCTTCGTCCATCAGGATTCTTCAGTTTTTAGGATTGCTACTCAAGGTTTGTACAAATTGGCAAAGTTTGGTAAGCGTCTTCAAAGAGTTGGGGGATTATTGCCCAGAATTAGAGTGCATGTGTCCAGTGTGTGCATGTCCTGTCTAGAGTGTGTTGTGTCCACTGTGTGCATGTGATGTCCAATGTGTGTGTGTTGTGTCCAGTGCATGTGTGTCTCCTGTCCAGTGTGTGTGTCTCCTGTCCTGTGTGTGTAAGCGTGTGTGTGTCTGGGTGTGCGCCATGTCCAGTGTGTGTGTGAGTCTCCTGTCCAGTGTGTGTGTGGGTGTGTGCCATGTCTAGTGTGTGTGTGTGAGTCCTGTCCTGTGTGTTGTGTCCAGTGTGTATCTCCTGTCTGCTGTGAGCGTGTAATGTCCAATGTGTGTGTGTCATGTCCAGTGGATGTGTGTATCTCCTGTCCAGTGTGTATGTGTAAGTATGTCTCCTGTCCTGTGTGTGTATGTGTCCAGTGTGTGTTGTGAGTCTCCTGTTCAGTGCGTGTGTGTCTCCTGTCCTGTGTGGTGTCCAGTGTGTGTGTCATGTCCAGTGTGTGCGTGTGATGTACAATGTGGTGTGTCTTCTGTCCAGTGTGTATGTCTCGGGTCCAGTGTTGCGTGTGCGCGATGTCCAGCATTTATGAATTCCTGTCCAAGTTATTGTCCAAAGTTTGGGGAGTCCACCCGGAGACACTGGGTGGGGCGGGGTTCCTGTTCTGAGGTGGGGTGTCTATGCTGGTGCTTCATGAACTTTGTTCCAAATATCACTCTGCAGTCAGGTGCTGGCATTTTCTTAATGGCTAAATCAACCTGAAATAATGGCAGGGGGTATATAGTCACATTCATAGGTCCATCACACCACTGCTGTTGTAGCCACTGGGGCGTCAAACAGCATCTGTACCCTTCCCGTGCCCACTGGGGAGTTGAAAGATTTAGCTTGTACAGAACAAACAATAAAAGGGGATACTGCACACTGCGAAAGTGGGGAAACCCTTTTCCACTCACACCTGGACCTTCCTTGTCCTAACTCTTGAGCAGACCTTCCAAAAAGTAAACATGTTAATGTTCCCAAAAGTTACATCCTCTGATTTCCAATATATATTGGAGATTGGAGGAAGGTAGAAAGGGAACTGTGGTCCTATCATTTGGGAATGCACATTATATCACACACTGTGAGGAATATCAAAAGCACACACTGGTTTACAGGCTCCCTTCCCCTCTCTTAAAGGGACCGTCAGCTTAGAGGCTGGGATTTTACCGGCACGCTTGTCCCGATTCCGGGGGCGGGCGAGAACGGCATTCTCCGTTGGCCTCAGGCGGGATCGTACGAACCTTGGGCGGACGTGCCGGTAAAATTCTGCCCAGTGGCTCCAGTCGGCATTTAGTCCCTCGGATCAGCTCCAACAATGCCCTGATCCGCCGTGATCCATTCTAGGTTTCTAGTTTCACCAGCAGGACTACCAGGTCACTGTACTAACTGAGTTAGTGCCTAACTGGAGGTACCTGAGCACCATCTGGTTAGAGAGAGGAAGAGATAGGTGGTCGGAGAGTGAGAGAAAGAGAGAGTGAGAGTACAAGATACCAAACACGAGGGTTTTATAACAAAGCTTAGGGAACCATCCATGAGCCTGTGTCAGACTGACAACGCCCCTGTCTTTCTGTCGCAGCTTCTTCACATCGAGCCAAGACAATATTTTGTTCTTCCGATAGCTTCCCTTTCCCACTCTCACTATGTGGATCACCTACACCCCCCTGCCCAGCAGCCTTGGGTGAGCCACAGCCCCTCTCTGTTGCTCTCCAGGTTGAAATGAAATGTTTTCACTGACCACTTCCGGAGTTGACCTCTGCGAGAAGGCGGCAACATTTGTGATTCCACCCATCCAGCCTATTGCTGGATGTGCAGAACTAAAACATTAAGAGAGAAAAGAACACAGGAAGGCAATGGCAATAAAGGTTCCTTGTGGTCAATTAGACACTGGAACTTAACCAGTTCCAGGTTAAATACGAGACTGATTGTGACCAACACATTGGGTTGTGTTGTAACATTTTCCTTCCTCCAGTGGGAAGAGTGTTTTTTATGGTTGTCTCTCCGTGTCGGGGAGCTTTTAAGCTTCAAATTGTGTTGTGCACTGTACAATTTACAGTTCTGAACTCCCCCTTCCTCCTATCTGCTTATGATCCATCCTTCTCTCCACAGCTTGGAGTAAAAGTTCAGAATACTGCTCGAGCAGAGCGAGGGTCTTCACATCTTCAAAGCCGTCGCCCTTCGCTGGGGGGTCACCACCTGGGTAGGGGGCAGAGGCAGCCTGGCTGGGACCTTGGGGAGATAGCCTGGGACCTGCTGCCGGGTGCTGGAGACAGTCCAATTCCTTCCTCACCAAGGCGAATGTTTCTGAGAGAACGGCTGTCATCTGGTGGCTCTCATCCGAGGAGTCCTTGTTATTGGCTACCTGAAACAGAGATGCAGAGGAACGACTGTTATAAGGGAGCCATGACTTCTGGATAGTCCCCTTCTCCTAAAGAGTGAACATTACTCCAACCATCTTTTAACAGCAAGTGTTTAGAACACATGCACACAAGAAATAGGAGCTGGAGTGGACCATTTGTTCAAGTTGAAGTTTATTTATTAGTGTCACAATTTGGCTCATATTAACACTGTAATGAAGTTACTGTGAAAACCCCGAATCTCCACATTCCAGAACCTGTTTGGGTACACTGAGGAGAATTTAGCATGGCCAATGTACCGAATCAGGATGTCGTTTGGACTGTGGGAGGAAACTGGAGAACCTGGAGAATGCAGACATGGGGAGAATGTATAGACTCCACACAGACAGTGAGCCAAGTTGGGAATTGAACCCAGGTCCCTGGCACTGTTTGGCAGCAGGGCTAAACACTGTGCCACTCGCATTTGCCCCCCCCGCCCCCCTCAATATGATTGTAACTGAACTTCAGCCTCAACTCCACTTCCCCGCCCACTCCTCGTATGCCTTGTTCCTCTGAGAGAGAAAACAATCTCTCTATCTCGGCCTTAATGGATTCAACGATGGAGCCTTCACAACTCTCGAGTAGAGAATTTCAAAGAATCGTAACCAAGAAATTTCTCCTCATCTCAGTCCAAAATGATCGACCCCTTATCCTGAAACTGTCTGTCTTGTGTTCTCAATTCCCCAGCCAGGGGAAACAAACTGTCAAGCCCCTTCAGATTCTTACATGTGTTTTAAATGCGATCAACTCTTGTAGAATGTAGGCCCAATTTATTCAGCCTCTCATCATAGGATAATCTTCTCATCCCAGGGAACCAATCTAGTAAACTGCCATTGTAGAATCCCTACAGTGCAGAAGGAGGCCATTCGGCCCATCGAGTCTGCACCGGCCACAATCCCACCCAAATCCTATTCCTATAACCCCACACATTTACATTGCTAATCCGCCTGACACTAGGGTCAATTTAGCATGGCCAATAAACCCAACCCGCACATTTGTGTGGGAAGAAACCAGAGCTCCAGGAGGAAACCCATGCAGACACAGAGAGAACGTGCAAACACAGACAGTGACCCAAGGCCAGATTTGAAGCTGGCTCCCTGGTGCTGTGAGGCAGCAGTGCTAACCACTGTGCTAACATGCCACCCACATTGTACTGACTCCAATGCAATGACACCCTTCCTGAGAATAGGTAGGTACTTGATTCGAAGAGCTCAGTGTTTGATGGCCAGTGCAGGCACGAAAGGGCCTCTTTCCGAGCTGTAGAACTCTGTGACTTTATATGAAGACCAAGGACATCTCAGGGCCCATTTGCCCTGGGCACAAATCCCGTTTTACATACTTGTAAAATCTTTTACAATCTGCTTTCTATATTCCTGTCTAATATGCTCTCATTTTCTCCCTTCTTTATCAACTTCTTGGTGGCTCTTTGCTGATGTCTAAAGTGCTCCTGATCCTCAGATTCATTGTTATTTTTTACAACATGGTAAGTCTCATCTTTAAGCCTAACTATCCTGAAAATCCTTCATAAGTCGCAGATGGACCTTTCTTGTTAAGTTTTCATTTTTCAATGTACCAATGATCCCCTGGATCTACTTTAGACACATTTAAAAAAAGTAATTTTACGGGATGTGACTCCCCTCTCAGAGGGCATTTGAGAGTCAACCCGATTGCTGAGTGTCTGGAGTCATATGTAGGCCAGATGGGATAAGTTTGGCAGATTTCCTTCCTTAAACCAAATGGGTTTTTCCAGCAATCAACAATGGTTTCATGGTCATTAGCAGATTCTTAATCTTATTTTTAATCAAGTTCAAATTCCACCAGTTGCTGTGGCAGGATTTGAACCCGGTCCCCAGAATATTAACCTGGGTCTCTGGATTACTTGTCCTGTGACAATACCACTACGTGACTGCTCTGACCATGCCAATAACACTCACCATACGGTAAAGGCTCAGGGCTCTCTCTAAACAGCTCTGCAGCTCCCTCGCCAAGAGTTTACAACTCTGAACACTGATAGTAGGACCTGTCAACAAAACAGAATAGAAAGGAAATTGCTGTTACCCCATTTTATACGGGCAATTCAAGCTCTCCGAAGCACTTTTTGTCCCACATCCGTCTCCCAACTAAATCAAAATGTTCTGGGCATTTTCCTCCTGACTCATCTTGTGTGCGGAGTTCAGAGTATCAGATATTAATGTAGTCAGTGTTCAGAGCGAGTGGTTAACACTGCAGTGATGACTTTAATTTGAAAAGCCTTAATTGGAGATAATAAAGGAACTCCCACAACGTCACATTTGGTGTGACCGACACACTAATGTATTCTACACAGGCAGAATGGTGCAGCCCGTTGTCACAAGAAGAGGGTGAGGTTTTAGCCCCACAGGTCTTGAACAAAATCGTACTGCGCTGTAAACAGAAGCCTGGATTTTCACAATGAGAGCGACCCTCTATGTTTTTGTGAAAGTGGTAATCGAACCCAGAAGTCAGAAACCCCACCTCCGAACACAGCATCTACCATTTTCTTGTGGATGGGGAGATGGTGGGGCTGGGGGGGAGAATGAGGTCAGGTCATGTTTTGTGCATGCAGTTGCCTGTAGAAATCAGCAGGTGGCTCCACTGGTGTGATTTTGATGCAAGTGAACAAAGAACAAAGAAAATTACAGCACAGGGATAAGCCTCTCGGCCCTGCACTGACCATGCTGCCCATCTGAACTAAAACCCCCTACCCTTCCGGGCACCATGTCCCTCTATTCTCATCCTATTCATGTATTTGTCAAGATGCTCATTAAAAGTCACTATCACTAAGTACTATCTGAAACCTGGTGTGAGCAGATTAGACCTGGAGTAGGTCTGAACTTTGTGGGTTTGTTTGGATAGCCAGGATACAATTTGGAGAGATAAGAAGCCCCTTTGGATGTGGTCGCAGGACAATTTTATGAGGGATCAATTATCCTTTGGGATTTTGCTGCAAGTGAGCATGGAAGTGCTTAAATGGTGCATAAACTCACTGGAACTGGGAAACTCATTGGAACTGCCAAATGCATTAAAAGGGATGACCAAAAAGGAGCTGTAAGAACATTTAAAACTCCTGCCCTTTAAACCTTTGTAAAAACGGTCTGGTGCGTCAAAAAATGATTGCTTGCTATTTCACTCTGCCTTCCCAAATTGACCTTACCATTACTGGATTAGTGCTGCATGACTGATGGGATATGGGTTGGCATTAATCGGCATCAAGACTTCAAGAGGTGGGAAGAGGCATAGGTTGGCATAGAAGACATGATAGGCCGTGGTGGAGTGGGCAGAGGGATAGAGGTTGGCATGGAAGATATTGGGGCCATGGGGTTGTGTGGAACATGGGGAGGCAAAGGCAGCCTTCCACCAGCAATTAGAATGATCTGCCTTGTTTGAGGGTCACCCTGCCCAGCTTGCAGAGAATTCCGTCACCATGGAACTAAAATATGACCTTCTGCCCCGCCCTCCCTCCCCCCACTGAGTCGGGTTTATAAAGCTGGGATATGCCCTGACTGTGTGCCCTTGAAATCTGGGGGAAAGTGGGGTGTGGAGGTGCTGGAGGGAAGGGTTGGAGGTAGAGATGCTGTTCTTGGATTTTGTTTTGTAATTCACTAGTGGGACATGGGCATTTGCTGGCTAGGCCAGCATTTATTGGCCATCCCTCGTTGATCTTGAGAAGATGGTTGTGAGCTGCCTTCTTTGAATACAATTTTTGTGGCTTGCTGGGCCATTTCAGAGGGCATGGACGTGGCCCACGTGGGGTCACACGTCGGCCTGACCATGCAAGGGCAGCAGATTTCCTTCCGACAATCATTTCATTGTCATGAGTCAACTCTTAATTCCAGATTTTAAAATTTGAATTCAGATTCCACCGTGTGCCATGGTGGGATTCGAACCCAGATCACAAGCTCAGGTTTATGGATTAATAGTCTAGCGATAACACCACTAGGCCATCATCTCCTTCTGCTGTAGCCACTCTCTGGAGACACAGCATTGAATTCGGAAGACCAAGGGGAGAAAGATAAGACAACTTGAACACAGGATGTGTCAATTTATGTGAAATAGAATGGTGGTAACAAAGAGAAGGTGAAGTGTACCCCAGCACGGTGTGCTGCAATGGGCAGAATTGTGAAGCAACTGCCAAGTGCAGGTAAAGGTCAATCCAGAATTGGGATCAGTTCTTACCTGATTCCCTTGCTAAAGCTTCCTGAGCTGCAGAAGGAGGGAGTGTTGCTGGTGTCGAAACAGTTGCCACTTGGCTGCTTGCTTCTGGGGTGTTGGATAAGGAGTCCGAGGCTTCACTAACAAGCCTGCCACATCTGGGCTCAGCGTCAGCGGGCAGCCAAGCATGAGACACTTGCTGACAAAGAGGGCTAAGAGATGTCCCTATTTGTGACTCACGGTGACATTGTACGGGCGGCTGGCGTTCCAGAGGAGCAGCTGTCTCCTGTCCGGGTGTGGAAGCACCCCCACTCTTTTTCTCTTGGATGTTCCTCTGTGTGACATGGCCATCGCCCAGGGACAGCCTCCATTTTGTTCCTCCTGCTGGGGAAACAGGCGACTTGAAGGACTCGCCATCGCAACAAGACTTCAGCTTGATGGGAGGCGAGAATGAAGTCAAGGAAGGTCGGTCGGGCAGCGGTTTCGGTAGATCCAGGAATAAGTTAGCCCGAGTGCCAAGAGTTAGCTTAGCCTGAGAGCTGTTAACGGGTGACATTGTGGAGCCTGCTGATGGCTGTAACAATGGCTTGGAGCTTGCAGGATCCTTTAGGTTCTGTTTAACGATCTCCTGCTTGTGCAAGTTTTCATTCACAGTGTCTGTGATCAGCAGAGGGGACAATTCCAAAGGTGGCCCACTCACACCCAGTGTCAAACTTTCACTATTTTCGCTGAGGTTCAGGCTGTCTCCCATTGAGACACTGCGTGACATTTTGGCCATGGAGCTGGTGGTTGGGTTCATGTAGGATTTTTGTCTCTTTCCCTGAGTGCTGTCTTTTGCCAGTGATGACAGAGGGGCATCCACTTTACTGGGGACTAAGGGCAAAGTCCGTCGCTGGCACGCCCTGGTATCTTTCTCAGTTACCGTCACTGCCTGAGGCTGCAGCTTTGCAGGTGTGACTATTGTAGATGGCGCGTCTGTTGGGTAAACTAAATAGGATAAACACAATGAAAACCAGAAACAACTAACCGGTTTGCAAAGGATTCATTGAAACCAATCTCAGTATCAGATTATACTTATCACTGTCAGGGTCTCATCTTAGCTCATGTTATGTTACAGAAGAACCACTGACTCCTTATCATTCAGAAGAAGACCCTCATTATCAACATCAAGAGATCCTCCTCAGTACGGGACCCTCAATATTGAGAGATCCTCCTCAGTACGGGACCCTCAATATTGAGAGATCCTCCTCAGTACGGGACCCTCAGTATCGAGAGATCCTCCTCAGTACGGGACCCTCAGTATCGAGAGATCCTCCTCAGTACGGGACCCTCAATATCGAGAGATCCTCCTCAGTATGGGACCCTCAATATCGAGAGATCCTCCTCAGTACGGGACTCTCAATATCGAGAGATCCTCCTCAGTACGGGACTCTCAATATCGAGAGATCCTCCTCAGTACGGGGCTCTCAATATTGAGAGATCCTCCTCAGTACGGGACCCTCAATATCGAGAGATCCTCCTCAGTACGGGACTCTCAATATCGAGAGATCCTCCTCAGTACGGGACTCTCACTATTGAGAGATCCTCCTCAGTACGGGACCCTCAATATTGAGAGATCCTCCTCAGTACGGGACCCTCAGTATCGAGAGATCCTCCTCAGTACGGGACCCTCAGTATCGAGAGATCCTCCTCAGTACGGGACCCTCAATATCGAGAGATCCTCCTCAGTACGGGACCCTCAATATCGAGAGATCCTCCTCAGTACGGGACTCTCAATATCGAGAGATCCTCCTCAGTACGGGACTCTCAATATCGAGAGATCCTCCTCAGTACGGGGCTCTCAATATTGAGAGATCCTCCTCAGTACGGGACCCTCAATATCGAGAGATCCTCCTCAGTACGGGACTCTCAATATCGAGAGATCCTCCTCAGTACGGGACTCTCAATATTGAGAGATCCTCCTCAGTACGGGACCCTCAATAACGAGAGATTCTCATCAGTACGGGATCCTCAATATCAAGAGGACCTTCTTAGTATGGAACCCTCAATATTGAGAGATCCTCATCAGTACGGGACCCTCAATATTGAGAGATCCTCCTCAGTATGGGACCCTCAATATCAAAAGATCCTCATCAGTACAGGACCCTCAATATCAAAAGATCCTCATCAGTAACGGGCCCTCAATATCGAGAGAGCCTCCTCAGTATGAGGCCGTCAATATCGAGAGAACCCTCTTAGTAATGGGACCCTCAACATCGAGAGGACCTCCTCAGTATGGGACCCTTAATATCGAGAGATCCTCATCAGTACGAGACCCTCAATATCGAGAGATCCTCCTCAGTTCGGGACTCTCAATATCGAGAGATCCTCCTCAGTTCGGGACTCTCAATATCGAGAGAACCCTCTCAGTACGGGACCCTTAATATTGAGAGATTCTCATCAGTACCGGACCCTCAATATCGAGAGATCCTCGTCAGTACGGGACTTTCAGTATTAAGAGATCCTCCTCAGTACGGGACCCTCAATATTGAGAGATCCTCATCAATAACAGACCCTCAGTATCGAGAGATTCTCATCATTACGGGACCCTCAACATCGAGAGAACCTCCTCAGTATGGGGCCTTCAATATTGAGAGATCCTCATCAATAACAGACCCTCAGTATCGAGAGATTCTCATCATTACGGGACCCTCAATATCAAGAGATACTCCTCAGTACGGGGCCCTCAACATCGATAAATCCTTTGCTCTTTTTGTCCAGCAACACTCTGCAGCTGCTCAGGTTCCACCCTTCTGGTTTAATGAAATATAGACCATCCCAAAATTCCTCATGTGTGCTCTTAAAGTGACTGACTGACTGTGAGCTGCCAAAAGACCCAGACGATAACCCACCTAAAGGGTTGACTAAACGTCCGCTAGTTGAACTATCAACAAACATCAGGATTTCAGCCCTGGGTCATCCATTACAACATCAAACTGTATCTTCAGTTTTGTGTGACCAGATTCCCTTTTCTCGAGCTACAGCATTGAGAAAGGAAAATGTTAAAGAATCTTTTCTCCTGCACATATTATTTACCACTCTATATTTCTCCATGTAGCTAGCATTTATATAGGATTTTTTTTTGCAGAAGCTCTTATTTTGAGGGGCATCAAATCAAGAACTTGGATCTCCTGAGCTTATCCTCAACGCGACATAAATGCAAGATCTTTCTTTATCTTTAATCAACTTATCCTTGGTGGAAATATATGTGATTGTCTCCTTTCTCATTACCTTCATGGATCAGGTCATGAACAGATTGGGATTTTCTCATGGTTGGACCTGGTGACACAGCTGGACTCGGATGTGCTGAGGCTGACTGTCCCTTGGTGGATCCGATGAACACTTTCCGTGTTTCTAGGGCAGGGTTGCGTTTCCTCTGGATGTACATGGCTCGGAGAGATCCTGACTTATCCGGAACAGCACTAGGCTCCATTCTCAATACGGTTTTCACTGGAGTTCTGCCTGGGGCAAAATTCGACACCGAAAGTAATTCCCCTGTGGGCTGCAGGAAAAAACAAGGTAAGAGAAAGTAAATCCTTTGGTTATTTACTAATCTATGAGCATGCTACTTGGATCTGCTTTTGTGTAGAAGCCAATGTTTGACATACTGCTCTGATCCCATTATTGGAACCTACCTTAAGATCACCATCAGGCTGCAATAGGAGAGTCTCGGCAGCAAGGTCTCAGAGGAGAGACTTCACAGCAACGTCTCATAGGGGAGACTCAGAATCAATGTACTGCTCGGAATTACTGACTGATAATATTTCCAAATGAGAGATTAATTGTCAACAACCATACTGAAGTATCTCACCATCAATGTTTCCACAGATATGGCTCACAGCTAATATTGCCTCTGGATTCACACCTCATTTTATTCATTCATTCGTGGGCATCACTGGCTAGGCCAGCGTTTATTGTCCATCCCTAGTTACTCTTGAGAAGGTGGTGGTGGGCTGCCTTCTTGAATCAATCGGTGCAGTCCATGTGCTGTGGGTTGACTAACAATGTCAATAGGGAGGGAATAAGGGTCAATGGACCATGGCCAGTCCACCGAACCTGCACATCTTTGGACACTAAGGGGCAATTTACCATGGCTAATCTACCTAACCTGCACATCCTTTGGATAAGCTTGGTATCACTCTAATAAAGTTCCTCTGCGCATTCACCATTAGAATTGGTGTACCTGTGGAAACTATTGTATATATAAGTAAAGAAATTTTGGAAAAATCCAAAATGTCACGCAGTACTTACATCATCTGCTTGTTTCTGATTGTCATTTCTGCATCTGACTGAGTCTTCCCCCTTCAGTGATTCTTGTTTGTCTCTCTCTCTGACGGCCTCCTCTCCTCGTTGCTCTTGGTTAGGGCCAGCGAGTGTGCCTTGGGTGACTCCTGCCTCACCAGGCTGGAGGAACTTGGAGCTGAGGTCTGGTGAGTTCCTGAAAACACAGAAAGGTCAGCAACATGGGCACCTGACAAAGGAGCAGTGCTCCAAAAGCTAGTGGCGTTTGCTACCAAATAAACCTGTTTAACCTGGTGTTGTGAGACTTCTGAGTCAAATCGTTTTAACAGGAATGTAGTTGGCTTCTAATCAGAGGACATCACTGCAGATGAATAGTGGACCCACACTCAACAAGTACTGAAGTTCCAGCAGCAAGCACTGGGCAACACATTCAAAGAGTTTGTAGCCCTTGAGTGATGTTCTGATCCCTCAGTTAGGGACCTGTCGCTATACAGGAGAAGATTAGATTCTCAGTTAAAGTTCTGCCGCTTTGTTTGTTGCTCTGTGATAGTGTTAGGCTCTCAGAGGTTTCTCTAACTCAACAGTAGTGTGTTGGACTGTCAATCAGGAGGGATTAACAACTCTTGCTGCCTACTTTCTTAGATGGCTTCAGGCCCAAGGGGTGGGACATCACAGCCTCACTCGACCCAAAATCGTAAAATTCCACCCGAGGTCAACGGACATTTCCACTGTCCACCCTTCACTCGCACTGATTTCGTGGTGGGGGGCTGGCTGTGGGGGAGGGAGGGCGGCAGTGGGGTGGGACGGCAAAATTTCAGCCATGGGGTCTGATCCTCATCCTTGCAGGGAGCTCTTTAACTTTGTTGGTAATGTACAAGACTCAACAAAAGGCATCGAAAACTGCATCCTGAAGTGAAGTAAGAACAGAACGTCTTTGCTCTCTTGCATGTACTAATTGCAAAACAAATTCGATTTTATGAAACGCTTTACAGCTTTTTAGCTTCATATTAACTGTGCTTGACTGATGTCCCCTTGGCGATATCAGTGTCAGGAGACCATTCAGACAGATGGTTCGTGAAAGATCATTAATAACAGTCACAATACAGATCACTGAGCCAACATGTTACAGTCATTGAGAAGCACCACCTGAAACCTCTGAGAATTGATTTGCTCTGTCAAATTGACAAACAGGGGATTTCTGAATAAAGTATTGAAGAACTAGTCCTCAAAAAGCTCCTACTCTTGCCCTAATTTCCTGTCACCTCTGTAAATCCCTTTGCTCCCGTTCTCCAAACATTTTCCTCTAATACAGTGCTCATTCACTGAGTAAAGGAGGAATCTGGAGCCATAGGTTTAGTCACAAAACCCAGAGACCACAGGTACAGGCCCTACTTTACTGCTCTGGGCCTAAGTCCCATGATGGGGGAGCGGAAAGTGTGACTCTTTCCCACCATGTAGCCCACCAGGAAATTGCTCCAAATCGCACAATACCAAGCTTGTCAATTATGCAGCTCTGGTGGGGTGGGGGGTGGGGGGAGGGGGGCGGTGTGGTGGGGGTGGTACCAGACCATAAGATATAGGAGCAGAATTAGGCCATTTGGCCCATCAAATTTGCTCTGCTCCAACAATTGATCATAGCTGATAAGCTTCACAACACCATTCTCTCACATTTTTCCTGTAACCTTTGATCCCCTTACCAATCAAGAACTTATCTATCTCTAGTTTAAAAATACTCAATAACCTGGCTTCCACAGCCCTCTGTGGCAATGAATTCCACAGATTCACCACCCTCTGGCTGATGAAATTCCTCCTCATTAGTTAGAATCATAGAATCCCTATAGTACAGAAGGAGGCCATTCGGCCTGCACTGATAACAATCCCATCCTACCCCCGTAACTCCACATATTTGCCCTTTCAGTCCTCCTGACACTAAGGGTCAGTTTAGCATGGTCAATCAACCTAACCCGCACATCATTGGACTGTGGGAGGAAACTGGAGCACCCGGAGGAAACCCACACAGGCACAGAGAGAACATGCAAACTTTGCACAGACCTGAAGACAGAATTGGACAAGGGTCGTGACGCTGTGAGGCAGCAGTGCTAACCACTGTGCCACCATGTTGCCCAGATTCTAAAGGGTTGTCCCTTTACTCTGAGGCTGTGCCCTCAGATTCTAGTCTTTCCCACTAGTGGAAACATCTTCCCCATGTCCACTCTATCCAAGCTTTTCAATATTCTGTAAGTTTCAATGAGATCTCCCCTCATCCTTCTAAACTCCATTGAGTACAGACCCAGAGTCTTCAAAGGCTCCTCGGATATTTTCCACAATAGGCCAGGCAGGATGGCACTCACCCAGCTTCATATCTGGGCACCATATTTAAAAGGTGCCCAGACAGCTACAGCTCCAGGATCTACATGATAGATGCTTCACCCACCCATCGCTGCACATAATCTGTCAGGGTCCAAAGTTGCTGGAAGCCTCCAGGGCACATACGCTCCAGGTTGGTCTGGATGTGCACTGGGATGGGTGGGGGAAGCAGGGGGAAATGATTGAAAGTTGGGGGGAAATTCCAGTTGGCGTTCATTTGCATTCCAACAATGGCAACCCACCATGACAGCAATGGACCTCGAGTGCCCAGTGTCAATTCCCACCGCTGGGAAATCGAGTTTTCAATTCCCGTGGGATTCGAAACATAGAAAATAAGAGAAGGGTAGGCCATTTGGCCCTTCAAGCCTGGTCTCATTCATTTTGATTATGGCTGATGGTCAAATTCAATATCCTGATTCCTGATGCGCTAAGTGTAATTTTACAAGGTGTAAGTTTAAAATTTACATCTTATAAAATACACTTAGCACATCAGATGTACAAATTTCAAGTATCACTTCAAACAAGTCCAAAGGTATCCGAATTCAGTCTACTTTTTTATCCAACATATTTACAAGCACACATCACAGGGGATGACTTACTCCACTGTTTCTGTTTATTACTTTGACACAAATGTCCATCAAATACTTATTTTCAAGTGTCCATTTTTAAAGAAACAGATATGTGATAAATGCTATATCTTTGTATTTATTATCAAATATTTATCCTCTGCCCCTCGCCTGCCACAACTCAATGGGATAATTGCACCCACAAACTCCCTTTTACTTCCCCCCACTTCCACACAGGTGGAAATTAGTTTTCATGTATATATATATTGAAGAATAATATCCTAAACTATTCCCAATACTAACAGCTGCCCTCACTTACCACTGGAACATACACTTCATTGTAACAGGATTGCAACATTAACACACCTCAGCTCCGCCAAGCACATGCGAGGTTACCCCCTCCAGTTGAGATATCTGCCATGGCCACATTACCTCTGAGTGTTTGGTGTGGCTAACTCTGCCCACTCCCACATCTCCCTTAGCTCTTCCTCCCTCTGGAAACAGCCATCTGTATTCCACACCCACTCACTCCATAACTCCCCATTCCTTCATCTGGCTCTCGCCCACCTCAGCCTTGTCTCAGAACCCACTCTCACTGTTACTCTGGCTAGGAAGTAATCTGGAGTTTCCACTTGGCCCCTGCACTGGGTTTTTTTCAAAGCAATTCGCCCAAAAACCCATCAAACTGGCACAAAAGAATCTGAGAATATTGAGTGTGAATTTGGTCAGATTGAGTTCCTGCAATCTTTTGTTGCTGGTTTAAGGAACATGGTGCTTAAGGCTGACCCCAGCCATAAGACAGATCAATGCTTCAGCTCAAATTAATGACCACTAGGAGATTTCCGTACTCGGATGCGGAAGATTTGAAAATCCAACTACTTCTTTTCAGCACACTCCAAAGGTTTTTTGAGCACGTATTTTCCAAATTAATAAGAAACTGGCACCTGTACACCAATATAATTAGCAGTGGTTCATCGTAGTTAAGTCCTTTCCAGTTAATGAACTGTAGGGTGGCACAGTGGTTAGCACTGCCGCCTCACAACGCCACGAACCCGGGTTCAATTCCCACCTTGGGTGACTGACTGTATGTGGAGTTTGCATGTTCTCCCCGTGTCTGCGTGGGTTTCCCCCCATAGTCCAAAGATATGTGGATTAGGTGCATTGGTCATGTTAAATTGCCCCTTTAAAGGTCCATGGTGAATAGCAGGGTAAATACGTGGGATTATGGGGTTAGGGCCTGGCTGGCAATGGGCTGAATGGCCTCCTTCTTCACTGTAAAGATTCTATGAACCACTGGTAAAATATCGCAGATACTAGGAATCTGAAATAAAGTGGAAAATGCTGGAAATCGTAGGAGCTACAGCGCAGAAGGAGGCCATTCGGGCCGTCAATACTCAGCAGGTCAGGCAGCATCTGTGGCAAGAGCAAAAGAGGTAATGTTTAACTCTTGTTCCCACACACACACACACACACACACAGATGCTGTTGGACCTTTTGCACTATTTCAAAGTGGATTTCTCTTGGTGGAACTAAAACTAACTAAAAATACAGATTTTTGTGATATGTATTTTCAGTTGTCCTCGCTCCATGTCGGAACATACTCCCTTTTTAAATGATCACCAAATGTTGTCTTTCGGTATTTGATTTCACTAACCAATTACATTCTACTGGTGAAGTCCATGGTGACTTTGTCCTACTGACCTGAAACTTGATGTCAGCGATCGAGACAGGAACCTTGCTGAAATGCTGAGCCGAGGGTTTAGAAGCTCTTGAGTCTCTCTTGCAAACAATAGCTTCAGGCTGTCCAGCCGATGGTCAGATTTCACTGCCGGAGTAATTCATATCGCATGTTATTAAAAATGCAGAACCACGACAAGGGTGCTCGGTGCAACTCAGTAAAGTTGAATGTCAATCCCAGTGAATTAATGATGCATGGAGTCTCTTCCTGAAGGGAAACCATTCCCAGGCATTGACTTGTGTATCCTAACAGCTATCCACAGGGATCTATTCCATCAGGGGGAAGCAGTGGTGTTTTTCCTTATTCATTTTACATGATCTAGTTGTTGCTGGCTAGGCCAGCATTTATTGCCCATTCCTAGTTGCCCTTCAGAAGGTGGTGGTGAGCTGCCTTCTTGAAAAGCTGCAGTCCCTGAGGTGCAAGTACACCCACAGTGCTGTTCGGGAGGGAGTGCCAGGATTTTGACCCAACGACAGTGAAGGAACAGCGATAGGTTTCCAAGTCAGGATGGTGAATGACTTGGAGGTGTTGGTGTTCCCATGTGTCTACGGCTCTTGTCCTTCTAGATGGTAATGGTCATAGCTTTGGGAGGTGCTGCCTAAGGAGCCTTGGTGAGTTCCTGCAGTGCATCTTGTGGATTGTACACATGGCTGTCACTGTTTCACCAGTGGGTGGAGAGATTGAATATGGAATGGGTAGCAATCAAGCGACTGCTTTGTCCTTGATGGCGTTGAGCTTCTTGAGTGTTGTTGGAACTGCTCTCACCCAGGCAATAGGAGAGGATTCCATCACGCTCCTGACTTGTGCCTTGTAAATGGTGGATGGGCACTTTTGGGAGTTAGGAGGTGAGTTATTTTCCATCAGGTTTCTAGCCACTGACTTATTCTGCTCGCCTCATTATTTATATGGCTAGGCCACTTCAGTTTCTGGTTAATTGTAACCCCCGGATCCCGAGGGAGAGCCGAGCCAAGGTGTTCCCGCACCGAGGGAGCGCTGCGCCGAGGGATGAGACCTGAAAACCCCAGACGCTGTCTACCTTCTCAGGTGTGTGTTAATATCCCTGGGCAGTCTTTTGAAAGCGAAGGGGAGACTTCCTCCCGATGCCTTGACCAATATCAATATCAATAACAACCTCAATCAACATCTGTTATTATGTGGTCATTATCTATTGCTGTTTATGGGCTCTTGCTGTGCAGCAATTGGCTGCCGCGTTTCCTACATCTCAAGGGTCAGTATGGCTCAAAATGTACTTGATTGTGAGGTGCTTTTATAAGCACAAGGTTGTGGGAGGTGCTGTTTCTCAGCATGATAGCTGAAATTTGGTTAGGGTTCCTGATATACCATCCAGCGGCCTCTACTGGCAAGAGGGAATGGTGCAGATTTTCAGATACCTATTGCTCAGTGTGGGCAGGACTTTCTCAGTCAGGACTCCCCTTTCCCTCTCACCCTCACTACATCAAATCATAGGTTAAGATCTGGAGAGCAATGGAGCGCTGTATCCTCCCCAAAGAGTTATTGCCTTCAGAGGAGGAAGGATGAAGACCATAGGAAAGAAGTAGACATACAACAATGAGGGTACAAATGACACAAGATGTTTAAAAATTGGACAATGCAGATAAGTACATTGATTGGGAAGTGAATATTTGAAGATGATCTTCACATGGCATGGGGCTGGTAGCACTCAGAACACATGGAGAAGAAACAATTTGGTTATGTATGATTAGCTATCCAGGCTAATTTTGTGAAGAACATACAGCAATTCTGGGCCCAAAGAGCTGGTGTGAATCATACAGCATCAACTATAGCTGATAAGCAGCGGCCAGCTTGTGCATCTGCATCACTGGCCACAGGGGAACATTTCCAAGAGACCATAGTGGATTCATGAAGACAGCTCAACGCCATCTTCTTAAGGGCAACAAGATGGGCAATGAATGCTGGTCTAGACAGCAACAATGCTGGTCTAGACAGCGATCCCACATCCCTTAAAATCATAGACTCTCTACAGAGCAGAAGAAGGCCATTCGACCCATTGAGACGAAACCGACCACAATCCCACCCAGGCCCTATTCCTGTAACCCCACATATTTACCCTGCTAATCCCCCGACACTAGGATTAATTTAGCACGGCCAATCAACCTTTTTTGGGCTGTGGGAGGAAACCTGAGAAACCCGGAGGAAACCCACACAGACATGGAGAGAATGTGCAGACTCCACGCAGACAGTAACCCGAGGCTGGAATTGAACCCGGGAACCTGGTGCTGTGAGGCAACAGTGCTAAGCACTGTGCCACCGTGCCGCCCCTATTTCCAAGAGCCATGAATTTAAAAAAATTGGAATGCTGGGAAATTCCTCCCTCCACCAAGAGGATAAAACCTCCAAGATTTACAAAGTCTCTCAGGTCCACATTCTCCAATTGGGCACGCAGAGAGATAGTGGGGTATATTGATAATGTCCTCTGAACTAGTAATCCAGGGACCCAGGTTAATGCCCAGGGACATGGGTTCGAATCCCACCACAGCACCTGGTAGAATATTAAACCCAATAAACAGAGAATCTAGAAGCAGGAGAAGGCCATTCGGCCCATCCTGCCTGCTCTGCTATTGATTTTGAACATGGCCAATCATAATTCAATATCCTGATCCCGCCTTTCCCCCCAAGGGCTATGTCTAATTTCTTCGTGAGAAAAATCTGGAATCAAAATGCTAGTCTCAGGAATAGAAACTATAAAATAATCATTTTTTTTTAGGGAAGGAAATCTGCCATCGCATGGCCCGGCCGACATGTGACTCCAGAACCACAGCAATGTGGTCGATCCTTAACCCGCCCTCTGAAATGGCCAAGCACCCACTCGGTGGGAGGGCAATTAGGGATAGAGTTGCCAGCAATACCCCCACTCCCATGAAACAATCATTCAGAAAGAATTCCACGGTGGTCACTGGCTAAGATAACGATCCATTGCGAATCTGAAATTTCCTCACAGTGGAGACAGCCTTACCTCCAATACTCTCATCAGCCAGAGTCCCAAAATGTTGCTTCAGGAATTTCTCCTGATCCGGAGTTCTTGGCACTGTTGTCTCCCGTGAGAAGCTCCTGCTGAGCTCATCCTCTTCCTCCTCCATGTCGGAGGAGATTCCGTCCACGCTCAATGGTTCCGTACATTCGGAATCTGTAACATTTAATAGGCAGTAATCACCTTCCGGTCACCTTTTGAATCCAAATGTTGACACTGGTTCTTATTTCCATATGGTTGAGCAAAGAGACACACAAAGAGGGAGAGACAATGACGTACTAGTAATGTCATTGGACTTGTAATCCAGAGGTCCAGTCTAATATCCTGGGGTTAGGGGTTCAAATCCCACCACGGCTGCTGGTGCAATGAATAATCTGGAATCGAAAAAGCTAGTTCACTAATGCCCTTTTAGCAAAGGAAATCTCCGGATTCTCTGGATCCACAGCAATACGGTTGATTATTAATGGTCTCCTGTAATGGTGTGACAAGCTGTTCAGTTCAAGAGCAATTCGGGATGGGCATCAAATGCTGGCCTTGCCAGGGATGCCCACATCCGATGAAAGAAGGCATTTTAAGAAAGGGAAGCTCCTTGGATGAGCAGTAAAATCTCCAAGACATAGAATCATAGAGCAACACAGCATGGAAAGAGGTCCTTCAGCCCAACCAGTCCATACTGACCATAGTGCCCTCCCAGCTAGTCTCATTTGCCTGTGTTTGGCCCATATATCTCTAATCCTTTCCCATCCATGTACTTATCCAAATGCTTCTTAAATGTTGCTATTGTACATGCCTCAACTTTCTCTGACAGCTCATTCCATATACCCTCCACCCTCTGCGTAAAGAAGTTGCCCCAAGTCACATGGCCTTTTCTTGGAGCTGCCTTCAAGAGGCCCCAAGGCCATGTTTCCTCTGGAACATCCTCTCTTAGAGAAATTTCATATGAATGAGCTAATGTTGCCCGCAACTTAATGTCCAGGCTTGTGCTTCTACCTTTGGGATCTGGTTTTAAGTCAAAACACAGCAGAGGTATTTTTCTGTGTGAGTGCATGCCTTAAGAATGTCCACAGGCAGCACACAGGGAGCTGCTAAAACATCTGGTGCTGGAACAGAAAGTGAATACTGGAGGTTCAATGTTTCTCCACTATCAGTAATTAACAGGGATGCTTTGGAGGGAGAGTAAGTGGACACACAGCGGGAGATAGTAATAGAAGGGTATGCTGTTAGGGTGAGATGACGAGGGACGCGAGGAGCATTTTCAGTAGGGAGGATTAGTAGGGCCAAATGGCCTGTGTCTGTGCTGGACACTTTATGTTTCAATAGCAGCACCTGCTGATCAGAGAGGATTAAAAAGCACAAAACAGGGAGGAACGGGAATGAATTGAAAGTGCATTCTGACCTTCGTGTGGATGTTCAGGGCTGGAGAAGTGGCTGCTGGAGTAATCCACAGAGCAGGCACTGTCGGGACTCTGCTTCTCGAGGAGACCATGGCTGCGGTAACCCTTCTCTTGTGTTCCCTTCTGCAACTCCTTCACCGGGTACTCACTGGCACACACGGAAGCAGAGTCTTAACATTAGGTGCAAGTTAAACACGTAAAGGATAATAGTTAAGGAACAGTGTAATAAGTCCTCGGAGGAGGAAGTCCCTTAACCAAAATCCCTTTATTTACAAGATCCAACAACTTTATACAGAGCGCTCTCAGAATGCAGTCCACATCTGGAGTGCCAGAGGAACTGACACGCCTGTTTAAATACAGAGCATAGCGCTCCAGACTGGACCATCCATTTCGCCCTGAATCAGGGAGTTCATATTCAAGCAGGCTAACCTCAATTGCCTGATTGAATAGATTGCCTCAGGGGAAGGGGACTTATTTCCGAACAATTCCTTCTCAGGCTGTGCTGTTGCTAGCAGGGTTGCCATTGACTGGTTGCTGTCAGCTGTCCCACTCCAGGAGAGGAACACAAAAAACTTCAGTGCTGAAGGAGTAACTGCACTGTCACTGCCTTTCCAACCTTTTTAGGAGGCGCGCTGATCTCAAAGTTAAGTTGAAGGTCCGCCTCCTATATCCACCCCCTCCCCCCTATAGACACCACTACCCCCGCCGCCTCCGCCCCCCCCACACCACCGCCACATACTCATGGGCAACACCCCTAACCCATGACCTGAGGGACAATTTCTCCCCATTACTAAATGTCCGGGTCAATCCCCCATATCACACAGTCAAGAAACTACGAAGGGTTGTGAACATAGCCCAGCCATCATGCAGACCAGCTTCCCATCCATTGACTCTGTCTACACTACCTGCTGCCTTGGGAAAGTAACCAGCGTAATCAAAGACCCAATGCACCCCAGACATTCTCTCTTCCACCTTCTTCCATCGGGATAAAGTTACAAAAGTCTGAGATCACGAACCAATTGACTCAAGAACAGCTTCTTCCCTGCTGCTGTCAGATTTTTGAATGGACCTCATATTAAACTGATCTTTCTCTACGCCCTAGCAACACTACATCCTGCACCGTCTCCTTTCCTTCTCTATGTACAGTATACTTTGTCTGTATAGTGTGCAAGAAACAATACTTTGGACTGTATGCTAATACATGTGACAATAATAAATCAAATCAGAAGGCATGAGGTTGACCCCCCCCCCCCTACTATCAATCCACATCGGCACAGGGACATCAGCCCTCTCCTCCACCCCACCGCCAACTGAGCAATACTCTGTTATGGTATCACCCAAGGCCCCCTCAGGGACCTCCTTCAGGCCCTCCTACCACTTGCCAATGTCAGCCTTGACACTGCCAGGATGCCAAGGCACTACCCAATCATCTCCCCAACCATCCGACGGGGGTTCAATGGCCTCTGAGCCCCTTGGCTTGGCTTCTATCTTTGGAAACCGGCAGTAATTCTTGTCGAGCTGGGAGAATCCAGTTTAAAGCCAGCAGAGCAGATTTAAGTGAGGATTTACATATGTTAATCTGGTTCCCTCCCTCTCTGTGCATGGGCCAGATTACTTCAGGATGTGAGGGGGGGAGGGAACCCCAAAAGAGTCTCTCCTCGGTGCTAAACACGCTATGGCCCCTCCCCTGTGATTTTCCAGCCCCAGCGTGAGCTTTATCTTGTAATTATCACACAGCTTTTTGTGGGAGCTTGCTGTGCACAGAATGACTGCTGCCTTTCCTGCATCAAGATCATGAATACACTTCAGAAAGGATTTCACTGGTTGTAAAGCACTTTGAGTCACCTCCTGATCATGAAAAGGGCAAGTCCTCTTTTTTTATAAATCCCTACTTGGCCAGTGAGAGGATGTTGTTACAACACTTTCTTCCTGAACAGCTGGAGCGCGTGTGGTAAAAATATTCCCTCAGCAGTGTTCTCGCTCAGCTGTACACACGTCTGGCTGTACCGCTATCCAGAAGGCACCGCCGGGGACACTCAACTTGTGCTGTCTGGGAGTGGTGGGGGGAGGGACGGGGAATGTGAAGTTCCTGCAGCTTGGAAGGGTTTATACATTTCAGTAGAAGGAACAGCTGAGGGGGGGGGAAGGATGCTCAGCAAAGGAAATGTTGCCAGGCTTGCTATAACATGGGGGGGGGGAGCGGGTGTGCCCCCAATCACCCAGGAGACCTGCCCAGTCCCTCCTTGGAGTGATGCTTTCGTAAACGGGCCAACAATACTATTAAGAAGATATCTTGTGCCCAGGCTGCTTCTACAGGGCCCACTCACACTTTCAGAAAACCAGATGCTGAGTTTCCTTTAGCAATTTACAGGATTCCCTTTGAATCCAAGGGAGTGAGAGAGGGCTTGCATAGAAAGTGTATATGCATGTGTGTCGGTGTGCATGCTTGTGTGCGTACGCCTGTGTGTGCGTACATGTGTGTGTGCACGTGTGTTTGTGCATGTGTGTGCGGAACTGGGGAAAATTAAAATAAAAAGCAAACTAAGTAAAAGCAGGGAGTTGATTTGAGGCAAACAGCTGGAAAATGATGAGATGTGAATTAGCCTATCAGTGGCAAACAAGTATTTTACATTTGTATCTGGAGAAACTACGAGGATATGGGAAAGGTAGCTTCAAAGTGGAGAGGTGAAGAAATGGCACATATCTTCCAAAAGACAACTCCACTGGGGGACAGAATCAAAGGCAATGAAATAGTATAACTCTGGAACTTTAATTTAAGGGAATCAAAAGAAGATTTGCAGACACAGTTAACATTGGAACTATCGTGGGTTGCGGCTATGATTTCCCGAGAAAAGCAGCCATTTTCTACCTTCTGCCTATTTCCTAGACGTGGGCACCTTAACCCGGTTGTGGTAATTATTTGCTGGATTTAACTCAATAACTTAATAGAGGAAGGCCATTTGTCCATCAAGTCTGAATCGAATCAGCATCTTACCCAGGCCCACACACCACCCTCCCCGTCCACCCTATCCCCGTAACCCCTAATCCAACTGACCTACACATCTTGGACACTAAAGAAGAATATAGCATGGCCAATCCACCTAGCCTGCACATGTTTGGACTGAGGGAGGAAACTGGGGCACGCGAGAGGAAACAAACGCAGTCACAGGGAGAACATGCAAACTCCACTCAAACAGTTACCTAATGCTGGAATTGAACCTGGATCCCTGGCAGCAGTGCTAACCACTGTGCTGTCCCACTACAGTGTGTGTGCATGTGTGTGTCTGTGTTCCTGGGCTCAGTGATTATTTTGCTTCTGTCCTTCAGTCACCAACCCTTCTGATACAACTAAAGCCAACTTTCCAGCATGCAGTAGCAGTCATTTTGAGGGTGATTTCATAGAATCCTTAGAGTAGAAGGAGGCCATTCAGCCCATCAAAAGCCTACACCGATAAATATTCCACCCAGGTCCTCGCCCCGTAACCCCATGTATTTACCCTAGTGCATCCCTCTGACACTAAGGGGCAATTTAGCATGGCCAATCAGCCTAACCTGCACATCTCTGGACTGTGGGAGGAAACCCACGCAGACACGGGGAGAATGTGCAAACTCCACGCAGACAGTCACCCAAGGCCAGAAATGAACCTGGGACCCTGGCACTGTGAGGCAGCAGTGCTAAACACTGTGCCACCATGCTGCCCTGAAGGCAGGTTGCAAAGACTAGGTTGGTATTCCGTAAGTTTTGAAGATTAAGCGGTGATCTGATTGAGACGTGGAAGATGCTTAGAGGATTTGATGGTGTAGATTAGAGAGAAACTATTTCCTTCAATGACAAGTGCCTGGAACAAGGGGGCATAGCCTTAAATTTAGAGCAGGGACATTCAGGAAGTGTTCACACAAAGGGTTCGTGAAAATCTGGAGCTCCCACCCTCAAAAGACTGCCAGGTCTGAGGGTCAGCTAAAAATTTCAAAATTAAAATTGATAATAACTGGTAGTAAGGGTTGTGGAACCAAGATGGATTAAAGTGCAGCTTTAGCCACTGAATGGCAGAATAGACTTGAGGGGCTGAATGGCCTTTCTTTTGCCTATATTTCTAAACACCCCATTTTTCTATCAGGTAGTTTAAGGCTGTATGCAAAGGTGGGACATTTTAAACTTGAGGAGTTAATGGCATGCATTCCCCATATTGTCGAGTGGGTAATTTAGAAGATTAGAAGATAACTGTTAGCCCAGCGAGGGAGGGAGTGAAGACATAGGTTTTTGCTGATGCGAGACTTGGTTTGTCTGTGAAAGCTGGCATCGTGATATGAATCAGCAAGGATTCACACTTGGTTAGCAAGTGTGAGGTTATCCACCTTGGTAGAAATAATAGTAGGAGGGATTATTATTTAAAAGGCAAAAAGCTGCAGCATGCTACTGTGCAGAGGGACCTGGGGGTCCTTGTGCATGAGTTGCAAAAACCCAGTCTGCAGGTGCAGCAGGTGATCAAGAAGGTGAATGGAATGTTGGCCTTTATAGCGAGGGGGATAGAACATAAAAGCAGGGACGTCTTGCTGCAACTGTACAGTGAGACCGCAACTGGAATACTGTGTGCAGTTTTGGTCCCCTTATTTGCGAAAGGATATATTGGCCTTGGAGGGAGTACAGAGAAGGTTCACTAGGCTGATACCGGAGATGAGGGGGTTAGCTTATGAGGAGAGATTGAATAGACTGAGCCTGTACTCGTTGGAGTTTAGAAGGCTGAGGGGGGATCTTATTGGGACATATAAGATAATGAAGGGTCTAGATAGGGTAGAGGTAGAGAGATTCCTCCCGCTTAGAAAGGAAAACAGAACTAGAGGGCACAGTCTTAAAATAAGGGGGGGCAGTTTAGAATGGAGTTGAGGAAGAACTTCTTCACTCAAAGGGTGGTGAATCTCTGGAATTCTCTGCCTGTTGAAGTGGTGAAGGCTACCTCGTTGAACATATTTAAGTCACGGGTAGACAGATTTCTGATAGACAGGGGAAGGAAGGGTTATGGGGAGAAAGCGGGAAAGTGGAACTGATCCACTTCAGATCAGCCATGATCTTATTGAATGGCGGGGCAGGCTCGAAGGGCTAGATGGCCTACTCCTGCTCCAATTTCTTATGTTCTTATGAATGCTAAGAAAAAGATTCTAAAAAAACTCGATAACATTTTCACAGTAACTTCATTGCAGGATTAATGTAAGCTTACTTGCGACACTAATAAATAACTATTATTAATTATTATTATGTTCAAAATAGCATTCCAAAACCTAATCTTCCAGATAAAACTGGAACTAACCTCAACTCCAACCACTCGTTAGAAGATTACATTTCCTCATTCTGTTCTTTGTTTGACAGACTGAGAAATGAAACCAGGTCAAACTCTCATCAGATTAGCACCAATCCCAGTACTAGCTTCACAAATGAACACCAATCATTTCACTCCCAAAACCTGCTCATTCCTCAGCCTAAATCCCCCATTTTCTCGCCAAGTGGCCTGTGCATGGACACAGATCTCAGATAAGTGTCAGCACTCACCCCTCCGTCTCACCAGTACTCCCCATGTGAACCGGGTAGATGGTCCGCTCTTCGACCTCTGGTGTCTCCAGTTCCTGGCTGAATATACCCTCCTCGCACAGCGGTAGTGCGATGCTGCAGGGCCTGGCAAAGGACGAGCTGTGCGTGTCCACTGACTCCTGTTCTTCTATCTGGCGGGGGAAAGAACGAGAACAGGGCCTCAGGCTGGGGCTTTAAATCTGACAGGGTTTGCAAGAAAGCCCTCCGAGAATTAAAGACTAATTTCCACAACACTGGAGCGAGCAGTCTCAGGACACTAATCACAGGCACATTAAAGAGAATGATGAAAGGAACATTTCAGTTGTCAGTTATAAAAACAGCAGACAAGGGAAGAAAACAGGCTGTGTGACTGTCAAAAACCATCCAATTGATAAAGGAAGAAGCAGTGTGCTTTCCAATGGGGGTTCTTGGTGGTGGACCATGAGAATGAACATATTGGGGAACCAATGAGAATTGACTAATGGGTGACCAATAAGAATGGGCATACTGGGTGACCAATGAGAATTGACCAATTGCTCCATTCACCAATGGACATATTGGGTGACCAATGCTGAAGGTGTGGCAGGGGCATGGGAAGGCCTTTAGAGGTACATCATATGACAATGCCTTCAGGAAAATGCCCAGCACCAACATTGGCAGTCCTATCTTAGGCTGCAGCGCCTGCTCTTTCTTCCTTGTGATTCATACATGTTATATACATTATACACTTGTCAATATAGAACTGGCACATTTGCCATTTACAGGAGGACAGATTTGATACAGTGAGTCTCAGATGTTAAATATCTGCTGCTTGCAGATGCTGCTGGCTTTAATAAGGTAAGTAAGTGATTTGTTACGACAAGTAATGGTCAGGATCAGTCATTTGGATTCTGTCTGGGATAATGTAGAAGCCAATCAGTAAATTAGCCCCGCCAGTTTGTGTCTTGAAATCTGCCAGGTTGCATTGGACAGATTGAAGCACTTGGCCCAGCTATAAGCCGATAGCAAAGACAGCTCAGTACAGGTCTGACCCTGCCTGATCAGAGTGAGAGAACACAGCCAAATATAGTGGGTGTAACTCTGCAGCTTCAGACAATAGCATAAGATAATCAATATTCCTATAACTCTCTCCTGGTTTCCAGCTCCACTTACATCGGCAGAGATGTATAAAAATGGCCAATGTGATAAGAATCCTTTTACACTATCGTCCATAGTCAAAATGACCCTTATTGGTCACAGATATCACTTATCAAAAATCACTTATGAGATGTGAGCGTTGCTGGCTAGACCAGTATTTATTGCCCAACTCTAGTTGCCCTTGGGAAGGTGATGGTGAACTGCTGCAATGCTTGAGGTGTAGGTACACCCACAGTGCCGTCAGGAAGGGAATTCCAGGATTTTGACCCAGTGATTGTGAAGAAATGGCGATATATTTCCAAGTCAGCATGGTGAGGAAAACCTCCAGGCGATGGCGTTCCCAGATATTTACTGGCCTTGTAGATGGTCATGGCCAAGTCACTCACCAGTGAGCAGGTCCTGCTATCACTACTGACGACCTCTTCCATCATTTCACTGAAGATCGAGAGTAGATTAACGGTAATTGGCTGGGTTGGATTTGTCCTGTTTCCTGTGTACAGGACATACCTGGGCAATTCTCTATATTGCTGGGTAGATGCCAATGTTGTAACTGTACTGGAACAGCTTGCTGAAGAGAGCAGCTTGTTCTGGAGCACAAGGCTTCAGTACGATTGCCAGAATATGGTCAGGGCCAACTGCCTTTGCAGTATCCAGTGCGTTTGGCCATTTCTCAATATCATGTGGAGTTAATTAAATTGGCTGAAGAGTGACATCTATGATGTTGGGGACCTCTGAAGGAGGCCAAGATGGATCATCCACTCGGCACTTCTGGCTGAAGGTTGTTGTGAATGCTTCAACCTTATCTTTTGCACTGATGTGCTGGGCTCCTCCATCATTGAGAGTGAGAATATTTGTGGAGCTTCCTTTTCCAGCGAGCTGTTTAATTGTCCACCATTCACGACTGAATGTGACAGGACCGCAGAGCTTAGATCTGATCCGTTGGTTGTGAGATTGCTGAATTCTGTCTATCAATTGCTGCTTATGTTGTTTGGCGCACAATTAGTCCTGGTTTGTAGCTTCGCTTGCCAATATAGGACATACTTAACACACAGAAAAAGTATCATAAAGTCATCCACAAAAATCAGATTGACCCCAAGCCAGAAGATGATGATGGAAGGAGTTGGGGTGAGCCAGGAGGGTCTTAATGAGGTGGCAGAGGTGGAAGGCTGCCATGAGGGAATTTTCAACCATGGATCCAGGCAACTAATGGAAGGTGTATTCAAACCCAGAGACCGAGAGGAAAGTCTCAGTGAGAGGAATGTAGGACTGCACGCAGTTGCAGAAATGGTGCCATTTCATAGTGGGGTGCAGCAACAGAGAGAGAAGACTGACTGAAAATCTTTTCAGCTGGCAGGCAAGTTATGAAGGCTGTTGAATAAAAAACTGAACCCTTGGCTTTATAGAATAGAGTTTCTACAGTGCAGAAGGAGGCAATCCGGCCCATCGAGTCTGCACTGACAATAATCCCACCAGGCCCCATCTCTGTAACCCCAAGTATTTATCCCACTAATCCCTCTATCCCAAGCATCCCGGGATGCTAACGGATAATTTAGCATGATCAATGCATCTGACCTGCACATCTTTGAACTGTGGGAGGGAACTGGAGCATCCGGAGGGAACCCACGCAGACACGGAAAGAATATGCAGACTTCGACAGGCAGTGACTCAAGCCGGGAATTGAATCCAGGTCGCTGGTGCTGTGAGGCAGCACTGCTAACCACTGTGCCACCCCCAGCAGAGGAGCAATGTAGAAAAGCAAGGAATTTATGCTAAACTTTGATAAATCATCGATTAGGCCCTGGGTTGAGTTCCGTGGGCCAATTCTGGGCTTCAGACTTTTGGATGAATGTCAAAGCCTTGGAGAGGGTGCAGAAGGGATTCATTGGATGGATCGGGGGCCACAGAATTTCAGTTATGTGGAGACATTGTAAAACCTGAGGTTATTCTCTTTAACATAGGGAAGATTAAGGAGATATTTAATAGAGGTGTTCAAGATTATGAGGGGTTTCGATAATATAAATAAAATGAGCCATCTTTCACTAGCAAAAAGGTCAGTAAGTAGAGGACACAGATTATGGTGACTTGTGAAAGAGGATTTTTTTTAATGTAGGGAATTGTTGCAATCTGAAATTCACTGCCGGAAAGCATGGTAGAAGCAGATTCAACAGGAATTCCAGAAGAGAACTGGATAAATATTTGAACGGAACACTGGGCTGAGGGGTTTATTTGTTTATTGGTCACAAGGAAGGCTTACATTAACACTGCAATGAAGTTACTGTGAAATTCCACTAGTCGCCACACTCCAGCGCCTGTTGGGGTCAATGCACCTAACCAGCATGTCTTTCAGAATGTGGGAGGAAACCGGAGCACCCGGAGGAAACGGGGAGAATGTGCAGACCTCGCACAGACCGTGACCAAGCCGGGAATCGAACCCGGGTCCCTAGCGATGTGAAGGAACAGTGCTAACCACTGTGCTACCGTGCCACCCATTGTGGAGGGTTGGGGAGGAGGGGGGGGTTAGGAAACAATGAAGGAAGAGTGGCCTAATTGGATAGCTCTTTCAAAGAGCTGGCACAGACATTAAAGTTTAAGTTTATTTCGTGTCACAAGTCGACTTACATTAACACTGCAACAAAGTAACTGTGAAAATCTCCCAGTTGCCACACTCCAGTGCCTGTTCGGGTACACTGAGGAAGAACTTATCATGGCCAATCCACCTAACCAGCACATCTTTCAGACTGTGGGAGGAAACTGGAGCAACCGGAGGAAACCCATGCAGACACAGGGAGAATGTGCAGACTCCACACAGACAGTGACCAAGCCGGGTATCGAACTTGGGTCCCTAGCGCTGTGAGGCAGCGGTGCTAATCACTGTGCCGTCAAATGGGCCAAATGAATGGGCACCTTCTGAGGACAAGACTCACATCGCTTAGCAGAGTCTCAATGCTGACCCGGACCCTGCGCTCCTGATCATTGACTTCTTCACACACACTACTCCTGGATAGCGACGTTCCTGTCTGGGACACAGACTCCATCGAGGGCGAGAAGGAGAAAGAGTCCAGGTGTCGAAGGTCCAACATCGACTTCACACTCAGGTCAAGGTTGTTGGCACGGCGGGACCACCGTCCCCGGGGTCTCGGGGCATGGTCGTGCAGCGAGTCCAGCCTTGTTGGCACGTCATCTGTCTGCAGAAGTGGGAAGCAAGTTAACATTACAACAGGCTTAAGTTCTTGCAAGTCAAAGTCATCACTCTGCAAGGCAAACTGATGTCCTACATCGCAAGACCAACAAAACATACATTTATATAGTGCCTTTAACCCAGTTCAATCTCCCATGGTGTTTTATAGGGTGGCACGGTTGCACTGCTGCCTCACAGCTCCAGGGACCCGGGTTCGATTCCAGCCTTGGGTGACTGTCTGTGTGGAATCTGCACATCCTCCCCATGTGTGCACGGGTTTCCTCCGGGTGCTCCAGTTTCCTCCCACACTCCAAAGATGTGCAGGTTAGGTGGATTGGGCAAGGTGAGTTAGTGTCCAAAAATGTGCAGGTTAGGGGGATTAGTGGGGTAAATACTTGGGATTAGAGATAGGATGGGGTGGGCCTTGGTATGATATGGTGAGGGAGAGTCAGTGCAGATTTGATGGGCCAAATGGCCTCCTTCTGCACTGTAGAGATTCTATTCTACTATGTACTAGGCAAAAGATGGCATAACGCCACCTGAGGACTGACAAACCTGCACCGCCAGGCCTCTATTCCCATAACACCATGTATTTACCCTGCTAGTCACCCTGGCATGAAGGAGCAATTTTAGCATGGCCAATCCACCTAACCTGCACACCTTTGGAGGACTGTGGGAGTAGATCGGAGCAAACTCACGTAGACATGGGGAGAATGCGCAAACTCCACGCAAATAGTCACCCAAGGCCAAAATCGAACCCGGGTCCCTGGCACAGTGAGGTAGCAGTTCTAACTACCGTGCCACCATGCCACCCAATATTAAACTGCATTTACACACACACATATATATATATATATCAATTTATATATATATGTATATATTTTATATAATGATTAAACCATTTATATCATGTTCACTTTATATGAATGTGGATTATATATTGTTCATATCATGGATATAAGGTATGAGTCAGTTTATGTATATATGTGAAAGATATATTGATGATGCAAAGTAGATTGTATTATACTTAACCCTCAATCAAGTCTTAAAATTTTGACACATTTGGTATTCTCAAGTAAACCCTCAATTACCTCCAGCTGAAAAGTGGGCATTGAATAATTAAATAAACAGACATACTACATACAGTTTCTGAGCTGAAATTTTGTTACACTTTCAGTGCAGATGAAAGCTTACCTTACTGTTCTCCCAGCGGTACAGGCTTTTCACACTCCCAGAATATTGTATTCCTGTGGGGATATCTGGAACAAACAGAGAGGAGGGACATCAAAATGTTACTTTCCTCCGTGGCATTATCCAGGCTGCTGCCCAGGAAAATGTAACTCCATAGCTCCCGGGACAGTCACCCAGCACTCTCCTGTCCTCCAACAGTGTGCTGCAGTAACCTCCACAAGTTGACCCAAGACTATGCCAATCATCATTTTATACAGAAACTTCTAACTTTATATAGTGGGATTTCACACAGCATTATAGTTTTAATGTTTAATAACGGATTCCCAGTGTCTGACAGTGTCGCACCCCTCCATCAGTCAGTAGCAGTAATAACATACATCGTTGGACCCCTATTTCTTAATAACACTCATTTCCATTGCCTTGTGCAAGTAATATGACCCCGTCGGACTCCCATTGCTCACAATCAGTAATGGTGCAGCGTTGGACTCGCATTACTCAGTGAGTTTAGTGGTGCAGCGCTGGACTCCTTTTGCTCAGGATACCAGAGATACAGTGCCTATCACTGCAGATCTGTAAGGACGGCATAGTGGCACAGTGGTTAGCACTGCTGCCTCACGGCGCCACGGACCTGGGTTCGATTCCGGCCTCGGGTCACTGTGTGGAGTTTGCACATTCTCCCTGTGTCTGTGTGGGTTTCCTCTGGGTGCTCCGGTTTCCTCCTACAGTCCAAAGATGTGCGGGTTAGGTTGATTGACCACGCTAAATTGTCTGTTAGTGTCAGGGGGACTAGCATGGTAAATATGTGGGGTTATGGGGATAGGGTCTGGGTGGGATTGTGGTCAGTGCAGACACGATGGGTTGAATGGCCTCCTTCTGCACTGTAGGGATTCTATGAATATCTAGCATTCACTCCCCGCCCTCCCCACCCCCAGCTATGTGTGATGGATTTGCACAGTCTCAATATTCTGCTGGAAGGGATTGAAATTTCTGTTACCGAATTGCTCTAGGCATAGGGCCAATGTTGCAGCACATTTCTAAGAGTGGTATAGTTTGTAACCTGCTGTCCATGAAGACTGGTTAGGAAGGGGAGGAACTGGATGGCACCCAATGTCCACAGTACTGTATCCTTGGATTAACTGAAAGATCTAGAGAAAGACAGATCCTATTCACAGTTTATATACACTTTGCCTCAGTTTATGTACACCTCAACAAGCTCAAAGAGCTGGCGGAAGGGCGAAGGGATCCGTCTCCACATTCACACAACTACCCCTTCCCATCTGCAGTGAGAGCAGGGCAGAGTGCACCTACCAGTGCCCACGTCCGTCAGGCCTTGTTTTGGTGCGATGTGCGTGGGTCCCTCACAGTGACCTTCCTCCTCTTCATTCCCATCATCCTCAGCTTCTTTCTCGCTGTCGGAGGACATGGCCGTCTGAGCGGCTACATCAAATGTTTCCCGTCTGCGGGAAGGGGAGTGAACAAAGATGGATGAATATTCCATTCTAGAATAAACTGCTTGCTTGTCACAACGGAGAATGAGAGAGATAATATATAGAGGTGCCATACTAAATTCTCCCTCAGTGTACCCGAACAAGCGCTGGACTGTGGCGACTAGGGGATTCTCACAGTAACTTCATTGCAGAGTTAATGTAAACGTACTTGTGACACTAATAAATAAACTTTAGAGAAAAAGAGATGAAAGGGTAAGATATGGACAGGATGGGGGTGGGAGGAGAGAGAGAGAAGTGTTAAAGACAAAGATAGTGATGGATCCAAAGGCGTAATTAGCGTTATTTTTCAAAACATAATGACACAGTATTCAATGTTAACAATTCTTTGTGTAATCCAGTGTTCAGTTCATGCAGTATCCCCACTGCTATGAGGGTTCAACGGCAATCCTCCAAAACACTTTACCTCTGTTATCAGATAGCTATCCAATATCCAGCCCACAATTTCCTCTGCTTAAACATTGGTCATATCAAAGTCATCGTCTTCTCTTTAAGCAAGCTTTAAATCATCCTCAAAACACCTCCCCACTTGGCTTGGTGTCAATTCTTTCAAATTAAGCACCAAGGAACATTTTTGTTCCATGTTAAAGGTGCAATTTACAGTTTCTCCCAGTGAAAGTGCACCTGGTTCTTGCAGGAACTGTTTCTAATAGTCATCCAACAGTGATGATTCTCATAGATATCAGCGAGAAAGGTCTTATTTATACCAATGTAAAAGCTCTGGTCATTCACAGGCTAAGTCAAATCGATCAGCCCTTTGACCTCAGTAGGGTGTGATTCCATTGGCTATTTTGATTTGAGGTGATTGATCAGTCTCTGGGACAAAAGGACCCATCAATAACCAGAGACCATTCACATCACTTTGCCCGTCATTGAGTTATAGGTCAGGATTTACAGCAAATGATGGGTGGAATTTAATACCTTCTGTGGTGCGTTTGGTGGTCATGCATTTAATTGGATGGGAGAGGGGCAGGTGAGGGCACTGGAGGGCACAGTTTTCCCTCCCTCTGCCATATGGCACTCTTGTTGCTCTTGTACCTGTTTGGAGTGGAGTGTTTCCGCGGAGGTGTCTTCATTTGCTTTTTCTCCTTCTGCCGGATCTCGGCCAGCCTTTGCCTCATGTTAATTGTCAGCTCAGAGCTGAGCCGCCAGATGAATATACAGCTGTGGGCAAAGCAGACAGATCCTTCACATCGAAAGCAGCGCACTGGATAAAATAGCACAAACCTTTCACACTCTCCCTCCCCCAATACAATCCTGATTCGTGGCTGATTATCAGAGCAGCTATTGATAAGATTGTGGGGCAGTGACAGGAGCTTGGCCAATTCTCCTTTCAATCTTTCACACTGTGAACTCGAGAGGGGGGATGGGGGAGACGGGGAAGAGAGTGGAGGGGGAGGGAGGGAGGGAAGGGGATAGGAGCGGAGGGGGAGGGAGGGAGGGAAGTGGGTAGGGGAGGAGGGGGAGAGGGAGAGGGAGAGGTGTGGAAGGGGACAAGGGAGAAGGGATGCGGAGGAGGACGGAGAGGGGAAGGGAGACAGGGAAGTGGAGGGGAAGGGGAGAGGGAGGGATGGAATGTGGGAGGGGGTGGTGAGGAGGGAGGGAGGGAAGGAGGGAGGGATTGAGAGAGAGAGAGAGAAGGGGGTGGGGAGAGGGAAGGAGAGAGCATGTGCTTCAATCAAAAAGGGAAACAGAGAGAGAATATAACACACAAAATAAAGATTAACAACCTGACTGACTTAACAAGAACAAATGAAGTGCTAAACTGTTACAGGGACAGAGGAGACTTCAGGATGTGAGTTGTAATACAGATAGAGAGAATCGATACCTGTCTCCAGACACAGAGATGAGATGTTTACAGTCGTTGGTGAATTTCATCCCTGTAACTACCTCTGGAAAAAAAGACACAGTCATTGTAGAAACAGCTTGTTAATGAGGACAAATCTGATTAATGTCTGTCAGTGAGGGTAGGTCTGACCCACATGAATTAGTGAACATCGCTCCAACTGATTAGCAGCTCCACCCCAACCAAAGCTGGCTTGTGAGTGTCATCCCAAGGATTGGACATTAGTGAGGGGCCCAGACCAACACTGGCTGGGGAGGATTATCCCAGCAAATGGAGGAATAAAATTTGAGGTGTCCAGGGGACTGAGCTTTGTGTCTGAATGTGCTGCCCACACACACAGCTTCCTGCATTCTGACATGGGAATCTCCACAGCCACTGCCCACCTTGAGGGAGCCCATTAGAAGCACCGGTCTCCACCCTCCCTATCTTAATGTCCACTCTCTTTCCATCCCCACCGGCCCCCTGTCTTAGCAGCGTCTCTGCTGGTGACTGACTGTTCATTGGTGAGCCAGTGTGAAACCGCGTTCCAGGGCTGATCACAAACAGAAGCGTATTTCGCATCCATTTACCAGCCCACCGAGTTCGCGGGCCCAACAGGCACAAGGTTCAACTTGTTTATACTGATTTATGCCAATATACGTGAATTTTCAGTTTAAAGTTTATTTATTTAAAGATTATTTATTAGTCAGAAGTAAGACTTACATTAACACTGCAATGAAGTTACTGTGAAATTCCCCTAGTCGTCACACTCCGGCACCTTTTTGGGTCAATGCACCTAACCAGCAAATCTTTCAGACTGTGGGAGGAAACCGGAGCATCTGGAGGAAACCCATGCAGACACAGGGAGAATGTGCAGTCTCTGCACAGACAGTGACCGAAGCCAAGAATCAAATCCAGGTCCCTGGAGCTGTGAGGCAGCTGTGTTAACCACTGTTCCACCATGCCGCCCAGTTTGGCTGCACTGTAATGAAATTGGCATGATTTTTGGGCGTTTGCTGACATGGGAACAATGAGTACAATTTCAGATGCAATCTCCCCAGGTTTCGGCCCCAGGAGGAAACTCCAGGCCAAATGAATGTCCAACATTGCGGTCCAATATAATGTAGCATTGAAATACAGATCAGCCATGGGCCTAATGGCACAGCATGGCAGGATGGCGGGGCTAACTGGCCTCCTCCCATATCTATATGGTGCCTTATTGCTGCAGTACCCAATTCCTGCCTTCAGATGGTGGCAATGTAGTATAAAGCAACAAGGAGATGAGGATAAATAATGAGGCTCACAATGGTGAAGTCAGCTCCCACAATAACTGAACTTCAAACACAACGTCTGCTAAATGGACAGAACACAGAAGGTGGGAGAGTCATTGTAGCCCTGTACAATCAAACAGGAAATTATCCAGAGCTCTGTTCACCGTCAGATCCAATGTTCAGTTCACTTGTGCAGAGAGAATCACCATCACATGCTGCTCAATGTACAGCAATCCTGATTTATTAACACACAAAGCTCTCTGTGTGAATCCCTCCATTTCAAATTCCATCTGATAATTGCAGACTCTGCCTGTTCTTCCTCAGGTAGCAGTGCTCCCATTCAGTTTCCAAACTCCTGGAACTCTTTGGACATTAGGATTACGCTTCCCTACTGAATGGGTCCAGAAGGCTCGGCCGCTGTGACTCAGATCTACTGTTTAGTTTTAAGGTAATTTTATCTAGCCAGCAGCTGATTCCTGCTGTGCTTGTGATTGTCCCTTTATTAAACCTTCAACTGGAGTCTTTTTAAAGTTTTTATACATAATTGTTACAAATAGGCTTACATTAACACTACAATGAAGTTACTGTGAAAATCCCCTAGTCGCCACATTCCGGCCCCTGTTCAGGTACATCAGGGAGAATTTAACATGGCCAATGCACCGAACCTGCAAGTCTTTCAGACTGTGGAAGGAAACTGGAGCACTCGGAGGAAACCCACGCAGACACAGGGAGAATGTACAGACTCCGCACAGAGGGTGACCCAAGCCGGGAATTGAACCAGGGTCCCTGGAGCTGTGAGGCAGCAGTGCTAACCACCGTGCCGTCCCGTCTTCTTCGCTCTTCTGAGCTGAAGTCCATTCCTTCTCCCCTCTGGGTCTGATGGTGCCCTCCAACATTACCATTGTTTCTCTGCTCCATCGTTGACACCTCGCAGCTTTGTGTTTCCATGGAAATATCTCCATTAGTATATCTCTAATACTCTGCCATTCACTTCCAGACTCACTTGCCTTCTATATCTGAGTGTGGGCATCAGTTTATGAATGTTTCGATCACTCCCCTATTGACAGCAACTCAATGCCTTGGAATCTGTGGTTGCCTGACAATGGGGCTTTCCCAGGTACTGAAAGCTACACAACAATTCACTCAGGTTCCAGTGACAATGCTGCCCTGCCACCCCCCTGCACTCACCTGGAGATAAAATAAATATTCCAGTCGCTCAGGACGTGAGGCATTACCACACGGACAGCTTATGGATGATGGAAGAGAAGGTTTGGAATGGTTGGGGATGTGGGGGGGGGGGTGGTGGTGGTGGTGCAGGGGCGAAGTGCAAACACCTTGGGGCACAGTCCATTCTGGAAGCAGCATTAATCAAAGGGGAACAGTGTCAGGAAGAGGACCCACAGCAACCATCTTACCTGCGTGGCCAAACATGGTGGCAACACATTCGCCCGTGTAGAAATCAAAGATGGAGAGGTTCTTGTCAGAGCAGCTGGTTGCTATGAACAGCCCAGAGGGATCAATCTGCACCTGCAATCAATTCAAGTGACACAAAATCAGTATTTACCCAGGGATCTGAAGCAGACAGAGACAACTCGTCAGTCAGGCACTGCACACAGAGACCGTCGCTCGCTACACGGAGAGCGTCGCTCGCTACACGGAGAGCGTCGCTCGCTACACGGAGAGCGTCGCTCGCTACACGGAGAGCGTCGCTCGCTACACGGAGAGCGTCGCTCGCTACACGGAGAGAGTCGCTCGCTACACGGAGAGAGTCGCTCACTACACGGAGAGCGTCGCTCGCTACACGGAGAGCGTCGCTCACTGCACAGAGGGCGTCGCTCACTGCACAGAGAGCGTCGCTCACTGCACAGAGAGCGTCGCTCACTGCACAGAGAGCGTCCCTCACTACAGAGAGCGTCGCTCACTATACAGAGAGCGTCGCTCACTGCACGGAGAGCGTCGCTCACTACACAGAGAGAGTCACTCACTACGCGGAGAGCGTCGCTCGCTACACAGTGAGCGTCCCTCGCTACGCAGTGAGCGTCCCTCGCTGCGCAGAGAGCGTCCCTCGCTGCACAGAGAGCGTCCCTCGCTGCACAGAGAGCGTCCCTCGCTGCACAGAGAGCGTCCCTCGCTGCACAGAGAGCGTCCCTCGCTGCACAGAGAGAGTCGCTCGCTACACAGAGAGCGTCGCTCGCTACACAGAGAGCGTCACTCGCTACACAGAGAGCGTCCCTCGCTACACAGAGAGCGTCGCTCGCTACACAGAGAGCGTCGCTCGCTACACAGAGAGAGTCGCTCGCTACACAGAGAGAGTCGCTCGCTACACAGAGAGAGTCGCTCGCTACACAGAGAGCATCCCTCGCTACACAGAGAGAGTCGCTCGCTACACAGAGAGCGTCCCTCGCTACACAGAGAGCGTCGCTCGCTACACAGAGAGCGTCGCTCGCTACACAGAGAGCGTCGCTCGCTACACAGAGAGAGTCGCTCGCTACACAGAGAGCATCACTCACTACACAGAGAGCGTCGCTCGCTACACAGAGAGAGTCGCTCACTACACAGAGAGCGTCCCTCGCTACACAGAGAGAGTCGCTCGCTACACAGAGAGCGTCCCTCGCTACACAGAGAGAGTCGCTCGCTACACAGAGAGCGTCCCTCGCTACACAGAGAGCGTCACTCGCTACACAGAGAGCGTCGCTCGCTACACAGAGAGCGTCGCTCGCTACACAGAGAGCGTCGCTCGCTACACAGAGAGCGTCACTCACTGCACGGAGAGGACGTTAATCAATATGTTCATCAGATTTAGAATTCCTGACATTCTGGTCTCTGGCTCTGAAACTGTCATCTCTCTCACTTGTCAGTGAGCAATGCCAGTGAAGGGCCGGGGTGCTACTTGCAAAATCTCTGACCTAAACTATCAATTAATGACCTTTTTAACTGCCTCAATTGGCTCCCCACCACTGACATTAGGAAACAATGCTCCATGGGTGGGAACATTTAGCCCAACACATTCCCCAGGAGACCCCATCACTGTTATAACGTCAGCTACTTTTTCAGAACAAAATCCTTCCTCTAACTTTCCTCTCTGCTCCTGAGCCCTACATCCAGCTGTCTCTTCCCCAGGATCCACTCTCGCTCTGCCCCCTCTCTGCCCCCGAGCCCTACATCCAGCTGTCTCTTCCCCAGGATCCACTCTCGCTCTGCCCCCTCTCTGCTCCCTCACGCCGAGACACACCCTCCCTCACGCCAGAACCCCCCTTCCTCATACTGGGACCACCCCCCCCCCTCACCTTGGGACCCCACTCCCTCACCCCGGAACCCCCCCCTCATCCGGGACCACTCTCCCTCATCCTGGTACCCCCCTCCCTCATGCCAGGACCCCCCTCCCTCACTCCGGAACCCTACACCCTCACGCCGGGAACCCTCTCCCTCACACCCGGAACCCCTCCCTCCCCCGCCACTGCCGGGACCTGCCTCCTCACACCCAGACCCTTACCTCTCCCCATACTCCTCACCCACTCACTCCCTTCTCTCACACACTCGTTCCCTCCCTATACGCTCTCCTCACACTCACTCGATTCCCACACACTGTTCACATCCACTCCCCTCCCTATACCCAACCCTCTCTCTGCAAACACATACCTATTTATTTACCCAAACCCAGCTCCCACTTGCACCTCCCCTGGGCTGTGTTACCAAGTGGAGGGAGACAATGCGTGGACTCTTGTGAGGTCAACACCCCTCGGCCGCAAACCCTCCGGGCCTCACACCTACCAGAGGAATTCGATTCCTTTCCCTATTGTCATCATTACCCAGGGAAGTCAGTCGGTGAGCTACTCCTGCTCTTTCCTTCCTGTGGGAAGGGAGTTTGGTCTTTGTCTCACACTCAGAAACATTTTTGTTCATCAGAAACCAGCCCGGCAGGCGAAGGCTGGACTAGACAGTGAGGAAGGTTATCAAAAATTGCAGCAGGATCTTGATCAGCTTGGGAAGTGGGCTGAGAAACGGCAAATGGAGTTCAACACAGCTAAGTGTGAGGTGTTGCATTTTGGAAAGTCAAATCCAGTTAGGATTTTCATAGTGAATGGTAGGTCCTACCATTGATCTTGGAGTTCAGGTGCACTGTACTGTAAAGGTGGAGTCACAGGTAGATAGGGAAGTGAAGAAGGCTTTTGGCATGCTGGCCTTCAGCAGTCAGGGTATTGAGTTGGGAAGTTATGTTGCAGTTGTACCTGGAGTATTGTGTTCAATTTTGGTTGCCTTGCTCTGGGAAAGATGTTATTAAACTGGAAAGCATGCAGAAGAGATTTACAAGGATGTGACCAGGACTCAAGAGACTGAGTAATAGGGAGAGATTGGACAGGCTAGGACTTTTCTGTTTGAAGCATGGGAGACTGAGGGGTAATCTCAGAGGTGTGTAAGATCATGAGAGGCATGGGTAGGATAAATGCACTCAGTCTTTTTCCCAGGACTGTGGAATCGAGAACTAGAAGTCATAGGTTTAAATTAAGAGGGGAAAGAATTAATGGGAACCTGAGGAGAAACCTCTTTATACAGAGGGTGGTATGTATGTGGAATGAGCTGCTGGAAGAAGTGGTTGAGGCAGGGACATTGACAACATTGAGAAAGCACTTGGACAGTTACATGGATAGGAAAGGTTTAGAGGGATATGGGCCAAATGCAAGCAAATGGGGTTAGTTTAGATGGGCACTTTGGTTGGCGTGGACCAGTTTGGGCTGAAGGGCCTGTCTCCATGCCATCGATCCTATGATTTGGCACTCCCTATACCCAACACGACCCGAGCCTCCCTTCCCAGAGCCCGGAGAATTAAGGGTACAAAATATGACTTGCCGATTGATTTCCCCGCCAGCCAGGTCTGTGGAAGCTGGAAGTCATGGTATTAAATTAGCACTCACCTTAATCAGGGTGCCATCTTCGCCCTGAGATCCTTTATACAACTTCTTCTGTTTGCCGTTGTTAATGTTAAATATCCTGCAAGGTAGGGAGACACATATAACAATTTGTGCAAGTGTGAATACATTCCATCCTCACAGCCATAGGACACAGAGTGAGACCAATTCACATCAGTTCTGAGAACACAATGGGCAGTCTGTTTATACTGTCCAAGCTGAAATGAAGGGTATGGACTGTAGCTTTGGCAGAGTGATGGGTATGGGGTATGCACCATTATGTTAAATAGTGTGTATTATAGCATTAACAGAATGGGGGAATGGGATACAGCATTATTATAGATAGAGGCACAGGTGCAGTGAAGGCAATGAGATATTATTACAGTGAAGGGCGTGGGATATAGCATTATTACAGTAAGGGGAATAGAATATAACATTATTACAGTGAGAGGTGTGGGCTATAGCATTATTACAACGAGGGGTGTGCAATATCACATTATTACAATAAGACCTAACAGGGATACAGCATTATTGCAGTGAGGGGTGTGGAATAAGATTAAGTGAGATTCGTACAGTAAAGAGAATGGGATATAGTATTAATATGGTCAGGGGTATAAGATTATTATATCAAATAATGTGGGTTATAATATTACAGTGAGGTTTTCAGTGCATACCTGTTGCCTGCATGTGCATGAGGCCAGCTATAGTAACTACTGTTCCAACTCACCGAATGCTTCTGTCCTGACATCCGATGGCAGCATACTTGCGTGTGGAATCCACGTCCATGTCATACAGAGTGGTCTTTCGAACCACATGGTGGGTTCGGGTGAACTGAGTGCCTTCAGCAGACTAAGGGGATGGAACGTGGAAGAATTAGCAACAGGACCCAGATCCTGCAAGGCTACCCGGTGTTCCCAGAGAGAAGCAGACAGGCTAGGAGGGTGTATAAACATCCTCCGGGAGAATCCCATCACATATTAATAAATTCCAGGGATGCCTAGAAACATCAGCACATCCTGTAGGATGCACCGAGTTCTGGGCACACCCTGGCCTAACCTCTGGAGGACTATGTCAGCAACTCAAAGGGAACAGTAACATAATGCATAAGCTGTACCACACTAGAAGCAACATGCCCCTAACTCAACAAATGTAGAATAAAGGATTTGCATTGAAAATATATTCCCTACAATGTGCTTACATCATCTGCCAACAACAATACATTTATCTGAAATAGAATCAGAAAAAATTGGAAAAACTCAGCAGGTCCAGCAGCATCTGTGGTGAGAGAAACAAAGCTAATGTTCTGAGTCCAATGTGACTGCTCTTCGGAATCAGAGGTACAAACATGATGGGTTTTCTGTTGTTGTAAGGGAGTGGGAGGGATAGATGGAGCAAAATAGAAAGTCAGGGTTAGGTCAGAGAGCAGGAGAGTTGGAAAGACAATGTCAAGGAACACAAGACAATGGGAGTGGTAATGATTGTATTATAGTCTGAAGCTTTGATGTAGAATAGCTGTTAATTGCAGAATATAGGTCAGCACTGTCTGAAAGCAAAATAGCAGAATGTGTGAATAGCAGAGAAAAGGTCAGCAAAAGATACAGACTGTCCCTTAGAGAGCAAAAAAAAGGACAGAGTTCATGGTCTGACGTTGTTGAACTCAAAGTTGAATCCAGAAGGCTTTGAAGTGCCTAATCAGAAGATAAGGTGCTGTTCTTCCTGTTTGAGTTGGGCCTCACTGGATCATTGCCACAGGTCAAGGGCAGAAATATGGGCACAAGAGCAAGATGGGAATTGAAATGGCAAATGACCCAGAGGTCTGTGCATGCTTGCGGATTGAGCCATTACCCAATCTGTGTTCTGTCCCCCCCCCCCACCTCCACACCACCCCCCCCCACCCCCTGGCATAGAGGTGACCACATTGCGGATGGCAAATAGAACAGAATTGGAGAGAGGTGCTGTTCATCCAGAATGAACTCTTCCAGTGTAGACAATAAAAGTATGACAAAACTTACTCTAATTTATAAATCAAAGGAAAGGTTTAACAAAGAAACTTCATTACTCCAAACTCGAGGCCGCACCCTGGGCCACTCCAAGCAATTTAACAATTCCCAACAGATTCATACTTATACTAATTCAGCTGGTCAGCTGATCATCACATCATTCTGTCATTGATTACATGGTTTTGTGGGCCAGCTTGTTACCATTGATCACATTACAACAGATCCAATGTTATCACCGGTTACATTCTAACAAATGCCAGTAAACTGCTGCTTTGCCTGGAAGGAGAGTTTGGGCCTTGGACAATGAAGATAATGGAGGTAAAGGGGCAGGTGCCTTGAGAAGGGGGTGAGGTGTTCAGGGTGATAAAATAGGATGTTAGAGAGAGAATGCTCCCGACAGAATGCTGAGATCGGGTGAAGAGAAGATGTGTTTGGTGGGTATATCAGTGTTACGGTGAAAAGATATCAGTGTTACAGTAAGGGGATATCAGTGTAGTAATGAGGGGTATGGGCGATATCAGTGTTACAGTGAGGAGACATCAGTGTTATAATGAGGGGTATGGGATATATCAGTGTTACAGTGACGGGTGTGGGGTATATCAGTGTTACAGTGAGGGGTGTGGGGTATATCAGTGTTGCAGTGAGGGGTGTGGGGTATATCAGTGTTGCAGTGAGGGGTGTGGGGTATATCAGTGTTACAGTGAGGGGTGTGGGGTATATCAGTGTTGCAGTGAGGGGTGTGGGGTATATCAGTGTTGCAGTGAGGGGTGTGGGGTATATCAGTGTTACAGTGAGGGGTGTGGGGTATATCAGTGTTACAGTGAGGGGTGTGGGGTATATCAGTGTTGCAGTGAGGGGTGTGGGGTATATCAGTGTTGCAGTGAGGGGTGTGGGGTATATCAGTGTTACAGTGAGGGGTGTGGGGTATATCAGTGTTACAGTGAGAGGTGTGGGGTATATCAGTGTTACAGTGAGGGGTGTGGGGTATATCAGTGTTGCAGTGAGGGGTGTGGGGTATATCAGTGTTACAGTGATGATGTGGGGTATATCAGTGTTACAGTGAGGGGTGTGGAGTATATCAGTGTTACAGTGAGGGATGTGGGGTATATCAGTGTTACAGTGAGGGGATATCAGTGTTATAACGAGGGGTGTGGAGTATATCAGTGTTACAGTGAGAAGTGCAGGATATATCAGTGTTAGAGTGAAGGGTGTGGGGTATATCAGTGTTACAGTGAGGGGCGTGGGGTATATCAGTGTTACAGTGAGGGGTGTGGGGTATATCAGTGTTACAGTGAGGGGTGTGGGGTATATCAGTGTTACAGTGAGGGGTGTGGGGTATATCAGTGTTAGAGTGAGGGGTGTGGGGGATATCAGTGTTACAGTGAGAAGTGCAGGATATATCAGTGTTAGAGTGAAGGGTGTGGGGTATATCAGTGTTACAGTGAGGGGCGTGGGGTATATCAGTGTTACAGTGAGGGGTGTGGGGTATATCAGTGTTACAGTGAGGGGTGTGGGGTATATCAGTGTTACAGTGAGGGGTGTGGGGTATATCAGTGTTAGAGTGAGAAGTGCAGGATATATCAGTGTTAGAGTGAAGGGTGTGGGGTATATCAGTGTTACAGTGAGGGGCGTGGGGTATATCAGTGTTACAGTGAGGGGTGTGGGGTATATCAGTGTTACAGTGAGGGGTGTGGGGTATATCAGTGTTAGAGTGAGGGGTGTGGGGTATATCAGTGTTTCAGTGAGGGGTGTGGGCTATATCAGTGTTTCAGTGAGGGGTGTGGGGTATATCAGTGTTACAGTGAGGGGTGTGGGGTATATCAGTGTTACAGTGAGGGGTGTGGGGTATATCAGTGTTGCAGTGAGGGGTGTGGGGTATATCAGTGTTGCAGTGAGGGGTGTGGGGTATATCAGTGTTGCAGTGAGGGGTGTGGGGTATATCAGTGTTACAGTGAGGGGTGTGGGGTATATCAGTGTTACAGTGAGAGGTGTGGGGTATATCAGTGTTACAGTGAGGGGTGTGGGGTATATCAGTGTTACAGTGATGATGTGGGGTATATCAGTGTTACAGTGAGGGGTGTGGGGTATATCAGTGTTACAGTGAGGGGTGTGGGGTATATCAGTGTTGCAGTGAGGGGTGTGGGGTATATCAGTGTTGCAGTGAGGGGTGTGGGGTATATCAGTGTTACAGTGAGGGGTGTGGGGTATATCAGTGTTACAGTGAGGGGTGTGGGGTATATCAGTGTTGCAGTGAGGGGTGTGGGATATATCAGTGTTGCAGCGAGGGGTGTGGGGTATATCAGTGTTACAGTGAGGGGTGTGGGGTATATCAGTGTTACAGCGAGGGGTATGGGGTATATCAGTGTTACAGTGAGGGGTGTGAGGTATATCAGTGTTAGTGAAGGGTATGGGGTATATCAGTGTTGCAATGAAGGGTATATCAGTGTTACAGCGAGAAATGTGGCGTATCGCAGTGTTATCGTGAGGTGTGAGGGGTCTACTGGATTGTTGAGGGATACATGAGTGTTACTGGGCGTTGGAAATTTGGGCTCTAACACATCAACAGGGATCATTATACATTTTCATAATACTCTCATTAGGAAAGATAAGTACGCGGGTTGTCAGATCAATTCCATGGTCCTTGCTGTGTTCTACCATTCCAGGGCTCAGAGGCTGCACCCTGATTACAGTGGCCTCATTAAAACAAGCGCATTGTTGTGGATATAGAACGTAGTTTCTAAAAGCTGTGCTGTCTCTGTGTTGGTGCACCGTGTTCAGTCTGCAATGTAAAACAGAGCAAGAGCAGTGACAATAGCCGGGGGCCATTGAAACTGTGTGTGTCAGTTCAGAACTCCTGTGTCAGCAGTCTCGGCAACTTCTTCCTGCCAGGAAGAAGTTGTGTTGGAAGACACAAACTAAACAACAAAATCTCATAGCAACAACAGGCAGGGAGAAAATGTATGTGGGCGGGGGAGGGGTATGGGGGGGTGGGGTACGTGTTGGGTGAATTAAGATAGTTTATTTTCCGAACATACATTGAGGAAGATCTATGTTACTCGCTCGTGATGACAATGATTCTGTAGTCAATGAACTGAATGACAATGGGCAGAGTCACGAGATGAAATCTAATTACGTGTGGATCTGAGCGCATTTGGACAAAGGGTTGGGAATGAACCTGTGTCATTTTGGAAAGAAAGCTTGCAGCCGACAAAGGAGACCTTCATCCCAACAGTTTGGTGGCAGTCAAACCATGAATGAAATCAATGTTCCTCATACAAGATGCACCGTTCGACCTTTCTCTCCAAGACAGAATCATTTCCCTTCTCTCAAAGACATATTTATGTATATTCATATTCAATTCAATGAATATTGATGACAACTTTTGTTGAATTTTTCACTGAACTTGAAGCGTGTCTTTGTCTCACACTTCCCATCTTCCTACGTGCAAAATAACTCAGCTCTGTGCAAAGTAAACTTCCCCCTCGTTTGCTGCAAAAAGTAAATTAATCCTAACGATTATACTACCCATTAACCATCTGAACCCCTCGATTAGATTCCAGTCTGTAACTCACTCCCGGGTATCCGTTATTCTATATATAAACCATCTGAACCCCTCGATTAGATTCCAGTCTGTAACTCACTCCCGGGTATCCATTATTCTATATATAAACCATCTGAACCCCTCGATTAGATTCCAGTCTGTAACTCACTCCCGGGTATCCATTATTCTATATATAAACCATCTGAACCCCTCGATTAGATTCCAGTCTGTAACTCACTCCCGGGTATCCATTATTCTATATATAAACCATCTGAACCCCTCGATTAGATTCCAGTCTGTAACTCACTCCCGGGTATCCATTATTCTATATATAAACCATCTGAACCCCTCGATTAGATTCCAGTCTGTAACTCACTCCCGGGTATCCGTTATTCTATATATAAACCATCTGAACCCCTCGATTAGATTCCAGTCTGTAACTCACTCCCGGGTATCCATTATTCTATATATAAACCATCTGAACCCCTCGATTAGATTCCAGTCTGTAACTCACTCCCGGGTATCCATTATTCTATATATAAACCATCTGAACCCCTCGATTAGATTCCAGTCTGTAACTCACTCCCGGGTATCCATTATTCTATATATAAACCATCTGAACCCCTCGATTAGATTCCAGTCTGTAACTCACTCCCGGGTATCCGTTATTCTATATATAAACCATCTGAACCCCTCGATTAGATTCCAGTCTGTAACTCACTCCCGGGTATCCATTATTCTATATATAAACCATCTGAACCCCCTGATTAGATTCCAGTCTGTAACTCACTCCCGGGTATCCATTATTCTATATATAAACCATCTGAACCCCTCGATTAGATTCCAGTCTGTAACTCACTCCCGGGTATCCATTATTCTATATATAAACCATCTGAACCCCTCGATTAGATTCCAGTCTGTAACTCACTCCCGGGTATCCATTATTCTATATATAAACCATCTGAACCCCTCGATTAGATTCCAGTCTGTAACTCACTCCCGGGTATCCATTATTCTATATATAAACCATCTGAACCCCTCGATTAGATTCCAGTCTGTAACTCACTCCCGGGTATCCATTATTCTATATATAAACCATCTGAACCCCTCGAGTAGATTGCAGCCACAGGTATGTATCTGTATGTACAGCACTGCTGTCTATCTGTTACCTTCTGTGCTGTCCGGAAGTAAATGCTCTTATCCGCACCACAGGTGATCATCCTGACGTTCCCATCATTTGCTGCGAAGAAGAAAGGAAAGTGACTCAGTTACCATGGTAACTTGGGATTGGCAACGGGCTCACTTATGTTCCCAGTTTTGCTGAACAGGCAGAAAAATTTCAGCTTCCTCGGTCCCAGAGGATTAGGAATGCTGATAAGACAGTCATGAATCATTTCAGCAGTGACTTATCCGCCCACCAGCCTGTTTATTGAGGAAGGACAGAGCAGGCAGCGCAGTTGAAGCTGTTGTATTCGTATTTTTTAATTAATTCATGAGATCTGAGCATCACCGGTTAGCATTTATTGCTCATCCCTAACTGCCCTTCAGAAGGTGGTGGTATGCTGCCCTCTTGAACCACTGCACTCCATGTGGTGTAGTACACCCACAGTGCTGTTAGGGAATGAGTTCAAGGATTGGGACCCAGCGGTAGTGAAGAGATGGTGATAAGTCTCCAAGTCAGGATGCTAAATAGCTCAGAGGGGTCTTGGTGGTGTTCCCATGAGTCTGCTATCCATGTTCTTCTGGATGGCAGTTGTTGTAGATTTGGAAGCTGCTGCCTAAGGAACCTTAGTGAATTCCTACAGTGCATCTTGTAGATCTTACACACTGCTTCCACTGTGCGTCGGTGACAGAGGTTTGTGGGTGGGGCACCAATCGAGTGGGCTGCTTTGTCCTGGAAGATGTAGAGCTTTTCAAGTATTGTTGGGAGTGCCTGATTGGCATTTAATTGAGCGGGCATTCCCAAAAGGAGGCATCTGCGATGCGGTGCTCTCGCTGGCTCTCCAGTTAGACCTCCGTCGCCACCATTAAATACCACCTCATATTTGGCAACACAGGTAGACAACCGAGCTCCTCTCAGCATCCTCCCCTCTCTCTGATACTGAACAGCAAACGCCAGTGGAAAAGATGTGGTTTCGAGGTACCACACTGCAGTAAAAGATGTGAAGGCAGCACGGCTGGTTAATAGGGCTGGGCAATGTTCTATAAATGGTGTTCTTCGGCAACACTAAGCATGAAGAACACACACACATGTACACATGCATATACACGCACACACATGCACATACACACACATGCATATACACACACATGTACACATGCATATACACACACATGCATATACACACACATGTACACATGCATATACACACACACACACACACACACACCTGCATATACACACACACACATACACACCTGCATACACACACACACACACACACATACACACCTGTAAACTTGACGGCAGTGATAGAGGAAGAATGCTCATCCAGGGTTTGGAGCAGAGTGTAATCGTTCTCTGCGTCTAACACGTGGATCAGACGGTCTCGGCTAGCAGACGCCAACAACTTCATGCCTGGCGAAGGGTAAGGAAAGAGTTAAAATAAAGGTCAGGTACAGATATGATGACAAAACCTGCCTGGCAACAGTAAAAAACGTGCAAGAGATAGCGCCTTTAATGCAATGAAACTCGTAAGAGTTTCTGGGCAAAATCTGAGACCGAGCAACATCGGAATACGCAGACAGGTGATCAAAACTTGGACCACAAAGGTCGGCTTCAAGAAGCACCTTAAAAAAGAGAAGGCTGAGGGAGAAGAAATTCAGGGCGGGAACTCCAGAGATCAGGCCCTGGAGGGGCTGCAGAAGGTGTGGCCAATAACAGCGCTGCGATGAAAATCAGGAATGCACGAGGGACCAGAATTGGAGGAACACAGGTATTTCTGAGGCTGTGGGGCTAGAGGAGGTGATGGGGTTTGGGGGGAGGGGGAGTAATGGGGGGAGGGGGTGATGACTTGGAGGGATTTGAATATAAGAATGAGGAGTATGCCTACTTGTGACTAATAAATGAACTTAAAAAAAAACTTAACAGTACAGCACAACATATTTAATCTGTGTCTCCTGGGACTGGGTGAGTGCCTTAAATCAGTATCCATTTTAACTTACCATACATAACACTATTTTAAAGGGGGACTTTGCAATGTTCCTCTTTCAACACAGAGCCGATGTGAAAATCTCGGCTTTAGCCTGAAGCATATGCGTTATCATGTGCACCATGCATTTTCTTAAAATTCGGAACATTTTTGCGTTGCCTTTAATATTGGTATCGGACGTAGGAGGGAGTGGAACTCTTCCCATATTCAGCACAGCCGACAGCATCAAACCCTTCAGCTACAAGCCTGCGGCAGAGCCAAAAGCAGAAGAAAGTTCCTTCTACCCTGCACCAATGAAATGCCTTGGCCTCACCATCAGAACTGGACTCTGTATCACACCAGTCCACCACCTTTCCATTGTCACATACCCCACTGCTCCCTGTAAGAAATCCATGGTCTGTGAAGTGCTTTGGAGTGTCTCTAGGACGCGAGGGGAGTGACGTAAATGTACTTCCAATTGTTAATCTGTGTCCGTACTCACACACAGCTCACTGGAAAATAATCAGGAGTGGGAAGCCTTGGCTGATTGCAACTCCTCTGGGCCGAGGCACCAGGAGGCAAAATACGGGGCGTCCATTTCTACTCTGGTCGATGTCAATAAACTAAGAGCTACCTGAAAATTGAACCTAGGATCTAACTCTGCTACAAAGTTCAACCACTAGGTACACTGAGGTAACTCAGACACTGGTCATCATATCGAGGAGTGCAGCCTGTCGCCATGTTTGGCCAATTGGGAATCCAGGTGTGGCTAATTGTATGTCTGATTGGTGAATAGGAAAGTGAGTAACAGCCACCCTCATTGGATATGTAATCTCAGGCCTCACCTTTGCGCAGTGTACACGGGTGAACCTTAACCTCTTCATGTGATTGATAGAATGGTAAGATGAAAAGCAGAACGAGAAGAGGTGGAAATGCCTCTCGTTCTTTCACACATTACAGGTAAAAGTATTTCTCGTGCATATTTAGTTAACAGATATTGACTACCATCCAGAACCATGGGAGTAAAGCATTTACACGGTCATCCAGTAGAAATCATTGAGGGGTTTCTGAATTAATAATTTACCGATAACCCTACTAGGCCAGCACCTCCCCTTTTAAAAGGGGACAAACAATATTTCCTATTAAAATGAGTGTATGTAATTAAAACAATGTTGCCATAGCAATATCTGTGGCTCCCCAATAATTTCTATTGGATGACCCTGCTATAGAATGCAAACGGTTTTAAATATACCCTTACCAGTTTCAGGTTTGGAGTATTCAAGACACAGGATCTCAGAGTCATGGGCCTCCACTTGAAGGAGCTCTCTCAGTAGCTGGAGATCATGGACCCTGAGAGACACAATGCAACATAGCTACGTCAGTGCAGTCTGGGCTGTAACACGTACTCAGTGTAAGATGGACGGATAAATTGACAACCCTTACTCTTGTCCTTGCTGATTACCTCACCTGGAATCCTCAGGGCAATAGATTTCAGATTGTGCCTTTAAATCCCACCGTGCCCTTGCCACTCCAACACTGACCCGCCCCTACGTGCGCTGACTGTCGTACCCTCACACGGAGGCCTCGCTGTCTGGAATTCCCTCTCTAAACCTCTCCACCACCTTCCTTCTCCTTGTATAAGGTCACCTTTAAAACCCATTCTTTTGACCGGGTTTTTGGCCACTCCACCCACTATCCACTTGACCCTTGCCCACCCCCCACATATCCCCCCCCACCACTCCCACCAACACCCCCCCACCAACACCCCCCTCTCTCTCTTGTTGGCTTTGCTTCCATTTCCTCACACTCAGTATTCCCTATGTTGAAGGCACTGTGCAGGCTGTTGTCATGGTTACAGAGAGATCGTTGCCGAAAACTGAGCACATTGAAGAATGATGGGAGTTTCAGAGTTCCTTGGCTGCACCCCTTTACTGATGTTCATTTTGAGCTATGATTATGCCTGATATCAATGCTGAATTAAATTCTGGACTGATCACAGTCTGAGATTACTTTGGATGGAAAGTAGTTTGAGATGTCCAGTACTTATGAAGAGCACAATATAGAATCATTGAACCCCTACAGTGCAAGAAAGAGGTCATTTGACCCATCGAGCCTGCACCGACTCTCTGACAGAGCATCCCACCCAGGCCCTATCCCCATTAATCCATGTATTTATCCCTGAGAATTAATGAGATGGAAAGATAGGAACAGTGAGTTAGCACTGCTGCCTCACAGTGCCAGTGACCCAGGTTTGATTCCAGCCTTGGGTCACTATCTGTTCTCCCCATGTCTACATGGGTTTCATTCAGGTGCTCCGCTTTCCTCCTACAGTCCACAAATCTCCCTAAGCCTACCCACCTTTGGACACTAAGAGGCAATTTAGAATGGCCACTTCACCAAACCTGCACATCTTTGGACTGTGGGAAGAAACCAGAGGAAATCCAAACAGAAATGGGGAGAAAGTGTAAACTCCACACAGACAGTGATCTGAGGCTGGAATCAAACCCGGGTCACTGGCGCTGTGAGGCAGCAGTGCTAACCACTGTCCCTATCTTTCTATCTCATTAATTTCCAGGATCTGCAAGTCATAAAACCCCTCTCTTAAAATTCTCTTGTTTTGAAATACAAGCTTGCTGTCAGCCAATCATTGCTCACCTCCTCTTCTCTTCAGAAGCTTGAAGATGTCTTGCATTATAGGCCTCGGTCAGTCAGCTAAGTGTCTCTTAATAGAACTTGACAGATGATAAGTACATCTGCTGTTAATTCAAAGTCACTTCATTCAGTTCACATACATTTGTTGCACAAAAATGACTCAAGTGATTCCAGTGCAGAAGGTGTCTGAGTCCTCACTCAGTCTGAGCTCCATGGTGGCCATTGCTGCCTCAGAATTCGATTGTGACTGATATGTTTCTCAACCCCATTCTCCCACCTTTTCCCCGTAACATTTGATCCCCTCACCAATCAAGAACCTATCTATCTCTGTCTTAAAGACACTCAATGACCTGTCCTCCACAGCCTTCTGGGACAAAGTATTCCATAGATTCACTGCCCTCTGGCTGAAGAAATTCCTCATCAGTTCAGTTCTTTACTCTGAGGCTGTGCCCTCGGATCCTAGTCTCTCCGACTAATGGAAACATCTTCCCCATGCCCACTCTATTCAGGCCTCCCAGTACTCTGTAAGTTTCAATGAGATTCCCCCTTCATCCTTCTAAACTCCATCGAGTACAGGCCCAGGGTCCTCAAACACTCCTCATACAACAAACTTTTCATTCCGGGGAACCTCCCCTGGACCCTCTCCAAGGCCGGCACATCCTTTGATATGGGGCCCAAAACTGCTCACAATGCTCCAAATGTGGTCTGACCAGAGCTTTATAAAGCCTCAGCAGTACATTGTATTCTAGTCCTCTCAAAATTGCATTTGCCTTCCTAACTACCAACTCAACCTACAAGTTAACCTGAAGAGAATCCTGAACCAGATTCCCAAGTCCCTTTGAGCTTCCGATTTCTGAATTCTCTCCCCATTTAGAAAATAGTCTGGAGTATGTCACTGCTCCCAGCGCTGGACTTTCTCAGTACCCGTCCGATTTCGCTGAGTGGGAGATGTCTTCCTGGAGATGGTGTACCTCAGAGTTCCAGCCCGGTCACCAGATGCCATATGCTGTCCATCAGGGCTCACACACAACGTTCTGATTCCAGTCTTCACCTCGGCAGTTTGGGAATCGGGTTTGTCAGAGCCGCCCGCTGTGGTGTTCTCCACATCCAGCAAGGTCGATGTGTTGGAGTCCATGTAGAGAATCTTCAGCAAGTCCTGGATTTTGACAAGGAGAAATTCAAAACAATATCAGCCCTCACCTGTGTGTGTCCGTGTTTGTGCATGTACAGGTGCGTTCAAACCTGTACAGGTACAAGTGTGGGCATGTCAGTACATGCACCTGTGTCCTCCAATGGGAATATGAAAGATGCAAAAGTGGGAATCTGTGTGTATATGATCTCAGCACACCCAAAGTGTTTTGAAGCCAATCAAGTACTTTGGAAATGTAGACACTATTGTAATGTAGGACATATGGGGGTGGCACAGTGGTTAGCACTGCTGCCTCACAGCACCAAGGACCCGAGTTTGATTCCTGGCTTGGGTACTGTCTGTGTGGAGTCTGCACATTCTCCCCGCGTCTGCGTGAGTTTTTTTCAGGTGCTCTGGTTTCCTCCCACAGTCAAAAGATGTGTGAGTTAGGTGGATTGGCCATGCTAAATTGCCCCTTAGTGTCAGGGAGATTAGCTAGGTCAATTGCATGGGGTTATGGGGATAAGGCCTGGGTGGGATTGTGGTTGGTGCAGACTACATGGGCTGAATGGCCTCCTTCTGCACTTTGGATTTTATGTGACACAGCAAGATCCCACAAACCCACATGGTAATGGTTGGGTAATCCATTGTCTTGATGTTGGTTGATGGATAAGTACAAAACACTGGAGGAGGCCTTCACACCGTCCCCTCAAAATAACGCCATGGGATCATTTACATCTATCTGAGCAAACTAGCAGGTCTCATTCAGGGCTAGAATCATTGACCAGGTTACACGATGAGTACACTGCAGCATGGCCACAATTTGGATGGGAGCCGGGCATTTAATAATGGGGCACTTGTGAGGAATAATATCAGGATAAGTAGGACCCACAAACCTGTTCCACCATTTATTAGATCATAGCCGCTCTGCCTCTTAGCTCCATCGGCCTGCTATAGGTGCCCCACAGGAGGTCAGGGGATAATATAGAGGGAGTAAGGGCAGCGTTGCCAGGGGAAGGAGCAACGTGAAAGTCTTGAGGAACTTTTAAAGTCATCATTAAATCCCAGCCCATTTGACTGCAGCTTACAACAGATAGATACAACTCACAGGCAAAGTTACCTAATGGATGTGACACTGGGTGAAGATCTCAGAGAGTCTTTTATTCATTCATGGGATGTGGGTGTTATTGGCGAGGCCAGCATTTATTGCCCATCCCTAACGGCCCTTGAATAGAGTGGCTTGCTGGGACATTTCAGATTGTATTTGAAGCAATTGCTGTGGCTCTGGAGTCACATATAGGCCAGACCAGGTGAGGACGGCAGATTTCCTTCACTGAAGAACATTAGTGAAACTGATGGGTTTTTAAGGACGAATTGGTGGGATTCGAACCCTGGTCACCATAGATTTACCCTGGGTCTCTGGAATACTAGTCCAGTGGCAATAGCATTGTCTCCTCAAGAGTTCAAATGCCAGCATGCCAGGCTGCAGGACGTAATTCAATCAATTTATGGGCCAGCACTAGAGTCATGACCATGAGAGTTCTGGTCTCAGTGACTCGAGTCTGTGCAGTTGTCTGGGGTTGCAGGGGCACTTACGTTGCTGATCATGTTCCGATGCAGTGAGGTCCCATGGGTGCTGGAGCCCTCGGTGTTCCAGAGTCGGAGGGTGTTGTCCGATGAGCAGGTAATGAAGGAGCCTGGAGGCAGGCATGCCCGATTGCTATCCTCTACGTCCGGGTACACCTGTTAAACACAACAACACACACTCTGAATGTTTAGCAGCGATTGGGAGTCTGAGCATGATATTTGAAAACAGAAAGGCCAAATCCATACTCAAAGAGGCCTGGGACTTAACCAGGGGCTAAAATTCATGTAACCTCTGAACTGCTGGTTACACAACTTCGGTGATGTGAGTTTAAAGTTTATTTATCAGTGTTACAAGTTGGCTTACATTAACAAGCTCTACTGATAGGCTGTTAATGGCCTAATCCTTTTCATCCTTAACGCCTGAATGGACTTTCAATTCCCAATGTTTCTGGGCCTGCTTTTTCTACTGAGGAAGACTTATCACAGCTTCTTCTGAGGAAGCAATATTTCATACCCTAATGAGGAAGTGTAATCTACACAGTTACATCAGGTTGGAATTGGTGGAAAGGATTGTGGTTCTGATATCTCCCTTTGTTAGTTCTCCTGTTGTAGGGAAATGTTTTGATTCTGTTTATCGGCATTGCTGGAATTACTGGCTCGCTCTGTGAATCCAGGCTGTCTCTCTGATCCAGGCAAATAGGGGGCAATTCTCCCAGCCAGGAGAATCCAGCAGAGCCTGATCCACAGGATCCATGCTGGGCATCCTGCTCCGATAGTGTCTCCCAGTGCTGGATTTCCAGCGGCATCAACTCTGTGCTGGAAATAGGCCGGGAGGCACATAAATTATTAAAACGAGCTTCTCCGTATATCTTAAATGTGATTAGTAGGCCCAGGACTGAAATCTCCAGGCCCGCTAGCATCTCTCCCTGCCGGAGTGGTTCACTCTAGCCGGGATTACAATAGCTCCCCACTTTCAGGAAGCAAGCAGGCATGACTGGAGTGAAGGGGTTGCAATCAGGGCCCTCCAGAGGGTCAGCTGGTGAAGGTGTGCCCCCTGGGCATTGGCACCCTGGCAGTGCCAGCCTAGGCCCACTGGCACTGCCCCAGAGGCCAAGTGCCAATGTCCGGGGGCACCTTGGCACTGCCCATCAAACATCGGGCAATGCCAAGAGATGGGGTCTATTAGAGGCAGGGTCTGATGGAGGCAGGGCCTTATAGGGGACGATCAGTGGGGATGGGGGGAGTGGGGTTCTGTTGCCACTCTGCGCTTTGGTATCGAGCAGAGGGCGGGAGGCCAGCAGAGGGGGAACAGGCATTGGCGTGGGGGGAATGGAGGTTGGGAGGCAGCCTGCTTCGGGTGGGGGGGATTGTGTCTGCGGTGGGTCGGTATTGCAAGATGGATGAAGGGTTCAGGACCGCTGGGGGGGGGGTGGGTTATCGACCTGGGAGGTGGAGATCAGGACTGCGTGGTGGGGGAGGAGGGTCAAGGCTGGGCCTGGGCGTGCTTGGGGGTCCAGCGGTTGGGCCCTGCGGGGCTCAGAGAGGCAGCGATACGGGGGTCATGGGGCTGGCCAGCAATCAGGAGGTCGGCAGTGCGGGGCCACTGTGCATACACCGATCTCAGCACTGACCCATCACCGCATGCACAGTGGCCTGCTCAGCACAACGCTGAGGCCTCTCCAGTGGGAATAGGCCCCATCCATTGATTTTTCGAATGATTCACGCTAGCGCAATCTGCAGTGCAGAGTGTGGGAGGTTCATTTTTAAACTCCCACTGAAAAAAAACAGCATGATTTACTCCAGTTGTCACGCAAATTTGACACTTAGAATTTTTTCGGGAGAATACAGGCCAGTGTCCATCAAAACACACACACTGCGCTTATGGCTCCAGACAAAGTTTACAGGCAGAATTAACTGAGCAATAGCTTAAATCAGACAATATTGAATCAGCCTCTCATTGCACATCTCTCCCAATTACAGAATTACAGAAAGGAAAATTCAGGCATGACATCGAATCCCCACAGTGCAGAAGGAGGCCATTTGGTCCAACAAGTCTGCACTGACTCTCTGACAGAGTATTTTACCCAGGTCCTCTCCCCCGCCCTTTCCCTGTAAATCCACACACTTACCATGGCTAATCCCCCCAGCCTACACAGCTTGGGACACTAAGGGGCAATTAAACATGCTGATCCACCTAACCAGCACACGAGAGGAAACTGAGCACTCGGAGGAAACCCATGCAGGCACAGGGAGGGTGTGCAGATTCCGCACAGTCACCCAAGGCTGTAATTGAACTCAGGTCCCTGGAGCTGTGAGGCAGCGGTGTTAACCACTGTGCCATCATGCAGCTATTATCAATATTGCCCATTTTGCACCATCAACGTGACTTCATATTGTACAGTGACACTGACCAGAGCTTTCCATTTGGCAGACTACTTTAAGTGAGTGAGGCCGGATAATGTTCCTCTGTCAGAAAATATTGGACGAAAGGAAGGGAATTAGAGAGGGGAGGAGGAGTTGAAGGGAGAAAAGAGGGAGGAAATAAAAGGGGATTCTTTTGAGAGGAAGAGAAGGAGGATGAGCATTTATATCACACCCTATCCAGGATGTCCCAAAGCAACAGTCAACAAAGAACAGTTGAAGCGTAGACACTGTTGTAATATAGAAACTGAGACTTAGAGAATGTGTGTAAGGAACTCTGGAGGAAGCTGTCTCATTTAATTTCTTTTCTAAGTGTCTTTCCACGGCCTTACCTCGACACTCCAAACGCAAGATGCATGGTAGAGAGCAGAGTACACTTTCCCCACCTTCTTAAAGTCCCTCACATCCCACACGTACAGACTGTGGTCATTGTACACGCATGACAGCCAGCGGTTCGTGGGATCGTAGGTCAGTGCAATGGTGTCTGGGTACTTGGCATCTGTTCTGTTTGAGAATAGATGGCTGGAGAAGGAATAAAATGATGTTAGTAAACAATCATTGTAAAAGAGCAAGACACAGGACAGAGTAGTGGTGCTGAGTGATCTACAGCTTCTCTATTTGCACGTACCCTCATTTATACTTGCTTAAACACCTGAATTTGAGCTTTTGCTTCAACAAGATAGAATTCCAATGATTGAAAGTTAAACCTCGAGTGCCACCATTGCCTCCATCAAAACTACCATTTGACTCGGCAGGGACCATTGGGTTTTGGTCACACGGTTGAAAGATCCATCTGACTGCAGCATGTGTGGGCTCCGCTTAGCAATGTGATCACCTTGATTTACAGATGACGAGGAAATGCCCAGGCCAAACCCCCAGCCTGTGTTTAACTGACCTCAGCCAGGACCAGGACAAGTAGGGTGGCAGGGCCTATAGTTAGCATCTCCTGTGGGTTTCCAGATCCCAATGTCAGGGTACAACAGGGGTCAGAACCTTGCACTGTGTGAAAGGCAATGATTTACCCCCTTTTGGCCAATTAGAGGTCAGACTCGCAGAACTGGAGGGCCATCAGGAGGCCCTTCAGCCTCAAAGGGACAGCAGCCGGCTATTTCGGATAAGCAAGAAGGCGGCCATCTCAAGCTAGAGATAAATAAGGAAATAAAATGTTAAATAAAAGGAGTGATTCAGCAACAGGTCCCTCAGTCTGGGGGGGAAGCACCTCCACACAGTGGTGACCTCTGACCTTAGCTACAGGTGAGGGGGAGGGGGGGAAAGTGTCTCAAAGCCTAGCTGCTGAAGTGATCCTCCAGACTCTCATCGTGAGGCTGTTGCCTGGAGACCAGCCTAGTCCCCAGTGATTTACAGGGTGAAGTGGGGGGAGGGGCAGGCCCAATAGAAAATTCCAATTGGCTTTTGACAATAGGCTTTCAAATCAGGTTAAGCATCACTGCTGGTGGGCAGGTAGCCCTGCTGCCTCCTAGTGGACAGGTACCTGGTGGGCGGGTAGCCCTGCTGCCTCCTAGTGGGCAGGTACCTGGTGGGCAGGTAGTCTTGCTGCCTCCTAGTGGACAGGTACCTGGTGGGCAGGTAGTCTTGCTGCCTCCTAGTGGACAGGTACCTGGTGGGCAGGTAGTCTTGCTGCCCCTATTCCCAAATCTGGGACAACCAGCCCAGGGAAGGATGCAGCCAGTAAACTGGCCTTCTCCACCTGAACTGCAGCAGCTCAAGAAGGCAGCCCACCACCACTTTCTCATAGGCAACTGGGGAGAGGTGATAAATGGTGGCCTTGCCAGCAATGTTCATAAATAAAGAATAGATATTTTCTACAAACAGAACAGGCATGATCTGGCTCATGATCTCGTTTCAGTCAAAGATATGCAGATTAGGTGAAGTAGCCATGCTAAATTGCCCCTTAGTGCCAGGGGGATTAGCAGGGTAAATACGTGGGATTACGGGGAAAGGGGCTGGGTGGATTGTTGTCCGAGCAGGCTCGATGGGCCGAATGGTCTCCTTCTGCACTGTAGGGATTCTAGGATTCAACATGCACTTTTCTTGTCCCTAGCTTGAAGATCTTAGGAATGTAGGAAAAGGTCCATCACAATGTCTCCCACCATCTCAGTCACGGCACAGAGTGAGAGAGGAGTTACTGACTAATTACAACAATCAATCCCCGTCAATCAGTCTACATTCCAGAGGTGAGGGGTCAGTCATATGAGGAAGATTGAACAGCTTAGGGCCTATATTCTCTGGAATTTAGAAGAACGAGGGGAGATCAAATTGAGAGATATAAGATGGTAAAAGGTATGGATAAAGTAGATGTGGAGCGGATGCTTCCTCTTGTGGGGGATTTTAGGATGAGAGGTCATAGTCTTAGGATAAGGGGTAACAGAGTTGAGGAGAAACTATTTCTCCCAAAGGGTTGTGAATGTGTGGAATTCGCTACCTCAAAATGCGGTGGATGGTGGGACAGTGAATAAATGTAAGGAGGAGTTAGATAGATTTTTTTTATTGGTAATGGGTTGAAGGGTTATAGGGAACTGGCAGGAAAATGGGGATGGGGAGCATATCAGCCGTGGTCAAATGGCGGAGCAGACTCGATGGGCCGAATGGCCCAATTCTGCTCCTATATCTTATGAACTTCATGAACTTATGAGCGGGGCCAGACATAACACGAGGAAAATCCTCATTGGTGCAGAGGTTCAAGCAGCACAGGCCCAAAGAATGGGTCCTCAGGTGAGGGAGTGAAGACAGTTGGACCTCATTAATTCTACTGAAGATGAGACAAAAAGGAAATTGGTGGCAAAATAAATCTGCATTGCTCCTTTAATAAGAGTCATTCAGCATTTAATGGTACTAACTCTATAAGTTGGATGGTTTGTGCTGAAGGGCAAACCTCTCACACAACGGTAACATTTTTGTATGGAGCGCTAAACGCAGCCAAGTGCCATCAAACCCACTTTCACATCGTAGGCTGACAGCAGCCACCCGGGAACAAGCGAAGGATTCATGGCTCGATCTGTGTGTGTATTGTTCCATTCCCAGGTTCATTAACATAGCTTCTGGACAGGCAGAAGACCGCATTCCCTTGGACAACCACTCTACACCACAATGAATCATAGAATCTGTACAGAAGGAGGCCATTTGGCCCATCGAGCCTGCACCGACCACAATCCCACCCAGGCCCTATCCCCATAACCCCACATATTTACCCCCTCAATCCTCCTGACACTAAGGGGCAATTTATCACGGCCAGTCAACCTAACCTGCACATCTTTGGACTGTGGGAGGAAACTGGAGCACCCGGAGGAAACCCATACAGACATGGGGAGGATGTGCAAACTCCACACAAACAATGACCCGAGGCTGGAATTGAACCCAGGTCCCTCGTGCTGTGGGACAGCAGTGCTAACCATTGTGTCGCTGTCCTGCCCTTGAGTGTGGCACAGTAGTTAGCACTGGCATACTCAGCACCACTCCAGCCTCCACTTGAGGAAGTGTGAGCAACTTTCTCTAGTGCCTTTCATATCCAAAGTGTTTTATGAGGTGTAGTCACTACTGTCAGGTAGGGAATGTGCCCAGCAATATGTGTACAGCAAACTCCCACAAACAACTATTGTGATAGTGAGCCTCCAGTGACGGGAGTCTCGTTGGCCACTGGCAAATCATCTCCACCTTCTCCTGTGGGAAGGATGTCTTGGGAGACTGCTGATGTCAGCAGTGAGAGGCTGATATTTCGGAGGCAGTGGGGCTCACATCTGTCCAGAGGGCTGATCCTCTGTGTGTGAACTCTTTGTCAGTGGGGAGGGAGTCCCACTTCCATCCAGTTGGATCTCAGAGTCCATCCCTCTGCCCTGTGACGGGGTATAAGGAGAAGGCTGCTTGGTGTCGCTCCTTCTGGGGTGTGACCCCTCTCTCTTGATCGTCAGCTGAGGTGGCCGAGACAGACCCCATTCACACTCACCCACGCCCAGTGGACTTCACACTCTGCAAACTATTTCTCAACTCAGATCTCTGTGGTCAAACTAGACAGGAGATCTTTTCAGAATATTCCTGGGGTGGGCTAATATCTCTACACCTCCACACAGCACAAAGTCAGCCTGGGTCTCACCTTGGCTCTGTGGCAGCTGCGATGTCCATGCCCAGGTTGTGAGGTTTGGGCATTGTTGCAATGAAATGGAGGTTAGCAGGGTTAAAAAGCCGCACTGTCCCATCAGCACAGCCGCAGAAGATGAAATCCTCATTGAGTGACAGGCAGTTGGCCATTGTAGTCTGTCATGAGAGGAAACGCACAACATTATGTTCAGTACAGTTTCTCTTTAAAACTAATAAAAAGATCCTTATAGCTGTGGACTTTGCCCACAAATAAAATTCAAACAAAATGCCGCTGTATTGAAAAGAATCATTTATTACTGCCAAAGATTTCTATTCCAAGCAGCAACATAGCATGTCCGCACACATAACACACACACACAAACATACAAAACACACCCACACACACAAAAAACACACTAACACACTAACACACACACACACTAACACACACACACACTAACACACACACAAACACTCACACACTAACACACACACACACACTAACACACACATACATACACACAACATACAACACACACTAACACACACATTAACTCACACACGCTCATACACAGACACTCACACACACTAACTTACAAACACACACCACACACACACCCACACACTAACACACACCACACACAACACACACACAAACACTCACACACACTAACTTGCGCACACACACACACACAAAAAACACACGCACACACACTCACAACACACATACAAGACACTCTCAAAACACACATATACACTCATACAACACATCGCACACATGCACACACAATTAACTCTCACGCACACGCACACACACTTAACTCTCGCACACAACACACACATGCACACATACAAACTCACACTCACACAACACACACACTCTGACACAACACACACACACTCAAAACACACAAACACATTGCACACACTCAACTCACATACACACACACACATATTCACACGCACACAACACATGCACACACCGACACCCACGCACACACACTCAACTCACACACAACACAGATACACACAAACTCACAATCATACAACACACACACTCAACACACACAACTCAAACACACACTCACACAGCACTTGCACATTCAACAAACACACACCACATGTTCTCACATGCACATACATGTACAAACACAAACATGTGTGCACACACATACACACAAACACACAGGCGCACACACCGTCACAAGCACACATAAACACATAATCAAACACACACACAAACATAGAAGCACATGCACACACAAGCACATGCATGCACATACACACACATTCACGCATGCAAACACACACACACACACGCACACACACATGCACAGACAAACATTTGCAAACAAATGAAAACAAGTACACAGACATTGGGATCACTGTGTTAAAAATTTAAACATCATTTTGATTAGAATTATAAGAACTTCAAATATTTGTTTCATTGATTTGTTTTTATGGGGATGGGGTCAGTGAGAATCTGATGTTGCAAGGATATTACTGACCTTGAGGGGCTGCATAGAAGGTCAATGCAATTGTGGATATCAGGAATTTGGGATACTGAATAGACAAAGGGTTTGTTTTCTTGGGAAAAGGTGGCTGCAGTGATTTAAATTAATGGAATCACAATTAACCAGTGATTTGAGGAAAGAGTTTAGTTACAGAGGGGAGCAACACAAATAAAAATAAGGAAATTAGGAGGGGAGGAGAGGGATAGAATTAATAAATGAGTTACTAAATGATGGCTGCATCGATGGTTTAAGAAGAAAAGACCTTTGGCCAGTTAGAAAGAAGGGAGTGAAGCTTTGATCAGAACGCAGGTGTGTCACAAACTGAATGAGTATTTTGTTTGTCCAAATAAACCTCACTATTGTAACTCTGTCTGCCCCCTCCTGAGGTCAAATCTCCACTGACCATCCACGTGGAACTCAACCATGGGGTGCAGCCAGATGGGGAAGGGTGGCCATGGCAATGGAACCAGGCCCCTGTCTTATAGAATCCCTACACAGCAGAAGGAGGCCATTTGGCCCATCGGGTTTGCACTGACTCTGAAACAGAGCATTGTACCCAGGCTCTATCCCCAAACATTTGCCATGACCAATCCACCCAACCTACACATCTTGGGACGCTAAGTGACAATTTAGCATGACCAATCCACCTAACCTGCATATCTTTGGAGTGTGGGAGGAAACCGGAACACCCGGAGGAAACCCACGCAGACGTGGGGAGAATGTGCAAACTCCACAGAGTCAGTGATTCGAGACCAGGAATCAAACCTGGGTGTCTGTCTTGGTCAATGCCAAATAGGTGGAGGGTGAACACACTCGCACGATTGGCAACCACCACTGTGGAGAGGTTTTAGGAAGAGAATTCCAGAGCTTCCGGCGCAGGCAGCTGAACGGTGGAGTGATGGAAGAGGGGAGAGGTCAGGAGGTCAGAGTTGAAGAAATGCGACCACCTCGGAGGGTCGTAGATTGGGAGCAGATTACAGGGATTGGGGGCAGATTCCAGAGATCGGGGGCAGATTCCAGCGATCGGGGGCAGATTCCAGAGATCAGGAGCAGATTCCAGAGATCAGGAGCAGATTACAGAGATCGAGTGAAGGGAGGGGGGGCATGGGAGGCAAACAAAGATGAGGGTTTTTGAGGATTGACAAGCAACCAAATCAGGAGATAATGTAGATCAGCCAGTGGAAGGGTCAGGGGTCCATGGAGAAGGTGCGGGAAGATTCCTCACCCCCAGGGTAGCAACAGGCACACAAAACACCAAGAAAGCAAATTCAAAGAGCAAACAGGCTGTGGGACTCCTTGAATCCTCGTGCGTGTGAAACAAGCACGATGGTTAGTGACAGAGATGCAGGCGATGGAGGATGCCCAAGGTGAATGGGTTATGGAGGATGCGGGCACTGACGTGTACACTTACTGTCGTACTGTCTGAGTTCTTTTCAAAGTCAACAGGGGGAGAAGAGCAGCCAGGAGAGGAGAGGGAACCAAGTGTTAGAGATACAGTAAAAAGCAGCACATTGAGCGAGCAGAACACCTCACACACGGGCCACATCGCTATCCTGCCTGGCTATCCAGCGCAGATCAACAGGAGGGCAGACACTGGGTACGGGGGGGGGGGGGGTGCTACACATTGTCACACACACCTCTTGTAGGCAGAACCAGGGATGGTAACTTCACCGACGTAGCACTTGCCACTGTTAACTGCCAGCTCCTCTGTTTGTGCATGCCCAGTGAAGTACACACAGCATATAACCCACACACAAGCTGACAGGAACAAAGATCTAAATTAAAGCAAATTACTGCGGATGCTGGAATCTGAAACCAAATCTCAGCAGGTCAGGCAGAATCTGGAAGGATAGAAAAAAGCTGATGTTTCGAGTCCAGATGACCCTCTGTCAAAGCTCTTTTCTCTCCCTACAGATGCTGCCAGACCCGCTGAGATTTTCCAGCATTTTCTCTCTTTAGGAACAAAGACCTATCTTTGACCTATCCTCCTGCCCCGCTCAGTGGGTATCGCTGGCCTGGCATCGCTGAAGCAGCATCGCCTGGTCACTGCTGTTGGTGAGATCTTGCTGTGCATAAGTTGGCGTTTCTGACATTATACCAAGAGGTCAGTGCTGATAAAGGCCATTCAGCCTGCTCGCCTGTTAATCCGTCTGCAAGATCCTAAACATCGCTCGTCGGGAGAACCGCGTGCCAAAGGACACACTGGAAGGACTTAGGGAGCCTCCCTCAGTGGGGCTGCGGACGCCGCTCCCCCCCCAGCCCCCTCCCCACCAGAGTTGGGAGGAGAAATAACCCCCAGTCTGGATCCCTACCCTCTGATAAAGTGGAGATCAGGTGATGCCAAGGTGACAGAGCCTTACCCCGGGGCAGAATGTTATTCTCCCCCTGCCGGGGGGAGTGGGGACAGGTTAGAAGTTTGGTGGGGGGGGTGCGGGGTGCTAAGATTGGGCCTAATGCCATTCGTGCCATTTCTAGCACCAATACCCCCACCCTGCCCCCATCGTGGTGTTACCGGCAGAGATGGGGGCATTGGGTGACCAGCCCGGGGATTATTGGGAAATCTAGCAGCTTGGGCTGCCAGGTTAGTGCGAGAGGTACTTCCTTCGCCCCTGGGCTCATTTGGTAACAACCCCCCCAACTCCCCACCACCACCCCCTCAATTCCTGACAGCCTTTTCCCTTCACACTGAACTCTTTTGCACCCTCACAATTCCCTTCCCACCCTTCCTGTCCACTCCAGCACCCCACTGCGCAACCCCCTCACCAGGACCTGCAGGCCCGTCCCACTGAAAACCCTTCCTCCACTGACCATCCCGGTCAAGATCTCCATAAGGAACTGGCTGCAGTACCAGCAGAGACCACGGCTCCCAGTGGCGCTGCTGGGGCCCAGACAGCTGCCAGTCATTTTACTCCCAGAGGGGGGCAGAAGTCTCCTCCACCCATCTCCCTTCCTCCCCCAACACCGTGCTAATTAATACCCTGCCAAGCATGGAATGGTTGCTTGGCAACCACCTAGAGCAGGGGCAAAGAATTTACACAGAGTGGGGGGGGGAGCATGGGAACCCCAGCACAATGTAAAATTCTGCCCATAATGAAGAGAGGTCTATTGGGTGCGGAGGCTGAGAGGAGACCTGATAGAGGCCTACAAAATTATGAGAGGCACGGACAGGGTGGACAGGTCAAAGGCTTTGTCCCAGGGTGGAAGTGTCAATTACAACATATGCCAGTTTTGAGACTCTGGGGAATACCCAATCAGTCACAGTCGAAACTGAGAGTTTCTCGCTAAATAGGCAATCAGCAGATTAAGTGCTGAAGCAGCGGGAGAACAGCAGCTTAGTCAAGCGCGATGGAATCACAGTGCCAAAATTGGAGAGCGCTGGGAGCGGCGGACAGCACCCTCCAGGTGGGCCCTCGCTGCTGGGCCCTTCTCATTCCCACTGGCACTTACCCTCAACTCCACCCACTTATCCAGAAGCCTCTTCTCACTGAACTCGCACAGGAGGCCGGAGGTGGTGATGCAGAAGGTGCTGTCCGCCTTCTTGCTGCGCCCACACGCCACGTCGCTGAAGAAGTTGTTACGCAGCTCGCCCAGAAGTCCCGAGCGGCCCAGCAGAGGGACTGTGGCATTGATCTGAAAAGAAGGCAATGAGGAAGAGGGGTCAACGGGGAAGATCAGGCCACAGCGACAGGAACAGCTCGAGACAGGGAGGGACAGTGGGAGGTGAGGAGAAAATCTGGGGCCCGGTTTGAACACAATCAAAACCAATCCACTTGTTCACAGTGAAAAACAGCCCATGGAACGAGACAATAAACATGGAGCGAGAGAGAGATACACAACACCAGAGAAAAAAGAGAGAAGAATAATGTTGTCTATATGGACTGCCAGGAGGCACTGATAAAGTTCTACATGAGAAACTGTTAGCAACATAGAAAATAGACACAAGAGTAGACCATTTGGCCCTTCGAGCCTGGTCCACCATTCATTTTGATCACAGCTGATCATCAAATTCAATACCTTGCTCCCCCCTTCCCCCCATATCCCTTGATCCCTTTTTCTCTAAGAGATATATCTAATTTTTTCTTGCTATCACACAACGTTTTGGCCTCAGCTACTTCCTGTGATAGTGAATTCCACACATTCACGACTCTCTGGGTGAAGCAATTTCCCCCTCACCTCAGTCCTAAAAGGTTTACCCCTCATCTTCACACTCTGACCCTAATTCTGGACTCCCTCAGCATTGAGAACATTCTTTTCCAATCTATCTTGTCTAATCCTTTTGGAATTTTATAAGTTTCAATGAGATTCCCTCTCACTCTTCTAAACTACAATAAGACCATAAGATCATAAGATATCGGAACAGAATTAGACCATTCAGCCCATTGAGTCTGCTCCACCATTCAATCATGGATGGTATGATTCTCATTCCCATTCTCCTGCCTTCTCCCTGTAACCCTTGATCCCCTTATTAATCAAGAACCTATCTATCTCTGCCTTAAAGACATCAATGACCTGGCCTCCACAGCCCTCTGTGGCATTGAGTTCCACAGATTCACCGCCCGTTGGCTGAAGAAATTCCTCCTCATCTCAGTTTTAAAAGACCGTCCCTTCACTCTGAGGTTGTGCCCTCGAGTTCTAGTCTCTCCCACTAGTGGAAACATCCTCTCCAAGTCCACCCTATCCTGGTGTCTCAGTATTCTGTAAATTTCAATTAGATTCCCCCTCATCCTTCTAAACTCCATTGAGTACAGACCCAGACTCCTCAACCACTCTTTATATGACAAATCCTTCATTCCTGGGATCATTCTTGTGAACCTCGTCTGGACCCCCTCCAAGGCCGGCACATCCTTCCTTAGGTGTGGGGCCCAAAACTGCACACAATACTCCAAATGGGGTCTGAGCAGAGCTTTCTACAGCTTCAGCAATACATCCTTGCTCTTGTACTCTAGCCCTCTAGAAATGAATGCGAACATTGAATTTGCCTTCCTAACTGCCAACTGAACCTGCATATTAACCTTAAGGTGGTCCTGAACCAGGACTCCCAAGTCCCTTTGTGCTTCAGATTTCCGAAGTCTTTCCCCATTTAGAAAATACTTTATGCCTCTATTCTTCCTACTAAAGTGCATAACCTCTCACTTTCCCACATTGTATTCCATCTGCCACTTCTTTGCCCACTCTCCTAGTCTGTCCAAATCATTCTGCAGCTTCCCCACTTCCTCAACACTACCTGGCCCTCTACATATCTTTGTATCATCCACAAATTTAGCAACCATGCCCTCAGTTCCATCTTCCACTTCATTAATGTACATGCAGTGAAAAGTTGTGGTCCCAACACTGACCCCTGTGGAACATCATGAGTCACCGGTTGCCATCCTGAAAAGGATCCCCTTATCCCTATTCTCTGTCTTCTGTCTTGTCAGCCAATCTTCTATCCATGCCGGTATCTTGTCTCTAACACCACTGGCTCTTAGCTGATTTAGCAGCCTCCTGTAAGGTACCTTGTTAAAAGCTTTCTGGAAATCCAAATAAAGCACATCCACTGGCTCTCCTTTGTTTAACTTCTTCATTATCTCCTCAAAGAATTGTAACAGATTTGCTCAAATTCAAACTCATGGAATCAAAGGCAAAGGATTGACCTGGTTGAAGATTAGTTAGACAATGGAAAATGGGGACAGGATAATGGGTAAGTATTCACATTGGAAGGAAGTGACCATGTTGGCATTATTTAGTGGAGGTGATAGGGTGCTGTCCACTGGCTGCAGAAACAGCGAGAGCCCTACAGTACCCCTGTGAGGGCTGGTCTGCCAAATCCGGCGCCACACAAACACATAAGTGGACCAAGTTCCCTGGGGCAGAAGTCCCACCCACTGCCGGCCAATCACTCCACTGAGCAGCAGCGCCACTGGGAAGGCGGTGGTTGCTGTAGGTATGTCAGCCTCCCGAGGCCCAGGACTGTCACTGCCTCACAGGTCACAGTGATGGTGAGAGGATGGGGAATCGGCTGGGGGCAGTGGGTAGGGAATGTCAGGGTTGGTGGGTGAGGGGAATCAGGTGGGAGGGGTGGGGGAAGGATTGTGGGGGGGGCGACAAGGACAGAGGGCTGGCTCTCAATGGAAACCCCTTCTTAATATTGTCCCTTAGAGTCCTGAGATGTGTAGATTAGAGGGATTAGCAATTAAATATGTAGCGATACAGGGGTAGGGCCTGGGTGGGATTGCGGTCGGTGCAGACTGGATGGGCCAAATGGCCTCTTTCTGCGCTGTTGGGTTTCTATGATTTCAATGATATTGTGTGTCTTGACCAGGCACTGAGTGCCTTTAAAGGGTTTCCCCCGGCAACCAAGAAGCAAACCCACACAAGCTTCTTGTTATATTCCCCTGAATGTGAGCATGCCCATCCACTAATTGACCAATGCTAGCTTCGCAGGATGAGGCCCGTAAGTGGATATTAATTGGAGTGGAGGCAGGAAGGGTGAGGTCTCCACCCACCATCCTCCCACCTAACTAAATTACATGGTTCCCTAAAACCGCCACTCATGGTGTCCCACAAGGATCAGTGTTGGGGCCTCAATTGGCCACAAATAGGTTGGAGCTGGGTCTTGAGCCCACCTGGACCAGAGGTGCTGCCTCAAAAAGCTGCCTACCACTCAAATACTGGCTACTCTCCAGTCCCGGCCACACCACCCCACCAGTGGTGGTGGCACCTATAGGTGCTACAACTGGGGCAGGAGGCTGTGAGCTGCGTTGGATCCAGTCCATCAGGTGAGGCAGGAGTCTGCATTGGTGCCAAGTGAGGGGGTTTAAACGGCTATAGAGGGCAAGGGAACCTGGATGAGGTACCGTGTTGAGGAGGGGCCCAACAATGAACCCGGAGGTCAGACACACTCACCTTAGAGGCTTTTGACGCATCCAGATACCAGAACTTGACATGCCTGTTGCCGGCGGTGACAAAATAGCTGCTATCCTCCGAGAAGGACACGGCTGTCACCTTGCTGGACACCTTGTTGGCTGCCACCACAACATTTTTCTGTGGAAGGATGTAGAGACATGCAATTTAAATTTCCCCGAAAATAATCAACATCGACCATGAACATACTGATACCCGCAGTGATACACAGCAGCGATTCGCAATCTGTTTTTTGGTGAAGCTGTATATTTGAAATTCTGTGGAGCCCCAACTCAGTCCCACCTCATCCCAATATATCAGCTACAAAACAAATCTGAAAACAAAGTAAAATACTGCTGAATGAATGAATGATTGTCATTAAATGTAGAAACAATCATCCCCCCACATCCCTGTGGCCCAACAGCAATATTTCACTCCTTCTGTTCAATACACACAGTGCTCCCTGTCTAGCTGATTTTCAGTAGTGTGGAGTCAGCACATTCTCCTCGTGTCTACATGGGTTTCCTCCAGGTGCTCCGATTTCCTCCCACAGTCCAAAGATGTGTGGGTTAGGTGGATTGGCCATTCTAAATCGCCCCTTAGTGTCAGTGGGACTAGCTAGGGTAAATGCATGGGTTAATGGGGATAGGGCCTGGGTGGGATTGTGGCCAGTGCAGACTTGATGGGCCGAACGGTCCCCTTCTGCACTGTAGGGTTCTATGATAAAGGAAAGGATGGAACTCGATGGTGTTCCCCATTTCACCTACACTGCTGTGTTCCATGTGGAAATGCTGGCGTTGGACTGGGGTAAACACAGTAAGAGGTCTCACAACACCAGGTTAAAGTCCAACCGGTTTATTTGATGTTTATTTCAAATAAACTGGTTGGACTTTAACCTGGTGTTGTGAGACTTCTTACTGTGTTCGATTGAAACCAGTGTGTCCATGGGGCAATGTTCCAGGGACAGTAATGTGGGAAACAGTGCTCAGAGTGAACGTCAATGCCCCATGTACCTTCCACGCCCAGACATTGACGATCATATCGTGTTGGTATCCCACGGAGACGATGTACTTGGCGTTGGGCGCGAACGCCACGCAGGCCACTCCGTACTTGTGCTCCTGCAGCTCTGCCACCTGTGTCCTTTCATTGACATCCCAGATTCGAACGGCGGGCATGTGTCCACTCTGCAGCCGAGCACAGGGGAGACAAAATAAAACAGTTAGCGGCAACCAGGGAGCGCGGCCCAGTTAGAGGGTGGATTACAAAATGGCTGCCGGATCATGGTCAACAGTAAAATGGCAAATCCCTTTCAAATACTGATGCTGTACTTGTGTGAAACCTGCTGACCCACAACTTCTTTCCAATTTGAATGGAAGGCCGTTGAGCCGCAACTTTGGGTCAAATGTCTCTGACCCCGTGGAGGCAGCTTCAGGGAAAATGTGATCGATTGGCATCGGGGTGGTTCCACAACATTCCACCTCTCTGCGCTTTTCTGGGAGACAGAGACGGAAGCCAGCTGGCAACCAGGCTACCTGCAGTGGGCAGCCAATCAGGGCAATTAATGGGGCAATATTTGCAGAAATGGTGGGGAGCACACAACCTGGGTGCTTCATCTTCAAGTTAGAACTCTTCTGCTCAGGGTGATAGCAGGAAACATCTCTTCGCACAAAGAGGGAGGTAGAATCTGGGACTCTCTCTCTGAAAAGAGGCTACTGAGGCTATGGGGGGGAGGGGGAGGGGTCAATCGAAAATACCAAGGTGGAAACAGGTCGAATACTAAAGGTGACAGAATTACCGAGGGAGGAAAATGGAGTCAGGAAATGGATCAACCATGATCGAACTGAATATGAGAAAAGCCTTGAAGAGCTGGATGCTGTAGTTCTATCGTGCCAACACTATAGTTAAGAAAGCCTGACAACGCTTCCACTTTCTCAGAAGACTAAGAAAACTCGGTCCACTTTGACTCTCACCAAGGTTTATAAATGCACCGTGGAAAGCACTCTCTCTGGTTGTGTCACAGCTCGGTATGGCTCCTGCTCTGACCAAGGCCACAGGAAACTAGAAAGGGTTGTGAATGTAGCCCAGTCCATCACTTAAACCAGCTTCCCATCCATTGACTCTGTCTACACTTCCTGCTGCCTCGGAAAAGCAGCCAGCATAATTAGGGACCCCATGCACCCCGGACATTTTCTCCTTCACCTTATTCCATCAGGAAAAAGATACAAAAGTCCAAGGTCATGTACCAACTGACTCAAGAACAGCTCCTTTCCTGCTGGCATCAGACTTTTCAATGAACCAACCTCACATTAAGTTGATCTTTCTCTACACCCTAGCTATGACTGTACTTTCTGCACTCTCTCATTTCCTTCTCTATGAACGGTGTGCTTTGTCTGTATAGCGCGCAAAAAGCAATACTTTTCACCGTATACTAATACAAGTGACAATAATAAATCAAATCAAACTTGAGTTACTATGTTTGCTACTCTCAACTGGTTTGTTGTTAATTTGATTGACAGCCTGAGAGATAAGTTGTTATTTGGGCCAATCACCATTCTTTACTGTGGATGTAGATGGTCTCCTGGGTCTCAGTTGTGGACTCTCTGTAGGTTAGAATTGAGATGTTTTAATCCAGATAAATCATCTGATATAGATGTTGTTACAATAGCAGTTAGGACTGTGCAGTGAACTAAAACATTGTCTCTTAGTGTTTATTACAGTGAGGCGCTGGGACACTTTTCATTTCGTCAACCTCGTCTTCAGGTTCCTGAAGCAATCTGGAAAGCGTTAAAAGCACAACTTTACAAGGCGTAGCCATCGAGAGTGCAGTCCAATGTGTAGATCAGCAAAAACCAGCCAGGGCTGCAGCCTAAATCCTTCAGTGTTAGGCTTTGTACAGAAAGGCAGCATTCTAACCTCTCAGACAGTGCAAATATCAACAGGGAGAGATACACTGTCCACTCACTTGTTTCACATCATCACTCCAGGTCTACTCCTTTGGGTAATGTTGGTCGAAGGATGAATATTGGCCAGGACACCGGAAAGACATCCCATTCCTTTCTTCAAATCATTTCATGGAGTTAGTTACTTGGCTGGAATTTTCCATCCCACTGTGGGGGTAGGGGTGGAGGTGGGAACCCACTGTGGTGGACACAGTAAGCTATTCAAATGTCCATTGGTTTCAGCAGGACTGGAAGATCCTGTCGGTGGGAGGGGACAGAAAGTTCTGGCCTTGTTTTAATGTTTCATCCCAAAAGTGGTACGCCCAACAGTGCCGCACTCCCTTTGTCCTGGAGTGAAGCGTCAGCCTAGATCCTGTGCCCAAGTCTCTTGAATGGGACTTGAATCCATTGCCTGTTTTGACTCTGATGAGTGGGTGTCGTGACTGCACCACGGTTGTCACAGTGGCACAGTGGTTAGCACTGCTGCCTCACAGCGCCAGAGACCTGGGTTCGATTCCTAGCTTGGGTCACTGTCTGTGTGGAGTCTGCACATTCTCCCCGAATCTGTGTGGGTTTCCTCCGGGTGCTCCAGTTTCCTCCTACAGTCTGAAAGATGTGCTGGTTAGGTACAGTGGCCATGCTAAACGAACAGGCGCTGGAATGTAGCAACTAGGGGATTTTCACAGTAACTTCATTGCAGTGTTAATGTAAGCCTACTTGTGACACTAATAAATAAATCTGAACTTCAATATGGGACAAGTATCAACTCTGCAAAACCTGATACATTCCGTCTGATTGGACCTCAGGTAAGATTTGACAGGCAGGTGGGATGCTGGGCAGAGCTCACAAACTCTTCCTATTTGTCCATTCGTACTGTCAAACTGGCCCTGTCTTCCAAGATGCCAACAAAAAGCCCCGGCCTAACTGATTCCTTTTGGTGTTCAGGTGAAGTGAATAAGGTAGTTTGGCATGAGATCTGGTGAGTGGACCAGCCGGTTATAATCTTTTTCTTTTATTCAATTGTGGGACATGGGCATCACTCATTGGTCAGCAATATTACTTATCCCTAGTTACCCTTGGGAGTTGAGCGTTAACCACATTGCTGTGGCTCTGGAGTCACATGTAGGCCAAACCAGGTAGGACAGCAGATTTCCTAAAGGAGATCAGTGAACCAGATGGTTTTTTTTCCAACAATTGACAATGGTTTCATGATCATCAGTAGATTCTTAATTCCAGAATTTTTTTATTGAATTCAAATCCCACCATCTGCCGACACGGGATTTGAACCCGGGTCCCCAGAACATTAGCTGCGTTTCTGGGTCAATAGTATAGCGATGAAACCACTAAGGCCATCACCTAATACTGGTGGAAGCAGATATCATTGCCAGAGAGAATCGAACACCGTCATTATAGACTGCTTTCCAGCCAGTTATCGCAATGGCCACAGGGTTTGGAGATTGGCCCATCCAAAGTTCGAGATTGGTGATTTAACCAATAGGGGAAAATATCCTGAGGGTTCTGAAGATATTTGATTCTAGCTCTTGCAGAGGGACTTGTTAAACCTACATTATAAATGTGCATAAGGGCTTGACTAGTGTACAGGAAAATGAGGAAATGCCAGGTAGTCAGTGTGTGGATTGCTCTCTAAGAGAGGGTTCATAGAATCCATTGAGTTCATATATTGCAGAAGGAGGCCATTCAGCCCATTAAGTTTGCACCAACCACAATCTCACCCAGGCCTGATCTCCGTAACCCCACACTAATCCCCTGACACTAAGGGTCAATTTAGCATGGTCAACCCACCTAGCCCGCACATCTTTGGAGTAATGGAGGAAACGGAACACCCGGAGGAAACCCGTGCAGACACGGGGAGAACGTGCAAACTCCACACAGACAATGGCCCAAGATCGGATTTGAACCAGGTCCCTGGCGCAGTGAGGCAGCAGTGCTAACCACTGTGCCATCGTGCTGCGCCCATCACCCATCCATCAACAGATTCCTTCCTGAGCGAAGGACCCTCTGAAATTTCAGTCAAACAGGGAGGAAGGAAGGGAGGAAAAAGTGGAAGAACAAAATAAAGAATAAAAGAGAGAACGACTGAGAGAAAAGCTTGCATTTTAATATTCCTTTTCCAGTTTTAGGACGTCCTGGAGCATTTTACAGACAACAGGGTACTTGCAACATAGGAAACAGCCAACTTGCATATGACAGCAATGTGATAATGCCCAGATAGTCTGTATTAGTGACACTGGTGAAATATCGCCTGGAACTGTAGGAACAATTCAGTATCTTTTTCAAAATGTGCTCCAGCCATGGCGTGAGACTGGATAACTCTTTAACGCAGGAGAATGGAGAAACATCATTCAGTATACAGATACGTCCCCGCAGGAAGGCACTAGCGCTGACTGTCACAGCTGTGCCGGAAACTTCCAGAGGCTCCGACTCACCTGATCTGATCGCTTCCTTGAAAGGGCTTCTGCAAACTTCAAACGTAACCCAGCCACAGAAAGGCAAACCGACGGTGGAAATGAGGAAAACAGGAAGCCAGTGATTCAAAGCAAACCAGGACTTGAAAGAAAAGCCTAAAATCAAAAAGAAAGCAGGGCGGCAACCATCCTGGGATAGTTCCACTCTCCAGAACCTTCCACATGAAGCCAGGTGACAGCCGAGGGCAGCGAACCTAAATTAGAAATGAGCAAAGAACAGTAGAGCACAGGCCCTTCGGCCCACCAATCCTGCACCAATCATGTTGTCCTATCGCCTGTATCCCTCTATTCCCCACCTGTTGACGCGCCTATCCAGGTGAGTCTTAAATATCGCAAGCATGTCTGCCTCACTTGGCAGTGCATTCCAGACCCCCACCAGCCTCTGTGTAAAAAACTTCCCCTGCACATCTCTACTGAACCTTTCCCCCCTCACCTCGAACTTGTTTCCCCTTGTGATGGTCATTTCTGCCCCGGGAGAAATCTTCCAACTGTTCACCTTATCTAGCCCCTCATAATTATATAAATTTTTATCAGGGCACCCCTCAGCTTCCGTCTTTCCAGGGAGAACAATCCCAGTTTATTCAATCTCTCCTCACAGCTAATACCCTCCGTACCAGGCAGCATCCTGGTCAATCTTTCCCACATCTTATTGGTAGTGTGGCAACCAGAATTGGATTCCTAATGTGGCCTACCCAACGTTTTACGTAACTGTAACATAATTTGCCAACTTTTATACTCAATGCCCCAGCTGATGAAGACAAGCGTTGCCATATGCTTTCTTCACCACCTTTCCCACCTGTGCTGCCACTTTTAAGGATCTGTGGGCCTGTACTCCCAGATCTCTCTGTGTGTCTATGTTCCTGATGGTTCTGCCGTTTATTTTATAGCTCCCATCTAAATTGGGTCAGCCAAAAGGCATCGCCTCGCATTTGTCCGGATTAAGGGCTTCTGCAAACTTCAAACGTAGCCCAGCCGCAGAAAGGCAAACAGACGGTGGAAATGAGGAAAACAGGAAGCCAGTGATTCAAAGCAAACCAGGACTTGAAAGAAAAGCTTAAAATCAAAAAGAAAGCAGGGCAGCAACCATCCTGGGATAGTTCCACTCTCCAGAACCTTCCACATGAAGCCGAAGGCAGTGAACCTAAAATAGAAATGAGCGAAGAACAGTACAGCACAGGCCCTTCGGCCCTCCAAGCTTGCACCAATCACATTGTCCTATCTAGTCCAATCGCCTGTATCCCTCTATTCCCCGCCTTCCATCTGCCATTTCTTCACCCTATTTTCTATATCCTGATGTATTCTCTGACAATCTTCCTCTCAATCTTAGTATTTGCTCAAACTTGCTAATCAGACCAGCTACATTTTCTTCCAAGTCATTTATATAGATTACAAATAACAGAGGTCCAGCACTGATCCCTGCGGAACACCACTACAGACCTCCATGCGGAAAGACACCCTTCCACTGCTACCCTTTGTCTTCTGTGGCCAAGCCAGTTCTGAATCCATCTAGCTAGTTCACCCTTCATTGCATGTGATTTAACTTTATCACCAGCCTGCCATGAGGGACCTTGTCAAATCCCTCACAAACGTCCGTGTAGACGACATCCACGGCCCTTCCCTCATCACCTTATCAAAAAACTCAATCAAATTAGTGAAACATGACATCCCTCGTACAAAATCGTGCTGTCTGTCGCTAATAAGACCATCCAGTTCCAAATGTATATAGATCCTATTCCTAAGCATCTTCCCCAACAATTTCACTATCACTGATGTCAAGCTCACTGGCCTATAATTACCCGGGGTATCCTTGCCACCCTTCTTAAATAACAGGACAACATTGGCTATCCTCCTGTGGCCAACAAGGAAACAAATATTTCTGTTAGAGGCCCAGCAATTTCCTCTCTTGTCTCCCTCAGTAATCTGGAATTGATGCCATCTGGCCATGGGGGTTTGTCCACCTTAATGTTTTTTCATACACTTAACACTTCCTCCTTCGTAATGATGACTTGCTCTCAAGGGTTTACATATCCCTCCGAGACACTATCAATCAACGTGTCCCTCTCCTTTGTGAATATCGATGCAAAATACTCGTGATCTCATCCACTTCCTTTGGTTCTGTGCATCATTCCCTTCCTTTGTCCTTGTTCTCTCGCTACCCTCTTGTTCCTAATATATGTATAAAAAGCTTGAGATTCTCCTTAATCCTGATTGTCAACGACATTTCATGACCCCTTTTTGCCCTCCTATCTCCCTGTTTGAGTCCTTTTCTACTTTCCCTCTTTTCTTCAAGTGCTTCATCTGTTTTTAGTTGCCTTGACCTTACGTACGCATCCTCTTGCTTTTTGACTATATTCGCAATTTCCCAGGTCATCCACAGTTCCTGAATCCTGCCTTTCCTATCCATCCTTTCCAACAGGCACATGCCTGTCCTGCACCCCAATCAACTGCTCCTTAAAAGACTCCCACATGCCAGATGTGGACTTACCCTCAAACAGCCTTTCCCAAACAACAGCCTCCAAATCCTGCCTAATCCGGATGTAGTTAGCCTTTCCCCAATTTAGCACTTTAACCTTACGACAACACTTGTCCTTTTCCATGAGTACCCAAAAATTTACTGAATTGTGGTCACTGTTCTCCACATGCTCCCCACTTTGATGACCTGGCTAGGCTCATCCCCTAGTACCAGGTCCATTATAGCCCTCTCTCTAGTCGGACTATCTACATATTGTTCCAAAATAATCTTCCTGGATACATTTAATAAATTCGTCACCATTCCGACCCCCAGCTCTAAGGGATTTCCAGTTAATAAGATGAAAATTAAAGTCTCCCACTACAAAAAACCTCTTATTTCTACATCTATCTAGAATCTGCTAACATATCTGTTCTTCAGCTTCCCGTGGTCTGTTGGGAGGCCTGTAGTACAGCCCCATCATAGTAACTGCCCCCTTCCTGTTACTGAGCTCTACCCACAGTGTCTGGTTACATGTTCCTTCCAAGGTGTCTTCCCTCTGTACAGTTGCAACATGTTCCCTAACCAGTATTGCAACTCCTCAATGGAGTAACAAATAAAGGGGCACAGTAAGACATCAACTGTAAAAAGCAACCGACTGACTAAATATTATTAGAATGAAGATTAAGAAGTTCCTTTTGCAAGGTTTCTGTCACAGAGCACTTTCAGTGTTAAATGCGGAAAAGAGATATTATAGGTTTCCTCCGGGTGCTCCGGTTTCCTTCCACAGTCCAAAGATGTGGGGGTTAGGTGGGATTGGCCATGCTAAATTGCTTCTTAGTGTCCCAAAATGTCTAGGTTAGGGGGATTAGCAGGTTAAAGACGTGATGTAATAGGCAGGGGAAGTAAGATGCTCTGTTAGAGGGTCAGTGCAGACTCGATAGGCCGAATGGCCTCCTTCTGCACTTTATGGATTCCATGTCTCCGTGACTTCTCTCTGATTCCCAGCAATCCTGTCCCTGGCTATGCCAGTCTCCACCTCATAATCCCAGTGACTAGTTTCTGATAATTGGTGTCAGACCAGCCATTTCGCAGATTGGTAGTCACATATTTACCGAGTCTCATACTAGCCACTCGCCTTTGACAATTCCCACGCTTTCGAGAGTGCCTCTGCGTTACTCCTTTCTAAAGCTGTAACCTTGTCCTAATTCTCTCCGGTCAACAATTAACATTAACATCCGTGATCTGGAGTAGCTGGGGGAATGTGGGATTTGAAACACTAACAGATCAGCCATGATCTTATTGAATGGCAGGCGAGGATTGAGGGGCCAACTGGCCTACTTCTGCTCTTAATTTGTATGTTTGGATTCCTCGAATCCCTACATTCCGATGGAGGCCATTCAGCCCTTCGAGCCTGCACTGACAACAATTCCACCCAGCCCCTATCCCCGTAACCCTGTGTTTGTACCCTGCTATCCCCCACATGCAGACTCCGCACAGACAATCACCCTGGGCTGGAACTGAACCCGGGACCCTGCTGCTAACCAGTGTGTCACCGTGCCAACTCAGTTTGGTAATGGAGGGAAATTTTATTTGAATCTGTTTTTGGGATTTGAGCACCGCTGATCAGACCGGATTTATTGCTTATCCTGAATCGGTGAGCCACTTCCTTGACCCGCTGCAGTCCACGTAGCGTAGGCGCATCCACAGTGCTGTTAGGGAGGGAGTTCCACGATTTTGACCCAATGACAGTGAAGGAATGGCGATGTATTTCCAAGTTAGGATAGTGAATGACTTGAAGGGATTTGCATGCGCTGACGTTCCCATGTATCTATTGCCCTTGTCTTTCTTGGTGGTCACGGTCATGGGTTTGGAAGGTGCTGTCAAAGGAGCTTTGGTGAGTTGCTGCAGTGCATCTTGTAGAGGGTACACACTGCTGCCACTGCGGGGGATGTTCAAGGCAGTGGATGAGCTGGTCCTGGTCCTGGCTGGTGTCATGCTTCACAAGTACTGTTGGAGCTGCACTCATCCAGGCGAGTGGAGACTACTCCCTCATACTTTTGACTCCTTGTAGATATAACAAGCACTAATCTACAGAGCATGTGCAGTCACATGAGTATACTTGGCCAATTCCATCATCTCAGCCAGTGCTGCCATGGCAACCCCACCTTCCCACTCCTCCCATGCCGTCATTCCATTAGAAAGATCAGGCCAATCCTGGCCAACCCTAACGTACTGGTGTCCATGTGTAAGGACTGAGGCTTTGCGTGAGTGATGGAATGGTACACACACATATACATACTTAAAAATACACACAGACACGCACACACATGCACACAAAAATACACACGCACATAAAAATACACACAAAATACACACACGCACACAAAAATACACACATGCACATGAAAATGCACACAAACACGCACACATGCAAAGACATGTGCACATATGCACAAACACACACACACACACACACACACACACACACACACTCGATGGCAAAAAGCAAACAGCAAAGATAGAGAAAGAAATACAAACTGCGAGTGAAAAAGGTGACAGGAGGGACAGATGCTCACAGATGGATAAGCAGGAGGAGAGATCCTGAGAGCTGTCAAACTTCATAACTAACCCCTCACTGCATCTTCCTTTGAAATGCACTGACTGGAGAGGCATTCTTGCTAAATTAGGTCAGCTCTTCACAACAACACTGTATGTCTTTATTCAGCTCGTGTTAAACGTAGCAATGCGCAGTTACAGAAGTTACATAATAAATAGAAGCAGGAAAAGCTCATTTGGTCCTTTGAGTCGGTTCCCTCATTCAGTACGATTGTAGCTCAACTCCTTAGTCATACCTGACACAGGCCATGGGCATCGGAAGCAGTTCAGAGGACGTTTACTTCACTAATACCTGGAATGGGGCGGGTTGTCTTATGAGGGAAGGTTCAATAGACTAGGCTTGTATCCATTGGCATTTAGAAGAGTTAGAGGTGACCTGGTGGCACAGTGGTTAGCACTGCTGCCTCACAGCACCAGGGACTCGGTTCAATTCCGGCCTTGGGTCACTGTCTGTGTGGAGTTTGCACATTCTCCCTGTGTCTGCATGGGTTTCCTCCGGGTGTTCTGGTTTCCTCCCACAATCCAAAGATGTGCAGGTTAGGTGGATTGGCCATGCTAAATTGACCCTAGTGTCAGGGGGATTAGCAGAGTAAATATGTAAGGTTACGGGGATAGGGCCTGGGTGGGATTGTGGTCAGCACAGACTCAATGGGCCAAATGGCCTTCTTCTATACTGTAGGGATTCTATGACTTGACTGACAGGGTGAATGTGAAGAGGATGTTTCCTCTTGTGGGGGGATTTAGAACCAGGGCCAGAATTTTACCACCTCGGGAATCGGAGCGGGTAAGGTGCAGACATTGGAAAGGTCCATAGGCCTCAGGTGGGATTTTATGGTTTCGGGACAAGCGAGGCTGTGAAATCCCACCGTAGGGGTCATTGTTTAAAAAATAAGACGTATTAGACATAGGCAGGAGCTTAGTCAGAATAGGCATGATCTCATTGAATAGCAGGGTAGGCTTGAAGAGCCAAGTGGCCTACTCCTGCTCCTGGTTCATATGTTAGTCACACCCTCCTGTCTCCACATCATGCACCAAACCAGAAGTAACTGTCCAAAGAGGTGTGACTGCTTCCTGGAACAAAGACTGGGATCTTCCGCCCTCACCTCCCCCGATCCCTGCCCACCCCCACGGTGAATTTTCCTGCAGTGCAGCCATTGGCCATTAGCGGGAACTTCCAGTTCCGCCACAGTCTTTTGCAGAGCTCACCTGTTCAGCTCAGTGAGAGGGTGGGGAAGGGACGGGGGTCAACTTCAGCATGGACTGTGTGCAAATTAAGTTACAACAACTATAGCAGGCTGCTCTGTCAGGAAGGCAGACAAGGCCTCGTGGAGGTCAGCAGCTGCGCATTCAGGAAAGAGACTAATCTAACCTCATGTCAGTTTCATAAACACTGTATTCCTGGCCTTGGCCACGGGATGAAACAAAGACAAGTTACCATGACAAATACCAAAAGAGAAGGTATGGTGACATTATGCTAATGAAGGAGACAGTTTTCTATGAGATAAGAAAGGGCAAAAAGCTATGTAATGATTGGTGGATTCTGTATGCAAATTAAGGATTAGAAAGTTGCTTATTTCTCATTTGTTGTAATTAACTATAACTGCTAATTATCTGCAGGGATCGACAGAATATCAGAGTGAAATTCACTCTGTCTGTTCTCCTTGCTAGCAAGTAAAAGAAGTTTGGGAGACTGAGTACTCACCGTGCATTGTCTGGTTAATCCTCAACAACTGGAAGATCCTTTTGGCAAGAAGAGCTGGAAGATCCCACCCAAAGTGTCCAGGTAACCTTCCCCCTTCCTGATACATCACAGCGTCCAAAGCTCAGATTCCAGCTCATCAACTCCGAGCCAAAATTCCTCAGGCTGCAAACACTTACTGTAGATATGGTCACTGTGGTTCATGCTGGTGTCCACCAGCTCCCACACATTACAGCTGCAACACAACACCCGTCCTGCCATCTCTACTGTGTTATACTACACTCATTAGGTTCCAAATTCAGAAATATCATTCATCTGTTATCTGTAGTTATCCCCAGTCTCAGCGTGGAAACTTTCAACTGATCTCTAGCCTCCACAGCTTCTCAGCAAGAGGGAGTTCCAGATTTGCACTCTCTCACACAACATCTCTTCTCTCAGAGGGTTGGTAGCATTTAGAGTAGCCCCACCACTTCTCCTCCTGGCTCCAACCTGCACCCACCCCCCAGTGAGCAGTGGCAGTTGGATTATTGAATATATTCAAGGCGATGTTAGACAGGAGGGAATAGGCCGCATCAGATAGTCCATTATCTTCCTGATTGACAGAGCAGAGTCGAGGGGCCAAATGGCCTACTTGTACCTTTGAACAGTATAACTGCCATTCAGCCTCTAGAGCCTGCTTCATCAGTCTGTAAGATCGTGGCTGGACTGACGTGGCCCCACCTGCACTTTTCTACCTGAGGGAATAGAGGGATACAGATCAAGTGAAGGTTTTTTTTAGTTTAGTTCGGGCATCATGATCGGTACAGGTTTGGAGGGCCGAAGGGCCTGTTCCTGTGCTGTACTTTTCTTTGTTCTTTGTGTTCCGGGCTCCATCACCAGAGGGAGCTGTATCTATCCTATTAATTCCTTTAATCATTTTAAGGATTTCAATTAGATTTCAAGGGGATATTACATCCAGTGTATGCAATCAGTCCTTATAATTTAGCCCTTTTAGCTCTGATATCATTTCAGTGAATTGACTCTGCACTCTCTCCAAGGACAGACAGCACACGCTTCCTGAGGTATAATGTCCAACTCTGAACATAATGTTTCAGATGCTAATCAGGCCTTTAATTAATTTCCGAGAATGTGAATGACGGAGTTTCATTAGGGAAGGGCATCGCGAGATATACAGGATCAAAGAAATACTTCAGTGTAGAGGCCACTCAGCCCATCGAGTCTGCACCAGCCACAATCCCACCCAGGCCCTATCCCCTAGCTAATCCCCCTAACACTAAAGGATGATTTAGCATGGCCAATCCATCCAACCCACACATCTTTGGACTGTGGGAGGAAACCGGAGCACCCAGAGAAAACCCACGCAGACACGGGGAGAACGTGCAGTCTCTGCACAGACAGTGACGCAAGCCGGGAATCGAACCCGGATCCTTGGCACTGTGAGGCAGCGGTGCTAACCACTGTGCTACCGTGCCGCCCTAAAGGTGGTGTTGACCACGACAGGGAAGGCTGAATGATCTCCTCCTGTTTTTTTTTCCTTCTCCCTCCTGTTCACACAAAGTGCTGCGTTCAGAACCTCGCAATGGAAACGGGAATGAGCTTGGAATCTGAGCCATCGGCCTCAGGAACGGGAAGGAAAAGAGTTGAACCTGATTCGATGGGTGTCACGGCGTGGCGCTGCTTCAAATGTCAACACCGTCCTGTTCTCTCCGGATAACGGGTGCATTGAAAAGAAAAACACAGGCAAAAACCCAAGGAATGTGTTGTGCTCCATTGTCTCATCACAGTCGAGCTTCACACACAAGTGAGATTGGAACAATCCTCTGGTGTTTTGCTTTGTTTACCCTGCTAGGCCCATTCCCTCCCTAGCCAGCCTGACCCAGGCCTCAAATGCCACACTCCAGAGGGCTTCAATCCAGCAACCAGTAGAAATACCTGACTGACGTCCCCAAACTTAACCACCCCCCCCACCCCCCGCCTCCACCCGGCCCCAGAGACATCTCCTGATACTGGCCTTTTGTAGCTGACCTTGTCAGAGATAGAAACTGGATACCAGATAGAAGAAAGAGCTCGCATTTCTGTACCTGTGTCCAGGGTCAATAAGCATGGTTTTATTGTGACTATGGGCCAGATTTTCCAGTGGCATTTGTGGCTTGCCACAGCGTGATCTCTGGGCATCGATGTTTCGCCTGGCTCTCCCATCCTGCCACCAGGAGATCCACTGCAGGAGAATCACAGAATCCCACCAGTGCAGAAAAGGCCATTCAGCCCATTGAGTCTGCACCAGCAGGGTATCTTACCCAGACCCTCTCCCCAGCTCTATCCCTATAACTCCAAATTCACCATCCAGCTAACCGGCTCGGCTTTGGACACAAAGAGGCAATTTAGCATGACCACTCCACCTAACCCACATATCTTTGGGAGGAAACTGGAGCACCTGGAGGAAACCCACACAGACATGGGGAGAATGTGCAGATTCCGCACAGACCCCGTAAGGATGGCAGATTTCCTTCTCTAAAGGGCGTTAGTGAACCAGATGGGTTTTCCGACAATCGACAGTGGTTTTATGGTCATCAGTAGATTCTTAATTCCAGTTATATTATTTTATTGAATTCAAATTCCACCATCTGCCATAGCAGAATTCGAACCCGGGTTCCCAGAACATTAGCTGAGTTTCTGGATCAATAATCTAGCAATTGGGCCATCGCTTTCCATTGAAATGTAGCTATCAGGGAAATTGTAATGTGTTACTGTAACAATCATGTCCATAAAATAATAAAAATTGCATTGCGTTTACAGCATAGGAATAAGCAGCACAGTAGCACAGGGGTTAGCACTGCTGCCTCACAGCGCCAGGGACCCGGGTTCAATTCTTGTCTTGGCTCACCATCCTCCCACACTCCAAAGATGTGCGGGTTAGGTGAATTGGCCGTGCTAAATTGCCCCTTGGTATCGGGGGACTAGCTAAGGTAATGGTAAGGAGTTATGGGGACAGGGTGGGATTGTGGAAGGTGCAGATTTGATAGGCCAAATGGCCTCCTTCTGTACTATTGATTGCAATGGTTCTAAGTAGTTTTGTAGAGGCTCAGTAACAGTTTAAAGAGAAACTTATAGATCAACAGATGCCAAATTGCTGTTCCTGGACTACAATCTCACTGGTTATTTTTCTTTGGCCTAGATCAATGTGCAATCCCTTAAACTGGAATGGTGGATGTATCAGCTCCTTATTCATCCACAGACAGCTGTGTGCTGCCCTGCAGAATGATGACCTTTCAAAACTCTTCACAAGTTTATGTCATTTGTTACAATTTATGTGCTAACTTTCTTCCTGGTATAACGCTGGCCCAAAGCACAACACATCCCTCTCCGGTGTTCACATTATGCCTGTGGCCCCTCAGTCATTGAGTGGAATCACAGAATCCCTACAGGGCAGAAGGAAGCCATTCGGCCCATCGAGCCTGCGCCAACCAAACTCCCATCCAAGCCCCATCTCCGTAACCCCACGTATTTACCCTGTTAGTCGCCCTGGTACTAAGGGGCAATTTATTATGGTCAATCAACCTAACCCACACATCTTTGGAGTGTGGGGGGAAACTGGAGCACCCGGAGGAAACCCACAGACAAATCGTAACTGTGCCCCGCTCCTCAAAATGATCTCCTCAATGTCCTGAATTAGCCACTTCCCTATGGCGACAATCAGCGTGTTTCACTGGGTTAGGGTGCTAACACTGAGTTTCTTCTCTGATCATGTTTGGCTCAGTTCTGACCTTCCTGTGATCGAATTCCCAGCTGATTCTCCAAGGCTAGGTTCATCCAGCTAGGGCCTGAGAAGCCATTAAACCCCAGCTGGACCTGAAGGAAAGGACAAGCAAGAAAGCTGCTGATGAGAAGGCAGCCATAGGGCTTTAGATACTGCTGGGGCAACATTTATCATCACGTGAAGTGCAGTAAGAGGGGCTGGAGAAAGGGGATATGCTAATACTACTTGTTCCTTCCTACAGGTGACCGAAGACTCGTCCAATGTTGACAGATTTAGTGTTGGGAGGGTCTACATCAGGGATCATTTTGTACTTTGGCAACATGGTGGCACAGTGATTGGCACTGCTGCCTCACCGCCAGGGACCCAGGTTTGATTCCCGGCTCGGGTCACTGTCTTGTGTGGAGTGTGCACATTCTCTCCATGCCTGTGTGAGTTTCTTCTGGATGCTCTAGTTCCCTCCCACAATCTGAAAGACGCGCGGGTTAGGTGCATTGGCCATGTTAAATTTTCCCTCAGTGTACCCAAACAGGTGCCGGAGTGTGGCAACTAGAGGACTTCCATAGTGACTTTACTGCAGTGTTCATGTGACAATAATAAACGTGCAAATAAATAAATACCTGCGACAATAATAAATAAACTTAAACTTTAACTGGTGTCCTCAAAGATGTGTGGGTTGGGTGATTGACCATGCTAAATCGCCCCTTAGTGTCAGGGGGTTAGCAGGATAAATACGTGTGGTTACAGGGGCAGGGCCTGGGTGGGATTATTGTCGGGGCAGGTTCGATGGGCCAAATGGCCTCCTTCTGCACTGTAGGGATTCTATGATAAGCGGCTTGGTGTGCCTGACAGCAATGCCGGTGTTGGAATGCTGGTTAAGTACTGAGTGAACAATTCCACCATCCACAAGGCAGAATGACATATGCAGAAACACAGGTTAAACATGTTTAGCTGGATCGGTATGGGCCCATTGCCAATAATAGCTCCAGGAGTCACCTGTAAAGGAACAGTGCTTTATTGCACAGAATAAAGTAAAGCAAAATCCACAAGCCTGTGGTTAACACAAGCAGGTCCCAACCAGGACAAAGCAATAATGGACCCACTCAGGGGCCTGCTTTATATCGGGCTCAGTACACGAGTTAACATCTGGGGAGCTTGTATTCAACAAGTCCTATGGGAAGGACAATCAGTGGTTCCCCATGCAAGTCCTAGGGAGTTATCACATTGCCAATATAACGAAAGTCAAAGAGACTGACACTAGCTCCCAGCTCCTTATAATCTCCCTTCATGGGTCTGATTTAACAATAATTGTAGAACTATTGGGTTCTTCAAACTATTTTAGCTGACATAATTCGCAGAGATATTGAAATGGCCTCAGGTCATGATTTTTCCTTTGCCATCCAGTTCTAGAGTCAGTGTCTGGACCGAGACCAGACCAAGGCTACAATCTGGGCAGCATGGTTGGCGCTGCTCCCTCACAGGGACCTGGGTTCAAATCCAGCCTCGGTTCACTGGCTATGTGGAGTTTGCACATTCTCCCCGTGTCTGCGTGGGTTTTCTCTGGGTGCTCTGGGTTCCTCCCACAGTCCAAAGATGTGCAGGTTAGGTGGACTGGCCATGCCAAAATTGACCATTAGTGTCCGAAGGTGTGTAGGTTAAATGGATCATCCATGGTATATGTGTGGGGTTACGGGGATAGGGTTGGGGAAGAGACCCTGGATAAGATGCCTTGTCAGAGAGTCGGTGCAGACTTGATGGGCTGAATGGCCTCCTTCTACACTGTCAAAATTCACTGGATCTACAAATCTATAAAACTACCATGAGTAACATGAGCAAAGAAGAATCTGTCAGAGAGCATTAGCATAGTAAGAGTGAGGAATGACTCACTTCATTTATTTTTTTGAGGCGGTCATTTGGCCAAATTTTCCAGTCCTTCCCGCCAGTGGGGATCTCCCGATGGCGACCCACCCCTGCAGTGGGTTGCCCGCAGTCGCAGCTGGCGAACAACATAAAATACCAGCCAATAGTAAGCCACCTCCACCAGTAGAAAACACGACACGTGGGAACAGAAAATCCCATGAGCAGACAAAGGAGTGTCCAGGGATGTCATCTATCAAAGAATCATACAGCGCAGGAGTCCATTCAGCCCATCGAAAAGAACTGTACAGTTAGACCCACTCACACAACCCTGCAAATAATCTCTTTTCAAAGTAGGGTCCCTCATCCCTTTTTGAAAGCTACTCTTCAATCCGTTTCCGCCACACTTTCAGGCAGTGCCTTCCAGCTTACCAGCCACTGAGTAAAATGATTTCTCCTCACCTACTCCAGCTCTTTACTAAGATGCCAACCTCCTCCCAAGCTTTAACAACAGGATGAGGAGAGTCATTAATCAGGTGCTATTCGCATGACAGCTCATCAATCTGAAACATTAACTGTTTCCATCTGGTGGCTTTGGCCCAAATATTGCTGGAAAAATGGCTAAGTTACAGAGACACTAAGGGCTGGTAGGAACCGTGGTTAAGTTGCAGAAGACAAAACTATGAGGTTCATGGTGGGAGGTATAGGAGGAATGTCTGAGGTAGATTCTTCACTCAGAGAGTGGTTGGGGTGTGGAATAGACTGCCTGCTGTGATAGTGGAGCCGGACACTGTGGGAACTTTCAAGCGGTTATTGTGTAGGCACATGGAGCGCACCAGAATTATAGGGAGGGGATAGCTTGATTTTGGGATTGGACATAGCTCGGCACAACATTGAGGGCTGAAGGGCCTGTACTGTGCTGTAATGTTCTATGTTTTTCTATGTTAAGACGCTGTAAGGCACTAAGGAATTTGCCACAGGATACAAGACAGCAGGAGATCTGGTCTTTGAAAGATGATCGCTATCAATTGGAGGTGCCAGAGATGTGAAATGAACTGGTGGTTGTAAACAATCACCAATCACACGGGAAATAAGAGAGAGTGATTGTGATGGATGGGCAGCAGTAAACAGGGATGTCTGGAGTAATCTGAAGGAAGTCTCACAACACCAGGTTAAAGTCCAACAGGTTTATTTGGTGGCAAAAGCCACTAGCTTTCAGAGCGTTGCACCTTCGTCAGGTGAGTTCTGTTCACAAACAGGGCATATAAAGACACAAGCTCAATTTACAAAATACAAATAGACGAACAGCCCAAGGAAGGTATAAATGTTGTGACGGATTTAGCCAATGGAGAAACCATGGTGGAAGGTAGCCTCAAGCGTTCGGCTTGAAGACGGAGTTTGATCCCCGTTTGTACCATCATAGAAAGAAATCATTGAATCTTTACAGTGCAGAAGGAGGCCATTTGGCCCAGTGAGCCTGTACTGACACCACCACCACCCAGGCCCTATCTCCATAACCCCACTTATTTACCCCGTTAATCCTTCTAACCTACGCATCTTGGGACACTAAGGGATAATTTAGCATGGTCAATCAACCTGACCGGAGCACCCAGAGGAAACCCGCACAGACATATGGAGAATGTGCAGATTCCGCACGGACAGTGACCCAAGCCAGGAATTGAACCTGGGACCCCGGAGGTGTGAGGCACTGTGGCCCCTCATATCTGGCCATATGATTAGTTGGTGACGTCTCCACAACTTCATGAAATAAGTATTATTTGTTTAAAGCTATGCTGAGAAACTTGTAATGGTAGTAAGGAAGGTAAAATCACTTGGGTGTTTTGAACAGGGTACAGTAGTGATAAGCATTGGAATTTTATATTTTGCTTAATGAAGAAGTGATTTGACTCAAGGATAATGCTGTTGTGTCTATGTTAACTGCCTGACATACTAAGTATTTGCAGCCTTGCTGGATTTTATTTCAGATTTACAGTCCCAGCTGTATTTTGCCTTTGAGTATACTGTTGAAGAGAGTTAAATTCTTGACAGCTTTCTTGAGTTAGCCAAGAGAAGAATTTGGTCTGAGTGCAGTAAAACTGCTTGTGGAAAATTAATTACAAGTTGAATTTAAATATTTTTTAAAAATAAAGATATTTTAGAATGTGTTACGTAGGTGGCATGGTGGCACAGTGGTTAGCACTGATGTCTCACAGCGCCAGGGAACCAGGTTCAATTCTGCCCTGTGTGGAGTTTGCACGTTCTCCCCGTGTCTGCGTGGGTTTCCTCTGGATGCTTCGATTTCCTCCCACACTCCAAAGATGAGTGGGTTAGGTTGATTGGCCATGCTAAATTGACCCTAGTGTCAGGGTAAATATGTTACTGGAATAGGGTGCTGGGTGGGATTGTGGTTGGTGCAGACTTGATGGGCCAAATAGCCTCCTTCTGTACTGTAGGGATTTAATGATAATTCTTAGTAGGAAGTGCCCTGGTTTCTACAGTAATATCTCATTCTCACAGGAAACATTTGAAACATCAGTTGCCGCCTCTTCAATTCGAAGCCAGGTGGTTTGTTTTGGAGTGAGCTGTTACACCATTTTCAAAATGGGGAAGGGGCTGATAAAAGTCTCTTAGTTTATTCCATGTCATTCTGTGCCTTTCCCATCAGGAACTCAGTTCAAATTGTAAACCATGAATAAATGCAACATTGTCAAATTTCTTTTTGCTCATGGGATAAGAGCGTTCCTCTCTTGGACAATAATTTATTGCCCATCTCTCACTGTGCCTGAGGAGGTGGTGGTGAGGCACTGCATTCTGAAGTAAGGATTGAGGACAGAAAGTGACACAACCTCAATGGATCTTGGGAACATGGATACAGGTCATGTGACCAAACTGGTCCACAGGTGTCCCCTCTCAATCTACGTCCTTGACAATCGATCCACTTAATCTATTTCCTCCTCCCGTATGCACCCTCTAAACTTCCCCTTGAATGCACCAGTCCAGCAGACTGCTCCTTGTGGTAGCAAGTTCCAAAATCTCAGCGCTTTCTCGGTGAAGAATGTACTAGTGATCGTCCTTTATTTAAAGCCCACCGTTTCGGTCTCACCTGCAGATGAAAACTTCCTGTCTATGTCTACCCTCTCAAAGACTTTCTCAGAATCTTAAAAACCTCCATCAGGTCACCACTCAAAACCCTTCTGGGAGAATCTAGAACCAGGAGTCACAGTTTACGAATAAGAGTCTGCTCATTTAAGACAGAGATTCTTTGAGAGGCCCACGAGTCTTGGAACTCTCTTTCTCAAAAGGCACTGGAACTGGAGTCTGAGGGGACGATCTTACCACTAAAATTCTAAATGCTGAACGAGCGTGAAAACCATTTTTTTGAGCAAACTCCTACACGCCATCTTATGGTACTTAGAAAAAAAACCCAGTTGTGTTTCTCGCCAATAGGGGGAGTGGATTCAGTCAATTCACACCAGGAAGCTGGCTGTTGACTACTAGAGTGCGCTACTGCATATGCACTTAATCTCCCGGTGCACAAGAGTACAGAGTGTCACTCGCCCCACGGCACCCACAATCATCCCCCTGATCACAGACCCTCTCATCTCCGATTGCGCCCCACTGCCCCCAAAACCAACACCCTCCTGATTGCTGTCTTCAATCCCTCCCCGGCTCACTAATCATCTTAAAATTAGATTATAAATATTAAAATCAGCCTTGCACCTACGCCAACAGAAGAGGGCCGGTAATGTCGCAAGAGGCAAGAAACCAGACATGAATCTCGTGCGATCTTATTGGCTCGCCATGCCGATCGACTGGCGTGACACCGGTGTAACTAGCCAATCAGATTCTTCCTCACCAACCTGGAATACTTTTGAGGCAAAAGAGGTGAAAGGTTATCGGAGGCAGGCAGGAATGTGGGATTGAAGTTGAAGTTTATTTATTCGTGTAACAAGTAGGCTACATTAACACTGCAATGAAGTTACTGTGAAAATCCCTTAGTCGCCACACTCCAATGCCTGTTCGGGTTACACTTGAGCACCTAGCAGGAACCCACACAGACACAGTAGAACATACAGATCCGACACAGATAGTGACCCAAGGCCGGGAATCGAACTCGGGGCCCTGGTGCTGTGAGGCAGCAGTGCGAACCACTGTGCCACCATGCCGTGATCTTACTGAATGGTGGGGCATTATGCTTTCACACACACACTCCGAGGGGTACAGGTCAGACAAATCAGACTGTAACAGTCTCTCATCCGAACCCCCTGTAGGTGTAACCATCCCTCTGGTGACACAGAATTACTCACAGATTGTTTCCAAACACAATTCAGAGATTCCCAGCCCGCTGTGCATTGGAATATTTTGTACAGTTTTAATAAATAAATGCCTCGGGAAAATCCAAAGCCCCAGATTGTGTGAATGAAATGATTAACTATGCAGACAGAATTACTGCAAAGAATGCAACTCTTTTTAGTTTTAAACTCTGCCATGTGTGTTTGCTCTCCATACTGAGAGGAACAAAGCCTCTGGAAACAACGTGAAAAGCCCAAATGTGAAGAACGCTTGAGGGGAGGAATAGAATCTGGAAACTGCCCAGGATGCAGAGACGGATGGTGCAATTTCCCACCTCACCACTCAAAGGGGAACCCACCCCAGTCAATACTGACATCTGCGCCACCATTTAACACCCCATGGAGCTTTGGCTGGCTGGAGCTGGTTCCTACCAAACTCATCTCCAAACTCCGTGGTCTCGGCCTCAGCTCCTCCCTCTGCGACTAGATCCTGAACTTCCTAACTCACGGGCCACAATCAGTAAGGATAGGCAACAACACCTCCTCCACGATCATCCTCAACACCGGTGCCCCACAAGGCTATGTTCTCAGCCCCCTACTATACTCCTTATACACCTCTGACTGTGTGGCCAAATTCCCCTCCAACTCGATTTTCAAGTTTGTTGACGACATCACCGTAGTCAAATCTCAAACAATGACAAGACAGAATACAGGAATGAGATAAGAGAATCTGGTGAACTGGTGCAACAACAGTAATCTCTCCCTCAATGTCAACAAAATGAAGGAGATTGTCATCGACTTCAGGAAGCATAGAGGAGAACATGCCCCTGTTTACATCAACAAGGATGAAGTAAGAAAGGTCGAGAGCTTCAAATTTTTAGGTGTCCAGATCACCAACAACCTGTCCTGGTCTCTCCATACCGACACTATAGTTACGAAAGCTCATCAATGCCTCTACTTTCTCAGAAGACTAAGGAAATTTGGCATGTCAGCTACGACTCTCACCAACTTCTACAGATGCACCCCAGAAAGCATTCTTCCTGGTTGTATCACAGCTTGGTATGGCTCCTACTCTGCCCAAGACTGCAAGGAACTACAAAATGTTATGAACGTAGCCTAATCCATTACGCAAACCAGCCTCCCATCCATTGACTATGCCTACACTTCCTGCTGCCTCAGAAAAGCAGCCACCATAATTAAGGACCCCTTGCACCCCAGACATTCTCTCTTCCACCTTCTTCCATTGGGAAAAAGATACAAAAGTCCGAGGTCACGTATCTACCGACTCAAGAACAGCTTCTTCCCTGCTGCTGTCAGACTTTGAACGGACCTACCTTGCATTAAGATGATTTTTCTCTTCACCCTAGCTATGACTTTAACACTGTATTCTGCACTGTCTCCTTTCCTTCTCTATGAACAGTATGCTTTGTCTGTATAGCGTGCTAAAAACAATGCTTTTCACTGTACGTTAATACATTGACAATAATAACCAAACCACATCAAACCAAAGATGGGACTTTGGGACTTCACCCGGAGAGTTGGCCAGCAGCTCTGTAGCGCCAGCTTCCAGTGGCGACTGGAACTGCAGGCAGTCCCTGCAGAAGAGGAACTAACGGAGGCTGGACTTCAGGTCAGTCCAGGGTATCAGTGGGGCCTCATTGGCAGGCCACAACAAAAGAATGGGGGTGATTGAAGGAGGGAGGGGGTGGTGTTTGAGAGGCCGGAGAGGGGACTCTGACCATTTTGGGGGAGTGTCTCTGATGGGCACAGCATGCCCTAAGGGACGATGGGTTGGCAAGCTGACGCAGTGGTTAGCACTGTTGCCCCACAGCGCCAGGGATTCAATTCCGACCTTGGGTGACTGTCTCTATGGAGTTTGAATGTTTTCCCCGTGTCTGCGTGGGTTTCCTTCAGGTTCTCCAGTTTCCACCCACAGTCCAAAGACATGCGGGTTAGGTGAATTGGCCACGCTAAATGTGTGGGGTTTCGGGCAGAGGGCAGGGGAGAGGGCTCGGGTAAGATCATCCGCCAGAGAGTCGGTGCAGACTCAATGGGTCAAATGGCCTCTTCTGCAGTGTAGGGATTCTATTGTTCTATGGTAACATCTAGCCCACCTCCTAGTCCGACACCAGCCTGCCCAGCAAAAGTTGCCAGGCTACCTGACCAGCATAGGTCTCCCTCTACCACAGCTAAGATTGTGGCTGGGGTGGATGAGGCACTTCAGTGGCCACTGAGGTCTGAGGCCTCCACTGCTCCCTGTAAACTGGGGGGGAGGGGGGGGTGAATTGTGGTGGGCAGGCCTCTTGCTGCATTTCACAAGCACCCCACCCACCCCCCCCCTCCCCCCATGGCCTTCAAACCCACTAGTGAGGTGGGAGGGGGTGTAAAATTCCACCCATAATCTATCAAAGGCTTATATAGAGAGAAGCACTTGCATTTGTAAAGTGTCTTTCGCAAGGACACCCCAAAGCATTTGTGTTAATTTACAATTCTTCGAAATATTGTCATGGGTACTTCTAGCTCCATCCTGGAAAGGTTAATACTTCATCTGAAAAATGGCTCCTCCTACAGTGAGATCTTTTCTCTGTCTTGCACTGAACTGTTAGCCTATATTTTTGTTCTGGTCTCAGGCCAACCATGAGCTGCCATCTACATCCATAGGGGCTGGAGCCACAGGTCTCACTTCTTGCACTGCACCAATTCTTTGTTGGGTCCTAGGCTTGGGAGCATGCTGGAGTCTACCTCCAGACACCAGTGCTTACATTGCTGCATCAGACAAGGGAGACACATGTCCCACTATCATACCAACACTGGGACAGGGCACAAGGAACCAGGCATTGGAATTTGGAGAAGGAACTCACCTCACCGGTGACCAGGTACTTGCCATCCGGAGAGAAGGCCACAGCCGTGATGGTTTTCCTGGAAAAAATAAGGATTGAAGTCAGGCTGCTTTCCTCATCACATAAAAGGCCAGTCGCCTCATAGATAATACATGGTCCATATCATCTCCTGGACTAGTTCCAGACGAATTTTCACTCCCCTCTTTCCCTTTCAAAGAGAGTCATAGAGCATGGAAACAAGCCCTTCAGCTCACCTGGTCCATGCCAACATGCCAGTCCCAATTCCAAACAAGAAAATGCTGGAAAACCTCAGCAGGTCTGGCAGCATCTGTAAGAAGAGAGAAGAACTGACGTTTTGAGTCCAGATGTGCTTTGACAAAGGGTCATCTGGACTCGAAATATCAGCTCTTTTCTCTCCTTATAGGTGCTGCCAGACCTGCTGAGATTTTCCAGCATTTTCTCTTTTGGTTTCAGATTCCAGCATCCGCAGTAATTTGCTTTTATGCCAATCCCAGTTGCCTGTGTTTCAGCCCATATCCCTCTAATCCTTTCATATCCAGGATAAGAGAACCCAAGACAATGATTCCTCTGATTCTTTTCTCTCTTCTGCCCCATCATCAGCTCCCTATAGATTGGGGTTGAAGGGGTAAATTCACTACTGCCAACAACTGCTGTGTCTGAGACAGTGAGAGACAAAGTCATGGCACCACAGTGCTGTAGCTCTATCTCTGATCAGCGCTGCCTCTGACCTTGGCTGTCCGCTGAGTGATTTTGCGCTAGCCAGCTCATTGTTGATTTCTTTGCCCCCTAGTGAAGTGACGCCGTCAATAAAGATGTGAATACGTTCTTTACACTGATCCACAGTCCAAAGGTGTGCGGGATAGGTTGATTGGCCGTGCTAAGAGATTGCCCCTTAGTGTCCAGAGATGCGTAGGTGAGAGGGATTAGTGGGTATAATATTTAGGGATATGGGGTTAGGGCCTGGATGGGATTGTGTTCAGTGCAGACCCGATGGGCCAAAGGGCCTCTTTCTGCACTGCAGGGTTCTATGATCTATGGTCAGAGAGCTGGCAATATCCTACCTTGATCCATTCAGAATATGATGCTGCTTGTTCTTCTTAGGGTTAAAGAGCACGACCACACACCTAAAGTGGGAAAAGAAAACACATTCAGTACTGGGATTGAGGGTGGAACCACAGAAGTGTGACAGCACGGAAGGAGGCCATTTGGCCCATCATCTCTGTGCCACTCCTCATAACTCTGCCCATTGTTCGCTTACAGCCAATGATCCAATTCCCTCTCTGCCTCCGCCACACTCTCAGGCAGCACTTTTAGGGGAGGCAATGGCTCAGTGGTATTATTGCTAGACGATTAATCCAGAAACTCAGCTAATGTTCTGAGGGCCCGGGTTCGAATCCCGCCACGGCAGGTGGTGGAATCTGAATTCAGTTAATCTGGAACTAAGAATCTACTGATGATCATGAAGCCACTGTCGATTGTTGTTAAAAACCTATCGGGTTCACTAATGTCCTTTAGGGAAGGAAATCTGCCGCTCTTACCTGGTCTGGCCTACATGTGACTCCAGAGCCACAGCAATGTAGTTCACTCTCAACTGCCCTCTGAGATAGCTGAGCAAGTCACTCAGTTTAGGGGCAACTAGGAATGGGCAATAAATGCTGGCCAGCCAGCAACACCCATGTCCCATGAACAATATTAAAAAAACGTTCCAAATCCCAACCACTCCCTGCGTAAGAACATTTTTCTCATGTTACCATTGCTTCTATTGCCAATTATCTTAAATCCATGCATCTAGTTGTCCAACCTCCACCAATGGGAACGGCTTTCCCTTGTCTACTCTATCTCCGACATCTCATGATTTTGAACACCTCCATCAACTTAAATCTCAATGATTTTTCTTCTCCAATCTTTCTATACATCTGATGTTCTTCGTCCCTGGAATCGTTCTCGCGAATCCGTGCCCTCTCTAAATCCTTCACATCTCTTCTACAGTGTGGTTCCCAGAGCTGGACGCAGTACTCCAGCTGAGGCCTAACCAGTGTTTTACACAAGTTTAACACAACTGAGGGTATGTGGAGTATTTAAGCTAACAGAGTGTAATACACGTACAGCGAGGGAGTCGCTGGGAGACCAGGCAATCTATAGCAGAACAAAAACAGAAAAATGCTGCAAAGTCTCAGCAGGTCTGTCGGCATCTGTGGAGAGAGACTAGAACCAACGTTTCGAGTCTGGATGACTCTTTGTCAGAGCTGAGGAAAGAGGATCAGCAGAGATTTATAGTGTGAGGGCGGAGAGAGGTAGTGGTATTGGACAAAGGGAATATAAATTCCACCACCCCTCCCTACCCTCATGATGTAAACCTCTGCTGAGTCTCTCAGCTCTGATGAAGGGTCATCCAGATTCAAAATGTTGGCTCTCTTCTCTCTCCACAGATGCTGACAGACCTGCTGAGATTTTCCAGCGTTTTTCCATTTTTTTGTTTCAGATTCCAGCATCCGCAGTATTTTGCATTAAACTGTAGCAAAACCTCAGCAAAGACAGAGACAAAGCAACATGTTTGAGTATCAGGAACTCATATGAAATAAATATGCGCCAAAAACTTGCTGCCGTTCTCACCGGCGGGATCTGATGGTCCCACCAACAGTGCACCCCTGCCACAGTATTCCGGGCGGCAAGGGATGCATTCAACAGGAAACCCTGTTGATAATGGCAGGACCAGAAAGTCCCTCTTACAGTGAGTCATGTACTGCCTCCTACTGCCATGAAACACACAGCAGAGGGGGAGGAAAATAACACCCCCTGGTTTTAAACAAATGGTACTCAGGAAATAAGTCACAGCACCAGGAACCCGGGTTCAACTCTGACCTTGGGTGACCATCTGTGAGGAGTCTGCATGTTCTCCCCGTGTCTGTGTGGGTTTCCTCAGGTGCTCCGGTTCCCTCCCACAGTCTAAAGATGTGCGGGTTAGGTGTATCGGCCGTGCTAAATTGCCGCATGGTGTCCCAGATGTGTAGGTTAGTGGGATTAGCGGGACTACGGAGATACAACCTGGGTGGGATGCTCTGTCAGAAAGTCAATGCAAACTTGATGGGCTGAATGGCCTCTTTCTACACTGTAACAATGCTATGGTGCTATGAAAACAGCACCAAGAATATAAAACAGACCCAACAGAACATTAAAAGAGTCAATCGTTCAGAAGCAGTTTTGACGTTAATGAGTGTATTGATCATTGGGTAACAGGGGGTTAATATTAGTTAGTGATTATGGTTCCGAGACAGTAGGAATGCAGTTGAAGAATTTGGTCCATTAAGATTAAGCAGCTGGGGCTCATGTTCACACACAAGTGTGTACTCTCCATCAGAGTCTAAAAAAACAGCAACAACAAACACTTCTTACAGGGAACCATTTCAGCCACCTCAAACTGTAAAATTATTATAAAACACTCATCTGATGAAGGAGCAGCGCTCCAAAAGCTCGTGATACCAAATAAACCTGCTGGACTTCAACCTAGTGTTGTGAAACTTCAAACTGTAAAAGCACATTGGAATCCAATACTATGGCAGTAGTTGGATCAATTAATTGACATTCAATATAATGAGCGCGAGTAAGAACAGACATTGAGGCTGATCCTGAGCCCGTGTTTGCTGTCCGTGAGAATGCCGGCGAGGGCTCAGGATCAGATGTTGCAGTTCTCACCAGTGGGAAGGAGATTTCGGATCTTCATTGTCTCTTGTGGGCGACAATGCTTTGTATTTATCTGAATGTATTTAAATATTAATAACCCGCACCCTTGCCAGATATTGACACCCCCTCCATATATTGACACCACGCCAATGTGACGTCACGTTGGTGTGGTTTACAACAGGTTCACACAGAGATGAATCTGTTGTGGGGGGGGCATCTCCAAGGGTGCAAAGGTAAGTATAGCCCTGGGCCAGGCAGTGGCATGGAAATGCCCCCTGGCTCTGCCCCTTGGCACAGGTTGGTACCATGCCCATGCCAGCCTGGCAATGCTGACCTGGCAGTATCAATCCGTGCCAAGGGGCATGCCCCAATGGGAGCCTCATGGGGGGATTCATTTAGATGTGGCGATGGCTGGGAGCAGACAGAAGAGCTTGGGATGCCAGCGGTGGGCAATCTTGTTGGCAATACAGTGCCTGTACAATTGTGTGAGGTGAGAAACCGGGTGTGAACCAAATTTTTCACCTCATACTCAATCTTATCATCTTGCCTCGCTGAACAACTGGGGCGGCGAGCCGGTAAGATCATACCCTGAGTGTCATAAGAGTGTCAAAACTTTGTTTTCAGCAAGCTATCCCAAGCAATCTTCCCACATTCTGTCACTTTGTTTTGGCAGTCAGGGGATCCACGGCAGTGTTGGGTGGGGATGGACAGTGTGGAGTGGGAGGGTAGCAGGCTGCAGGCCGCCTGCTTGGGTGCCAATGCGCAGGAACCCCGATCTCCTGCTACTCCCTCCCCAGGCATCACCCCCTCAGTTCATGATCAAGGGACACAACATCAGGAAAGGGCGGGCCCCAGTGAGAGCTTGCCAGAGCTTCCCAAACCTCTCCCCTGCGATCCCGACACTTGGTGACCCCCCCACCCACCCCGCCATCAATCACTTGTGGCCTGGGATCCAGTAGGCCTCGGATGGGTGTTGTTCCACCAATAACCTCTGCCTTCCCAGTGGCGCTGCCATTCAATAGAGCTGCCTCCACTGGAATGGTATACAATGAGAATGAATGGGAAGATTTGGGCTCATAATAAACATTTCCTATAAATTACCTATCACCATCTGGACAGGGTTCCTTTTGCCTAACTATCTAATTGTGACCAGAAAACCATTTGCAATGTCTATTTTTGCCACTATAACATCACCTGACTTCACCCCAGTCTCAGCTCCCGTGCTGCTGAAGCCGTCACTCGCTCCTTCTCTTTCCTGTAGGTTTGGTTGTTCCAGTGCACTCCTGACTGCTCTCTCACATTCTACCCTCAATAAACCTGAGATCATCCTAAACTCTGCTGGCTGTGTCTCCACTTGTGTCAAAGTGCCATTCGCCCATTAGATCATTGACCCAGATTGGTTCTGTAGATGGATAAAGAATGGCTACAACAATGATTTAATAACAATAATGGCAATCGAGGCTTTAAAATGGCTATTCTGGCTGAGGACTAAGCATGCTGGGATTTTTGGTCAACTTATAATATGCATTGGTGGTTCAGCGGTAGAATTCTCACCTGCCACATGGGAGGCCTGGGTTTGATTCTCTGTTAATGCAAAGCCCCTTCTTTGAGGCGGCATGGTGGGACAGTGGTTAGCACTTCTGCCTCACAGTGCTAGGGCCCCAGGTTCGATTTCCGGCTAGGGTCATTGTCTATGTGGAGTTTGCACATTCTCCCTGTGTCTGCGTGGGTTTCCTCCGGGTGCTCCGGTTTCCTCCCATAGTCCAAAGATGTGCGGGATTGGCTGTGCTAAATTTCCCCTTAGTGTCAGGGGGGCTAGGTGGGGTAAATGCATGGGGTTATGGGGATAGGGTGGGATTGTGGTCGATGCAGACTCAATGGCTTCCATCTGCACTGTAGGATTCTATGATTCTAAATCTGATGTAGGTTGTGAAGTTACTCTGAGTTAGGATCTGGTCTGGGAACGGTGACTTAAAGCTTCCTGTGTTGACCAAATATGGGCAGTTGTTTATTTTCAAGTAGACTTGGTGGCCCTGAATTTTATTGCTGTTATGTGAGGGACATGCAATCTGAACTAAGCAGAACGGTGTCATTTACGAGTCATTTCATTGGCTGTTCGGGCCGTGTGATCGGTTTGTGGTTACACGTTTGGCTGGATGACAGAGAATCTTCTGGAAGCAAGTGAAGGAATTTATTGATAAAAGACACATGCATCCTTTGTTTGCTAATGATAATCCTATAGAGATACACCATTGTAAAAAGTGTGCCCTGAAGGACTTTTTCAGGGAACTACGAAGATATATTCTACAAAGGAGATATTCTTGGCCAAGGCTTTTCCTAAACTTGCTAGTATCTATTTTCAGTTAAATAATGAAAATTAAAGTTCAGAGTTAATGTTCAGTTAAGAGTTAAAGGAGTTGCACCTATTTAAGTTTGAGTGGGTACCTAAAGAATTAAATAAAGAGAGACTGCTGAATGAATTAAAGATTCAGCTCCTGTTCTTGTTTGTCTCATTAAACTGGAACGCCTGGAGGACGTTTAAATTAATAGCCGAGTAATAGTTTGTGGCCCAGCTTGACTTTAAAGCTCTCATCCTTTGTTTAAATCCCTCCTTGGCCTTGTCCCTCCCTCTCTCTGTAATCACCTCCAGCACATTGAAATATCTGGCTCACCCAGTTCTTGCCTCCTGAATACTCCCGAATACCCAGAAGTGGTCTCGCCTTCAGTTGCCGAGGTCTCCCTATATCCCTCTGCCTCTCTATCATCCTTTAAGACACTCCTCAAAACCTATCGTTTCTGAGCAAGCTTTTGGTCATCAGATCCAATATCCCCCCCTCCTTTAGGTTAGTGTTATATTTTGCTTTATAATGTCCCTGCAAAGCACATTGCGACATTTTATTACCTTAAAGGTGCCATATAAATATAAGTTGTTATTACAATAGTGATTATACCTCAAAGGAGCTTAACTGGTCATCAAACACTTTGGAACCTCCTGAAGTTGTGGAAGATGCTATAAAAATGCAAATTCTTCCTTGAAATTAGCACCAAACATTAAGAGGATTTGATCAGTTGGGATCTGGTAGAATGACTCCACTTACATTTTACACAGTGACTGAAGTCTTAAGTATACTTTTCTCACTGAACTAATCAAACCTTCTAAAACTCACCCCACAAGACCAGGAATAACACAGCTACAATCATAGAATCACAGAATTCCTAGAATGCAGATAGAGGCCATTCGGCCCATCGAGTCTGCACCAACTCTTCGATAGCATCTTACCCAGGCACTATCCCCAGAATCCAACATATTTACCCTACTAATAACCCTGGCACTACGAGGCAATATAGATCTACCTAACACGCACATCTGTGGGAGGAAACCGGAGCACCCGGAGGAAACCCACGGAGACACGGAGAGAATGTGCAGACTCCTCACAGACAGTAACCCAAGCCGGGAATCGAACCAGTGTCCCTGGTGCTGTGAGACAGCAGTGCTAACCACTGCGCTGCCCCTTTTCCCTCCAGTTAGATTTTAATTGATAGCCAAAGGAAATAATATATTATTCCAGACCACAATTACTGCAACATTCATTGGTGCTGAAGTGCTTTGGAAGGTCGTAAAAGTGCTGCATAAGCGTGAGCCCTTTTAGCACAGGAGATTTCTATAATGCATGTGACAGGATGTGGGAACTAATTTCATCCTTGGAATTATATTTGTGACAGACTGACAAACTGGGACAGCTAAATAACATAGATATGCACAGAATCACAGACAGGGACAAGTTCAGCGGTGAGGTTAATTCAGCCTCGTTGTTTACAAGATGATTAGACGACATCTTAATAATGAGCCAAAGTCCATTGCACCACTGCAGACATGGCACAGTTAAAACAGGAGCTGTTCAGCAACAAGCTCAACTATATCTCAATGTTACAAAAACTGTGACAAGGAGTCTTGGGGCCCTTCAGTAATAAATATAATTGGTCTCACTATGACAGACACAGGGCTTTGATAGGCACAGGCTTCATCATTTGAGTGCTTTGTCTAAAGCAAAACTGTAAAGTTCCTAATAACGTGAGCTGCCCTTCGGGCCCATGCAAATCTAAAGGGGCGCGCTTCGCAACCTCCTCTGCCTGCCAAGCCCATTGCTAGTGATCAGCCTCTGTGGTTGTGTCCACTTCACACAGAGTGAGGAAAAGGGCAGAGGCACAGGCAAGTTCAACTGGAGGAAACAGGAGAAAGAGTGATGCCTGCACTGTGTCCGAAGCTCAACAATGTGGAGTCCAAACTAAGGAGACTTCTCAATGACTATAATTGGTATCAAACCTGGAGCAAAACACATAAAAGTAGAAGCGCAATGTATAGTTCACATGTATAGTTCAGATTTTCTTTGATCTTTCTTTGAGTGTCACTGAGATTTTATATGGAGAGATTAAAGCCTCTAATTGATTGATGTCTCCAACATTGCCAAATATCTTATCATTCCTGGTTTCCAATGTTACTAAAGTCCTTGATATAAATGATCTAATTTTTTTTTGGTCCTCTATTCTTTTTCTCCCCATTATTACTGCTCCATGATATTACTAGCCCTGAATTGTACTAGGCCCCACAATTATTGCTCCACAATATTACTGGTCCCCAATATTACCGCTCCACAAATATTACTGCTCCACATATATCACTGCTCCACATATATTACTGCTCCACATATGTTACTGCTCCACATATATTACTGCTCCACATTGTTACTCCTCTGCATTATTACTCCTCCACATTATTATTACTCCATATTATTACTGCTCCACAGTATTGTTACTCCAAAGTTACTACTCCACATTATTACTGCTCCACAATATCACTGCTCCACAATATTAATGGTTTCCAATATTACTGGTTCCTGATATAAGTGCCCCACCCCAATAATACTGGACCATTTAAATTACTAGCCCCCAATGTTTCAGGCCCCCAATATTACTGGTTCCTAATATTACTGGCCCCCATTATTACTGGTTCCGAATATTACTGGCCTCCAATATTACTGGTTCCGAATAGTACTGGCCTCCAATATTACTGGTCCATGAGATTACTGACCCTCAATATTACTGGTCCACAAAATGCCTGGTCCCTGATATTATTGGTCCCCAATGTTATTGGCCCCCAATATTACTGGCCCTCAGAATGACTGACCCCAAATATTACTGATCTCTAATACTGCTAATCTCCTATATTACATCCCACCCAGAGCTATAACATCCTTGCCCAAGTCTCTAATATTACTGCTCTCCAATATTACTGGAGTCAATATTACTGATCTATTATTGGCTTCGAATGTTATGGGTCTTTAATATTATTGGCTTCCAATATTGCTGGTCTGCAATATTACAAATGTCTAACTTAATAAAATGTTACTGGCTTCCAATATTATTACCTTTTAATATTACTAGTCATCAATATTACTGAAGTCCCTAATGTTACTGGTGTATAGTATTAATAATACTACAGTGTTGCTACTGTCATTACTAATGAAGTTAACATCCTTGTTATCAGGTTAATCATTTTGTTACATCAGTGTGTTTCTCTAACCAGCCTTTATTGGTTTTGCGCTGTTGGAAATTATTTGCTGTTTTTATTCTTAATTACTGAATAGATTTCAATTTTTGGAAAAGAATCAATTTTAAATGAAGAAGAAAAGTTAATTGATGGAAACCTCCATGAGGGCAGACATCCCACATGACAATTCATTTAATTTAGGTTTTAATAAAAGTTTGGGATGTTACTATTCCTGTAGTCTCACAGACTTCCCTGAATGGACTGGCAAGCTGTTCTAAAACAGTTTTTAAAAATGTATTCTTTGGACATGGGCATCGGAGGCTGGGCCAGCATTTTATTGCCTGTCCCTAATTGTCCATGAGGGTGCAGTTAAGAGTCAACCACATCGCTATGGCCCTGGAGTCACATGTAAACACAGTAAGAAGTCTCACAACCCAGGTTAAAGTCCAACAGGTTTATTTGGTAGCAAACGCCACTAGCTTTCAGGGCTCTGCCCCTTTGTCAGGTGAGTGGTGTTGTGAGACTTCTTACTGTGTTTACCCCAGTCCAACACTGGCATCTCCACATTGTCACATATAAGCCAGACCAGGTACAAACAAAAGATTTCCTTCTCTAAGGGACATTAGTGAACTAGATGGGTTTTTCTATGATCGGCAAATGTTTCATGGTCATCAGTAGACTTTCAGGATGGAATTTTACCCCTACCACTCACCACGGGAATCGGAGTGGGCGAAGGGCGGATAATGGAAAGGTCTTTGATCTCGGACGGGATTTTTCCAGTTTCAGGATGAGCGAGGCCGTAAAATCCTGCCCTCAGTTCCAGATTTATATTGAATTCACCATCTTCCGTGGCGGGATTTGAACCTGGGTCTCCAGAGCATCACTGTGGCTCTCCGGGTTACTAGCCCAGCGATAAAACCACTGTGCCACTGCCTTCCTTACTGCACCATTATCTCTGTGGAGGTGATTGTTGCTAAGCATTACAGCATTGATAAACCTGGCAGCATTTTATTATTCACTGTAAGAGGAAGAAAAAATGCTGAAGAAATGATCAGGCATAATGCCTACGTCAGTATACATTGTGGCCAGACACAGTCCTGATCCTTTTGATGAGCAGAATCAGCGCACAGTGACAGATGGAAATTAATAAAGGGAAGTGTGAGGTGATGCATTTTGGCAGAAGGGGCAGGGAGAGGCAATTTAATTCTAAACAGTGTGGATGGAGAGAGGAATTGGGTAAGGACTGTGAAAGGACGACAGATTTCCTTCCCTAAAGGACATTCGTGGACTAGATGGGTTTTTCCTAAGGTTGGCAATGGTTTCGTGGTCATCAGTAGACTTTTAGGATGGAGTTTTACCATCCCACCAACACGGGAATCAGAGCGGGTGAGGGGCAAACAATGGAAAGGTCTGTTGACCTCAGGAAGGATTTTACGGTTTCAGGATGAATAAGTAAGAGGACAAAATTACTTGGAGTTCATGCGCATGGATCCTTGAGGATGAACTGAGAGACGTTAGCAAAACTGATGGGATTTTGAGCCTCTTAAATGGAGGTACTGGTTACAGAAGCAGTGAAGGTTTGCTGAATCTTTACAAAGTTCTGGTTAGGCTACAAATAAGAGTATTGTGTTCAGTTCTGGGTGCCATATTTTAGCCAGGCTGTGAGGGTCTTTCAGTGGCTGTGGGTTGTGAAATTCTCTCCTACTGAGGGACCTTCAGGGACTCACTCTACAGGCAGGTGTCAGGGAACGCAGACAGGAGTCAGGGAACACAGACGGGAGTCAGGGAACATAGACAGGTGCCAGGGAACATAGATGGGTGCCAGGGAACACAGATGGGCGTCAGGGAACACAGACAGGCATCAGGGAACACAGACAGGCATCAGGGAACACAGACGTCAGGTATTGCAGACAGACGTCAGGGAACATAGACGGGCATCAGGGAACACAGACAGGTGTCCGGGAACACAAACAGGCATCAGTGAACACAGGCGGGCGCCAGGGAACACAGACGGGTGTCAGAGAACACAGGTATTTATTGCAGTCTTATTTGCTTCACACTCCAAACCAAAACTACCCTCAGGGTGGTCCTTGGGTGGATCACCCCACACCCACTATCACCTGACTGTTCCCTTAAAGGGGCTACGCCCCAACATAAATAACACAATGGTGAAAGGGTGTTTTTCAGAATGGAGATCTGTAGCTAGTGGTGTTCGGCATCTCCACATCATGGCTAGTGGTGTTCCACAGGTATCACTGCTGGGAACTCTGTTGTTTGTAGCTTATATAAATGATCTGGAGGAAAATGTGGGTGGTCTGATTATTAAGTTTGCAGATGACACGGAGATTGGTTGAATTGCAGATAGGGCCGGGGATTGTCAGAGGATACACCTGGATAGACTGGAGATTTGGGCACAGAGATGGCAGATGGAGTTTAATCCAGACAAATGTGAGGTGATGCATTCTGGAGGGTCAGATTTAGGTGTGAATTACTGTAAATGGCAGAACCCTTATGAACATTAACATACTGAGGGATCTGGGCGTGCAGGTCCATGGTTCCTTAAAAGTGACAACACAGGTAGCCAGTGTGATTAAGAAGGTATATGGCATACGTACCTTCATCACCCGGGCACTGAGTACAAGAGTTGACAAATCGTGTTGCAGCCACATAAAACCTTGGTTAGACCACATTTGGATATTGTGTGCAGTTCTGGTCACCACACTACCAGAAGGAGGTGGTAGCTTTGGAGAGAATGCAAAGAAGGTTTACCAGGATGCTGCCTGGTCTCACGGGCGTTGACTACGAGGAGAGGTTGAATAAACTAGGATTGTTTTCGCTGGAAAGACAGAGGCTGAGGGGAGACCTGATAGAGGTCTACAAAATTATGAGAGACACAGCCAGGGTGGATAGTCAGAGGCTTTTTCCCAGGGTGGAAGTGTCAATTACAAGGGGGCACAGGTTCAAGGTGAGAGGGGGAAAGTTTAAGGGAGATGTACGGGGCAAGTTTTTCACACAGAGAGGGGTGGGTCCCTGGAACGCACTGCCAGAGGAGGTGGTGGAAGCAGGCACATTAGTAACATTTTAGAGGCATCCGGATGGGTACATGAATAGGGAGGGAATAGAGGGATATGGACTGAGTAAGAAAGTTTTTTATGTAGTTTTGTTAGGGCATCATGATCAGCACAGGCTTGGAGGGCTGAAGGGCCTGTTCCTGCGCTGTTCTTTTCTTTGTTATTTGAGTATAGATTTATACCTTTTTGGTTTCTTTAGACACAGAAGATGGTCCATTTCTACTTGAATCTGTCCCAACTATACTCCACGTTCTCACCAAAGACAAGTGGGTCAATGTTTCAAAGTCCCTGTGTCATGCCTGTCAGCCCATGTGATCGGGTAAGTCAATGATGGCACAAGGAACTTTCAAAACATGGGAAATTTATTAACTAAACATACGAACACTCATTAACACACCTACTCTGCCCAAGGTCCCGGGTAATTCTGCCAAACGCTAGCCCTGTGACACTCCACATGACCCCTATCATCATGTAGTCAATTACAAGGGGCACAGGTTCAAGGTGAGAGGGTGGTGGGGGGGGGGAATGTTTAAGGGAGGTGTACGGGGCAAGTTTTCACGCAGAGTGTGGTGCTGCCAGAGGAGGTGGTGGAAGCAGGCACATTAGCAACACTTAAGAGACATCTGGAGGGGTACTGGAATAGGGAGGGAATAGAGGGAAATGGACTGAGTCAGGGCAGAAGGTTTTAGTTAGTTTAGTTGGAGCACAATGGTCTGCATGGGCTTGGAGGGCTGAAGGGCCTGTTCCTGTGCTGTACTTTTCTTTGTTCTTTTTTGTACAGGGAGTTTTTACCTGTCAGCTTCCAGGGATGAAGGATTTTAATTACAAGATTAATTGAAGAAGCTCGGGATGTTCTCCTCAGAGTGAAGAACAAAGTCAGATCTGATAAAAGGTATGCAAGATCATGACAGATGTCCCCATTGGCTGGTGGTACAAGGGTGACACAGATTTAAGACTTTGGCCAAGAGATCCAATGAGAGTGTGAGAAGAACATTTTTACACAGCAAGTGGTGATGATCTGGAACTTGCTGCCTCCAAAGGAGGTGGAAGTGGAGACAATTAACGATTTCAAAAGGAAAACAGATGGGTGCAAGAGGGAAATGACATTGCAGGGATCTGTGGATAGAGTGGGAGGAATGGGAGTGACTGGGTTGCCGGCGGGAAACCCGCCCCTTCACCTAATCAAGGTCCCTAAGTGGCCACTTAACGGCCTTAGCCCCCCCCCGCCCCACCATATTCCACCCCGCCGCCCACCCACCCCCCCAGCGCTCCACCCCCAAGCCTCTGTGTACCAGGCTGGCACTGTTCAAGGGGACACATTGATGTACAGACACACACAGTGTACATGTTGACGTACAGACACACACAGTGTACATGTTGACGTACAGACACACACAGTGTACATGTTGACGTACAGACACAGGCAGTGTACATGTTGATGCACAGACTCACTCCGTGTACATGTTGATGTACAGACACACACAGTGTACATGTTGATGCACAGACTCACTCCGTGTACATGTTGATGTACAGACACACACAGTGTACATGTTGATGCACAGACTCACTCCGTGTACATGTTGATGTACAGACACAGGCAGTGTACATGTTGATGCACAGACTCACTCCGTGTACATGTTGATGTACAGACACACACAGTGTACATGTTGACGTACAGACACAGGCAGTGTACATGTTGATGCACAGACTCACTCCGTGTACATGTTGATGTACAGACACACACAGTGTACATGTTGATGCACAGACTCACTCCGTGTACATGTTGATGTACAGACACACACAGTGTACATGTTGATGCACAGACTCACTCCGTGTACATGTTGATGTACAGACACAGGCAGTGTACATGTTGATGCACAGACTCACTCCGTGTACATGTTGATGTACAGACACAGACAGTGTACATGTTGATGTACAGACACACACAGTGTACATGTTGATGCACAGACTCACTCCGTGTACATGTTGATGTACAGACACACACAGTGTACATGTTGATGTACAGACACACACAGTGTACATGTTGATGTACAGACACACACAGTGTACATGTTGATGCACAGACTCACTCCGTGTACATGTTGATGTACAGACACACACAGTGTACATGTTGATGTACAGACACACACAGTGTACATGTTGATGTACAGACACACACAGTGTACATGTTGATGCACAGACTCACTCCGTGTACATGTTGATGTACAGACACAGGCAGTGTACATGTTGATGCACAGACTCACTCCGTGTACATGTTGATGTACAGACACACACAGTGTACATGTTGATGTACAGACACACACAGTGTACATGTTGATGCACAGACTCACTCCGTGTACATGTTGATGTACAGACACACACAGTGTACATGTTGATGCACAGACTCACTCCGTGTACATGTTGATGTGCAGACACAGACAGTGTACATGTTGATGTACAGACACAGACAGTGTACATATTGATGTACAGACTCACTCCGTGTACATGTTGATGTGCAGACACAGACAGTGTACATGTTGATGCACAACTCACTCCGTGTACATGTTGATGTACAGACACACACAGTGTACATTTTGATGCACAGACTCACTCCGTGTACATGTTGATGTGCAGACACAGACAGTGTACATGTTGATGTACAGACACAGTGTACATATTGATGTACAAACACAGACAGTGTGCATGTTGATGCACAAACTCACTCCATGTACATGTTGATGTGCAGACACAGACAGTGTACATGTTGATGTGCAGACACAGACAGTGTACATGTTGATGCACAGACACAGAGTGTACATGTTGATGCACAGACACAGACAGTGTACGTGTTGATGCGCAGACACAGACAGTGTACGTGTTGATGCGCAGACACGGACAGTGTACGTGTTGATGCACAGACACGGACAGTGTGCGTGTTGATGTACAGACACGGACAGTGTACATTTTTATGTACAGACACGGACAGTGTACATGTTGATGTACAGACACGGACAGTGTACATGTTGATGTACAGACACAGACAGTGTACATATTGATGTACAGATACGGACAGTGTACATGTTGATGTACTCAGACAGCACACACACTGATGATTCTCTCATATGAATCTAGGCACTTGTTTCTGACAGATGTGCCATCTCAGTTGATTTTATTTCATTGAAGCTGCAAATACAGGCTGGGAACATCATTGCTGCATATGGGAGCTTGTCAGAAATATCTAGGTCACTGAGAGAGAGGCTCCAATTGGAAACAAAACTCTTCATGATTGCTCTAACAAGCAAATATACTCAGAAACCGAGCACAGAGCAAGCTGCAATTTTATGGGGAAATGTTGTAACCCCCCCCCCCATACTGATCCCCGTGTCTCTAACCCCCCCCGTACTGATCCCCGTGTCTCTAACCCCCCCCGTACTGATCCCCGTGTCTCTAACCACCCCCGTACTGATCCCCGTGTCTCTAACCCCCCCTGTACTGATCCCCGTGTCTCTAACCCCCCCCGTACTGATCCCCGTGTCTCTAACCCCCCCCGTACTGATCCCCATGTCTCTAACCTCCCTACGCTGTACTGATCCCCGTGTCTCTAACACCACCCCCCCGCTGTACTGATCCCCATGTCTCTAACCTCCCTACGCTGTACTGATCCCCATGTCTCTAACACCCCCCCCCCGCTGTACTGATCCCCATATCTCTAACTGCCCCCCACCCTTCTTGACTGAACTGTGTGTCTAAGCCCACCTCCCCATCCTGCTGCTCTGAACCCTGTGTCTCTAATCCCACCCCGCACCCCGCTGTTCTGATCTCTATCAAATGCACCCACAGTGTTGGAGAGATTTCTGAGTAGTTTCTCCACAGCTGTAGCTGTGGTATGGAACTATAGTGGCAACTGATGGTAAACAGAGAATCTTGGTCTTTCACTGTGAACCGTCCGTTCTGTAAAGTGAGTTTGCTTTGTCTGTAACAGGAAGGGGATATTTGGAAGTTGGTTGTTGAGTTTGGACGGCCGAACTTCCGATGTTAAGATGTGTGTGAAATGAAGGGGACCATTGTTAGAGAAAGCAGCACCTTTTTGATCATGGATATAAGCGGGGGCAATGGGCTAGCAGTATTATCACTGGATTATTAGTCTAGGAACCCAGCTAATGTTCTGAGGACCCAAGGCCATGCACAGTGGCACGCACTGCTGCCTCACAGCGCGCCAGGGAACAGGGTTCGATTCCCGGCTTGGGTCACTGTGGAGTTTGCACATTCTCCCCGTGTCTGCGTGGGTTTCCTCCGGGTGCTCTGCTTTCCTCCCACAATCCAAAGATGTGCGGATTAGGTGGATGGGCCACGATAAATTGCCCGTTAATGTCAGAGTAACTAGTTAGGTTAAGTGCACGGGGTCGCGGGGATAGGGGCTGGGTGGGATTGTGGTCGGTGCAGACTCGATGGGCTGAATGGCCTCCTTCTGCACTGTCGGATTTTATTCTATTTTATTCTGGAGGCTGGTTCTATCGGAAGGCGTGCGCCTACTGTGAAGTGGTGTTGAGTTTCAGAGAGCATTAACTGCAAGTCAGTGGGTGCTGAGTTTAGTATTTGTGTGAGAAGGAAGTGAGTGAGCGAGGCAGCAGGAGATTTGTTATAATCGGTGAAGTCAGGAGCCGGTGACTGGGGAACAGGGTCGACGCTACACTACCCGTACCTCTGCCAAAATCAACCATCTGGCAGCAATAAAGTGAAATTAAAAGTTATTTTTGCACAGTAGTTTGTCCCTTTAGAGTACTCCCATCCCGGATCAGAGACGTTGCCATGCCAACCAATGTTACAATCAGGACATGCTGGGCTTTTTAGTTGCCACTTTCCGCATGTTACATTGTGTCCTGCAATAATTCTCAGCATCACACAACAGGATATGATTGCTGTCAGAGCAACGTTAAAGGGAGAAAGGACTTGCAATTAAGAAGCCCCTCGAGCTGAGGGAACTCCCCAAGCACTTTACAAGCACTTTTGAACTGTAGTCACTCAGCAGGAACGAATTTGAACACAGCAGTAATGTGATAATGGCCAGATTATGCTATTTGTGAGTTTGCCCGAGGGATAAAGCTTGGATGGGACACTGGCGTGAACTCCACCACTTGTCCAAACACTGTCAGGGGTGTAGATGGAGCCCACTTGAGAGCGCAGATGGGTGCTTGCTCTGATGAGATGTCAAAGCAACAGCATCTCTGACAGTGAGACACACTGTAAGAAGTCTCACAACACCAGGTTAAAGTCCAACAGCTTTATTTGGTTACAAACGCCACTAGCTTTCGGGGTTCTGCCCCTTCGTCAGGTGACTCCCCTGACAAAGGGGCAGCGCTCCGAAAGCTAGTGGCACTTGCTACCACATAAACCTGTTGGGGCCTTAACCTGGTGTTGTGAGACTTCTTACTGTGTTTACCCCAGTCCAACGCCGGCATCTCCACATCGTGAGGCACACCCCCAGTACTGCCCCGGACAACACACTTGGGTGTCTGGAATGGGACTTGAACCAATAACCTTTTGACCCAGACCCGCTAAACTGAGGCTGACACTGAGACTTGAAGCAGGGTGTGGCAACTGAGTTAAAAACTTAAATATCCACTTCAAAAAAAGTCCTCACATGGGACATGGGTGTGGCTGCCAAAGCCAGGATTAAATTCACCTCCTGTCTCTGACACAGGTTCGCAGTTTAATTTTAAAATTCCAATGTGTCACCAGATGCGGAACTCGTAATCCTGCTTGTGGTCACAATTCTTATTTGATATTTTTAAGGCTTTAAGTTAATGGTTCGGTTTAAACTGTAAGCATAGATTTACCGAGACAAAGGATTCTTTGTTTGGAATATATTGTCCTGCTCGTCCTCTGGTTTTGTAAATTTTTGAGGATGTTCAAAGTAGGTGATTGATGGCTTTTGGTTTTCCATCACAACTTCCCTTTTGATGGGTGGTACAGTGGTTAGCACCGCTGCCTCACAGCGCCAGGGAGCCAGGTTCAATTCCAGCCTCGGGTCACTGTCTGTGTGGAGTTTGCACATTATCCCCGTGTCTGCGTGGGTTTCCTCCGGGTGCTCCGGTTTCCTCCCACAGTCCAACGATGTGCAGGTTAAGTGGATTGGCCGTGTGAAATTGTCAGGGGGATTAGCAGGGTAAATGTGTGGGGGTACAGGGATAGGGCTTGGGTGGGATTGTTGTCAGTACAGTCTCATTGGGCTGAATGGCCTCCTTCTGCACTGTAACAATTCTTTGATTGTAGCATCACTGGATATCACAGTGGGAGGAAGTGGTGGGGGGGAGCTATGCTCTCTGCAATGGGATCGGTGGGGGAGGGAGGGGGAAGAGAGGAACAATCAGAGCTGCACATGGGATGGGGTGGAGATCGGAGCTGCACATGGGGGGAAGGTTAGGGCTGACCTGAGGTCAGGTAAGTCGATGACTGGATGGAAGCCTCAGGTAGGCCAGCAGCTGGAGCGGGGGGGTCTTGTTTGGGAAGCCTGCGATGGGGGGGGGCGGGGCAGTGATTGAGGGGGAGGGGGGCAGTGCACAGGCATTGATCTCCGCTCTGACAGATCAGCGCATGCGCAATGGCTCACTCAGCACTATGCTGCCGGCCTCTCCTGCTGGATGAGACCCCTCCTACCCCCAACTTCCCGGCGGGAATCTCCCTGAGGCACTCTGTAGAACACAGAGTGCTGGAGATTCGTAAAACTAAGTATGTCCAAAAAAAGGGTCGTAAAATCCCCCGTTTTCCCGATTGTTGGGCACTTGAGTTTTTTTTGGGAGAATCCCAGCCAACATGTGGGCTATCAGTACGTCAACATGTGCATTGTCTGAGCCTGTAAACACCCACATAACACATGCAAACACACATGCTCACACACACATACATGCAACTACATGCACACACACATCCAAGCACACACACGTATACACACACACACGCATATGCCCGCACATATACACACATACATATAAGCATAAGCGCGAATACACACACACACATGTATACACACACATACATTCACATATACCCACACACATATACATACAAAGCATAAGCACAAGTACACACACACATACACACACATACAAGCAGACACACAGGGACAAGCATACACACACACATAAGCAACAATCACATATGTACACACACACACATACACACACACACAGGTTTATTAGGTGGGTGGGTAATGGTGGAATATTAAACTCTTCCCATCATTTTTAAATCACTTACGAAAAGCAATTTGCAGAACAACACCTGATCAACAACAACAAAGAACAGAATAATTAGCCCTGTGACAAGGGAAGATGTCATCATTGCCAAATTCAGCTTCCAAACACCACAACTTAATAGCAGCCCTACAGATTTCTCACTCCTTATGTTACAAAAAGAAATCCTTTAAGTCTGAGTGATTCATTGACACCTCAGTTATTAAAATGTTGTCGGGAATGGAAATGTTTTGCTGAGATGAGAATGAATCTAACCCCAATATTGTCAGAATTATCATAGAAACCCAACAGTGCAAAAAGAGGCCATTCGGCCCATTGAGTCTGCACTGACCACAATCCCACCCAGGCCCTACCCCAATATCCCTACATATTTTACCCACTAATCCCTCTAACCTAAGCACCACAGGACACTAAGGGGCAATTTTAGCATGGCCCATCAACCTAAACCGCACATCTTTGGACTTAAGTTGGAGCAGTAAGAGTTACAGTCAATGGCTGGAGGGTGTGGTGGGGGTGTCAGAGGGGTTAACACAAACCGGGGAAGGTGGAGCTTCTGGGGCAGTGGTTACAGTTTGTACAGCGGCCCCCGATCAAATCCATACAACCTGCAGTTCCAATCAGGAGCGAAGCAAAGCAAACACAAGGCTGGAAAATGGAGAGGTTCTGCTGGAATTCTGTCCCTAGGTTCCCATTCCACCCTCCTCCAGGGGGTAACAGGTGGGACCTTCTGCCCGCCATTCCCCACATCAGGGGGGGAATACCTATGAACCCCCCCATCACCACCACCCCCAACAGGTCTTAGCGGAAACTCGCTGGGGGTCTCAATCTGGCAGAGAGCATCAGGGGTGGGGTGGGGGGGTGGTGGGGGAGAGGGGGAGGACAGCTTGAAATCTTACAGCGCAGAAGGAGGCCATTCAGCCCATCAAGCCCTTCAAAAGCAGAAATAGAATATGCAAGAAAATATAAGAACATAAGAAATAGGAGCAGGAGTAGGCAATATGCAAGAATAGAGCCAATGTTCTGAGTCTGGATGGCTCTGACAGAGGGTCATCTAGACTCAAAATGTTGGCTCTACTCTCTCTCCACAGACGCTGTCAGATCTGCTGAGATATTCCAGCGTTTTCTGCCTTTGTTTCAGATTCCAGCATCTGCAGTATTTTGCTTTAAAATTCTTTGAAAACCTTCCCACGCCAACACGACAGCTCAGTGACTATCACTGTTTGCTGTGCAGATACATGGATTTGGGCCTGTGTCTGTGGGAGCTTGCGCATTCTCCCCGTGCTTGCGTGGGTTTCCTCTGGGCGCTCCGGTTTCCTCCCACACCCCAAAGATGTGCTCTTAGGCTGATTGGTGTAACAAATTGTCCCTAAATTAGTCTCCCCTCAATCTGGTTTCCAATGTGGAGTGCCATAAGCGTAGACAAGGGTCATGGGTGGAAGAGGGGACTCACAATGTTAAAATGGCGGCGCGGGCTCGTTGGGCCGAAGGGCCTGTTTCCCGTGCTGTGTTGTTCTTTGTTCTTTGCCTATAAATCCAATTCTGTTCTCTGGCAGCAGGGGGAGTAACTCCATCATTCCAATGCCAGGGTGAATGTTATCCCCACTGAGGTGAGGCAGGAGGTCCATCTTAAGGCCCCGAACCTTTACAATGGATAAGTTTCCCAGTGCTCCTGCTGGCTCCGAGGGGTATTTGTCCTGTACGTGTGTGATATGTATGCTGTTGTGACATTCTGCCACCGCCCACGGCAAGGTCAAGGGAGCTGCAGAGGGTGACCCTTCTGAATAAACCTTACAACCCTCTCATGGTCCATTCAGCCCATCTCAAGGCTGGCTCCTTGAAAGAACTATCCAATTAGTCCCACAGCCCTGTCTGTATATGTTTTCTCTGCAAGTATCTCTCCAATTGTCTTTTGAAAGTTACTACTGAATCTGTTTCCACTATCCTCTCAGCCAGCGCACTCCATAGAATCCCGACAATGCAGAAAGAGGCCATTCAGCCCATTGAGTCTGCATCAACTCTCTGAAAGAGCATCCTACCCAAAGCCTCATCTCCAGCCTATCCCCATAACCCTGCCCATTTATCATGGCTAATCCACCTAACCTGTACATCTTAGGACACTTAGGGGCAATTTATCACGGCTAATCCACCTAAACTGCACATCTTGGGATATTTAGGGTTAATTTAGCATGGCTAATCCACCTAACCTGCACATCTTGGGACACTTAGGGTCAATTTAGCATGGCTAATCCACCTAACCTCCACATCTTGGGATACTTAGGGTTAATTTAGCATGGCCAATCCACCTAACCTGCACATCTTTGTACACTAAGGGTCAATTTAGCTTGGCCAATCCACCTAACCTCCACATCTTTGGACTATGGGAGGAAACCCGAGCACCCGGAGGAAACCCATGCAGGCATGGGGAGAACGTGCAAACTCCACACAGACAGTGACCCGAGGCAGGAATTGAACCCGGATCCCTGGCACTGTTAGGCAGCAGTGGTAACCACCACGCCACCCTTCCAGTTCCTAACAGCTGATGTAAAAAATGTGCTGTGAATGACTGTCAATGAACTGTTCTCAGTGGATTCTGCCAGACTGCGATTGCCAACTCTGACTGTGGTAGTCCTGACCTCCCTGCTCTGAGTGATTGATCCCACTGGCACCTTCCCACACCAACTGGAAAAGAAAACAAACTCCCCTTCATTCCATCGGACAATCCCTGTCTGTCAGCTAACCAACCTTTTCCCACATCGCCAATACTTTTTAATAATAATAAACAAAAGTGTTCAGAAGAAAATCTAGAAATATTTTTTAAAACTTGTATTTATAAAGCTCCTTTCAGAACCTCAGGATGCCCCAAGGCGTCTACACCTAACAGAATAACCGTTTGATAGAATCAAACTTGACCGTTGCCATGGAGGACGCAACCTCAGTTTGACATTGTAGCTGGAAGACAGTGTGGCATTCCCACAGTACGGCACAGGAGTATCGGCACTGTAAGTCATAGGATCACTGATTCCCTACAGTGCAGAAGGAGGCTATTCGGACCATTGAATCTGCAGTGACCACAATCCCACCCAGGCCCTATTCCCATAACCCCACATATTTACCCTGCTAATCCCCTGACACTAGGGTCAATTTAGTGTGGCCAATCAATCTAACCCGCACATCTTTGGACTGTGGAAGGAAACCGGAGCACCCAGAGGAAACCCACGCAGACACGGGGGGAACATGCAAACACCATACAGACGGTCAGCCGGGGCTGGAATTGAACCCGGATTCCTGGCGCTGTGAGGCAGTGGTGCTAACCACTATGCCACCGTGCTGCCCCAAGTCCTCAACCTTCTGACTCAAGGACAAGAATATTGCCTATTGAGCTACGGTCGGCTCCCAAAATGGAATTTATTTTTATAATGGTTGCGTGTTTCAATTACTGGATTTGCTCACAGCCCTGTCCATTTTAAACCCCGACCCCTGAGCAAAACACAGTACATTGGCAACTCTGCCCAAGACAAAGGCTCAAGGCTTCACGAAGTCCATTCACTCATCAATAGCACTCGGTCTTATGTTTCCCTAGCGTGTACCTCAGGGTTGGAGAGTATTTTACTGTCCAATATATCATGTGTAACAGCTCCCCAGAGGAGCAGTGAGCAAGGCCTAGTTTTCCTGTGCCAGTTCGACCAGCCCTTGAATTTCCTGTTTTTTTCCCTCCAACACCCAGCACAGCAAATATAACTCTGGCTCAGGTGCTGCTCACAAGAGAAGGAAGAATAATTGTGGCCCAAACAAATGTGGAAAGGAACTTTATCCACCCAGACCGTGTGATTGGCACATTAGAGGGAGCTTTAGGGATCTTATAGAGGTCTATAAAATAATGAGGGGCACAAATAAGATAGAAAGTCAACATCTTTTCCTGAAGCTGGGGGAGTATAAAACTAGAGGGTATGAAAGAGATACAAAAGGGTCCATCCTGAGGGGCAATTTTTTTCACTCAGAGGAGTGTCTGGAACGAGCTGCCAGAGGCAGTAGTAGAGGCAGGTACAATTTAGGCTGTGTGGCTGGTGAGATACTTACTGGTCAGTGAGTCACCGGGGAGAATAATGGTGAGAATGTATTAATCAGGGAGATGGATTATTTTATCTGCAATCCCTTTGGAATATAATTCCCAATGAACCATATCCTTGCTATAAACAAGAACCGTGTAGTATTACAAACTGAGTAATCCTTACCCTGTTGAACAAACAGGAGCTCTGTGTGCCATTCACAGCAAATCACCTCCCTCTGTGGAAGTTGTCTAAGTTACCAATGAAACTGCGGGTAGGTTTGTTTGTATTACAAAGGCCGTCCTCCAAATCCCCGCTACTGGTGAGCAGAGCTGTCTCGATGGAAACGTAGGATCTGAGAAACACTTGTTGCAGCCCTACCTCCGACCCCAGGCACACGGGACACAACTTAAGGACAATTCTACCCACTTACATCACCTCCTTTTATATCATCTTCCGCTTAGTTGCCAGCTGTGTCTCAGTGCGTGGCATTGTCACCACCGGGTTAAAAGGTTGAGGGTTCAAGACTGATTTCACATTCCAGGTTAACGCTCCCAGCGCGATATTGATAGAGGATTATGGAGATAATGGCCAGGATATTTCCGATGGTGGGTTGCCCATCCCGCTGTCTGAAGGGTTGGCAGGGAACACATGCCGACTGACACTGCCTGTCCCACACCCATTCCACGCTCCGATAAGCATTCATTGGCGGGACTTCCAACGCCCACTCGTGAGGAAGTGATGCCTTAGAGAGCTATTGGCCAACCTGATTGGCCAGTAACTCTGTTGTCCCCGCAGTAACAGAAACTGCAGTGGACAGAATTGGGAGTTCGTGAAGTCTGGGACTTGGTGGTCTGAGTTATAAGGAGAGGCTGGATAGAATAATACAGTGCAGAAGGAGGCCACTTGGCCCATCGAGTCTGCACCGACCACAATCCCACCCAGACCCCATCCCCTTAACTCCACTTATTTACCCTAGCTAGTCCCTCTGTAACTAAGGGCAATTTAGCATGGCCAATCAATCTTTGGAGAGTGGGAGGAAACTGGAGCTACTGGAGGAAACCCACACGACATGGGGAGAATGTGCAAACTCCACACAAACAGTCACCTGAGGCTGGAATTGAGCCTGGGTCCCTGGCGCTGTGAAACAGCAGCGCTAACCCACTGTGCCACTGTGCTTTTTTTCCTGGAGCATAGGAGGCTTAGGGGTGATCTTATTTATAGAGGCCTATAAAGTAATGAGGGGTGTAGATCAGCTAGGTAGTGAACATCTTTTCCCAAAGCTAGGGGAGCCTAAAACTAGAGGGCATAGGTTTAAGGTGAGAGGGGAGAGATACAAAAGGGTCCAGAGAGACAGGTTTTTCACTTAGAAGGTGGTGAGTTTCTGGAACAAGCTGCCAGGGGTAGTATTAGAGGCAGGTACAATTTTGCCTTTTGAAAAGCATTTAGACAGTTACATGGGTAAGATGGGTATAGAGGGATATGGGCCAAACATGGGCAATTAGGACTAGCCTAGCGATAAAGCAAGGGCAGCATGGACAAGTTGGGCCAAAGAGCCTGTTTCCATGCTGTAAACGTCTATGACTCTATAAATGAAGTTTGTGGAAGGAACCAAAGCCAGTCAGTGACTTCAATCCACCCAATACTGAATGGGAGGATTGATGAACCGGTTGGATTTTTATGATACTCTGACAGCTTCTGCTGTCACTGTTTTTATTTGCAGATATTCAAAAACTGAATTCAAATCCTTCACCAAGCTGGTTTGAAGGTGTAGATTTAAGTGATTGGAATGTATTCATGCTGGGAGATGGGTTGTCAACAGTGATTAAAGGTATTTCTGGAGATCTGGTCACGTGATTTCCCCCCCCCCTCCAGCCATTGGTTGGCCAATTCACCCATCCTTGTGACGTACTGCCTTCCTACACCAATCAGAAACCAAGAAGACTCATTATCCCATTGGATGATGCTTGACTGTCGGCCAAACAACCCTTTTTCCCAATTTTCAATTCTTTTATGACAAAAAAACAAAAATCTTTTTAATGTCCCGATGATTTTTCTCCAGGGTTGTCCTAGAGATTAATCTTCGATTCCTGGGGACTCCAGGCCAATCCTGCAGGGTTGGTAACCCTAGCCGGACACCTGTTTGATCTGGAATCCTGAGCTGCTCTCTATGTTTGAGCACAGCGATGTAACATGACCTCAGAGCCTGCCTTCCATTTACTGGTGGCACAGCGGTTAGCACTGCTGCCAGTAAGATGTCCCACAACACCAGGTTAAAGTCCAACAGGGTTTATTTGGTAGCACAAGCCACGAGCTTTTGGAGCGCTGCCCCTTCATCGGGTAAGTGGGAGTTCTGTTCACAAACAGGGCATATAAAGACACAGACTCAATTTACAAAATAATGGTTAGAATGTGAGTGTTTACAGGTAATCAAGTCTTAAAGGTACAGACAATGTGAGTGGAGAGAGGACCAAGCACAGGTTAGAGAGATGTGTATTGTCTCCAGCCGGGACAGTTAGTGAGATTTTGCAAGCTCAGGCAAGTCGTGGGGGTTACAGATAGTGTGACATGAACCCAAGATCCCAGTTGAGGCTGTCGTCATGTGTGCAGAATTTGGCTATCAGTCTCTGCTCAGCGATTCTACGCTGTTGTGAAGGCCGCCTTAGAGAACGCTTACCCGAAGATCAGAGGTTGAATGCCCATGACTACTGAAGTGTTCCCCAACAGGAAGAGAATACTGATGAGTAGTTTTCATTCATCTGTTGTCGTAACATCTGCATGGTCTCCCCAATGTGCCATATGCATGGTACCTGCATATACCATGCAGGATCTTTTCCTGCAGTGTATCAGATAGACAATGTTGGCTGAGTTGCAAGAGTATGTACTGTGTACCTGGTGGATGGTGTTCTCAGGTGAAATGATGGCATCCATGTCGATGATCCGGCACATCTTGTAGAGGTTGCTGTGGCAGGATTGTGTGGCATCGTGGTCACTGTTCTCCTGATCATGGCCTCACAGTGCCAGAGACCCGGGTTCAATTCCTAGCTTGGGTCACTGTCTGTGCAGAGTTTGCACATTCTCCCCGTGTCTGCATGGCTTTCCTCGAGGTGCCCCAGTTTCCTCCCATAGTCCAAAGATGTCCTGGTTAGGGTGGATTGGCTGTGCTAAACTGCTCCTTTGTGTCGGGGGATTAGTGAGCTAAAAATGTGGGGTTACAGGGATAGGGCCTGTGTGGGATTGTTGTCAGTGCAGGTTCGACGGGCTGAATGACCTCCTTCTGCACTGTAGGGATTCTATGATTCCATGAATGAGTCTCATTTAGTGACAGCGCAGCGGGTGTGCCAACACTACGAGGATGGCAGAGATTCAAGAAGGTGGCTCATCACCACCTTAGCAAGGGCAACTGGGGATGGAGACAACTGCTGGCTTAGACAGCAAGGCCCATATCTCATGAATACAGACAGAAGAACTATTTACATTTTATAATGCCTTAAATATAGAGGTGGGTCTGAAAGGGTGAGGGAGAGAGGCGGCGAGATTGGAGGAAGATGTTCCAGAACCTAGGGCCCAAAAAACTTGGCTGCCAGTCAGTACTGCATTCGCCTGTGCTAACGCAGGAAAGATTATTCCTGTTGCAGGGGTCTGTACTCTACTCACTCCCACCCCTTCCATTTCCCTCACTCAGGCTTTTGGTCTATCTCAAAGTGAGTTTGAGCTGTGTGTGTGTGGCACTGTAACAGAAAGGTGAACTGAGTGAGGGGTCTTGTCCTTGCCCAGTCCATCCTAAACACTGGCGCCCCACTGGAGAACTCCGGGGAATCTCTGCTGTCTGGAGCGTGGAAGGTGGAAACATGTCCTTTACATGACCAGGAATATGTCATAGTGACCATGTGGTGTGAATAACTGCCCTTAATTAGCACAAAAGGAGTTGTGAAGCAGGATTTGTATTTTGGTCACACCTTTCCTCAACATCAGGCCCCCAGAATGTTTTACAGCCAATGAGGCTGCTTTGGCTGGGTAGTTACTGACATAAAACAGCCTCCTCTCACTCAGAAAGCCAGACCTCACGCTGGGGCTGAGTGCCACTCTCACTACCTGCTCTCCAAACCATCCAGGTTAAACGCCCACCTGCAGGGCAGGTACCGATGAGCTGTGCGACTGAAGTGGGCATCGCAGCTCTTCCCAATCGCCCACCCTCACTCACACTTTCCAGCAGGAGCCCACGGACGGTGATCAGGAGCAGGAATGCCGGGATAATCTCTCCCCACCCTCGCGTCTCTCCATCTAACCATGGGATTCTCCGGCTCCCACCAGCACCACCGCAGTGTGTTTTCCAGCGGTAGACGCAGCTCGCATTGGTGGGCAGCGTAATCTTTGATTTGACTTGATTTATCATTGTCACATGTATTAGTATGCAGTGAAAAGTTTTGTTCCTTGCACGCTATACAGACAAAGCATACCGTTCATAGAGAAGGGAAGGAGAGAGTACAGGACGTGCTGTTACAGTCATGGATTGTCAGAGAGTTTCAAAGATTTAGAATAAAGTTTTAGAAGCACAGAACGAGAGTAAAGGATAGAATATGCTGGGGACAGCTTGCAAGAAGTCGCCTTGCTCCAGCACCATCTTGTATCGTCCTCCAGACGATTCCGGAAGGGCTGGAAAATCCCATCCTATGCATATGGGAGGTCAGACGTAGCAAGTCCTGAAGACACAGAGTGCACCCTGATCTGGGGTAAATAAGGGATCAAATGTACCTTGGCAGAAGAATCAAGAACAAGAGGAGTTTATGGTGGTTGGCAAAAGAATCAAATCTTAGAATCATAGAACCCCTACAGTGCAGCAGGAGGCCATTCAGCCCATTGAGACTGTACCGACCACAATCCCACCTAGGCCCTATTCCCATAACCCCACATATTTACCCTGCTAATCCCCCTGACGTTAAGGTCAATTTAGTATGGCTAATCAACCTAACCCGCAAATCTTTGGGCTGTGGGAGGGAACCAGAGCACCTGGAGGAAACCCATACAGACATGGGGAGAATGTGCAAACTCAACACAGACAGTGTCGAGTTTGCACATTCTGAGGCCAGAATTGAACCGGGTCCCCGGTGCTGTGAGGCAGCAGCACCATCCATTGTCCTACCGTGCTGCATAATGTGAGGGAAAACCTCTTCTTAAGCAGCGAGTGGTTTGAATCTGGAACGCGCTGCCTGAAGTGACGTTGGAGACAGCATCAAGTGTGGCTTTTCAACAAGGGAATTGCACAAATATCTAAATGGAGAAGGTTTTCAGAGCTATGGGGAAAGGGCCGGAGAATGGGACCAGCTCGAGACTGAGTGGGCTGAATGGCCACCTTCTGCGCTGTAACAATTCTGTTTCTCTGGTTCAATCCCTCTATCAGCCTGTTGGGTTAACATCAGCAGCTAAACAATGTACCACCGGGGAGTACAAGGAACTTCAGCCTCCCAGTGGGAGCTGTTACACAGTGTTTGAAATGTAGCTGAGGGTTTGACAATATTGATGTGAAACCTGAGAACATACTGGGTGACAGGCTGCATGGCAAGCAGGGGAATTATCAACCCAGATCAGTGTTACACATGACCTGTTCCATTTACATCCAATCACATTACAATACTGAGGTGAAACAGGAAGACTCTTGCCTGGTGCTGTACAGTGTGTTTGTGTGTGTGTATGTGTGAGTGTGTGTGTGTGTGTATGTGTGTGTGTGTGTGTATGTGCGAGTGTGTGTGTGTGTATGTGCGAGTGTGTGTGTATGTGCAAGTGTGTGTGTGAGTGTGTGTGTATGTGCGAGTGTGTGTGTGTATGTGCGAGTGTGTGTGTGTTTGTGTGTGTATGTGCGAGTGTGTGTGTATGTGCGAGTGTGTGTGTGTATGTGCGTTTGTGTGTGTGTGTATGTGCGAGTGTGTGTATGTGCGAGTGTGTATGTGCGAGTGTGTGTGTGTTTGCGTATGTGTGTGTGTCTATGACTATGTAGTGTGTGTCTGTGCATGCGTGTCTATGTGCCTGTGTGTGTGTTAGGTGGATTGTCCATACTAAATTGACCCTAATGTCAGGGGGATTAGCAGGGTAAGTATGTGGGGTTATGGGAATAGGGCCTAGGTGGGATTGTGGTCGGTACAGTCTCAATGGGCTGAATGGCCTCCTGCTGCATTGTAGGGGTTCTATGATTCTAAGATTTGATTCTTTTGTCCATAAACGGAACTCCTCTTGTTCTTCACTCTATCGTCAAGGTGACATTTGGTCCCTCATTTACCCCTCATTTGTCTGTGCGTTGTATCCTGTGTGGGTGTGTGTGTGAGACAGTATGTGTATCTGACTCTGTGTGTGTGCGTGTGCATGTGTCTATGCCTGTGTGCCTGTGCATGTGTGCCTGGGTGTGTATTTGTGAGAATGTGTGTGTGCCTGTGTGTGTGCATGCATGTGTGTGGTGTGTGTGCATGCACATGTGTCTGTGTATGTGCATCTGTGTGCGTGCAAGTGCACATGTGTTGTGTGCATGGTGTGTGTGTGTGCATGCGGTGTGTGTGATACGTGTACACACAGGGTGTGTGTGTGTGCATGGTGTGTGTACACGCAGGATGTGTGTGTGTGCACAGTATGTGTACACGCAGGATGTGTGTGTGTGCACGGTGTGTGTACGTGCAGGATGTGTGTGTGTGCACGGTGTGTGTACGTGCAGGGTGTGTGTGTACGGTGTGTGTGCGCTTGCGGTGTGTGTGTTTGTGTGTGTCTGTACACGCAGGGTGTGTGGATGTGCGTGCACGGTGTGCGTGCGTGTATGCCTGCACAGTAAAGGTAAAGTTGCCACAGTCCCAGATGACCATGGGCTGCTCTGTCCTTTTGAGGTTTTGATTTGATTTAACTGAGGATCGGCGCACCTCAAGTGAGGGACAGGGTTGAGAAAGTGGGCTTGTACAGTACACACCTGATAAAAGGCACAGCTCACTCCCATACAGTACTGAACGGCTCTCTCAGTCTCAGCACCTCCAAACCTGCCAGGTCCTTACATGCCCAGCTTATCCTTCACACTGTGTGGGTGAGTTAAGCCCAAACTAGCCAGCCACTCACTCTGCTTGGAATTAATCCTGGTGGTTCAGCTGCAGGACATTCACACAGTCTGTGAGTGTGTATCTTCTTAAACATTTTCCCCAGTAAATGCTCTGGAGTTTACAGGCAGACCTTATAAATGATTAATGATCTGTTGAACTTTCTCATGCACAAACACCTTGCCTCGCTCTTATTTATGTTCTTGTGAAAGAAAAAGAAATGTCTAGGGTTGCACTTGATCACGGGACAGCCTGATTATCATTCCCAAGGTGTTCTCATCATTGGTAAAGGCTGGGAATGCTCTTCGGAGCTCCAGAAAGATCCACCCGTTTGGTGATTGTAGATTTTATGGTATCTGGGGTTCCGGAGAAAAGGTGGGAAATTCTTAGTAAAAGAAATTGGAGGACTGAACTTAATAACAGAAATAGGGAAGAAAAAGGAAAGAGAAGGGAGTGAATGGGAGAGAGGGAGGGAGAGGGGACTTGTATTTATAAAACACCATTTACAACCGCAAGTGTTTTCCAACCCAAGACGTACTTTGGAAGTGCAGCTGCTGTTGTAAGTAATTTTTTTAAAAATCTGTAAGATAAACCTGGAGATGAATGCAGGAACAAGCTCGTTGGGCTGAATGGCTTCCTCCTCTTTCTACTGTTCCCACCTGAAACCAGAACATGGAAATGTTTTTCCTCTCAGGAAGCCAGCTGCAACACCCTGGGGGCGATCAGTCATCCATTCCAGGAAAATCTCGGGCAATTCCAAGCAGATTCCCGATGATCTGTTCCGGATGTTTGAAAAGGGCCGTGACCAAGAGCACAAAATTCACAAATGTGTTTTTGTGAGTAAATGTATTATTCTCCCCCATTGTATAGTCCGGAGATGATGTTGTATTAAACACGCCTGGGTTTCATGGGGGTGGGCAGAGTTGGAGGGAGGGGGTGTAGAGTGTAGAATCAGGTGGGCAGATCGGTGACAGATGTCACCTCCAGAAGTGACGGTCACACTTTACCTCCACAGATCTCTCAGCTGTGGCATGCTGGGTGGCGCTCTCGTTCTCCGAGTGATAGGTTTATGGAGTGCATATCCCGCTGGAGCACAATGTTCTGGCTGACGTCTCAATAAGGTGCTGCACTCCCAGAGGCGCCATCTCTTAATGGGACCTTTACCTGAGGCCCAGTCTGCCCTGATGCACAGAAAGATCCCAAGGGATGACCTCAAGCTGTAAAGAGCTCTGCCTGATGTCCAGGCCTTTAACTAACATCACTAAACCAGGGGAGGTGATGGCCTGGTGGTATTATTGCTAGACTATTAATCCAGAGACTCAGTTAATCTTCTGGGGACCCGGGTTCGAGTCCCACCATGGCAGGTGATGGAATTTGAATTCAATAAGATATATCTGGAATTAAGAATCTACTGATGACCGCAAAATCATCGTCGATTGTTGGAAAAATTCATCTGGGAAGGAAGTCTGCCGTTCTTATCTGGTCCAGCCTACATGTGACTCCAGAGCCACAGCAATGTGGCTGACTCACAACTGCCCTCGGACAGGATGGGTAGTAAATGATGGCCAGCCAGCAACACCCATATCCAAGCAATGTATCAAAAAAAAAGATATGGTCATTTACCATATTGCTGTATGGGCAGCCCAGTGGTTAGCAGTGCTGCCTCACAGCACCAGGGACCAGGGTTTGATTCCCGGCTTGGGTCACTGTCTGTGTAGAGTCTGCACGTTCTCCCCATGTTTGCGTGTGTTTTCTCCCACAGTCTGAAAGACGTGCTGGTTAGGTGCATTGGCCACGCTAAATTCTCCCTCTGTGTATCCGAACAGGCGCCGGAGTATAGTGACTAGGGGATTTTCACTGTAACTTCATTGCAGTGTTAATGTAAGCCTACTTGTGACACTAATAAACTTTAACTTTAACTTTGCCGAGCATAAAGTGGTGGTCCTGTTGGATAAATTAAACAGTAAATACAGCATCTAAACAGTTGCCAAATACTGTAGGAAATCCTGAAGTTACAAGAGATGCAATATAAATGTAAACACTGCTGTTTCTTTCAACAGGACAAGATTATTTCCCAATAAATGGAGCTGGGTCCGGTTGTATTTTCATGTTGTTTAATCCACATTGTTTCTTCAGCAGTTTGCCACCATATGCAACTCGGAATAACATAGAAGACAGGAGGAGGAGAGGCCACTTGGCCCTTCGAGCCTGCTTCACCATTCACTACAATCATGGCTCATTATCCAACTCAATAGCCTAATCCTGCTTTCTCCCCATAACCTTTGATCCTGTTGCCCCAAGTACTATATCCAGCCGCCTCTTGAATACATTCAATGTTTTGGCATCAACTGCTTCCTGTGGTAATGAGTAATGGATGGTGCAATTTGTTACTGGTAATCCAAGGAATGTTGGACTCCAGATTCTCCAGATGGGGAATTGAATAGTCATTTTGGATAAAGGGGATCTGCAGGAGTCTGGAGAAAGAGGCGGGTGGGCGGTGGGATTAATGAGCTGACATGGGGGCCAGTGGGCCAAATGGCCTCCTTCTGTGTTGTAAGATTTTATCATCCAACCTCCCACTACCTCAGGATGAGAGAGTGGTAATTGACTTTGATCACAGGAAAATAAGCATGGATTTTCCCAGGCCCTGCCCCAGCTTCTATTATGAGTGGCATGGCAGCTCAGTGGTTAACACTGCTGCCTCACAGCCTCAAGGACGAGGTTCAATTCCAGCCTTGGGTGACTGTTTGTGTGGAGTTTGTACATTCATAGAACATAGAACATAGAACATTACAGCGCAGAACAGGCCCTTCGGCCCACGATGTTGCGCCGACCAGTTACAAAACAATGACCCACTAACCTAAACCAATCCCTTTTCGTCCATAAACCTATCCACGGATCTCTTAAACGCCCCCAAACTAGGCGCATTTACAACTGCAGCAGGCAGGGCATTCCAATCCCTCACCACCCTCTGGGTAAAGAACCTACCCCTGACATCCGTCCTATAACTAACCCCCCTTAATTTAAAGCCATGCCCCCTCGTGCTAGATTTCTCCATCAGAGGAAAAAGGCTATTACTATCCACCCTATCTAAACCTCTAATCATCTTATATGTTTCAATAAGATCCCCTCTTAGCCGCCTTCTTTCCAGTGAAAACAACCCCAAATCCCTCAGCCTCTCCTCATAGGACCTCCCCTCCATACCAGGCAACATCCTGGTAAACCTCCTCTGCACCCTCTCCAAAGCCTCCACACCCTTCCTGTAATGTGGGGACCAGAACTGCACACAGTACTCCAAGTGCGGCCGCACCAGAGTTGTGTACAGTTGCAACATAACGCTGCGACTCCTAAATTCAATCCCCCTACCAATAAATGCCAAGACACCGTATGCCTTCTTAACAACCTTATCTACTTGATTCCCATATCTATATCTGCAGGGATTTCCTCTGGGTTCTCCGGTTTCCTCGTCCAAAGATGTGCGGGTTAGGTGGATTGGCCACGTTAAGTTTGCAGAATAACAGGGATAAGGCAGGGGTGGGCCTGGTTAAGTTGCTAAGTCTGTGCAGACTCAATAGGCCGAATAGCCTCCTTCTGCACTGTAGGGATTCTGTTCTATAGATCAGAGGCAACCACGCCCTGCCCCAGTTACTATCCTGGTTTGGGGACGAGCCTCAACATTCAGGACAAAATAATAATCCTCCCCCCACCCTCACACTTGGTTCCAGAAGTGATATGAGGTCTGTCTTTGGAAAATGCTTTTCTAACACTCTGTAATTATTCCTCTGCAACTGCACCCAACAAAGGGAGCGTGGATACTCTTGAAATATTTTATGATCTTTTGATGTTTTATTCATCACAGGATCCTCTGTTCTACTGGATCTGAAATATCTTTCTTACAACATTTTTCCACCAAGTTTAGAAAAAAACTGTGTGCCTCGAGGAGTAATCATATTCAGAGCTAACAGTGTGAAGTGAACATGTGGCATCGGGCAAGCATGACTTGTTTCACCCAAATTGTTTAACGTTTATTTATTAGTGTCACAAGTAGGCTTACATTAACACTGCAATGAAATCACTCTGAAAATCCCCTAGTCGCCACTGTTCGGGTTACACTGAGGGAGAATTCAGCATCTAACCAGCACGTCGTTCAGACTGTGGGAGGAAACCAGAGTGGCCAGAGGAAACCCACGCAGGCATGGGGAGAATGTGCAGACTCTGCACAGACAGTGACCCAAGCTGGGAATCGAACCCCGGGTCCCTGGTGCCGTGAAGCAGCAGTGCTAACCCCTGTGCCACCGTGCTGCCCAGTGGCAATGTCAGCAATGGCCCTGGCAAAAACACTGATTCTCGCTTACAAAATAACTAAAGTATACATTCTTTGTAACCTATGATGCAATTAGGACATGTCTTTAATATCAGAACTCAGCCACAGAGAGGGTAAATAAATTACTGCTTTGATTACTGGCAGTGACTGAATTAGGCCTCCATCTCTTGGCTGACCTCAGGCAAGCCACATAATGAAACGGAGCATCAAGGTTAGACGATCAAACGTGGCTGTCAACCTCCAGCAGCCTCCATGGTTTCCTCACGGTTGTCTCAGCAACAAGGTCACATGGTCCAGATGTTTGAGGCTATTCAGACCTCCCCCCTTCATCCAAACCACTGCTCCTCCATCACCAGGTTTATGGTTTCCCCTTTGGCACAATGTCTGAAGGGTGGGTGGTACCGGGGAGATGTCACAGATGTCGTACGGCATTGAGCTGCTTTACAGAATGGGTGATCCTTAAAAAACAGCATTGGTTCAAGGTGATGACTGTTACAAATTAGGCCAGTTTTAATGCCCCAGCTCCCTTTGTCAGAATACCCAGTAACTATCTGAATGTGCAAACAGGACAGTTAATGTAGTGAAAGGTCCCAGAGAGTGTAGCCTGACACAGATATACACTGAACCGGAGAGTGAGATATTAGAGAGGGTGACTAGACCTCTGCCAGGCATACAGGAAGCTTTTCAAGCATCGAGAAAGAAAATAATGCGGGAGGGAGGTAGAGAGATCTGTGGAGAAATTCTTTGGCACTTGGGGGGTGGCACAGTGGTTAGCACTGCTGCCTCACAGCGCCAGGGACCCAGGTTCAATTCTGGCCTCAGGTCTGTGTGGAGTTTGCAGGTCCACTCATGTCTGCGTGGGTTTCCTTCGGGTGCTCCTGTTTCCTCCCACACTCCGAAGTGTGAGTGAGGTGGATTGGCCACGCTCAATTGCTCCTTATATCCCGAGATGTGTGGGTTAGGGGGAATCAGTGGGGTAAATATGTGGGGTTACGGGGATTGGGCCGGGGTAAGATGCTCTGTCAGAGAGTCGGTGCAGACTCGATGGGCCGAATGGCCTTTCTTCTGCAAGGTGGGGATTCTATGAAATGCTTATTGTATAACTTCTGCATTTAAAGGGTTAAACAAGCAGATTGTTTTACTGACTGGTGAAAAACCATTTTAAATATGCAGCCTTGTGTTTTTCCTCGTTTTATCAGAATTCCTGCTCCAGTGGATATTGTCTCCTTATACAGTCTTGTGTTATTGCTGCTCTGCAGCCATTTGCCAAGCTGGGAGTGACAGTCCTGTTCACCCGCCCCAGGGCCTGACCTCCCGACGTCACAGACCGGAAAACTCCAATCTTTATAGCGTGGTTCACAACGACCTCAGGAAACCCGGAAGCGCTTCCCAGTCCATGGAGTATTACTGAAAGTTGCAACACAGGAAAGGTGGCAGTACACAGCACGATCCCGCTGACAGAGATGTGGCAATGATCAGTAGAATCTGCTTTACTGGGACACAAAGCCATGACCCGCTGGCTCAGAGGGAGATGAGTGAATGTCTATTGAGCAGAAGGGGGTCTGGGTGTCCCTAACGCTGAACCAGGAGCTCCAGGTTCGAGTCAACATCAAGACTTGTTGGCCACAGAAGCAGCATTCATAATAATAATCAGTGCAGAGAACCACGGTGGTTAGCACAATGACCTCACCGTGCCAGGGACTCGGGTTCGATTCCAGCCTCCGGTAACTGTCTTTGTGGGGTTTGCAAGATCTTCCCATGCCTGCGTGGGTTTCTGCGGGTACTCTGGTTTCCGCCCACAGTCCAAAAAGATATGCAGGTTAGGATGATTGGCCATGCTAAGTCGCCCCTTACTTGTTGGGGGGAACGAGGAGGATAAATGCCTGGGGTTTTGAGGTTGAGGCCTGAGTGAGGTTGTTGTCGGTGTAGGCTCGGTGAGCCAAATGAGTGGTTAGCACTGCTGCCTCACAGTGCCAGGGACCTGGGTTCAATTCCAGCCTTGGGTCACCATCTCTGTGGAGTTTGCACATTCTCCCCGTGTCTGCATGGGTTTCCTCCGGGTGCTCCAGCTTTCTCCCACATTTCAACAACGTTTGGGTGAGGTTGATTGGCCGTGCTAAGTTGCCTCTTAGTGTCAGGGGGATTAACAGGGTGAATGTGTGGGGTTACGGAAATAGGGCCTGGCTGGGATTGTGGTTGGTGCAGACTCAATGGGTCGAACATCCTCCTTCTGCACTGTAGGGTTTGTAGTGGCTCATAGAATCATAGGAACCCGACAGTGCAGAAAGAGGCCATTTGGCCCATCGGAATCCTTCCACTGCTTCCCACAAACAAATCAAAAGGGGAAAAAAAAATAAACAGTGTAGGTGTGAAGACACGTTAAAAAAAAACTACTCAGCCCCAACTGACCTGTGGAGGGTTGAAGATACATTTGTTTTAAACAGTAAATAATGTTTTAAGATTGGAGACAAAAAGGAAAATGGGGTCTTCAGACGTTGTCACCATGGAGATCACATGGCAGGAATCAAACTATTGTTAAAACCAGCAGGGCAGTGTATGGGGGTAAAAGTCAGGGTCATCTGCTCCAGCTAAAAATGACTGTTCCACCATATCCCCTGCGACAGGAACTCCGCCTTCCCCACCCCCAGCAGGAACCCCCCGCACGGCAGGACCCCCCCCCTCAACCCCCCACCACAGCAGGACCCCCTGCAGGAGAAACCCCCCTGCTACAGGACCCCCCACCCCTGGGCAGGGCCGGAGAACCCCAGCCTCAGAAAAATAAAGGGTAATGGTTACCTCCCACCCATAACACTTTGAGCAGACGAGTGCCAGACAGGATTAACTGGGATAGCCCCCTTTGCTTTAATCAATCATTTAGACTTGGCTCATGCAGATTGTAAAATTAAAGCAGCATTTGTTAGAGTGAACCAGCTCTGGGAGGGAGGGGTAAAGCTCTCCTCTGCACACCTCACGGTGTGAGTGACGCTCCCGGTGTCGGGTTTCTACCACAATGTGACCTATTTAGGAAATCCTGCACTGAAATTTGGCACAATCTGCTGTCATTGGCCATCTTTACAGCCTGGGTCCAACTCCCAAGTTGGCACAGAGTCCTGCCCAAGTCCAGTACACCTAAACAACCCACATTACCAGCTGTGCTCCCTATAAACACTGCAGCTGTAGTCCCCTGTCTAATCCAGTTGACATGATGTGGGTGTTGTCTGGTGTTGTCAGACTTTTTACTGTGTCTAATCCAGTTGACACACATAACTTATTCAGAGGGCCACAGTGAAAATCTACTCTGCATTTGAGTAGATAATTTATCGAGAGCGAGCACCAAGCCAGTGTCAAATCCACTCCATTGCTCTGTACATTCTCTGGCACAATGACTTAGTCAGAGAGGCTGCAATCTACAGGAACATAGAGACAAGAGAAGACCACCCAGACCCTCTGTTCCAGATCCAACTAGTTGATTCATTTTGCTTTCAAGCATTGTCAATGCGTAGCTGATCAGCAAGAGAAGCTTTACAAATGGAGGCAGGGATTTACAGCACTGCTCCCATTACGGTCTCCTCTACACTGGGGAGACTAAACCAGGTTGGATGACCACTTTGTGGAACACCATCGCTCCGTCCACAAGCATGACCCCAATCTTCCTGTCACTTGCCATTTCAACCCAGTATTTTGTTCCCACGCCCACATGTCCATCCTGGGTCTGCTGCTTTGCTCCAGTGAAGCCCAACGCAAACTGGGAGGACAACACCTCATCTGATTAGATACATTACAGCCTTCTGTACTCAACAATGAACTCAGCCTGAGACTGCGAACTTTCCTCTCCATCTTGGTTCCCATGGTTTGCCCCATGGGAACCAAGCTCTACCCCTTCCCCACATGGCCATCTGTCCCTTGTTCAGTTTGGCTTCCACTGAGCACTGACCGTAGTTCTCCTATTAACTCATTCTGCTTTCTTTGCTTTTGTTACAATTAGTACTCTTCTGTCTTTAATGGCACCATTAACACTCCCTTTGAGTCCATGACATCTTTCTTTTGGAATGTGCATAGGCACCAACAGGTAGGTGGGCACTGTCCTCTCGACAGTGTGTGTTGTGGTGGGTATGCAGGGCACATTGTACAGTGTGAAGTCCTTGGATGCGCCATGCAGGACTCCAAGGATGCCCGGGTTGAGGAAGGCATGTGGGGTCTGAGGTCCAGGAAGAGTGGCGGATGAGGGTAATGAGCTGCCGGTGGTGGCTCAGCTGCAGGCAACAGGTGACGGTGACTGTGTACATACTGGCTGCCCTTACAGACCACCGCATAGCTGCAGGGCCTTATCATTGGCCACTGGTCGTAGCCTCATGCTGTCTGCAAACAGACAGTCTGGTCTGGTGCTAGAGGACATACGGCGTGTGAGCGTATCTGTAATAATGTGCCTTGTTGTTTACTCCACATTGTAGCAATGCTCATAGAATCCCTACAGCACAAGAGGAGGCCATTCAGCCCATCGAGTCTGTACCAACCACATCTCACCCAGGCCCTATTCCCATAACCCCACACATTTACATTTTAATCCCTCTGACATTAAGAGGCAAATTAGCATGGCCAATCCACCTAACCACCACATCTTTAGACTATGGGAAGAAACAGGACTACTCGGAGGAAACCCACGCAGACACAGGGAAACAATGCAAGCTCCACTCACACAGTGACCCAAGGTTGGAATTGAACTCGGGTCCCTGGCGCTATGAGGTAACAGTGCTAACCACTGTGCCACCGTGCCACCCCTTAACGTGCTTCACGCACATTGGGTACAGGTTCTGACGCTCGGGATCATGGCCCAGGTGCATTTAGAGAAGGGCTGTCGAGCTGACAAGTAGAGGCTCTATCGGGGAAGATTTCTCAGGCTTAGAAATGCAGCACAGAAATCAGTGATGTCTCAGGCACACTCCTCCAGAAGATGGTTAGTGGACTGTACGGATCTCACTGAGCCCACTGGACTGTACCATAGACGGCTGCTTGTTACATGATGAAAATCCCAAGTGGAAGCAAAGGTACGGAATTCCGCAAAGCCAGGCTGACGGGAATTGTTGGTCATGAGCTTTTGAAGTTTGCCATGCATGGCAGTGTCACAATTACCAAACTGCTGGTTGTGCTTGGCACCATAGTCCAGTTTGAACCATCCAGAGTAGCAATCCACCAATACCGGGTGTTGCCTGCCATCCCATTCAAAAATGCCTGTTGCTGTGAACTCTCTGGGAGCTCATGCAATTGTAGGGTCTCTTTTGTTTGGTGGGGCTTAAGTGCATTGCAGGGGAGCAACTGGAGCGTTCTCTCTCAATGTCAGAGGGCCAATACAGCGATTCTTAGGCCCTGGCCTTAGTTGTATCTAATCCGGGATGCCCTTAATGGACTTACTTGGCGTAGCACCATTGGAGAGCAGGTGGAATGACAATTCGCTGGCTTCACAGGATTCAACCATCTCGAATGGTTAACTCCTCTCTTAAAGCAAAGAGCACATAGAGGTCAAGAGGAGGTTTCCCAGAGGATTCTGGTCAGCCTTGTTTGATGATATTATGCAGTCAAGTCTACGCGACACCTCGCTGCAGCTCCAACTCCTGGGTATGGCAGGAGGAAAGTACCTCAGTCTTCACAATGTCTACGTCTGCCTCATGATCAGCCTGGGCTGTGGTGGGTAGGAAAGGCCTGGAGAAAGTATCAGCTAGGTAGACTTCCTGTACCCCACACTGATGTTGTAGCATTGTAGCTTTAACATGGCTGAAAGGCCTGTTAACCTGATGTATGAGTGTTGTTGGAGCTGCACCCATCCAGGCAAGTGCAGAGTATCCCATCACACTCCTGACTTGTGCCTTGCAGGTGGATAGGCTTTGGGGAGTCAGGAGGTGAGTTACTCACCGCGATATTCCTAACCTCTGACCTGCTCTTGTAGCCACTGCGTTTATGTGGCGAGTCCAGTTGAGTCTCTGGTCAATGGTAACCCCAAGAATGTTGACAGTGGGGGATTCAGTGACGGTAACACCAACCTAATTTAAACAATCTAAACTTCCCGACCACTGTGGGAGCTGCTAAGCCCAGCAGAATATACAACATGAGGATGACACAAAGATTGGTGGAGTTGCAGATAGGGCCAGGGATTGTCAGAGGATACAACAGGATAGACGGGAGATCTGGGCACAGAGATGGCAGATGGAGTTTAATCCAGACAAATGTGAGGTGATGCATTTTGGAGGATTAAATTTAGGTGTGAATTATACTTTAAGTTAGGAACATTAACACACTGAGGGATCTCGGCGTGCAGGTCCACAGCTCCTTTAAAGTGGCCAGACAGATGGCCAAGGTGATTAAGAAGCTATATGGCACGATTGCCTTCATTAGCCATGGCACCGAATACAAGAGTTGGCAAATCATGTTGCAGCTATATTCAACCTTGGTTAGGCCACATTTGGATATTGTGTGCAGTTCTGGTCACCACACTACCAGAAGGATGTGGAAGCTTTGGAAAGAATGCAAAGAAGGTTTACCAGGATGCTGCCTGGTCTCGAGGGCGCTGACTACGAGGAGAGGTTGAATAAACTAGGATTGTTTTCACTGGAAAGACGGAGGCTGAGGGGAGACCTGATACAAAATGATGAGAGACACAGACAGGGTGGATAGTCAGAGGCTTTTTCCCGGGGTGGAAGTGTCAATTACAAGGGGGCACAGGTTCAAGGTGAGAGGGGGAAAGTTTAAGGGAGATGTGCAGGGGAATTTTTCACGCAGAAAGTGGTGGGGGCCTGGAACACGCTGCCAGAGGAGGTGGTGGAAGCAGACACATTAGTAACATTTAAGAGGCATCTGGATGGGTACATGAATAGGGAGGGAATAGAGGGGTATGGGCCAAATAAGAAAGCTTTTTATGTAGTTTAGTTAGGGCATCATGACTGGCAGAAGCTTGGAGGGCTGAAGGGCCCGTTCCTGTGCTGTACTTTTCTTTGAGTATAGGCTTATATCTTTTTGGTTTCTTTAGACACAGAAGATGATCCATTCCTACTTGAATCTGTCCCAACTGTACACCACGTTCTCACCAAAGACAAGTGGGTCAATGTTTCAAAGTCCCTGTGTCATGCTGCCAGCCCTGACAACGGGTAGTTCTGCGTAATCTGTTATGTCAATGATGGCACAAGGAACTTTCAAAACATGGGAGACTTATTAACTAAACATACGAACATTCATTAACACAGGTGCTCAGCCCAAGCTCCTTTCTTCCTCGTTTGTTCATATGCCTCCCGGGTTAAGTCTTAAATGTCGCTAATGTATCTGCCTCAACCACCTCACTTGGCAGTGTATTATCCCCCTGGTTATGTCTATTTCTCCTCCTTAATGAATCTGTACGAAAGAGAAAGCGTAATGGGATGTACCATGGGCTGCCAATCCAATACTGGTCATTTTAAACTGACAATGAAAAGCCAATATTCTCTGGATGCTGGAGATGGACATGGTTGTCACATGACTACATGACAATGTGGGTCATGTGGAGTGTCACATGGGTGGCATTTGCTAAGTTGCCCCTTAGTGTCCTAAGATGTGTAGGTTGGAGGGAATGGTGGGGTAAATAGTTGGGGTTACAGTGAACAGGTCTGGGTGGAATTTCCCCTTAATGTCGGAGGATTATGTGGAGTTACAAGGATAGGGCCAGGGTGGGATTGTTGTTGGTGCAGACCCAATGGGCCGAATGGTCCATGATCTATTCTTTTCCCACTTGTTCCAATACTCTTGTGCAATTTTGGGAAGTTTGTACCCACTAACTCAGTTTCTCTCCCCACAGATGCTAAGAATTTCCAGTATCTTTGGTTTTTATTGCAGCTACGGTATTTTATTTCCATTTGAGTATTCCACCTCCTTTCTGGTGATATCAATCCTGCAGAGACACAGTGTCAGAAATTAATACTTCTGCTGCACGCACAGCTTTCTATGGGACGTTGCCAATTCTCACAACGAAGAGCATTGTACCTCGATCGAGCTGAATAGATTCTCAACGTCAATACAGGTGAGAGCAGGGCTAACACTCGGTGTCTGGGGAGAGCAGATTCTTTATCCCCTTTTGTACAAACTCTGTTCTCTGAGAGATGAGATCAATGAGCCTGTTAAAAATTCAATTGTTGACTTTTGACACGTCTGGCACAAGACCAACTTGGCTCTACATGCATCACCGCTGGGAATCCCAGCACACCCCACCACCCCCAGGCTAACCCTATGTGCGACAATCCCTGTCCATCACTGTTTAATGTTTTAAACTTTATTTATTAGTGTCATATTACATTACATTAACACTGCAATGAAGTTACTGTGAAAATCCCCTAGTCTCCAGACTCTGGCGCCTGTTCGGGTACACTGAGGGAGAATTTAGCACGGCCAATCCACCTAACCAGCATGTCTTTCGGACTGTGGGAGGACATCAGAGCACCCGGAGGAAACCCACGCAGACATGGGGAGAATGTGCAAAGTCCATACAGACAGTGACCTGAGCTGGGAATCGAACCCGGGTCCCTGGTGCTGTGAGTCTACAGAGCTAACCACTGTGCCACCGTTCCCTTGTGGAATTAAATCTTCAGCTTTTACTCAAGCCACCCTTTGCTCTACCTACTCAACAACTTCCTACATCCCTTGTGGTCGCCACTCCAAGAAGCTGAGCCATTCTTTGCTACTGCGGTTTATCTGCTATTTGCTGATATCCTTCCTTATTTCACCCGACTCTCTACCCTGCTGCCATCTATTTGCCTCTAATACTAGGGGGAATGCACTTAAGGTGACGGGGAAAAGTTCAAAAGAGATGTGAGGGACAAGTTTTTTATGCAGAGTGGTAGGTGTCTGAAATGCGCTGCCAGGGGTGGTGGTGTCTAAAGGACTTTGAGATAAGCACATGAATATGCAAGGAATAGAGGGATATAGCCCAAGGGATTAGTTTAATTTGGTGTCACACTCGGCACAACATTGTGGGCCGAAGGGCCTGTTCCTGTGCTGTACTGTACTGTTCTGTCTTCTCTAGACAAATGGTGCCATTAATAAAGTGAGAGAGTTTGGGGACCTTGATTGCTCCCCTTGCAGTAGAGAAAGTTGAGCTGAGATTTTATAGAGGTGTTCAAAACGGTAAATAAGGAGAAAGCGTTTGCACTCACGGGACGGTCGGTAACCAGAGGATACAGGTTTAAGACAAGTGCCAAAACAGAGAGGAGGAGGAATTTGTTTACACAGTGAGTCACTGTGATCAGGGACACAATGCCTGAAAAAACAGTGGAAGCAAATTCCGTCACAAACTTCACAAGGGAAACCGGATAAATAATTGGAAGGGAAACATTGGCACGGCGACAGGGAAAAGATTAATTTTATGGCTGTTTCAAAGAATCATCACAAACAATGATGGGCAGAATGGCCTCCTCCTGTTCTGTAAGATTCTGGTGGGAATAAACGTAAACCAAGAGACAGGAGTCACGTGGGGTCAGCTGCTTTCAGCCCCTGCCCAGTATTACTCTGTGTTGACTGCAATGGTGAAATGCTTAAAGGGTCTCAGTGGAGACATTTTAATAGTTCTGAATAAACGAGGATAACATTTAATACCAAGCATCAGTGGAAGACAATTCTTGTGAGCAGAAGCAATTCTAGCTGTCACTCCTGATTGTTCCCAGGAGGGTCCTTTGAGTGATAACATTAACATTGCTCCCTTTCATTTTACAATGATGGTTTGCAGCTCTGCCTCTTGGCTTGCAGTACCTCCCACCCACCCCCACCCCACCACCTCCCACTCCCCTTCTGCCCCCACCCCACCCCCATCCACCGGCTCGGTTCACGAAATTATAAGTTTAAAGTTTATTTGTTAGTCACAAGTCGGCTTACATTAACGCTGCAATGAAGTTACTGTGAAAATCCCCCAGTCGCCACACTGCTGCACCTGTTTGGGTACACTGAGGGAGAATTTAGCGTGGCCAGTGCACCTAACCTGCACATCTTTTGGACTATGGAAGGAAACCGGAGCACCTGGAGGAAACCCGCACGGACATGGGGAGAATGTGCGGACTCCACACAGATTATGATCCAAGCTGGGAATTGAACCCGGATCCCTGGCAATGTGAGGCAGTAGTGCTAACCACTGTGCCACCGTGCTGCCAGATTGTCATTTGAATGGGTTCATGCCAGGTTTGTATTGTGCTGGTTTCTGCTGGCTTCGCCCAGTCACTGCACCTTAGTCAGTGTCCCCAGTTTCACTGCCAATCGTGCGTGGGGTTACTGAGCTCTTTGTGAGGCCAGGCTGCTCTTAGATTGGTAGAAGGTGCCAATGGGTCAGCAATGTCCCTGTACTTGTGGGTAGTAGTAAGAAGAAATAGATCACGGTCGAAGGATGGCAAATGGTTCTTCATCGAGAACAGAAGCTCTGTAAAGTCAGAAGCCACTTTCTCTTTTCACAGGTAACCAGAGATGGGCACTAAATATTGCCCTTGCCAGCGACACCCATTCCCCAGAATCAACACTCAAAAAGAGTCATTCAGGATAGTAAAGATGCCCAACTTCATTCCTGGCTGATCACTGCGCAGAGGCTGGAACTGTGGATGTATGATTGATTATTCAAGAAGAAACCAGCCAGAGCTTCTCCTCGTAAACATTAATAAAATTTATCTGTGCCATTTGGTCTGAGGGTAAAGCTCAGCGGAGGGTTCCACCACTGGATGGCACACCAGAGGTTGATGTCTCACCCAATATGAACATGTCAACATTCAAAAATAGCTTGGATGGATGGCTGAAGGGAAGAGGGATAATGAGAATTAAAAATAAATTTACATCATAGAATCCCTACAGTGCAGAAAGAGGCCATTGGGCCCATCATGTCTGCACCGACCACAATCCCACCCAGGCCCTACCCCCATATCTTTACCTGCTAATCCCTCTAACTTACACATCTCTGGACACTGGGGGCAATTTTTTAGCATGGCAAATCAACCTAACCTGCACATCTTTGGACTGTGGGAGGAAACCGAAGTACCCAGAGGAAACCCACGCAGACACGAGGAGAATGTGCAAATTCCACACAGACAGTGACCCACTGGGAATCAAACCCAGGTCCCTGGAGCTATGAAGCAGTAGTGCTAACCACTGTGCTACCGTGCCACCCATTACCTGGCGGCTTAGTTTACTCAGACGAGACAGTGGCCCTTTTGAACTGTTACATGGGCGACATGGTGGCCCAATGATTAGCATTGCTGCCTCACAGCACCAGAAACCTGGGTTCAATTCCCAGCTTGGGGCACTGTCTGTGTGGAGTCTGCATGTTATCCCCGTGGCTGCGTGGGTTTCCTCCCGGTGTTTCATCCCGTAGTCTGGCAGATGTGTGGGTTAGGTTGATTGGCTATACTCAACTCAGCCTTGGGGCCGGGAGGGGGGGTGGTGTTGGATTTTTTGGTCGTGTTGGCCCTGAAACTGGAAAATCCCACCCAAGGTGAATGGACCTTCTCATGGTCCACTCCTCGTCCGCTCCGATTCCCATGATGGACAGGATGGAAAAATTCACTGCTTAGTGTCTGGGGAATTGGGTGGGTTAATACAGGGATAGGGCCTGGGTGGGATTGCTGTCGATGCAGGCTCGATGGGCTGAATGGCCTCCTTCTGCATTGTGGGGACTGTATGAATATTATTACCCAAACTAAGATCTGTCAGCCTAAGTTCCGACATTGTCAACTGACCCTGTCCAGCTTCAGTAGCTACCGAAGGCAGGGATCTCCACGGCTCTCTCAGTGCCCCAGGTTCCTGTGAACTATCGAACATTGTGCTGGAACTGTTCTCCAGAGGCATGGGGAGACTGATGTCCTCACTGCATTCACTGTTCCTCTCCTACACCAGGGTGTTCAACTTCAGATCTGATCTTTCCACACGGAATATGTGGAATGAGGTCTTTGTTTGCCAAGCCTTTGCAAGCGCCCTGTCACACTGTCACACTTCCCCAGCTGTACACAGCTAGCAATGACAGAAAGTTCTCACACAGCAGATGGGCCTTCACTCAGAAGCAGCTTTCATGGCAGAAGGTGGAGCCTTTGCTCTCTGCGGGTTCCTTTTACAAGACAGTGGATTGTTGTCAGCTGACTCAGAGGAACACTGCCATCCTGACTCCAAGTGCAGCTTTCACTGGGCTTGTGATGAAAACTAAGATGCAGTCCCTTGCCGAAAGCCTCCTGCTCTCAGACAATCTGACAGACATTCTTCCAACACAACTCCACACTCTAGAAGGTCATCTGAAACTAAGCGGTCAGTATCTTGACATCCACTTCACCCATCATTCCCATGTACGCTGATCCATACTGGCCCAAGATTCCCTCTCACCTCCAATTTAAAATCCCCATTCTTGTGCTTAAATTCTTCATAGAAGAAAGAATCCCTGCAGTGTGGCAGGAGGCCATTCAGCCCATCAAATCTGCACTGACAACAATCCCACCTAGGCCTTAATCCCTGTAACCCCACCTATTTACCCCATTACTCCCTCTAACCTTCGCATCCCAGGATACTAAGGGACAATTTAGAATGACCAATGCACCTCACTCCCACATCCTGTGGCCTCTTCCTTCCCTATCTCTGAGACATCCTCTGGGAGGCCTCTACCTTCCTCAAATTCCTGCCTCTTAAATGCTCCTCCAATTCTCTTCACTCCGTCACTTGTGGCCAAAGTTTTACCTGCCTGGGTTCTAAGCTCAAGAATTCATTGGTTAAACCTCTCCATCTCCCTCTCCTCCTTAAGATGCTTCTAAAACCCAGGTCCTTCACCCAGTGTTTGGCCACCTCTCCTACTGTCTCCTTCTTTGGTTTGTGTTTATTTGGTCTGATTACGTTGCCCTCAAAATATTGCAAAGGGACATTTGCTATGTTAAAAGTGTCATAAAATTATAAAACTACTTATTGTCGTGTGAGGTATGGCAACCAGGAATGTGTTGAATGACAATGTTGGTTTATTGAAGGATGATTAAAACTATATACAAAGAAAGCTCTGTACAGATACATGTCTAGTCTAGTCCCACTGACTCTCGGGCTCACACAGCAGATTCCTCCCTACACCAATACCAACAATCTGTCTTGGTGCCTCTCCATGATGACACTATAGTTAAGAAAGCCCACCAACGCCTCTACTTCCTCAGAAGTCTAAGGAACTTTGGCATGTCAGCTACGACTCTCACCAACTTTTACAGATGCACCATAGAAAGCATTCTTTCTGATTGTATCATAGCTTGGTATGGCTCCTGCTCTGCCCAAGGCCGCAAGAGACTACAAAAGGTCATGAATGTAGCCCAATCCATCATGCAAACCAGCCTCCCATCCATTGACTCTGTCTACACTTCCTGCTACCTCGTCAAAACAGCTAGCATAATCAAGGACCCCATGCACCCCTGATATTCTATCTTCCACCTTCTTCCGTCGGGAAGAAGATACAAGAGTCTGAGGTCACGTACCAACCAACTCAAGAACAGCTTCTTCCCTGCTGCTGTCAGACTTTTGAATGGACCTACCTCGCATTAAGTCGAACTTTCTCTACACCCTAGCTATGACTGTAACACTACACTCTGCACTCTCTCCTTTCCTTCTCTATGAACGGTATGCTTTGTGTGTAAAGCGCACAAGAAACAATACTTTTCATTGTATGTTAATACATGTGACAATAATAAATCAAATCAAATCAAACCAGGACCCACGTCCTAACACCTGATAAGTAATGGTTTGAATGCTTCTTCCTGATAGGTCCCAGGAGGGTCATATGATCTACGAACAGCCACCTCTTAAAGGGGCGACGCTACTGATATAAGATATTTAGAATCAGTGCTCTCATTGGTGCATTGATACAAACTCTTCCCATGCTACCCCAAGCAGATTGCTGCCAAGTGTAGGGAGTTCAGGCCCACTTTTAACCCATCAATTTGCAGCGGGTTAAAATCAGGATCTTTAACTGTGCTGCAGTCTCACCTTTCACACGTTTTAACCTTTGTCACAATAAAACTTGCCTTTTACATCTTCCTCAAGTGGCCCATTGCCAAAATAGGGACGGGGTTAGGGGAGGGGGGAGTCATGATTCAATTTTCCGATGATTTAATTCACTTTCCCATGCAAATACTCCTCGTGACCTGACAAGATAACGTGTTGTGTATCAAGAGAGGTCTTATCAACACAGCGTGTGACAGAACAAGTGTTACAGGAAATAACACAGAATACATGAAAGAGAAGAATATAAATATGTATCCAGATTTACTTTGCCATCTCCTGGTAGATGGCTTATGGAGTTTGAACTCTTTCATCTGCATGCACTCAAGTTGATGAAGGGAGAATATTATTGCCCTGAGGTAGTCAACAATTAAATTATAGATAATGTGAAGGGCAGTGATATTTTATATGCTAATTTCAACTCAGACCTACAGATAAAATTGATACACAAAACTGTTACAGCGCAGAAGGAGGCCATTCTGTCCATCAGATCTGCACCAGCTCTCTGAATGAGCATCTCACTTAGTGTTACTCCCCGGCCTCCTTCCCCAACCCGTTCTTCAAATAACTGTCTAGTTCCCTTCTGAGAGCCGCGATTGTATCTGTCTCCACCACACTTGGGGTGAAGGTGAGGTGATGGCCTACTGGTATTATTGCTAAACTATTAATCCAGAAACTCAGCTAATGTTCTGGGGACCAGGGTTCGAATCCTGCCACAGTCGATGATGGAATTTGAAATCAAGAAAATATATCTAGAATTAAGAGTACTGATGACCATGAAACCATTGTCGGAAAAACCCACCTGGTTCACTAATGTCCTCTAGGGAAGGAAATCTGCCGTCTTTATCTGGTCTGGCCTACACGTGACTCCAGGGCCACAGCAATGCAGTTGACTCTCAACTTCCCTCAGGCAACTTGGGATGGGCAATAAATACTGACCAGCCGGTGACGCCCATATCCCAGGAATAAATAAAAACTCTCAGACATTGCATTCTGACTATCTTTTCTAATTTTCAGTTAGGTGTCAAAAGCAAATGATTGGTGGGGGGGTGGTGGGTCATAGCAAAGTTTCAGTTAACACCACCGCAAGCTGACTTAATCATCTATAACCATAGCACAAAGTGAGACCTTTCGGCCCACTCAACCCCAGCCCGCTTTCTGATGTCCCTTTCCTCTGGATCTTCACCGAAACACTCTTAAATTTTATCTTTTCAAATACTGATTATTTAATGGACTCTGCCTTCTCTACCTTTCTCCAGAAGGGTATTCCAAGCCCCATCGACCCTCTGCACAAAGATACATTTTCCAAACCTCTTCCCTCTCCCTTTTTTGATGACGGTGATCGTACTTTGGTGCTCTCTAGTTAACTACTTGCCATTGAGGATTTTGTTTCCCTGAGTTGGTGGCGGGGTGATAAATTCTTCGAACGGAGGAAAAGTAAGAAAGTACAGACTCCTCCACCATGATTTATCTGCTGCTCTCTTTACAAAAAAAGCACAGGGACGCACAGCTCAAGGAGGAAATCTCATGGAAAACCACCAAAGGTTATCTTCGAGTTTTGGTCTATAAAAAGACTTTGGACTCTGGTGGCACAGTTCTGGGGGAGTAATTTAACCTGTACATGTTGATGAGATGAGGGGTTAGTCATACGAAGAGAGATTGAACAGTTTAGGCCAGTACTCTCTGGAATTTAGAAGAATGAGGGGAGATTAAATTGAGATATACAAGATGATAAAAGGTGTGGATAGTGTAGACGAGGAGCGGATGCTTCCTGTAGGATGAGAGGTCATAGCCTTAGCAAATTTAAAACAGAATTGAGGAAAAACTATTTCTCCCAAATCGTTGTGAATCTGTGGAATTTGCGATGGATGCTGGGACAGTGAGTAAATTTAAGGAGAAGTTAGACAGATTTTTTAATTGCTAACGAGTTGAAGAGTTATAGGGAAAAGGCAGGAAAATGGGAATGAGGAGCATATCAGCCATGTTCAAATGGGGTAGCAGACTGGATGGGCCAAATGGTCTAATTCTGCTCCCATTTCTTACGAACAGACAGCAGCAAATTATTTTCTATAGAATTAGAAAGTTTTTTTAAAGTTTATTAGCGTCACAAGTAGGCTTACATTAACACTGCAATGAAGTTACTCTGAAAGTCCCCTAGTCGCCTCATCCCGGCACCTGTTCGGGTACACTGAGGGAGAATATAGCATGGCCAATCAATCTGACCCACATGTCTTTCGGACTGTGGGAGGAAACCGGAGCACCCGGAGGAAACCCACGCAGACACTGGGAGAATGTGCAGACTCCATACATTGTGAAGCTGGCAGCCACGCAGCCAAATGCACATATTTACTTGCACTAGCTGCAATCACATCTCAAAGAGCAATCCATTAGGCCAGGGCCTTCACAAAACAAAACCCAAGGAGTTAAAGGGGCCTCAGAACTGTCAGAAATCAGCCAGAGCCCCTGGACAGCCATTGTTGCCTGGAAGTTCATGACACCAGTGGGTGGAGGGGGCGCGCTTGTAACCCACAGTTTGAGAAGCTCTGAGCTAGGCCATTCAAGGATGAAATTCAGGAATAATTTTACAACAATGGGTGTTTGGAACTCTGGAACTTGTTCCCCCCACCTCAAAAGACTCTGGATATGGAGAACCGTGAAGATTGCATTTTTTTAATTCAATCGTAGGACATGGGCATCGCTGGCTGGCCAGCATTTATTGCCCATTCCTAGTTGCCCTTGGCTAGAAAATTTCAGAGGGCAGTTGAGAGTCAACCACATTGCTGTGGCTCTGGAGTTACAGGTAGGCCACACCAGGTAAGGATGGCAGATTTCCTTCCCGAAAGGACATTTGTGAACCAGATGATTTTTTCCTACAATTGACAATGGTTGCATGGTCATCAGTAGATTCTTAATTTCAGATATTTTATTGAGTTCAAATTCCACCATCTGCCATGGCGGGACTCGAACCCAGGTCCCAGAACATTAGCTGAGTTGTTGGATTAATAGTTTAGTGATAGATTTTGAGAGATGGAGATAGGAAGATTTTGAGAAAGGGAGATTTTGTTTGATATCAGGGGATGTGGAGTAAATGGGGGTAAATGGAGTTGAGACATAGCTTAGCCATGATTTGCCTGAATGGCAGGTGGGGATCAATGATCTGAATGACGTGCTCCTATTTCTAAGTTCCCTTTGAGGTGACAGAGAAATTTAAGGAGACATTAGATAGATTTTTGATTGGTAATGGGTTGAAGAGTTATGGGGGAAAGGCAGGAAAATGGGGGTGAGGAGCATATCAGTCATGATTGAATGGGGAAGTAGACTGGATGGGCCAAATGGGCACCCCACAACAGTTCAACGATTTAATCTGATCAAATTAATCCCTGACCTATCACCACTGGAAAATAAAGTTATGGTTATACTCAGGTTTATAGGTGTTTACTCAAGAAAATAGCCAACTAGCTAAGAACACCAAGAAAAGAGCCTACACTTAATTACTCACCTCCTACCTGTAATAACTTCAATCAGGCCATTGAGGTTGGCCTATTGGAATATGAGCTCCCTGATTAAGGAGTCAATTGATGGGCCGATCAGAGAGTCTTTTCCTTGCATTTAGCCAGGAGTGTCAGTTCCTCTGGCACTCCTGAAAGTAGACCGCTGATGGCTAGCACTCTGTATACTGCTGTTGGAATTGTAAATAAAGGGATTCTGGTGAAGGGACATCTGCCTCCGAAGGCATATTACACTAGCAAGCTTATCTTTTCATCAAAGCTCAGGCTCTGAGGTCCAAAAGGGGCACTCTGTAATCCCATTGCAAGCTAGTGTGATGGCCTGGAGGCAACAAGCTATCAATGTGACTGAGGCCAATCTCCTCAGTTAGATGGGTAACGATTATAACTGCAAGCAAGCACAGGCAGTGAAAGGGTTAACTTAGTGCTGCTGAGGCTAAGAGTCTGGATAGAGCATTGTATTTTAACACTGTTGGTCAGTGCCAGTCAAAGGAATTCAGAGACAGTCCCATCCGCAAATCGCCTGACAGGACATCTTATAATCAACACCCTAACAAGCACACATACACTCTAATTATATGTACAGAAAAACCTAATCCAACAAGTACACATTTCACATAGAGCAGAGACAATATTTCCACTGCCAACAGCTCATGAAATCTCAAGCACTGTTGCTTTTAATTGAGTATCTATGTTTGCAGAACTCTTAGACTCGCTCAGGACTGACACATTAACTAAGAGTAAAAGATAAACAGTACTGTCACATTCTTGGACTAACTCCCAGCGGGCAAAATCCCTCCATGCTCATTGATACTGTACAGACCACCATCCTTCCCAACTGCTTCCAATGTCTACAAACACCTTTGTGTTTTATAGAAAGACGGACACGCTTGTATTAATATTGCACCTTCTGTGACCTCAGCATGTTCTGACAAACTGCTTTGGAAGTGTAGTTACTGTGGTGATGTAGGGAACATAGCAACCAATTTGTACACAAGAAGCACAAAGGTAGATCATCATACTATTTGCAACATAGGACACCAATCATCCCATTGTACCCAACAACATTGCTGTCTCATAACACCAAGGACGTGGGTTCAATTCCGGCCTCGGGTGACTGTGCGGAGTCTGCACATTCTCCCCGTGGGATTCCTCTGGGTATTCCAGTTTCCCTCACAGTCCAAAAGTGGGCAAATTAGGTTGATTGGCTATGTTAAATCGGCCTTCAGTGTCAGGGTAAATACATGGAGTGTTACAGGGACAGGGCCTGGGTGGGATTGTTGCTGGTGCAGGCTGGTTGGGCCAGATGGCCTCCTTCTGCACTGCCGGGATTCTATGAGACCCTGCTCCCACTTCCATACTCCCATTACTTTCCCATTCCCTTTTCCCATTCACTCTCAGTCTGTGAAACACAGTAGCGTACAGGTGCAATGCATTTAGAATAGTTAGCTCTTGGCTGGTGCAGAGACATTGAGCTGAAGGGCCTTTCTCCATGCTCCAAAACTCTCTGGGTGGGATTTTCTGGCTGCATTTACCTCAAGGCCAGAAACTCCTGTCCGAAACTCAACGGACCTTTGCATGTTCTGTCCTGCCCACTACGATTCCCATGTGGGTGGGATAGGAAAGTCCCGCCTTATGACCCCATGATACCAGAAAAAGCTTTCACCATTTGCTGTTATTGCTACATCCTGTTTGATCAAACCTTCCACATTGTCTCTCAACTTGACGTTGGGCTCTTTAACTGAGAATATTCTTTGGAATGACACATGACGCATCTTAGCTTCAAACGTTGATCTAATGGTGGAGCGATTAAATGAAGCTGACAGAATTAATCATGGTTCAAGAACAGGAATAAAACAGACAGGAGAATTAGCAGCCTGCTGTGAGTCGTAATTTCCAATAACTAGGTCTAGATTAGAGAGTGAAAGGTTATTGGAATGCACTGTCATACGTTACTGTTGCTATTTTAGCTTGCTAATCAACAATGGCGTTTCACACAAAACACTTTCACCAGTTATGTTATTTACCAATTCTCCAATGTAATGTGTCCTGCCCACCTATGTCCAACTGAAAGACCCCAGCCCCAAACAAATTACTGGCCAGCTCCAAAATCTAGTCACCCAATTAGTTACTGACCAATTGAAGGGGCCCCAAAATCATTCTGACCAATTGTCATCACTTTTATAACAACTTCATAGACTCACAGAATCCCTACAGTGCAGAAGCCCATTGAATCTGCACTGACCAGCCAGGCCCTGTTCCCGTAACCCCACATATTTACCCTGCTAATCCCCTGGCACTAGGGTCAATTTAGCATGGCCAAGCAACCTAACCAGCATGTTTTTCAGACTATGGAGGGAAACCAGAGCACCTGGAGGAAACCCACACAGTCACAGGGAGAACATGCAAACTCCACACAGACAGTGACCCAAGGCTGGAATTGAATCCGGGTCCCTGGTGCTGTGAGGCAGCAGCGCTAACCACTGTGCCGTCAACTTCTGAAGTCAAAACTGAAATGACTGCTTGGTGAATGCTTTCAGCTATCCAATATTAGCTCTCTACAGGTCCCACTCCAAACCACAGCCAACACAGAGACATATATATTTATTTAATTTCACGGGATGTGGTATCACTGGCTAGGTCTAATTATCCTTGAGAAGATAGTGGTGAACTGCCTTCTTGAAATGCTGTAGACATTGTGGTGTAGGTGCACCCACAGTGCTATTAGCAAGGGAGTTCCATGATTTTGACCCAGAGAGAGTGAAGGAAGAGGATATAGTTTCAAGGCAGGATGGCATGAGACTTGGAAGGAAACTTGCAGATTGTGCTGTTCCCATCCATCTGTTGCTCTTGTCCTTCTAGATGGTAGAGGTCATGAGTTTGGAAGGTGCTATCAAAGGAGCCTTGGTGAGTTGCTGCAGTGTGATCTATAGATAGTACGCATGGCTGCCACTGTACATTGATAGAGGTGGGAGTGAATGTTTAAGGTGGCGAATGGGGTGCCAATCAAGCGGGCTGCTTTGTCCTGGATGGTGTCGAGCTTCCTGGGTGCTGAACTAACCCTGGCAAGTGGGAAATATTCCATCAAACTCCTGATGTGTGTCTTGTGGACAAGTTTTGGGGAGTCAATAGGTGAGTTACTTGCCAGAGAATTCCCAGCATCTGACCAGCTGTTGTAACGTTGTATTTAAATGGCTAGTTCCAGTTCAGTTTCTGGTCAATGATAACCTACAGAATGTTGACAGTGGGGAGTTCAATGATGGTAATGCCATTGAATATCAAGAGGCAATGGTTAGGCTCTCTCCTGCTGGAGATGCTCATTTGCCTGACAGTTGTGCGGCACGAATGTTAATTACCATTTGTCAGCCCAAGCCCCGAATATTGGCCAGATCTTGCTGCACATGGACACAGACCGCTTCAGTATCTGAGGAGTCACGAATGGTGCTCTGTGTTATCAGTGAAAACCCCCATTCCTGACCTTATGATGGAAGGAAGGTCGTTGATGAAGCAGCGGGGCCTAGGACACTAACCCTGAGGTGATGTCCTGGAGCTGAGGTGACAGACCTGCAACCACCACAACCATCTTCTTTTGTGCCACGTATGACTCCAGCCAGTGGAGAGATGTTATTAAAAGAGACTTGCATTTATATAACACCTATCTCAAACACATGATGTCTCAAAGCTCTTCCCAGCCAATGAGCCATTTTTCAGTTGCATTCAGGGCTGTAAAGTAGGAAATGTGGCAATGAATATTACACATAGCAAAATTCCACACACAGCCATGTCATAATGGAATTGGGGAATAGATGTTAAAATGGGGTCAGGGATAACAACCCTTTGCTTCTTCACATTCAATGCTATGGATCTTAGCCAAAAGAGCAGACAGAAGCCTGACTTAACACTTCACCTGAGAGAGAGCATCTTTGACAGTGCTGCACTGCCCCAGTACTGCACTGCACCATCAGCCTTGATTTCTGTGCTCAATGAGGTGGTACGATGGCATGGAGATTAGCACTGCTGCCTCACAGCGCCTGAGACCCAGGTTCGATTCCTGGCTTGGGTCACTGTCTGTGTGGAGTTTGCACATTCTCCCAATGTCTGCGTGGGTTTCCTATGGGTGCTCCAGTTTCCTCCCACAGTCCAAAAGGTGTGCTGGTTTAGGTGCATTGGCCATGCTAAATTCTCCCCCAGTGTATCCAAGCAAGCGCTGGAATGTGGCGACTAGGGGACTTTCACAGTAACTTCATTGTAGTGTTAATATAAGTCTACTTTTGACACTAATAAATAAGCTTTAAAACTTTAAACAAGTCCTGGGGTGGGACTTGAACCCATAACCTCGGAGCTGAAAGGCAATGTCACTCAGCCACAGCCGAAACAATGAGCTGCTTTATAGAAGATATGATGTGATCTGATGTTATCACGGCACAGAACTGATTATGCTGCAATGAATATTCGGTACAATACTATAAATATTGTAATATCCTACATTAAACATGTAGCTAAAAGCTGCTACTCAGTCTCCTGCCAGAATAATATGCAGCAACTCATGCAGATTTTTTCCAGTATAAATGTTGCTTTGTCCCACTGGAGTTGCTAACTCAGCAAAAAAGTAATCCATTCTTTGCCAACATGTGGAAACAAATTGCTAACAGTAATTCAGAGAACAAGCCTGAACAGAGCTGCCGTCCCTGAGACAGAACAGTTCCAATCGGGTTAGAAACCCTGTTCCTCTCAGACCCCACAGACCATATTACAGTGTCACCCCCACCCCCATCACCATGCCCTCTCCCTTTACCCATACCTGGGTTAAAAATCAGGCCTCCTCAGATACAGCACATTGGTATAAAGACCTCATTCCCACTGCCACCAGCACAACCCTTCATCTCTCACCCAACTCCTGCCAAATCCCGAGACAGAGTGAGACAAATTTATTACACGATGCCAACCCAGAAGTGACACAATTTTTCTTAAAAGGACTAATGGTTGGCACAGTGGTTAGCACTGCTGCCTCACAACACCAGGGCACTGGGTTCAAGTCCTGGCTTGGTTGACTGTGCGGAATCTGTACATTCTCCCTGTGTCTGTGTGGGTTTCTTCCAGGTGCTCCAGTTTCCTCCCACAGTGCAAAGGTGTGCAGCTTAGGCACATTGGCCATACTAAATTGCTCCTTCGTGCCCCAAAGATGTGTAGGTTAGATGGATTAGCCATGGTAAATGCACGGGTCACAGGGACCCGGGTTACAGGTGCGATGATTGGACCTGGGTAAGATGCCCTTTCAGAGAGTCAGTACAGACTCGGTGAGCTGAATGGTCTCCTCTGCACTGTAGCAATTCTATGATTCTAATCAGGGTGGCACAGTGGTTAGCCCTGCGGCCTCACAGCGCCAACAGCTTGTGTTTGATTTCCAACTTGGGTCTCTGCACGTTCTCCCCGTTTCTGCATGGGATTCCTCCAGATGCTCCGGTTTCCTCCCACAGTCCAAAAAATGTGCTGGTTAGGTGCACTGGTGCTAAATTCTCCCACAGTGTACCCAAACTGGTGCTGAAATGTGATGACTAGGGGATTTTCACAGTAACTTCATTGCAGTGTTAATAAGAGGTTTATAAGACGATGAGGGGGAATAGATAGAGTGGACGTGCAGAGACTATTTCCTCGGGTGGATGTAGCTGCTACTAGGGGGCATAACTATAAGGTTCATGTTGGGGGATATAGGAAGGATGTCCGAGGTAACTTCTTCACTCAGAGTGGTTGGGGTGTGGAATGCGCTGCCTGCTGTGATAGTGGAGTCGGACACTTTAGAAACTTACAAGTGGTTATTGGATAGGCACATGGAGCACACCAGAATGATGGGGAATGGGATAGTTTGATCTTGGGTTCGGACATACTGAGCACAACATTGAGGGCCGAAGGGCCTGTACTGTTCTATGTTTCTATGTTAATGTAAGCCTATTTGTGACGTGAATGAATAAATAAAATAAGCAAAATGAGGAGGGTGACACAACACCATTGGAAACGTGAAACAGGATTTTTTCCATGATACAAACTCCTGGATTGCTGCTGGTTAAAAGCTTCCAAACCCATGGCTTCCACCACCTAGAAGCACAAAGGCAGCAGTGACAATGGAAACACCATTGCTTGTAAGTTGTCCTCAAGCCGCACTGCATCCTGACTTTGAAATATATCAGCTGTTTCTTCACTGTTGCTAGGTCACAGAGGAAGTCTGAATAATTAAAAACTAGTGCTTAAATACAAGAGGCGATAAGAAAAGCAAATGGAAAATTTATCACATAGCAGTTTGAATTCAACAGTGAGCAAGTAATGCTCCAGTTTAAAGGACAGAATTTTCCCCACATCCCCGCCAGCATGGTGGGCTTGGGCGGGGTGGGGGGCAGGGGGGAGGGAGGCAATTCAACAGGAGGCCCAGAGATCAGTTTTACACCGGCGTGAATTTCCCAGGGGATCTTCCGTTGGTGCCCACTATGACAGAACAGGAAAATTATCGGAGACAGGCGTGAAGCTGGTTTGTATCCCATTAATGGGAGGCAGATTGGTATCTGCCCCTCATGCGCAATTCTCCGTGACACCAGTCCGGAACACATCTCAAACAGGGTGGCAAGGAGAAATCGGGACTCACCTGGACAACACCTGGAGCTGCCCCCAGGGTGGAGGCCACCGCCAACCCTGGAAGACCACAGCAGTGAGTGGTGTGAGAATCTATCAATGCCATCGAGGAGGTCCAGCTTCCAACCTTAGTGTTCTTGGAGCTCCATCTCCTTTCCTCAATGGTGGGTCAGTGACATTGGGCACCTTTTTAAATATAGCATCCAGATATGAAGGCTACATTCAAGTCCGCCCTGCCATAGAATCTAGCGCTAAACCCCCAGATGCATAATTAATGAGTGGGGGCTGGAAGATACGGCGCAGTATCCCGCCATCCAAAGTTTATTTATGAGTGTCACAAGTAGGCTTATATTAACACTGCAATGAAATTACTGTGAAAATGCCCCAGTCGCCACTCTCCGGTGCCTGTTCGGGTACACTGAGGGAGAATTTAGCATGGCCAATGCACCTGACCAGCACATCTTTAGAGTGTGGAAGGAAACCAAAGCACCTGGAGGAAAACCATGCAGAGAAAGTGCAGACACTGACCCAAACCAGGAATCGATCCCGGGTCCCTAGCGCTGTGAGGCAGCAGTGCTAACCACTGTGCCACCATGCATGGCCTCTGCAGTGGGAAACACTCCCCCTCCCACCTCCCCACCGCAGGACTTGGTCCCAGATGAGAAAATTCCATCCAGAGCTCCTATCTAGCCAACTGTAATCACTTCTAGGGCAGCTCAACTCAGGAAAAAGGGGTTTATAGAACTGCTTCACCACAATGATCTTACAGGGTTAAATGACAAGGACCGGTTGCATCAACCTTGGTCTGTGTTCCCCTGAGCTGAGAAGGTCGAGGGATAATCTAATCGAGGTATTTGAAATCAATAAGCGATTCAATACCACTCGGGAATGGGACACACCCCCAACAACCCCCATCCCCTTTCTTTCCATATCACACCAGGCTTGTCAGACACAGAGTACCCAATACACTCCAACCTCAAAGCAGACAGCACATGAATAAGATTGCACACCGCACTGCCATAGCACCAAAACCACAAAGATACAAGGGAAGATCCCATCACAAGCAGCAGATTACTGAGCAGTTCTGGTTATGTTCATCCCAACGTATAATTGCAACAGTCATGATTCAAGGGAATGGGCGCTATTAGAGCTAATTATAGTGGTTTCCATGACAACGCGCTTTATTCTCATGTTGGGAATGACAGAGAAGGACGTTTTGAGATGCTATTTTTAAAGCCTGCCCACGGTGAAACTACAATGGCCTGCGTGGTGCTTTTTTGATCCCACAGGGTCGGCACGGTGACACCGTGCTTAGCGCTGCTGCCTCTCAGCGCCAGTGACCCGGGTTCGATTCCAGCCTCGGGTCATTGTCTGTGTGGAGTTTGCACATTCTCCCCGTGTCTGCACTTCTTTCCGGGTTACTCCAGTTTCCTCCCACAGTCCAAAGATGTGCAGGTTAGGTTGACTGGCCGTGCTAAATTGTCACTTACTGTCGGGGGATTAGCAGGGTCAATATGTGGGGCTACAGGGATAGGGGTGGGTGGGATTGTAAAAACTCGATGGGCCAAATGGCTCCTCCTGCAATATAGAGATTCTATGGATTTTACACTCAAGTGTGTCAGAGCTTCATCAAGTGCATTTCTTACAGTGCTTCTTCTGTGGCCATATATACTGGTACTTGTCACATGGCTCCAGTACAGCAATACAACATGGCACCTGGTTGTCCATTCTCATAACCAATAATTCCTATTTCCTCATGAATAATATAACAGTCAGAGTGGAAATAACTGGATAATTTTACCCACTCAAACAACGATGAGACGAAGTACAGAATGAGTTGGAGAATCTGGCGAGCTGGTGCGATGGTAATAATCCCTCCCTCAATGCCAGCAAAACAAAGGAGATGGTCATCGGCTTCACGAAGCCGAGTGGAGAACATGCCCCTGTCTACATCAATGGGAATGAAGTGGAAATGGTCAAGAGCTTCAAGTTTCTGAGTGTCCAGATCACCAACAACCGGTCCTGGTCCCTCCATGCCAACGCTACAGTTAAGAAAGCCCACCAACACCTCTACTTTCTCAAGAGACTAAGGAGAAATTTGGTATGTCCCCTACAGCTCTCACCAACTTTTATAGGTGCACCATAGAAAGCATTCTTTCTGGTTGTATCACAGCTTGGTATGGCTCCTGCTCTGCCCAAGACCGCAAGAAACTATAAAGATTTGTGAACAAAGTCCAGTCCATCTCGAAAACCAGCCTTCCAATCCATTGACTGTCTACACTTCCCACTGCCTCGGCAAAGCAGCCAGCATAATCAAGGACCCCATGCAGCCCAGACATTCTCTCTCCCACCTTCTCCCGTCGGGAAAAAGTTACAAACATACCGAGGGCATGTACCAACCGGCTCAAGAACAGCTTCTTCCCTGCTGCTGTCAAATTTTGAATGGACCTACCTCGCACTAAATTGATCTTTTTCTACAGCCTAACAATGACTGTAACACTACATTCCGCACCCTCTCCTTTCTTGCTCCCCTATGTACTCTATGAACAGTATGCTTTGTCCGTAAAGTGTGCACGAAACAATACCTTTTACTGTATCCCAATACAATACATAAGACAGTAATAAATCAAATAAAAGCAAATCAATCATGCCTGGAGACAGAATTAGGATTGTTAATATGTTTTTAAAAAGTGTATCTTTTCTGCACTCATTGCTGGGGAAAGAAGTTGCTTTTTTCAAGCAGTCTTGTTGCCATTTTAGTCACAAATCTGTTTCCTGTAGCTGGATTTGTTCCAGCTTAGTGAATAAACTGTTGGTGGCGAATCCTGCCATGAGCCCTGCTGCCCCCCCCCTTCCGGGTACTCACAATTTTTCAAATGGAAAGCAGAAATTCTGAGGTCAGTCATCCACGTTCTCTCAGCGGAAATAAAGATGGCTGCCTACAATGACAACTTGTTGCCAGTCCATCGGTCACCGTAATGCCCGGGCAGAAGGGAGAGAGAGGGTGGGTGTGCCGTGTGGGGTCAGAGGTCGGGTCATAGGGCCGAATTTTCTTGGAGTTGGGGGAGACGCCCTAGAGGGTTCAAAATGGCGGCAGGACCCAGATCCGTAGGTCCCGCCCCAATTTTCCGCATTTCCACGATTGACAGCTGTGTGGAAGAGGGCAGGGCACAAAGCACACGCGTGGCATTTATAAATCCCCCAGTCATATCAAGAAGTCGCGATTCTCACTGTCAAAATGTGTAATATTCGCTGTGAGTCCTCCTCGACTTGGATCTGGAAACATGAACAGCTCTGAAGGCAAGGTAAAGAATTCTAAGCCTTGTTTAGGCTGCTGGTGAGGCCACACCTGGAGTACTGTGTTGTCCTTCTCTGAGGAACGCTATCCTTGCTATAGAGGGAGTACAGCGAATGTTTATGAGACTGATTCCTGGGATGGCAGGTCTGTCATATGAGGAGAGTCTAAGTCGGTTAGGATTATATTCACTGGAATTTAGAAGAGTGAGAGGGGATCTCATAGAAACTTACAAAATTCTAACAGGGTTAGACAGGCTAAGTTTTGCAAGAGTGTCCCTGACGGTGGGGCAATCCAAAACTAGGTGCCAAAGTTTGAGGATAAGGGGTAAACCTTTTAAAACTGCGATGAGGAGAAATTTCTTCACCCAGAGGGTGGTGAATGTGTGGAATTCACTCCCACAGAATGTAGTTGAGGCCAAAACGTTGTCTGATTTCAAGAAATTCGGATATAGCTCTTGGGAATCAAGGAATGTGAGGGAAAGGGGGGATCAGGATATTGAATTTGATGATCAGCCATGATCAAAATGAATGGCAGGCCAGACTCGAAGGGCCGAATGGTCTACTCCTGCTTCTAGTTTCTATGTATAGAGCTCCGAGAGGTGTCAGATTTCAGGCTGAATTTGCATTTGAGATTCACAAAGGAAGGAAGGTTGAAGAAATGGGAGCAGCAACCTCCTACATGTGGCACATTGAGGAAAGGGCAAGGCAGCAGAATAGGCTGGAGGAGCTTTGTACCTGGGCATGAGTGGGCAGGATCCCCAGGCAGACAGAGCGAGGAGGATGAGGAGGGTGAGATATTACCCTGAGTGAAGGGTCTACCAGAATGGATACAGCTTCCTCAGAATGACGGGAAAGCAGAGCAGACAAAGATTTAGAGTGTCTCGGGACGTGGTTGGAAAAGTCAGCGACCTGTTGGGGGGCAGACCTCGCTCCTTGAGCGACAACTGCCCAAATCCTGCCAGTTTCCAAAAAAACGTTACTCCTCAACTTTTATCTGGATCCTTCCAGAATTCTGCGGGATCTCGCAATCAGCCATCCATCAGTGACTAAGGCCATCTAGTAGGCTCGGGTAGAAAACTAAGTTCCCAACGACATGGGCCGGGATTTTCCCAAATAATTCTAAGTTGGCAACGTGCAGGAAAATGGGAGTAAATCCCTCTGATTTTTAGCGTGATTTCCAGAATGAATAGGCACTCTGTGCCTATTCCTGGCAGAATAGCGCTGAGTCGGCCATTGCACATCTGCCAATCTGTCAGAGCGGAGATCGGCGCGTGCGCAGTGGCCCCGCACTGCTGGCTTCCCGATCCTGGCCAGCCCTGCAACCCCATATCACTAGCCTTGCAGACACCTCCTTAGACAGTGCCAGCATGGCACCCTGGCACTGCCCAAGGACTCCCCTCCCCCCCCCTTACTTCCAACCACCTAGGGAGGGCCTCAATGGCCTCTCTTCCCTCCAGTGGGGTCAGGCTGCCTGTTAGTGGGGAGCAGGAGTAAACCCTGCTGGAGTGAACCACTCTCGACGGGGGCGGGCGATAGCTAGCGGGCCCGGAATACTCAGTCCTGGGCCCACTACTCGAGCAGAGTCGGGCTGGGAGAATCGTCCCCACGGAGTCCCAGAGCTAAAGGGCTCATGTCAATAGTTGGCTTTCCACAGAGGGTAGCGTGGTGAAACAGTGGTTAGCACTGGTACCTCACAGCGCCAGGGACCTGGGTTCAATTCCCGGCTTGGGTCACTGTCTGTGCAGAGTCTGCACATTCTTCCCAAGTCTCTGTGGGTTTCTCTCCGGGTGCTCCGGTTTCCTTCCACAGCCCAAAGATGAGCGGGTTAGGTGGATCGGCCATTAGCCCTCAGTGTCAGGAGGACTAGCTGGGATAAATGCAGGGTGAGATAGGGATAGGGCCTGGGTCGGTACAGACACGATGGGCCAAATGGCCTCCTTCTGCACGGCTGGATTCTATGACGTGCGAGGCATGGTAGATCGCACGTACATCACTATCAAAGCACCAACAGTGGAGGCTCACAGAGATACGGACAGAAAAGTCTTCTCATTCTCTCAACGTGCAGCTTGTGTGTGACCACAATGGGGTTTTCCTGCAAGTCTCGGCACGATTCCCTGCAAACTGCCGTGATTCTCACATCCTGAGGGAGTCAAACCTGCAGGCCTACACCTCAGGCCTACACCTCAGGCCTACAGCTGGGTACTGGGTGACAAAGGTTACCCACTGAGGAGGTGGGCAGCTTACTCCATTGCGCAGAGTGGAAACGGTGCCGGGAAACCGTGTCATCGCAGCACTCACCTTCAAGGCACTACGTAAATGCAATTCTTTCTTCAACTAACGATGGCAGCTAAACAGCCCCACCTCCTCCCCCTCCCCATGTTCATCTGGTACTTATTAGTGAAGTAGTGATTAGTGCCTCGAAAACGCTGGTTGTGCACCGCGGGGAGTGACGAGTCCTGAATAAACCGCAAATACAGGAGGTATGTGGAGACGGCGCAAGGCTCAGTCGGTGATGGCCGAGGAAGGAAATGAAACGGTGAGTGAGGCAGAGAATTCCCAACTGAGGAGCTCACCCCATGTGTGGGCGTATTGTGTGAGTGAGAGAGAGAGAGAGAGAGAGAGGGAGAGAGAGCAGCGCTCAACAACAACAACAACTTAGACTTCCATAGCACCCTTTCAGCGCATGCCTTGGAGTTTCACAGCCAATGAGTCCCGGTCGCTGTTCCCGTGTAGGGAAACGCAGTGGCCATTTTGCAAACAGCAAGCTTTGACAGACAGCAATGTGCCTCGCTGCCAAACTCCCCCCCCCACCCCCCCACTCTGCCATGTGAATCGAGAGAGTCCGCTGTGAACTGAAGGCGCAACATCAGTTGGTCAGGAAGCAGCAAAAAAAAACCTATCTTTGGCAATCTGGACTGAAATAAAGGCAAGGTGCAATTTTCGGAGGGTCCTCAGGGACGCCAGTGGAAACAGCATCGATTCCTTTAGCTGCAAATCAGGTCGGTTTTCCAACATATTTATTACTCATTTGTGGAACATGGGTGTCGCTGGCTGGGCCAGCATTTATTGCCCATCCCTAATTGCCTCCTGAACTGAGGGGCGTGCTAGGCCATTTCAGAGGGCAGTTGAGAGTCAATCGTATTGCTGTGGCTCTGGGGTCACATGTAGGCCAGACCGGGGTAAGGATGACAGATTTCCTTCCCTAAAGGATGTTAGTGAACCAGATGCGTCTTTCCAACAACGAGTTTCATAGTCATCCGTAAGACCATAAGATAAAGGCCATTCAGCCCATCAAGTTTGCTCTGCCATTTAATCATGGATGATATGGTTGTCATCCCCATCCTCCTGCCTTCTCCCTTGATCTCCTTATTGATCAAGAACCTATCCACCTCTGTCTTAAAGACACTCAATGACCTGACCTCCACAGCCTTCTGTAGATTCTTAATTCTGCATATACTTATTGAATTTAAATTCCACCATCTGCCGCGGTGGGATTCAACCCCAAAGGATTTAGACAGAGCATGGGTCGTCTGAGGCACGGTCATTTGCGAGATGATCAGGAGGAACTTCAGATGTTTGCGCAAGTTCCCCACACCTGGGGGTATTTCTCACCTCATGTCTTGATCTGTAGTAGATTAATAAATAGATATTGATTGCAATGATCAGTTAACACCCCATTCTATTGTATCAGGCACCTGATAGTTAGTAGAAGGTTATGATGTGGAGAAGGTTAACCATGCTGACCCCTTGGTCTTTTTGTTGTCTGGAATTCCTATAATCCTATTGTGAAGCTGATGGCAGACTCAGAAATAAATCCCATTGCCAATGAGAGACACGGAAGCATCCAGCGAAGACCATGGACTGAATTTGTCATCATGACATCGGGTGAACGCCTTAATGTCTTCTCCACAAAAGATCATCTTAATATTCTGTCCAGGCAAACAGGCTATCTTCCAGCCATGGATATTGAATAGTCATTGAATATTGGTACAAAAGAAGAGGTCACCTGACCTCCCGGCTCCATTTTGCTTCAAAGCAGAGTGTCCATCCTCCATTTTGTTTTACAAATAAAGTGTCCACTTTCCACAAGTCCATGAGTTTAATTGCCTGATGTCCGACATGGCTTTTAACAAGCTGGCCAATTGTTGGCCGGGGTGCAGTGCCTCATCCAATTAAGGCCAATTGGACATACAAGGCCCGATTTTGGGCGCGAAAACTTGGTAAAGTCGGGCGTGAGGCGATTAGCAGGATCCACGTCTGCGCAGATGCCCACTTTACCAAGGCCCGAAAATGGCAGTGACCTGAACCATGCCTGAAACGGGCGTGACGTCATTTTAAATGCATTTGCATGTACTTAAATTGACTTAATGAGCTGGACGCCCAAACTTACCTGTATTTCCCCCTTTACCATCGCGTTTGCCTGTCCAGATTCAGCACGAAACAGACATGCTCAACAAAGGTCTGTTCGGGCGCTCCAGCTTTGAAAGGGTAAGTTCAGAGCTTTCAACATCTCTCTGACTCAGATCGGTGGTTGGGGGAGGGGGACAAGATCATTCTCTGGTGGTGGGGGTGCGAAGGGAGCAGGAGGCAAGTCAGATGTATCTCTGGTGGGGGGAGGGAGGAGGGAGGCCTGATCATTCTCTGGTGGGGGGAGGAGGAGGAGGGAGGTCCGATCATTCTCTGGTGGGGGGAGGGAGGAGGAGGGAGGTCCGATCATTCTCTGGTGGGGGAGGAGAAGGGAGGCCTGATCATTCTCTGGTGGGGAGAGGGAGGAGGGAGGCCTAATCATTCTCTGGTGGGGGGAGGAGGGAGGCCTAATCATTCTCTGGTGGGGAGAGGGAGGAGGGAGGCCTAATCATTCTCTGGTGGGGGGAGGAGGAGGAGGGAGGCCTAATCATTCTCTGGTGGGAGGAGGGAGGCCTGATCATTCTCTGGTGGGGAGAGGGAGGAGGGAGGCCTAATCATTTCTGGTGGGGGGAGGGAGGAGGGAGGCCTAATCATTCTCTGGTGGGGGGAGGAGAAGGGAGGCCTAATCATTCTCTGGTGGGGAGAGGGAGGAGGGAGGCCTAATCATTCTCTGGTGGGGGGAGGGAGGAGGGAGGCTTAATCATTCTCTGGTGGGGGGGAGGGAGGAGGGAGGCCTAATCATTCTCTGGTGGGGAGAGGGAGGAGGGAGGCCTAATCATTCTCTGGTGGGGGGAGGGGGGAGGGAGGAGGGAGGCCTAATCATTCTCTGGTGGGGGGGAGGGGGGAGGGAGGAGGGAGGCCTAATCATTCTCTGGTGGGGGGGAGGGAGGAGGGAGGCCTAATCATTCTCTGGTGGGGGGAGGGTGGAGGGAGGCCTAATCATTCTCTGGTGGGGGGAGGGTGGAGGGAGGCCTAATCATTCTCTGGTGGGGAGAGGGAGGAGGGAGGCCTAATCATTCTCTGGTGGGGGGAGGGAGGAGGGAGGCCTGATCATTCTCTGGTGGGGGGAGGGAGGAGGGAGGCCTAATCATTCTCTGGTGGGGGGAGGAGGAGGAGGGAGGCCTGATCATTCTCTGGTGGGGGGAGGAGGAGGAGGGAGGCCTAATCATTCTCTGGTGGGGAGAGGAGGAGGAGGGAGGCCTAATCATTCTCTGGTGGGGGGAGGAGGAGGAGGGAGGCCTAATCATTCTCTGGTGGGGAGAGGGAGGAGGGAGGCCTAATCATTCTCTGGTGGGGAGAGGAGGAGGAGGGAGGCCTAATCATTCTCTGGTGGGGGGAGGAGGAGGAGGGAGGCCTAATCATTCTCTGGTGGGGGGAGGAGGAGGAGGGAGGCCTGATCATTCTCTGGTGGGGGGAGGAGGAGGAGGGAGGCCTAATCATTCTCTGGTGGGGAGAGGAGGAGGAGGGAGGCCTAATCATTCTCTGGTGGGGGGAGGAGGAGGAGGGAGGCCTAATCATTCTCTGGTGGGGGGAGGGAGGAGGGAGGCCTAATCATTCTCTGGTGGGGGGAGGGAGGAGGGAGGCCTAATCATTCTCTGGTGGGGGGAGGAGGAGGAGGGAGGCCTAATCATTCTCTGGTGGGGGGGAGGGAGGAGGGAGGCCTAATCATTCTCTGGTGGGGGGAGGGAGGAGGGAGGCCTAATCATTCTCTGGTGGGGGGAGGGAGGAGGGAGGCCTAATCATTCTCTGGTGGGGGGAGGGTGGAGGGAGGCCTAATCATTCTCTGGTGGGGGGAGGGAGGAGGGAGGCCTAATCATTCTCTGGTGGGGGGAGGAGGAGGGAGGCTTAATCATTCTCTGGTGGGGGGAGGGTGGAGGGAGGCCTAATCATTCTCTGGTGGGGGGAGGGTGGAGGGAGGCCTAATCATTCTCTGGTGGGGGGAGGGTGGAGGGAGGCCTAATCATTCTCTGGTGGGGGGAGGGAGGAGGGAGGTCCGATCATTCTCTGGTGGGGGGAGGAGGAGGAGGGAGGTCTAATCATTCTCTGGTGGGGAGAGGGAGGAGGGAGGCTTAATCATTCTCTGGTGGGAGGAGGGAGGAGGGAGGCTTAATCATTCTCTGGTGGGGGGAGGGAGGAGGGAGGCCTAATCATTCTCTGGTGGGGGGAGGGAGGAGGGAGGCCTAATCATTCTCTGGTGGGGGGAGGGAGGAGGGAGGAGGGAGGCCTAATCATTCTCTGGTGGGGGGAGGGAGGAGGGAGGCCTAATCATTCTCTGGTGGGGGGAGGGTGGAGGGAGGCCTAATCATTCTCTGGTGGGGGGAGGGTGGAGGGAGGCCTAATCATTCTCTGGTGGGGGGAGGGTGGAGGGAGGCCTAATCATTCTCTGGTGGGGGGAGGGTGGAGGGAGGTCCGATCATTCTCTGGTGGGGGGAGGAGGAGGAGGGAGGTCTAATCATTCTCTGGTGGGGGGAGGGAGGCCTAATCATTCTCTGGTGGGGGGAGGGAGGAGGGAGGTCTAATCATTCTCTGGTGGGGGGAGGGTGGAGGGAGGTCCGATCATTCTCTGGTGGGGGGAGGAGGAGGGAGGCCTAATCATTCTCTGGTGGGGGGAGGGAGGAGGGAGGAGGGAGGCCTAATCATTCTCTGGTGGGGGGAGGAGGAGGAGGGAGGCCCGATCATTCTCTGGTGGGGGGAGGGTGGAGGGAGGCCCGATCATTCTCTGGTGGGGGGAGGAGGAGGGAGGCCTAATCATTCTCTGGTGGGGGGAGGAGGAGGGAGGCCTAATCATTCTCTGGTGGGGGGAGGGTGGAGGGAGGTCCGATCATTCTCTGGTGGGGGGGAGTAGCGGAGGAGGCCAAATCGTTCTCTGGTAGGACGGGCGGGTGGTGGGGGGGGGGCATCCACTGCCACTCTGTGGGTGATCGGTGGGGAGAAAGGGGGCAGGGGGTCGTGATCGGTCTGAGTAGCGGGGAGGGGGTGGGTGGATAAGGGGGACAGTTATGTTGTGGGGGGGGGTGGGGGGGGACCATCACTCCCGGGCCACTTTATCCACTTTCTGCAGCCCGGGAGCGATGTGACAGCGGAGCGATTTTCAATTTTTTTGTGACCACGGATGCGCTGTTCAGAGCTCCGATCGGTCCAGGCCTGATGAGCCCTGCCCACAGCGCCATTCAGACTCACGATCTTATTTTAAGGCCAAGTGCTTAAAGGGGGGAGTCTGAGAAACAGATTTCCAAGTCGGTTCTGAATTGTGCCCAGATTCAGCACTTAGAATGAAAATGGTAAAATTAGGCTCACTGATTGGAAAATTCTAATCGGCGTTTACAGAGTGGGCTGGCTGTAACAGGGTCTTTAGTTGCTCTAACAGGCTACCAGATACTCTGCAGACAGGTAGCTTTGATCACCCTCACACTCCCATCCCTCAGCTCAATCCTCCCTGAACAAAAAAGACGGTGCGCCCCAGCTGGTAGAGTGAGAAACTCTGGGCTGGCCCACCTCCCATTCTGCCCCACATGCTAAACTCAAAGTGACAAGACCGCTCGTACTCCTGTTCCCCAAAGAGGATGTATTTTTGTATTTTTATTTATCGTGTAAGACCACTATCTTCCTGTCTAATTGTGCAAGTGACATATTGAAGGGCAGTCAGTAAGATCGGGAGGTCTGTGAAAAGTAGACGTCGGCATGAACTATGAGAAACAGTAAAGGGTTTCTTCCTTCCCTGCCCCCTTTCCAAACTGGGGCCTGCCTGAGGAGGGCATATTCAAACCGTATATCCCGAATCACAGGTCTGGAAAGAAAGTTGGGAGCAAATTGTGGAGCAGATTCAGAGTTTTTATACAAGAAGCAAACCATACAACAGGGGGCGGCACGGTGGCACAGTGGTTAGCACTGCTGCCTCACAGCGCCAAGGACCTGGGTTCAATTCCGGTCTCAGGTTACTCTCTGTGTGGAGTTTGCACATTCTCCCCGTGTCTGCGTGGGTTTCCTCTGGGTGCTCCGGTTTCTTCCCACAGTCCAAAGATGTGCGGGTTAGGTTGATTGGCCGTGCTAAAATTGACTCTCATGCCAGGGGACAAGCAGGATAAATATGTGGGGTTATGGGAATTGGATCTTGGCGTCAGTGCAGACTTGATGGGCCAAATGGCCTCCTTCTGTACTGTAGGGATTCTATAATTCTATGAAAATTCCACATGGATAACAGTGACAAGCCTTTTTATTAAACCTAATGACTCAGAAAAGGTCCATAGACTGCTCAGGCCACATTCTCAATCAATGGGTCATCTTCTGATTCAATAACAAGTTCCTTGAAACAACAATCAAGTTAGTTCCTGTCATCATGTTGTCTAAATTGCAAAGCTATGACTCTGAATCAGTCACTGTGGTTTCATCTGGAAGGCACTTCCTTACACCATGCTCCATCTGTTCAACACTCAATGGTAATCTGCGAGGTTTGTATCAAGATAGCTAAAGAACTGCCAATTTCAATTAACCCTCACACCAACCACATTCACCACTTCAACAGGAACCCAGGACCCAACTCCAGAGAGTTCAGGGTCTCAGCGATATCCCAAAGTGCCTGGCGTACAACAAACTGTTTTATTACTTTACAATTAAGAGCATCGATCTTAAGACCCTTGATCAAGCAGCCAGGTCATTATATTAAAAAGATAATCCTGCACTAAAATAAAAGCAAAATGCTGCAGAAGATGGAGATGTGAAATAAAAACCAGGAGCACCACGTGGCACAATGTTTAGCACTGCTGTCTCACAGTACCAGGGACCCGGGTTCAATTCCTGGCTTGGGTCACTGTCTGTGCGGAGTCTGCACGTTCTCCCCATGTCTGCGTGGGTTTCCTCCGGGTGCTCCGGTTTCCTCCCACAGTCTGAAAGATGTGCTGCTTAGGTGCATTGACCATGCTAAATTCTCCCTCAGTGTACCCAAACAGGCACTGGAATGTGGCAACAAGAGGATTTTCACAGGAACTTCATTACAGTGTTAATGTAACCCTACTTGTGACACTAATAAATAAACTTTAAACAAAAACTCTTCCCTTGAGAAGGGTCGCTCTGGACTTGGGATGTTAACTCAGTTTCTCTCTCCACACGTGCTGCCGGAGCAGCTAAGATTTTCCAGCACTTCGGATGGGATTTTTCTATCCCTTTCATGGTGGATTTTCCAACGGCAGAGGCAGCTCACCATTGGATGGTGGTGGGATCTTCCAGTCCCGCCAATGTCAATAGTGTTTTGTGTTGTTTGCCTGCTGCAGGGTGGTTAAGATCCTGCGAGTGGGAAGGGCTGGAAAATCCAGCCCCTTCTGTTCTTATTTCACTGAAACTCGTGTTTTTATGATGTTTGTGTCAGGGTTGGCGCTGGAGGGAATTTTGTTTTTTTTTCTCCCAATCTAATCTCTGACTGTCAATGTAAATATTTGAACCCAGTCCTCTGGATAACATTAATAAGACACCTCCCCATTCTTTACCTCCTCCACCAATCTCAATCCTACTCTTCAGCTGATGCAAAGACTGGCGTGAGGGCAACACTCCAGCTTAATGCCAAGCAAAGGGAAATCCTTCCTCTTGAGCTTGAATGGAAGCTACAGGCCACACAAGCCTTCACTGAGGACCTTGACTTCAGAACTAAGTGAGAGTCCTGAAGTCCCCTGGCCAGCACTGGCTCGGTGACCTTACCAATCATAGCCTCAAATTGGCTACTGCCCAGCCCTCCGTCCAATTAAATTTGAGTTTATCTATTTGTGTCCCAAGTAGGCTTACATTAACATTGCAATGAAGTTACCATGAAAATTCCCTAGTCGCCACACTCCGGCATCTGTTCGAGTACACTGAGGGGTAATTTACCATGGCCAGTGCGCCTAACCAGCACTTCTTTTGGACTGTGGGAGGAAACTGGACCATCCGGGAAACTGGGCGGCACAGTAGCACAGTGGTTAGCACTGCTGCCTCACAGCTCCAGGGACCTGGGTTCAATTCCAGTCTCGGGTCACTGTGGAGTTTGCACATTCTCCCCATGTCTGTAGGGGTTTCCTCCAAGTGCTCTGGTTTCTTCCCACACTCCAAAGATGTGGGGGTTAGGTGGATTGGCCATGCTAAATTGCCCCTTACAGTCAGGGGATAGCAGGGTAAATATGTAGGGTCAAGGGAATAGGACCTGGGTGGGATTGTGATCAGCGCAGGCTCAATGGGCCAAATGGCCTCCTTCTGCACTGTAGGGATTCTATGATTCTGTGATCCACCCGGAGGAAACCCCTGCAGACATGAGGAGAACGTGCAGACTTCGCACGGACAGCAGCTCTGCTGGCCCAATCAAAGGCCCACCAACTCGGGAGTTGGCACTGCTGAGGCAGTTGGGAAACCTCGGCGAGTGACAGCCAACACTGCGGCAAAGTGAGGCAAATGTCACATGTTCACAAGAACGTAGCAAAGTTGGACTTTTGACCTCCTTCCCCAAAATATTGGTTTATTTTCCATTGACATGGACTTGCTGGTTAGAAAAAACTCCAGCTGAGCAAATCCTCAGTGAAGCCATAGAGGTTTACAGCATGGAAACAGGCCCTTCAGCCCAACTTGTCCATGCTGCCCGTTTTTTCAAACCTCTAAGCCAGTCAACTTTAGCCACACAGCAGGCAAATTATTACAAACATCACTGGGTGTGTGACACAGAATTTGGGTAGATGATGACATGTCTGTCCACCAGGCACTGACTCAACTTTAGCCCCACCTGTACCTGAGCCAATGCATTCCCAGTGTGAAAAGAGGTTTCCTAAACTTTCCTGCTGGAGGGCTTCCCTTAGCATTTATTCTTAGAACTGGGCCAGTAGCTTCCAACAGATGCATTTTTGTAACATTTTTGATCTTCCTTGCTCATTTTCTTATGGCAGGAAGTCAGTCATTCCATCTTATCCACAAATGCAATCAAATCACACCCGCACTGCATGCCCGCAGTGGCCATTTTGTAGACAATAATGTCTTTGGTTTCATTGGTCATGACCTCACAGAATTAGGAGCCTCTCAAGACTGATCCCTCATCTGAACCGTGCCCGGAATAAAAGTCAGCATTTTCAAATTGTCAACCTGCGGGGCTAAGTGTGTTTCCCAACCTCCTCATGGCTGTCAGCCATTCTCAACTTACAGGTACAAGACGAAGAGGAAAATAAAGAAGTAAAAATGGAGATGACTAGAAAGAGAGGGACAAAGAGGCAAAGACAGGGGGCCAGATTAGCAAAGCGGGTAAGGAACCCAACACCTGGATGAATTCCAGATTCTAACTCTAGCCCTGAACTCTGGCAACACTACTTTTAAAGATCGTTAGGCTAATTGGGTAGGCGGTACTCAGCTCCCAGTTAGAAACATCAGCTGCTCCGGGGGGGGGGGGGGAGGCGTAGCTAGCAGCAAATGCAGGCAGCAGCCATAGTGGGGACTGCTGGAGCCTTGCTGAGAAGGAAAAGCAAATCCTAGAGGGCCAGAAGGTGCAATATGGTCCTGGTGCCAAGTTGAGGTAAAGCACTTGACTCAATGTTTATTGATCCTTCAAATTTCATGAGTAGTTACCAGTTGAAAGAAACTTTATTTTGCCCTGTGGTGAGCTGACAGTGATTTATACCAAACTGTTTGGTTTGGTCCAGAAACAGATCAGAAAACCCATTTTTGCTCTGGACAAAGCTCCCAGCAATCTCCTTAAAAGACCAAGAGGGGCATTAATTGGCAGTAAGCAGGTTTAATATAGCAAACTGTCCCAGAGGTGGAAAGGTCCAAGTTCCTCTCTTCTGAAACACAATTTCCAAATCGCACCCACATCTGTTCTCACCCCAACTGGCAACTGAAAATCCAGTCGTATACAGAAAGACTGTGTGGAGTGTAGGCAATTAGTATTTCAGAGAAACAAAACAAATTCTGGACAGCAATGGGAGGTGAGTTTATTACCTCAATTACTCAATACACGCACGTACACGGACACACACATACACGGACACGCACACATGCAGGCACGCGCACATGGACACATGCACAGACAGACACAGACATATGGACACACATACACACACATGGATACACCCACAGACACACACATGGACACACAAACACTCATGGGTACATACATACATGGATGCACATGGGCGCACACACATGGCACATGGACACCCACAAGTACATACACACACATCCAGAATAATTGGAATCTGTGGCAATTGTCTATCTGAAAGAATAGAATTGAATTATTTTTCCTCACTTGCAACCAAACAGGAACAGTGCATAGCGACACATCAGATAACCCTCACCTCGCTGAATAACAGCTCCAGACAACTTACACAGTGAGGCCTAAGTGAACTGAAATATCCTTCAGTTTAATTTCAATATTTAACCCCTGTAAGTACCTATATGTGTGTATGTGTTAGAAACATCTATTTGTTCCAACTGCTTACATCACATGGATATGTTCCATATATAAATCATGTTGCTTTTAAAGTTGTGCCAACAGCATTGTGGAAACAATAGTTTGCAACAGCCCTGAATAGGAACATATTGAGCCTTTGGCTTTTCAGAATCTTTGGAACAGCCTCCTTGGACAGATCATTCTAGGGGCTATGGAGTTGTCTATTTCCAGGGTCAAGTTTTAGCACAGAAATGACCAAAATTTTCATTGGTTGCATATCTCCTTTCACCTCCTTGCTGGGATTGCTCATCAAGCATTGACCAGTATCTCTCTGCAACCTGTGGGATGGGTGGAATGGGTCACACACAGTTGCTCATTAACGTTCTTCCCCTAATACCTGGGTACAGCCACTAAGCTGCAGCAATCTCTGCATTCAAATTAATATATCAATGCAAAATATACATGCAACTTTAGATCACCATCAAATCCAATACATTTAGCTTCCCAATCTACTGGGTCTTTGTTTAGATACCAACATTGCGTATAAACCCAGTGAAAGAGGGAAATTCTCCATGTGAACATCTACTCACCCTGATGGATAGGCTACAAGTCCTGTCTTCGGGTCACATGCAAGTCCCCTACTTCCAGACACAGTGATTCCCAGCACTTTCTCCAGAACCACCTGCATGGAGAGAAATACAGGTCATTGAGAATTGGAAAACCAATCCCAGATCTAAAGAACCTGGGCAAACCCATCAATCAGCCCAGCTGATAGATGCCAGTGTATGTGGGGAGTCACATGAGGCTCTGTTATGTTGGAGAAGACATCAACGAGGGAAATAAAGAAATCACGGAAGAACCACATTGGCCACAAGGCCAGCAGTTTACTGACTGCTGTCCTATCTCCCACTCTCTGTAAATGTGAGCTCATTTCAAATCCTACTGCTGTGTCCCATCTCATACCCATTCACACATCACCCTGTGTTTGCTGACCGGCAATGGTTCCCTGGTCCCAAACACTTTGGGCGGGATTTTGTGGCCACGCTCATCCCAAAATCCCGTTCAAAGTCAACAGATTTGTGCATGGTCCACCCCCCCCACACCCACTACAATACCCGTGGTGGGCAGGAAGGAAAATTCCCCCTTTGTTCTAACTCATATCCAATCGCACATTACCCCTGTGCTCGCTGGCCAATGATGGTTCCCTGTTCCCAAACACTTTGATTTTAACATTCTGATAAACATGTCCAAATCATTCTGAGCCTCTGTAATCTCCTTCAGTCTGATAACTACCCAAAAACTCTGAATCTTCTAATTCTGACCATCATGTCATTCCTGGCTGCTTTTGGCTTGTTATATGGGATGGGGCTAGGCCAGCATTTATTGTCCATGCCTAATTGCCCTCGAGAAGGTGTTGATCAGGCACCTTCTTGAATCGTTGCAGTCAATGCTGTTAGGGAGGGAGTTCCAGGATTTTGACCCAGTGACAGTGAAGGAAGAGCGATATATTTCCAAAGCAGGGTTAAGAATGGCTTGGAGGAGAACCTCCGGGAGGTGGTGTTCCCATGTATCTGCTGCTTCCTTCCTTCTAGGTGATAGCGGTCATGGGTTTGGAAGGCACAGTTGAAGGAGCCTTGGTGTGTTGCTCCTTGTAGATGGTCCTCACTGCTGCCACTGTACATTGGAGATGGAGGGAGTGAATGTTTAAGGCAGTGGATGGGATGCCAATGAAGTGGGCTGCTTTGTCCTGGATAGTATCAAGCTTCCTGAATTTTGGAATTGCTCTCATCATGGGTAGTGAAATGCATTCCAATACACTCCTGACGTGTGCCTTGTAGGTTGTGGACAGATTCTGAGGAGGTGAATTAATTGCAGCAGAATTCTGACCTCCCCTTTTAGCCACAGTATTTATATGACTGATCCAGTTCAGTTTCTGGTCAATCATAAACCCCAAGATGCTGACAATGAGGGATTCAGTGATGGTAATGCCATTGAATGTCAACAGGTGATGATAGGACTGTCTCTTGTTGGAGATGGTCATTGCCTGGCACTTGTGTGGCGTGAACGTTACTTGTCAGTTAACTGCCCATACCTGAATGTTGTCCAGGTCTGGCTGCATTTGGACACGGACTGTTTCAGTGTCTGAGGTGAATGGAGCTGAACATTGTGCAATCATTGGCCAACATTTCCACTTCTGACCTTATGGTGGGAGGAAGGTCATTGATGAAGTAGCTGAAGATGGTTGGGCCCAGGACACTCACCCTGAGGAACTCCTGGGAGCTGAGATGATTGAGCTCTAGTCACTACAATCTTTGTTCCAGGTATGACCCCAACCAGCAGAGAGTTGTCCCCCTGATTCCCACTGACTCCAGTTTTGCTAGGGCTCCTTAATGCCACACTAGGTCAAATGCTACCTTAATGTCAAGGGCTGTCACTCTCACCTCGCCTCTGGAATTCAGCTCTTTTGTCCATGTTTGAACCAAGGCTGTAATGAGGTCAGGAGCTGAGGGACCCTGGCGGAACCCAAACTGGGCGTCACTGAGCAGGTTATTGCTAACACTGTTGATGACCCTTTCCATCGCTTTACTGATGATCGAGAGTAGACTGATGGGGCGGTAATTGGCTGGGTTGGATTTGTTCTGCTTTTTGTGTACAGAATATATCTCCGCAACTTCCCACATTACCGGGTAGATGCCAGTGCTGTAGCTGTACTGGAAGAGCTTGGCTAGGGGAGCAGCTAGTTCTGGAGCACAAGTCTTCAGTACTATTGCTGGCATATTGTCAGGGTCTGTAGCCTTTGCAGTATCCTTCAGCCATTTCTTGACATCATGTGGAGTGCATCAAATTGGCTGACATCTGTGAGGCCGGGAACCTTTGGAGGAGGCCGAGATGGATCATGGATGGACCTTGTTATCTAGGCCCTCACTCTAAAATTCCCACCCTAAACATCTCCACCTCTCTCTCCCTTAAGACACTGCTTAAAACTTGGTGCTTCGACCCTCCACTGGCAATGTGGGTGCTGTGCTTTGGTGCACCACCCTCCCCCTAGCCTCACCCCCACCCACAGAGACCAGTGCCTGAGTTGGCTCTGGCTGGGAAGGAACATCCTATACCATGACTGGATGCTCCTCAGATGCAGTGGGCACTGGCGGAGGGATAGAGGAGCTGCTGTCCTCACAGTGCTCTGAGGGAAGCCCACAGAGACGGCAGAAAGCGTTTGCACCTCCCTGCTCACCACTAATGGATGGCTACTTATCAGAGAGACTTAGTGCCTCATTTATCTCTCACACCGGCAGTGACCTCCAGAGGTCACAGCCTGACTGCTGACATGCGGGTCAAAGTGTGACCCCTGAGGGTGTCCCTGAAGCAGTTTCTCCACATAACTCACTACTCTTTCAATGGAGGAGGCCCAGTGCTCAGGGTCAGCACAGTGTTTGTGTCCCGCATGTGACAGGCACCTTGGCACTCAGTCCCTCAGGGATCTCTGCCTGATCTCCCCGTGCATCCCACTGGACATTAAAGCATCTGCCAACCTCCAGAGGCTCTTCATCTGCCTCGGACTCAGTCCTGCTCTCCAGCGATGCTCCTACTCAGAATCCTGGGAGCTCCCTGCCTCGGCCACCTCCCCGAGCGAGTGCAACGTGCCCTCACTACTGCGCACTACCCCGTGGCCTGATGCCCGCCGACATGCAAGTATCTGAACTGTGCCTGGTTCCAGAGAGAGGGCATGACCCTGGAGCAGGAGTGATTTCTTCCTGGCAGCTTAAAGGGGGTCCTCGAGGTCACCGAGGCCTATCTATGGAAGGAAGGAAAAAGATCAGTGAATTCAATCATCCCCGTCACTCTGCGTGCTGGCAGGCTGCAGAGACAATGGAGAGATGCTGTGTGTGCCATCTACATCGCAGCTTCAGTAGACACTCTGGCTGTGGTAGCTCACCTTCTGATGACAGAATTCTGTAATATTGCCCATACCCACAGCACATGCATGTGTGACCTGCACCCTTATCTTCATCCCAGAACACCCCACCCCTCACCACGACCCGCAGGAGTGAGCTGGCCGCTGGCACTATAGTTCCAGTAGATCAGCAGATTTGGAACTGCCCACCAGTTCTGTGGCGCTGCGCAGAGTGGTGGCTTGTCTTCTTCTGACAGGGAACATTATAAAGCCTCATTTGTGCTTTGCCTTCCTGTAGGTCCAAACCAGCGGGCCCTACCCTGGCATGTAGTGGGCCATTACACCTCATCTTCCAATACACTGAGGCTAATCATGTTGCCAGTCCAGCCTTGGCAGGGTAGGCTTCAGTGCCAGTTGGCATACACACTCAGACCCTTGAGCTACCCAAAGAACGGACATCTGACTACCTTTCCCTGCGCAGGTCCATGTCTTCGCTGAACTTATCCTTGTTGACCGCAGGAGATCATTGAACCTTTAGTGGCCCTGTAGCCATATGCAGCAAACCACATCCTGCCCACTGACCTGGTAGTGACCTTTGCCCAAGCCTTCTTGCTCAGGTGGGGTGGCCTTGCCTTGTCATTCCTGGGCATGAGAATTTGCCAGCTGGCATTGGCCTCCTCCTCTAGGATTCCCAGGCACTGATTGGAGGAATGGGGTCAGAATGCCCACCCCACCAGCCCTCCCACTTTCCAATCACACCAAGAGCTAAGGCCATGACTACAGAACAGGGACAGTTATTGGATTCCTTCCAGGTCCCTCCGTCAGCCTCCCCGACAACTCCTAACAGCCTTCAGAGAGAGGCCTCCCCCTCCCCCTCTCTGCTGTGCCCCCATTGGACTCACAGCCCAACATGCTCCCATCCCCCGCACGGTGCAAACCCAACCGGTAGATGCAGTTCACGCTGGGCCTTAACTGGTCACCTAGTGTAATACCGCGTTAACGACGCGATCTCAGTCAGGAGTGGAATTGCACCTGCTCCCAGATACCCAGCCCAAAGGTAAAATCCAGGCCCCAGTGTGGCTAGATTGGGAATGCCAACGGTGAGTTTACCAAACCGGTTTGGGAGGTGTGGTTGATGCGGGAATGAAGTCACACACAGGTCAGATCGAGCAGGATTATTTCGTGAAAGAGAACGAGGCACCAGTTGGGTTTTACAGCTTCATGGTCACTTTTCCCAACATCAGTGTTTCACCTGCACGTTTTTCCCATCTGAATTCAATTTGTTAGAATCCCTACAGAGGCCATTCGGCCCATCGTGTCTTCACCGCCAACAATCCCACCCAGGCCCTATCCCCATAACCGCACGCATTAACCCTGCTAATCCCCCTGACACTAAGGGCCAATTTAGCATGGCCTGTCCACCTAACCCACACATCTTTCGGACTGTGGGAGGAAATCGGAGCACCCGGGGGAAACCCCGAGGAAACAGATCCGGGAAGAATGTGCAAACTCCACACAGTCACCCGAGGCCGGAATCAAACCCGGATCCCTGGCACTGTGAGGCAACAGTGCCAACCACCCTGCTGCAACTGTTAATCCAGACCTCTTGCTTACTTGTCCAGTAAACTAACCACTAAACTATCGTACCTCGGCAGTCTTATGCCATTCTTTTCAGCTACACTCTAGATCAGCTCTCTCGGAAATCTGGCATATATAAATTTCAAAGACCTGACTGACAAAGTGATTCCTGCACACACAGGTACAAAATAATGAGGAGAGAAAGCCAAGGGCCCTGAGGGGGTTACGGTTATTCTGGATCGCAATTATTTATAAACCACTGGGAGCGACATGTGATCAGTAAGCAGAACGAGAAAGAAAGAAACATTGTCAGATGGCGAGAGATAGAAAGACAGTCAAATTAGCACGGGGAGTTGTCCCAGAAACGAGAAGGATTGAAAATCTGTGGTTCGGGTTGTCAGGGATGCAGCCCACAGTACAGGCTCCACCAGAGAAAAACACAGTAACAATGGAGAAATAGGAATACTGGCCCAAACTGTTTATTCCCTATTGAGAGTTACAGGGTCAACAAGAGGACATCTCATGCGTGTGGGATATTCATTGGGTACATCACAGGGCGTAGCTGTGGGGAAACACACAGAGACATTCAAAGGGTGGATCAGTCCGCAACACTGAAAGGAATATAAGCAGTGATTGACAAATAGGAAAGGGTGAAGATCTGTCAGGATTATAAACAAATCTCCTGGGCTAGTTCTGTTAATATCTGGGAATTTTATTGCTACAGTAAGAAGTCTGACAACACCAGGTTTAAGTCCAACCGATTTATTTGATAGTAAACTCACTAGCTTTCGAGGTTCTCCGCTTCGTCAGGTGAAGAGGGGAACTTCGAAAGCTTGTGAGTTTACTATCAAATAAATCGGTTGGACCTTAACCTGGTGTTGTCAGACTTCTTACTGTGTTTACCCCAGTCCAACGCCGGCATCTCCACATCATGAGTATTATTGCCATCCATCCATCCTTGGGGCTGGAGTTGCTGAAACCTCCCTCTATCCCCTTCACCTCTAAGATCTGATTAGCTGTAAAGACTCGCATTCCAATCATTATTTTGTAAATTGAGTTTGTATCCTTATGTGCTCTGTTTGTGAATAGAACTTCCACTCACCTGATGAAGGGGCAGTGCTCCGAAAGCTAGTGGCTTTTGCTACCAAATAAACCCGTTGGACTTTAACCTGGTGTTGAGAGACTTCTTACTGTGTTTACCCCAGTCCAACGCCGGTATCTCCACATTGTGAATAACGTACCCAGGCAGGGGGTACTGAGGGATGGAGGGGGGAAATGGATCAGTTGGCACATGTTGAATCTACGCATTAAATATGATGGATTCCTGAGGCAGGTCCTGAGTTTGGGGGGGGTGGAATCAGTAGCTGGAACCCGAATTCTGGAGCCTGCCTCGGGCATCGGAATCAGACAGAAACACGATGTTAAAAACAGAAGGAAGAATGAATGAGGTGAAGGAGCAGAGGCAAAGCAAGAGGACAGTTTCAAACAGAATCATGTAACACTCTAAACATTAACTCACTTTCTCTCCCCACAGACCTGAGGAGTTTTCCAGCACTTTGATTTTTTTTTCAGATTTCCACTATCTGCAGTATTTTGCTTTCAGTCATGTGAGAAAGAGAGATAGAGATAGAATAAGACAGAGAGATAGACAGATAGAGACAAGAACAGAGAGAGAAAGAGAAAAGAGAGCGACAGACAGAGAGAAAGGGAGAAAAGAGAAAGGACAAAGAGAGAGGAGACAGAGACACATACATAAACACACAGAAACAGAGAGAGAAGAGACAGAGAGAGATGAAAGGAGACAGAGGGAAAGAACAGAGAGAGAGGAGATTGAGTGAGAGACACACAGAGAAAAGAGACAGAGAGAGAAAGGAGACGGAGAAAGAGAGACAGAGACAGTAAGAGAACAGAGACAGGCAAATTAATAGAGAGATAAAGCAGGAAACAATGAAAGGGACAGAAAGGTCAAAACAGATGGAGCAAAGTGAGTTAGACACGATTGAGAATTACAAGAGAGTGTGAGAGCTGTTGGTGTTTTATGATGATTTTATCTGACTCAAGTGGATTACTCTGACCCACTCAGATCTCACCCTCCCCTCCAGCACACACCAGAACAAAACCACATCATAACCGGGAGTGCTTATTAGATGTAATAGAAATGCTTTGTCCTGTACCTAACCCGGGAGTAAGAGTTCTTGCTGTAATTGTTTCATGCTGACATGAACACAGGAGAAAGAAAGAGTTTGTAGCGCTCCAGACTAAATAAAAACTACATTCCAGGACACTGCAAATCCAAAATATTTTCAGTGAGTCAGACTATTTGCATGTGCAAATTTAACCTAATTAGCATACTTAACAAGCGGCAAATTACAAACTTCACAGCGATCAAGTTTGGTGTAATGAGTGTTAATATTAAAAAGGAAAATACTACAAACACTATAAAAATAAACAGAAAATAGGGAAGACACGCTTCAGTGTCACACTATTAGTGTCCCTGGAGAACGCGCACATTAATGTTTAAGGAGCGTTTCTTTCTGAGTGGAATATACCATTCCCAGAAAGAGTCCACATCTGAAACCTGATCCCTCTCCTCGCACGTGCTGCGTTTCCTATTGGTGTACAACAACAACATGCATTTCCATCGCACCCTTAACACAGTAAAAGGTGTTTCACTGGAGCGCTACCAGACAAACACTGACACTGGGCCACACCAAGCCGATATTAGGGACAGGCAACCAAAAGCTTGGTCAAAGAGGTAGGTGTTAAGGAGCATCTTAAAGGAGGGGAGAGTTCATAAGATATTTGGGCAGAATTATGCCTTTCAGCCCATCGGGTCCATTCTGCCATTTGATCATGGCTGATATGCTCCTCATCCCCATTTTCCTGCCTCCTCCCTACAACCCATCACCAATTAAAAATCTGTCTAACTCCTCCTTAAATTTACTCAGTGTCCCAGCATCCACCGCACGTTGGGGCAGTGAATTCCACAGATTCACAACCCTTTGGGAGAAGTAGTTTCTCCTCAATCTGTTTTAAATTTGCTCGCCCTTATCCTAAGACTATGACCTCTCATCCTAGAATGCCCCACAAGAGGACGCATCCGCTCCACGCGTACCTTATCCATACCTTTTACCATCTTGTCTACCTCAATTGATCTTCCCTTCATTCTTCTAAATTCCAGTGAGTACAGGTCTAAATTGTTCAATCTCTCTCCATACGAGAAACCCCTCATCTCTGGAATCAATCTAGTGAACCTCCTCTGAACTGCCTCCAATGCCATTACATCTTTCCTCAAATTCCAATGCCATTTCCTCAAATAAGGGACCAAAACTGTGCACAATACTCCAGGTGTGGCCTCACCAACGTCTTGTATAGTTGCAATACTACTTCCTTACCTTTATATTCTATTCCTTTAGCTATAAATACCAGCATTCCATTTCCTTTCTGTATTATCTGCTGTACCTGCATGCTAGTTTTCTGTGACTTATGAACGAGGACACCCAGATCCCTCTGCACTGCCGCATCCCGAAGTCTCTCCTCATTTAGATAATAAGTCGCCTTCCTATTTTTACAGCCAAAATGCATGAATCATCTACGTTAAACTCCATCTGCCACATTTTGGCCCACTCTCCGAACCTATCTATATCCATTTGTAAGGTTTTTATTTTGCCATTGCAATTTATTGACCCGCCATTTTTGTGTCAACTGCAAATTTAGCTATAGAACCTTCTATCCTTGTATCCAAGTCATTAATATAGATTGTAACTAGCTGGGGTCCAAGGACCTAATTACTTCTTGCCATCCAGAAAAAAACCCATTTATCCCGACTCTCTGTCTTCTGTCCATCAGCCAGTCACCTATCCAAGCTAAGTTAGACATAAAGATTGAGAATTGCAAGAGAGTGTGAGCTGTTGGTGGTTTATTATGATTCTACCTGACTCAAATGGATTAATCCAGAGTGAGGTAGAGGCGGAGAGGTTTGGATAGAGAATTCCAAAATTTAGGAGGAAGACAGATATGATCTCACTTTCGGTTCAGCCACAGTGGATTTGGGAATCTGGTGGGTGTGATAATGCGGCTCCATTACTGATCCTTGGGCAGCCATTTAAATTTAACACCGGCCAGCCGGGTTTTCCCGGGAATCGGGAAAATCGCCAACTAAAAGGGAGATGGGAGCAACCTGATTCAGTCCTTAAGTACTTTTTACAGCACTGCTTGTGGGCCAGCAGGACTCACTCATCCCTCAAGTAAATTTCCTGCTACACCCCTGGCCATCTGTTCTAGTATAGTTACAACACTGGCATCCACCCGCAATGTGGAAAATTGCTCAGGTATGTCCTGAACACAAGAAACAGGACAAATCCAACCTTGCCAATTACCACCCCACCAGTCTAATCTCAATCATCAGTAAAGTGATGGAAGGGGTCATTAACATGGCTATCAAATAGCACTTACTCAGCAATAAGCTGCTTAGTGACGCCCACTTTGGGTTTCACCAGGGTCATAGAATCATTGAAACCCTACAGTACAGGAAGAGGCCATTGGGCCCATCGAGTCTGCACCGACCACAATCCCACCCAGGCCCTGCCCCCATATCTCTACATATTTACGCACTAATCCCTCTAACCTACACCTCTCAGGACACTAAGGGCAATTTTTTAGCATGGCCAATCAATCTAACCCGCACATCTTTGGACTGTGGGAGGAAACTGGAGCACCCGGAGAAAACCCACACAGACACGGGGAGACACGAGTGCAAACTCCACACAGACAGTGACCCAAGCCAGGGAATCGAACCCAGGACCCTGGGGCACCCTAACCACCGTGCTACCGTGCCGTCCCCTCAGTTCCTAAACTCATTGCAGCCTTGGTTCAAACATGGGCAAAAGAGCTGAATTCCAGAGGCAAGGTGAGAGTGACTGCCCTTGACATCAAGGCAGAATTTGACTAAGTCTGGCATCAAGAAGCCCTAGAAGGCTGGAGCCAATGGGAATCAGGGGAAAATTCTCCGCTGGTTGAAGTCTTACCTGGCACACAGGAAGATGGTTGTTGGAGTCAATCATCTCAGCTCCAGGGTATCAGTGCAGGAGTTTCTCAGGATTGTGTCCTAGGCCCATCTTCAGCTACTTCATCAATGACCTTCCTTCCATCATCAGGTCAGAGGTGGGGATGTTCACCAATGACTGCACAATGTTCAGCACCATTCATTTGTAGATGATTTGCATTCACCTACAAATGCAGCAAGACTTGGACAATATCCAAGCTTGGGCTGACAAGTAGCAAATAACATTCACTTCACACGAGTGCCAAGCAACGACCACGTCCAACAAGAGAGGATCTAACCATCACCCCCTGACATTCAGTGGTATCACTGAATCACTCATTATCAACATTCTTGGAGCTAACATTGACCAGAAATCGAACTAGGCCAGCCATATAAATACTGTGGCTACAAGAATCAGAGGCTGGGAATCCTGCGGCAAGTAATTCATCTTCTGATCCCCCAAAAGCCTGTCCGCCATCTACAAGGCACAAGTCAGGAATGTGATGGAATACTCCCCACTTGCCTGAAGGAGTACAGCTCTAACAACCCTCAAGAAGCTCGGCACCATCCAGGACAAAGCAGCCCGCTTATTGCTACCCTTTCCTAACATTCAATCCCTCCACCACCGGTGCACACAGGCAGTCGTGTACACCATCTACAAGATGGACTGAAGGAACTCACCAAGGTTCCTTTGACAGCACTTTTCAAACCCACGATCACTACTATCTAGCAGGACAAAAGCAGCAGATACTGGGAACACCATCATCTGGAGGTTCCCCTCCCAAACCACTCACCATCCTGATTCAGAAGTATATCGTCCTTCCTCCACTGTCACTGGAATTCCCTCCCTAACAGCACTGTGGGTGCACCTACACTTCAGGGGCTGCAGCGGTTCAAGAAGGCAGCTCACCTTCTGAAGGTCAACTAGGGAGGGCAATAAATATTGGTCCAGCCAGCAACGCCCACGTCCCCTGAATGAATTTAAAGGACCAGTCTCGAGGAGGTGAGTAACAGGACCTGGATTGCTGCTCACATCAGCTGCAGTGCTGCACTTCTGCAGAACTGACACCAGAGCCAATCTGATGAAAGGCCGCAGATCTGAAATGTTAGCTCTGTCTCTCTTCACAGAAGGTGCCTGAGCTGCGGAGTATTTCCAACAGAATGTTATTATTTCACATTTCCAGAATCCACAATGTTAGCTCCAATTGTGACAGCTTGCCCTGTAATACTTGTAACCACTGTGCAGCAACTCGTCCCAGCAAGAGCTGGGATCAACAAGAATCAATTGGAGTTTAATGCCTGCAACCATGAATTCCTCAGTTCTTGCTCAGCGTAGCGTACTGCTGTTTATTTAGCACACACTTAAGTTCAAGTGTCTGAAGGGAGGGAGTGCCTAAGCAGTTACTCAGGACTTAGTGCACAATCAGACTCAGCAGAAAACTCAATCATTTCCTGCTGACTCACTAGAAGTCAAGTTTATTTATGTTCCTGTAAGCAAGGCTTACAGTAACAACTGCAATGAAATTACTGTGCAAATCCCCTGGTTGCCACACTCCGGCACCTGTTCGGGGACACTTGGGGAGAATTTAGCACGGCCAACGCACCTAACCAGCACTTCTTTCAGACTGTGGGAGGAAACCCACACAGACATGGGGAGAATGTGCAAACCCCACACAGATAATGACCCAAGCTGGGAATTGAATCCGGTTCCCTGGCGCTGTGAGGCTACCACAGATTAACTAAAAGGGGATTTCACTTCAAATATAAAACTCAGGCACAAATCTCCGCTGACACTGGCACTTGGTGCTAAGTTCAGTGGTGAAATGGGGTGGGCGAATCATTGGTAAAAAATATCACACGCCTGGCATGTGTTAGACCCAAAGCACGAGGTTCCCTTCCATCCAGATTGTGCCCACAAAATCAAAGTACAGGAAAGAAACAGAACATCATCACCTAGCGCCAAGATTCCCCCTACTCCACCCACCCCCAGACATGCCCCCTACCCACTGCCATGCCCCCACCCACCTCCGGTCATCCCTTACCTCTGCCACGCCTCCTCACCCACCCACCCAACCCACTGCCACACTCCCACCCGCCCCCCCCCCCCCCCCACCACTGTATCCCCCCCCCACCGCCACACCCCCCCCACCCCGAGATAGAAGTGGGAAATCGATTATTCCAGTCTGAGTGTGTGTTCAGGCCCAGGTTGAAATTTGATACGTTACCTGGGCACAATATCAGCAGCAGTAATTTGCAGAAGAACAAAATTTAAGTTCAGGACAAACTGGAATACATCTGACAGCGAGAAGCAGCATCCAGGAACACACGTGGAGCCAGCTCTGTGCACTGGCTCTGTCGAAGATAACTGCACTATAGACAAAGGTTACCAATGGTGGAGAAGCCCCATCTGTCAATGTGGCATTGTTATTGGGCATACTGGAGCTTACAGAAGCAGTACGCTTGTTACTGCAGTTTCTGGATGGTAAGCTAGCCCAATGTTGGGTCTCCTCATCAATGGTGGCCTTTTGAGAGAGGTGGTTGCCAAAGTGTGGCCGGTGCCATACAGTCGCAGAGATTTACAGCATGGAAACAGGCCCTTCGGCCTAACTTGTCCATGTTGCCCAGCTTTTACCACAAAGCTAGTCCCAATTGCCCACATTTAGCCCATATCCCTCTATACCCATCTTACCCATGTAACTGTCTAAATGCTTTTTAAAAGGCAAAATTGTGCCTGCCTCCACCACAGCTTGATCCAGACACTCACCACACTGTATGAAAAAACTGCTCCTCTGGATCCCTTTGTATCTCTCCCCTCTCACCTTAAACCTATGCCCCTCTCAAAACATTCCAGAGTGGTTCCCTCAACACGTACAGTAGGTGGAATATTTGACTGACCAGGATGTGGGTTGAGATCTGAGTTTTGATTTGTCGATATTCAAGGACAGACTGAGTTTTTTGTGCGCAGAATTGAAGAGATCAAGAATGGATTGTAAACCTGGCACAGAGTGGGCAACGACACTGAGGTCATCTGTAAACTAGACCATGAGGGCCTTTGCCAGTGAGTTCAACTGTGGTACGAAGGCGACTGAGGTTAAAGCATTTTCCATCTAGCAACTAACTTAGCATCAACTGCCATTTGCAGAGCAGAGTTCCAAATCTCTTCCACCCTTTGTATGTAGGAATTGCTTCCTAACACCTCTCCTGAATAGTCTGGCCCTAATTTTAGACTATGCCCCCTAGTTCTAGAATCCCCAACCAGTGGAAACAGTTTATCTTTATCTATCCTGTCTTTTCCTGTTAGCATCTTGAAGACTTTGGTCAGATCACCACTTAACCTTCTAAATTCTAGAGAAAACAGATCTGATTAGTAGAATCTCTCCTTATAATTAACCCCCTGAAGTCCCCAGATATCATTCTTAATCTACACTGCACTCCCTCCAAGGCCAATATATCCTTCCTAAGGTTACCCCTCTCCCCTCACAACCCCGTGGGAGGCCAAGTTTCTATGGAAACGCACACTTTTACATGCATGTTGTAGTCCAGAGCTTTGAGTAGTGATGGCACAGAATTCAATTTTCTTTCCCTCAGCAGAAATCTCTTCCTGTCTTACTGCCTGCCATCAGTGTGTGTTGGATGAATTTACAGGTTGGTGCTCAGTCTGTCTGGCCGTGTTACGAACACACCTTCCTCAGTCTTCAGGTCCTCGAATGGGTCTTGAAGCCGGAACTTCTGCCTCAGAGGCAGAGATACCACCTACTGCACCACAAGACCTGCTGTCTGGCTAGGTAGAGGGGGAGACAATGAGCCACCCATCCCCATTGCCGATTAACCTTTGTCCAGTACTTAAAGGTGGTACCTGGATTTCATAGGGCCTGGACTAGAGTTGTGTACAATGCCCCTCTAGTATCACACAAGCTGCTCAAGTGAAGATTAGCGGACATTCTTCCTCGGCAACCCACCTTGGGATTGCTGTAGCTTGGCTTCACTCCATGCAGGGTCACAGCATCTCCAGATGTGGCTTCACATCCCACTCCTGCACTGCACAAGCCCCCAGTGATCCATCCTTGGCTCCCAGCTCTTTTCTCCAGAGTCCTTCATCATTTATTTCTTCTTATCCAGTACCCAGACTCAGGAGCTGAAATTTCCTCTGGATAAGGACTAGTAAGATCAAAACCTTGTACCCACCGTGCCCAACAAACTCTGTGCCCTTGCCACACTTTCCAGCACCCTCCCTGACAGCTACTCCAGGCTAGTCAAAACTGTTGACATCCTAAATGATCCTGGACCTGACATCTGACTCCCTATCCTTTCCATCGAATTTAAATTCTATAACATTGTCCACTCCGTCCTAGTTCATTCAATCTGATCCTTATCCATGATTCTGACACTCCCTGGCGGACAATTCCAGTGCTTTTCCACCCTCTCATCCCTCTTTATACATAATATATTTCAGCTCATCCATAGTTCCAGCATTGAAATACCATCGTGTACCAAGTTCCATTCCCTAACCACCCAACTTACTGGGGACTGGGGGAACTTGTGTGACTGGGGAGCGACTTACTCTGGTCCCCAGTCACACAACTCCTTACAATTAAAATTCATAGCTTTATGTCTATATCTCCCTACGTCCTTGCCTCGTCTCTGTCCTCCAATTTGCAACCTTCTCCAGCCCATCCCCATTAGCTTGGGTCACTGTGGAGTTTGCACATCCTCTCCGAGTCTCTTTCATTATTCACACTCACTCTCTCTATCCAGAGTTTCATTATTCACACTCTCTCCATCTGGAGTTTCCTCCGGGTGCTCCAGTTTCCTCCCACAGTCCAAAAGTGTGCTGGTTAGGTGCATTGGCCATGCTAAATTCTCAGTGTACCTGAACAGGTGCTGGAGTGTGGCGACTAGGAGATTTTCACGGTAACTTCATTGCATTGTTAATGTAAGCTTACTGACACTAATAAATAAACTTTACTTTTTATTGCACGTCTGTTAAGAGTATTGTGGGTTTTTTTGCTGTGTTATTGCTGTTATTCATGGCTCACCCAGACTCTGAGAATCAAAAAAACCTGGCGGGTGCTGGGTGGGTGTATGGAGAGCGTGGCGGGTGCTGGATGGGTGTATGGAGAGCGTGGCGGGTGCTGGATGGGTGTATGGAGAGCGTGGCGGGCGCTGGGTGGGTGTATGGAGAGCGTGGCGGGTGCTGGGTGGGTGTATGGAGAGCGTGGCGGGTGCTGGATGGGTGTATGGAGAGCGTGGCGGGTGCTGGATGGGTGTATGGAGAGCGTGGTGGGCGCTGGATGGGTGTATGGAGAGCGTGGCGGGCGCTGGGTGGGTGTATGGAGAGCGTGGCGGGTGCTGGGTGGGTGTATGGAGAGCGTGGCGGGTGCTGGGTGGGTGTATGGAGGGCGTGGCGGGTGCTGGATGGGTGTATGGAGAGCGTGGCGGGTGCTGGGTGGGTGTATGGAGAGCGTGGCGGGTGCTGGGTGGGTGTATGGAGAGCGTGGCGGGTGCTGGGTGGGTGTTTGGAGAGTGTGGGGCGTAGGGTGCGCTGGGTGAGTGAATGAAGAGCATGGGGTGGGCACTGGGTGGGTGTGTGAAGAGCGTGGGGGGGGGCACTGGGTGGGTGTGCGAAGAGCATGGGGGGGGCACTGGGTGGGTGTGTGAAGAGCGTGGGGGGGGCACTGGGTGGGTGTGTGAAGAGCGTGGGGGGGGGCACTGGGTGGGTGTGTGAAGAGCGTGGGGGGGGGCACTGGGTGGGTGTGTGAAGAGCGTGGGGGGGGGCACTGGGTGGGTGTGTGAAGAGCGTGGGGGGGGGCACTGGGTGGGTGTGTGAAGAGCGTGGGGGGGGGCACTGGGTGGGTGTGTGAAGAGCGTGGGGGGGGGCACTGGGTGGGTGTGTGAAGAGCGTGGGGGGGGGCACTGGGTGGGTGTGTGAAGAGCGTGGGGGGGGGCACTGGGTGGGTGTGTGAAGAGCGTGGGGGGAGGCACTGGGTGGGTGTGTGAAGAGCGTGGGGGGGGGCACTGGGTGGGTGTGTGAAGAGCGTGGGGGGGGGGCACTGGGTGGGTGTGTGAAGAGCGTGGGGGGGGGCACTGGGTGGGTGTGTGAAGAGCTTGGGTGGTGGGGGCGCTGGGGGTGTGTCAAGATTGTGGGGGGTGCTGGGTGGATGTGTGAAAAGCGTGAGGGGTGTTCACTGGGTGGATGTGTGGAGGCCATGGGGGGGGTGCTGGGTGGGTGTGTGGAGGCCATGGGGGGGGTGCTGGGTGGGTGTATGGAGAGCGTGGGGGATGGGTGGTGCTGGGTGGGTGTGTGAAGAGCATGGGGGGCACTGGGTGAGTGTATGTGGAGAGCACTGGGTGAGTGTATGTGGAGAGCGTGGGGGGTGGGGAGGCACTGGCTGGGTGTGTGAAGAGCGTGGGGGGGGGGCGCTGGGTGAGGGTGTGGAGAGTGTGGGGGTGGGGGTGGGGATGCAGCAGTGGGTGCTAAAAAGTAAGGCCTTCACATTGCCCAGAAAAGAGCACTTGCCTTTGCTGCAAGCTAGTTTTACCCAGGCCAGCACTTTTGTTGAAGTCACCAGAATTCTGGCGCAAAGATCATCAAAGAAAGTGTAAGGAGAGTAGCAATATCCTGCTGGGAGCAATATCCTGCCATCCATTCCATCTTAACTTCCTCCTCAGGACCTTGGAAGGAAGCATCAATTGCACTTGCCTGATGACTGGTTTCCTTTGAACGTGCTCAGGTTTTCAAAAGCTCGAGTGCTTGAACTTGGACAATGTACAGACCACAGCGGTCCCAACCTGGCAACAATGAGATGATGTGGAGATGCCAGCGTTGGACTGGGGTAAACACAGTTAGAAATCTCACAACACCAGGTTAAAGACCAACAGGTTTATTTGGTAGCAAAGGCCACTAGCTTTTACCTGATGAAGGAGCAGTGCTTCAAAAGCTAGTGGCTTTTTGCTACCAAGTAAACCTGTCGGACTTTAACCTGGCGTTGTGAGACTTCTAACAGTGAGATGCCCAGGGACAAGAGTGCTCACACAATCATGGAAGTTACACAGTTAGAAAGAACAAAGAAAATTACAGCACAGAAACAGGCCCTTCAGCCCTCTAAGTCTGCAACGACCATGCTGCCTGGCTGAACTAAACCCCCGATCTTTCTGGGGACCATACCGCTCTATTCCCATCCTATTCATGTATTTGTCAAGATGCCCCTTAAAAGTCACTATTGTATCTGCTTCCACTACCTCCCCCGGTAGCGAGTTTCAGGCACTAATCACCTTCGTATATCTCCTTTAAACTTTGCCCCTTAAACCTACGCCCCCTAGTAATTGTCTATTCCATCTTGGTAAAAAGCTTTTGAGCATCCACTCTGTCCATGCTCCTTATAATCTTACAGACAAACCTCCATCAGCTCGCCCCCACAACCTCTGTCAACAGTTAATGAGCAACGTGTTACTGAGGGGAGCAAGAGGAGGAAGGAAGTTTTTAACTAACGAAATACATTTGCATTCAGTTAAATGCAGCCATTCACTTAAGTTCACCATGTTACAGACAGTGCTATTTTTAATCTTCTATGGTAGCTGGGTTTCCCTTGCACTCTGAAACTTTGCGCAGAATAGAAATGGAACGAAGCTATCTTGACTCAGCACAAGTGTAAGTGGAAATGACCATCATCCTTATCTGATGACAAAACATCATGTAATGTCAAAACTTGTCTCAATGAACCAGACTGACCTCCACTGGAGATATTTCAATATATCAGCCACATGCTCATTCACTCTCCCTCCATCAACTCTGTCCTGACAATCATCTCTGCAACTTCTTATTGAGGCGATGGCTAACAGCCCATGATCAGATCAAGAGACTGATGGGGAATTATCGGTGAAATTCTAACAGCTATCCCAGAGCAGTGCTACACACAGATCGGTCCAAGGAGAAATCCCACAAGCACTGACAAAATCAAAACTGACAGCCCAGATACAGTGAGAGTGTGAATAATGAAACTCCAGATGGAGAGAGTCAGAGTAATGAAACTCTAAATAGAGAGAGAGAATGTGAATAATGAAATTCCGGATGGAGAGAGTGAGAATAATGAAACTCCTGATGGTGAGAGTGAGAATAATGAAACTCCTGATGGTGAGAGTGAGAGTGAATAATGAAACTCTGGAAGGAGAGAGTGAGAGTGAATAATGAAATTCCAGAAGGAGAGAGTGAGAGTGAATAATGAAACTCTGGACAGACAGAGTGTGAATAATGAAACTCTGGACAGACAGAGTGTGAATAATGAAACTCTGGACAGAGAGAGTGTGAATAATGAAACTCTGGACAGAGAGAGTGAGAGTGAATAATGAAATTCCAGAAGGAGAGAGTGAGAGTGAATAATGAAACTCTGGACAGAGAGAGTGCGAATAATGAAACTCTGGACAGAGAGAGTGTGAATAATGAAACTCTGGACAGAGAGAGTGAGAGTGAATAATGAAATTCCAGAAGGAGAGAGTGAGAGTGAATAATGAAACTCTGGACAGAGAGAGTGCGAATAATGAAACTCTGCACAGAGTGTGAATAATGAAACTCTGCACAGAGAGAGCGTGAATAATGAAACTCTGCACAGAGTGTGAATAATGAAACTCTGCACAGAGAGAGTGTGAATAATGAAACTCTGGACGGAGAGAGTGTGAATAATGAAACTCTGGACGGAGAGAGTGTGAATAATGAAACTCTGGACGGAGAGAGTGTGAATAATGAAACTCTGGACGGAGAGAGTGTGAATAATGAAACTCTGGACAGAGAGTGAGAGTGAATAATGAAACTCTGGACAGAGAGAGTGAGAGTGAATAATGAAACTCTGGACAGAGAGAGTGAGAGTGAATAATGAAACTCTGGACAGAGAGAGTGTGAATAATGAAACTCTGGACGGAGAGAGTGTGAATAATGAAACTCTGGACAGAGAGTGAGAGTGAATAATGAAACTCTGGACAGAGAGAGTGAGAGTGAATAATGAAACTCTGGACAGAGAGAGTGAGAGTGAATAATGAAACTCTGGATGGAGAGAGTGTGTAAATAATGTTAAGTTTGTAGTTTGGTGTCACAAGTGGACTTCCATTAACCCTGCAGTGAAGTTAGTGTGAAAATCCCCTGATGAGAGTGCAGATTGGCAGCAGAGTGGGTCTGAACCCTCGGGGTGAAAGTGGAGTGGATACAACATGAGCCCGGATTGCTGACAGTGTGGAGCTGGAAGGGAAACACTCCAGGTACAAATAATGCCCCACATCTCTGAGGCAGACAGGGGGAAAGTGCAGTCTCAGCAACAGGAACAGAGTGATAATCCACTGCAAATTCCAATCGGGATTCATTCCTGCTAAGCTGTACTCTCTGATAATGCTGCCTAGCACCAGGTTATAGCTTTCCCTTTCAACCCCTTTTACTTAACGCAATTCATCAACTCCTGTCTCCATCCCTCTGTGTCTGGGAGATTTCTCCCTGGTTAGTGTTGGGTTTTTAACCCAGTCCTGGTGCTCTGGCTGTCAGTGTTAATGAGCCTGGGACTGACTGGGATATTTTCCCTGCTCAGTCTCTGTCCAAGCCCAGGGTAAAACACTCACCTTCTCACAGATATTCTTGCCGGCGCTCTGGTGTTTGCTTCTCCGCAGTTTGAGCGAAGGGGAGCGGAGCAGCTTCTTAATCCTGGTGGTGATGGTGGGGGTCCCGACATCGGCCATGGTTCCTCAAACATCCCCCAGCCCCAGAGCTCAGCCCCCCCTCCCCGGTCCCGGAGCCGCTCCGCGATCTCCGCCCGCCTCCACTCTCTGTCCGCGGGCCGCCGGGAGCGGCTGGCCGGCCGGCACTGCCCCCCCACCCCGGCTCTCCCGCAGCAGCCCCGGGACACTGCGGGGCTGAGCCCGTCCTCCCCGGGGTGGGAGCGCTCCTCACATCCACACAGCCCGCAGCCCCCGGGCCGATCCGCTCCTGCAAACCCCGATCCCCCAGAGCCTGGTCCCGAGAAAACCTCACAGACACATCGCCCCCTCCGACAGTGCTCAACATTACACAGAGTACACACTGTCAGAGGTACACTCACAGAGTACACTCAAATATTACAGAGAACACACTGTCAGAGGTACACTCACAGAGTACACTCAAACATTACACAGAGTACACACTGTCAGAGGTACACTCACAGAGTACACACTGTCAGAGGTACACTCACAGAGTGTACACTCAAATATTACAGAGAACACACTGTCAGAGGTACACTCACAGAGTACACTCAAACATTACACAGAGTACACACTGTCAGAGGTACACTCACAGAGTACACACTGTCAGAGGTACACTCACAGAGTACACACTGTCAGAGGTACACTCACAGAGTACACTCAAACATTGCACAGAGTACACACTGTCAGAGGTACACTCACAGAGTACACACTGTCAGAGGTACACTCACAGAGTACACACTGTCAGAGGTACACTCACAGAGTACACACTGTCAGAGGTACACTCAGAGTACACACTGTCAGAGGTACACTCACAGAGTACACACTGTCAGAGGTACACTCACAGAGTACACTCAAACATTGCACAGAGTACACACTGTCAGAGGTACACTCACAGAGTACATTCAAACATTGCACAGAGTACACACTGTCAGAGGTACACTCACAGAGTACACACTGTCAGAGGTACACTCACAGAGTACACTCAAACATTGCACAGAGTACACACTGTCAGAGGTACACTCACAGAGTACACACTGTCAGAGGTACACTCACAGAGTACACACTGTCAGAGGTACACTCACAGAGTACACACTGTCAGAGGTACACTCACAGAGTACACACTGTCAGAGGTACACTCACAGAGTACACACTGTCAGAGGTACACTCACAGAGTACACACTGTCAGAGGTACACTCACAGAGTACACTCAAACATTGCACAGAGTACACACTGTCAGAGGTACACTCACAGAGTACACACTGTCAGAGGTACACTCACAGAGTACACACTGTCAGAGGTACACTCACAGAGTACACACTGTCAGAGGTACACTCACAGAGTACACTCAAACATTGCACAGAGTACACACTGTCAGAGGTACACTCACAGAGTACATTCAAACATTGCACAGAGTACACACTGTCAGAGGTACACTCACAGAGTACACTCAAACATTGCACAGAGTACACACTGTCAGAGGTACACTCACAGAGTACACACTGTCAGAGGTACACACAGAGTACACACTGTCAGAGGTACACTCACAGAGTACACACTGTCAGAGGTACACTCACAGAGTACGCTCAAACATTGCACAGAGTACACACTGTCAGAGGTACACTCACAGAGTACACACTGTCAGAGGTACACTCACAGAGTACACACTGTCAGAGGTACACTCACAGAGTACACTCAAACATTGCACAGAGTACACACTGTCAGAGGTACACTCACAGAGTACACTCAAACATTGCACAGAGTACACACTGTCAGAGGTACACTCACAGAGTACACACTGTCAGAGGTACACACAGAGTACACACTGTCAGAGGTACACTCACAGAGTACACACTGTCAGAGGTACACTCACAGAGTACGCTCAAACATTGCACAGAGTACACACTGTCAGAGGTACACTCACAGAGTACACACTGTCAGAGGTACACTCACAGAGTACACACTGTCAGAGGTACACTCACAGAGTACACACTGTCAGAGGTACACTCACAGAGTACACTCAAACATTGCACAGAGTACACACTGTCAGAGGTACACTCACAGAGTACACACTGTCAGAGGTACACTCACAGAGTACACACTGTCAGAGGTACACTCACAGAGTACACACTGTCAGAGGTACACTCACAGAGTACACACTGTCAGAGGTACACTCACAGAGTACACACTGTCAGAGGTACACTCAGAGTACACACTGTCAGAGGTACACTCACAGAGTACACACTGTCAGAGGTACACTCACAGAGTACACACTGTCAGAGGTACACTCACAGAGTACACACTGTCAGAGTACACTCAAATATTACAGAGTGCACACTGTCAGAGGTACACACACAGTACACTCAAACATTACACAGAGTACACACTGTCAGAGGTACACTCACAGAGTACACTCAAACATTACACAGAGTACACACTGTCAGAGGTACACTCACAGAGTACACACTGTCAGAGGTACACTCACAGAGTACACTCAAATATTACAGAGTACCCACTGGCTGAGGTACACACACAGAGTACACTCAAACATTGCAGTGTACACACTGTCAGAGGTACACACAGTGTACACACTGTCAGAGGTACCCTCACAATATACACACTGTCAGAGGTACAGTCACACTGTACACTCAAACATTACACAGAGTACACACTGTCAGAGGTACACTCACAGAGTACACTCAAACATTACACAGAGTACGCACTGTCAGAGGTACACTCACACAGTGTACCTCAAATATTACAGCGTACACACTGTCAGAGGTATACTCACAGAGTACACTCAAATATTACAGAGTACACACTGTCAGAGGTACACTCACAATATACACACTGTCAGAGGTACACTCACAGTATACACACTGTCAGAGGTACATTCACACTGTACACTCAAACATTACGCAGAGTACACACTGTCAGAGGTACACTCACAGAGTACACACTGTCAGAGGTACACTCACACAGTGTACACTCAAATATTACAGAGTACACACTGTCAGAGGTACACTCACAGAGTACACACTGTCAGAGGTGCACTCACAGAGTACACACTGTCAGAGGTGCACTCACAGAGTACGCACTGTCAGAGGTGCACTCACAGAGTACACACTGTCAGAGGTGCACTCACACTGTACACTCAAACATTACACAGAGTACACACTGTCAGAGGTACACACACAGTGTACACTCAAATATTACACAGAGTACACACTGTCAGAGGTACACTCACAGAGTACACACTGTCAGAGGTACACTCACAGTGTACACACTGTCAGAGGTACACTCACACAGTGTACACACTGTCAGAGGTACACTCACACAGTGTACATTCAAACATTACACAGTGTACACACTGTCAGAGGTACACTCACACAGTGTACATTCAAACATTACACAGAGTACACACTGTCAGAGGTACGCTCACACTGTACACTCAAGCATTACACAGAGCACACACTGTCAGAGGTACAGTCACAGTATACACACTGTCAGAGGTACACTCACACAGTGTACACTCAAACATTACTCAGAGTACGCACTGCCAGAGGTACACTCATTGTACACTCAAACATTGCACAGTGGGTATACACACTGCCAGAGGCACACTCATTGTACACTCAAACATTGCACAGTGGGTATACACACTGCCAGAGGTACACTAATGCAGTGTACACTCAAACATTAAACAATGTACACACTGCCAGAGTATACTCACACATTGCACAGCGAGTGTACACACTGCCAGAGGTGCACTCACACATTGTACACTCAATCATTACACAGTGTACTCACTGCCAGATGTACACTCAGACAGTGTACACTCAAATATTACACAGTGTACACACTGTCAGAGTACATTGCACAGTGAGTGTACACACTGCCACAAGTGCACTCACACGTTGTACACTCAAACATTGCAGAAAGTGCACACTGCCAGAGGTGCACCCAGTGTACACTCAAACATTGGCAGTGTGTACACACTGCCAAAGTACACTCACACACTGCACAAGTGTGTACACACTGCCAGAAGCACACTCATTGTATACTCAACTTTACACAGTGTACACACTGCCAGAGTACACTCACTATACACTCAACATTGCACTGTACACACTGCCAGAGGTACACTCAGTGAGTGTACACACTATTCAACATACACTCAAATAGTGAACGTACACACTGCTTGAGGTACAGTCAAACAGTGAGTGTACACGTGGCCGAAGATACACACAGTGAATGTACACACTGCCAGAGATATACTCAAATTTTGTACAGTCAAACATTGCACAGTGTACACACACCAGAGGTGCACTCAAACATTACACAGTGAGTATACACACTGCCAAATGTATCAAGATATGGCACACTCAAATAAGCAGCATCTGTCAGGCTGATCATATAACTCACAGGGATAGATTCCCAACTCAAAGAAACAGGTCAGATATACACCCAGACTGGAGCACATCACAAATTATTACACATCTCAAATGCATCTGAGACTGAGTCATCACATGCACAGTCAGACTGATACACATTGCATAGACACCCATCGGATACACATCTTAAATACACCCAGATGATACACATCACACATACATGCATACTGATGCACATTGCATATATACCTGGACATAAAAACATTACAAATACACCCAAACTAATGTACATTGAATATATACCCAGACTGACACACATCATATGTACACTTGGTGTTATGGACATGAGAGAGGAGCAAAACTGAACTCCTTTATTCTCTTGACATTGGTCTGTAAACAGTGTACTGGGGGTAATCGCAGCTTCATACACACACCCAGATACACACACATGTATATAATTGGAAAGAGGTTTTACAACTATGGTGACCTTGATGGTAAAAAGAAACATGGAAATGGAAATCAGTTCACATGTTTGCCAGAGTCTAAATAATGAAAATCCGGAGGGCTTCCTTCAATGAACAGTTTCAGTTAGGGTGGATTCCTGGCTGAAGACAGAAGTGCAGAATTCCTTTCAAGGTGATGGCGATGCACTGGGAGGAGGTACATAGACTTGGTCTGCTTGGCAAATAGTGGCCAGAGGCTTCCAGGTAAATAGGCTTTGAGGAGGATTTGTTACAGGTTGCTTAGTCAGTCTGGAGTGCAGGAGGGATTTGTAGGTTAAGTTTAAAGTATATTTATTAGTCTCAGGTAGGCTTACATTAACAATGCAATGAAGTTACTGTGAGAATCTCCACATTCCAGCACCTGTTTGGATGCACTGAGGGAGAATTTAGCATGGCCAATGCACTTAACCCGCACATCTTTTGGACTGTGGGAGGAAACTGGAGCACCCGGAGGAAACCCACCCAGACATGGGGAAAACATGCAGGCTCCACGCAGGTAGTGACCCGAGGCAGGTATCAAACCTGGGTCACTGTGAGGCAACGGTGCTAACCACTGTGTCACCATGCCACCCAAAAGGTTGGAGATAAATTAGTAGGTGGCCCGTCTCTGAGTTCTCAATTGTCTATCGAGATTTCAAAATGGTCACCTGAGTCATGTGACCTCCTTCTTCCGTAACGCTTTCACAAAGGGATGCTTATCTAGTATGTCTAGATTGGCTTTTGTTTTATGACTTATAAAGTCCAGTTATTCGCCTCTGAAATGGTCACCATCCATATTGATGACCCTCTTCCAGGAAACTATTGTGTTGGGCTCAGCTGGGGGGTGGGCTAAGCTTATAAAGATGCAAATGGCATTCATTTCCTTTCAGTAGTTCCTTTTTCGAAATAAACCTTGGCAATCCCAGATGTCAGATTCTTGGAGCGACATGTCAGAGCATGTCTCCAGTGCAATCCATACAATGCCTTCATGGTCATCTTACAATTCCAGGCATCAGATGACTTACAGCAGCCATTTTTTGGTTCAGCAAATTTTGCAAAAAAAAATTAAGTTTTATTTACATAGGTTATAATTTTTTTGCGCCTTAGGAATATGTCACCCCAAGTGATATATATATTACATGATTGCCACAAAAAGGGCATTTACATTTGTCCATTGCATTGGGTGAGTGACACGAGATTGGGACTTGTAATTACCCAGGCATCAGGTTTCAAATCCTAAATTGAAAATCAGGCCCATTATCTCATAAGACAATGATAAGATAAGATTATGGCTACATAATAGAAGAATGAGTCAGATTACAAATTTTCGCCAGCCATATCTTTATTATTAGCTCAGATATGCCCAGGATGATATTATCCTTTGAATCAAGAAAAGAATTATTCAAATTCATAACTGCTGGACAATCTTTATGTTTCATTTAAGTCATCAAATAGCTTAGAACTCTCTGGTTAATTAGTTTTCACATGACATGAGATAATCAGAAAATAATCATTGAATATATAAAGATTAGCATGGAATTTGGAAACGTTTATTATTTTTATCTCAAGGAGTTAATTCACTCCATAGCAATCAACACAAAAGGAGATCACTTTGCCCATCATACTTATGCAAATTTCTGATAGTAATATCCCCCTCTCTCTTTATCTCCACAGCCATGTTTTTCCCTTCAAGCGTTTATCCGATTCTCTATTGAATTGGCTTCTACTGTCCTTTCAGATAGTGCATTCCAGATCATAACAACTGGCACAGTTTTCACTGGAAAGACAGAGGCTGAGGGGGAGACCTGATAGAGGTCTTCAAAATGATCAGAGGCATAGACAGAGGTGGATAGACAGAGGCTTTTTCCCAGGGTGGAAGTGTCAATTACAAGGGGGGGCGGGGACGTAGGTTCCAGGTGAGAGAGGGAAGGTTTAAGGGAGATGTTTTGGGGAAGTTTTCCATGCACAGAGTGGTGGGCACCTGGCATGCACTGCCAGAGGAGGCAGTGGAAGGAAATACATTAGCAACATTTAAGAGACAACTGGATGGGTACATGAATAGGGAGGGAATACAGAGGTATGCACCGAGTAAGGATAGAAGGATTTTTTCGGTTTAGTTAGGGCATCATGATTGGCTCGGTCTCAAAGGGTCAAAGGGTCTGTTCCTGTGCTGTACTTTTCTTTGTTCTAAATAAAATTCGCTGAATAAAGTCTGAAATAAGCTCCGACTTGATGCTTTCCTGTTTGAAGTTGTGGGAAAATTCCTGTTAGGGTGTAGAATAGGTGTGATAGGGGTTAAAAACAAACCTGTGTTTTTTAAATCCTGGAGCACATTATTTAAACAAAGATATCAGAATGAATGAAACTATTCATAAGGATGTGAGAATCACAATGAGGAACCAAAAACAGCCAAAGTATCTAATGCCATTGAGGGAAAATAATGACATAATTTGTAGCTCATGTATACCCCCACCAATGAAGAGTGTGTTGTCACCCAACACAATGCTGGTCATATCCATACAGGAGGCCCTTATCTGAGGAAGGATGTCCTTGTTATAGAGTGTTTACCAGGCTGATTCCTGGGATGGCAAGTCTGTCATTTGAGAAGAGACTAAATTGGTTAGGATTGTATTCACTGGGGGTTAAAAGAGTGAGAGGGGATCTCAAAGAAACTTACTAAATTCTCATAGGATTAGACAAGATAGATTCAGAAAGAATGTACCCAATGGTGAAAGAGTCCGGAACTAGGGGTCATAGTTTGAGGATAAGGGATAAATCTTTTGGAACTGCGATGAGGAGAAATTTCTTCACCCAGAGGGTGGTCAATGTGTGGAATTCACTAGCACAGAAAGTAGTTGAGGCCAAAACATTGTGTAACTTCAATAAGAAATTAGATAAAGCTCTAGAGGCTCAAGGGATATGGAGGGAATGGGGGAATCAGGATATTGAAGTTGATGATCAGCCATGATCAAATAAATGGTGAAGCAGGATCGAAGGGCCGAATGGCTTACTCCTGCTCCTAGTTTCTATGTTTGTGTTAAGTAGATCAACAGAAGCGATCTTGTTCATTTTATTTATTAATCACAAGTAAAGCTTACATTAACATTGCAATGAAGTTACTGTGAAATACCCCTAGTCACCACACTCTGGCACCTGTTCGGGTACACTGAGGGAGAATTTAGTGTGGCCAATGCACCCTAACCAGCATGTCTTTCAGACTATGGGAGGAAACCGGAGCACCCGGAGGAAACACACACAGGTATGGGGAGAATGTGCAAACTCCACACAGACAGTGACCCAAGTCGGGAATTGAACCTGGGTCCCTGGCACTGGGAGGCAGCAGTACTAACCCACTGTGCCTCCTTGCTGAACACCAGTTGTAAGAATCCAAAAATCACAACATTCCCTTTATCTCTTTTCTGCCTCCTCAACACACTTGTGACAATAATTGGTATTTGATTGGAATGTAGGAGAAAGAGTAGAGGTAAAGAGAATGTTGTGATTTTCAAAATGTTATAATTGGTGTTCTCCAGGTATCGATACTGGGCTCCCAGCTCTTCCCAAGTAGCAATCAATTGGATGATTTTCAATTTGAGATCTGAAACCGGGTAATGGCCTGGTAATTTTAAGTTCCAATCTTGAGTCTCACCTGTGTCACTCATACAAGCATTTACATTTGACCAGTTCATGTATCTAGTCAAGCTGACTGCATAGACTTTTATAGTTAGGTTTGTCAGGGACATCAGGGGAAAGCTACATAGAAAGGATATGTGAGTGGGAAAGCCATGGCAGGTAGAATTGAGTGTAAACAGTATTTGTATCTGTGACAGACTGAATTAAATATTATCTTTATGACAAGAGACTAGGAGGTGTGCATTGTTAAATTGTCAAGCTGCATACATGAGCGACATTGTCTAATTAAGTACTGTGGTCGCATATAAATAGGGGATAGGTGGGACACTGGGCATGGAGGAGAGGTATAAGATCAAACAGAGTCAGTAAATTTTCTTGGGAAAATAAAACTCTGTGTCTTCACCAACCAGCTTAATTTCTATTAGCATGTATGAAGATCGAGGAGTTTTAGATGTTCATGTGCTCAGATGACTAAAAGTTTGTGCACAGATACAAAAAGTACCTTTATTTTGGAAGTTTTGCAATGTAGAATTAAGGAAATGATGCTACAAACCTTGGTCAGAGCTTATCTGGAGTATTTGTTTTCAGACTTCAATTAAAATAGGATACTCACAGGACTCAGGCCAAAGGCAGGGTCATGATAATTTTATTCTCGTTGCTAGATATACTGATGTACTTTCAATGACTTCACTAGAAACACAAAAGATATTTATTAATTAAAAAAACTGTACTGCAGTACAGCAGCCAGCATGTCCGCCCTAGCTCCCTATGTGTCTCCTACCTAAAGGGGAGCTCCACCCCCTGGATTCTCTATTCTACATCCCAATTGGTCCTCCAATCCAGGTGACCCTTACTCTGCTGTGTTGCCCTTAAAGGGATAATCACCACAAATCACCCCGCCATTGCAGAATGATGTCAGGAAACATTTTTTCACACAAATGGTAGTGGAAATCTAGACCTATATGAATGCTGAGTCAATGAGGAAACAACAGAATGTCCCTCTAACTATTGAATCCTTTCAATAATTACCAATATGAAGAGATCACCCCTCAGCATTCCCTTTTCAAAAGAACAGGCCTTTTCTAATAATGATTGTACATCCTCTCATTTTTGTTTATTCATTCATGGGACATGGGCATCGCTGGCTGGCCAGCAGTTATTGCCCATCCTGATTTGCCCTTGGAGGGATGTTGAGAGTCAACCACATCGCTGTGGCTGCAGAACAGGCCAGACTGGGTAAGGACAGATTTCCTTCCCTAAAGGACATTAGTGAACTAGATGGTTTTTCCTGACAATTGGCAATGGTTTCATGGTCATAGTAGATTTTTAATTCCAGATATTTTTTAATGAATTCAGATTCCACCATCTGCCATAGGGGGATTCGAACCCGGGTCCCCAGAACATTAGCTCAGTTTCTGGATTAATAGTCTAATGATAATACCATTAAGGCCTAGTACGATTCTTGTATACGTAGGGGTAGGGATCAAGGGTGGGTTTGATTTGATTTATTATTGCCCCATGTATTATCATATAGTAACAGTATTGTTTCTTGCATGCTAGACAGACAAAACATACCGTTCATAGAGAAGGAAACAAGAGAGTGCAGAGTGTAGTGTTACAGTTACAGCTAGGATGTAGAGAAAGATCAATTTAATGCGAGGTAGGTCCATTCAACAGTCTGACAGCAGCAAGGAAGAAACTGTTCTTGAGTCAGTTGGTACGTGACCTCAGACTTTTGTATCTTTTTCCTGAAGGAAGAAGGTGGAAGAGAGAATGTCCAGGGTGCGTGGGGTCCTTAATTACGCTAGCTGCTTTGCCGAGGCAGCGGGAAGTGTAGACAGAGTCGATGGATGGGAGGCTGGTTTGCACGACAGACTGGGCTACATTCATGACCTTTTGTAGTTTCTTGCAGTCTTGGTCAGAGCAGGAGCCATACCAAGCTGTGATACAACCAGAAAGAATGCTTTCTATGGTGCATCTGTAAAAGTTGATGAGAGTTGTAGCTGACATGCCAAATTTCCTTAGTTTCTGAGAAAGTAGAGCATTGGTGGGCTTTCTTAACTATAGTGTCGGCAGGGGGGGAACCAGGACAGGTTGTTGATGATCTGGACAACTAAAAACTTGAAGCTGTCAACCCTTTCTACTTTGTCCCCATCGATGCAGACAGGGGCATGTTCTCATTTACACTTCCTGAAGTCGATGACAATCTCCTTTGTTTTATTGACATTGAGGGAGAGATTATGGTTGCTGCACCAATTCACCAGATTCAGTTGAGGTGCAGACCAGTCGTGATATCATTCGATCATGCAGTAGCTTCATGGATCTGAATGGCCAACCCATTCCTCATGGGCTTTTAATAGAGTTAAATGGGGAGAAACCGTATCCACTAGCAGCAGGGTTGGTGACTGGAGGAACACTTTACAGGAATTCCAGCAAGAACCAAAGGGGAATGAGGAGATTTTTCTTTTAAACACAGCTAATTGTTAGAATCTGGAACTCTGTCTGAAGTAGATTCACTGGGAAAACAAACAAATACTTAAAAGGGAAAAGGCCTGGCGTAGCGGTGCAGTGGTGAGCACTGCTGCTTCACAGCGCCAAGAACCCAGGTTCAATTCCAGCCTCGGGTCACTGTCTAGGTGGAGTTTGCACTTTCTCCCCATGTCCCCCCTGGGGGATTAACAGGGTAAGTGAGGATTATGGGAATAGGGCCAAGGTGGGATTGTGGTCGGTACAGACTCAATGGGCCAAATGACCTTCTTCTGCACTGTAGGGATTTTCTGTGAAAAATGATGATTCTGGTGAAGAATGTGCTTTAGTTTGATGAATTCCAGAGGCACCCACACAGTTAGATCTGCAGCCCATTACTAACCCTTTTACCACAACTATGGCTTTATCAAGTGTCTGAATAAAACATAGATCATGGTGGTGATTTTAAATGTCCAGCCAACAGGACCTAGGCCTGTTGCACTCTCATCCCTTGGGCTGTCCCATCCATGCCAACCAAAAGGAAGGGTGGGCCTACTTAAGATTGAGATAGCAGTGACCTTGTTGTTGTCCATAGCAACAAAAGGATAGGAGGAAATAACTGGCCCAGACAGGGCCTAGTGTCAGAGCTTTACCTGATTCTAAGTTCCTCTGAGCCTAGAGCAACAAAGCTGTCCCCTTGCCATTCCCCAGCACCTCCATTCCCCATTCCCTTCAATTCCTCCCTCCAGCTCCGTTCCTAACTCCCAGGCCTCACAAGGGCTCCCGCCTAGAGCCAGTGGCACCCGGATTTCCTCCCCCACCTCACCATCCTTTCACATCATTTGTCCCTACTCATGCCCGTAGATCATTCCTTTCACCTCTGACTGTCGGGCTCTGCTCCCATGGATTCCCAGCCACAATCTCCTACCACAAAAATTGCTGTTCTCATCCACCAGTCAGGCCATTAATCAGGTTGGGTGCAGGGCACAGTGTCTGCTCAGTGTATTTGAATGTGGCCTACACTGTGAAGGTGGGCTAGGCCTCCAGATGCTCCGGCCTTGTGGACTCCACCTGCTATTCTGAGTTCTTGATTTGGGAAAATCAGACTTTGGGGGAGGCAGGGCAGTGGTGGAATGTAGTACAAGGGGTGAACTCTAATTTTCATATGCTGGAAATTAGCTGGAACAAAAACAAAACTTCAACAGGATCCAGATGCTACTTGGTTCCACCCTACTCTCTGGTTCAATGACGGGACATTTGCTCTCATTGCAGCTTTGTCAAGCCAATATTGCAACAACTATCACTATATGATAAGATCATGGCTTATTTACAATCAACACATATGAAGTCTTTCTAAAAACGGTGTGCAACTTTGTGGAAAAATTATAAATTATACAATGCAGCCTGAGTGAATCCATGTACATTACAGCAAGGACAGTTGAAGCCAAATTAGTTGCAGCCTTATCAAGGTCGACATTTAGATACAGAATGTATGCGATCTCATGAAATCTAGAGCAATATGACATTTCTATCTATTTGTTTCTTTGAGTGCCAATCCTCTATGGAAAGGAGTCCCTTCAGTTCAAGACATTCTTACACTTTCCAAACAGGGATAGCAGTCGATTATGGGAAAATGCTGTCCCCTAGAGGTCACTGCAATGCAACACACTGTGTTTTCCATTAGCAAAGATGAACTATAGTAAAGTCCCATCAATCGCACCTCTTTGCCATCGTAAATTCACTTATCTGGGCAAACATTATGTACAATATTTCATTAGCCATGGTTTTCAGAGAAAAAATACTAGAAGAAAAGTTGGAGAAAAATGGGCGGCAAAATGAATATTTTAAAAATATGATGTGAAAGGTGTCCATGACTGGACTAGACCACACAGTTCCTGGACTGGAACACATGTTGTCTGTCATGGTGTTAACCTGGAATGTTTGCACATGGCTGGTTATAGTTATTATGATTTCATTTGTATCTACTGTGCAGGATCTGAGCAATCTTTTTAAGTCACCATTATTGAAAAATGAGTGACTCTGAACCAAGCAGTAAACATTCTAGAAAAGCAAAGACACTTACCGAAAAAAAAATGGCAATACTAAATAGGCTGAAAAGTGCCGGTGCTACTCAGCCTTGAGGCTAAGGTCAAGAGTCAGGTGAAGCCCAAGATGGGGTGCAATGCCTCATCTTGTCAGCTTGAATCTTGTTTGTCTCCCTGTGGGAGATTTTGAATTGGATTCAGTTGGATTTTGAATTTGGTTTTTGTAGCGAGCGAGGATTTAGGTTTTCCCGGTCCACTCTGAGCATTGGCTTTGTAACTTTAAAAAAAATCTTTAAAAGAGGATTTGTGCTACAATGATGGCCAGGAAATACAGTGATAATGAATCACCATTCGGTATATTAGGCAGTCTGAAGATAAAATAAGGGCCAGTGTTGGTGTTTCTGACAGTTACGCTTCCAGATTGATTCCTGTAAATAGGAGAGGTCCACCCTTTATTGTTTTTATTGTCTTTTATTCTCTGAACAGAATAACGTTTTGCATGATTGCAACTTCTCAGATTATAAAATATATTCAACATTTCCACTTGGTGTGTTTTTCCCAGATTATAACCCCGAGGCACAGTGGAATTTGCTGTATCCCTCAGAAAGCCTTCTGCATTGTAATGGTGATCTGCCCAAGGACAGGTCCTCTGTCTCTCTCGCTGCGAAGACTGTCCCATTTTTAATTTCAATGAACAATATGATTAGGGAAAAGAATACATGAGACGGTTCATAGAATCCTTACATTGCAGAAGGAGGCCATTCGACCCATCGAGTCGGCACTGACCACAATCCCACCTAGGCCCTATCCCCATAACCCTACATACTTACCTGCTAATCCCCCTGACACCAGGATTAATTTAGCATGGCCAATCCACCTAACCTGCACATCTTTGCACTGTGGGAGGAAACCGGAGCACCCAGATGAAACCCATGCAGACACAGGGAGAATGTGTAAACTCAAGACAGTGACCTGAGGCTGGACTTGAACCCAGGTCCCTGGCGCTGTGAGGCAGCACTGCTAACCACTATGCCACCGTTCCTGCAATAACTTTAAGGATTGGCTCCACCAGTTAATTATAAAACACACAATTTATTGCAACTGTAAACAACTATTTACAGATTGCTTTAAATGATCTTGCCACACTCAACTGTGGTGTCCAACTGCTGGTACAAGTCCCAACATTTTCCAGCAAATTCCCAACTCCATTCCTGCATGGACTAGCAGGTCACATGATTCTGCCCTCAGAGAATGCCCCTTAAAGAAGCCACACTTTCTATTGCCTTCCTCGTGCGTGCTTAATGGGAAAAAACAAACCCTCTTCTTGCAGGATCTTCCACCAAAGATGTTTGGGTTAGATTAATTGGTCCCTTAGTGTCAGGGGGATTAGCAGGGTAAATACCTGGGGTTATGGGGATAGGGCCTGGGTGGGATTGCTGTTAGTGCAGGCTGGATGGGCTGAATGGCCTCCCTCTATTCTATAAGCAGCCTTTGTCCCTCAAGGTTTTAGCTTTTCCACCATCACCACAAACAATTCAGCTTCTTCTACCATTGGCCATTGCTCATAACCCTGATCATGTGACACTGACATGGGCCTGGGGCAGCTCACAAAAGGGCAGGACGATTGCTCCCTCAGGTCTCAAACGATCCTACTACCTCACTCACTTTATGTAACGTATCCACTACTAATGTTCAATTAGATTTATCCTTCAAAAGTGAACACTTTGAAAGTTCCTTAATCAGAGGTTGAAGGCATAGTGTAGGATTCAAAGGCATAAATTTAGGATTTTCATTGACTGCAGCATTGCCAAAGGTTCTACTCTTTGTAGAGATATTTAACCGAGTCCCTTCTGCTACCCGGCCCATGTTCTACTGGACATTATGATTCCTCGACATTATTCAGAGAAGGGCAGTGAGTTCTCTTCCCTCGACTGGAACCTCACTGTTACTTATGGCACTTTGCTGTGTCCCAATTGGCTGTTGACAGACCAACATTCACTCAGGTTCCTGCATAAATGAAATCTTTTTTCAACTGATTCAAGGACATTTCTCCTTTGAAAGGTCGCAAAATGATGGGCTGATTCCTCACCCGGGAATGTGAGATGCTGTAGATCCATTTACCAGTGAACACTTATATTCTTCTTCTGAACCTACTGTTATTTGGAGAAAATCATTAGCATTGGCTGGAGGAGAGATGGGGAGGAGATGGGGAGGAGATGGGGGGGCGGGTGCAATGTTGTGGAGGAGACTTACAGGGCTGCTGCTCCCCAGTTATATTCTACCGGGACCTCTTAAAATCCAGAGCTTCAAGCTGTTAACTTCTGAAAAATGTGTTTTGGGTACAATATTTCTGGAGTACTTAAACTTAAAGTTAATTTATTAGTGTTACAAGCAGGCTTACATTAACACTGCAATGAAGTTACTGTGAAAATCCCCTAGTCACCAGCGCCTGCTCGGGTACACTGAGGGAGAATTTAGCATGGCCATTGCGCCTAACCAGGACGTCTTTCGGACTGTGGGAGGAAACTGGAGCATCTGGAGGAAACCCACACAAACACAGGGAGTCTCTGCACAGACAGTGATCCAAGCCAGGAATCAAACCCTGGTCCCTGGCTCTGTGAGGCAGCAGTGCTAACCACTGTGCTGCCCAGTCACGCTGTCAACCAAAACTCCCTCTTCAAAGAAGCCTCAGGCTTCCTCGCAGTCCTGAACCAAGTGTCTTCAAACAAGATCTCTTCACTCTTCCCTTACAGCAGGTCCTGCCTTGACCTGAATATCTAATACTAAAGCTGCCACTGGCCTTAATGTTACACTGACTCATTAATCTGCTTTAGCTACCTTCATAGACACAATGGATTCTCACTGTTGCTTCTATGCTTTGAAAAAATGTCTCATTGTCAATGTCAAATGTCTCAGGACAAAACAGTCCTGGAAACCACAGGGTGTATTTGCAATATCTAGGGGAGGTCCTTCCACAATATTCCATTGCACATCACAGTGCTCCTGTAATCTGGGTCGATGTATTAAATACCTGTGAAAACACCACATACACCCCAGGTATTACACAAATGCCCCAGGTATTACACAAGTGAAGCTTGTGGCTTACTCTTGGCACTTGGTTAAGCAGGTGAAGGGAATCGATGAAGGGTCAGGTGCCTCATGCAAAACAAGGCAGTGGTTTTAACTAAAATGAAATCTGTGCCAAATGGGCAAGAAAACACAGATGTTTTGAACCAAATCAGGTTTACTCTATTCTATAAGGGAGGGAAGGAGAAAATAAAAAAAAAATTGGCGAGTAGATTTACCCAAAGCAGCTTAACTCAATACGTGCTGGGAAAAAATTAGAGGAAGAAAATGTCCATGTTTCAGACTGGGGACAATCCGATAAGCACAATCAGCGAATGCTGCTCCCAAAAGCAAAATGCATTCCTGCGAAGTTCGGGGAATTTGCTTTGTTCCCATACAGGATTGCCATAGAATAATTCCACCTCCCTGAGTACACTGGGGGCAGTGCAAGGAAACCTTGTTTTACTGTGACAGCAAGTTGGTGCGAATGGACTTTGGAAGCAGATACAGTAATAAAGGCCAAAAGAGAATTGATAAGGGAAAATGTTACAGCACTATGGGGTAAAAAGCAGTGGTTTGGGATTGACTTGACAAAACTGCTGGCACGTGAACAATGGGCTGAGTGGCCTCATTTTATGCTGAACCCTTTAACGATTCCAAACCAATATATAAGCATATATACGAGGACAAATTGCTTGCTCATACAACAGTCTGTGAGATTGGTTGTAGAGTGAATTCAGACATTAAATGAGGTTGAACACCAGTCAGCGTGCATTCCAAAGGAAAGCAGCAGGAATCTACGTTAGACAACAGATCTACCAGTTATCCATACTCTGCAACTCTGTATGTCTGTGTTGGGTGAACATAGGGTGAATGTTGAATGGCCTTGTGCACTCTAAAAGTCATACTCAACATAATTAAAAGTCCAGTTACATTAATGAATCCAGAAAGTCATCACTTATCCACACAAGACCAGAAACTCATTTAACAGAATCATAGCGTCCAACAATGCAGAAGGAGGCCATTTGACCTATTGATCCCACACCCACAACAATCCCACTCAGGCCCTATCCCTGTAAACCCACATATTTACCCCACTAATATCCCTGACACTAGGGGGCAATTTATCATGGCCAATCAACCTAACCTGCACATCTTTGGAGTGTGGGAGAAAACCGGAGCAAACCCATGCGGACACAGGGAGAACGTGCAGACTCCACACAGACAGTGACCCAAGCCGGGAATTGAACCCGGGTCCCTGGTGCTGTGAGGCAGCAGTGCTAACCACTGTGCTACCGTGCCGTGTTATTTGCATGGATAACATTATGCCAACAGATAGACAGGCCCCAGCAATGTAGGAGAACAGGTCCGTTCCCTTGGGCATCCTGATCTGTAGGTGTAGCTGGTTAAGGATTCTAGTTTCTTGCTCACTTACCACCACTAAACATTTTCATAAAAGCAAATTGACTGCAAAGTGGATTTTGCCACAGGCCTGTCATCTCTGTTAATAATCGACATTGTAACATCAACTCCACTTCACAAGTACTTCATTCCATAAAGTGCAATGGGACAGCCTGAGGCCTTTCTCCCTGGTCAAAATGACAAGTGGAACATTGGCCTTTGAAATAAAGGGAAGGAAAATCGAGGACAGAAATTAAGGAATAGAGAGGAGATCCAGTTACATTCCATGTTAGATTATTTCCGCAGTTAAAAAGTTGAAAGACCAGCTGGAAACCTATCTGTACAGAGGTCATGTGTAACCTGCTCTTGGGCTAAAATCACACATTGTTTACATTTAGATTTACTTTATCGCACTAACTGGAGACTCAGTTCTCCTTTCACTCCTTGCTAACCCAAACAATGATGCTTCCTGCAACACTGAGCATTTAGTGGGGACTGAGAAACATCTTGATGGGGGCTGGTACCGTGTGTACAGTCAGAAACAGTGGAAGTGGTAATAAAACCACTGCCACAAGTCAAGAGGTGAAGAAGGGAGACATCTGGAGGATTGAGATCAACTAACTTCAAATGTGAGCGACCACATCTTATGTCATCCTGATTTTAATCATTAACTTTCTTAATATTTAACTTCAATCATAAAAGTCAAGTGTACCTGTGTGTTAAATTATTCCTTGGTGTACAGGCACTGGACTGCAACATAATATTATGAAATTTACTTTTGTAGGACAAGTTTTGTTTCAGTTGTACATAATTTTGGTCAGAACTCATGAGGATCATTGCATTCAGTTCCGGGCACCCCATTTCAGGATGGATTTATCAAACTTAGAGACAGTACAATGCAGGCTAGCCAGAATGACATAGGGCTGAAAGGATTATATTCCTCCTCACAGCGCCAGAGACCCAGGTTTGGCTCCCGGCTTGGGTCAATATCCGTGTCTGTGTGGGTTTCCCCCGGGTGCTCCGGTTTCCTCCCACCGTCCAAAGATGTGCGGGTTAGATGAGGAAATTGTAGAAGCATTGGTGGTGATCTTCCAGGAATCGCTGGAGGCAGGGAGGGTCCCAGAGGACTGGAAAGTAGCTAATGTAACACAGCTGTTTAAGGGGGGAGGGAAGGAGCAGATGTGAAATTATAGGCTGCTTAGCCTGACTTCAGTCATTGGCAAGATTTTAGAGTCCATTATTAAAGATGAGGTCGCTGAGTGCTTGGAAGTGCATGATAAAATAGGACTGAGTTAGCACGGCTTCCTCAAGGGGAGATCATGTTCAAGATTCTTGTTCAAGATTCTCTTAAGGTTAACATACAGTTCAGTCAGCAGTTAGGAAGGCAAATGTCAGCATTCATGTCGAGAGGGCTAGAATACAAGAGCAGGGATGTACTCCTGAGACTGTATAAGGCGCTGGTTAGACCCCATTTGGAATATTGTCAGCAGTTTTGGGCCCCATACATAAGGAAGGATGTGCTGGCCTTTAAAAGGGTCCAGAAGAGGTTCACAAGAATAATGCCTGTAATGAAGAGCTCATCGTATGAGGAATGGTTGAAGACTCAGGTGCTGTGCTTGTTGGAGTTTAGAAGGATGATGGCAGATTTTATTGAAACTTACATGATACTGTGAGGCCTGGATAGAGTGGGTGTAGAGAGGCTGTTTCCACTAGTAGGAAAACTAGAACCAGAGGGCACAACCTCAGGCTAATTGGACGATCCTTTAAAACAGAGATGAGGAGGAATTTCTTCAGACAGAGAGTGGTGAGTCTGTGGAACTCTTCACTGCAGATGGCTGTGGAGGCCAGGTCATTGAGTGTCTTTGAGGCAGAGTTGATAGGATCTTGATTAATAAGAGGATCAGGGGTTATGGGGAAAAGGCAAGTGAATGGGGATGAGAAAAATATCAGCCATGATTAAATGGCATTCGATGGCTCGAGTGACCTAATTCTGTTCCTACCTCTTATGGACTTGTGGATGGCTATGCTAAATTGCCCCTTAGAGTCAGGGGTTTATCTAGGGTAAATGCATGGGATTATGGCGATAGGGCATGGGTGGGATTGTGGTCGTTGCAGACTCAATGGGCCAAATGGCCTCCTTCTGTACTGTGGGGATTCTATGATTATAATGACAGGTTGCATAAAGTTAGGTGGTACCCTTTGGGATTAGGATGTTGAGGGGCAATCTAATTGATCTAAACAGATAGAAGGATTGGATAGAGTAAATACGGAGGTGCTATTTCATCTGGTAAGGAAAGTCAGAATAATCTGGTGAGGGTACAATTAGAGCCCAGCCAGTCAGAAGTAAATTCAGGAAGCACTTTGCCTATCCAAAGGTGTTTTTTAAGAAGGACGTTGATTTCCATTCAGTTGTGAACTGATACTATTCATAGAATGTTTAGCGCATCTCCAACAAATAAAGCTCGTTGTTCCCTTTTTCAATCCAGCACAATTTGTCTTAACACAGATGAGGTACTTCCAGACGGCACAGAAATGAAAGTCATGAAGCTTGCTGTATAATACTGTTAAGGTTCAATGAAATGAATACAAATCAGAAGCAATAGGGTCCATTCAGTGCAATAAATGCAAGCAATCCACTAAAATTCAATATAGTGTATCCTTTCATAGAGATGTCATGGTAAAACACCAGAAACTTACCACATTGACACGCTCATTGTCACTAAATTAAAAAGCCGTCAACATTTATGAGCCGTGTTAGATGACTTTTTTCCAAATATTTCTCACCGATTGAATGTCTGAACCTGGCCAGGAAGAAGCTGCCAACTGCTCAGGGCAGGCCTGGCCTGTCCAGGGATGGAAGGTCAATCTCCAGGACACAGCTCTGTGCAAACCTGGAGGAAAATCATAGGAGCATTTTGAAAAAAATTGTCCTTTTTTTGTCATTTTCTTTGAACACTCGTCTTTCCCGAAGATGGAAATATTGAAAATGAAGGGAAAAAAACGCTAATTGACTGACAGTCGAGCATCACCCAAGTGGGTAATACGTCTTTCGCCTTTCCGATTGGCAAAGGAAGACACAAGAGTTGATGTGTTGGTTGACTGCAGGATGGAGTGTAGAGGAAACTCATGCAATGAAGTTTCCAGGAATACATTTATGACAGTTTCCGAACACAGCCAGGAACTATTTAGTTCTGAGGCCATTTCTTAAATTAAATGACCTATTAGTGGGTAAACGCACCCCTATTGTGTTTCCTTGGAAGGAATTCTTCAAATGCAAAACAATAAAAATAGAACAAAACTTACTCCAACTTATAAATCAAAGACAGGGTTTAATAAAGAAACTTCATTACTCTAAACTTGGGACCTCACCCTGAGCCACTCCAAAGTCCCCGCAATTCCCAACAGATTCTTATTTATAATGAGTCAGCTGACCACCACATCATTCTGTAATTAGTTCCATGGGTCAGCTGACCCTTACAGCTTTTTACCATTGGTCACATTACATCCAATACAAAGTTGTCAGTGGTTACATTCTAACACAGTGCAGCTAAGTACACCAGAAGATCACAGGTTCAAATCTTGGTCGATTCGAAGAGAGTTGTTTTCATCTAGAACAGCAGTTGGAGTACCACAAATTAGAGTTGGTGGCCTGCTTGAGGGTAGATGGAGACTAGGAAAACACAGACAGCCAAGGTTTCAACTCCTGTTCCTAATATATGAATATTATGGGCTGGGTGAGGACCTAGAAACTATCATTATTATGAAAGAGGTAGTGTTGGGCAAGTTAATGGGGCTAAAGGTAGACATATCATCTGATTCTGATGGAATGCATTCCAGGGTACTAAAAGAGATGGCGGGAGAAATAGCAAATGCACTAGTGGTAATTTACCAAAATTCGCTGGACTCTGGGGTGGTTCCCGCAGGTTGGAAAACAGCAAATGTGACATCACTGTCTAAAAAAGGAGGTAGACAAAAGGCAGGTAATTATAGGCCAATTAACTGCTGTAGTTGGGAAAATGCTTGAAGCTATCATCAAGAAAGAAAAAGCGAGACATCTGGATATAAATTGTCTCATTGGTAAGACACAGCATGGGTTCATGAAGGGAAGGTCATATTTGACTAATTTGATGGAATTCTTTGAGAACATTACATGTGCAGTGGACAATGGGGGACCTGAATATGGTGTATCTGGATTTCCAGAAGACATTTGACAAAGTGCTTCACCAAAGACTGCTACGTAAGATAAAGGTACACAGTGTTACGGATAACGTATTAACATGGATAAAGGATTGCTTAACTAACAAAAAGCAAAAAGAGTGGGGGTAAATGGGTGTTTTTCTGATTGGTGATTAGTGATCTGCCTCAGGGATCAGTGTTGGGACCGCAATTGTTTACGATTTTCATAGATATTTGGAGTTGGGGACCAAATGTAGTGTGTCAAAATTAGCAGATGACACTAAGATGAGCGACAGAGCAAAGTGTGCAGAGGACGCTGAAAGTCTGCAAAGGGATATAGATAGTCTAATGTTGATAAAATGCGAGATCATCCATTTTAGTAGGAATAACAGCAAAATGGATTATTATTTAAATGGTAAAAGATTGCAGCATGCTGCTGTATAGAGGAACCTGGGTGTCCTTGTGCAAGAATCACAAGGAATTTGTTTGCGGGTGCAGTAGATAATTACAAAGGCAAGTGGAATTTTGTCCTTCATTGCTAGAGGGATGGAGTTTAAAAAGAGCGAGATTATGTTGCAGCTGTATAAGGTGCTGGTGAGGCCACCCCTGGAGTACTGTGTACAGTTTTGATCTCCTTACTTGAGAAAGGATATACTGGCACTGGAAGGAGTGCAGAGGAAATTCACTAGGTTGATTCCAGAGTTGAGAGGGTTGGCTTATGAGGAGAGACTGAGCAGACCGGGATTATAGTCATTGGAATTCAGAAGAATGAGGGGAGATCTTATAGAAACATGTAAGATTATGATGGGAATAGATAAGATAGCAGCAGGGAAGTTGTTTCCACTGGCAGATGAAATTAGAACAAGAGGACATGGTCTCAAAATAAGAGGAAGCAGATTAGGACTGAGTTGAGGAGGAACTTGTTCATGCAAAGGTTTGTAAATCTGTGGAATTCCCTGTCCAGTTGAGGCTACGTCATTGAATGTTTTAAGGCAAGGATCGATAAATTTTTGAACTGTAAAGGAATTAAGGGTTATGGTGAGCGGGCAGGTAAGTGGGGCTGAGTCCACAAAAAGATCAGCCATGATCTTATTGAATGGCAGAGCAGGCTCAAGGGGCCAGATGGCCTACCCCTCCTCCTAGTTCTTATGGCCAAATCAAGTGTCAGACAGGCAATTTGCTGTGTGAAGTGGGGCTTCACACCCATGCGAGAGTCTAGACCAGGACGTCACGCAGCAGAGGGATTATGCCTTTCAACATTCTCTCAAGAATCTAATCAATATTCTTTTGAAATCATTGATTGTCTTCACTTCCGCCATCTTCATAGGCAGCCAATTCCATGTCATTACCACTTGCTGTGTAAAGATTAGTTCTTCCTTGCATAGCCCCCTGTAACTCTGGCCCAAAACCTTAAATCTGTGTCCCCTTAGTCATTGCATCATCAGCTGATTGGACATTTTGCACTTGTTTAACTCGTCTAAACATGTCATACCCTCATTATTCTACAAATGTAAAGTTCCCCTACTCTCTCAATCTTTCTTCATTTCTTATGGTGGGCACAGAAAGGTAAATGAATGAGTTTAATTAAAAAAACATCTTTACTAGCAGCATCTACTGTGGCCAAGGTCCCAGTGGCAGGCTTATCCTTCTGCTCTAATGTCATCTGGTCATAAAAGTCACATGATTGGTTCTAATGTATGCCTGTCGGTAATCCTGGGTAGCTTGGTTGTTAGAGATCTAAGGAAGGCTTTCACTTAGAAGAAAATGCAAAGTACTTCGGCTCGGCAATGGCAGCAGTCTCTGGGTTTACCATGAGTAGACTCTGAGCCTTCTAACATCTTAGAAAAGCGTAATAGGCATAGGGTTGACTATCACAACTGCACAAGAGGTGGTCATTGTGTCCATGCTGGTTCTCTTTAGAGCAATCCATTTTGCCCCATTATCCTGCTCCATGTACTCAGCCCTTCAGCTTTTCCTCAAATACAGCCAATTTCCTTTTGGAATCATTGTCTTAGCTTCCACTGTCTTCTTAGGCAGCCTATTCCAGCTGAATACTATTTGCTGTGTAGCATTCTTCCTTGCATCCCGCACCCCCCTGCCCCACCCCACCAAAAACTTTAAATGTGTCCCCTCATCATTCTACCATCATTTAATTGGAAGTTTGTCCATGTTTACCTTACCTAAACTTGTCATAATCTGTACAACTCTATACAATCTCTCCTCGACCTCCTTTGCTCCAAGAAAAGCTGCCCAGCTTCTCTTGTAGAAAAATTGCCTCATCCCTGGAACTATTCTGGTAAATCGTAACTGTATTGGCTGAGGGATTTTCACATCCTCCTTCTCAATTTCTTGTATTTGGCCTTGGCTCTCCCTTGAAGTTTTCAGTTAACGTACATCATTCATCCTCTTTTTATGTTTCTTCGTGTTCTCAATCTCCAGTGTAGTTCCATGAATATTAGATTTTTGGAATGTAGCTAGCCTGTACCCGAAATATCAGGTCCAGCAATGCCTCCTTTTCGGTTGGTCTGAGTCAAGGAAGTTCTCCTGAAAACAGTTCAAAATTCCTCCCCCTCCTTACCCTTTACTGTAACATTATCCCAATTGCTACTGAGCAGATCCCAATTACATCATACTACAGCTTTTCCACATCACTGTGATTTCTCAGCAGATTTGCTCTTTCATTTCTTTCTCATCATTGGGGATATATTCTTGGTCTCAAGTAATGTGATCAAACCCTTTTTGCTTCCCAACGCTAACCAAATACATTCTCTCCTTACCCCCTTAAGGGCATCCATTCTTTCCAACATTACACTGGCCAGGAATTTCCTGCCCCACTCGGGTCCCAAAGGAGGGATGCAGCAGATTACCCAAAAGTCTATCGAATTTAGGCGGGATTAGAAGATCCAGGCCAATGCCTTCTTTAATCATATTGTCATCTAACATCCTTTTTTCCCCTTGCCTATCTTTAGTGAATATTTTGTTCTGAATTTTTGCACATCAAATGGCAGGGGAGGTCCAGATCCAGACATCCTCTTCTCAAACAGGAATTGGGGCAGTTTCTAACGTGTGCACCATCGATTCATGCAGGCAATTACATATACTAAAGTGCAGTTAACTCAGACAAATTTGATTTTAGCTTGTGCACATCTAAAACACACCGGGTGGGATCTTCCAATCCTGCTGAAGTCAATGGCTGGATTGCTGCATCCACTGTAGAGGGACCCATTACGACAAGGCTGCAAAATCCTGGCCAACGTGTATACTTTATACCTGGTAGGAGATTATCGGATGGCACAGTGGTTAGCACTGCTGTGTCACAGCGCTAGGAACCCAGGTTCAGTTCCCAGCTTGGGAGACTGTGTGGATTTGCACATTTTCCCCCTGTGTCTCCGTGGGTTTCCTCCAGGTGCTCTGGTTTCCTCCCACAGTCCAAAGATGTGTGGGTTGGCCACGCTAAATTGCCCCTTACTGTCAGAGGTACTAGCTAGGGTAAATGCATGGGGTTGTGGCGATGGGGCCTGGGTGAGATTGTTATTGGTCCAGGCTTGATGGACAGAATAGCCTCTTTCTGCACTGTAAGATTCTAGGATTCTAAAAGTGCTGGAGTTCTTTGAAGAGAGAGTACCTTTTTGGATGTGGTCTCAAGCCACATTTGGGAGTAGTAAGGAATCCTTTGGGATTGTTAAAAGTAAACACGAAAGCATATAAAAAGTGCATAAACTCATTTCTACTGTGAAGCTGATTGCAACTCAGAATGGACCTCAGACACAACCTTCACTGGATGGAAAATCCCAGAAAAATGTAAGGAATTACCTTTGTACATGGCCTCTTTCAACCTCATAAAAACCTTTGACTCTGTCAACTGTGAACACTAATGGAGCATCCTCTACAAATTTGGCTTCCCTCTGGAACTTATCATTCTCTGCCGATTCCACAATGACATGCGCACTGATCCTCACCAAAAGAGCTGCCACAGATCCTACCTCAATGAAGAATAGCATTGAATGAGGTTGCATTATTGTATCAGACTTCTTCCCCATCTTCCTGGCTGCAGTATTGCTTCTCACCTCCAGAAAACTGGAACAGCGTGGGGCTCATTTACAAAAATGACAGGAAACTATTTAATCTTATTTAAGTCTCTGAAGCATATAGGAGCATTGGGCAAACCACAACACCACACTCAAGTTTGAGATTGTGCTCTGTAAATACACTATTTCTCAGTTGGATAAAAGCCAAGTTGGCACATTGAGATGAAGATGAATTTTATCATTGCGAGAAGGAGGAGAAGTCCCCAGGATCTGACGAGGTGTATCCCAGGACATTGTGGGAGGCTAGGGAGGACATTAAGGTCCTCTAGCCGAGATATTTGAATCATGGATAGTCACAGGTGAGGTACCTGAAGATTGGCGAGTGGCAAATGTTGTGCCTTTGTTTAAAAAGGGCTGCAGGGAAAAGCCTGGGAATTTCAGGCCAGTGAGCCTCACATTTGTAGTGGGTAAATTGTTGGAAGGTATTTTGAGAGAAAGGATCTATAGGCATTTAGAGATGCAATGACTGATTAGGGATAGTCAGCATGGCTTTGTGAGTGGAAAATCATGTCTCATAAATTTAATTGAGTTTTTTGAAGGGGTAATCAAGAAGGTAGATGAGGGCAGTGCACTTGATATTGTTTATATGGACTTTAGCAAGGCCTTTGACAAGGTACCGCATGGTAGTTTGTTGCATAAAGTTAAATCTCACGGGATCCATGGTGAGGTATCTAAATGGATACAAAATTGGCTTCTTGACATAAGCCAGATGGTGGTTGTAGAGAATTGTTTTTTCAAACTGGATGCCTGTGATCAGCTTGTGCCTCAGGAATCAGTGCCGGGCCTACTGTTATTTGTTGTTTATATTAATGAATTGGATGCGAATATAGGGGGCGTGGTTAGTAAGTTTGCAGATGACACCAAGATTGGTGGACAGTAAGGAAGGTTATCTCCAATTGCAGCAGAATCTTGATCAATTGGGCCAGTGGGCTGACAAATGGCAGATGGAATTTAATTTAGACAAATGCAAGGTGTTGCATTTTGGTAGATTGAACCAGGGCAGGACTTACTCAGTTAATGGTAGGGCGTTGGGGAAAGTTAAAAGAACAAAGAGATCTAGGGGTACATGTTCACAGCTCCTTGAAAGTAGAGTCACAGGTGAACAGAGTGGTGAAGAAGGCATTCGGCATGCTTGGTTTCATCGGTCAGAACATTGAGTACAGGAGTTGGGATGTCTTGTTGAAGTTGTACAAGACATTGGTTAGGCCACGCTTGGAATACTGTGTGCAGTTCTGGTCACCCGATTATAGAAAGAATATTATTAAACTAGAAAGAGTGCAGAAAAGATTTACTGGGATGCTACTGGGGCTTGATGGATTGGGTTATACAGAGATGCTGAATAGACTTTTTTCCTCTTAAACCTGGGAGGCTCAGGGGTGACCTTATAGAGGTCTATAAAATAATGAGGGGCATAGACAAGGTAGATAGTCAATATCTTTTCCCAAAGGTAGGGGAGTCTAAAACTAGAAGGCATAGGTTTAAGGTGAGAGGGTAGAGATACAAAAGTGTCCAGAGGGGCAATTTTTTCACACAAAGGGTGGTGAGTGTCTGGAACAAGCTGCCAGAGATAGCAGTAGAGGCAGGTATAATTTTATCTTTTAAAAAGCATTTAGGTAGTTGCATGGGTATGATAGGTATAGAGGGATATGGGCCAAATGCAAGAAATTGGGATTAGCTTAGGGCTTTTAAGAAATATGTAAGGGTGGTATGGACAAGTTGGGCTGAAGGGCCTGTTCCCATGCTGTAAACCTCTAAGGTTCCCAAGATAATGAAAATAGTCCACATTCTCCACATCTCACCTTTGGTTTTAATGAAAGGGGGAAGTGCTGTGCTGAGGGATCTATTTGGTGAGGCTAGTTTTAAGAACATAAGAAATAGGAGCAGGAGTAGGCCATCTAGCCCTTCGAGCCTGCCCCGCCATTCAATAAGATCATGGCTGATCTGTCGTGGCTCAGTTCCACTTTCCCGCCCTCTCCCCATAACCCTTAATCCCCTCTCTTATCAAGAACCCATCAACCCGCTTCTTAAAAATATTTAGCGAGGCAGCCTCCACCACTTCAACGGGCAGAGAATTCCAGAGATTCACCACCCTTTGAGTGAAGAAGTTCCTCCTCAACTCCGTTCTAAACCGCCTCCCCTTTATCTTGAGGCTGTGCCCCCTAGTCCTACTGTCTTTTTTCCTGGGTTCTTAATGAAAGGTACATTTTCTCTTACACCTCAGAGGCTCAACAATGACCTGCAGTTCAGTTACTGAGTGAGACTGTACACAAACTTTGTTTGCATACTGAAGCTCAATGATTAAGGTAGGAGTGATTTTGAATTGAAGGATGCATGGGTTGTTAACAGTTGCGCTGTAAAGTCTCCATCTACTAAGATGAAAGAGAGCTGAGGTCAAGATCAACAAATTAACATGTCTACCCAGCTACAGGGTTACAATGTGAGGGAAGGACAGAAGACATTCTGAGAACAGGTTACAGCCTTCCCTATGAATCCATAAACATCACAGACAAGAAGTTCCATGCGGTCAGCAGAAGAGAATGCTCCACTTTGTGAGCTACCATAGCCAAATGCATGAGGGAGATAGTCTCCAGTTGAAGAGACACATCTTTTAGTCTTCAATGGATTCAGGAAGATTTGTTCTGGCATGGTTGGGGAAAGAATCATCCATGTGGAGATGCTGGCGTTGGACTGGATCATCATCCAACAGGCTTTACTTACCGCTAGTGGTGGATTTCAGAAACTCCAAAAAGCTGCGGATAGCACCTAGACATTGTCACTCAAAAGCTAATATTTGCTGAAATGGGAGTACTGCAACCCAAAATCACAGAATTGTTACAGCGCAAAAGGAAGCCATTTGGCCTATTGTGTCTGCATTGGCTCTCCATATGAGCATCATGACTTAGTGCTATCCTCCTACCTTTTCCCTGTACCCCTGCACATTAATTGAATAAAAACAATCATCTGATGCCCTCTTGAATGCCTTGATTGAACCTGTCTCCACCATTCTGAGGCAGTGTTTTCCAGGTCAGAACTGCACATCGTATGAAAAAGATTTTTCTCATTACATTTGCTTCTTTTTCAGGTCACTTTGAAGCTGTGCCCTCTCATTCTTGATCCTTTTACAATTGGGAATAGTTTCTCCCTATCCACTCTGGCCATCTCTATCAGATGACCTCTTAGCCGCTTTCTCTCCAAAACCAAAGTTTTTCACCCCAGAACCATTGTTGTAAATCTCTTCTGCACTCTACAATGTGTTCACATTCTCCCTAAATTATGGTACACAGAACTGTACACAATTTTCCAGCTTAAACTCCTTGCTCTTGTATTCTATCCCTCTATTAATAAAGCCCAGAATACTATATATTTTACTTAGTTTTCTCCACCTGTTCTGCCACCTTCAATGAGCTATGCACATATACACCCAGCCCCCTCTGCTCCTGCACCCAAGAATTTGACCTTTTTGTTTTATGTTTTCTCTTCAAGTTCTTTCTACTAAAATGCATCACTTCTGCTTCTTGGTCTTGAACTTCACCTGCCACCTATCAGTCCACTCCACTAACTTGTCTATGTCCTTTCAAAGTTCTACAGTGTTCTCTTCGCAGTTTACAATACTTCCAAGTTTTATCTCATCCACAAACTTTGAAATTGTCCTGTACACACCAAGATATTTTATAGCAAGAAAAAGGGTCCCAATATCTGGGGAACACCATGACAAACATTGCTCTAGTTTGAAAAATATCCATTAGCCATTAATCTCTGATTCCCATTATTCAACCAATTTTATTCCAGGAGTTATAACTTTTCTCACAAGTCTGTTGGGTGACACTGCGTTGAATGTCTTCGAAAATCTATGTATACCATATCAACATCACCCTCATCACTCCTCAAAAATTAGCAAGTTAGTTTTCCCTTTAGAAGTCCATGCTGTTTCTTCCTAATCAACCCACGTTTTCCCATTTGACTGCTAATTCTAGCCCAAACGCTTGTTTCTAGAAATTTGCCCACCACTGACGTTAAACTGCCTGGTCTGAAAATGCTGGGGCTATCCTTACATCAAAACTTCTGCAATTCTCCAGTCATGTACTTCCCCTGAATATAGAGACTGGAAGATTATCACTAGCATTCCTAGTTTCCATTCTCACTTCCTTCAATATCCTTCGATGCATCCCATCTGGTCCACGTACCTTAAATTACCAATGGTCTATTCAACATTTCCTCATCAATTTTGAAATCTTCTAGAGTTTCATCTACCTCCTTGGTAAAGATGAATGCAGAGAATTCGTTTAATACCTCAGCAATGCCCCTAGCCTCATGTGTAAATTCCCTTTTAGTTCCTAACTGGTTCCATTTACCACCCTTGCATTACTCCAATAGAGGTCTTTGGGATTCTCCTATAGGTTGGCTGCCAGTCTTTTCTCACAATCCGTCTTCACTTCACCTCCCCTCAGAACCTTCCTCTTGGTTTTCAACTGTATTTTCTACCTGACACCTGTCATAAGAACAATTTTTCTTTATCTTAATTTATATCTGCCTTTTCATCCAGGGAACTTTGGTTTCATTTGTCCAACCTTTCCCTTTTAAGGGAATATATTTGACTGCCTGGACCATTTGTTTTGAAGATAGCCCATTGTTCAGCTACAGATTTATCTGCCAACCTTATGTTTCAGTTCCAGTCAACAAGGTTGTAGATCTTTGGAGTGTGTGATGGGTGATAAATATTCATGGCATTTTCTGTGGTTAAAGTTGCTTACCAAGGGAAAATAATGTTTAATCAATAATGTCTTCAGTCATTTATTACATTAGTTTTAAATCTTGCTGAAACAATCCTTCAGAGATGATGTGGTGATGCCAGCATTGGATTGAGGTGGGGCACAGTAAGAGTTCTCACAACACCATGTTAAAATCCAACAGGTTTATTTGGAATCATGAACTTTCGGAGCACTGCTCCTTCATCCATCTAATGAAGGAGCAGCCCTCTGAAAGCTCGTGATTCCAAATAAACCTGTTGGACTTTAACCTGGTGTTGTGAAAACCCTTCAGATAGTAACTGGAAGTTCAACTACCTTTTCAAGCACAATCAGTCTCTGTGGAAATCGTAACAAATCAGGGGCTCTTTGAGGGGTTTTATATCCACAGGCTAAGATGAGGACACTGGGATTTGCCATGATTTAGATGAACAAGATTTTACAGTGGATTTTGCTATATTCATTGAAATGTTAAAATTTATTATGTCTATTGCTGAAGAGAGAGGATTTGTCTGAGTACCTTTCAACAGTGAGCAAAGGTTAATTTGAAACCAGTGACGGAAAAGTTGAAAACAGTGCTGGAAGTAGGTGCTATAAAAGAACTAATTGAAGTACACTTGAGCCTTAAGGGAAGAAAAGGTAAAAAAACAAGTTGAGTTAGCCAGGATTCTGTTGGGAATGAAACAGCTGGAACTCGAATTCCAAAAAGAAATGGAAAGAAAATGTGAAAACCTGAAATTGAATTTCAGAGTATTAGAATGTCAGTTTTTCATTTCAGCTTTGATTTCTCTTCTGTTCATCTTTGCACTTTTTCTACATCCATTGGGGTGCGAGGGGAGCATGGCATTAGGAAGGGAGCTACTGAGTACAGCTCATTTTCTAATGGCTTGAAGGAGAAAAACTCTCTCCCCATTCTTCCCTATCTCTAACCCTCTCACACAGCTGTTGATGCCTTTGTCCCTTTTTGATCCCAGTACAATGTCACCTTCTGGTTTCACTGATATTGCATCCATGATATTTTGCACTTTGAACCATTTCCCTAGCCTATTATCATCTCCTCCTCACCACTAGCCTATTGTTACTGTTCTCTAGAGCATTTATCTATCCTGCATGGCTCATCCCCAATTTCCACAAATCAGGTTCCCTGCCCTACCCTCTCAGCTGTCATCAGCACCCCCATTCCCTGTCCTCAATACAATCCTCAAATTATTAATCTCCAGCCCTTTTGCAATTGCTATCAATCACACCCATACTCATTTCTGCCCTTCTGTGCTGTGTCTGCCATTCTCCCCTAATATTCCAATACTGCAAACCCACATGGATCAGTTAGACTAGGGATGCCAGGAAACAACCAGGAATGATACTTTCATTAAGTTTGGGTGGTTTACATTCTAGAACAGGCTAGTAAGTAGGACAGAGACTGGAGGCCAGGAGGGGATGGGGCTTTGTAGAATCTCTGACCATAGGGATAGCTAAAAACATAGAGAAGCCCAGTTATAGCATATGAACCTCTTATTTTGGGTGGCACAGAAGGGGGGGGGGGGGGGGGGGGGAAGATGGGATGTTGCTAACACATCAGCAAGGAGACACTTTCTTACCAATTTAATTCCAAGTGCTAGGTGGACTTGAATTCGGGAGTGTTTCAGATCTGACTTTTAGACTCATTCTCAGGTGACCCCATCTGCACTCTGCCTGAAAAAAAACAGCAAATCTGAATCATGCTGCAAAAGTTTGTGGGTGTGACCTAACACGCCCAAAACCCTGCAGCCTCTGATCGAAGCCTTTAACTGCGCATGAGCAGAAATAGAAAAACGCTCCCCCTGCCACATATCTCCAGGTAATGCCTCCCCCGGCCCCCACAGACATTGCCCCGCCCTACAACATAACTGACCCCCTTACCCCCCCCCACCCTCCGCTCACTAGATGATCGCAGCCCCCTGCCCATCACACGTACAGTGACAGCGGGCCCCTCCTTCACCCCCACTGATCGCTTGCAGAGTAGCCGCAAATCCCCCTGCCCCCCAGAGAAAAAAATCCCACAATACCAGTTTAAAGTCCAAACAGGTTTATTTGTAGCAAAAGCTGCAAGCTTTCAGGACAGCTTGTCCTTTCGTCAGGTGGCTGGGTGTTCTGATTGTAAAAATGACAGACACAAACTCAATTTACATGCATAATGATTGGAATGTGAGTCTTTACAGCTAATCAATTCTTAAAGGTACAGACAATTTCCACTCACATAGTCTGTACCTTTAAGAATTGATTAGCTGTAAAGACTCACATTCCAATCATTATGCATGTAAATTGAGTTTGTGTCTGTCATTTTTACGATCAGAACACCCAGCCACCTGATGAAGGGACAAGCTATCCTGAAAGTTTGCAGCTTTTGCTACAAATAAACCTGTTAGGACTTTAAACTGGTGTTGTGGGATTTCTTTCTGTTTTACCCCAGTCCAACGCCGGCATCTTTACATCATCCCCACTACAGAGCCATCTGAACCGCCTCCCTCCCCACGAGAGCCATCTGAACTGCCTCCCTCTTTCTCTCCACCATCGATCTGAGTCAGAGAGCCACCAGAGGTTCAGAACTTACATCTTCAGAAGCTGGAGCGCCCAAATTGGACCTTTGCGAACCATATCCGTTTCACCGAATTTAGGCGGGTGAATGCTGTGGTAAAGGGGAACATAACGGTAAGTTTGGGCATGCAGCCCATTAAGTCAATTTAAATACATGCAAATGATTTAAATTGACTCCATGCCCCTTTCAGGCACAGTCCCAACTGCAGCCATTGGTAAAGGGGGAACAGCACAGAGGCGGGCACGATTGCACTATTTGCCTCACACCCGACTTTACAAAGTTTTCGCGCAACTTGATGGTAAAATCGGGTCCTTGATTTCCTTTTGCTGTTCTGGTGTGCTTGCGAAAGGAACAAAATTGTCATCTAGTGCTGAGAGGTTTGTCATTATGGCCAAACAAAGCTTTTTTCATTATCATACAAAATTACAACTCAAAAATCATCACAATGGAAGCAAGAGTAATGTGGGCAAGAAGTGCAAAGCATGTGCAAACATTTAAATACACTGGTGAATTGGTTCATGGTAAAATAGTGAATTAGTTCATGAAAAAATAGTGATTTGGTTTATGGAAAAATAGTGAATTGGCTCATGGTAAAATGACAATTTATTTTTATGGCAGTGCCCAGTGCCATTAACAAGACTAGTTGCTGTTCTGCTAGGATGTAAGAAGTCAGTAAGTACACAACACTAAATGGAATGCTGTCTAGGTTAGCAAATTAAGGACAGCACAAGGAGCTTTACTCTGCTCTGAGGCTCATCCATAATAATTGTGGGATGTTAACAGTAAACCATTAGCAAAGATGGTGAGAATCCCTCTTTGTACAGATTGAAAATACCATTAATGAAGAACCATAATGAACAATTTGATACTGCAACTAGACAGTACCACGCTTAAATTCCTTACCATGGCTAAATACTGAACTCAACAGGTCTGGTGTAACACTTGGGCTGGGCTTTGAGTAACATTACTATGCTTCATTGGCTTGGAAGCATGCCAACAGTCATGCTGCACTCTTACATGGAAGATGTCCAAGTTCGGAGACTTTAGACCCTTGCACCACAGAGGTTGCTGATGACTAAATGTGGAACAATGTCTTTGGAACAGCAAATTACATGTTAAATGTTGATAGAAAGGTATGATGTAAAATTTCAATGGGGGCAGAGAGCATACAAAAATTTTCAATATATAGATGGGATTCAAGAAGTGGTCAAATAAACTGAACATTTTTATCCTGATATACATGCACGAAAGGAAAAATAAATCTTGAATAAGGCCTCAGATACAGCACAGAATGGAACAGAACCTGCTCTGTGTGACTGTTGACAGTCAGTCTTAAACGGGCTGCCACTTGAATCTTAACTCGCAGATTGGGTAGGGGTGAAGCGGGCTTATTTTAATCTCTGTGTCTAGAGACTGAATAAATGAGCGAAACTGTTAAGTGATCTGGTTCATAACCACTTCAGGAGTAAATTCCACAGAACGCACAGTCCTCCATTCCCAATCAAAATCCAAATGAAACACAAGAAAAAGTTACTTGCTTCAACGCAGTTACCAATACGTCAAATTAAAAAAGGCATAATGCATACAACGTTTGTAAAAGGCAAGCTAACCTGATTTAACGGTTTTATTGCAAGGTCAAGCATACCCTCTTATCACATACACAGGGAGGTTCTAATCAAGTCTGTGATAGCAGTGTGTATTTTTAAAAAAATAAGTGGGATCTCAACAAAAAAGAAACACTTAAGAAATATCTATTTCATAATGTAGTTTTTAAAATATGTAGTATTTACATGTTATCCAAGACACACCATAAATCAGATCTTTTCTCTCGACCCTCATGTACTCATCATAATTCATTTTCAGCAGTATTAACACAACAGATTCTATTCAAATCTCATTTTCTCCAGTACTAGGAAATCCAAAAGTAAGGTTTGGTGCATTTTGAATACACCAAAAGCTCCTCAGCTATTCAGAACATTAGGTTAGCAAAACCACTGAAGCAAAGTCAGTTTTTATTACAGCTGAATGATTGCGCTTGCAAAGCTCAAATCTCCATACTATACACGCTACATAGAAAAGGTGTTTATTCACCTACCCAGGAAGTAATGCTCAGCATCTTCATGCTTAAGGTGACATACTTACAAACTGTACGAAGTCCAGAAATGATTTTAAATGGAAGATTCCACATCATAAAACCAAGCCTCAAAATGCCCAATTTCAGCTTAGTTCCCTGTGAATTAGTGCACTACAGCAATCAGCTGTCTGATCACCACAAATTCACAAGGAAAAGTAGCTGGAAATGGTACAGCAGTTTTACTATCTGGTGACTTGCCAGATTAAACACATTTCATTGGTTAATAACACTCCCTGCATGATCACCACAGATCTCCAAAATTCAATTCACATTCATTTCAGTTCCATATTTAACTCATTACAGAGATCTAACAGTACACTAGTTTTCTGTGAAGAATCCTCAAAAGCTAGCAAAGAGAGAGAGAAATTTTGAAGCAGCATTTTTATCACTCTTTCACAGAGGAATTGTAGTGTTCTCCTGAAATACTGCTTGGACACTCTGTGCTTGTCTGTTGTGGAGATGAAATCCGTGCTAGTGCGGGCATCGGTTTGTTATTCTCTGAAGACTGCTCAGTCAATGCTGCTGATTCACCCTTTCCAGAAACCCTGATTAAGCCAAGGGGTGCCAACTTGGGCATTGGTCTCCAAAGCATGTCTAAACTGCTTGGAACTTCAGTATTTGTTGAAGGTGAGGGTGCCTTCATGTGCACTAGTGGGGGTGGGGAAACGTTTATCGAACTGCCTGCATCACAGGTAGGGTCGCCCTCAAAGTCCAGTGTGCCATCGTCCAACTCATTTTGGGAATCCACAGGCATCCCGCCACTAAGCAACTGCTCAACATTCAAGTCCTCCCCCTCCAACTGCAATACAAGGGGGCTAGTGGATCCACCACTCTCTCTCTCTGATACCTGCTTCAGTTCAGTGGCTTCATCAGCACCATCAATGTCCACTAGTCTTATTGGCCCGTGGATCAACGACAATTCATCCATGTCATCTCCTTGACTTCCAGTATCAATAAAGCCCAGTGCCGGGTGATCAGATATTGAAGATGCATCTGGATTTTCCTCATCATCAGAGAACTGCTGGTTTAAAAATGCAAGCTCATTTAAAAGTGAAGTGAATGGCTCGTACCCCTCAGTGTCCATTTCACCAGATGCCGTGCCATTTGCTTTCAACAATGGTTCAAGTAGCTGAGATGATGACAGTTCTGCATCTCCATCATTTAGCCCAATAGTTTTACCTGTGCTGCTTGTCTGCACCTGAAGCTCCAATTTATCTCCGAGGATTACTCCAGTTGTTGGCGCTGATCCATTCGAAGTCTCCTCTTGTGCCCAGGCCTTTTCTGTGCCAGATACACCATAGAGATCCAGTGCCTTTGGCGATCTACTGACCTTGTCAGAACTCATTACTCGAGGTGTTGGAACCTGTTTTTGTTGATGGTGACGTTCGGTCTTTGAAGCCTCTGACGACACAATAAGAAATGGCATGATCTCACTTTCGCCAAGTACAGTAAATTCCTCGGTTGCTTGTGAGCTGTTCTTTAGGTCAGATGTTCTTTTGCTGTCTGTGTAACTTTGCTGTCCTTGTGTTGTACGCTGCTTCTTCCCTTTCATGCTGAAGTCAAGAGCTTGAGAATCCACTTCTGCAAAGGAATCACTCATCCCTTCTAGATTCAGTGATGGAGCTTCCCCAGTAGCCAGCGAGGTTACATTCACTATCCTTGGCATCAGGAAGGAAGAAGTTTTATTATCTGGAGTGAGATAGAAAAGAAGTAAACATGTAAGTGTGAGTTACTGATGCTCTATAGGTACTACATTTTGTGCATTTAAAGTTACATTGTAGCAACAGTACACAAATAAATTATTTTTCTCTTAATTCATATACTCCATGTTGCTAGTCACAGAATATGCAAGCACCATATTCTATTGTCTACTATTGTTCTCTAAGTGGTCACTGAAGTATGCAACCTCAACTTGAATGAATTACTTTCTTCCAGCATTCCAGTGAAGTGCCTCCCTCGGAGAACAATGAGAAAAGCAACATGTCAGGAACTGCAAGCACCATCACCAGTCCTACAACGCTGTTTCATTACACTCAATCTTGCCTTGCAACAGTAATCAGTCTGCCTCAAATTGAGTCAAATGACAAAAATCATAACAGAGTCGAATAAATGTGGTTTTGTAAAAGCGAAATCATGGTTGACAAAACTTAAAGCTCTATGAGCTGTAACAAGCAAAGTGGATAAAGGGAAATCAGCAGATGTAATGCATTTCCAAAAGACATTCGATTAGGTGCCAGGTAAGGTAAGAACTCACGGTATTGGCGTAATATATTAGCACAAAGGGCTGGCTAATTAACAGGAAACAGTCAGGAAAGAAGGGTCATTTTCACAAAGCCAAATTGGAACTAATGGACTGCCAAAGGGATCAATGCTATTCACAATCTTCAGCTATTTACAATCTATATCAATGATTGGATGGAGTGAGTGACAGTACTGTAGTCAACTCTGCTAATGATATGAAGATTGGCAGGAAAACAAGTTATGAGGAGGATATTTGCAAAGGGACATAGTTGAGTAAAGTAAATGGGATAAAATATTGCAGATGAAGTATCATGTTGGAAAATGTGAGGCAACGCACTTTGGCAGGAAGAACAGAAAGCAGAATAATATTTAAATGACAAGATTTCAGAATACTGCAGGACTGAGGGACTAGGGATCCTTGTACATGAATCACAAAGGCTAGCCTGCAGGTACATCAAGGAATTAGGAAGGTAAATGGAAATGCTGGCCTATATTGTAAAAGAGATGGAGTATAAAAGTAGAGTGTCTTGGTAACAACTGTACAGAACATTGGTAAGATGACACCAGAGTACCGTGTAGAGTTCGGCTCTCAGTTGACCGGACAGCTGTTAGTGATGCAGAATAACATCAACAGCACGGGTTCAATTCCCATACTGGCTGAAACTATTCATGAAGGCCCTGCCCTCTCAATCTTGTCCCTCACCTGAAATGTGGTGATTCTGAAGTTAAATCACCACCAGTCAGCTCTCCCCTTCAAAACGGAGAGCAGTCTATGGTCACCTGGGACAGTGGCAACTTTACCTTTACTTAAGGAGGGACATGTTTTCATTGGAAGTAGTTCAGAAATGGTTCCCCAAACTGATTAATGGATTGAAGATTTTGTCTTATGAGGAAAGGTGGAACAGGTTCAGCCTATAAACTCACTGGAACCTAGAATTAGAAGTAATCTTACTTAAATCTATAAGATTCTGAAGGGCTCTGGACAAGCTAGATGCTGAGTGGATGTTTCCCATTGTGAGGGAATTTAGAACTAGGGAACACAGTTTCAAATTAAGACAGACATTTAGGAAGAATTTCTTCTCTCAATGCGTTGTTCGTGTTTGGAATTCTCTATCCAGCAAGCTGTGGAGGCTAGGTCGTTGAATGTAGTTAAAGCTGAGCTAGACAGATTTTTGACTGACAAAGGAATCAAGGGTTATTGGAGGCGGGGGCAAGCACAAAAGTGGAGATAAGCCTATAATCAGATCCAGCCATAATTTTACTCAATAAAGGAACAAACTCGTGGGGGCTGAATGGCCTACTCCTGCTCCTATTTCTTATGTTTTCATGACATCATAAGGTTAACCCCTCCGTTAACCCTGTCATGTGCCCATGCAGTCTCAAACATGTTGCTACAGAACTATCAGCGAAACTAACCTAAATATTAGGGTGCATACTTATAAAACACGACTCAACTGCACACTACACAAACAGCAAAGCACCAAATCAAACTCAATATTGTTTCAAAACGATTGTGGTGATTGAATTAGGATCCATCAAGACTTATACAACTAATGCTCCTTTAGATGTCTTTTCTGCCCCAAAGAGACTGGCTGGGGATGGGGTGGGTAGTGGATGCTGAACCATCCAGGCACCCATGTCCATTAAATTCCAACTGCTTTTTAATTCCCAGAGATGTTGGACAGCACACTCCCTGACACACTGTGGTCGACAGCTATCTGGTACTTTCATGATCTACAGCCATCTGGTACCTGTCCCTTCACTCATGGGACCAACACACTCAATGCTATGCACCAACTATTTTGCATATGACAACAAGAAGTGAAATACAATCCTGCAATAAATACAGTGATATTGATTCATTCCAAACCAATACATACTGTGGAAAACACTCAGCAAAGTATGGATGTATTATTTCTTACCAACTGAATCGGTTGAAGCTTCCGGTTTATGTTCTTTCCCTTGCGCCAAATCGGCTGAACCAGCACTTGCTACCTCAGTCCCAGAAGGCTTGGTGCTTGGCTGTGCAGAGGTCATCCCTGCAGATTTGTGAGATCCCTCAATGGTACTGTTGTTTACCTGAAGTGGAACTGGCAACCCCTGCAGCTGGATAGTAACTAGAGCAATGCCTGGAGAGACAGAAAGGAAGAATTTTCTCACACCAAGGTAAAGACAATCAGAGCTCATGTCTTGGAAGTAAAAATAACACAAAATGGGACAATGGTTCAGAGCAACATCTTCAGACAAAAATGATTTGGGCCACTGATGCATCAATACATTATGCGACTGATTTGTAGGATTCAGGTACTCTCTAGGAAGCACTGTTCTCCGTGCCTGCAAACATGTACACAATCAACCACATATCAAGCGCAGGTACTGAGGGTACCCGATCAAATGACGCGCGCAGAATACAAAATTCCTATTGGCCACCCATCTCCTTGATGGTGCATGCAACCCAGTGTTAGATGCAGTAATGAGTGGCTGCAAACCCAGCAGGCGTTTAGCCCCCATGGAGGGGGGTGTCTATATTATTAAGTGAGATTTCAGCCCTTTGTGGGTGTGAAAGTCCTGACACTGACAGTGAGGGCGGGGAAAAAAATTGAGAAATGCAACCTCTCTGGAGAGAATCACATTTCCCGAGTGTCTCTGGATTTTCTACTTGGGTTGCCATTCTCTCTGACAACAAATGCAGGCTGAAGATCCCCTCCTCTCACAACCCCCAATGTTTTTAAACTTAAATAAGGGCAATTACGAGGGCATAAAAGCAGAGCTGGTTAAACTGAATTGGCAAATTAGGTCAGTAGGGATACAATGGCAAATATTTAAGAGCATATTTCAGAATAGAAACATTCCAACAAGTAAGAAAAAGTCCAAGGGACAAACATCATCCGTGGTTAAGGAGAAAGTTGAAGATAGTATCAAACTCTAAAGAAAAGGCATATAATTGCGCAAAGACAGCTGGAACTAGATTGGACAGAATATAAGGAACAGCAAAGGATGACTAAAATATTAATAAGACGGCAAATTTTGAGTACGAGAGAAAGATGGTCAAAAATATAGAAACAGATAGTAAAAATTTCTATAAATGTTTTAAAAAGATGTCAACAAAATAAGCATTGGTTTGATAGAAAATGAGTCTGGAGAACTGATAATGGGAAACAAGGAAATAGCAGATTAATTGAATAGGTATTTTGCATCAGTCTTCACTATAGAGAATACATGCATCATCCCAGAAGCAGCTATAAAATCAGCAAATGGTAGGAACTCAGGAAGATTACAAACACCAGAAAGATGATATTGAGTAAAGTGTTGGAGTTGTGGGATGACAAGTGCCTGGATCCTGATGGACTTTATTCTAGTGTCTTAAAAGATGCGACTAGTGAGATAGGTGATGCAGTGTGGTGGCACAGTGGTTGGCACGGCTGCCCTATGGCGCCAGGGACCCGAGTTCGATTCCAGCCTTGGGTGACTGTCTGTTTGGAATTTGTACATCTCCCTTGCGTCTATGTGGATTTTCTCCAGGTGCCCGGTTTCCTCCTCATAACCTGCAAATTTGCAGGTTAGGTGGATTAATTACGCTAAATTGTCCCTTAGCATTCCAAGATATCTACATTAGGGGGGATTAACAGGTAAATATGTAGTGTTATTGGGATAGGGTATGGGGGGTGGGGCTGGGTAAGATGCACTGTTGGAGAGTCGACGGGCCAAATGGCCTCCTCCTGCACTCTAGGGATTCCATTCTATTTTTCCAGAACTCCCTAGATTTGGGGAAGGTCCCATTTGATTGGAAGATAGCAAATTATTATTCAAAAAGGAGTCAAAGTAGGAAACTACAGGTCATTTAGCTTAAAATCTGTCATAGGGAAAAGGTTTGAAGCTTTATTAAAGTTATAGCCAGGCACTTGGACAGGTTCACGGTAATCAGGCACAGTCAACATGGATTTGTGAGAGAAATCACGTTTAACAAATTTACTGGAGTTTTTTGAGGAAATAACATATGTTGTGGATAAAGGGGAACCGGTGGATGTATTGTTCCAAGAAGGGATGGATGGGATGGTTGTCAAATTTGCCAATGACACAAAGATAGGTAAGAAAGTAAATTGCAAAAAGGACATAAGTAGGCTACAAAATATATATATAGTTTGAGTGTGTAGGCAAAGGTCTAGCAAATGGAATATATTGTGGAAATTGTGAAACTGTCCATTTTAGCAGGAAGATTATCTAAATGGGGATAGATTGCAGAGCTCTGAGATGCAAAAGGGATCTGGGTGACTTAGTGCATGAATCGCAAAAGGCAAGTAATTAGGCAAGCTAATAAAATGCTATTATTTATTGCAGGGGGAATTGAACACAAAAGAAGGGAGGTTATGCTTCAACTATACAGAGCACTAATGAGACCACATCTAGAATACGCTGTACAGTGTTGCTTAAGGAAGGATTGTATTGCAAGCAAGTCAGTGAAGGTTTACCAGATGAATACCTAGAATGGGCAGGTTGTCTTATAGGGAAAGGCTGGACAGGCTTGGCTTTTATCTGCTGGCATTTAGAAAAGTAACAGGCAACTTGATTTGAACAAATAAGATCTTGAAGGTTCTTGACAGGTTGGACGTGGAGAGGATGCTTCCTCTAGTGGGAAAATCTAGAACTAGGGGTCAATATTCAAAACACTGGAAGGTCCACTAACCTGGAAAAGTTAGATTCTGCCTCTTCCTGTTTCTGCTTAGGGAGGAGACAAGTAATTTGCTTCTCATTGCACAGAGACCCTTGGTGATATCCCATCTACGGCTATGTATGGTGACTTAAAACATTTCAGTTTTGTCACCGGTTCCCGCCTGGAAGGATCAGCAGGTTTAGAAATTTCAGGCTAGTGACCTCAATTGTCACTGGCAGTGCTGTTGTCACCCTGCTCTGTGGTTGCAGGTCTGGTTGGAAGAGTAAGTACAGTTCTGCGACTGCCTAACTAGTGAAATATCATCGACAGATACTGTCCCTGGTTGAGTTGGAAGAGATATATTCTCTGAAGACCATAGATGGGCGAATACCTTCTTTAATCCCCATGAATGGAAGCAAGTTTTCTATTCAGAGGCTTTCAAATCCAAATCTCTCCTTTTGTCAACTCTTCCAATAACATAGTGCACAGTACTTCCATTTCATAAGTCATTAAGTTAACGAGACCAGCTTAACCATTGCACTCTGCAGTATCAAAAGAAAGTTAGAAGCAACTCCCATAAGAATTACATTCTGATCCCTTTAACACTGAAGGGGACGTGTGTGGCTGAATCTATGTTCAGCTGCGTGTGTGATTGAGTGGGCATTACCAAGACCTGTAAGACCCAAAAACAAAGGTCATGTGACAAACTAGTGTTAGAAGCTGACTAATGTCACAACCTGCCCATTCTGTAAGCTTCCAGCACATGCTACGAATATTCGTGCTATCATTTTTCACTGCATAATGATAGATGCAGGCCATGCCAGAAGGCTGCCAGCCCCTGTATACTGCTGCTAGTTGCAGTGCTAGAATTGAACTTTGTGGCCTTGCAGTGTAGTCACCTCCATAATAAAAGATGCAGCAATTTTAATTGAGATCATTAACAAACAGGCCTGGAGAGAGCATGAATTAGGAATAGGAGTAGGCCACTTAGGCCCATGTCCTGTCCCATCATGAGGAGTCAAAACAATTCCTCCCTTCCAACCAAAGACTCTTGTTGAGATTTTTTGCATGGCTCATTGTCATTAATTCCTTTATTCAGTGACTTAGTCTCATCGTGATATTACCTTCTGTATTTGTTTTTTTTCAGGGTTTTCATCTTCAAAAAGATAAGACAGCACAAATACTCAAAATTATATTTTTATATATAATATATATATACACACACACACATATAAAATCTTTTATTCTCATATACTCAGAAGCACATTCAACAGAAACTGTATGGGATAATTACTTGAATGGGGAAAAAGTTCAGAGCTGTGGAAAAAAGATCAGGGGACTAGAACTAATTGGATAACACTTATGGAGTTGGCATAGACAAAATGAGCCAAATAGCCTCCTTCTATGTTGTAGAATTTTATGAAATGGTTACATCTGGTTTAGTTAAGTTAATGATTTACAAAATGCAACCAATCTGGGGGCTTTTGGTCAGCCATGCAAATCACCTCACATCAGCATTTATCTTTTGCTATGTCAATGAGATTCGGACAAGAGGTGTTGGGACTTTTTGCTTAAATACTAACCTTCATGGCAGGACATCGGTAGTCCATAAAATCAATAACCTTTCACACAACCTTTTTCATCACAAAGAGTGACTCAGAATCACTTTTGATATTTTAGCTTTCTGTTCTATCGTTACAGAGCCTCTCCCAGCACGAGAGCTTAATGTTAGTAAGAAGTTAGTAATAGTAATGTTAGTGATCAAGGCGGCGAATAGAATGTTGGCCTCTATAGCAAGGGGGATAGAATATAAAAGCAGGGAGGTCTTGCTGCAACTGTACAAGGCACCGGTGAGTCCACAACTGGAGTACTGTGTGCAGTTTTGGTCGCCGCATTTGCGGAAGGATATATTGGCCTTGGAGGGAGTACAGAGAAGGTTCAACAGGCTGATACCGGAGATGAGGGGGTTAGCTTATGAGGAGAGATTGAATAGACTGGGCCTGTACTCGTTAGAGTTTAGAAGGCTGAGGGGGATCTTACATAGACTTACAAGATAATGAAGGGGCTAGATATCTTGCCCCTTCAAGCGGAAAGAATCTCTCTACCTCTCTAGAGGTAGAGAGATTCTTTCCGCTTAGAAAGGAAAACAGAACTAGAGGGCACAGCCTCAAAATAAGGGGGAGGCAGTTTAGAACGGAGTTGAGGAGGAACTTCTTCACTGAAAGGGTGGTGAATCTCTAGAATTCTCTGCCCATTGAAGTGGTGGAGGCTACCTCATTGAATATATTTAAGTCATGGGTAGATAGATTTCTGATAGACAAGGGAATTAAGGGTTACGGGGAGAAAGCGGGAAAGTGGAACTGATCCACTTCAGATCAGCCATGATCTTACTGAAAGCCAGGGCAGGCTTGAAGGGGTAGATGGCTTACTCCTGCTCCTATTTCTTATGTTCTTAAGAAAATTTAAATGGAACTGATCTTCCCTTCTCAGTTTCCTTACCCAACGCTACCACAGTATTACACAAAGTAAAATGGGACTGGTATCCTTGAAGATATCCGGAGTACAGGCAGCTCCTTCCGGGCCTAATCCCAGGGAGACAGAAAATTTGTACTGGAGGAGTAACTACTCTCGATTCTTTCCCGTGCTCACTGTTCCTCCAGTCAAACTCTTGCACTGATTTCCCATTCACAAAACACCTGCATCTGCAATTGTTCAGTCTAGGTAGAACCATTTCTTGATCTTTTCACTCTCTTTGCTTTCTTGCAGGATACTTGTGACATTGACAGCAAATTTGCCCACGCCCCCGTGCATTTTGAATCACACTCACCATTCAGTCAGTCTTTGTCCCAGATCTCTTCATACCTTTAGTTAATAGAGATCTGTCAATTGCAAATTTAAAACAAACAACTGACTTAGCATCCCCCATTGCCATTCATGGAAGAACATTCCAAACTTCTACCACCCTTTATATGTAGAACAGTTTCTAACTTTACTCCTGAGGGGTCTGGCTCTGACTCTGACTTTTTCACTATGTCCTCTAGTTCTCGGCTCTTCAACCAGCAGAAATAGTTTCTCTATCTTCCTATCTGTTTGAATCTGCATCAGAGATGCAATTCTGCAAGAGGTTAGAGAGAAGCAAGGCCATGAGGGATTTGAAAACAAGGACAAGAAATTTAATTTCAAGGGTATTGCTGCATCAGGAGCAAATGTATGTTGACAGGGGTGATAAAGACAAACTACTGAGAATGCATGAATGAGGACCTATATTCATTTTACTCAAATCTGTAACCCTTAAAGAAAAGACTTTCTTCTCCAATATAACTTCCTTACTTTTTGAATTCTTCCTCCATTTATAAAGCTTCCTGTTGAACTGAGGAATGGCAGTACTAGGAATAGAACTTTTTTTTTATTCTGAATGCCCAATATCATGGAATTGGAACTGATTCCGGATTATGAGTTTTTCCTTCTGTGTTCCAACAACCTGCTGTGTCAGAATTGGAATTCCATTTCCCATACAAGCTATCCCTGTGGCTGAAGTAACAACTGAACATCAGTGGGAGACAATAATTTTCCCCCAGTTTTTGCAAGAGGAGAATAAATGTTCGATTTGAAAGTTGGTTGGATTGCAAACCAGACCCTAGAGATGGAAGCACTAAGACATTGTGTTGTCTGTGTCTCAGTCACATCATTTAATTGTTGCAACATACATTTGCAAGAACAGAATGAATGCAAGATTGAGTCCAAAACTCAATTATATTACCTGCAATGCTTGTCCCAGTAGTGTCATCTCCCTTGGATATCAACTGGTTTCCATGTAGGAGTCCCTCAGTGGTGAAGACTGGGGTTTCGCCAGAAACAAGGGGGCCCTTTAAAGTTAGAACCTGACCCTGTGGCGTCATCAACAAACTCCCAGGAGTCAGAGAGACAGAAGAAGCTGGAGATTCTGGCAAAAAAAATATAGAAACAGCCCAATAAAAAAATGATGCACTGTTAATGCTGAATTTATCCTCTTATACTTCTCGATAAGATCCAAATAATATATTGTTGCCTGGTAAGCAATCCTCTTCTATTTCTTGTTTCCAAATATAATTTCCTTTTTCCAATTTTCTCTTTCCGCTTTTGAACATACTGACTCCTCTCTGCTTTGCAGGTCTATGTGATCCCACCCTTAACAATGTGCCTGTGCGTCAGCAGGTTATTCAATTGTGAAATTGTGATGCAGGAATGATGTATTTCTCGTCTTTAAATCAATACCATCTCCGAATTTCTTTGTCATTTTTCTAAGCTGCAAATGCATCATGTGAAGTTAAAGATCAGGGGGAGAGCAATTCCCCCATCCTGCTGCGCTGATTTTTTTAGTGTAGCAGGCTCCTAGTCAGAATAGGTCCCACCCACTGATATTTAATAATATTCAAGCTGGTGGCCTCCGCATTGTACAAGTGTGGGAGATTCTAGTGTGAACTCTCACTGTAAAAACCAGTGTGAATTACTCCTGCGAATTCAACACTTAAAATTTTTTGAGAGAGGATTCTGCCCCAGATTTGTATTGTTGTTTTCATTTTAACCTTACTAATTGTGTCCTGGTCCATTTGTCTGCTTTTTACTTCACTTTCTCAACAATAAAAAGTTAAACTTAGAAATCTTCAGGTAGAAGGTGCCATTCAAGATAAAGCCCAAAAAAACTTCAACAATTATCAAAATGATTTCACAAACATGAAACTAAACATACAATTTTCTGTAGTTATCAGATTGTGCAGATGAGAACCCTTTACAAGAATGGGAGCCAGTGATTATCTGTGCAGCTGCTCCCAGTTATATGAAATTTTACATGTTACTCTGCTGCAAAAGACTGCAGCTAAAACGCAAAGGTAGCAACAAACGATTAATTCTACAAAGAACAGCCTCCAGTGTTCCAAAAAAAGTAATGTTTTTTAATCCGTTTTGTATTATAAATGAGGAGACAACAGCTATACACTATTGCATCAATGGACACCCATGGAGGAATTTAATGAGGTGGCAGAGTGATGGTTGGGGTTCTCACCACCTTTCCTCCTCCATCCCAATTAAGTCAATAGCAGAAAGGCCCATAGGTGGACTTCCTGACCCATGTCAAATCGAGGTTCTCTAGTGAGCAATTAACTCCCTGTTGAAGGCCTCATCCCGTTGCCAGTGGTATTAATCCAGAGATGGGCTGGGGCTCACCATGCAGGGTGCACGACCAGCAAACTCCTGCAAGGTTGCTTGTGAGCACCCTGGAATTCCTTGTTCAAAGGCACTAAGTGCCTGATCAAGGGATTCAGCATTTTGGGGTGGGACGGGCATGCTGTCGACCCCTCTCATCCCCTGTGACAATTCTGCCACCATCACTCACCAGCGGCCTGGGCTCCAGCAACAAGTTGAGGGTACGTGTCATACTGACAGCAGCCACTACATTCCCACTTGTGCTGCCATTGAATGGAGCTGCCAGCTTCTAATTGGCCAGCATTTCTTGGCAGGTGGGACTTTTGCCTCCAGGGTCCATGATCCCAAAGAGAGCCTTGCTGCTGCCCAGTTAAGTGCCTGAATGGCACACGTGGCAGTCTTTTCTTAAGAGGTAACACAAGGCTCTCCGTGGCTCTCTAGCCTGTGAACAAGAGTCCCATCTCCTCCATTAAATACTGTCTTCAGTGTCCATTACTACAACATTGTCATGCTCCTATGTAGAAGGCAAAGTTACATACGTGAAGCCACTGATGATCTTTTCCTACTCAGAATAAGAGGTTTGCCAGCCTCGGGCACCAGGTCTTGCCCGCTTTTCAGCATAGTGACATTAGGTGGTTTCTGGATCTGTAAACTCATTGCCACCTTCTGGAGAGGATCCATAGTTTCAGATGAATTAGATGCTTTTCTCCAACTGCTACAGTTCTGCTTTCTTGTATCAGCTTCTTGCTGTAGGTTGTTTTTCTTCTGAACATCTAATGCTCTCTGTTTGGCACAGATGTACTCCAGTTTTTTCAAAATAACCTCCTCAGTCTTCCCTAAAAATAGGGCACACAATTATGAAAATTAACACAGTAATAATTAAGTCTTACTTAAGCTGACACAATCCCTTCTGCATCACCCTGAGTGGCGTTATCACTCTCTTATATCTCATGCCATCGAGTATCTGATCATTTGAGTTTTGATTTTAATTGTAAAATTAAACACTACTAGATCCAAAATGCAAGTGTGTTTAAGCTTTATCAAATGATGTAATCTTGATGTACAGCCAAGTACTACTGTGGCGGATGTGCATCATATATATTAACCATCACTGGCAAAACACATACAATTCCTCTGCCCACTGCTTTGAGGGAGGCATTAGCCTGTAATTTGATCTGAATCATCTGGCATATATCATACAGCCTAGTTTATATACAGTGTAAAAGGACAGGGCAGAGCCGAGAGAAAATACTTTGATATCTATACAAGATTCGCCAAATAAATTTTCAAGTACTGGGGCAAACGTAAAATACAGAAGTAAAATACTGTGGGAATGCCTAAAGTCTGAAATGAAAACAGAAAATATGGGAAGTAACTCAATTGGAAATAATCAGCAGAAAACCTGACTGAGCTCACCTAGTCCTAAAGGACATACCTACTAGACTGGGTCTGCAGCAGGGGATGAGGGAACCAACAGGAGGAAAAGAATTATTTAATCTTGTCCTCACCAATCTATCTGCTGAAGATGCAACCGTCCAAGATAATATTGGTAGGAGTAACCAGCCCACAAATCAACAATGACACTAGGTGATTTTTATTTAATAATTTTGTACATCTACACGCAAGAGACTTACTGTCTCGACTTTTGGAAACATCTTTTGATATGAAGTTAAATGTCCTCCAAAACCATGAGTGTGTATCAGGCATTTTCTATCTACAGTAACTGCAAGGTAAATTGTTACCAATGGCATTTTTCTGCCATTACCGAGAGTTGCAACCAGCTCTTACCTGTCAAGAAGGACACCTTTCGAATGAGCAAATCCCTTTTACGTGCCTGGATGCTTCTCTCAGCAGTTAGACGATCAGAGTGATCCTGCAGATTCTGGATTTCGGCAAATGCCTAAAACCGTACAGGAATTAACAATCATAAAATATTCCAGCCATCATAAAAAAAGTCACTACATTGTTAATTGGTAGTTCAGGTAAAAATACCCAATTCCGGAGCACTTCTCTCATAGAATAGAATCACTACAGTGCAGAAGGACGCCATTTGGTCCATCGTGCCTGCACCAACAACAATCCCACCCAGGCCCCATAACCCCATGCATTTACCTTGCTAATCCCCCTGACACTAAGGGGCAATTTACCATGGCTAATCAACTTAACTCATACATCTTTGGAAAGTGGGAGGAAACCCATGCAGACATAGGGAGAATGTGCAAGCTCCACACAGTCACCCGAAGCTGGAACTGACACAGTCTCTGGCACTGTGAGGCAGCAGTGCTAACCAATGTACCAGCAGGTTTCCTATTGTTCTTTCCCACGAAATTATTCTATTCACATGTGCACTGCACAAAATATACAAAAGTAACGAATTTCAACAAACCCTCACCAGAAGGGCCATGTTAAAATACTGTGATCTAGCAATGAAAACCATCTTCTCAGCCATTCAAATTACAACAGACAGGAACCAGCCCACTGACCACGTTTTTGCAAAAAGCAGTCTGAGATCTAACTAATATCCCAAAGTTGCAGTCTATGTCATCATGAATCATTAAAATTAATAGGGTTTCCATATCCCAGTCCTTGCTGGATTTTCTCCACAGTAGCCAACACCCTCCCTGCTATTAGCAGCACCAAAGACTGAAGCAAAATACAGAAGAAGACAATTAATGCAATCGGGTCAATCAATACCTTTGTTAAAATGGTAGAGAGGGGAATTTTCTACAAGTGTGTTAACTGTTCAAATGATAAGACAGTAAAAAGTCTGACAACACCAGGTTGATAAGATAACACAAATGATAAGACCCAGAAATAAACTCTACTGTTAAAATGCCTCAAAGATATAAAAAAATGTATAAACCTGTTTGAGAATGTAATGCTTTGAGGCCTTCTGTTCTCTTCGGAGTCCCAGAGTTCTCTTCAGTTTTTCGAAGAGTTCTCGCATCTCAGAACGCCGCCGCCTCTCATTCACTGTATGTGTGGTTCGATATACCATCAGGGCATCCAACTGAGCTTTTGCTTCCTTGCTGAGAAATGGGCTGGGTTTCTAAAGCAGAAAAAAAAATGCAGTAGAGGATTTTCAGTAAGCATCTTTCTGAAGTCACTTGATATTCAACAACAGAAACAACAAAACCCTCTGCATGTTAATCGATTTCCAAAATGTAAATCCACCTTGCCAAAAAAGCACCAATTACTGTTCCACCGATGCCACCAATAGTTCCAATGTACAGTCATCCTCTCCCTAGCGCAATAATTCTCTTGGGTTCTGAGACTCCTCCCACATTAATTCCCTCCACGTGATTTCTTACCTCCTTGGGTTTGGGTTCCTCTTCTGGTGCTTTTTTAATAAGGTATGGATTATGGAAATGGCATCTGGAAACAAAAGAAAATTAGATTATTACACATTGTGAAGAGGTCGAAAAATAAATCCTGTTCTTTTCACTCATTACAGACTGTAGAGACTTCTCATCAACACATTTTTGCAATTTCAAGATTGATCGATCCATCTCAAAATATAAGGACACAAGACCAAGTACTGAGCAACCCTCCCTATAAGTTTATTTTAATTCCAACCTTTGGTTTTGAAGACACACAAGCACGCAACATGGAGCCCACATACATTTAACCTTATATGTGGGCACCCTACAGGGGTTTGTGCTATGGCCTCAACTTTTTTGCAATTTACATCAATGACTTAAATGAGGGAACAAAGGCATGGTAGCAGACGACACAAAGATAGGCAGGAAAATATGTTCTGAAGGCATAAGGAATTTGCAGATAGATTCAGATATTTTGAATGAGTGGGCAAAATCTGGCAGATGGGAGCATAGTATGGGAAAATAGGATATTGTTCACTTTTTCAGGAAAAATATAAAAGATGCAGAGTATCACTTAAATGGAGAAAAACTGCATGTTAGTTTGCACATACAGCATATGATCAAGAAGGCTAATAGGATGCTATTGTTTATTATAATAGGAATTGAACATTAATGTAAGGATGCTATGGTAAGACCACATCTTCAATTATGTGTAGAGTTTGGTCTCCTTATTTAAAGAAAGATGTAAATGTGTTGGAAGAGTTCAGAGGAGATTATTAGATTGATGCCTGAAATGACTGAGTTGTGTTATGATGAAAGGTTGGGTAAGCTGCACTTACTTCCACAAGAGTTTAGAAGAATGAGGTGTTATTTGATTGAAGAGTAAGATCCTGAATGGTCTTGACAAGGTGGATGTGTAAAGGATGTTTCCTCTTGTGGGCAAGTCTGAACTAGGGGCCATGGTTTTAAAATTAGAGGTTGCCCTTCGAGAATGGAGTTGAGGGGACACTTTTCAGAGAGGGTTGCACAAGTTTGAAATTCTCTTGCCTCAGAAGGTGGGGGAAATGAGGTGTTCTTTTGCATGCCAAACAAGTAAACAAACTCAAATTAACTTAGGGATTGAATACTTTTAAAGCAGAGTAGATTAACTGATTAAGGTTATTGGGGGTAGATGCGATAGAATTCAAGACAGCTAGGATCTGGCCTACTTCTGCTCTTATTTTGTATGTTTATAATGTTAACTTCACATTCACATTTATTTGCAAATATCTCAAGTTGATGTAACCAACTGATCATGTTATTATGATTTAGGATTTATCAATGAGCCAAAGCACAGAAAAAGACATTTAGAAACTTCCAAAGTCACAAAATATAAACTGAATAAAATGAGTAAGAAATATAAGCACGATTAGAACAGTTGCCTGAACATTCAACCTTACAGGCTCCTAAGTGCAGATTGAACACCCTTTTTCTATTCCATACCTTGTCCAAGTTTGCAGATAAGTAAGTTGGTCCAAAGCACTGCTAAGGCCTGCATGGAAGGCCATATCATTTTGCTTTCAGACTTGTGTTCCTTTCAATTGTACTAAATCTCTCATTCACTGCCTCCATTCCTCTTCAAAAGATAAAACATTCACACTAACAAGAATCTGCCTGCATCGTATGACTCAGATTCAAAAACGTGCTGTGCTTGTACATGTAGTTCAACGTTCTCTCCACATTTCTCCAATTTTACTTGTATTTATGCGCTTGTAGAAATTAACCAGAAATTTTTGCTGCAAAGATTATGGCACAATGCAACTGTTTTAAAAGTAGGGAAAGGCCAATCAGTATCCAAAGGATCTGAACAAACTTAAATTTTAAAGCAGCAGCTGAATCACTAGAGCAACTATTTCAGCAGAATAGGAGTCTCTCAAAACCCTGTCAAATGTGATATTAACTGTGGGAAACTGCATGCTCTTGATCACTCACAGCTTGGACTCATTCAGTAAACTTTTAGTGGTATATCAGAGAGGTTTTACCAATTTATCCATCACTTTAACTATGAGGCTGATGCGATCAGCTAGATTAGGCATATCCCAAAACAATTTTTCAAATAAGATCAAGAGTCATGTCATAAACTTTAACCAAAAATGAAAAATAAAGATCAACACACCTTCAATAAATCTGTTTCAATTAAGGTGGAGCAGGTCATCTGCTTCAATAAGGATGACACAGAATCCTCAACATCTTGAAGTTGGTGCAGTGATTGCAATGTGCAATTAACAGCCTATTTTTAGGTCAAACCAAGTAGGCAAACTCATGTGCAATTAAGAGTGACTGCTCAAAGTAATGAGGCAGTACACTTAAAGGGAAAAGTACATTGTAATTGCCAGCATACGCTCCAGCCACAGAGTAAATCTGAGCTGTGAAACATTAAATGGTCACACAACATTGGAAGGAGAATGCTCCAAGGTTTTCAGATTCTGCACTGGAGACCTTGGTGGAAGAGGTAGAAAGAAGCAGAAATATCTTGTATCCACAGGAAGCCAGCTAGTCATCAGGACAGGTATTCAGAAGGCAGTGGGAGGAGATAGCTATACAAGCATCACCAGGAGCCCAAACCCAAAAAGTCCAATGAACTCAAATAATTGGTTACTGTCATTGAATGAATCTTCAAATGCCAGATTCTACGAACAGCATCACTAAATTTAAACACTGCTCAACTCACTACATCCTCAACACAATCTTGACCAATTGGGACTCATACCCAATACTTACATGCTCCACCTCACCCTTGCACACTTAGCACTGCTATAAGCCTCACACTGATATCTCAGCAGCACATATTATTCGACCATCACCCAAACAAACTTCACTATACTCACTGACACACTTCCCTCTCTTGTGCAGGACAAGGTGGCACAAATCAGAGGTAACAGGAGCTCACCAGAGGAGATAGCATGCCTGAACCCCCATGGTGAGGACAGTGCTCTCCACTTGTGTCTTCATTGCTAATCCTCCTCCAACTCCCCTTCATCCACAATTGCTTCTGATTTACAATTGCAAGTGATTATTCACCTCCCCACATCACATTATCCATATGACTTTCTCCTTTCAGCTATCGAACTGGTACAACATGACCATGAAGTGAAGAATCAGCAAGAGGACAGTGATGAAGAAGACACACTGTTAACTGATTCCACGCTGCAAATATCTGCAGCTCCAGACTGATAAGGCCAGATGCATTAAAATTCATCGTCACTATCACAACCACTGTATGATCTGCTCCTGCCCTGAGGATGCACTTGTGGCAGATTTCAGCGAGGAGGCAAACATTTCAGACATTGTTCCTCACTGAATTTCAGGGAGGAAAACTGCTTCCTAAACATCAGAGTGCATACAGCCTCCTGCTGAGAGCTCTCTTCTGCCCTTTCTTCTACTCATAGCTTGTCCTGCTGTGTGGCCTCTCTTCATTCTGCAAATCATGCTGCATGCCAAGAGGAATGCCAACTAGTTAACCCTTGTCTAGCAACAACTGGTTTGTATAGAAGCCTTGAAATGGGTTACCTCTGGATGCTCCGGTTTCCCTCCACAGTCCAAAAATGTGCTGGTCAGATGGACTGGCCATGCTAAATTGCCCTTTAGTGTCACAAAGATGTGTAGGCTAGATTGGCTAACCAAAGTAAATGACTGGGGTTACAGAGATAGGGCGGAGAGAAGGGCCTTGGGTGGGATCCTCTTTCAGAGTCAGTACATATCTGGTCTCTTCCTGCAATGTAGGTATTCCATGGTTCTAAAACTGCACTGGCATCTGACATATAATTCTCTGTAGATTTTTGCAGCTTTAAACAATAGAAAACACAAAACTGGTAGGATTGAAGGACGAGCCTGAAGAAATTAACCAACAATGAACCTTTAAACACCTTTAATTGACAGAAGGATTAAAGGGGAGTTGAGAAGTATTTTTATCCAGTGGATGCCTATAGCAGAAACTCACGTGACATCCAAAAACTATTTGGAGATGTACTTGAAGTGCCATATCCTACAAGGCTTTGGATCAAGAGCTGGAAGTGGGGTTAGGCTCTCTTTCAGTCAGCAAAGGCACTATGGGCCAAATTCCTCCTTCTGTGTGTAAATTTGACATGTTTTATTTGATGATCCCTGGTGGTGGAATGTCCTTGCAGTTGTGAAAATGTGTTGATCTATGCAAGGTTAAGTGGGGAGTGCTGAACTTCAAAGTGCACAGCTGGCAACAAATTAGCTCTGCTAGCTGATAGATGTCATGATTTGCCTAGTCAGCATACTTACAGTTCACTGCACACACAAAGCCATTCTGGATTGTTGTAGACAGGCACGTACTATCCCAATTTTGTGTTGTCACTCTCTAGTTTTCTACAGACTTAGTCCAGCCTATTTGGAGCAATCAATACACACCAACTCCTCAAAACAACTCTTCATAGTTCTACTCAAGCAACATGATAATGAGCCACCCCACAACCTCCAGATAAGTTAGTCACAGAATCAATACAGCACAGGAGACCATTTGATCCATCATGTCTGCACTGGCTCGTAAAGTGAATAATGCCTCTTATGCCATTCCCATGCCTGCACATTCTTCCTTTTCAGATAACAGGGATGATTTTCCCATTCCCACTGTGCTGATTTTTTCGCACAACGGGCTGGGAGATTTCAACGGGTCCAGATCTGCGCTGGGCGTCTGGCCCCGAGCGCATCCCCCAGCGCTGAATTTCCGGCGCCGTCAGCAGGCGCAAAGCTTATGAATTATTTAAATAAGTATTTTAATCTAATTTAAATCCTATTAGTGGGCCAGGACTGAAGTCTTGAGCCTGACAACCTCACCCACTCCACCAAAAGTGGCTCTTCCCAGCAGGGTTTACTATAGCCCCCTGTGGGGGCCAAGGGCTGGCCAGAGTTCGAGCTGGCCAGCAATTGGGAGGCTGGCAGGCAGGGGCCACTACACATGCAGATCGATGCAAGCGCAGTGGCCCATTCAGTGCTATGCTGCCAGCCTCTCCAACAGAAATAGGTCCTGCCCACTGATTTTCAGCGTGATTCATGCTGAGGCACTCAGCAGTACAGAGAGTGTGGGAGATTAATTTTTAAACTTGCACTGAAAGATACAGCATGATTTACTTGTTTTCACGTAGAATTTTTTGGGAGAATCCTGGCCAACCATCCTATTCCCTCTCCAATACCTCACCTGAACCAGCCTCCACCATATCAGCTCGCGCTTTCCAGATCTTGACCACTCACTGTGTGAAGAAGTTTCCTCTTATGTCTCGATTGCTTCTTTTATCAAATACCGTAAATATGTGTCCACTCGTTCTCAATCCTGTGGAAAGTTATTCTGTATCTATTCTGTTCAGACCCGTCAAAAATTTAAATCCCTCCATCATATCTCCTCTCAATTTTCTATTCTCAAATACAAACAGTCCCCATTTATCCAATCTATTTGCATAACTGAATTTCCAGAATTTTTTTTAGCACTCACTCTCTCTCTAATGCCTCCATATCTTTCCTAAAGTGTGGTGCCCAAAACTGGGCAGTTCTCCAGTTGAGGTCAAACTAGTGTTCTATACATGTTTAGCAGTATAGTGTAGTCTAGTATAGCGTTCAAGGCAACAAAGCCTCACTCTTTTGTTCAGCTATCTAATAACCGTCCCAACACACTGCCATCCCAAACATCCATAGCCATGCTGATAATAAAGTTTACAAAATCACTTTACTATGTACATTTATATTGATGTTCTTTGCATCACTGGATCAATTTGCAAGACATTGTTTGACAAACGAAAGACGTAACTACACAAAATAGTAAAATACAGTGATTAAAAAGTAAATTAAAAATACAATCTCATACTTTGCTTTGGTGTGATGACGGGAAGCAGAAGCAATAAGACGAGCAATGTTGATTTTTTCAGATAATTCATCCACTGTCTCGATATCTACAGCTTCTTCACTGGAGGTTGACTCAAACTGCAAAAATGATTGTTAAAAAAAAAATCAGCAAATGTCACGAACAGCAACACTTTAAAGTACTCACTCATTCCTGTACAATATATTCATGCAGATACAGTATGTGTACAGTAGGGCAGTCTCAGATCTGGACTCTTTATAGCAACTAAGGATAAAACTGAAATCCATGACATTTGTCATCTGTATCAGTCACTGGGAGATACATATTCCTTCCCAAGTAGAAGTACTAGTCAGTTCTTCAAGGAAATGGCAACTCAGGGTATATTTACCACAATGACAGGGCTGATGGATGGTGAGGTGCCCAACAACACAACGAGCAGCCCCACAGCAATAGAACGCTACTGGACTCATTAATAATGAGTGACTGGATTGGAACGGAAAATTGGAACAGAAGTCCCAACCCCTGGAACAGCTGGGCAATCCGATTGGCTGACAGTTCCATCAGTCCTGGCAATGTCAGGAGGCAGCAAGGGCAGTTGTTGACACTGCAGCTGAAGAAAGGAGCCCAAGACAAGGTTTAAGATCCCTGGAATAGGTAATTTCACGTCTTAGGCTGGGAATGTGTGGGAGTGTTAGGGGAAAAAGTGGGTGTCAGAAGAAGTAGGTAGAAAGGAAGGGGGTTCAGTCAAACGGGAGCAAAGGGCAAACCCTGAAGAGCGACAACCTCCCCCAATCACTTCAGATTAAAAATCAGGCTTCCGGCTCTTGCCTTGCTGTCTATACCAAACATATGGCATGGGCAGCATATCATTAGGGTCAATAAACTTGATAACAAGCCTAATTGACCCTTAAAAGGTCATTTTTATATAGTGGCTGGCTAGCTGATTTCAGTGCCTGTCTGCTCACTCCCTGAATTGTAGGGGTGAGTTCAGGTGCGGGCAGAAAAGGTGGTGGGATAAACGCCCATGGCATTTTACATGCCCCTCCCTGTCCTCCCCCCAGCACCCCTCCAAACACACCCTGCACACATGCGAGAAATATTGATGGATTTCATTTAAAATATTAATAAACCAAATTTAAATGCTCCATCTGTTCCTCAGCATCATCACTGAAGGAGCGACTATGCAACATATATTTACAGCCACAACTTTTAATGCCATAGAACTTTGAACAATTAATTATATCAGAAATGAAGTAATTATGAAGTGTCAGGTGCCAATATACATGGAAATTGTGAACCTGGATTAGGAAAACCTGGGGAAAGGAATGTTTAATGCAGATTCACTTTCTGCATGTTCTCCCTTATTTTTAAATTGCACCTGGCAAATAGAAATCACAATGCCCAATGGTTTAAATCCACCCAAGACTCCCTTTGGCCATGAAGTCTTTGCTCTTGATTCTACTTCATGTCTTTCAGTGTAGATGACACCGTTTCTCCCTCCAGATGCTGCTAGATCTCCCGAGTAGTTCAGCACTTTTTAGTTTTTATTTCAGATTTCCAGCACCCACAGTAAGTTTGTTTTTATTATAGATGCCAAGCAAGATTGTATGAGGGAAAGATACAGAAGAAAGAATGTACTCAGGGGAGTGGAACTTCTTGAATAGTTCATTCAAATAGCTAGCCCCCGAGAAAGTAGCCTCACTAGGTAGGAGCACGTTTTAGAATTGGCTTCCATAATGATAAATGAGCTATGATTGTGCTATTACAGAATGAAGCTTCACATGTCTCTCCTTGCTAGATTTACTATGATAAATAGTACTGGATGGACTGAAGGACAAAAGGCATGGCAACATGGCTACTGGTTTATAGTTAATTTGTGTTCCTCTCTCTTACACAGAAGTTAAATTTTTCAACCCAAAAGCTAGTTGAGGTAATCTCTTTCCATCTATGCTCCCGCAATGGAGGTTAGCCTTAATTTCAAGTTAAACACCATCCAACTTGTTTTTAAAGATCCTAATGAAAACAAAATACAAAAACATTTATTTTGTCCACTATTCCTAGTTTGGGACTAGTTAGTTCAGCTAGTTAGACATTATTGTAGCATGGTATTTGACATAGCATAATCTATATGACAAGATACTAGAAGGCCTGCTATATTATATAACTGATTAGTGACAACACTCACCATTTTCTCAACATCAAGTTCATCTATATCACTTGGAATCTCACCATCCTCTAAATCACTTTGAAAATCTGTATCTTTATCTGATTCCAGATTGTTCGCATACTGCAGGTCTTTATCAAGCTCCATAAATTCCTCATTGCCAGAATCCTTTTGGTAATCCTCTTTCTCGTTAAAGGAAATAGCAGAAGAATTTGTTCTGCTATGGTTTTCTTTAACTTCTGTCTTCAACTCCATTATATCATCTAGCAGCCATTTTTTCTCCTCTGTACTGATGGTATTGTCTGTCTCTTTTCCAGCTATTTTGTTGCTACATTCTGAAGTACTTTTTTCAGTTTCTGCTGCATCCTCCCAGAAGGAATTTCTATTTTTACTTTCTTCCACAGCTTGCATTTCACTGGTGTAAGAATGGTCGGCCAGTTCTGCTGGGGTTGACTTATCTATTGCAGCTTTCTGGCCCAAAGAATCATCTTCCAATTCATCATCCACCTCACTGAGGGAAGGAGAGGAGGGTGCTGCATCATATTTGTCTCCCAGTTTAACTTCTGGTAATGAGTCAGCACTTGCATGGTCCTCTCCAGGTATGTTTTCAGACACCGTTGTTTCAACAAGTTCAGAGTCCGCAAAATGAATGTCCTCTAACTCAGGTTCAATCAACTGCTCTTTTGACGTGCTACTGCTCTCCAGTTTGGTGATTTTCGCATCCACATTATTCTTCTCATTGCCTTTACTTTCAGCCAAAGGCACACCAGGTTGAGGACTCACAAACCTAAGTGGTCCCCCAGTGGTTATTATAGTGTTTGGCAAAAGTTTCTGCCCTGGAGGTAACTGCAGTAAAGCAAACCCAGCTGGCTGTAAGGAAACCAAATTGCCTGCACAAATAGGATTATTGGCTGCATTAACAGTTATAAACTTTGTCCCTGGTGTGGTTGTAATGGGAACTGCCAAGCCCATGGGTGAAGCGGAAGATACATTTAGTGCAAAAGAGCTGGTTTTTGTAGCAGAAGTAGTACGTGGTCTCCCTCTTTGTGGTATTATCCCCTGTTGGGCAACAGGTGGTGTAGTATTATTGCTGGGAACAGGAGTTGAAAAAGAGGCTTTTGTAGGTGTGGGGAAGCGGATTGTTCCTGTGGATCCTGATATGTGAAAAGGAAATGTTAAGTAAAGCAGTCAAAGTACAATGAAAATAAATTAGGAGGTCACACAGTCAAATTATATATTGTTACAAATCAGGGTATGGTTCATAGTATTAACTGTCATGTGAAGAAACTGTAGCAATTATTAATTCATGATAAACATAAACACCCAAATATGGCAAAATCTGGCAATACAAGTCTCATTTACATAATAAGGAAGGCACGTGGTGAACAATAAAGAATTATCTGGTTTATGGCACTCAGAGCATTCCCCAATCATCCCGAGATGTTCCTCAGTCAGAAAATAAACAGTGCATCCTCCACAGGACACACATATACAACATAGAAAATAGCATTTATGTTCACTTGGCTAACCCCAGCATTCAAAAACAGAATACACGATTCACTTCTGAAATCCCTCAGCTAATTTTCTCATTCTATCCCATGCAATTTCTATTTAGAATTACTGATGTCATCAGCCTTGATTATCTCTCTTGGCATTAATCCAGTTGTGGATGAAACAACAACTCTGGAGGCTCAATTTCACATCCAATAATTTATATTCTTTATGTGTAAACTACTGTATCCTTATTTTACACTATTTTCTAGTTCCAATGTGAAGAAACACCAGTGCAAAAAGGGTTAATTTACAAAAAACTAACTGATTAACTTGAACATATTAGAATATAGTAATCAAACGGAGATCCAAATGAGCTATTTAATAGAATTGGGCATGTTGCCAAAAATAAGCTATCACCTCTGGTAGGTCATGAGGTGGTGGGGGAGTCTAGAACAAGGGGCATAACTTTAAAATTAGTGCTAGACTATTTAGTAGTGATGTCAGGAAGCACTTCACTCAAACACTAGTGAAAATGTGGAACTCTCTCTCAAGAGAGGGGTAAGCCAATTGAAAAGCTTAAGACTGAGTTTGGTAAAGTTTTTGTTAAGCAATAAAGGTTACTGAATAAAGTGGGTAAATGGAGTCAAGAATATAGATCAACTATGATCTAAATGAATAGCAAAATAAGTTCAGGGGATTAATGGCATACTGGTCTATTCTGTTAGTCTCATTTATATTGTTAACTACAGATTTCATTTCTCAGCCCAACTTCCTAATCTTTATGGATGTTTTGCATCTTTCACTCCACACTTGTTTTCAATTCCTCTGGTACATTAGTAACAAAGGTACTTTTGGCTCTATCCTTACATTGACATATGAAGGGCATGTTAAAAGGTTCCAGCATCAATCCTTGAAGTACCTTCCTCATAGCTTTGCACCAATCCAAAGTGCACTTACTTTGATATAACCTGTTGTGAAACCAATCCATTAATTGTATACCTTTTTTATGCTTTTCCACATCAAGTAACAGTTTACGTCTTTATCAAAAGTCTTGCCAAAATCTTAAATAATATCTATAGAGTTTGAAGACCTCCGCAGTTCACCTGTCAAGCTTGTCTTTTTTCTTGCTGAAAAGCTATACTGAATCATCCTGATGACTTCATGCTTATTTTATAGAGTGCCTTCTAGGATTTTAACCTGAATAGATGTCAAGCTTATCACTTTTTAAGAAAGTCCTTTTATTTGCTTAAAAAGTGCCAAGAAAGAGCAGCTAATGTGAGCTCACTACAAGAATTGTTTACAGTACTTCTTTCGACCTGCATCAACAAAGACTATGGCCTCATTTAACAATCAGTTCACTTTACAAAAATAAATCTTCAGCAAGACTGTTTCAAGATTCAAAGCTAGAACTTACCTGGATTTCGTCCAGTAACAGGGACCATCTGGTGGAGATTTGGCCGATTCCCAGGACCAGAATTTGGTAAAGGCACAAGTTGGATGATCTGGCCATTTGGGTGTCGGAATAGGTTCCCACCTGGACATCTCAAGGGCTGTAGTATCATCTTCTGTCCAGGTGTGAATTGTAAGTTCTGGACAGGCCGGACAGAAGGCACAGTAGATTGTGTTGGTATCAAGAGCAGTCGCGGTCCATTGGTTTTCATCGTTTTTAATGAATCGGACGGAGCAGAGTTGGCAGCTTCAGGCTGCTTAGATATCCCTGTCATAACAAATAACTAAATGAAACACAGAAACATATAAAATCCTGATGGGACTGGACAGTCTAAATGTGGGAAGAAAGTTCCCACTGCTAGGGAAGTCCAGGACTAGGGATCACAGTCTAAGAATAAGGGGTAAACCATTCAAGACTGAGATGAGGAAGAACTTCTCCACTCAGTTGTGAACCTGTGGAATTTTCTACCACAGAAAGCTGTGGGGGCCAGTTCATTAGATATGTTCAAGAGGGAGCTGGACATGGCCCCTGCGGCTAAAGGGATCAAGGGGCATGGAAGGAAAGCAGGAGCGGGATATTGAAAGTCCATGATCAGCTATGATCATATTGAATGATGGTGCAGGCTCAGAGGGCCCAATGGCCTACTCCTGCACCTATTTTTTTCTATGAATACATTAATTAACACAACTCAAAGTCAATGTGCTTAGTTACATTTCAGGTACCATTTTCTAAAGGGGCAGTGGCAACCGTGGACTTTCAGTGGATTGGTCTGTGATTATGCTCGGCAAAGTACGATAGTATTTTGCCATTGCCTGCATTATAGCTGACCAGGAAACTCTCCTGCTCTTACTATCTGCCATGAGGTTAACTGGAAGGATTTACAAGCTGATAACTTAGACGGGTGGTCATATTATGCATACACCTTTGGTGGTCAGAGGCCTGAAGGAGAACTTGAATACAGAGCTTTGGCCCAGTGGTATGAATGCTACTACTGCCATAAGTATTTTTATAACCCTAAAGGTATGTTTTAAGTAAACAAAAGGAAACATCAGCTCTGTAGTGAGGCAGTAGGGAGTTGTCAGCACCTGTAGAATTATTAACCCAGTGATAATTAGGCTCTTCAGGAGGGAAAAATGAGATGGGAAAGCAGGGAAAATAATTACTGGACCAATACTTCAAATTTTCAGGAACCACACACTTTGAAAATAGCTTTATAGTTGCAGATCTCCTTGGACTAAACTAAGTTATTTTGAGGATATAACTAAAGTAATTATTATGAGAAAATTATTAAATATAACGTATTAAGGAGCCAATTTGCCTTGAGCCATTGGCTGGTGTGCACTGGGCATGCTTCTACTAAAGGTATCCAGGGTCAAAAGTATCTCTGGGGTGTGGTGAGGTAAAATGGAAGACTGGCAGTTTTGTTTGCTGCTCAGTCAGCACTCTTATCATCTCTCACCATTCTGTGTCCAACTGCACTCCTCCACTGTAAGGAGAGCTAATATTACTGCAGTTTCCCAGCAACATTGAAGAAATCTAGGCCACTAAGTGGTCTTCACTCACACTGCTCCACTAACCTGTGCATTTCATTCAACCTATCCTCCAAGTCACTGATTTAATAGGAGGCTGAGGATATTCCACCCACCCAAATTCCATTTGTTTGGGGTGGGTGAAATTTATGTGTGCGCAAACTGAGCGACAATAGGATTCTAAATAATGACCCGCTGTTGGACCATGCCAAAATTCCAGCCTCCTTCAGGTGTTTCATTTAATATGCACCCAGATCCACCACGGAAACTGAGACTTCTAGGCTAAACAAAAATACTTAATTTATTTAACACCTTTTATGATCCCAGGGTGTCTCAAAGCACTGTACCACCACTGAAGTATTTTTTTAAGTGTAGTCACTATGTGATGCACAGCAAGTCCCCACAAAAAGCAGTAAGATTAATTAGTAATTTAGCTAATGTCAGTTGGGAGATAAATATTGACCAGATGGAAAACAAAACCCTGCTGTTTTATCAAATTATACCATGGGATCTTATATGCCCATCTGCGGGGCAAGTCAGGGCCTCAGTTTAACAAGAATAGCACATTCAATAGTTCAATACTGCACTACATTGTCATTGAAAGTGGTTATTTTACATTTTTCCTAGTTTTTAGACAGTATACATTAAAGCACTGACAGAGCGAACAATAAAGATTTAAATGATTCTTTAAACAAGGGGATAGCTTACACATGTGAATGCAGAAAGAGAATTAAACAAGTAACTATGATTTTAAAACATACATGCTGATATTTCAGATACATTTAAGTACTGTATGAATCATTATTCACTTTGGTCAAAGCAAGTTACCGAAAGGCATAAACGGACAGATAAATAGTTGAGAGCCAAAGGCTAGGGAACCCATTAGCTAGCAAAACTCTTATCTGGAAGTTTCTTATGAAGGAATATATTTTGCAGCAACAATGAATAGATTCAGTCACTGATCAGACACAGAACAGATAGGCCCCTGGATGCAGGAACACATGTCTATTCAGCTTGGCAGTAAGTTGGTGGGAAGATCCACTCTGACCTTTACGGTAGCATCTACCATAACCTTGCAACAGAGAAGTAGCTCGAATTTAATGAACGAATGAAATACCTTCATGCTGGAAGGAACAGTGCAGTTGGCTGAGGTACTTGACAGATTAGTATTAACATGTGTACTAAATGAAATTAATTTTAAACTAATAAAGGGCAAGGAATCTGATAAAGAAAATGTATAACTTTTGTGTTTTTACTGATAACTTCAGAACTTGTTTGAGAGGTCTGGGTATTCTGTATCTGTGACCACTGAGATAATTTCTTCCATCGATCACTGGTCTTTAGTAATCTTTTACCTTTTGTACTGTGGCATTGGTTTCCTGAGTCTAATTGCTACCTTTTCAAAAATCCTGCTAACATTTGCGCATTTGCAGGACAAGTCAGGGTCTCAGTTTTCAGTGCAGGCGCGAACAGTGCAATATACCTTCAATACTGCACTGCAATGTCAGCCTAGGATTTGCAAGTCTAAGTGCACCCACAATTGTCAGACTCATAAGAACATGAGAAATAGGAGCAGGAGTAGGCCATCTAGCCCCTCGAGCCTGCCCCGCCATTCAATAAGATCATGGCTGATCTGTCGAGGCTCAGTTCCACATTCCCGCCCTCTCCCCATAACCCTGAATCCCCTTGCCTATCAAAAGCCTATCAACCCGCGTCTTAAAAATATTTAGCGAGGCAGCCTCCACCACTTCAACGGGCAGAGAATTCCAGAGATTCACCACCCTTTGAGTGAAGAAGTTCCTCCTCAACTCCGTTCTAAACCGCCCTCCTTTTATCTTGAGGCTGTGCCCTCCAGTCCTACTGTCCTTTCAGGAAGAACCTCTCCACCTCTATCCTATCCATCCCATTCGTCATCTTATATGTCTCAATGAGATCTCCCCTCATTCTTCTAAACTCTAATGAGTACAAGCCTAGTTTATTCAGCCTCTCCTCATAGTTCAACCCCCTCAACTCCAGTATCAGCCTAGTAAACCTCCTCTGCACTCCCTCCAAGGCCAAAATATCCTTGCATAATTGCGGCGACCAAAACTGCACACAGTACTCCAGCTGCGGCCTCACCAGTGCCCTATACAGCTGCAGCAAGATCTCCCTACTTTTATATTCAACCCCCCTCGCTATGAAGGCCAGCATCCCATTTGCCTTCCTGACCACCTGCTACACCTGTAGGCTGGGTTTTTGCGACTCATGCACAAGGACCCCGAGGTCCCTCTGCACCATTGCATGCTGCAGTTTTTCGCCACGTAAGTAATAGTCCTTCCTACCAAAGTGGACAACCTCACATCTGCCAACATTAAATTCCATTTGCCAGTTCCTGGCCCATTCGCCCAGCCTATCTAGATCCTTCTGCAGACTCTCCACACCCTCCGCACAATTTGCCGTTCCACCAATCTTGGACCAAATTTTGACACCATACACTCGGTTCCCTCCTCCAGATCATCTATATAAATGGTAAAAAGCTGAGGCCCCAGCACCGACCCCTGGGGCACTCCACTAGTCACCAACCGCCAATCCGAATAGCACCCATTGACCCCCACTCTCTGCCTCCTATTTGACAGCCAATCCTCTATCCACGCTAACACCCTACCCCCAACTCCATGCCCCCTGACCTTCTGTAATAACCTCTTGTGAGGCACCTTGTCAAACGCCTTCTGAAAATCAAGAAACACCACATCCACCGGCTCTCCTCTATCCACCACCCTAGACACATCCTCATGGAATTCCAATAAATTCGTCAGACACGACTTCCCCTTAACGAAACTGTGCTGCGTCTCCTCAGAGGTGAGCATGTCACTAACTGATCCACAGTTTATAATAAACTTTAGCAAAGCTTTTAACATTGTATCACATAGATGACTATGCAATATAAGTGCTTTAGTTTGATGATTCCTATGGGTCACTTAGATACACACTATGATTTAAACTTGGTGTTGCCGCAAGAATCCAATGTTCCTGTTAATTTTTTCTAGCGGCTCCTTATAAGATGGTCCTGTTGGCTGAATCATTTTTATCCATCAGTAAATTAACACAGCTAAAAATAACTCATTCCAAATCTCTAGGCTCACAATATCCAAGAGGTTAAATCAGTGAATAAGAAGTAAAATGTTTGTGGGCCAGGCACTGCAAGTGTCAAGTTCACATGCAGCCCACTGCTCATATTTTGACGATTCCAAGTTTATAAGGTAGAAAAATTTGATTTATTATTGTTAAATGTATTAACATAGTGAAAAGTATTGTTTCTTGCATGCTGTACAGACAAAGCATAATGTTTATAGAGATGGAAACAAGAGCGTGCAGAATGTAGTCTTAGTCATAGCTAGGGCATAGAGGAACATTAACTTAATGCAAGGTAAGTCCTTTCAAAAGTCTGACAGCAGCAGGGAAAAAGCTGTTCTTCAGTTGGTTGGTACATGACATTAACTTCTGTATATTTTTCCTAATGAAAGGAAGTAGAAGAGAGAATGTCTGGGGTGCATGGGGCCCTTAATTATGCTGACTGCTTTGCCGACGCAGCAGGAAGTGTAGATAGAGTCAATGGATGGGTTGCTGGAGTAGGGAGGAACTTTTAAAATAGGTAAGTAACTAGTTGGGTCAGAGAAGTCAAAGTTTAATTGTTATGGGAGTGATATTGAAATTGGAAGCAATGGTTAGCTGTTCTACCTGGGGTTTATTCAGGGGCTGCTATTTTTGTTGTGTATACGTTAATAAATTGAGTGAGGATGGAGACAAGTGCTCAGAGTTTGCCAGTACTACAAATTGGGGGTCAAGGAAGGGAAGGAACTGCAAAGCAGTGAAGCATAAACAAAGCAGATCTGGACAGGTCACATTGAACAAAAATTAGAAATGGCATTTGAGAAAATCACGTTGTGAAATTGAAAAGGAAAATAAACAAGGGTACAAAACAAACGTGAGTTTTGAGGCAATTCAAGAGGATAGATTGGGTTCTACACATTTCAATGAAAAAATTCTTGAACTATCATCATAATGTAACAAAGATTATTAAAAAAGGTAATCAGATTCTGTGGGGCAAGGTATAAAACACAACTTCCAGCAAATGACAAATAATTTGTAGAAAGCATCAATGTATCTTCATTTGGAGCAGCACACAGTTCAAAATACCCAGTCACAAGGGAAAGGTTTAGAGGCAAGTGTTAAGAGGACATGGATCCTACTTGCACAAGAAAAAGCGCAGACACAGTGAAGATACAACTTTATGCAGAGAGTGATAATATAGATTAACAGCCTAGCTACATCAGTTCAAGCAGAGCATGTTATAAATTTCAAGAAGGTTTTAGTAGTATCAAGTTGTCGAGAGATGTGCAAAATAAAGTAAAATAAGAAAATGGCAACTTTTTGGTCCTGCTGAAAGTAGTCTCAGCCTTATGTACATCTTTTGGTCACTTGATAGTCAGAGATAAAAGCCTCTGAAAATGCTACTAAAAATTAACAGATTTTCCTGTAGGTCTGATTATAAAGAAGTTATTATTAGAAATTGGGAAGGTAGTAAGTAGATGAGATTGCACCACTGAATGGTTTAGGTAATGTTCATGTACCTAAATTATGTTTTCATTAAATAGCTTACTACATCCCACTGCCGTCATTTTAGTTGGGAAGTTAGTTAGCTCAGTTGGTTGGACGGTGGTTCATGATTCAGTGCAGTGCCAACAGTACGGGTTCAATTTCTGTACTGGCTAAGGTTACTCATGAAGGCCTGACTTCTCAGTCTTGCCCCTCACTTGAGGTGTGGTGATCCTCAGATTAAATCACCATCAATCAGCTCTCCCCATTGAGGGCCAACGGTCATGTAGGACAATGGCAATTTTACTACGTGAGCACACCAGTTTCTGAAAATAAGCATTTAACTCATTAGACAACAACTTCTTTTGAGCTTAACCATACTAACTCAATTTATTGATTGATTTATTAGTCACAAGTAGGCTTACATTAACACTGCAATGAAGTTACTGTTTAAATGGCAACTTCAAAGGTTTTAAGGCCATGATCCTCCCGAATAAAAATGAAGTGCCGCCTCCCACTGGCAGTGCCTGTCAGGTGGAATTCAGCCACCGTTATTTAAAAATGTGCAGAATGTAGAACACACCAGCCAGCCTGGCTTCGCAGGGGTGCCATTTTTAAAGGGTATCCAGATCACAAGAGTGCAATGTCAGCAACAGCCCTCCCCTAAAACAATGGGAGATCTCCTCTACAGGACAGCGACCTCCCCTTCCCCACACAATGTGAGCATGAATGCAAACCCAAACCCCAACAGGAGAAAAGCAGCAAAATAAGGGTAGCAACTGCCCCACTCCTGCCATTTCAACCCTCCTCCCCCCGCAACAGTGCTACTCGTTCATTACCCCTTGGCATCCTGTCAGTGACACCAATGGAGTGGTGCCAACCTCTTCTATAGCTGAAAGCTACCCTCCAGTGCAGGAACACTATTCCAACATGAGTGGTTGAAGACTCACCATGGACAAAAAAGTCATCTTGCATTCAAAAAATAAGCCTGTATATAAACATTCCAATTAGAAAATAGGAAGTGAAAGCTCCTGCCTGCTGTTTAATAGCCTGGATTAGTCAATCAGTAAACATGGTGGTTAGAAAAGAGGAAGTTTTTGACGCTTACTGGATTGTATCAAAAAGAAACTGTTTGATCTGCTCTGGAACTGTCAGAGCAGTTCAAAGTGGCCAGGCTGCTTCTGCAGTATCTCCAGTCAGTCAGAACTGGAATGAGGGGTTAGATATGTTCAAGAAGGAGCTGGATATGGCTTCAGATCTCCCAGTCAGTCAGAGGACTTCAAATGGATTTGCTCACACCTGTGATTTCTGAGAGAGAGGGGGCAATTTTTTTGTAGAATGGAGTGCTGCTGTAATCTTGATGGCTTCAAGATGTCCAGGATACACGCAAAGTAGTGACCAGGCCACATCAAAGGTTTCAGGCTCACAGTGCCAGGGACCCGGATTCGATTCTCGGCTTGGGTCACTGTGTGAGACTCCCTCTGCAGCCTGGCACATAACTGGCGCCGACTGGACTTCCCACTTTTGGGCATGGGGAGTGGGGTGTGGGTGGAGGAAGCAGCATACCAGCAGGCTTGAGCAGATGGCCTCCAACCCAGAATTAAGGTGCTAATTTTATTTATTTTGATGTATTCATGAGGATTGCACCCACTCTGGGTGGGAACTTCATCAGGGCCACCAAGATAGGCTGGGAGAATCACAACAGGCTTAACACCCGGCACGATTCCTGTTTTGGCTCTCATGTCCAATTCAACGGACCAGCCTCGAACCCATCTACAACTAGCAAGACTGGAAAACTGTCCCCTTATATCCTCAATTGCTTCAGGCAAAGAAATCAGATCATCGCATAAATATTTAATATCAATAGTCAATGGCTAAGAATGTTGCAGTGAATTTTCTCTTCACTTGTATCAAACATAAATTCACGTTGCTCAAACAAGGGCTGAAAAAAAGTGTGATAACAGGAAATGGACAACCTAATAAGGATATGGACCAGGGGCTTAACATGGACATTTTGGCTCCAATATTTTCAAGGATGCAGTGACCCATAAACATGACAGTCCTGCTGAATTCAATGGCAGAAGAATTTTGTTGCTCAGTTCCCACCCAGCAGCCCGAAGGGGTGGAATGAGGGTGTTTGGTGACCCCATTAATGGGAATGTGGAGATTACACAGTGGGCGTAAGACTGATTTTGAAGGGAGATGCTGAAGGGAAGAATCCTGGCACACAAGTAATTCTGGAAAAGCACTCAGCTGCTCAATCTGGCAATTCTGTCCTTTAGCTACAGATTTTGATCAATCTGGGAAACATGGCCCGCAGCCTTTAAAATCCAAACTGTTGCTAAATTCTGAGACATGCAGGCAGTGTACTGGCATATCAATCAGCATCGGACTCTCGAGAACAGGTTACTTGTCATTCCTCACACTGCATCAAGTCAGGTGTGTTTGTGATAGGCTGGGGTGAAGATTCTTATTATTTTAAATTTATCCTGCCCTTGGCAGTCCTGTGGAGTTAAAGTTGTCCCCCTTTTCTCTCTCTGGATCTGCCCTGACCATTGGTGACTTTGATTTTTACAGATTCAATGCGGACATCATTCTAATTCAAATGCCAACTTTCACAATTGTAGTCATGTCAGTAGAACTGTAGCTTACCTGCAGGTGTATTTGGTGTTGATGCCACAGACATAATGGTTGTTCTTGTATTAACAGTATTGGTTAAAGCAGCAGTGCTCGTGGTAGAGGAGCTGGGGGAGAGCACTGGAGTTAATATCGCCCTGACTCCGGAAGCACTTGCAGAGATCACAGCAACCACAGTTGTTGCTGTACTTTTCGCTGGAGTTTCAATGGTACTTGTAGATTCAGCATTCTCTTCAGAAAATCTTTTTGTCAGCACGGCAGAAGATTTTGTCCCGCATGCATCTGTAGTCTTTGAGCTCTTTGATGTGGGGGAGATACCTGTGGTTACTGAAACAATCAAGCCATTGCTTTGTGATTGACCAGCTATAACAGGGATAGCACTTTGGGCAGCTGTAATAACCATAACTGTTGATACGAGGGGAGAACTGATTGGTGCAGCAATGCTGGTTGGTGGTAATGTAGTACCACCCTGTTGCCCACTAAGCACTGGTTGCAATGACCTGAAACAGGATGATGACTTTTGCAAAGCTCTGTCTTTATTTATTACAAGATGAGTGTAGCCATCAGGTACAGCATGAATCCCTGCAAACAAAGAAGATGAAGAAGAATTAAAAAATATAACCATATACTGATCATTTGTTTAATAAACAGCACAGAATGCTGACAGGACAAGAGTAAATTGCAAACAGATTAATTAGAAGGGTCTTTGGATTTTTCTCTCCAATTCTCTCCCCTTTTCTCTAACTCGCTGAAGAATGCTGAGGTCAGGTTCATGAATGCCTACCACCTTCAAATAGTATATCAAAGTCAAGCCTAACATTACTCAGTACCTAAACAATACAACATATATTCTAGCAGCATAATAAAAGCTCCATCAAAGCTAATGCCTTTAAAACACAAGAGTGCTCTCCCAGCCTTTTAAGCCTTCAGACTGCTTTCTACCAATTGTGGTTTCATCTTACTGCCATTAGCAGGGACCACAACTTCTGCCACTAAGCTTAAATCTCCACCTCTCTCTGTTGACTGACAATCCCTGACCCCAACCACTACCGAGGTTTGATTCCTACACCCAATCCCCCTCCAGATTGACTGCCTTCAGCTACTGACCCCCTGCTGTAAACTATTCTCTCCGGCAATTGGCCTGTTTGGTTGGGAACCAGGTGAAAAGCAGAAAAAGAAAGTGTATTGAAATCCTGCCATTATTGTTTCCTCAGATTTTCCACCTTACCCTCCACTAGCATGCTCTCTCACTGGACTGTAGCCAAAGAACAGCACCCTAACCAAGGTGAATTAACTCAAACCCCAATGAGCCTGTGATTACGATTCTGTGCAGTTCAGTGTCACAGAGCTATTCAATCATCTGGTTTCTCAAAATTAAGCTTGCACTTGCCACCAAATTAAAAAGGTCCAGATAACAACTTCAATACTTTTTTCATCATCTCATTTCCAAATGTGTTGCTGCTCCATACGATGCAGTAAAAACTTGGATTTTAAATTAACTCAGTAGGGGAAGAAATCCACTTATGCAGCACTACTCCTAGTTGTTATAACATAACCAATGATAAGATTGGAATCTGTTATAATGTAACCTATGGTACATGCTGAGGGTCAGCTGACCAGTTCACCTGGGAGACAACGTAACTAATGGCAAAATAATGTGGAGGTCAGCTGACCCAGTATAAGTAGAAAACAGATGGGAATTGTGGGGAGCTTGTATGGCCCCAAATATTGGGAATAATGAAGTTTCTTTATTAAACTTTTTCTTTCAAGTTTGAACCTTTTACTTTATGAAATTAGTTTTTTTTATTGCTTGCAACTGAAGTATCCTTACTACCGGATGAATATTAGTGGTGCTGCATCGACTAATTTGTATGCTCAGACAGTGCCACAGGTTGATAACTGCGAAGCATATAAGCATCAAACAGGAATGCCACGCTGGCTGCACTGCTAACAGCTCACATATTACCTGCCCCAGAGAACTGATAAAAATCTGCATAGCATGGCTTCATGCTAAAAAAATTTCCCCATAACTTCTACCCCCAATTTATGGCTTAAATAAAAAATGGTTATCTAATAAATGACCATTACAATTTGTTCCACCTGTCATTTAGATCCTTGCATCACAAGCTGGCATTTATAATTGCACATAACCTTCTACAGTACTGCTGGCCACTTGTTAATCCATAGTATGCTGATCCCTACTTTAACTCGTTTCTGTTGGCATAATGAGATTTCTCATCCATGTCTTGTTTTTAACATGCATCTTGTTTTTTGGGTATCCTCCTTACCTGTGTCTTTGTTAACAGAAGTAACAAAGGTATTCTGTGAGATTTTGCTGTCAATGGGTGTGGTGAAAGATACTGCATCCTTTGAGGCAAATTGAGCTGAGGTTGAAGTGACCGTTGTACTCGAGAAAGACTTGAATGATTCAGTGGACTTCACTTTCCTTGTAAGGTTAGCAATCACTCTATTGATTGAATGAAGCGCTCCAACCTGACCTAGTGTCAGCTTTGTCTCGTCAGTTTCATTTCCACTGACCTAATCAAAGAAATAACAACAAAGAATAGAGACATAGGGAAAAACTGTTCAATCGTGAAGGGTTCATCATTGAAAGGAAATTCTGCCAACAGAAATTCTTTTATAAATCATAAAGATTTGGTAGAATTTAATATTTTAATTTAATAATAATACTCAAGCCATTTACATTCAAGTGCAGCAGCACAAGGCATCACATGAACTACATCATTTTTCTGTTCCCTCTTTCTACATACCTGGATCATGCCACTTTGGAGAGAAGCGGATGCCGTAGCATTGGATACTGGCTTTACCTTGCTAGCCACTGGGAAGCCTGAACGAAAGGTGGTTAGCACAACTTTCCCTTTTGTATTGTTGATAGGTGTTGCTTTTGGTGCAATCAGTCGTGTTTCTGTAAGCTTGCGTCCTGAAGACTGGGAGATCTTTTGGATGGAAGCAGTGTGAACTGACACCTTGCCATCTTTCTCTTCATTGCCAGGTTGAGTAATTTTCACCAAGGAGCTATAAATTGGTACACCTCCAGGTGAAAGGTCTTGACATTTACTGTAATTTGACATGATCTCAACAAGGAAGTTACCAGTGTATATTTTCTCCGAAGTCCCCTTATTGGCAGTGTGGCATGCAATAACTTTAAGGATGTTTGCACGCTCTGCTTCCCAATTACAATTTGAAATGATCTCAATCAGTTTGGGTGTATTCTTGGACTCCGCTGATGTCTGTGGCTCTGTTGAAGGAAGTTCTGCAATCTCTTTTTGTGAAATGTCACCTTGTACAGCCAAGTCCATCTCCTGTGTCTTCTTTGATATGCACATCTCATCAGGATTTGGTGTCGTCAAGTTGCTTTCACAATCTTCCAATTTCTCACAGTCCAGCACTAGACAAGCCAAACAAAGTGACTGACTTTGAGTTTTGAGTGATGAGGCTCAGGTAATGCATATAACATATTCTGCAGAGGCCAAGCTCTGCAGATATATTTTAGATTACCTACTGGTGTTATGTATTCCCTCATTATTTTTAAAATTCTTCACTATTAACATATAAATGAACAACACAAAACCACCATCCCGATGTTAGAAGTCTGAGTGAACAACCTTCCCTAGCCACCTTAAAACCTACAATCCTATCATCTAGTATGATACCTCAACTCTTCCCAGTGAAAGGATGCATTTATTGTCCTATTACTGTACAAGGCATTTAAAGAGGATGACGCAAGTTAACAAGAAGATTGCAGAGGTCATTAAAATAGTACAGAAAATGAACATTTTGGTCATCAAGACAACACCAGCTCTCCATAAACCAATCCAGTCAATCTCATACCACTGCTCTATCCCCATTGCTCTATAAGTTTATTTCCCTCAAGCATCCATCCAATTTCTTTTAGAAATCAATGTTCACTCCCACCACCCTTGGATAAGTTCCTGAACATTACCGCTTTAAAAAAGTTCTTCCTCACATCTTCCCTGCATCTCTTGCCTAAAACCTTAAATCTGTGTCCTCCAGGCCCCTGTATCATCAGTTCACGGGAATGATTTCTCCTTGTCTACCTTATCTAACTAAAACTGTCATATTTTGGTACACTGTTTTCAAAATGTCCCTGAATCTCCTTTGCTCCAAGAATAACTACCACAGTTTTTCCTACCTAGCCTTGTACCTAAAATCCCTCATTCCCTTGAATCATTCTAATAAGTCTCCTCTGCATTCTTGCAAAGACCCTCACATTCTTTCTGAAGTGTGGTGACCTGGAATGGACACAATACTCCAGCTGGAACTCAGCATATGTTTCTTCTACTCAATCAATGCCTCTATTAATGAAATCCTAGATCCTATATGCTTTGCTACTTATTAATCAATATGTCATGTCACCACCTTCAAGGATTTGTGAATAAAAATCTAACATCCCTCTGTCACTGTATGCTATTTAGAACTGTGCTGTTAAGTCTATGGTCTTCTGCCAAAATACATCACCTCACACTTTTCTGTATTTAATTCCATCTGCCACCTGAGTGCCCATTCTCCTAGCCTATGTCCTGCTGCAGTTATTTTCTATCTTCCTGTTTGCCTTACCTGCAACTTTGGTATCACTGGCAAATTTTAAAATTTTACACTGGTGAAAAGTCAATGTATTTGATGACTAAAGAATAAAGAAGGCCCACAGTTGATAATTTAGTGCTCAACTTCCATACAAAGGTCAATTATGTCAAAGAAATACAGGAAACAATCCAGGAGTCAGTTCAAAGTGTGTAACACCTCATGGTGCCACGCTGGACACTAATAGAAAACAAGTTATTTGTGCAAGAAAAGCAACACTGCCAAGCCCAATCTTTTTCTCACTTAACAGCCACTTACAAATTCTAAGGGGGGTGGGGGAAAGGATAGCATAAACAGAGATTATGCTTGAGAACTCTGGCTCGTTTTCCACTATCAAGTGAAAAGGGAGAGAGAGCAGAAGCAAATTATTGTCTAGTACCAAAAACAATTGATCCTGGAACGTTCTTGACCATATCATATATAACAATCCAACACCAGATGGACACGAGACGTATCAGCCGATGGAAACCCCTTATCTTAAACTCTGTCGTATCCTGATTTAAATCCAAAATGGGTATGATGTCATGTTTATGTTACTGTTAACCACATCATTAACTTTATCTCCATTAACATCATTATTGAATCTCAACCTCATCATTGTTCCTGGTAAATCCCTCATCCCAACTCCATTAAGCCCAAGGAACAGCCTGCAAGTTCTTTGGCAGAAAACCAGTTTAACCACCTACTGCCAGGTTTGACTGGACCAGTTCGACTGGTCCTGCTCTCACTAAAGCTGCTCAATAGTCAAAATTCACCCAGGAATGCAAAGATAATTCCTGGCTTCTCTTTACTACAAATTGCCTTCTTGAAATCACTCTCCCTTGTCTCTCATCATTGCTGACACCAATTGCAAAGAGTTCATGAACTTTTTGTCAGAACAGACCGAGGACATCCATTCAACCGCCTCTGTAGCTTCCCTTCCTTTCCCTCACCCAGCTTAGCCCACCGGACCAGACTTCCCTCATGTTTGTCTAGCTTAGGACACATATCTTTTGCTGGATTCTCTCTCACTTTCTGTCTTCCTCTCTAAGCTCATCTTGCCCACAAGACCCATCTTCTGCTCCTGCAATCTTTTTCTGACCAAGTAAAAGCAAATTACTGTGGATGCTGGAATTTGAAGCCGAAAGGGAAAACAAAGGGTCATCAAAAGGTTAGCTTTTTCCTCTCCTTGCAGATGCTGACAGACCTGCTGAGATTTTCCAGCGTTCTCTTTTTTGGTTTTTCTGACCAAGCTATTGATAATTCAATTTCCCTTTCACTGCCCAATGTTAGCTGGTATTATTAATAGTTCCCGCTCTTTGGGCACTATTCACTCCTCCGCAAATCTGCTATCATCACCTTGCTTCTCAAACAAAGCCACTTTGCCCTCTCCGTTCATTTAAACTAATCTCACCGCCCAATCATCTCAAACCCTGCTTTCCTCTCCAAACTTCTTGAACAGGTTGTCATCTCCCAAATCCATGCACATTTTTCTCCAAACTGAATGTCTTCAGTCAGGCTTCCGGCCAGATATAGTATTGAAATGATCCTCAAAATCACAGATTACATTCTTTCCGATTGTGTTAAACCTTCCTTCTTCATCATTCTTAACCGAATTACAGTCTTTGATACAACTTACCTGCAACTTTGGTATCATAAGCAAATTTTGAAATTTTACACTGGCGAAAAGTCTGTATATTTGATGACTGAAGAATAAAGAAGGCCCGCAGTTGATAATTTAGCGCTCAACTTCCATATAAAGATCAATTATGTCAAAGAATTACAGGAAACAGTCCAGGAGGCAGTTTCACCAAAGTGTGTAACACCTCATAGTGCCATGCTGGACACTAATAGAAAACAAGCTATTTGTGCAAGAAAAGCAACACTGCCAAGCCCAATCTTGTTCTCACTTAATAGCCACATACAAATTCTAAGGGGGTGGGGGAAAGGATAGCATAAACAGAGATTAGGCATGAGAACTCTGGCTCATTTTCAAAAGGGAGAGAGAGCAGAAGCAAATTATTGTCTAGTACCATAAACAATCAGACGCCTCTAATATCTAGTCTCCATTGTCCAGCTGGGGGAATTGCCCTTGTTTGGCTCCATTCTTATCTGTCGAACGTAGCCAGAAATTCAACTGTGGTGGCTTCTTTTCCCATTCCATACCATTATCCCTGAAGTTCATAGAATGCCTACAGTGCAAAAGGAAGCCATTCAGCCCATCAAGACTGAACCAACGACAATACCATCCAGGCACTATTCCAGTAATTCCACATATTTACCCTGCTAATTCCATCACACTAGGGTCAATTTAGCACAGCCAATCAATCTAATCTACATATCTTTTGACTGTGGGAGGAAATTAGAGCACTCGGAGGAAACCCATGCAGACATGGGGAAAATGTGCAAACTCCACACAGACAGTGAACCGAGGCCAGATTTGAACCCAGGTCCCTGGCACTGTGAGAGAGCAGCGCTAACCACTGTGCCGAGTTCACCAAGGATTTTCCTTGGCTCCTTCCTATTTCTTCGCTATATGCTGCGCTGCAGCAACATCAACCAAAATAGCACTAGGCTCCACATATGCATTGGCAATGCCTACCTCTACCTCACCACCATCTCTCTCAACCCCTCCAAACTGTTCAGTGCTGGTACTGGATGAGCAGAAATTTCCACGAACTGAACACTGGGAAGTCAAAAGCCACTATCTTTGATCCCCAACAAAACTCTATTCACTAGCCACCAATTCCATCCCTCTCCTAGCAACTAATGTAGGCTGAACCAGGCCCCAAGATGAACGATTGATCACATATCCACACCACCTATTTCACCTCCATAACACTGTCTGACTTTGCCCTACCTTCTCTCATCTGCTGCTGAAACCTCTAGATTTGATTACTCTAATGCATTATTTGCCGCACTCTCACTTTTTCTTTCACGGGGGGGGGGGGGGGGCGCGTGCGAATGTATCCCTCATGATGTACATCTCCCAATTATTACCATTTCTGACTCCAGCAGTGGTAAATAGGACATTGGGTTATCAAGCAAATGAAGTCAAACTCAAATCACGTGATACTGTGCACATGCAGGATTCACATCACCCCCCTCCCAATCTGTAATCTTGTGTACATTTCTTATCACAACATAGCACGAAAGATACATAGTAGTTGATCCTCCAAGTACATTATTACACACGGTCGTGAACCTATCAGTTCCTTCCTTGTATGATACATGTTGGAGATTTGAGGGGGCTCAAGCGACTGCAATTCAATAAACCCAATTCTTATGGACATTTTCTTCCGGCAATCTTAAAAATTCTCTATTTCATTTCATTTACCTGGAGTTAGCATACAATATGTACAAAGTGATTCTTACCCTCTCTCGAACTGGAGTCACTGCAATCTTTCAACTTGCATGGTTCAACTGTTTCTTTGTTATTCACCTTACTGTATGAGCTGCTTTCCTACAAACAGAAAAGGTGAATAAATTCTTGGGAACTAAGCAGAATCATCTATTGACAAGGATGATGACTCGATTTGCAAGCTAAAGCCTAAGAACGAAGAACTGTGGGACAGATAAAACGCGCTAATTTGAAACATTCATGTCCTAATGCAAAAATACAATAAATAAGACTTTTTGTCATTGGACTAGTAATCCAGAGGTTAATGTTCAGGGAAAGGGCTATAAATCCCACAGTGGCAGTTGGTGAAATTTAAATTCAATGAAATCTTGAATTGAAAGTTAGTCATAGTTATGGTGATCATGAAACCATTGTTGATTGTTGTAAAAACCCATCTGGTTCACTGATATTCTTTAGGGAAGAAAATTGGCCATCCTTACCCAATCTGGCCTACGCCTGACTCCTGATCCGCAGGAATGTGATTGATTCTTAAATGCCCTCTTCAAATGGCTTCAAGGCATGCAGTTCAAGGACAATTAAGGATGGGGAACAAATGGAGGCAATGTCAGACAGCCACATCCCATGAAAGAATTTAAAAACTTTTTAAAAACTTGGGATTTTTAAAAAGTTACATATCTTTCTTTTTCTGCAGCTGTCTTTGAACAGCTTGCACACATTTCTAATACATCAGCTGTGGCTCAGTATTAATACTCAAGAGGTCGCAGGTTCAAATCCCACTCCAAACACTTGAGCACAAAATCTATTCTGACACTCATTACAGCACTGAGGAAGTGTGGTGTACCATCAGAGGTGCCACCTTTTGGATGAGACATTAAGGGTGGGATTTTCTGGCCACACTTTCCCCAAGAGCAGAAAATCCTGTCTGAGGTCAATGGACTTTTGCATGGTCTATGACCTGCAGCTACGATTCTGGTGTCAGGATGAATGAGAAAATTCCACCCGAAGTCTCTCAGGTGGATGTAAAAAATCCTCTGCAATTATTTCAAAGAGCAGCAGAGTTTTCCTTTATATCCTGCCTATCCCTGAACCAACACCTGAAAACAGATTATATGGCCATTAGCTCTTTGCTCTATGTGGGAGTTTGCTGTGCTAAAACTGGTTGCCTCATTTCCTACAACAGTGATTACACTTCAAAACACTTTGCTGGCAAAAAGTACTTTGGGATGTCCTGAGGTTGAGAAACGTGCCAATAAAATATAAATCCTACTTTCTTTCAACTCTTATGTCTCCAAGCTTTGCTCAATCATAATCGCTGTTTCCATATCCCTCTGGATTCTTCTCATTGCTTGCATTCATTTTCAATTTCCTATGTTTGCTCAATGATCTTCATATCTTCTCTCTGCATACTATTCACATACACCTCACACTTTCTTTCCATACACTTCTCTGTATGTTCTTCTCCTAATTTTAGAGAACTTAAGATAGACTCAAGGGTTGGGGGCAGAAAAGAAGACATCTGTGTCCTGAAAAGTTAAATCTTGGAAGAATCTTGGCTTGGCTGAATCGCCACCTTGGCCCCCCATAATCCATTTGCTGCTGTCACTGTTTGGTAAAATATCGGCATGACTGATGACTGCTGCAACATGCCAAGATAACAGAAAAACTGGGATGTTTTTAAACACTGAAAATTTGAACACAGTGGGCTCCAGACCTCTGCTGGGACTAGGGCTGGGCCTTGGATAAATTAAGAGAGATGGAGTTGAAGGCAACATCAATCTATTTCCCAGGTGGTCAGCTCAGGTACAGAACTGCCTGATCCAAGATGAATGCAAGCAGCACACAGATCTCCCCATAGCTCTCATTATGATGAGCTCTGGAACATGTTTATGGCTGACCTGGATACTGAAGGTAAGGCATCGGCTTTCCATTATTTTGCACCACTGAAGCTGCTGAGCTAAAGTACCCAAACATTTGGGAGCCTAGCTTCATAACTGGCTTAAAACTGATATTGAGGAAGAGAAGTGGTAAGCAGCCACTGTCTCATGCTCATCTCAGCTGAGGTGACTCCATGTTGAGACCATTTAGACAGACATACAACGGATTGACACAATTATTTTCCTCCTAGATTAACAACAAAACAAAATTAATTCAGACCAGCAAGTTTTTCTGTAAACTGAAATTCAAACACCACTAAAGCATTCTTCCTATACATTAATAGACAGAAAACAGATACCCACTGCAGCAACCTCAACAGTTGCTGAAGGAGGTAAAGGACACTCCAATATCATCTCACCTCACTTGCATTAAACAACAGGGAATCAAAATCCCCTTCCTACACCACTGATATTTCTCACCTGTGCTAAAAACAATGTACTTTCATTGATATAGGGCTTCTTGCAGTCACAGGACATTGTTTAAAAAGTGTTTTTTAATCAACAAAGTGCATTGAAGTATAGCCATCACTGTACTGTAGCGTAATGTACTGTAGGAAAGCTAACAGCGAATTTGCACACAGCAAGCTCCACAAAAAATAATGTGTTAATGACCACATTAGCGATGTTGGTTGAGGGATAAATAAAGGCCAGGACATCAGCGAACATTTCCCTGGTTGTTTTTGTATAGTGTAATAATGTCCATCTGACATGGCAGGTGGGATCTTGGTTTACAGCATTGTCAGTAACGCTCCTTCAGCGCTGCGTGGGAGTATCAACCTAGATTGTGCGCTCAAATTCCTGAGTGGGACTTGAGCATATAAAGAGTAGTAATGGAGATACTGCACCTGCACTCCAACTTCTGTCTGCAGGTCATTCCTTACTGCACTAAAAGAGACCTAATAGATGCCAGAAAGCAATATAGATTTGTAGTTTACCTGTCCACAGTCATGCTCTGAACTGCAGGTGCATATTATTGGCCTCTCGACTTCCTTGCGTTCAAAGACACAAACACGTGCACAAGTCATCATACTCTCAAAATACCAGTATACTGGCCCCTTCTCATCAGTCTTGAGTAAGCATAAAAATAAACAAAAATGTTAAAGTTAAGAAAAGTTTACCCAGGTAGCAAGGAACAAAATGCTCACCTATTATATGTTAATGTTTGATGACTAAATGGCTTTAAATAATATTCACTGGCACATCCCTGATAATCTGGAGGATGATTTTCAGGCCATGTATTTTTGATGTAGAATTACAGAATGAAATTGAAGTGTTTGTTATTCAACATATTCCTGGAATAATTCTGCAGTTTTTACCTTTGAGCAGCAATACTGCTTTGGCTTTCAAAGGAATAAAAGGTTTGCAGGGTTTGCTGTGGCAGTGAAAGAGGCTCCCTGAGCTAAATGGTACTACTGCAAGACCTCTCACTCAGCAGGCAAAATGCACACTTCAGTATTTACAGAGAGAGTTCACTAAACCCTATAATCAAGGCAGCACGGTGGCACAGTGGTTAGCACTACTATCTCACTGCACCAGGAACCCAAGTTCAATTCCCGGCTTGGGTCACTGGTCTGTGCAGAGTCTGCACATTCTTCCACGTCAGCATGGGTTTCCTCCGGGTGCTCTGGTTTCCTCCCAGTCTGAACCATGTGCTGGTTAGGTGCATTGGCCAAGCTAAATTCTCTGTGTATATGAACAGGCACCACTGTGTGGCAATTAGGGGATTTTCACAGTAACTTCATTGCAGTGTTAATGGAAGCCTACTTGTAATAATAAAAAATAAACTTTAAATTAGATCACTAGTGTGTTTACAGGTTCACGAACAGGAAGCCCATCCAATCTAATTTTTTTGCTTTTTTCGAGGGTGTGACAGAAAACAAGCAAGTGTATGGCAGTGGATTTAGTGTTGTGAGTCACAAGCGTTATACTAAATTTTCAGATGCTCCAAAGCTAATGAATGTGGTAGACCCAAAAGCTGAAAAGAATAAAATTACAAGAGAATTTGAACACGATTGGGAATTGGGCTTGACAGATGAAATTCAATGTAGGCAAATACTGAAAAAATGCATCATGAGCAGGAATATAACACATTTTCTTGAAAAAAATGAGAGACACATTACAGGAAGTAGTACTGAAGTAGTCCTAAAAAAAATTAGAGAATTTTTCCATTTTGTATTGGTAGTGGAGGCATTTTGGAAACTAACATAGTTACTACTCCTAAAAAACCTTATCAAATGGTTACCATTTTTCAATAACTACCTAATTCAACCAGGATGTCCGCAGGTGCAGCTTCAACATTTGATTGCCCTTCCACTCCAACTAAGAGAGAAGGCTGCTCCTGCAAGGCAAGGAAATTTTGTCTCTGCACTGTTAAAGGACCAACAGTGTGCAAAGCCAATAACCTTTTCCATATCTGCAAAAATAGTATAAAATGGTCCATGGGACATGAAAAACTAAGAAAAACCAAACAAATTTCCACGTCCATGAAAAGACCATTAGTCTTCTTAATCACAGCACCTCAACCCTCAGTCATAATGAGATGAGGTTATCCAGGAGGCCAACATGTCTACCTTTGGTTTGCTCATAATCCTGGAAGTTCTCCTCTCAAGAAGAGCGTCTATTACTATGTTACCAATGCATGCATCTGTGTGATAAAACTGGAACTGAATTGGTGCAGTGTCCAGAAGGAGTAGCGAAAAATAAAGCTGCAGTCTCAGTGGTGCTCCCCATTCAAAAGATAAATGCCAGGTTCTCCTTTGATCATAAATGCATTATATCAATAAATCCGGTATGTTTCAAGAGTTCAGGTGAACCAATCAAATGGATTAACTGGTGAAAAAGTTGACTAGATTGCTCCTGATGTATGCAAAAAACAAAGTGCCAAAAAATATTGCTTATTCTGAAAGTACATTTCTTGGACTTGTTCACGTAATTTTCATCTGCTTACCTCAGAGGGTTTTGGTGAACTACCAGGAGTTGACAACGCTGTGTGTGCTTCGACGGAGTCAGGTTCCTTTGGACTAAGTGGAGACTGTGGTTGGGATAAAGAGGGGCATTTGGTGGTGTGACAGGATTCCAAATGAGGTGCAGTGTAGACTGGCTCAGGGTCCACTTCCCCCTCCTGCCGAACCCACAGAGGATATGAACGCACTGGTTGCTCTGGTTCAGGAACTGCTGCAGGGAAGAGAGAAAAATCACAGTGGAGATGGTGGCTAATGGTAATGTCAGTGGACTAGTAACCCAGAGACCAAGTTAATAATCTAGGGACATGGGTTCAAATTCCGCCATGGCAGCTTATGGAATTTAAATTTGGTTAATAAACCTAGGCTAGTAATGGTGACTATGAAACTATGACCGATTGTTACGCAAAAGTATCTGATCACTAATGCCCTTTAGGGAAGGAAATCTGCCATCTTAAGTCTTCTGAAATGGTCTAGTAAAGTTCAGTTCAAGAGCGTTAGGGATAGGCAATAAAAACAGGTCCTGCCAGTAGCGTCCACATCATTTAAAGAATAAACTTATGCACAATGCTGGCTTTCGGCCTCATTCTGCACATTTCTAGATGGATTTATGCCAATTTAGGAGTAGCCATTTGTCAACAATCAGGCAGCAACATTTATCAGTCTCGTAGGCCCAGGGAGAGTAAGATGGAAGTTTCAAAACCTATCAAATTTGTCATGGGACACCTGATAATAATAGAATACATGAAAAGAGTAACAAAGTGACAACAACAACAACAACAGCAGCCCATGGAGGAAAAAAGGTAACAATGAAGCAACATAGAATGAGAAATAGATAGAACAGTAAAGGACACCGAAGCAGGCAAGACTAAATGATGGAGTCAAAATTAAAATGATAATTCAAGTATAGATTCTAGTGTGTAGGAGTCTGCTAAGATTGTTAGTGTATGGGAGATGAGGCTTGGTATCATAAATGAAGGAACTCTTTCAAACATATGGAAACCAGAATTCCAGAGCCTGGGAAATTCTGAACAGTAAAAGAGGGTATAGACAGCTGGACCCTTGAGGGGCCCATAAGCAGTTGCACTGTTTGTAGACTAGAAGCTGGAATTTTCCCCCTTCTGTATCACCACCAAATCAAACCCCTGCTCCAAACAGATGTCAGACGATCACTCCGTGGTTTCTTTTCCATCTAACAGGTATTAAAGCTGTCTCGCTGACTGGTCGTTGGCAAGGAACTTCTAGGAAGAGATCTGGGATATCTGTATTTCCAGAGCTATGATGGCCAACGTGGTTAACGTTTTGGATTCGAAATCCAACGGAGTTTATCTGTTCAGGTTCGAACCCTGCTCAAAGCGATTGAGATTGAAGCTTGCCTATCCAGGACTGTCACTGACCGAGAATGAATCGGAACATCCAAAAGTCAATTCCCATCCAAAACACCTTTATAAAGCACCACATCCATCTCCACTCAACACAGTCCCGAATAAATATCATGGTCTTAGAAGTAGTAATATGAATTACCTCTATTATCAAAATATCTTACAGTTATTGGCCATTAAACAAAAGAAAAATCAGGTCTTTTGGCATGTATAGAACGTTCAACAGGGAGAACTATAAACAAGATTGAAATCTGTCTATAATGTTCATTAAGAATTCATTGCAAAATATTAAAAAGAATTACAATTTTCTCTAAGAATAGTTTGTCGGAGATGCAAGCCTTTCCATTATAACTGTTCTAACTGTACTGTGAAGAACCAAAGTCATGCAACCCATGAAATTTGGCCTGTAATCTGGAGAAACGCACAAGCTGTGTTTATGGACTAGTATTTTCAACTTCTACTCAGTTACTAAACCCTGCTCTCCATTAGATAGTTGATATGGCAAGCACTAACCATATTCAACCACTTTCTTCTTTTTTCTCTTTCTGGTTCTTGGTTTCCACTCTTCATCATCTGCTAGAGCATCGTAGAATATCAGATCTTCCCGCAGTGCCTTGCTCAGTTGCCTCCTGCGTCTCCCAAATGTCTTCAGTACTAACACCTCACGCTTTGGGCACTTACAGTTGAACATGCACTCTGGTTTACGACAATGTGTGGGCGGCTGCTTCATCTGTGACAGACTGGAACAAACGCAGCCTAAACGGCAGAACTCATTTTTACACACTGGTGCCCGCTTTGGTATCACCCGATGTTTTCTTGATTGGAGCGTTCCCTAGATGAGGGGAATATGCATTTTTATAACTTAATCAAATATTAAAATAATACTCAGTTAATTTCAACTTAGGTGAGTGTAAACTTCATCACAGCATAAACTTCACCACAAAGGAAATGTTATCAATACTCATTACAGAAAAGAAAGAATCTGCTTTAGAGTCCATGGAGGCGATTCTCACAGCCCGCTGTGTTGCTCTAGTGGGCGACATAAACGGAGGCCATGTAGCAGGCTTCCTGCTGAGCGCCACGGCTTCTGTGAGTTTCCAGCGTCATCAGAAATCGGCATGGAGCTGAATTGAATATTGAAATTCACATTTAAATCCCAATAGCAGGCCCAGGACTGAAACAGAGAGCTGGCGGCCTGATCCCACTAGAGTGAAGGGAGGGCATGGAAGTCCCCAGGAGATTCACGTGAGTGCACTCTGTGATGCACAGAGTGTGGGAGATACATTTTGAAAGTCTCGCTGAAAAAGCAGCGGGATTTACTCCAATTTTTTACACAAATTCAGCACTTAGCAGTTTTGGGAGAATTCCATCCTAAGGCAATTCTCACACTGGGCCGGGAGATTCTTGCATCAGCCAATTTGCTGGATTCGCAACAGTGAACACGCCCCACTTGCATTTCCCGGCGCCAGATTTCTGGCGGAGTTTGCTCCGCACCAAAAATCAGCAGGGAGGCACAAAGATCGTTTATAGTGCCAAGGGGTGGGGCATATGGGAGGGGCTCAGGGGTGATCATTTGTGGTGCAGGGGTCCTGTGGCCACTCTGCATAGGGATTGGTGGAGTTAGGAGAGAGACCAGTGATCTGGGCAGGGGGTGCACGCCATAGATCGTAGCAGGGCCCACAGTTGGGCCTGGGACTGGTTGAGGGACCAGCGATCGAACCATAGGAGAAGGAGAGAGCTCGTGCCACGAAGCTGGCCAGCAACTGAGCTGCCCAGCAATCGGGAGGCCATCAATGCAGGGCCACTGTGCACGCGCCGATCTCAGCGCTGACAGATCGGCGCATACGCAGTGGCCCATTCAGTAGTGATTTCAGCCTCTCCAATAGGAACAGGCCCTGCCCCCTGAAATTTCACGCTGGTGGCTTCTGCAGTGCACAAAGTGTGGGAGCTCTTCTCTGACCACCCCACCACTGAAAAAAACAGCATGAATTACTTCAGTTTTCACTCAAGTTCAACACTTTGAATTTTTAGGGATAATTCCGCACCATGTTTTTCTGTCTGTCTTCTGGAATTGGTTCAGCAAAAATCTACTGCTGTCTTTTGCAACACTATTTCTCTTCTGTTGAGACCATACCTTCAGTATCCTACAACAATACTGCACAAATCTCTCGCTGGCTTCAAGCAGTGCACACATCTGGCATGTGCATCCTGCAACATTCACCTCATCAGTTAATCCATCAGTGGAGAACAAAACTACAGTAATGGTACCTGGAGTATGACAGGCTTCCCTTGTATAAATATAATTGGTTATCTTCCATAATATAGGCACAAAATAACCAGAAAAACCAGACCCTAGATATCAATAACTTGTTTAAAATGTAGTTTTTGATTACGGCTTCAGTGAACTGGAGTTTAAAGAAATTACTGAGCCTAACAAGGCAGCAAAAGGTGCATGTACACGCTTGCAATATATACTGTACGGCAACCACAACTCTTCAGAAGGACCATGTGACATTATTCTCCCAGCTCATGCCTACTCTTGTGTGTTCAGGTTGAACAATTTTGAAAATCACCACAGTCTACAATTAATAATATATTGTTAAATCAAAGCACAAGGTGTAGTCTTTGTTTTAACAAATATACACTTCCAATGTTTGAGTATTTGAAAATTGATTAAGATAGTCTTTTTTTTAACCCCCAACTGCACATAACTTTATGAACAACATTTATTGTAGGTGCATTACATTTTCTAATTAAAAATAGAGGTCAATTTCCTCGTGCTTTGAATTCATAAGAACATCCGAACAAGGAACAGTAGGTCATTCAGTCCCTCGAGCCCCATTTAGCCCTTTGTCAACATATTTCTCCGGTTTCTCTTCAATATAAAACTGAACTGGTACCTGTGCTGTTAGAAGGGTAATAAGTGATGCCTCTGCTCGTTCTTCTGTAATGTAAGTCCTTGACTTCCCATCCCAAAGGGCACTATTCTCCAGATCCATCAATTTCATCTGCTTTTTGGATAGCGCTGGGGGTCTCATACGTGCAGAACAAATTGGGAAGCTGGAAGCTTTAGTTGGTGGGCTCACTGTTTTTGAGGTTGGTTTTACACTGTTTGCCGACTTCTGCTCTTTGCCAGCCAAGTTGGAACCCATTACTTTTCCACTCTGTTTGGTGGCTTTGGAAGCAGAGCCAACTGAAATGGGCTGTGGCAAATCCATAGTTTGACTGGATGAATGGGACTGTTGAAGGGTGGCATCGGGTGCCCGGTGTTTTAATACGCTATCCAATGTTCGAACGTAACTAGAGCTTTTGGTGGGCAGCTGATACACAACTTTTGACATTTTGTTAACACACAAATCAGCTCGCTGTTTGATGATTTTCTCTTCATTTTCCAGGTATTCATCTAGTTTGTCACTCAAGAAGGCAGAGCGATTTTTCATGGTGCTTTCCAGACTGGTACCTGAAACACCACCAAAACAAAACATCAGTTCACTTCTTATTGCTGTCCAAAGAAACTTTCATTTATTGATTGAGTACTTCAGCTGAGATCCCCTCCTCACCACAGCTGTCTGATGGCAAGTGTGCAACTCTTTAACATGTTTAATACCATATACTGAACCAAGTTGCTCAGGGAAAGCTAGCTTTGACTCTGAATGGCAAAGTTTACATGGATTAGTTGCTATCATGTATCAGCAAGCACTCTGCACAAGAGATGCACTGACACATTCTACTGAAAATACAAAGCCCCAAATAAAACATTGTCTCTCTTCTCTGATGGCAAACTCCCACTATTATGCCCATATAGTGAAATATAAACAAACATTATTGCCTAGACAACAACAGACTAACTGGTCAAGATTCAAGGCTCCCCTGCTTTTGTGCCTCATTTATATGGAGCCACCATATTTGGCAAGATCAGGGTGCGAACAGTTGAGGAGAAGATGGTACAAAGACCAACAGCAGCTTGTGTTTATTGAATGTGGGTTCAGGTGGATCACTTTTGTTGCGTATGTGCTTCCAACTAACAGACTGCTTGATAGTCCCACATTGAAACCAGTGGAACAAAAATCAATGGAATGAAGAAAAAATCAAGTGGCTTTCACACATAGTGGGATAAACCACTCCATTTGGTTACCAGTTGAAAGCTACCCCCATTAACTTTACACATTCACAAGGCAGCACCAATTTATGAACTTACTTGCTTCAGTCTGTTTGGAAGTAGATGTCCCAGGCTGCTGTACCAGTTTTTGCTTCCAACCCTTTAGCTTTGTGAAATCATTTGTTTTTCCTGTTCTGGAAATAAAGGGAATTTCTTCTTCTGCAGAATGTTTATGAAAAAAAATTAGAGAAGACCACACCAACTGCAACCACACAAACGTTATCAAATCTAAAAGTGATGGTTGTTGCTCATGGAAAAATGAAGATTGGAGGATAGGGAGAAGTAAAGCTTTTTAATAAAGGGCTCATTGCTGATCAATTCACTGGCTGTTAAGAACATAAGAACATAAGAAATAGGAGCAGGAGTAGGCCATCTAGCCCTTCGAGCCTGCCCCGCCATTCAATAAGATCATGGCTGATCTGTCGTGGCTCAGTTCCACTTTCCCGCCCTCTCCCCATAACCCTTAATCCCCTCTCTAATCAAAAACCCATCAACCCGCGTCTTAAAAATATTTAGCGAGGCAGCCTCCACCACTTCAACGGGCAGAGGATTCCAGAGATTCACCACCCTTTGACTGAAGAAGTTCCTCCTCAACTCCGTTCTAAACCGCCCCCCCTTTATCTTGAGGCTGTGCCCCCTAGTCCACTATCCTTTCTGAGCGGGAAGAGTCTCTCCACCTCTATCCTATCCATCCCATTCATCATCTTATACGTCTCAATGAGATCTCCCCTCATTCTTCTAAACTCTAACGAGTACAAGCCTAGTTTATTCAGCCTCTCCTCATAGCTCAAACCCCTCAACTCCGGTATCAGCCTAGTAAACCTCCTCTGCACTCCCTCCAAGGCCAAAATATCTTTGCGCAGGTGCGGCGCCCAAAACTGCACACAGTACTCTAGCTGCAGCCTCACCAATGCCCTATTCAGCTGCAGCAAGACCTCCCTACTTTTATATTCAATCCCCCTCGCGATGAAGGCCAGCATCCCATTCGCCTTCCTGACCACCTGCTGCACCTGCAAGCTGGGTTTTTGCGACTCATGCACAAGGACCCCGAGGTCCCTCTGCACCGTCGCCTGCTGCAGTTTTTTGCCACGTAAGTAATAGTCCTTCCTACCATTATTCCTACGAAAGTGGACCACCTCACACTTGCCAACATTAAATTCCATTTGCCATTTCCTGGCCCATTCGCCCAGCCTATCTAGATCCTTCTGCAGACTCTCCACACCCTCCGCACAATTTGCCGTTCCCCCAATCTTGGTGTCATCAGCAAATTTCGACACCCTACACTCGGTTCCCTCCTCGAGATCATCTATATAAATGGTAAAAAGCTGAGGCCCCAGCACTGACCCCTGGGGCACTCCACTAGTCACCATCCGCCAATCCGAATAGCACCCATTGACCCCCACTCTCTGCCTCCTATTTGACAACCAATCCTCTATCCACGCTAACACCCTACCCCCCAACTCCATGTCCCTCGACCTTCTGCAATAACCTCTTGTGAGGTACTTTGTCAAACACCTTCTGAAAATCCAGAAAGACCACATCCACCAGCTCTCCTCTATCCACCGCCCTAGACACATCCTCATAGAACTCCAGTAAATTTGTCAGACACGACTTCCCTTTAATGAAACCGTGCTGCGTCTGCTCTATCAAGCAATTCCCTTCAAGATGTCTCGCAATTTCCTCCTTAATGACGGATTCTAACATTTTACCTACCACAGATGTTAAACTAACCGGCCTATAATTCCCCGCCTTTTGCCTGGCACCCTTCTTAAACAACGGCGTAACATTAGCCGTTTTCCAATCCTCCGGCACTTCCCCGGAATCCAACGACGTCTGGAAAATAACCACCAAGGCATCCACTATCACCTCCGCCATTTCTTTCAGAACCCTCGGATGCATTCCATCCGGTCCTGGGGACTTGTCCACAATCAGCCCCTCCAGTCTATCGAGCACCACCTCTCTAGTAACAGTAATGTCATTAAGACCCTCCAGTCCTACCACCTTTCCATCACTAACACCCGGCAAATTATTCACGTCCTCCTCCGTGACGACAGAAACAAAAAAGTTATTCAATACCTTAGCCATATCCCCATTCCCTACCACTAGGTCCCCTTTCTCATCCTCTAAAGGACCAACGTTCACCCTAGCCAGCCTCTTCCTTTTTATATATTTATAAAAACTCTTGCTATCCTTTTTTATATTAAGAATTATGTTAAGAATCTGGATTCACAGTTAGTTTGGAAAAACTGTTGTAAGGGCCAAGTATCTTCCAGTGAAATGCATTCTATTTATAAAAATGGAAAGGGAGAATAATGTCTGTGTTCTTTTTAAAAAGACAGAACTTATTTGAACAAGGTGAGGAAGTGAACCAATAATCTAAGGCTGAGTCAATTCTCCAACATTTGAGTTAGATAGCAGGAGCATGAGAATGGATGAAGGATGGACAGCTAATTTATTAGCTGTGTTATGTCTGAGGTGGAGGGGTAGGGATGGGGGGGGGCATTAAATTAATTTGCTTTTAGACAAAGAAACAGTTATAAATCTTGCTTGAAAATATTGAGAAGCAAAACTTTTGTTCATATATCCAAATAGTGCTGGTAAGCTGGCCTCAAAAATCTAACAATGTGGCTCAACAGGCAACAGTCGCCTCTCATCTCCCTCCAACTGCACTATTCCAAATTTTCTGGCCTCAGCTTGATGTCTCCCCATGACAACATGTCATGGTAGACTAAATATGTGGGAGTAGAACTGCTGTGGGCATAAATTGGTATTAGTTTGATTTCTTTCCAATTTTATTTCAATATAACGCTTTCATTGAAAAGGAAAAACAATCTGGGTTTTGAATACTGACTTTTATCCAAACATTTTACAAATGGTGAAAATTTTTGGTTCCATATTTCATTTCTTTTTTTCCCCTCAAAATTTGTGTTTAAAAATTGTTTTCTTTCTCACAAAACTCAGAAGTCTGCAATGAATTACATGAACACTAAAAATTAATTGCATTGCAATCTCTAACACCAATTCTAAAAATGCTCTGGCCTACTAATCAGTGCTTTAAACTTAATTATAATTGCAAGGATACCAATGTCAGGAGGAACAATAACTTTATAGTATATGAAGAAGGTGCTGATTGGTTGGCAAGTGGGCTCAGACTGATGGAGGTGTAGCCATGGCAAATCACTAGTTGATGGTGACTCTCAGTTTACTGCTGAATGTTGCTTGAAATTTGAATCTGGCAACTTGACTCTGATTGGTCAGGGTACTATCTTGTGGAAAGAACCAGAGAATGGCTATCACTTATGTGTACTCACCAAGGGTACTCTGCAAAGAACAGGGCCTTGTGTATTAATATATTTAGCTTCCAGTATACACAAACATGCCAGGCTACAAGCCTGACTGTCAATTTTAAATTGGTTCAGCATAATTTTTAGCATACTGAGTGAGGATTATTTAGCAAATGTTGAAGTCCACCATCAACTGGTGCATTCACCATGACAAACTTCTACCAGAGTCCACCTGCCGACCAAATCTGCGTCCTCTTTTCCTTCAGTATAAAGTTGCTGTTTCCCCTGACATTGGTCTTTTTGCGATTCTCCTCTTAAGTGCAAGATGAAAAAATTTGACAAAAATGTTCTTTCAGCAATACTTCAGTAAAAATTAGCCTAAATTTTCATGGTCATGACCAAAAGATAGAATGAATCGAGTCGATTCCCAATGATAAAATCAATACCGATATTGGGGTGAAACTGAACATGAGCCCCAAGACTGCCTGATGTCAAATATTTTTGTTTAATGTTTGGAGATGTAACATACAATTTCTCACTAAATTGGCTGTTTACTCACCAAGGGTACCCTGGTCAGTTTGTTTGGCGGGAAAATTTTCTAAGGAGTCTCTCCAATCAGGTTTAATGACTCCAGCTGATGAAGGCACTATTACCACTCCCAGGTGTTTCAGATTTAGATTGACTGTTGATGTCAGGGAGCTCGGCTTAACACCAGCTGCAGGAAGAATACATTCAGTTAGTCAGACAAAGTTTTTTAAAGAATACATTAATCAGCATAGAAACAGGTCGCAGCTTATGTCTTATCTTTTGTCCAGAATATATTATAATACTGTAACATAAATATGATTACATGATTACATGAATGCACCTGCGCAAGGATATTTTGGCCTTGGAGGGAGTGCAGAGGAGGTTTACTAGGCTGATACCGGAGTTGAGGGGGTTGAGCTATGAGGAGAGGCTGAATAAACTAGGCTTGTACTCGTTAGAGTTTAGAAGAATGAGGGGAGATCTCATTGAGACGTATAAGATGATGAATGGGATGGATAGGATAGAGGTGGAAAGACTCTTCCCGCTCAAAAAAGACAGTAGGACTAGGGGGCACAGCCTCAAGATAAAGGGGGGGCAGTTCAGAACGGAGTTGAGGAGGAACTTCTTCACTCAAAGGGTGGTGAATCTCTGGAATTCTCTGCCCGTTGAAGTGGTGGAGGCTGCCTCGCTAAATATTTTTAAGAAGCGGGTTGATGGGTTTTTGATAAGAGAGGGGATTAAGGGTTATGGGGAGAGGGCGGGAAAGTGGAACTGAGCCACGACAGATCAGCCATGATCTTATTGAATGGCGGGGCAGGCTCGAAGAGCCAGATGGCCTACTCCTGCTCCTATTTCTTATGTTCTTATGTTCTTATGAATTAGATTAACTTTAACTAGGAATCAAGACAACTAGATACATCTCTGGTCAGTTTGGTACGTTTTAACATCTTTTGCAAGCATATTGGCACAAACCTTCATGCAATGTTACAAGTACTAGTCACCTGCTTTAAGTGATGGGTGGAGAATAACTCTGGGATCTAAATGAGTTAAGTCCTCAATCAGCTTCTCTTCTAGCTGTTCAATTTTCTCCTCATCACTTTCTTGGGGGACTGCAAGAATGGAAAGTCACATATCATACTAATTGTAAAGCATAGCGTTGAGTACAGAGAGAACATGGATAGGACTCAAATTTGCTCACAGAATCACTTAAAACTTCAGGAGACACTAAGACTCCAAACAAAATTTGAAACATCGAGTTAATATCCCACCCTTCAATGTATGTGTGAGAACAGACGCTCAGCTGAAGTATTAACATTCTGCTAAATAACATGGTTAGAAGGGAGCTGTTTGAATAACTGACTAGGAAAGGAACTGAAGGTTATGGAGATAACTAATTACATAAAATCAAAATACTGCAGATTCTGGAATCTGAAACAAAAACAGAAAATCTCAGCAGGTCTGACAGCACCCGTGGAGACGATAGAGCTAGCGTTTCAAGTCTGGATGATCTTTATCAGAGCTCTGATGCTTTCACAACAACACAAAGTTCTGTTGCACATTCTCCCAGAAAGTTGTTTCCAGTCAATTAGTTAAGAATTTTACGTGTTAATTTTCTACATTTCTACCACTGAATTCAGGAATTGCCACACAGTTCTCATCAGAAGCAATGGAAAGATTCTGATACAAAGAAAAGCTTGGGTTAATTAAGAGAAATCATTCAAACTCCAAATTAGGGTTTATGTGATTGATAGCTCAGCACATACAAGTAAAAAGAAGACTTGGCGTAATTAGTACCTGTCTGTTGCATGGGATCACTTGGGTCCTCTGGCACCTGCTCAACCAGGTGGGACTGCAAGGCATCCTGTACAAATATTAATCCAAATAATTAAATCAGATAAAGGCCAAACAATTCAGAAATAAAGACATGGGCATGTACCAGTCAGCAAAACCTGGTTAAAAAGGCAAGAAATTAAGATGATCTGGATTGGAGGCAAAATAAACAGCTATAATTGAGCCAACTCTTTCAAACCCTCATTCAGCAGTTTGGTTTGAGCTCTGAAACAATGTCTCTATTCTCTAAACCCCTCTGCTTGGTTATCTCTCCAACCTTAATGCTCATTCTCCTTACCTCTTACCAAAGCCGCTGCTGCCATTACAGTGGCCTGGATTCCATGATCAGCAGCAAATGAATTGGGATTTAGTATGCTTACACTTGTCCACAAAATATCTGTGGGCTTTTACAGCTTGATTAGTGATTTTCAGATAATCAATAGACTGTAGCATCACCTACAACTGAGACCAGTTTGAGTATGACAAGCGATGGCACATCTCAACTAAGCGTACTAAAGCATGCTTACTGAAACATGCACAGTCTAAACTAGAAGATGTAATTGAGAATATTTAATTCAGTGTAAAATCATATATCGACAGCAAAATAACGAGAAGGAAAGAAATACGTGATCAGGAGATCAGAGATGAAAAGAGAAAGGGGGAATTTTTTAAAAACTGGCATTTATACAGGCCCTTTCACAACCTCAGCAAGTCAAAAGTACTTTACAGCCAATTGAGTATTATTGAATTGTAGTCACCGCTGTAATGTAGGAAAGGTAGCAGCCGATTTCTGCATAGCAAGTTTCCATTCTAAGAAATGATAATGACCAGCTTTTTTAGTGATTTTTTTTGAGGGATAATATCAAGGATAACTCTTCTGCTCTTCTTCAACATGGTGCTGCTATAGGATTTTCCACCTGATGGGACTGCTGAAACAAAGATCAAAATCTGAAGAAATGTAAATATTTAATGCCTAAGAGGTTGTTTGGCAGTAATTAAGATTTATCATTAAAAATTCACTTGAACAAACAAACCTTAAGTTTTTCTGGCACCGCTTCTGCTTAGTGGATAAGTATGGCAACTTTACACTCTCGTCTCATAAAATAGCAAACCTACTGACATGGTGTCAGTGTAACAAACTTTAGAAGAAACAGGGCAACTCACACAACAACTTCCTGATTGCCATGTTTAACTGTGGATTTGTGAAACCTGGAAGTCGTTGTCAGATTTAGTTCTTAATAATGGTGAGCACTACGAACTTCATTATTATTCTTATTGCAAAATCAGAGCCATTATCTTTCACACTCAAGTCTGCAAATAAAAAAAGTAAATTTAGTTATCCTCCATTACTAACTGAAGTGATGTGGGGATGAATTTTATCTACCAAGGCAGGTAGTTTCTGTGGGGAAACTTCCTGGCTTGATGAACTTGCCTTTGTATAAAGGCCTCTCAATGCCACAGTCTTAACTCTGGGGCTGGTGATGTGGGAGAGAGTTGGGCCACTGACCCCAGAAGCAAAGGCAGCAAACCAAATACAGGTGGCTGAATGCTGAGGGAGATTAGTTAGAAGGCTCACCGTGGTTCTCTGGGACTTCACTGCAGTTGGATTAAAAGCTGACCCTTTAACCCTCACCCTTCACACCCACTCCCCATGCCAACTCATTGCCCTTCCAAGCTATTCACTCACTGTACACCATGTACAGAATCAATAAGCCGTATAATATCGGTAGCATTGTTCAGAAAAAAAACACCTGTTCAAAAATTGGGCAGGATTTTCCACTTTCCCCACAACGTGTTTTGTGGTGGCAAAGGAAACCTGCTATTGGTCAGCAGCAGGATCTTCCGGTCCTGCCACTCAACGAGTTTTCTTGTTCACCCTCTCTGCTGCCAGTGGGACTGGAAGATTCCCACAAATGGGAACAGCTGGAAGACACTGGCAATTTTTTTTTTGATTAAAAAACTGTAGTTCTCGCAATTGTGTCAGGCAGATTTAACTATTAATAACAGGGCTTCAAACACTTCACAGTTCTTAATATTGTATAAATCGATACTGATATTGACAAAAAAGACCACAGAAAGAACCTACTATAATCACTTGAAAGTCAATCAAGCAAAGTCAACATTTATATCAGCTGTCAATACAGAATACCCCACTGAGATAATACTTTACAAATCTGAACTGTCAGTCAAGCAGCAGTAATGAGGACAGATGTAGGAACTCTTTCAGTACAATTGGATAGCCTCATTATCTATGCCTGGCTGAGCGCACAGATTCAAAACAAAGGAGAGCAAAACTGTACATAATTCTCTAGGTATGGTCTCAACAATGCCATTTAGAGCTGTGGCAAGAGTTCCCTATTTTTACACTCCATCCCTCTCATAATCAAGGTCAACACTGAATTGCCTTCCTAATTACTTACTGAAACTAGCTTATAATTAATGTACAAGGATACCAAGATCTCTCTCTGCTACAATATTTGAGTCTCTCTCCATTTAAATTTTCTGATTTTCAAAGTGATCAACCTTGAGTTTTCCCACATTACACTCAAAAAGCTTTTTGTGTACAGTGTCTTAACCTTTCCACAGATGATAAATCATAAATTGATCTCTAATTTTCTTATGAGTCAGATACTGCATTCCACACCCATTGGCAGCATTGATCTAATTCAGGGATTCATACAGAGCAACGTTTAATGTTTTATCAACAACTAGATTTTTGATGCCTATTGAAAGCGAAAAAGGAATCATTAATTTGGTTACTTATAGTGAAGCAATGAACCAGAAGGGTAGACTGGGGACAAGTATCATAAGGGAGGCCAGGACAGTACTATCTCCTAGATGTATTGCCATAATTACTTACTCAGTTTTTGTTCAGTTGTAACAGTCTGAAGTCCCACTCCAAGACTTCACCATGAAATCTATGCTGTTACTCCAATGCAGTACTTTCAGATGAGAGGTTCAACATAATCAACTCTCTCGGGTAGATGTGAAAGGTTCCTTAGTACTATCTGAAGAAGAGCAAGGAGTTCTTTTTGGTACCCTAAACAATATTTATCTCTCAAAAGATGTCACTAAAACAGATTGGGCCATACATTGACAAATTTTCCACCCTCTGTGAAGATGCAGCAACATTCACTGCTCTAAATTCAAGAGCTCAATACAACACCCTCAAATAAACTTCATAATACTTTCAGAAATTTTGAAATAGCTAACAAAATTCAAAATTACCTTACCTCCAAATTAGGTGCCTGGTTCTTTATGTAACAGTGATGCTAGGCACCTCTGGTAATTGAATGATTTTTGGTGAGTGGCAAGCAAATCCATTGTATAGAACTGGTCCAAACTTAGGAGTTGACATTTCACCAATGTGTAGGACTGTGTAAGATCATGACAGCACTACCCCAGCTGCTTCCACCACAAGCATGGGATGCCTGCATGAGCGCTCTTCTTAATGTAGGGCATCAAATAATCCAAGCCAGAACAGCTGGAGGTGCAGCATACACCAGGGTATTCAGCTTCCACAAGGGTTTTGTACCTATTGTCAAGTTTCCTACATTACAAGTGTCCACACTTCAAAAAAATTACCATACGGCTATAAAGAAATTCCTGCGGTCATGAGAAGTGTTAGATATAATGCAAGTCTTCCACTCAAACAGAAGCTTCAGATTGAAAGAAAGTTAAACACATCAGCTCCAATGGAAACTCAAACATAGCACAGAACAAGATAATGAACCACTGGAGCTTGAAAAAAAGTGATCCCCCTTGTTTTTTTCCTAAACTTGTTGCCTCAAATGCACTTCTGTATACCATGGTCAGTTAAAAATAATAGCAGGGAATAACGCCATTGTAGATTACAAGGGGGTTGTTGAATTGGTCTGACTGTGCAATATTGACTCATGCAAATTGGCCATCTTGTCCTGATTTTCTTTGCAAGCATGATGTAAAATAAGTTTCTCAAATATGAATCTATCATAGGCCAATTTCACCCCAATGAGTGTGATTAAGTTGAATAAATCCACTCATGACTGAAGTCACCACACTCCATTAGTACACATTTAATGATTATCCTTACTAATACTTTTAAATTCAATAATTTTCCAACTATTGAGATCCAGAGATAATCAAAAAAACTCCCATCAACTTTTTTCTGATTAACTTATGTTATATACTTAAGTTATGTTATATAACTTAAGTTATATCTAAGCATTCAGACAAAACTGAAATTCTCACTTGTTAACAATTCTGTCAATAACACCTTAACTGGGGTAATTGTTGAAACAATGTTTCCAGTATTCCGACACACTCTTTAACCATCTACACGAAATCATTGAATGAGATACATGCCTAAAAATGAATAATAGCCTTACCTGAGATGCATACGACACAAAAGTAACACCCTCCACATCATCCAGATCTGGACTGACGTCACAGAACATTTCTTCCTGTTCTGGAAGCTGTTCAGGGGTGGCCAAAGAAACAGCTGCTTCAGAGACAGAACGGGGAAGTTTTGGAGACTGCCGCAGTTTTTTCGTTCGAGCCCGTCTATAAGCTCTGGCTGTGAACTGCTGCTTTGACACACGTGGTGACCTGGAACTGGTGCGTGGTTTCGGTGTTTCCTCAACACTATCGGTTGTGCCATCTGGAGGTCTCCAGATTCCAGAACTGAATGCCTTAGAGGACAAACGTGTTGACTTAGAGCAGACAGGCAAACTCTCAGTACAAACACCAGAACCTGCTGCCTTCTCAGTATGTTTAATCTTGCAAAGTTCAAAATCTTCTCCTGAGGCCTTTGGAGATGGCGTACTATGAGACGCAATTGAACTATGTGCTATTGCAGAGGTACTCCTTTTCTTCTCAGTTTTTCCAGACACAGAGTCAGAGTCATTCTCTTTGTATTTGGTACACTCTGGTGATGAATCTACACTTCCTAATTTGGAAGTTTCAGTAGAGCTGGGTGAGCGAGTAGGTTTTTCTGCTGAATTCGGAGAGCTGAGAGCAACAGGTGTCACAGATGTCCAGTTCCTCCGACAAGGAGACAGTAGGTTTTGCGGAAGTTCAGATATTTTTATGGTACCTTTTGTAACAGTGCATGGTTCCAGGTAAACAACAGGCATTTTGCCGCTTTCTATTCGCAGCATTTTGGCTTTGGCTGTCCCTTCAGGGCTGCTTAATGGCCGCTTGGTGACCCCAGTAACAGTTGCATCCACTTCACTGGCACCATTTTTATCAATAGTTTTATTAGCTAGCTCACAATTTGTTCCATCAAGCTGCCGCCTTGATACTGGAGTGCTGTGGCTGGAAGAAGAATCAAAATAATCCTCCTCTTCCTTGCACTTCAGTCTAGCACCATCAAGGTCCTCTGGGTTTGCTGTATGGTCATACTCATCATCAGGTGGCTCTTCTTTGATAATAATATTAAATGATTCTTCCTGATCTTCAGATGATGCTGTATTGAATGGATGAGTTGAAAACACATGAGGGAGGTGTTTCAAGATGCTGGAAATGAATAAAGAAAATAACGCTTAAGGGCAATTCACACTGAACATACAATATGCTTAAGAATTCAATATATTTAAATCTATAACCCAACATTAACGAGGTTAATTTCAAATTAGCATAGCATTAATGAATATCAGTACAGTTAATTGGCATCCAAAAACGCTTACTGAAAAATTAGTTTTGATATTTATACTAAACAAATTCTATTAGGGGATGTTAAAAGGATGCCATAGAGTAGTACGTGCAGGGAAACCATTTTTTCTGTAGGGGCAATCAAAAAAGGAGGAAACATTATCTTATAATTGGAGCTAGGCTATTTAGGATGGCATTAGGAAGCAGTTTCACCCTTCCTCCATAGTGGAAGTAGGAAATTTTCTTCTCCAAAGTGCTATGGAACAACTGGAACTTCCAAGGCTGAGATAAAGAGGCTATTGTTAGGTAAGGATATCAAGCAATATGGAATGAGAGATAAATGGAATGGAGGTACAGATCAGGCATGAACTGAATGGCAAAGCAGATTCAAGGAGCTGAATGGTCTAACCCAGTTCCCATGAGCAATGTGGTTACAAATTAAATTCCTTTATCTTTGTAACATTCACGAATTTTATTCTTCAAATATTGGGCTGAATTTTACATCAGCAACAAAACAATGGTTCTTTCTGCTACTCACAAAAAGTGTCAAAGATTTAACAATTTTTGTGGCATAGTTTTCCTCTTTCTTAAAGTCAGTTTGAATCAGCCTTCAAATCAACAGGATCTTCGGGGTGCATCAACAGGATCTTCGGGGTGCACCAACAGTCATGTCAACAAATAGGATAAGCAGCCAATCACATTTATGTATTCTCATACACAGGAAACCAGAAAGTATAGATAGTGAAATAAAATGATTGGGCCGTGCACAAGTGTGACAACATAGTCTCCATTTGCCTGGATTCATTTGCAGGTTCAACAGAACAACACCATCCAGAAAACAGCCCACTTTATTGGCATGCCATTCACCACCCCTACCACCACACAGTGGAGGCTGAATCTACCATATATATGAAGCACTGCAGCAAACAACCAAATCTTCTTTGACAGCACCCCCAAACCCATGACCTCCATCACTTAGAAGAACAAGGGCAGAAGATGCACAGCCACACCACCACCTGCAAGTTCCCCCCCCCAAGTCACACACCATCCCAACTTGGAACTAAATCCTTATCCTTTACCATCAATGGGCTTTCAGAACTCCCTTCCTGACAGCACTGTCAGTATACCCACATCACGTGGGCTTCAGTGGTTCAAGTCAGCCGCTCACTACGATCATCTCAAGAGTCATTTGGGATGAGGAGTAAATGCTGGCCTGGCCAGCAATGCCATGTTCCATGAAAGAATGAACAAAAAAAACATTGGATTAAGGTTGAAGCTAAAAATCATTAAATTTAAAATAATTAGGATTGTGGAATTTATTATTATTAACTTAGTACATTATTAAAACCTACTTAGTGCAACCTTTTCTAAGAGTTCTTTCACTAAGACTGATTGAAGGAGTGTGCATCAGTTCAATTCTTAATTAACTGCATTCAGGGGTACTTCAATAGTGCACCCTCATAACACAAACTTCTATATTTCCATTTTAAACTGTGCATGCACAGACTCCAAAAGTTGCTGTAATTTTCAGAGGACTGAATGCTGACATTGCTGCTATCACTCCTACCATAAAATATGAGCCAATCATTTGATCCCTCTCAGGACATCTAAACTACATTAAAACATAAAATACTGAAAATTCAGAACATGGAAGACAAGGACCAGAATTCTCGTTCACCTCACCAGCGCTGCCAGCAAGAATGGAGAATTTGGCGTTCAGCCAAATCTCCATTCACAGGAGGACTGGAAAAGTTCAGCCACGAACAAAGTCAGAGAAATCCAGCCAAGATGGAATAACATGCTAAAAATTCCCACCCTTTCTTTTGTTTACTAACCAAATTTCTATGTTGTCCAGGAATTTTATGCCTTTAGATTCAATTTCCAGCATTAGTCTTTATGCATATTAGATATAAATAAAAATATTGTACATGGTACGCATTTTCCACCCACACACCTTATTTCTGGCTGTCATACATTTTAGTTATGTTTTTTAATTACTTAGAGTTCAAAAAGGTACATAATGACATTTATAATGGGAAGTTTTCTCCACGAAGTGTTTATAACACAATATACTTGTGGGCTTTGGTCACTAGATGGCAATGACGCTCAAATAACTCAATGGTCTCTGCAACTTTGTCTATCTGACATCTTCATTTTCACACAATTTTCACAAGCAAGATTTGATTTGTTAATTTTTTACTTCCTAGATGTGATTCCCCTACCCCACTTTTCTCCTGTCCTGCCTCTTCAGAAGCTGCAGCTGCATTGTCTCCAAATCCCTTACAACTTTACCCCACTGCTCTCCCCATCACAGCCTTTCCTGACCTTACTTGTCTCCTGCAAGACTCTAGTCCTTTGGCCGGAACTCCCTCTGGCCTCCTTGTTCCTTTTCAGCCTTTCAGTATGTATCCCTGCCCATGCCTTATCTTCCTATGCTTTCTATTCCAGCCCAATGTTGTTCCCTTCCCACTGGTTTCTTCAGACCTGTTAGCTCTTAATTCTTTTCTTGATTATTTATCTTTAGAGCCCTGCAGCTCACCTACCTGCTGTTTCACAAACCACATCTTCAACCTGCCAGCATTCCTTCTTCCAATGCAGTGTACCATGTCAAAACCCAAAATCAGCCATGCTCTTTGCTGTTTCCTAGTACTGTAGTGGCAATTCAAAACCTGATTTCAAAGGTCCTATTGCGGAATAAACTATTTGTCGTGTCATAATTAATTTATAAACAGATTGCTGCTTCCCAGTCTTAAGTGAGGCTTTATAACATGATTTTGTTTTAAACGGCTTTCTTTAATTTGAGGTAAAATGGAGTAAAGAAGAAAGTAACGTGAATTCTATGAGCTCTGCCCGACAAAAAGCCTGTGTGTTGTGGTTACCACGGGGACAGGGGGCCCAGGTCAGATGTTACTGAATTGCAGATATGTGCATTTAATATCCGAAAACAGATTTTCTAAGGAGAGAATTTACTATTTCAGACTTTGAACAGCAATAAGTGCGCTCGCGTAGGTGGACGTTGGAGAAGAGAAAGCCAGGCAGATAAGAAACAAAATTTGCTGCAGTCTGCAAAGGTAAAAGGCCGTTTTCACAGTTGGCTACAAGGCAGACTGCTCCTGCAAGCTTGTCCACCGGTTGAAGAGAAAGAACCTGCAGAAATTTAGTTACTGGATGATTCACTATGGCTTGGCTGGAAGAGTGGGCCTTACTGTTTGAAGTTAATTCAGAAATTCTGAGGGCAAGGACTTGGAGCAGTCACAATGATTCGGTGAAACAGTGAGAAGTGAACTCATTTGAAGTGCAGAGTGACTGGTGGAGTCAGGGTTATGATGTGGGAATGCCGGCGTTGGACTGGCGTAAACACAGTAAAAAGTCTGACAACACCAGGTGTAAGTCCAACCGATTTATTTGATAATACTCAAGTTTTCGAGGGGACTGAAAGCTTGTGAGTATTATCAAATAAATCGGTTGGACTCAAACCTGGTGTTGTCAGACTTTTTACGGAGTCAGGGTTTGCAGAGAGACACCTTTGATCGAGGCAGGAACCTATGGAGGGGAGCCCCCAAGCTTCCTTGATGCCCCTGAGGCATTAATTAAGGCAGTCACTGAGAAGCAAGGGATATTGCTCCTGGCATCAAGCACACAAGAGATAAGAGCAGAAGATCAGCTATTTACCATTTATATAGATGATCTGGAGGAGGGAACCGAGTGCAGGGTGTCGAAATTTGCTGATGACACCAAGATTGGGGGAACGGCAAATTGTGCGGAGGGTGTGGAGAGTCTGCAGAAGGATCTAGATAGGCTGGGCGAATGGGCCAGGAAATGGCAAATGGAATTTAATGTTGGCAAGTGTGAGGTGGTCCACTTTGGTAGGAAGAATGGTAGGAAGGACTATTACTTACGTGGCGAAAAACTGCAGCAGGCGACGGTGCAGAGGGACCTCGGGGTCCTTGTGCATGAATCGCAAAAACCCAGCTTGCAGGTGCAGCAGGTGGTCAGGAAGGCGAATGGGATGCTGGCCTTCATAGCGAGGGGGATTGAATATAAAAGTAGGGAGGTCTTGCTGCAGCTGTATAGGGCATTGGTGAGGCCGCAGCTGGAGTACTGTGTGCAGTTTTGGGCGCCGCACCTGCGCAAGGATATTTTGGCCCTGGAGGGAGTGCAGAGGAGGTTTACTAGGCTGATACCGGAGTTGAGGGGATTGAGCTATGAGGAGAGGTTGAATAAACTAGGCTTGTACTCGTTAGAGTTTAGAAGAATGAGGGGAGATCTCATTGAGACGTATAAGATGATGAATGGGATGGATAGGGTAGAGGTGGAGAGACTCTTCCCGCTCAAAAAAGACAGTAGGACTAGGGGGCACAGCCTCAAGATAAAGGGGAGGCGGTTTAGAACGGAGTTGAGGAGGAACTTCTTCACTCAAAGGGTGGTGAATCTCTGGAATTCTCTGCCCGTTGAAGTGGTGGAGGCTGCCTCGCTAAATATTTTTAAGAAGCGGGTTGATGGGTTCTTGATAAGAGAGGGGATTAAGGGTTATGGGGAGAGGGCGGGAAAGTGGAACTGAGCCACGACAGATCAGCCATGATCTTATTGAATAGCGGGGCAGGCTCGAAGGGCTAGATGGCCTACTCCTGCTCCTATTTCTTATGTTCTTATGTTCTTATATGATTATCCAGCCCGTTGAGACTTCTCTGCCATTCAGCACAATCATAGTTGATCCTGGGTTTTAACGCCACTCTGCTGCCTGCTCATGTTGGAGCATGCAGTCATTTGGGATAGACAATTCTGAAGATTCCCAACCCTTTAAGTGAAGAAATTTCTCCACACCTCAATCCTAAATCATCACCCCCTCAAACATCATTCCCTCCTTATCCTGCAGTAAAAGGAAGCTCACACTAGCCACAGGATGTCTCAAATGTGTAGAATCAGCTCTGAGAGAGGGTGCCATTGTGGAAGACCATTGGTGAAGGCAAAACGAGTCCACGCAGAGCAAGATCATTTGAAAAAGCTATCTTCAGATGAAGAACATGGAGGATACATCTGCCCTGTGTCTATTTTGCTGTTTGACCACTGTCATTTATTGAGCAGCTTTGAGCAGCCAAAGTTCTCATCAAAACCTTACTTCACACAGCACCTGCAGACAGGGGGGAGGAAACTGAAGGCCCAAAGTCATTGCTGACCTCCTCAGCAGGGAGAAACTCCATTGTCACATCATACCTCTGCAGTATCCCTCAGTGCAGATACACTTATCTCAGTTGGGCCTAAATCAACTTAGAATGGAGAGCACTAGGTAGTCGGTATGTTACAAAAAAATCAAGAGAGTCAGACGTTTGCAGTATGGAAACAGGCTCTTCGGCCCAACTTGTCAACGCCACCCAGTTTTTACCATTAAGCTAGCCCCAAGACAGCGAGACTGTCATTGTGGCCGCTGCCCATCAGAGGATGAGGACAGACACAGGCATGCTTCACTGGACAAAGATTCCTCAGGCATCACAAACAAGGGTCTCCCTGGAGCATGAGGAAGATGAGCTCCCCAAAGTTGGGAGTTTTTGCGGTGTCATGGAAAGAATCTATGCAGCGCGTGTGCATCACGTTGATTCAGGGACTTCAGCCCAGGTTCATCCACTAAGAGAAGGCCAATCTCTTAGACACTAAGTGGATTCTAGAACATTGTGCTAACATGCGTACAAAGTGTAGCAAGACTATTCAGTGGCACTTATGGAGCAAAGTACTCGAGTGGATGCCAGATGTGCCCCAGCTGATGGTACTATCTAGCATGCTACAGTGCCATATAAGGGCTGAGGCAGCTGAAGAGGCTGGTGAGAGGGCCACCCCTCAGGGAAAACTGGCATCATCCTTCACCTTCTCGATTACTGACTCAGGGCCCATCCATGCCATTACGGGAAATGGATGGCAGAGGCAGTGTGTTGCTTCTGTTGAAAAAAAATCAGCGTGTTTCTCTGCAGTAAACTAATTGGTTTTCTCTCCGGATTCAACCACACTGCCAAAAAATAATCAAGGGGACATGAATTGTGCTGTCATAGAGATGGGTGGGACATAAACACGCTGGCAAAAATCTGGCTGCTCAGAGATCAGGGCCCCATCTTTAACAGGCACGCCAATGAAAACTACAAGAAACCTCTCCCACACCATCACAGAGGTCTCAGGGTGCCACGCCCCCTCCCATGCCCCCGATTGGAGCAATTGGCATGGTGCTAACCTGGCAGGCCCACATTCCTCTCCCCCAGGGTAGATATTTACCTTTACATCCCCTGAAGACCCTCACAACAGGTTGATGTCTATGTGAACTGCACAGACATGATGTTACTTCAGCACACTGTCAATATCTGGCAGGGCGGTCAAGATACAAGCAGGAGAGGGCGGGGACACAGCTGGGGCAGACTAATAAGATTAAAATACATGCTAATACATTTTTCCCACACTTCAAAGATGTGCAGGTTAGGTTGATTGATTATGCTAAATTGACCACTAGTGTCAGTGGGGTTACAGGGATAGGGCCTGGATGGGATTGTTGTTGGTACAGGCTTGATGGACTGAATGGCCTCCTGCAATGTAGGGATGCTATGAGGAGATTTTTTGTAATTGTCTTATGAGTTCTGCATTTGCCATCATTAATATAGCTTCTGTCCAAAGTAAATTAGGCCGAGTTCAAAAGCTGCACCCAGATTCAGAGCAGCAAAGTTTAATCAATTGTTAATGATGTAACAATCCATAGTAAGAACAAAATAAGGGAGACAAACTTCAATGGGATGTCTCTGATATGCCTGTCAATCTTTGATTCCAGGTTAACTGCAACAATGGACTGCCTCTAAAAGAGAATATGGTTTGGGTACAATCAAAGTACATAAGCAAACAAATCCATAACTCCCTGGATGATGAAAGAGGTGGCGAGTAAGTCAAAGAAGGAAAAGCTTAAATAGAACAAACGTTAGGTGGAAAATACAATTGAGAATCATCCTCAATATAGAAGGTTCAGAAGAAAATTGAGAAAACAAAATTAAAGAAATAGAGGTTTTGAGAAGAGACTGGCAGTGAATCCAAAATATTCTATTGGCATTTAAACAGTAAAAGTGGTAAACAGTGTACTGGGGCTGATTAGGGAACTAAAAGGGAATTTACTTTTACTGACGGCATGACTGAGGAACTGAATGAGTATTTTGTATCTGGCCTCATTAAGATGAAGGTCATACAACACCAGGTTACAGTCCAATAACCCTTAGCCTACAACCTAGTGTTGTGTGCCCTCTCATCTTGTCATCCCAATCCAACATGGGCATCTCCACATCATGACCTCATTAAGGGAGAGGATGTTGCTCATGTCATGGTAAAAGGGGATAGTTGAAACATGTAATGCATTTAAAATTGATTCAGAGAAAGTATTACTCAGGCTGGCTATACTTAAATTTGACAAGTCACTTGAGCCAGATGAGGATATGAGGGTTGAAATGGTACAGGTCCTGGCCATATTTTTCCAATCCACCTTGATCTCTAGTCAAATGCTCTATCATTGAGCTATACCCCGTCCCAGACAGAGAGGGCTTATATAGAAGGATGGTGCCAAAGGACTAGGAAATTGTAAATGATATTCAAGCGTATTCTAGAGTAACTACAGATAAGTCAGTTTAACCTCAGTGGTAGGGAAATATTTAGAAACAAAATTAATGTGTTGCCTCAATAAATGTAGGTTAATTAAAGAAAACCAGCATGGTTCTGTTAAGGGCAAATCATGATTAACTAATTTGATTAAGTTTTTGATGAAATAACAGAAAGGGTTGATGAGGCTCCTGCAGCTGATGTTGTGTACATGAACTTCCAAAAGGAATTTGATAAGTGTTACTAACTTGAGTAAAATTAGTAAAAAAAAGTAGCAACATCATCAAAACTGGCTGAGTGATTGGAAAGAGTGGTGATGAATGGCTGTCTTTCAGAGTGGAGAAAGGTTTATAGTGGAGTTCCCCCGAGATGGCTGTTAGGATTCTTGTTCCTCTTCATATATACCAATAATCTAGACTTTGGTGTACTGTGTCTGGTCTGGGCACATGGTTTAGGAAGCGTGCAAGGGCATTATATAGGGTGCAGAAAAGATTCATTAGAATGGCATAAAGGATAAGAAACTCCAGTTACATAGATCGGTAAAACATGCTGGGACTGCTCCCCTTGAAGAGATTGAGAAAAATGGGTAAATTTGAGACATGACTTAGAGGTATCAAATCAAATCATGAAATCAGCATAGAGTAGATCAAAAAACTGTTTCCATTGCTGGAAAGATCAAGAATCAGAGGTCACTAATTGAAGGTTCCTGGCTAAAGACATGACTTTTTTTAATGCAGTGATTGGTTAGGGTCTAGAACACATTGCCTGGGAGTGTGATGAAGCCAGATTCAATTATGGTTTTCAAAAAAGAACTGGATTATGAATCAAAGAGGAAAATAGTGCAGGATTACATGGAAAAGGTCAGCGAGTGGAATTAGGTGAATTGCTCTTGCAGTTAAATGGTACAGATGCATCAGTCTGAATAACCTACAATAGAGTGACACACAACAGCCACATTTGCAGTAGGTTTCTGCAACTTAAAGAACTTCACTACAGAATTGATGAGATAATGGGTGAGCTTCAGATACTGATATGCATCAGGGAGGGAAAAAGTTACCTGCACATGTTTTATCTGGGAGGCAATTAAGAACATTGGAGGAGAGCACCGCATGGCTCATTCAACCTGCTCTGCCATTCAATGCAATCATTGCTGACCTGAGCTTCAACTCTATTTTCCCACCCATTCCTTATATCCCTTAATTCTGAGAGACCAACAAATTTCTGTCAGTCTTTAGCACATTCAACAATGGAGCATCCACAATCCTCTGGGGTAGAAAATTCCAGATTTACAATCCCTTGAGTGAAGTAATTTTTCCTCATCTTAGTCCTAAATGATCACTCCCTTATCTTGAGACTGTGCCTCTGTTTTTGATTCCCCAACCGGTGTAAGCAATCTCTCACTGTCTACCCTATCAAGTCCCTTCAGAATTTTGTAGGTTTCAATGAGACCATATTCTTCTAAGCTCCTGAGAATGTAAGCTCAGTGCACTTAACCTCTCTTTATAGGACAATCCCTCCATAATAGGGAATAATTTAGTGAATGCCCCTTTACGTTAAGTCCTACAGATTTGTCCATGTTAAGGGACAGGGAGGTGTGACTACAATTGGGCTTGTGATTTTTGTCCTTTGTAAAGAAGTGAGTGCACCACTGAGTTCAGGATCCTTTCAAGTTGCACCTCATCAGCTGTAAGATGGCAGAAATTGAGTGGTAAATATGGGAGAACATAATTACAACAAAAAGAGTTCTCATAGTATGCAGGAGTTGTAATAGGCGAGGACATGAAACAAAGAAGAGGTATTTGAAAAGTGAACTACACAAAAGAAAAAAGGCTTCAATAAAATTCACCCTCAACTGATTGGCTGTCAATTACAATAACATGCACTTGTATAGTATGTTTAATAAAATAAAACATGGTCAGAAGTGACAAATTAGATGAGAAGTGACTTGCAAAGTACTTTCCAAAATCAGAATGTGTGCTACACTTTGCAGCATTTATTATTTATCCTTGGTTGGCCTGAGGGCTGTAAGAAACAACCATTAGTGTGGAACGGGGCCACGCGTAGGAGACACCTACTTGGAAGTGGCAAATTCTCCTCCCGTAAGAACATAGTAACCCGGCGAGGTTTTCAAAACAATCTGATGCTTTTATTTAGTGGCAGTCAGAAGGAAAGGAACAAGGGGTAGGGGAATAACAATGGGAAAGTTTTGAGAAGGCTTTTGAAAGAAAGGAGAGGATAATAAGGCTTTAGAAGAGTATTGAATGCAAGATTGATGTAGTTGAAGGGTTTTTGGCTGAAAATAGAGCAGTGAAGCTGAGCAAAAGTGAAAGAGACCGGAGTTGAAACAGCAGATAACACATATAAAGAAACTAGATTGAACAAACTTATAATTGTAGGGAAGAGCGAAGGCATGGAGTTCAGGCAAAGGATTCTGAAATCAACAGGAAAATGAAATAATGAAGGTTGATGTGTTTAGGAGTAACTGGGAATAGGACTGAAAACAAGACAGGGTGATGGTTGCAGAGTTTTGAACGATAAAGGGAAGCTTTGCAATAATCAGAACTGTAGGCAAGATACAAGTAAATTTGCAATGGAGTGAAAAAGCAGCAACGTTGTGGGGATGGAATAAGATGATACTGCTGGTGTAAAGAATGTGGAGATTGAGGATCAGTTCCACATCAAATAGGACATGGAGATACTATACCATCTGAAGGAAAGTCAGATGCTGTTGTGTAGTTTTAGGTGGAAGCCTTTGGCTTTGTCAATGTTGATATGAAGGTATTCCTTATAATTCCTTATAATCCAAAATTTGGTACTGTCCAAGCAGCTGAACAGCAGTGATAATCAAGGGTAAAAAGTAGTACTAAAGATAAAGTAGCACACATGATGCCTGAGTAATGATGCCAAGAGGCAGCAATCACATCAATCCCCAAGAATAGAAAATTCCAAGGATTCACAACCTGCCAATGAAAAAATTTCTTATCTAGTCCCAAATGATCAGTCTAAACTTTATTCTGAGTCCATATTCTGGATTCCCCAACCAGGGCAAACAGCCTCTCAATGCCTACACATAAGTTTTTTTTGTTATTCTTTCATGGGATGTGGGTGTCACTGGCAAGTTGCCTATCCCCAATTGCTCTTGAACTGAGTGGCCATTGCAAGAGGGCATGCAAAAGTAAAACAGATTACAAGTTTTGTAAATGTTAATGCTCAAAGTGGTGTGCACATACAGGAAATAGAAGGTTAGCATGCAGGTAAGGCAAGCAGTTAGGAAAGCCAATCACATGTTGGCTATTACTTCACCTTTTAAAATTATATTCTGCTTTTCAATTCCTTCTACCAAGTGAATAACCTCATTCTTTCCATAAAGTGCAAGGTCTGGAAGACAGGAGAAATTAAATGACAAGAGCCAGTGGCGTAGGGCCAAAGGGACCACGTTATTTTGTTATGGGACAAGTAAAGAAACAGTGATATTTCCTGGAAGTGTGAACAGCAGAAGAATGAACAATTGCCATCCGAAAGCAAAAACAAGAGTGCAACTGAAACCTGCAAAGAAAACTGAAATCAAATGAAAGCAGATGTTACAGTCTGAAACGGCTGAACTCAATATTGCGTCCGGAAGCTATCATGTGCCTCGTTGAAAGAAGAGCTGCTGTTCCTCGAGCTTACATTGAATTTCCCTGAAATACTGCAAAAAGCTGAGGACAGAGAGATCAGCATGAGAACAAGGTAGAAAGCTAAATAACAAGCAAACAGAAGCTAAGGGAGAAGCTTAGTGCAGCCTCTGCTTCTTGGAATGCACTAACTGGCATGAAAGTTCAGAAGAAGAAATGAATAGGTATGATCGCAGGCTCACAGTGCATTTATAATGGTGGAAGAACTGTCACCATGTCATAATTACTCAAACAGGCAGCATCTTTCAGGGCCGATATGTGCAATTCAACATGGAACTCAATGCTGCCATCAATGATTTAGGAACCAATGAGGGATGATATAGGAACCAAAGGGCAGAAAGTGGAATCGTTGTGGGTGGAGATTAGGAACAGCAAAGGGAGGAAGACGCTGGTGGGTGTCGTTTAGAGGCCCCCAAATAATGATCTGGTGGTGGGGCGGGCTGTTAACGTGCAAATAAATGCTGCGTGCAGGAATGGAACGGCGATAATTATGGGGGATTTCAATCTACATATTGATTGGTCGACCCATGTTGGACGCGGTGGGCTTGAGGAGGAGTTCTTGGAATGCTGCCTGGATAGTTTCCTTCAACAGTGTGTTGGAGCCGACGAGGGAGCGAGCTATCTTGGATCTGGGGTTATGTAATGAGGCGGGTAGAATTAGGGACCTTGCGGTGAAGGATCCTCTTGGGAAGAGTGATCATTGTATGGTGGAGTTTCTGATGCAGATGGAGGAGGAGAAAGTGGGTTCCCTGACATGTGTCCTTTGTTTGAACAGAGGGGAGTACGGTAGGATGAGAGAGGAATTGGCGAATGTTGATTGGGGGAGCGCGTTGGAAGGTAGGTTTGCTGAGGAACAGTGGAAGATCTTTAAGGAGATCTTTCTTGGTGCTCAGCAGAAATTTATTCCGATGGTTAAAAAGGATCGTAGGAGGAGAGATAATCAGCCGAGGATAACAAAGGAGGTAAAGGAAAGTGTTAAATTAAAAGCGGAGGCGTTTAGAGTAGCTAAGAGTGGTGGGCGAGAAGAGGATTGGGAGAGGTTTAAATGTCAACAAAGAATGACAAAAAAGTTGATAAAGAAGGGTAGGATAAACTATGAAGCTGGGCTAGCACTTAGTATAAAAAAGGATAGCAAGAGTTTTTATAAAAACATAAAAAGGAAGAGGCTGGCTAGGGTGAACATTGGACCCTTAGAGGATGAGAGGGGGGACTTAGTGGTAGGGGATGGGGAAATGGCTGAGGCCTTGAATAACTTTTTTGTTTCGGTCTTCACGGAGGGGGACGTGAATAATTTGCCGGGTGTTAGCGATGGAAAGATGGTAGGAGTGGAGGGCCTGAATGACATTACTGTTACTAGAGAGGCGGTGCTCGACAGACTGCAGGGACTGATTGTGGACAAGTCCCCAGGACCGGATGGAATGCATCCGAGGGTTCTGAAAGAAATGGCAGAGGTGATAGTGGATGCCTTGGTGATTATTTTCCAAACGTCGCTGGATTCCGGGGAAGTGCCGGAAGATTGGAAAACGGCTAATGTTACGCCGTTGTTTAAGAAGGGTGGCAGGCAAAAGGCAGGGAATTATAGGCCAGTTAGTTTAACGCCTGTTGTAGGAAAAATGTTAGAATCCGTGATCAAGGAGAAAATAGCAAGGCATCTTGAGGAGAATTGTTTGGTAGAGCAGACGCAGTACGGTTTCGTTAAGGGGAAGTCGTGCCTGACAAATTTATTGGAGTTCTATGAGGATGCGTCTAGGGCGGTGGATAGAGGAGAGCCGGTGGATGTGGTGTTTCTTGATTTTCAGAAGGCGTTTGACAAGGTGCCTCACAAGAGGTTATTGCAGAAGGTCAGGGGGCATGGAGTTGGGGGTAGGGTGTTAGCGTGGATAGAGGATTGGCTGTCAAATAGGAGGCAGAGAGTGGGGGTCAATGGGTGCTATTCGGATTGGCGGTTGGTGACTAGTGGAGTGCCCCAGGGGTCGGTACTGGGGCCTCAGCTTTTTACCATTTATATAGATGATCTGGAGGAGGGAACAGAGTGTATGGTGTCAAAATTTGCTGATGACCCCAAGATTGGTGGAACAGCAAATTGTGCGGAGGGTGCGGAGAGTCTGCAGAAGGATCTAGATAAGCTGGGCAAATGGGCCAGGAAATGGCAAATGGAATTTAATGTTGGCAAATGTGAGGTTGTCCACTTCGGTAGGAATAATGGTAGGAAGGACTATTACTTACGTGGTGAAAAACTGCAGCATGCGACGGTGCAGAGGGACCTCGGGGTCCTTGTGCATGAGTCGCAAAAACCCAGCCTGCAGGTGCAGCAGGTGGTCAGGAAGGCAAATGGGATGCTGGCCTTCATAGTGAGGGGGATTGAATATAAAAGTAGGGAGGTCTTGCTGCAACTGTATAGGGCACTGGTGAGGCCACAGCTAGAGTACTGTGTGCAGTTTTGGTCGCCGCACTCACGCAAGGATATTTTGGCCTTGGAGGGAGTGCAGAGGAGGTTTACTAGGCTGATTCCGGAGTTGAGGGGGTTGAACTATGAGGAGAGGCTGGATAAACTAGGCTTGTACTCGTTAGAGTTTAGAAGAATGAGGGGAGATCTCATTGAGACATATAAGATGATGAATGGGATGGATAGGATAGAGGTGGAGAGGCTCTTCCCGCTCAGAAAGGACAGTAGGATTAGAGGGCACAGCCTCAAGATAAAGGGGGGGCGGTTTAGAACGGAGTTGAGGAGGAACTTCTTCACTCAAAGGGTGGTGAATCTCTGGAATTCTCTGCCCGTTGAAGTGGTGGAGGCTGCCTCGCTAAATATTTTTAAGACGCGGGTTGATAGGTTTTTGATAGGCAAGGGGATTAAGGGTTATGGGGAGAGGGCGGGAATGTGGAACTGAGCCTCGACAGATCAGCCATGATCTTATTGAATGGCGGGGCAGGCTCGAGGGGCTAGATGGCCTACTCCTGCTCCTATTTCTTATGTTCTTATGATTTCTTGCTGTTCCACAGGGTACACTGACTCAGTAATCATAAATGCAGTCATCACAGAATCACTGAGTTGATATGAATGTTTTGTGTCATTCTCATAAAAATCATTGAAAATATTAAACCTTGATGAAAGAGATGTAACTGTATTTTTAAACAGCATACCCAGCCATAATTACTGAATAACTTCTGAGCCCAAAAACCTAATTTTATCCATGTACAGTATCATTCTCTTTGTTCCACATTAAAATTCTATGAGTTTTAAAACAGTTTACGTTTAGTACTTCATTTTTCACTTTTAACCCCTGCACATATGTCCTAATCTTCATTCTGCTTTGTATGAAATCATTAAAAAGTAAATCATTATCTATGATTTTTACTTCCTGGTTTACTGTGTGTGTAGGAGTCCTTCAATCTGATTGGCTGCTCAGCCTACTTGATTGAACATATCACTGGAATAGGGTACATTAACCTCAAGGAAAGGCAGTGGTGTAGTGGTATTGTTGCTCGACTAGTAATCCAGAAACCCAGGATAATGCTCCAGGGACCCAGATTTGAATACCACCATGGCAGACAGTGAAATCTGAATCCAATAAAATTAGAAATCTAATGATGACCATGAAACATTAGTGAAATCAGATGGGTTTTTACAACAATGTCCTTCAGGGAAGGAAATCAGCCGTCCCTACCTGGTCTAGCCTACATGTGACTCCGTGCACAGTTGACTCTTAAATCCCTCAGGGATGGGCAATAAATGCTAGCCCAGCCAGCAACACCCACATAAATGAATAAAAGAAAAATTCCACAAAACCTTCATAGACTCACAGAATCCCTACAGTGCAAGAAGAGGCCATTTGATCCATCGAGTCTGCACCAACCACAATCCCACCCAGGTCCTACTCCCTTATCCCTACACATTTACCCTCTAATCCTTCTAACCTACACATCTCAGGACACTAAGGGGCAATTTTTAGCATGGCCAATCAACCTAACCTGCACATCTTTGGACTGTGGGAGGAAACCGGAGCACCCAGAGGAAACCCATGCAGACACAACGAGAATGTGCAAACTCCACACATTCAGGAACCCAAGCTGGGAATCGAACCCAGGTCCCTGGAGCTGTGAAGCAGCAGTGTTAACCACTGTGCTACCGTGCTGCCCAAATATAGGCAGCTTTCTTAGAGGTCAGTAAAGGCCAACATTGCCTTCATCTCTGACTGTAAAATTTGGTCTATTACCTTAATTCAGTAAACTAGATCCACAAGTGAACAAAGCCAGATGTATTCCAATATGCAGTTTTCTGATTTAAGGTCACAGAAAGGAGAATTATACTCTCAATGTGAGATTGCTGGTAAATCAAGAAAATACTGAAAGCAGAAGCATGGGAACACTTGAACAATTTGCATGTGGAATGCGTGGGTGAAAAGTGAAGACATCTAGACTATCAGAAGATTTTTGGAACAATAGTAGAGCCATATTTTCTTTCAGGGAAAAAGTTGCTTTTACATTTAAAGCAGCAAGAAGATATGTATACTAAAAGAAATCAAAGTGAATACAGATGGCTTTGGTGAAGAAAGATTTTCAATTTGCACATGGGGACTAACTTCTTCTGCAGTTTTTTGGTGCATTAAGCCCTGCCCACTGGCTTATGCTGTGTGAATCTGACGCGCTCAAACTTTTGCAAGCAGAATGCATATGGGGGGGGACTAAAAACGGGTCTAAAGTCAGATCTGAAACTTTCCCAGTTTCAAGTCTGCCCAGCACTTAGAATGAAAATGGTAAAAATGCCCCCTAAATGTTTGACCTTGCCAATTGGAATCTGTCATTGAAAATTGATGCCCTTTCCACAGATGTAGTCATTTTTATGGGTATTCCACAACACCAGGTGATAAAGGATAGTACTGGAGCAAGATCTCTAGGGTTAATACAAATCAAGAAGTGATTATGTGGGGAAGTAGACTGAGGACAGGAATCAAGAAAAACTAAGGGGAAAGGGGCATGGAGAATTTGCAAGGAAAGTTGAAATCATCAAGAATGCAGAGCAGGATGTTTCCAGAAGGCTTAAAGGACAATCAAATTAATACTGCAATGTACTGAAGCAGCAGCAGAAATTTAAGGCAGTGAACTCCTGGCCGAACTGTTACAACCAACTTAAGAGCACCACTGAACTCAAGCACTTACTGCCTTATTCATTAAAACCAAGTCAAAACATTCAGCAAAAGTATACCAGTTACTTTAAGTATCTGCCATGTAATGCTGAGAAGATCCTCCACATTGTATATCAATTGTGTTTAATTACATGCAGGTGGAGGGCATTATTTGGAGTTTCACTTCAGCGCACATATATAAAAAAAATTAAAATGATACTTATTGAAACTGTGGGTGGTTGCATTTGAAAACGTAGGATTATAATGTTTCACTTTGTAAATGGATAAGACTGTGTAAAGAATGGCTCCAGTGCTATCCTTTATCAGCTGGTGTTGTGGAATACCCATAAAAATGACTACATCTGTGGAAAGGGCATCAATTTTCAATGACAGATTCCAATTGGCAAGGTCAAACAGTTAGGGGGCATTTTTACCATTTTCATTCTAAGTGCTGGGCAGACTGGAAACTGGGCAAGTTTCAGATCCGACTTTTAGGCCCGTTTTTAGTCCCCCAATATGCATTCTGCCTGCAAAAGTTTGAGCACGTCAGATTCACGCTGCATAAGCCAGTGGGCAGGGCTTAACGCACCAAAAGACTGCAGAAGAAGTTAGTCCCCATGTGCAGGCCTCTGTTGCTGCACATGCACATTAGCGGTAGCAGCTTTCTTACAGACAAGAAAGAGCTGTGAGAACCCTGCTATTGCAGGCTGTCTGAAGCAGCCCCACCCACCCCCCCCAATCAGGGGACCCACGGCACGAGACTCAACCCCGCCAACTTCCCATCGTCCAGGCCGATCAGGACAGCCTTTCCCCACCGATCACAGACCCCCTGCCTTTCCCCAGCCGATTACTATACAGTGGCAGCAAACCCCTTTCCCTCTCACCACTCCACCTCCCCCCCCCACCCCCCAACCAATCCCTGCAGAGTGGCGGAGGGCCCCCTCTCCCCACCAAACCGAGTGGCAGTGGGCTCCCTCCCATTAGCCCTGCCATGGTGGGCACTGCCCAGGTGCCAGACTGGCATTGCCCAGGTGCCAGGGTGGCACTGCCTATCTGGCACTGCCCATCAGGCAATGGAGAGCATGTCTATTCCTCACTGGCATGAACCTTTCCCGGAGAGATCATAAGGTGGGGGCCGAGCCCGGACGATTGAGCGCTGGGCTCAGTAAGCAGATGCAAGTGTTCATTTTAATAGATTTAAATATATAAACCAGCTTCTCGCCCATTTCCACTGAGAGGCTGACCATGCCAGATATCTGGTGCTTGTAAAATGATGCCCGCTGAGAAAATTGGCACCAATCACACTCAGCACTTTATGGCCCACTTTAAGAAAACGGACGCAATGCGATAGTAAAATCGCCTCCTTAGTTTTGTGTTCTAATATGTAGTTTGCCAATCTCATTCATGAGTTTTAAAATTATCTTCCCATAACAAACAAAGATTTCAGTTCATTTAACCAAAATAGTTCTTATTCTGTCCTTGCTAGATATACATGTTAAAAGTCACACTTCCTACAAATGCTCAGAACAATCAGACAAAACCTCAAGTACATTACACATGGTTTTATCTGATTGCCAATGAAGAGATGGTGAATGAATCACAAAGGCATGCAACTCGCTAGTCTTGAACACTGAAATTAAATGCAACTATCTCAAGTGAAGGGAATCTAAGCTGAAGCAACATTACTTGGTCAAATGTATCTGAGATATGCCTGCTTAAGACAAAATTCAAATTCCACGTGTTACTTGTCAAATTGTTCAACTACCCAGTCACCATTCATGAATTGGGATAACATTATTCAACTGAACATCCTGCTGAGACAGAGCAACAGTTTGCAACAAAATACACAGGACTACATTGATAAACTACTCTTTCTGTGCTGCTCTATTCAGATTTTATTCCTCTCAAGAAAGATATGCTTTAAATTTCTCTTGGCCACACAACATATTTAACAAGTGGTTATACCACTTTTCAGTGGATTTGCTGACACTGTCAGGCTAACAACGATTCAGCACAACACACCAAATGCAGAAAGTTTCAACAACGTTCTGAAACTAGAGTTAAGATAGGTGGTTACAATTTAACAGATAGCTGTTCTGGAAACATAAACTCAGTAACTTTGAAATGGATTAGATCTGCCAATTACATTGTCAGGCATCTCACAAATCAACCCACTGTGCCGCTTTCAAATTTGTTACATATTTGACTTGCACTCTGTATTAACTTGCCTGTCCTTTGTTGAACCCAGCTAGCTAATCTTCTTCACAATAGCACATCAGGTAGTTTCTACAGCAAGGAAGTTAATGGGTGTTTGAAGACTGAATAACCTAATGGATCAATGCACTGAGATAATTTATAGAAGCAACAAGGTCCAGATTGAAAATGGAAATGTCACACTGTTGCAGTAGAGGTATTTTGGGACTGTACTGATACACCTTTAACTTGCCCTTTAACCTATCCTGCAAGTCCCGTGAGCATACTTGATGGAGGGAGGCAGTGAGTGAATTTTACTTATCTTAATAAGTATGGAGTGCATCAAACCAAGTTAACAAAAAGAGCCAATTGTCTGAACATTAAAGGCAATAAACAATAAGTTCTTAGAGTCAAGTTTTTATTGCCAGTATAAAACAAAAAGAGTTATTTTGCTGTAAAATTCGAAACATTGCATGAAAATAACAAGACATGGTGTATTTGTTATTCTTTTAACGCCTTTGCTTACCTTTCAGTTGTTCTCTTCGGTTTCATGCTCATTTCTGCATTAAATTCACTTGTTTTTGGTATCCCAGTTTCTAAGGACTCTTCCTCTTCATCAGTGTTATACAATTCCCCATCAAAACTTGCACCCGGAGACGCATGGATTTCACCCTGCATCTTCTTGTGCTTAGACTTTGTTTCAGATTGTCCCTCACTTTTAATTTTCAAGTGCCCGCTGGACTCAGTTACACTTTTGGAAGAAGCAGAATCATCACTGCAACCTCCGTCTGTTGATTCATTGCTTCGGTGCCTCAACTCCCGCATTGGCTTACTGTTTAGCCCATCATCCCGAAAGCCTTTTGCAAATGGATTGAAGTCAATCTTCAGTTGAGTGATCTTTATGTTCTGATATGCAGTCACTGCCACAAACTCAGTCTGTGGAAAAGTGAAGGTGAGTACATTCGGGCCATTGAGGGGAATTACATCAGTGAGTTTGTCAGCAGGAATGACATGCAAGCGTGGCAGGTACCGATGCATGGAATGCAGGATGATATGACCTTCTTGGTCAAGAGTATTGTTGGTAAGTTTCAGTTTGTAAAAGGAGATAGGTTGCCTCATCCAGTAGCTCCCACTGGAAGGTGAATTAGGATGAATGTACACCCTGCCAAGGACATGTGGTTCCGCTTTACCATTTACCTCCCACCAACGCCCATTCCATTTATAGCGGTGGTTGTCAACAGGAGCAATATCCATTACTAGGATGTACTTCCGTGAAGAATCTAGCCCCGAGATGCAGAACCTACAATTTGGGAACATGCGCCGGCCATGTTTTGTAAGGATCATCTCTGTGCCACGCTTATAAAACTGACTCCACATCTCTTGGTTCTCTAATGTGACGCAGACATTTCCAGAGTAGCACTCAAATGGGTGGCGGACTCTCCCTGGTCCCAATTTGTTCCTTTTTTCCAAGATGCAACCGACACCCCCAAGTTCTTGTTTAGCCACCAACATACTGCGCTCAGTGCCACCACTCCCAGGTGCCTGCTTGAGAATGACAAAGTATGCAGCAGGTGTGCCTGAGTTTGGTGAAGTGTTGGTCTCCTGCTTTGCATACACTAATTGCTGATTCTCCATATTCTTTAGCGGTCAAAGCCCATCCAAGAGAGAAAGAGGGAGAGAGAGAAAGACCGACATCCAAAACCTGTCGTCAAGAGAGGCCCATTTACCACTCTGTAAGATACAAATAAAAACATTTACGGCATCAAATAAAATTCCAGCAGGATCTTAAGCTCAATTTCACTGCAATTCACAATCCCATGTATCCAATTCTCAGCCCCAAATTAATATGTATCAGTGCCATACAATGAATTCTGATACTAAAAAGGAAGCTTCCTGGCAGGGAGTGAAAATTCAATCGTTTCAGGTTAATATTGTGTTATTGCATGTGATTGGATCCACTTTTCTGATATGGATCACATTCAGTTAGGAACCCTGATGTCTTTCTTCCATAACCAGAAAGCAGGCTGTCAGATGCACAGTATTTAATTTTCCCGGTGTATTTCATGAACCAGTACTGTACAGAAGCAAGAAACTTAGTGCTATAAAGACAGGCCGAAACCAACACATCCATTAGTCTTAAGGTCCTGTAACTAGCAAGTAACATGGAAAGTTTATTCAGTACTCCAATATTGTTTTTAAAAAGAACACACTTCTCTAGTATCAGGAAAAAGTATTTGTACAAATTAGCTTTTGTTTGTTATCTTCTAACCCAGGGCCAAAACCAAGATTTTCCTTCATATTTCATCCCAAACAATGACTGAAAAAAATTGCAACGCTCGAACCCAGTCGCATAATGAAACAAACCAAAGCTCATATGTGTGCAAGCCCCACATGGAAAAGTTCCAAAGCCCAATTTCCATGACTGTTAATGAAACAATACAGTAGTACAGCAACTATCATGTTTAATACTTGGATAAATATCCACCTGTCTGATTCAACCAGCGGTTCAAAGCAGCAGAAATTTCTGAAAAGAATATTCAGGTACATGAAAAATTTCAACTGTCTCAAAGTTTACAAACATCACATTAATGGTGTCTTAGGGGTTAGAACTGCTGCCTCACAGCTCCATTCCAGCCTTGGGCAATTGTCAGTGTGGAGTTTGCATATTCTCCCCATGTCTGCATGCTTTCCTCCAGGTACTCCGGTTTCCTCCCACAGTCCAAAGATGAGCAGGTTAAGTGGATTAGCTATAGGAAATGCATAGAGTTACAGGGATAGGGTACAGGAGAGGGTATGATACTCTATCAGAGTGGTGCAGACTTGATGGGACCAATGGTTTCTTCTGCACAGTAGAGATTCTATAATTCTGTGCATTAGGCAGAATAAAAATTACAAAGTAATCTTGGAAAATGCATGTTGACTGCCACTAGCAACAGACTGCAATAGTAAGATTGAAGTATTCCATCAGCTTCTCAGTGCAATCAAATTGCTTCATTTTCATACCGAGGCACTCTAGTCACATATACATTATCATCTCAACTAGATACCATCACTTCTCGGCCTTTTGTCTAAAATTAAATGAGTACTGAAATGCTGTGCTCGGTTGAAGTCATTAGATTACATTTTAGCTTCATTTGAAGCAATTTTTAAAAGCGGCATCTCGGCCTTTTGGCTAAAATGCAAATGAGTTCAAGCCTTGGAGGAAGAGTTATGCCTACTCCCATCAGCTTGGACCATGTAGATCAAGCCCAAGACAGGAGGTGAGAGCCCTGTCTTGTCAGCTTGGATCGGGAATGTCTCAACTCGTTCAGACTCTGAATCGGACTTGATTTGATTGAATTGGAATAAAAACAAAAAAAAAACTAGATACCAGATGATATTTTGTTCAAGTGTCTAATATTATCTATAAACTATTCAAACCCCTCAATGAAATTCTAGCAACTTTCTCCCAGGCATCTATCAATCTACACACATATAAATGAATCTTAATTTTTCAAATTAAATTCCAGTCCATAACTCATTTCAAAATATATTTAATTCTGTACAGAAGAAACTGAAAAAAATTAATTCTTGCAATGTTTTGCTGGCTATTTGGTGTAAACTCTAATTAGACAAATAAACAAAGAATGAGGAAATAGAAGTCAATTTCTGGCCTTTGCATCTTTACAATTTTGTTTGCTCCAGCTTTGGCAGCTGTCTCTTCAGTTTTCTGGGCCCCAAACTCTGAAGACATCTCTAAAGCTCTCTGTCTCTCCTAACCAAGAATTTGAACACCTGTCCTTATCTCCTTCTATGAACTGGGGTGATATTTTGATTTGATAACGCTGCAAAGAGGTGCCTTGGGACATTTTATGTGCTAAAAATGCTGTACAAATTTAAGTTGTTAAACAAAATGGTCATCTCAATTTGACCCATCATTATGTGTAAAATTATAATATTTGTCAACAGTGAGTAATGCAAAGATGCTAAGTAGCAGAGCATAAAATACAGATGATGAACAAAGTAAATCAGATTCTCATTCATTAATAACTATTCTCAAAACTATTAAACATCGTTTTAAACGTGCGGAATAGATTGAGCAAACAATTCTGCAATGCTCCAAGAAGAACTGTCCCCGTGACTAAAAATGTATTTATCTGCTGTGTAATACAGGAAATATTCAAGTTTATCTCAAAATATTAGTATGTGGAATAAAAAGTTACACATTAAATTGTTAAACTGTAAAACATAAAATTTAAAATTCTGTTTCTCTATTGGCTATTGGTTTTGTTATTGTTCCACCAAATACTGTTTTCTTTAAAAATAAATAAATAAACAAGCTCACAACTCAGGACAATCCTGGGTACACAAATGTCACAATCACCAATGTGCTTTTCAGATCTCCAATCTGCAAAACGACGAAATCCAAACTGTGTAAATACCTACATGCAAATATCCAATTATCCACGGGGCAAAACTGATGACAACTGTTTTTGTTCAACAGCCTGATTACGCTACATGAATCAGAGGGAGAATGTGGAGGGTACATAGCTCCTCTAAAAAAGAGAGGGGCTGAGCGACCAGGGACTGAAATCGACAGAGAGCGTGCTGCGCTCGATGTACTCTGCCTTGTTCAGACAGGTTTCACTCTGATGGTCCCTCTGCAGCGCCCCAGACTCCGGTGAATCAGGCCGTCACCGGGAAGGGGTTGTGTAGGTGGCTCAGTGCGAATCCTGCCGGTCAATCACCGGAGCCGCTTTCAGTTTCCTCCTCCCCACGTGAACGGGAGTTGTTGCCGCCTCAGGCCCCTCCAATCGAGCTCCCGCGACCCGATTTGGCGCCTTCTTCAATCCACCTCGGCCCCGACTCGGAGCTTTGGGACCCCCAGCCACAAACTCTAAACTCCCATTTCTGAGCCATGATAAGCTGCCCGACCCGACCCAGCGACAGAGAGGGCGGAGGCAGGAGCTGCTCAGCCGAGCGGCCCCCAGACTCGGCGACACTGTCAGCGGTCAAGTAGAGCGACCAGCAGCGGTGCTGGAGGCACTGGATCCCGGGACAACAACAACACCCAGAGCCGTGACAATAACCCTGAGGATCAGAGCCCGGGACAATAACTCACCCCGACCCTGGGGATCAGAGCCCGGGACAATAACCCACCCGAACCCTGGGGATCAGAGCCCGCCACAATAACCCACCCGGACCCTGGGGATCAGAGCCCGGGACAATAACCCACCCGGACCCTGGGGATCAGAGCCCGGGACAATAACCCACCCGGACGCTGGGGATCAGAGCCCGGGACAATAACCCACCCGGACCCTGGGGATCAGAGCCCGGGACAATAACTCACCTCCACCTGGGGATCAGAGCCCAAGACAACTACACCCAGAGCCCGAAACAACCCACCCCAGCACCCTGACCCTTGGCATCAAAGTCCGGGACAATAACCCACTCCGACCCCGGGGATCAGAGCCCAGGATAATAATACCCAGAGCCCGGGACAAAAACACAGCCCCCGACCCTGGGGAGCAGAATCCAGCACAACAACCTACCCCGACCCTGGATCAGAGCCGGGGATAATAACCCACTCCGACTCTGGAGGTCAGAGCCCGGGAAAACAACCCCTCCAAGGGATCAGGGCTCGATACAATAACCCCCCCTCCCCACAACCCGAAGGATCACAGCCCTGGACAACATCCAACACCAGCACCCCGCCCCCCCCACCACCACCACCACCAGTAGCCTACTCCCCCTCCCAAACAACCCCCGTCAGAGCCCGGGGTAATACCAACCCCCCCCCCCCAACTTAACACACGCACTCTGGGGTTCAAATTCCGGGAAAATAGCGCCTTCCCACCGTGGGATCAGAGCCGTGGATAGTAACACGCCTTCAACACCCCAGCCCTAGGGATCAGAGCCCGGAATCTCCACCAGCTTGACACAATGTGGCCCCATTTAGTTCCTTTGCGAAGAGGAAGGGAGGCGCGAACGACCCTGCTGATTCTTGAATCTCCCTCCTGAGGAAAAGCCAATTTCTTTCCTTCCCCCCATTACTGTCACCCATATCCCAACTCAAAAGGGAGGAATTAGGGGTTCATCAAGCTCCAGAACAAAAAACAAAGCGGTGTCCCCGGGAGCCAAAAGCATTTTAACGGGTCTGTGTTCCGCCCAGTGGCGATCCCCATGATTGGTGTTTGTGTATCCAAGCCCAGGCGGGGTGGGCGTTACCACATCTGTCAACACCAAAAGACGCTGTTTGTTACCACTCTTCCCAGAGCCGAATGATGCTCTGGCTTTACATCCTGGGTTTCACACTTCCATCCCAGGTTCCCTCCTCCCAAAACAGTTCAACCTCTTTTCAACCCGGCAATTTTACTAGGCACAGGCCAAGGTTCAAGCCGTGGGCCTCTCGATTTACCAGCAAACACGGTGCCAAAACAAATCTGCAGGAATTTAAAATTAAGGATGGCAAACTCCCACCCTAGTAAGGCAACTTGCATCAGTGCATAGGAATCCCAAACAAAAGCGTGCCGTTCATTATTTTTCTTAAAGAAATAAGTAGTCAACATCCGCTCCACTGTCCTTTAAACCTTTGGGATCTGAAATCCAGACGATGCTATCGTTTAAAAGTGAGACCTCTTACCCTCTGGCGTGGAAAATAGACCCTGCTCCCGTTTGCCTCCTGCAAATTCACATCCATCAACGAGACCCTTGAATCTGGGAGCGGTCCTGTGGCAATCGCCAAAGCAAACTCTTCCACCGTTGACAAGTCCTTTCCCTCTTTATTTTTCAACCACAAGGCCTCGATGCTCACTTTGAAACTTTGTGTGGCGTGAATTTAGACGGATGAGGAGTGGTAACCATCCCAATTGGTGCTGGGTGTCCCTGTCCTTGCAAATGAGCCGCAGACCTCTTCCCAAGCGTAGGGTGGGGGGAGGCGGCAGGGTTTTTCGCACGCGGTTGTCCCCCGACTGGGGACAAGGGCGGGCTCCCGCTAGGTGCTAATTTCTGCACCAACTCCGCCTTGATGGCCAATTCCTCTCCCCCGCCCAAATAAAAACCAGATCCTTTCTGCACAGCCACCTCCTGCGGCTCTCTCGCCGCTTTCTGTTTATCTTTCTTCCCTTCCCCTTTTGGTTTTAATCTCAGGGCTACTTTCTGGCTCTCTTCCTCCACTCTCCTGCTCCCTCTCCCCCTCCCCCACACCTCGCTCGCTATCACGTGCTCCCTGCCTTGTTTTGTTGCTGCTGCCGCCCGTCGAGCGGTGCACCCTGGGAAGGTGGAGGAGTGGGACTTGTAAGAGCTGCTGGCCCGCCTGGGCGCGTGTGAAAACCAGGGGCCTGGCCCGTGCGCGCTGCGCCTGCGTGCGTGCGTGCGTGCCTCCTCCCTTACCCCACTTCACACGCGACACCAAAGCCGAGAAAAAAAATTGTAAACCCCCTCCTCTCCAATCTACGATACCTTTTTCAGCCTTCCCCCAAACCCTACGGGCTATCTCATCGGGTTATCTTGGTTTATACGACCAAAGCACCCCCCCACCCCTCTTCTTTCTTCCGCTCCAACTCTATTGCTGCGTGTGACCTAACGGCTGGGAACATGCGTGCGCACTGACGCTGACGGCAGCAGCGCGCCTGCGCCATGGGCTGGTCTCCCGCCTGCGCCTGCGCGCAGCGTCCCCGCCTCACGCCGCTCGGGCCGAGGTCCGCCCCCTCCCCAGTACGCATGCGCGCGACGGGGCGAGGCAGGCAGGCCTCCGCCGGTAGCGCATGCGCGGAGAGAGGAAAAGCCGGCGGGGGGGGCCGCCGCGCCTCGAGGAGACGCGAGGGGTCTCTGGTGAGCATGCGCATTCCTCAGCTGACAGCCTGCGGATTGAAGCTAGGGAATCCTGGAGCGCGAGATGTTGGTGCAAAGTAGCGACTTCGACGGTGGGGGTGAGGGAACGGGGAATGCAAGTAGGAGCATGTCCCCTCTGCAAAGAACTGTCTGGTAGCGGAAGCACTGGCCAAGGGGTTCTGCAAACAGAGCGGGAAGCACGCAGTGCTATTTGCCATCATTGTAACACTTCGCAACACTGACAATGTATCCAGCATTCATTCATACAGGCAGCACCAGTTCACTAGAGCCACCCTTGATACGTTAATCTGACCCTTTATGTATGAATCCTTTCCCCCCCCCCCCCCCCCCAGCATTTCCCTTCCACCTTGAAATGCTAACGTTGATCATTCTCTTTGCCTGGGAGAGTCATTCTGTGTTGGAGTCGTCAAAGGGCGTCATATAAATGCTTCTTTCTGACGTCCCAGTGTGTAGTGAGCGAATTGATGGTGTACCTTTTTTCTGCAAAGTTGTTTATTGTTTAGTGAGGTTATTTCCGTGCATTAAACCTACTTTTACAATCTTACGAGTCATTTTTGGCAGTTACAGATAAAGGAACAAGAGATAGCACGGAACTCGTCCGAACTGTTTGAAGCTTCAAATCCATCATTATTCCATATACATTCCAATAAACGTACAAATGTCCGTACGTTTCAATTATTAACGTTTGTAACTGCTTATGTTCTAGGTAAGACATATATTAGGAAGACAAATGTAATGATCTCCTTTATTGCAAGAGAATTGGAATGTAGCGCTTTCGTACCACCTGGAGTATATAGCTTTGGTCTTATTTAAGTACTCCGAATAAGGTCTCACCAATGCCCTATACAACTGAAGCATAAGCGCAACAGAAAATGCTGGAAAATCTCAGCAAATCTGACAGCATCTGTGGAGAGAGAACAGAGCCATCGTTTCCAGTCAGGGTAACTCAAAATCCTGATTCGAAACAGTGGCTCTTTTCTCTCTCCATAGATGGTGTCAGACCTGCTGAGATTTTCCAGCATTTTCTATTTTTGTTTCATCTGCACTACTTTGCTTTGATCTGAAGCATAACCTCCCTACTTTTGTAATCAATTCATCAATTTCACCCCCCATAAAAAATAACATTCTATTAGCTTTCTGATTGAGGTTGATAGATTACTCGTACTAAGAGAATCCAGGGATATGGGGGAGGATGGGAACGTGGAGTTCATGTAAAAGTTCAGTCGTTGTTTTATCTTACCAGTGACCTCTTTCTGCAGCATAGCAATTTTATGATGGTTAAATGGAGAAGCAGAGTCAAGGGGCTGTTTGGTTTTTGCTATTGTTTTGTACAATCTGAAAACTTCAGACCTTTTGATTAGATCCCACCCTATATGTTAGTGCAAGAAAATCCTATGATTCTATACAAAAAGCTTCCAAACTCCTGATATCCACCCCATATTTCTAGTGTCCTGCATATGAATCATCTAAAACCCTATCTTACGTTCCAACCTGCAATACCCTGGATTAGATAATGCATTATTTGATGTAAACTACAGACCAAAACTAATGTCAAGTAGTCAGAGGATTCATATGCAAACTTTTAAAAAAAACTCTGAATTTTCTCCTTTGATAGCCCCAGTTAACCAGAAATTAGCCTAGACCAGCTATCGAAAATCCAAGGTTACTAGAGTACGTCAGACTCGATATACTGCAGCAACTGGCTTGCCTATTGACTCCCCAAAGACTTTTCACCAAATATACGAGACACAAGTCAGGAGTGTGATGGGATACTCTTCATTTGCCCGGATAGGTGCAGATCCAAAAACACTCAAGGAGCTCAATACCATCCAGGATAAAGCATGGTACTTTATCAATACCCCAGCCACTGGCTACATCCACTCTTCCAGCACCAGCATTCTGAGGTGTAATTTCTGCTATCTGCATTGCCATAAATTGTCAAGGCATTTTTGGCAGCACCTTCCAAATCCACAACCTCCACCATCTAGAAAGGCCAGGATAACAGGTACGTGGGAACAATAGCAAGTTACCCGACAAGTCACACACCATCCCAAATTGAACATATAATCATTGTTCCTTCATGGTCACGGGGTCAAAATCCTGGAGCTCCCTGCCAACAGCACTGTGGGTGTACCTTCATCATATAGACTGCAGCAGTTCAAGAAGAAGGCCCACTACCACCTCCTCACGGATAACTACAAAGTTGGGTAATAAATGCAGGTCTTACAAACAATGTCCAAATTTTAAATCTGAATATTTTTGAACAGTTCCTGTTGGTCACAATTTAGTAACACTTGGTAATGCAATGTCTCACAGTAATACTTGATACAATTTGGTAGGTATTGCAGCAAATCCTGCTGTTTGCTTCTTCCACCATTGGTGGCATCATGACATTCACCTCTCAATTGTGTCTCTGTCCATTTTCTTTACCCCAGCAGATGATTGTAGGTGTTGGAAGCCAGCCTTCCCAGCACCAGAACTTCAGGAGTTGTTCAGGGCAATGACCTAGGCTCAGTCATGTTTGCTGCCATATCAATTATCTTGCCTTCATGTTTACATAAGAACATAAGAAATAGGAGCAGGAGTAGGCCATCTAGCCCTTATTGTATGCTGTATAGTTTCATTCACAATTCCTCATAATGAGGCAATCCATGCCTTCATGTGGTAAACATTTGCACCATGCAAGTGCCGAGGAATGACCATCTCCAACAAGAGAGAGTCTAATCACCTTCCATTGACATTCAGCAGCTGTCACAGAATAAAGTACCCCATTATCAGCATCCTGGTGGGGTCACCATTACTGAGGAATGTAATTGGACTAGCCATATAAACAGAATGGCTACAAGCACAGGTCAGAGCCTGTGTATTCCGTGGAGAGTAACTCACCTCCTCACTCCTCAAAGCGTGTCCACCATCTACAAAACACAAGTCAGGAGTGTGAAGGAACACTTGCCTAAATAAATGCATTGCAACAAAATTCAAGAACTTAATACCATCCTTGCCAAAGTAGATCAACAGATCACCTACCACCTCAAAACATTTACCCCCTGTACCAGTAGTGCAATGAGTCTGCAGTGTGTATATATACAAGATACAATGCAGAGCTCACCATGTAAATGCGCCTAGTTTGGGGGCGTTCAAGAGATCCGTGGATAGGTTTATGGATGAAAAGGGATTGGTTTAGGTTAGAGGGTCATTGTTTTTTAACTGGTCGGCGCAACATCGTGGGCCGAAGGGCCTGTTCTACGCTGTAATGTTCTATGTTCTATGGCTCCGTCGACAGCAACCTCCAAAATACGTGACTTCTGCCACCGAGTAAAGCAAAAACAGCTGATATGGGAATACCACAATCCCTAAATTCCCCTCCAAGTCATCCAAAACCCTGCTTAGAATTATGCCAACGTTCCTTTGGAAACAACTTGTCATTTTCCCATTGATTCCATGACCTTTTAATTTTCTAACTGGTCAACCATGTGGGACTTAGTCAAAAGTATTGCTAAAATCTATGTAAGCTACATCAAATGCGAAACCTTTCTTGTTACCTCCTCAAAAATTTATTGTGGTAGACACAAACTTCTCTTTACAATTCCATGCTAACTTTCTTTGATTAATCTGTGCATTTGTAAATGATAATTAATTTAATAGTATTCTTAGATCTATTTCCAATATATTGATTACTGGGTCCTAGTTAATCAGGCTATACCTGTCCCCATTTTCTAAACAGTGTTACAATGTTGATAGCCCTTCAATCCTCTGGCACCATACCTGTTCTTAAACCCTCTGTACCTTTTACATAGAAACATAGAAAATAGAAGCAGGAGTAGGCCATATGGCCCTCTGAGTCTGCTCTGCTATTCATTATGATTGTGGCTTATGATCAAACTTAATATCCTGATCCTGCTTTCCACCCATATCCCCTGATCCCTCTAGCCCCAAGAGCTATATCTAATTTCTTCTTGAAATCACACAGCATTTTGCCCTCAATTACTTCTGTGGTAGTGAATTCCACAGATTCACCACTCTTTGGGTGAAGAAATTTCTCCTCACTTCAGTTCTAAAAGGTTTACCTCTCAGCCTCAAACTGTGACCCCTAGTTTTGGACTTCCCCATCATTGGGAACATTCTTTGAGAATCTACCCTGTCTAATCCTGTTAGAATTTTATAACTCCCTCTGAGATCCCCTGTCAATTCCAATGAATACAATCCTAACCTACTTACTTTCTCCTCATGTGACAGACCTGCCATCCCAGGAATCAGCAAGGTAAACTTTCGCTGCACTTCCTCTATAGCAAGGACATCTTCCTCTGATAAGGACACCAAAACTGCACAAAGTGCTCCAGGTGTGGCCTCACCAATGCCCTGCATAATTGCAGTAAAACATCCCTATTCCAATACTCAAATTCTCTTGCTATGAAGGCCAACATACCATTTGCCTTCTTTACTGCCTACCATAACTGTGTGCTTACATTCAGTGACTGATGCACAAGGACACCAAGGTCTCGCTGAGTATCCACCTCTCTCAATTTACATCATTGAAATAATAATTTGCCTTCCTATTTTTGCTACTGAAATAGATAACCTCACATATATCCACATTATACTGTATCTGCCATGCATAGCCCACACACTCAGCCTGCAACCGCCTCACAGATCATCCTCCCACCCAACTTTGTATCATCTGCAAATTTAGAGATAAAACACTTAGTTCCTTCTTCTAAATCATGAATATATGATGTGAACCATTGGGCTCCAAACACAGATCCACTAGTCACTACCTGCTAACTGGAAAAATGCCCATCTATGCCAACTCTTTGCTTCCTATCTGCTAACCAGCTTTTAATCCATCTCAAACATTCTACCCGCAATCCCATGTGCTTTAACTTTACTTGAAAGCCTCCCGGTGCTATGGCACTGATTAACCTACAAGTTTTATCATTTGTTTGACACCTATGTCAGATTCCTATTTATTGACTACAGCGAAGCTTTCAATACCATAATTCCTATGAAACTCACCTCGAAACTCCATGGCCTGGGGCTTGGTTCCTCTCTCTGCAACTGGTTCCCGAACTTCCTAACCCACAGATTGCAATCAGTAAGGAAAGGCAACAACACCTCCTCCACGATCATCCTCAACACTGGTGCCCCCACAAGGCTGTGTCTTCAGCCTCTTACTTTATGCCTTATACACCTATGTGTATAATTCTCCTCCAATTCAATTTTCAAGTTTGCTGATGACCAACTGGCCGGGTCTCAAACAATGATGAGACAGAGTATAGGAATGAGGTAGAGAATCTGGTGAACTGGAGCGACAATAATAATCTCTTCCTCAATGTCAACATAATGAAGGAGATTGGCATCAACTTCATAGTGGATAATATCAATGGGGACGAAGTAGAAATGGTTGAGAACTTCAAGTTTCTAGGATCACCAACAATCTGGTCCCCCAATGCCTCTACTTTCTCAGAAGACTAGAAGTAGGCAGCATGGTGACACAGTGGTTAGCACTTCTGCGTCACAGTGCCAGGCACCCAGGTTCGATTCCCAGCTTGGGTCACTATCTGTGTGGAGTTTGCACGTTTTCCCCGTATCTGTGTGGGTTTCCTCTGGTGCTCCATTTTCCTCCCACAGTCTGAAAGACATGCTACTTAGGTGCATTGACCCAAACAGGTGCCGGAGTGTGATGACTAGGGAATTTCATGGTAACTTCATTGCAGCATTAACGTAGGCCTTACTTGTGACTAATAAATAAAACTTTAATTTTAAGACTAAGGAAATTTGGCATGCTAGCTATGAGTCTTGTAATAACTCCACGGAGGTGAAAATCCCGTCACCAAGTTACTTTATTTACACCATACATCTGTACACAGCTCTCCAGTTGTTCCCTGCTGGATGCAGGCTGGGAGTCTGACACACCTGCGTTAAATAGGGAGCATGAGGCTCCCTGATTTAACTGTCAATTAGGACCCATCACATAGTTCATAATCTAGCAAGCCAACCTCATTAGCCTGGCTGAAGTCATCACAACTCTCACCAACTTTTACAGATGCACCATTGAAAGCATTCTTTCTGGTTATATCACAGCTTGGTATGGCTCCTGCTCTGCCCAAAACCTCAAGAAACTACGAAGGGTCCTGAATGAAGCCTTGTACATCATGCAAACCAGCCTCCCATCCATTGACACTGTCTACACTTCCCACTGCCTTGGAAAAGCAGCCAGCATTATCAAGGATCCCACGCACCAAGGACATTCTCTCTTTCACTTTCTTGTGTCAGGAAAAAGATACAAAAGTCTGAGGTCACGTACCAATCATGACCTGGCAGATGGCTGATCGTCGAATACAATATCCTGATTCCCCCCTTCCCCCCATCCCTTGATCCCCTTAGTCCCAAGAGCAATAGGAAGTAAATTACTAAGAAGAATAGAAACAATAGGGCATGAATATTATTGGATTTCTACTCCCTAAAATTAACAGGGATGAATTCAGTGTAAACAGTGCACAGGACATAAAATTCTTAAAGTGAACAGTGCATAGGACATAAAATTCTTAAAGTGTATTCAAGAGAAACATTTTAACCAGCATGTAGCAAGCCCAACAAGAGACTGGCAGTTCTGGACTTCAGGGAGTGGATTCTGGCAGGGGCCAGCGGTATTGGACGGCCAACATGTTAATCTGATACTATTTGATTCTGTACGGAGATATTCACTCAGAACACAATGTCACATTGGCAAGGTTGGAAGGTAAACATATCTTTTTAATAGTGATTTTTAAATTATTTTCTGATGAGTTTATAACACTTAATTATCTTCTTCCTTGCTGCCATCAGACCTTTGAATAGCCCTACCTCGCACTAAATTGACCTTTCTCTACACCCTAGCTATGAATGTAACACAAAATTCTGCACTCTCTCCTTTCCTTCTCTATGAACGGTATGCCTTGTCTGTATAGCATGCAACAATATTTTTCACTGTATGCTAATACATGTGACAATAATAAATCAAATCAAATCTCAGCTGAGTAAAAGTAAATTTCCCAATTTAAATCTTTTATCTTTAACCTATCTTTATGTTTAACCTAGGGGAATTTCAGTTAACTTCATTGCAGTCTTACTTGTTTACTAATAAATAAACTTTAACTATCTTTGCCCTTTTCCACACTGAATCTAACTGAATTGTGAACACCACCAATGACATGCTGTCCGTCTGATACCCCTGCCCCTGCCAGAATCCACTCCCTAAAGTCCAGAACTGCCATTCTCTTGTTGGGCTTGCTACATGCTGATTAAAATGTTTCCCCTGAACGCACTTTAAGAATTTTATGTCCTCTGCATTGTTTACACTGAATTCATCCCTGTTAATATTAGGGTAGTTGAAATCCAATTGCATTCACGCCCTATTGTTTCTATTCTTCTCAGTAATTTACTTATGTATTTGCTTTCCTATTGCTCTTGGGGCTAAGGGGATCAAGGGATTGGAGGGTGAAGGGGGGATCAGGATATTGAATTTGATGATCAGCCATGATCAAAATGAATGGTGGGACAGACTCAAAGGACTAAATGGCCTACTCCTGCTTTTTATTTCTATGTTTCTATAGCTTTTCTATTTCCCCCTGACTGCCTGGCAACCTGTAGTGTACTCTCAGCAGTGTGAATGCCCCTCTTTTATTCCTCAGTTGAATTCATATAGCCTCATTTAGCATTATTTGGAAATTCTACCAACCTATATTCAATGGTCCAGCCTCCACTGTTCTTTGGGGTAGAGAATTCCAAAGATTAACTACCCTCAATCAAGAAATCCTTCCTCATCTCCATCTTAAATGGGAGACTCTTACTTTGAAACAGTGACTCCCTAGTTCTTGGTTCTCCTGTGAGAGGAAACATCCTCTTAGCATCTATCCTTTCAAGCCCCCTCATTCTTCTCATTCTCATAAGTCTCATTCTTCTAAATTCCAAAGTGTATAGGCTCTACATTTCTTTATAATACAACCTCTTCATTCTAGGAAATGCCATAAAGAAAGTATATCCCTCCTTAAATAAGATCAAAACTATGCACTGCTGTAGACGCAGACTCACCAATACCCTATATAGTTGCATGTTTACGTTCCATTATCTTTGCAATAAAGGCCTGGTGGTGTAGGTGAAATGGTTTTTGGTGAGGTGTCCCAGGCTCTAAACCCAGTGATCATTGGCTGCAGACATCTTGTAAGTCAGAGCAGGAATCTGAGCAGTACTTACATAGCTCTGTTGAAGCAGTGATTGCACTACATTGGAGTGAGAAAGGAAAGTAAAACATGTGTAGTTCCTCAAGAGTATTCACATGGATGTTTGTGAAAGTATTGCATACTTTATTTAGTCACATAAAATTTATTAATTTTGACCATTTTCCTGTGTTGCCCATTTTCACCTGGCAAGTGCCAACTCGGGTTCTCAGTAGTTGATGAATGTGAAGACATGCAATGGGTGGATGGTTGGTGACAGAACTGCTTTTTGTCAGTTAGGGGGCTTGAGTTCGGTCATCCAAATAGTTATTTTGGTCCAGTCTGACTAACAAATCTTTGAGCTATTAGAGCATCCCTTGCATCCTGAGAAGCAATGTGATCAGCTGGTGTATCATTGGGTTCCCATTGTTATCCTCCACTCCTCTGGGATCAGAGTGCTGAGTAAGTTGTTCCTCCTGCGTATCTAGTCTTCATTGCTGTGCGCTTTGTTGTGCAGAGTGCAACATACCACAAATACCCTACAGCCCTTGCTGGCAGGTACTGAAGAATTCTCCAGACCTATTTGGACACCTGAAGCACATATTGATCACGATCATGGCTTGCCTGATGATACATCTAGTTGTCAAACGGCTCATATCATAGCAGTCCTTGTGTCGTTAGGAGTTGATCACCTAACAGTAACAAGATTACCAGGTGTCCAGAGAAGAGGTGTAAATTGCTATATCAGAAACATTGTTTACCAGAAATCAGTGGGGCTACTCTGTTTTACAGATAGATTTTTGAACAGTAAAAGAAATGAGGGTTATGGTGCATGGGTGGATACGTGGAGCTGAGTCCACAAAATGATCAGTCTGGTCTTGTTGAATAGCAGAGCAGACTTGAGGGGCCAGATGGCCTACTCCTGCTCCTAGTTCTTATGTTCTGTACAAATGATAAATTCTAAAGGCAAGGAGTTTGAGAGATCGACAGCCAGATCCCTGGGGGGCATATCATAATGGCAGCTAACAGTATAAGTTCTAGCATCCTCTTTGAGGAAGGAGGCTAGTCTTCCATCCAACAGCCAAACAGGCCAAAATCTTCAGAGAGGCCTGTGTTAATTGGTGGAGTTCCTCAAAGTTGCTGTCAGCTAGGTTTGAAATGGATATGCATTATTGCCTTTCAGCCACCCCTTAACACAGGTTCCACCCCTTAAAACAGGTTCCAACAAGTCAGGATGTTGGGCTCTTGTAGTGTGAAAGCTTCCTGACAGAACATAAGAACATAAGAAATAGGAGCAGGAGTAGGCCATCTAGTCCTTCGAGCCTGCCCCGCCATTCAATAAGATCATTGTTGATCTGAAGTGGCTCAGTTCCACTTTCCCGCTTTCTCCCCATAACCCTTAATTCCCTTGCCTACCAAAAACCTATCTACCCGTGTCTTAAATATATTTAGTGAGGTAGCCTCCACCAGGAATCTGCTCCCAGAGAATCTGGCACAGACTTGCATAAATCTTTCCTTGTGGTTACAGGCCAGCTGAATATTGATGGAATGAAATCCCTTGTAGTCTAAAAATATGCGTGGTTGATCTGGAGATCACATGTGTGTAGTCAATGATATTCTGCTCTGGCAAGCTAAACAAATATGCAAATCTGAGTATCGACTCATTTTGGCATTAGAGGACAAGTTTATGTATCACCCAACCCCAGAAAACAATCCATCTGTCCCTAATTTATGCTGTCATACGTAGCTGTTTGAGTGCCTCTTGCTGTGTCTCTGGTCATGCTCTAGAAGGCATCAAACGAAAAGTAATTGAAGGTGGTGGTGCTTTAGTAACACATGGTAATCAGGACTGCTTCTAGGACGTTGAAGATGTCTGTGACCACCTAACATGGTAATCTCAGCATTCAGATGCACTGCCCTTTCAATAAGTCAAGGAAGCTGAGCCTTTCTCTATAGACCATCAGGGGCAGTGCCTGTTACAGATCTGATACCTCTAATGCTTCCCTCTCTGTTGCTGATCTGTAGCTCCCTCCAGAACGCAGTCTTGTTGCTATGGGTTTTTTTCTGCATCTGAGGTCCAATCAAAAGCAACCATTACTTCGCCTACCCTAACGTTGTCTGTGTGAAAACAATAACAACTGACATTTATACAGTGCCTTTAATGTAACAAAATGTTCCAAGGTGTTTCACAGCAGCATTATGAAACGAAGTATGACACTGGGCCCCAGAAGCAGATGCTAAGTCAGATAATCAAAAATTTGGTCAATGGGGTAGACTTTAAATAATGGCTTCAGGCAAGCAAACAAGGTAGAAAACGGAGAGGTTTAAGGAAGGATTCCTATAGTTTAGAACCAAAGCAACACAGGGCTTGGTCACCAATGGTGGTGTAATTATAATTGGCAATGGGTAAGAGGCCAGAATTAGAGGAGTGCAGGTGCCTCAGAGGGTTGTGGGGCTGGAGGATATTTTTATCCTCTCACAGGATGCAGCGTCGTGCTAGGCCATCATTTATTGCCCATCTCTAATTGTCCTTGAGAAGATGGCAGTGAACCGCCTTCTTTAACCACTGCTGTCCATGTGGTGTCGGTATACCCAGAGTGCTGTTAGGAAGGGAGTTTCAGGTTTTTGAGACAATGACTGTGAAGGAATTGCAGAGATAGGAAGAGGGTGAGACATTAAAGGGATCTGAAAACAAGGAAGAGAATCTTAAAATAAATACATTGTTTGAATGTGGACCCACTTCTGTTCCCAAATATTTCATACACTGCCCCTTCTTAGAGGTTGCACAGAAAGAGCCAATTTCAGGAAAATGCATCCATTTTTAGTTACTTTTTTTCTCTTGTTCAGTTTGTTTAGTTATTACTGAGGACAATCACTTTGATTGATTGAAAACTCCACATCCCATTATGCATCAAGTTCTTGCTGACAAGAGTTCAGTCTTTCCCCTTAACATAACAGTGGTGATTGTCTCTTTAAGGATTCATTAACAGAGTAATGGTCACATAACCCACAGAATCAATCGAGAACAGGGTGGGGATCATCCCGTGAGTTTGACTTCCTGTTTCAGAACCTTCTTGGCCTCTTTAAAAGTCAAATCAAATAAACAAACTCAAGTTAAATCAGGACAAAGTAAAACGGGCAGCTCCCCAAAAGGAAGGGGAACAGCCTGAACAAAATCAAAGTACAAAGGAAACTTGAAAACATCAAACTAAAATGTAAATATTAGGGTCAATAATGCACTCCAGCCCCTGCGGTGCCCAACAGGCGTGGAAGGCATCAACTGCGCCCATGGACACCATATGCTCCCTCCCCAGGGATACCTGGCCGTGAACGTAGCCGCAATAGAGGGGCAGACAGTCAATATGGATGGCCCCCTAGATTGCCCGCTGCCTGGACCTGTAAATGGTGCGTTTCGCCAGGCCCAGGAGCAGGTTCACGAGGAGGTTGCCATCCCAATCCGCCACCAGGTGTCTGTAGATCAGGGGCGTGGGACTGAAGTGCAAACAAAACATTAATAAAAGGTTTTTCAGGAAAATGAAAAGGGGGAGCAACCTAAGACACAAAACATAGACATGATCCACAGATTCCACAAGGGCACAGAAAGGGCAAGCTTTGAAGCCTGTGAACCAGTGAATCCTACGGTTGTGCAGAACTGCTGCATGCATCTCGCTCCACCCCAGGTCCCTGATGTAATTCCATAAAGGGACCTCCACTGCCCAATGTCAATAAGGCTCACCAAGGTCTATCTGAGCAACAGGTGAGGACGCAATAGTGGAAGGTATGCAGCAGCAGCCCGTACAGGAAACGCCTCCGAGCGGTGGAAAAAGGCATGGAGAACATTCCCTCATGCTATGGGGCACCTGACCGGAGGAGGGGGGCTGAGGCTTTGGGCCAATGTGGTATTCCATCCGAGCAGGGGAACGCTTGGGAGGGATCCCACCGCATGGCTGCGCAGAACCTTCTTGGAGGCTAGTTAGCAGTCATGAAGCTGCAATCCTCTGTATTATAGTTATATGTAAATAAATGTTACAGCTGTTGTTTACAAGAATTTTTACATTGGTGATGAGAATAAAAGGGAAAAGAAAGGTCCCAAGATAGTGAGTATAAAGTTATGTTAATGTTTGGTTCAAGCTGAGAAACAGGAGTGTGTTTGCAAATATGCCCCTATTTGGACACATGGACTCTTTTCAAGACTCTGTGGAGGATTAGATATAAAATGTTGAATGTTGGGCTATTTTCATGCCAACAGAATAGAGGAGGAGGGGAAGAGAAAGATAATCCTCCTGAGCGCTTGTGGGACCTGGGCCCACAACTTAATATGCAGTCTCACATCCCAAGTCATTCACTGAGATAGTGATTTGATGAAAACTTGTTACATCCCAAAGGTATCAGTATTTTGCGGTGATTTAAGTTTAACTCAGTTAGGAGAACTTCTAAGGAAACTATTTATGTTACCAAGTTTAGACAGATCTCAGTGCAGTGCAACTTCAGAGCCACACTCAACAATATTCTGTTGGACGGTTTAGTTTGTGGGGTAAACAATGACCAAAGGAAGCTATTGGTAGAGGCCGAGATAGATTTTAAGAAGGTGCTGAAGAGCATTGAGAAGGGTGCACAGGAGCTTCAGAGTGCGCAGAATGGTGCAGTTCACCAGTTAGGACAAGAAGTTACAATCAGAAGTGGTGCCAAAAATGAAGATGTAGTTTTAGTATGGGAAGCAAATGCAACGACAAACAGGACAAGAAGATTTAAATGAGCTCACTACCCAGGATTGAACTAGTGTGCTACCAGTGCGGGGTAATCACTCCCCTGAAGCCTACAGATATAAAGACTCTGAATGTTTTTTTTCTGCCACAGGAAAGGTCACTTAGGCACCAATGTAAAAGTAAATAAAGTTTACTCAGTAACAGAATTAGCAAATGAGATGATGCACTTGGAATAGGTCTCATAACCAGAAGTCTATAATGTGGAAGAGTCCAGTACTAAGGATTTAAATGTTCACTCATTGTTCAGCATGAGACTGGTAAGATAGTTCCCATAACTCTGATGCTTTTGGTAGACCCTTAAAGGTAGAAGTTCATATGACAGCCTGTGCCCCGATGATAGAAGACACATTTCGATATTTATAAGGAGGAATCCAATCACTGAGTTTGAGGGATACTACAGCTAAACTAACTTAGACAGGAGAAGCCATCCAGATAAAGGGTGCAGCCTCAGTAAGCTATCGGCAGCAGTCTGCACAGCTCCCAAAACACCCATCAGAGTACAAAACATACATGTTGTCTATGTACGAAAAATAGTTATTGCAACCTCACAGCAGTAAAATAAGGCAGGTCAAGTTCATTTTATTTTAGAATGTTAACGTGCTCAGTGAATTGAAGATAGTGCAACGTCTTTTTAAATATAGACATTTTCAAATGAAAAAATACATTTTTCTGTATTTGGTGTCCAAAGAGAATGGATTTTGTCACAAAATTGTGGAACTGAAACTGGACACATCTTCAAATAGACCTAACTGAGACCAGGAATCCGATCCAAAGACTGGGACAAAAATTAGCTTATGAAAATCTGACAATGGTGTGTGGTTAACAAGCTAGCACACACAACAAATGGTATATTGCCACCACTGATACACTTCTATTTGATTCTTTATTGAAAGTTGTATTTGATAGTACATTTCTAGCAATACTTTTAGTATCTTGCATGCTTTCCAAAATTTCAATCTGAATCTTTCACAAATAGCTCCAATGTTTCAGGAATATTGCAATGAACTGTTAGGATTTAGAATACGTCACCTGATAAAGTGGTGGATACAGATTCAATAGATTTATCCTTTAAATGGGATAAATACTTATGGGGAATATGTTGTAAAGATGAGGGGAAAGAGAAGGGGAATGGAATGAACTGGATTGCTTTTCAAAAACTCTGACAGATTCAAAGGGCTGAATAGCCTTCTTCATTGCTGTATTATTCGATGATTCCATTACATGAATGCAGCTGCTTCATAATAACACCTTCAGAACCCTTGGAAGTTTAGCATAGGCAAACTGGAAAGGACTGGAGGTCTGATGGTAGACTTTGTGAGGAAGAATCAATGACAGCAATTTTGATGGGCATAGGCATTAGGAGAATGCTAACAGTACATCGAATAGGAGATAGTTGGGTTGACTTAGGTCTCATAACCTAGGGTGGCAGGGTGGCACAGTGGTTAGCGCCAGGTACTTGGGTTCAATTCCAGCTTCGGGCCATTATATGGAGTTTGCACATTCTCCTCGTGTCCGCATGAGTTTCCTCCAGGTGCTCTGGTTTCCTTCCACATTCCGAAAATGTGTGGGTTAGGTTGATTCGCTGTGCAAAATTGCCCCTTAGTGTCAAGCAGACTAGCAGGATAAATATGTGGGGTTACAGGGATAGGATGGGATTGTTGTTGGTGTAGGTTTGATGGACTGACTGGCCTCATTCTGCATTGTAGGGATACTATAATTCTGTGATAACCAGAGATGAACCTGATCTCCCACACAAGGGCTGAACAATTCAAAACTAGAGATCCTGAGCCATCACCTGCCATTATAGGAATAAAATAATGATAAAGCAAAATGTTAAAATATGTATTGAGGCAATTACATGCTGCAAACTCTCCTCAACATAACATACCTTGCTTAAAATAAACATTTCAAATTGCAGATCAATAAAAGAATCACAGAGATCCTCAGCAACACTGAATTTATTGGTTCTGAATTTTTAACTCAACAAATATGTTTTGTTTCCCTATCAACATTTACATAGCATTTGAACTGTAAAATGCCAAAGCTTTTCAGGAAACTTGGGCCATGGGGATAAAACTAGAATCACAGAATACTGCACAGGATGAGGCAATTTGGCCTGTTGTATCTATGCTGGGATTCTCTGAGAGCAACTCACCTAGTGCCACTCCCTGTAGCTTTATAAATCATAGAATGGTTACTACACAGAAGAAGGCCATTCGGTCCATGTTCGTTCACCTGGTGCCACTCCCACCTTTCTCCCATAATCCTGCAATTTGCTTCTCTTCAGATAATGATCCAAATCCGTTTTGAAAACCACAATTGAATTTCCCTCCCTTGTATTCAGTAATATTTAATACCCATTCCTGGCCTTCTTTTGAACTAGATTTCGTTATTATTTTTATTCATTTACAGGATGTGGATGTCACTGGCCAGGACAGCACTTCTTGCTCATTCCTAATTGCCCTTGAGAACGTGATGGTGAGCCGCATTCTTGAACTTTGAAGTCCATGTGGTGCAGGTAAACCCACAATGCTGTTAGGGAGGGAGTGTCCAGGATTTTGATCCAGCGACAAGGAAGGAATGGTGATATATTTCCAACTCAGGATGGTGAATGGCATGGAGGGGAACTGCCAGGTGGTGGTGTTCCCATGTATCTGTTGCCCTTGTCCTTCTAGATTGTTGTCGTTGTGGGTTTGGAAGACACTGTTTTAAGGACCTTTGGTGAATTCTGCAGTCCATCTTGTAGATGGTATGCACTGCTTCTACTGAGCGTCAATGGTAGAGAGAGTGAATGTTTGTGAATGGGGTATCAGTCAAGCAGGTTGCTTTGTCCTGGATTATGCTAAGCTTCTTGAGTGCTGTTGGAACTGCATACATCCATTAACTCCCAACATGTGCCTTGTAGATTGTGGATAGGCTTCAGGGAGTCAGGAGATGAGTTACTTACTCAAGCTTTCCTAGCCTCTGACCTGCTCTTATGGCCATAGTATATGGCTGGTCCAGTTTGGTTGCTGGTCAAAGCTGTTGATAATGGGTGGCAATTCAATGATGATATTGCCATTGAATGTCAAAGGAGGATGGTTACATTCTTTCTTGGTGGAGGTGGTCATTGTCTGGTATTTGTGTGGTGCAAATGATATTTGTCAGCCCAAGTGTGAGTATTATCCAGGGCTGGCTGCATTTGGACCTGGACTGCTTCAGTATCTGAGAGTTCCAGCGGTGCTGAACATTGTGTAATCATCAAAGAACATCTCAATTTCTGACCTAAGGAGGAAGGTCACTTATGAAGCAGCTTTTGGGCCAAGGACACTACCCTGAGGAGCGCCAGCAGTGATGTCCTGGACTGTGATCATTGACCTCCAACAATCACAACTATGTTTCTTTATACTAGGTATGACTCCAACCAGAGGAGAACTTTCCTCCTGATTCCCATTGATTCCAGTTTTGCTGTCAATGAAAGTCAACTCTCATCTCACCTCTGGAGTTCAGTTCTTTTATCCATGTTTGAACCTAGGCTGTAATGAGGTCAGGAACTGAGTGGCCCTGGTGGAACGTAAACTGAACTTCAGTGATCAAGTTATTTCTAAGCAAGTACCACTTGATAGCATTGCTGATGAGCATTAATGACACATCATCATATTCCCACATGACTATCTGTCTCTGCAGATCACCAGCTTATATACTTGCATTCATGTACGTGCCATTTAGACCATATTACATTCCCTCTTATTCTCACCCTACCGTCCTACTCTAACGCTATCTCTCCAAAAGAGCATCTTACCTAGGCCAGGTCTACCCCATGCCCGCCCTATCCCTGTAGCCGCAAGCATTTACCATGGCTAATCCACCTAACCAACACATCTTTGGACACTAAAGGACAATTTAGCATGGACAATCCACCTAACCTGCACATCTTTGGAGTGTGGTAGGAAACCGGAGCACCTGGAGGAAACCCATGCAGACATGGGGACAATGTGCAAACTCCAGTTTCCCAAGGCTGGAGTTGAACCTGGGTCTCTGGCGCTGTGAGGCAACAGTGCTGACCACCGTGCCACCCACAGAAGTTCAGAAGTTCTTTTCTCTTCAGAAAATTATCCATGATTGAATCTGCTGCCACTACACTAACCACTCACTGTGTAAGAAAAAAACTTTTCCTTTTGCGTCTCTGTTAATTTTTTCCATGGGTCAGCTTAAACTGATATCCTCTTGTTCTTGACTCTTCTGTCAATGGTGACAATTTCTCTTTATCTACTCTGTCCAGATCCCTTACGGTTTTGAGCACTCTAGAAAATCTCCCCTCAATTTTCATTTTCCAAATGAGAACAACCCACTTCTTTCCAATCTATGTGTGTAACAGGAGTCATTCACATAAATCGTTTCTGAACTCTCTCTGAAGCCTTCACATGCTTCCTAAAGTCCACTGCTAGAATCAGGCACATGGCTGCAGTGAGACCAGGCAGTGCTCACCCCAGTGTTTTATAAAAGCTCACCATAAACATGTCACTTTTGTGCTCCATATCATTTTGTTTTACTCATTTGTGGGACATGGGCATTGCTGGCTGGCTGGCCAGCATTTATTGCCCATCCCTAATTGCCCAAGGGTGGCTGAAAGGCAACCCACTTCTGTGGCTGTGGAGGCTAGACTGGGTCAGGACTGCAGACTTCCTTCCCTAAAGGACATTAGTGGTCCATTATCTATATTAATAAAGCCCAGGATCCACAAACACCTTCTTAATAATCACTTTTTGCCCTGATATCTTCAACAATTTTTGCATGCATCTGGACACTAAAGGACAATTTAGCATGGACAACTCACCTAACTTGCACATCTTTGGAGTGTGGTAGGAAATTGAATATAAAAGTATTGTGATTGAATATAAAAGTAGGGAGGTCTTGCTGCAGCTGTATAGGGCATTGGTGAGGCCGCAGCTGGAGTACTGTGTGCAGTTTTGGTTGCCGCACTTACGCAAGGATAGTTTGGCCTTGGAGGGAGTGCAGAGGAGGTTTACTAGGCTGATACCAGAGTTGAGGGGGTTGAGCTATGAGGAGAGGCTGGATAAACTAGGCTTGTACTCGTTAGAGTTTAGAAGAATGAGGGGAGATCTCATTGAGACGTATAAGATGATGAATGGGATGGATAGGATAGAGGTGGAGAGACGCTTCCTGCTCAGAAAGGACAGTAGGACTAGGGGACACAGCCTCAAGATAAAGGGGGGGTGGTTTAGAACGGAGTTGAGGAGGAACTTCTTCAAAGGGTGGTGAATCTCTGGAATTCTCTGCCCGTTGAAGTGGTGGAGGCTGCCTCGCTCAATATTTTTAAGACGCGGGTTGATGGGTTTTTGATAAGCGAGGGGATTAAGGGTTATGGGGAGAGGGCGGGAAAGTGGAACTGAGCCACGACAGATCAGCCATGATCTTATTGAATGGCGGGGCAGGCTTGAAGGGCTAGATGGCCTACTCCTGCTCCTATTTCTTATGTTCTTATGAAACTGGAACACCTGGAGGAAACCCATGCAGACAAGGGGAGAATGTACAAACTCCACAGTTTCCCAAGGCTGGAGTTGAACCTGAGCCTATAATTGTTCTTGCACTCCGATTTAGACTTTAACCCTTTATACCGCCTCTTCTCAGTCCTCATATTAAAATTCATCATTTCACACTTCTCTGCACTTGACTGCATCCGCCACCCAGTCTATATCAATGTCCCGTGTTTTGAACAGCCTGCAACACGTGGGAATTCTTAGATATTTCTTTTAGTTTGGATGACCATGTGCAGAAGTGCCTCTGAGTTGATCAACTTCAGAGCCAGGTTTCGGAGCTTCAGCATTGGTTGGAAGTGCTTCCGTGAAGCTGAGAGATTCATTGAAAGCAAGCTTTTAGATGTAGTTGCCCCGCAGCTTAAGGAAGTGCAGTCAGAGAGGGAATGGACAATCACCAGTCAGGAAGGGGAGCGGGGTGGTGTGCAAACGAGTAGCCAAGAAAGCCACAGAGTTCATCTCACCAAAGGACTGTTTTTCTGTGTTGGAAGATGGTGAGAGTAATGGTTCCTCTGGGAACTGCAGCCAGAGCGAAGTTCATGCCACTGTGGGTGGCTCAGCTGCACAAAGTGGGAGGCATAAGAATGGGAGAGCAATAGCAAAAGGAGGCTCAATAGCGAGAGGTGCAGATAGGCGTTTCTGCAGCCGCAGACATGACTTCAGGATGGTGTGTTGCCTCCCTGATGCCAGGGTCAAGGATGTCATTGAACGGTTGCAGGGCATTCTGAAGGGAGAGGGTAAACAGTCAGAGATCGTGGTTCACATTGGTACCAATGACATAGGTAGAAAGACAGATGAGATCCTGCAACAAGAATTTAGGAAGCTAGGCAGCACTCTGAAAAGCAGGACCTCAAAGATTGTAATCTGAATTACTCTTGGAGCCATGTGCTAGTATTGAAATAATTGGATAGAGCAAATGAATGTGTGGCTGAAGAGATGGTGCAGAAGGAAGGGCTTTAGATTCTTGGATCACTGTGTCCGTTTTTGGGGAAGGTGGGGCAGATACAAGTCGGACAGGTTGCACTAGAATCACGCCAAAGTCCGTGCAGGGATGTTTGCTGATGCTGTTTTGGGGGGGGTTAAAAATAATTTAGGAGGTGAATTGGATATGGAGTGGAGGTACAGTAGGGGGTGATGCACAGCCAAATGTAGAAGAAAAACTAAGTCAGTCTGGAAGGCAGAGTGTAGATGAACATGTTAAGGCACAGGGAACATGGCAAGGCTGGATGGCATTTATTAAAATACAAGGAGTCATTCAGGTAAGGCAGATGAATTGAAGGTGTTGATTAACACACAGGAGTATGACATTATTGCGATGACAGAGACTATGGAAGAGGCAGGGCCGGCAGCTCAATATTCTGGGTATATATCTTCAGGCAAGATGGGGAAAGACGTAAAAGAGGAAGTGGTGTCTCATTATTGAGGCCATATGGATAAAACTTAAAAAATGAAAGTGGGGCAACCACTTTGCTGGGAATGTACTACACACCCCCAAACAATCAAGGGGAGCTAGATGAGCAGATATGTAGGCAAATCTCAGAGAAGTGTAAAGATAATAGGTTAATACTAGTCAGGGATTTCAACTTCCCCAATATTAATTGGGTTAGTCAATGTGTGAAAGGCTTAGAGGAGGTGGAATTCTTAAAGTGCATCCAGGAGGGCTTTTTGAGCCAGCACATAGAAAGCACTACAAGAGAGGGCAGTACTGGACCTAATGTTAGCAAATGAAGCTGGGCAGGTGGAAGAGATGTTAGTGAGGGGGCATTTTGATGCTAGTAATAACTCATATTGCAGTGGCTCTATCTCTAATTTTCAAATCTTCTCTGGTCACAGGAGAGGTTCTAGAGGATTGACAGGCAGCTAATGTAAGTACCATTATTCAAGAAAGGAAGTTGGGATAAACAACATTACAAGCCAGTGAGTCTAAGAATAATGGTAGAGAAATTATTGGGAAAAAAATCTGAGACTTGGAGAGGCAAGGATTAATTAGGGATAGTCAGCATGGGTTTGTCAGGGGGAGATCATGTCTAACAAATTTGATTGAAATTTGAGGAGGTGACCAGATGTGTAGATGAGGCAAATGATGTAGTCTACATGGACTTCAGTAAGGTTTTTGACATGGTCCTGCATTGGAGACTGAGCAAGAAAATAAGGGCCCATTGGATCCAAGGTAATTGGGTAAATTGGATCCAAAACTGAGCAGAGGATGATGGCTGAAGGTTTTTGTGACTGGCTCCCTGTACGCAGGGATTTGTGCTGGGTCGCTTGCTCTTTGTAATGTACATTAATAATCTAAACATGACTGTAGGAGGTATACCCAAAGTTCATAAATTACACAAAATTACTGGTGTGGTAAATAGCAAGGAGGAAAGCCTTAGATTACAGGATGATATAGACTGGCTGGTCAGATAGGCAGAACAGTGGCAAATGACTCTTCACCCTATCTATAACTGCAACACTGTATTCTGCACCCTTTCCTTTCTTCTCCCCGAAGTACTCTATGAATGGTATATTTTATCTGTACAGCGTGCAAGAAACAATACTTTTCACTGTATCCCAATACACGTGACAATAACAAATCAAATCAAGATGAGTACTTGAAACTCTATAACATACAACCCAGACCAACTCCTGAAAAATGGGATTAGAATAGATAGGTGCTTGATGGGCAGTACAGACATAATATTTAAGTTTATTTTATAATTTTTCACAGGTAAGTTTACATCAACACTGCAATTACATAACTTTCACCACACTACAGTGCCTGTTGGGTATACAAAGGGAGAATTTAGCATGGCCAATGCACCCTAACCAGCACATTTTTTGGACTGTGGGAGGAAACTGGAACACTTGGAGGAAATCCACACAGACACAGGGAGAACATGCAGACATTGCACAGACAGTGACACAAGCCAGGAACTGAACCCAGGTAGCTAGCACTGTGAGATAGCAATGTTAACTGTGCCACCTTGCAGCCTTATACAACGGACTGAAGGGCCTCTTTTTGTGTTGTAAAATTACATGACTAGGAATGTCTTCACAGTTCACACTTGAGTGTCATGTGTAGCTGCTGAAATTGTGCCGAAGTTTAACACAGCTTAGGTTGCATCATTCCCCTATTAAGATCGTGCCCAGGTTTTATCACCTTGAGCTGCTGCCTCTGACTTTCTCTTGTCCCTCTAATAGGCGTGATGTGGAGATGCAGGCGTTGGACTGGGGTAAACACTGTAAAAAAAGTCTCACAACACCAGGTTAAAGTCTAACCAGTTTATTCCACACACCTGACGAAGGAACATGTTTCCGAAAGCTTGTGGGTTTATTATCAAATAAAATGGTTGGACTTTAACTTGGTGTTGTGAGACTTTTTACTGCCTTTAATAAGCTCCAGGCAGCTGCAACATCCCACGCCCTACGTCACTTTGGCGGGATTCCCTGACGTCAGAGGCCATCACGTGAGCCGAGACCACCCCCCCCCCCGCCCACTCCAGATCACGTCTCCCAGCCTATCGCTTCCGCGCGCGGTTATCACGTGAGACTAAAAACCACACCCCGCGCGGGAGAGTTCGTTTCGCCCAATGTTTATGATCGAAAACACAAAAAAACCTTCGCCATTTGACACTTGGTTTGTGAAATAAAGTAATAAATTAAACATCCCCCAAAAAAGGAAGCAGCCCGTTACAAACTCTCCACACGGCAAATTTAAACGGCGCGTTTTGAACCGTCGCTGGAGATTGGAATCACGTGACCTGAACGGCGCGGGGTTTCCCGGGTTCCTGTGCACGGGGTTGTGCGTTCGCCGCCTGTTTCCCCGCCTCTGGAGTTCAGCATCAGACTCTACTGGTCCCTTCAAATACCTAATTTCCCCCCTCTGTTATACTTAAGCCTCGGCAGGTTTCGCCATCCCCATCGTGCTGTTACGGCCATTACCGGAGCACTTGGCACTTCCAGGCGCCGGCCATTTCCCCAATCTGCCGCTCGGTTTCTCGGTTGTTTCCGGAGCCCGCCACTTCGTCCTTTCGGGAGTTTCCGGAGCCCGTCACTCAGCCCTTCGGGAGTTTCCGGAGGCCGCCACTCGAGTCTTCGGCCGTTCCCGCAACCCGCAGTTTTCGGAGGCCGCCGCTTCGCCCTTAGGCCATTTCCGGAGGTCGCGGCTCCGCCTTTCGGCCGTTTCCAGAACCCGCCGTTCCGCCCTTCGGCCCTTTCCGGAACCCGTTGCTCCGCCCTTCGGCAGTTGCCGGAGCCCGCTGCTCCGCCCTTCGGGGGTTTCCGGAACTCCACTTGTCCAACGTCAGTTACACAGCGAAGAGGAATCAGAAAACTGAAATCCATTTTACAGAGCGAAACCCCAGCTTAGTCCAGCCCTTCATGCCTGGCTGGCTGTTTAAATGTGTCACTTGTACATTCAATTACTTTCACCTATGAACCCACTGGTGCAACTTATTTATGCTGCAGCACCATTGCAGCTGGGGTGACATACAAAATTTTCTCCTGTTCCAAAAAACTGGTCTGGCCCAGAAGCTGGGAGATCCATGGCGAAAACTTACCCACTGTCATCTCCCAAAACTTGTCTGCTATCCACAAGGAATAAGTCAGGGAATTGAACCCGGGTCCCTGGTATGGTGAGGCCAGGGTGCTAACCACTGTGCCACTGAATGCTGTCTTTGTGTTATCCCATGATTAAATAAAAATTCTTGGAGAATAAGAACCAGAAGCAGAAGTAGGCCATTTAGCCCTTCAAGTTTGCTCCGCCATTCACTTTGACTGTGGCTGTTCATCAAATTCAATATCCTGATGGAATATTCTCCACTTGCCTGGATGAGTGCATCTTTAACACTCAAGAAGCTTAACACCATCCAGGACAAAGCATTTGATTAGCACACACCCGCGTTCACTGCCCCTTCACCTGCACATCACTACTTGGTAGTTCTCCAAGAAACTCACCATCCTGACATGGAAATTTATCGCCGTTCCTTCACTGTCACTGGATCAAAATCTTGAAACTCCCTAACAGCTTTGTGGGTTCACCTACCCCACATAGACAGCAGCAGTTCAGGAAAACAATTTACCACCGCCTTCTCAAGGGCAATTGGGGGTGGACATTAAATGCTAGCCTATGCCAGCAAAGGCTACATTCCATAAATGAAACTGTGGGAGCAGTGTGTGCCATCTACTTGATATATGGCAGCAACTTGCCAAGACTCCTTCAACGCCATCTTCCAAGCCCACGATCTCTACCAGCTAGAAGGACAGGAGCAGCAAACGCATGGAAACACAACCACTTGCAAGTTCCCTATCAAATTACGCACTGTCCTGACTTGTAAATACATCATCATTTCATTGCTGTTGCTGAGTCACAATCCTAGAACTCTGTACCTAGCAGCACTGGGTGCAGCAGTTTAAGCAGGGAGCTCACCACTACCTTCTCAAGAGTAATTAAGAATAAATGGTTAAAGTATTGAAGTTTATTTATTACTGTCACAGTAGGCTTACATGAAGTTTCTGTGAAAATCTCCCAGTTGCCACATTTTTGGCTCCTGTTTGGATACACTAAGGGAGAAATTAGCATGGCCAATGCAGCTAACCAGCACGTCGTTTCGACTGTGGGAGGAAATTGGAGCACCTGGAGGAAACACGCAGACATGGGGAGAATGTGCAGACTCCGCATGGACTGTGACCCAAGCCGGGAATCGAACCCGGGACCTTGGCGCTGTGCCACCGAATGCTGGCTTTGCCTTATCCCATGATTAAATAAAAATTGCTGGAAATGCACTGCCAATCAGTCAGTATTTATAGGGGGAAAAAAAGCAGGTGAATTGTTGGAGAATAAGAACTAGAAGCAGGAGTAGGCCATTTAGCCCTTCAAGTTTGCTCCGCCATTTATTTTGATCATGGCTGATCATTGAATTCAATATTCTGACCTCCCCCCACCCCCCACCAAGTCACAAAGATGGATATGTTGGCCGATGAATGGGTGGGGACAAGTCATGAGATGAAGTTTGCAACCTTACTGTCCACACATGCTGTCTTACCTGCTGCATATTTTCATAATTTTCTCTTTTATTTGTTCCAAAGAATAATTTAATTGGTCAAGTGGTCCATTGAAATAAATGCAGGAATTTGATAGGTAATATAAGAAGCCAGCAAATCATTGAACTTAATGTAGAAAATTATGCTTTGAGTGTTTTACTTTATTATATTCTTGGGTTCATTAAAAGCATAAAAGGTTATCGCATTATCGCATTGTCTCTTTAATTCGATAATCTCCCAGCTTTCACTACTCACGCTTCATTCTTTTTTGCAAAAAGGATACAAAAGTAAAATACTGCCGATGCTGAAAATCTGAAATAAGGACAGAAATTTTTTCAAATAGTCAGCAGTCTGGCAGCATCCGTGGAGAGGGAAGCAGAGTTATCAGGCAGGATTATCCTTCTAGGAGATGGTAGTGGATATCGGGACTGTTTCTGGATCCTGAATCCTGCCTCCTGGAATGGTCCAATCACAGGTCCCAATTTTCACATGGGTGGATTACTAATTGGCCAGATTGTGGATTGGATGGCCACTTAATAGCCATGAGGGTAGGATTGAAAGCAAGCCTGGTTTAAATCCACCACGACAGCCACTACTATGGCTGCCATTTCATTATTGTGTTACTTCCTGGGAATAAAAAGATGGAACAAGAGAGGTAGAGACCTGGAATCCAGGGCATTGCGGCTCCCCCCTCCCCAATTTTGCTCACTGCCTCGATGTTCTCCTCGAGGCAGTGAGGGAAAGGATGGAGATCACAGGTCTACATAAAGCTCAGCAACACTGCAGATGATGTGGTCCACAGAAACTGGACTATATAGAAAGAGGTTCAATGGCCTTCTTCACTCTATCATGATGTGGAGGTGCCAGTGTTGGACTGGGGTAAACACAGCAAGAAGTCTCACAACACCAGGTTAAATTCCAAAAGGTTTATTTGGTAGCAAACACCACTAGCTTTCCAAAAGCTAGTGAAAAGCTAGTGGCGTTTGCTACCAAATAAACCTGGTGTTGTGAGACTTCTTACCTTCTTCACTCTGGCAAGGTGAGTGCAACACTGCACCCTCAGACAGACATCTGGATATTCAACCTCCTGCAGACACACCTGGGGCACAAGGGGTCAGGGCCATGCTACTACTCAGGGCCTGTCAGTATCATGTCCTGCAGCTTTTTATGTATATGAGTCACTGGCATTGACTTAAACAGGCCAGCAGTGTGTAATCTCTTTAATTCTGCCCTTGCAGGAGAAGTGGACACATAATGCCCACTTGAGAGCCCAGATGGTAGGTGGCTGTCATCACCACAATTGAAGAGAGAGCCATGAAGACAAGTCAGTGACACTGGTAGTCAAGTCAGGGAAGGTGAGATGAGTAATTGTGGTGGAAATGGTGATTAGAGAATGCAAAGTTTATATTAAGGAGGAGTATTGCATTCCAGCTTGAGGGTTGCCAGTGCCTCTCTTCATTGGGAAGCCTCCGCTTTGCAGTGGGCATCTGCTCTCCAAGACTAATTCTCGTGATCTTTTGTGTTTCCCACAAATGCTGACGTTGAGGTGCTAAGATTGATGCCTGTCATCATCACCTGGTTCAGCACCGCCAGAGCAGAGCTCAGGCTAAACACAGTCATACCTCATGAGCACACCATTTACCAGGACAGATTTAGTCACCTATGGGCTCCTGCACACAATTAGATAGGGTAGGGCTAGGCGAAGAGCATGTAATAAGTGTGGAAGAGGAAATGACAGAGACAGCCGTGTTCAGTGCCCCCAGAGGATAGAGGGCAAACGTAGCCTTGCTCAGCTGGACACCTGTTCAAGGTCTCAGTCATTTCCTCATGAAAGTACAAAAGAAAATTACAGCACAGGAACAGGCCCTTCACCCCTCCAAGTCTGCATCGGCCATGCTGCCTGACTGAAGTAAACCCCCTGTCCTTCTAGGGACCATATCCTTCTATTCCTATCCTATTCATGTATTTGTCCGGGCGCCTCTTAAAAATCACTATCGTATCTGCTTTCACTACCTCCCCTGGCACCCACCATCCTTGTAAAAAACTTGCCTCGTACATCTCCTTTAAACCTTGCCTCTTGCACCTTGAACTTATGCCCCCTAGTAATTGACTCTTCCAAAAGGCTGGGAAAAAGCTTATGACTATCCAGTCTGTCCATGCCCCTCATAATCTTTTAGACTTCTATCGGGTCACCCCACAACCTCCATCATTCCAGTGAGAACAAACTAAGTTTCTCCAACCTCTCCTACAGCTAAGGCCCTCCATACCAGACAACACCCTGGTAAATCTTTTCTGTACCCTTTCCGAAGTCTCCACATCCTTCTGGTGATGTGGCGACCAGAATTGAACACTGTATTCCAAGTTTGGCCTAACTAAGATTCTATAAAGCTGCAACATGACTTGCCAATTTTTAAACTCAATGCCCCGGCTGATGAAGGCAAGCATGCCGTATGCCTTCTTGACTACCTTCTCCACCTAGGGGGTTTTAGAGAGTGACCTGTGTATCTGTACACCCAGATCCTTCTGCCTTTCAATACTCTTAAGTGTTCTGCCATTCACTGTATATTTCCAATCTTTATTAGACCTTCCAAAATGTATTACCTCACATTTGTCCAGATTAAACTCCATCTGCCATCTCTCCACAAAAACCTAAAACTAATCTATATCCTGCTGTATTCTCTGACAGTTCTTTTCCTCCTACCTTTGTGTTGTCTGCAAACTTACTAATCAAACCAGTTACATTTTCCTCCAAATCATTTATATATACTACAAACAGCAAAGGTCCCTGAGGAAAGCCACTAGTCACAGCCCTCCATTCAGAAATGTACCCATCCACTGCTACCTTCTGTCTTCTCTGACCGACATGATGTACAGATGCCAGCGTTGGACTGGGGTAAACACAGTAAGAAGTCTCACAACACCAGGTTAAAGTCCAACCAGTTTATTTGATAGTAATCCCACAAGCTTTCGGAAACAGTGTTCCTTCGTCAGGTGTGTGGAAGGTCCTCAGAACCTCATCTGATTGTACCCCAGGTTGAGAGGGAGTTAATCCCTTGCCTGACCATATTCTGGGAAGGGAGAACCGGCATCTCATCTGACCATACCCCATAGAGAGAGAGTGAGCACGTTATATGACCATATCTTGAGAGAGAAAGAGTTGGCACCTCATCTGACCATGTGTCAGAGTGAGAGAGTAAGCCTACTTTCTGCTATTTGCCTTCTTGCATTTAATAAATGCCTTCCTGACACAACGTCTTTAAAATTTGTCATGCATTCTATCCCACTTAAAAATATATATATTTCCACTATTCACCTCTGTCCGCATTGAAATGGTGCTGAAAACTAAACCCAGGTATTGCTCACCAAATAAACCCACCAACAGATACACACTTTTATCATAAAGTTTTACTGTAACATTAAGATGCTGAGTGCACTGAATGTAACAAATGTTGATCCATTTGAAAAATGCCACATAGGATAAAGGAAGAAGGTCCCAAATCAACAGATGCGCCCACTAAACTCAAAACAGACAAAATCTGTTATCATTTCAGATTGTTTCCATTTTGTTGGCAGGAAGGGCGTGAATTTAGGATAATTACAAAACTGAATTAAAGGGAAAGCTTAAAAAATAACTAATTTACGCAGCTGAGGGTTAAATGTGAAATTCTTTCTTACAAACCATTGTTGAATGAATCAGAGTCATTAAGTATTTCCACATTTCAACAGCAACAATTGTTTATGTATAATTTAGAACATATGAATCAGCCATTTAGCCAAACCAGACTTTTGTATCTCTACCCTCTCACCTTTAACCTATGTCCTCTAGTTTTAAACTCCCCTACATTTAGGAAAAGATATTGACTATCTAGCTGATCAATGCCCCTCATTATTTTGTAGATCTTTATAAGATCACCCCTAAGCCTCCTATGCTCCAGAGAACAAAGTCTCCTATAATTCAAACCATCAAATCCCAGTAATATCCTGGTAAATCTTTTCCGCACTCTTTCTAGTTTAATAATATCCTTTCTATAATAGGGTGACCAGAACTGTACACAGTATTCCAAGTGTGGTTCACCAATATCTTGTACAACATTAGCAAGAAGTCCCAACTCCTGTATTCAATGTTCTGACCAATGAAACCAAGGATGTCAAATGCCTTCTTCACCACTCTATCCACCTGCGACTCCACTTTCAAGGAGCTATGAACCTGTACCCCTAGCTCTCTTTGTTCTATAACTCTCCCCAACACCTTACCATTGACTGAATATGTCCAGCCCTGGTTTGATCTACCAAAATGCATCACCTTGTGTTTATCTAAATTAAACTCTATCTGCCATTTGTCACCCACTGGCCCAATTGTCAAGATCCCGTTGCAATCCTAGATAACCTTCTTCATTGTCCACTATGCCAGCAATCTTGGTGTCATCTGCAAACTTACTAACCATGCCCCATCAATTCTCATCCAAATCATTAATATAAATAACAAATAACAGTGAACCCAACACCGATCCCTGACGTACACTGCTGACACAGGTCTCCAGTTTGAAAAACATCCTCCTACAACCACCCTCTGTCTTCTGCCATCAAGCAATTTTGTGTCCATTTGGCTACTTCACCCTGGATCCCGTGAGATTTAACGTTATGCAACCACCTACAATGTGGAACCTTGTCAAAGGCCTTGCTAAAGTTCATGTAGACAACATCAATTGCACTGTCCTCATCTAACTTTTTGGTTACCCCTTCACCAACTCAATCAAATTTGTGAGACATGATTTTCCACTCACAAAGCCATGCTAACTGTACCTAATCAATCCTTGCATCTCTAAATGCCTGTAGATCCTGTCTCTCAAAATACCTTCTGACAACTTACCCATTACAGGTGTGAGGCTCACCAGCCTGTAGTTTCCCGAGTTTTCCCTGCAGCCCTTCTTAAACAAAGGCACAACATTTACCAACCTCCAATCTGTGACGATCGATGATTCAAATATCTCTGCTATGGGACCTGCAATTTCCTCCCTACCCTCCCACAATGTCCTTGGATAGACTTCATCAGGACCTGGGCATTTATCTACCTAGATGCTGTTTAAGACTTCCAGTACCTCTTTCTTTGTTATATGTACACTCCTCAAGACATCACTATTTATTTCCCCAAAGGGAAACAAAGTTCCCTAACATCTATGCTTTTCTCAACAATGAATACTGATGAGAAATATTCATTTAGGATCTCACCCATCACTTGTGGATCCGCACATAGATTACCTTGTTGATCCTTAAGAGATCCTACTCTCTCCCTAGTTACTCTTTTGCCCTTTATGCATTTGAATAAGCTCTTTGGATTCTCCTTTGCCTCATCTGCCAAAACTATCTCATGTCCCCTTTTTGCCCTCTTGATTTGTCTCTTAACTCTACTCCAACACCCTCTAAACTCTCTAAGGGATCCACTTGATCCCAGCTGCCTATGCATGTCATGTGCCTCCTTCTTCTTCCTGACCAGTGCCTCAATATCCCAAGTCATCCAAGGTTCTCCAGTCTTTCCCTTCACTCTAAGAGGAGTGTGCTTATCCTGAACCCTGGTTAACCCACTTTTGAAAGCCTCCCACTTACCAGATATTCCTTTGCCTTCCCCAAAGACTCCCCCAATTAACTTTTGAAAGTTCCTGGACGATATTCAGGCTTGGGTTAATAAATGGGAAGTAACATCAATGCCGCACAATACCAGCCATTAACCATCTCCAACATGAGATAATCTAACCTTTTAATCTAGACATTCAATAGAATTAACATCTCTGAATCAACGATCAACACCTGCATATTACCAGAAACTGAACTGGACTAGCTATATAAATACTGTCGCTAGATGAACAGGTCAGAGGCTGGGAATTCAATGAACAGCAACTCTTCTTGATCCTCTAAAGTCTGTCCACCATCCATAAGGCACAGGGGTGTGATGGAATATTCTTCTCTTGGCTGGATGAGTGAAACTCTAACAAGACTTAGGAAACTGAACACCATCCAGCACCTTAAGCATTCACTTCCTCCGCCATCAATGCAGTGACAGCAGTGTGTGCCATCTAAAAGATGCATTACACCAAGGCTCCTTCAAAAACACTTTCCAAAGTCACGGAGGTTCTGAAAGTCTTAAAGCACGTCAAGATAGATAAATCCTCAGGATCTGATGAAGTGTATCCCAGGACATTGTGGGAGGCTAGGGAGGAAATTGCGGGTCCCCAGCAGAGATGCCTTTGTTTAAAAAGAGCTGCAGGGAAAGCCTGAAAATACAGACCAGTGAGCCTCATACCTGTGATGGGTAAGTTGTTGGAAGGTATTTTGAGAGACAGGATCTATAGGCACTTAGAGATGCAAGAACTGATTAGGTACAATCAGCATGGCTTTGTGAGTGGAAAATCATGTCTCATAAATTTGATTGAGTTATTTGAAGAGGTAACCAAGAAGATAGATGAGGGCAGTGCAGTTGATGTTGTCTACATGGACTTTAACAAGGCCTTTGATAAGTTACCCACATGGTAGGTTGTTGCATAAGGTTAAATCTCATGGGATCCAGGGCGAGGTAGCTAAATGGAAACAAAATTGGCTTGATGACAAAAACCAGAGGGTAGATGTAGAGTGTTGGTTTTCAAACTGGAGGCCTGTGACCAGAGGTATACCTCAGAGATCGATGCTGGGTTCACTGTTATTTGTCATTTATATTAATGATTTGGATAAGAATATAAGAAGCATGGTTAGTAAGTTTGCAGATGACACCAAGATTGGTGGCATAGTGGACAGCGAAGGAGGTCATCTAGGATTGCAACGGAATCTTAATCAATTGGGCCAGTGGGCTGATGAATGGCAGATGGAGTTTAATTTAGATAAATGCGAGGTGATGCATTTTGGTAGATTGAACCAGGGCAGGACTTACTCAGTTACTGGTAGGGCATTGGAGAGAGTTACAGAACAAAGAGATCTAGGGGTACAGGTTCATAGCTCCTTGAAAGTGGAGTCACAAGTGCAGAGTGGTGAAGAACACATTCAGCATGCTTGGTTTCATTGGTCAGAACATTGAATACAGGAGTTGGGACGTCTTGTTGAAGCTGTACGAGACATTGGTATGGCCACACTTGGAATACTGTGTACAGTTCTAGTCATCCTATTATAGAAAGAATATTATTAAACCAGAAAGAGTGCAAAAAAGATTGACTAAGATGCTACTAGGACCTGATGGTTTAAATTATAGGAGAGGCTGGATAGACTGGGACTTTTTTCTCTGGAGCGTAGAGAGCTGACGGGTGATCTTTTAGAGGTCTATAAAATAATGAGGGGCATAAGTCAGCTAGATAGTCAAATGTAGGGGATTCTAAAACTAGAAGGCATAGGTATAAGGTGAAAGGGGAGAGATACAAAAGGTCCAGAAAGGCAATTTTTTCACACAGAGGGTGGTGAGTGTCTGGAACAAACTGCCAGAGATAGTAGTAGAGGTGGGTACAATTTTGTCTTTTAAAAAGCATTTAGAGAGTTACATGGGTAAGATGGATATAGAGAGATATGGGCCAAATGTGGGCGATTGGGACTAGCTTAGGGATTTAAAAAAAGGGCGGCATGGACAAGTTGGGCTGAAGGACCTGTTTCCATGCTGTAAATCTCTATGACTCTATCCTGGACAAGATCAGAAGATGCATTGGAACACCACCACTTGTAAGTTTCCCTCCAAGCTACTCACCATCATGACTTGGAAACATATCACCCGTTCCTGGGTCAAAATCCTAGAACTCCCTCCCTAACAGCCCTTTTAGTGTACGTACACACAGACGTTGCCGTGTTTCAAAAAGGTGTCTCACCCTTCACCTTCTCATGGGCAATTAGGGGATGGGCAATATATTCTGGTGAAGTCACCAACACCCACATCCCATGAACATTTTAAAAATAGGGTTGGATTCTCTTGTAAACTGTTTTTAACACTGGATTATGAAAGTAACAAATTGGTATCTGGAACTGGGGATGTTTATTTGAAACTAAGTAAAAGATTCTTTAAATTTTGTGGTTATTATGTTACTGCTGCAGGATATGAAAAGGGCAAGTCACAATGGCTGACTGGGTGGAAGAGTGAATAAAACACACTATCGTTATGAAGACTTGTTGTCTTAGAACTGGATGGTGTAGGAACAAATCTGTAAAGCTGCATAAAAAGTTACACAAATAAGAAAAGTGTGTGCGCAATTTTATCTGCGGTAAAGATTTAATCATTTAATGAAAAGCTGAAAGTTATAAAATTGGCTGCTCACATGCTATTGTTGGTTTGACATTATTACACACAGACAAAATCTACTCCAGTGATTTTATTTGTATGTCATGTGGAGAAACTTTAGATTAGGTTTTTGCTGCAGCTTGCTCACCTCTTTCTTCGTAACTTACTGTTACTTTTGAAAGAACTATATTACAAATTTCGAGCTTAAAACAGATTCTGCCCTGTCCATCAGGATAGATTAAACAGCCAGGGCCTCTTTTTCTAGAAAAGAGATGACTGAGGGAATGACCTGGTAGAGGTTCGTAAGATTAGAATGGGATTGGAAAGGGTAGACAGATATTTTGTTTGCACTCACGGGGAGATCAAAACCAGGGGCCAGAAATCTAAGATAGTCACTAATAAATCCAGTTGGGAAGAAAGGAGAAACATCTTTCTTCAGAAATAATCTGGAACTCTACTGCAAGGGGGAGTTAAAAAGTAAAGTTTATTTATTAGTCACAAGTAACACTGCAATGAAGTTACTGTGAAATTCCCCTAGTTGCCAGATTCCAGTGCCTGTTTGGGTCAATGCACCTAACCAGCATGTCTTTCAGACTGTGTGAGGAAACCAGAGCACCCAGAGGAAACCCTCACAAACACGGGGAGAATGCACAACCTCTGCACAGACACTGACCCAAGTAGGATTCAAACCTGGATCCTCGGCAATGTGAGGCAGCAGTGTTAAGCACTGTGCCACTGTTCCGCCCTTGAGTTGAGCCGAATACCATTCTGTTAAGAAGCATTAAAAACACCAGAAGAGAAAACAATAGATGACTTTGAATATGGGGTGAGGTGAGGTTAGGTAGCATGGGAGAGGATTAAGTTGAGCATAAACAATAGCATATTCCAGTTAGGCCTGTTTCTGAGATGTACGTTCTCTGCAAAGACTGGCAAATCACAAGGCTTTGACCACAATGAGCTTAAAATATTTTGCACTGTCGATGTGGTGAGTGTTCAGTATTTTGTGTTATATTTTGTTTGCCTTTTACTGTGAAACTCAAGAACCTGTTTTAAGTCAGTAATTTTCAATAACGTGGCATTTCCTTAAAAGGCAACTTCTGGTAGACTGAGAATGGAGATGTGCACAAGCTGCTACAAAAGTTGACAGAGTACAGAATAGGGAAGGCTGGTCAGAAGTGTGTTAGAATAATCAAATCCGGAGATAATATAAACGGGAATGAAGGGTTTAAGCTGTAGATGAGCAAAGGCAGGGGCAGAGTCCATCAACAGTAGTGTGGCCCCTGTAAGGGGCGAACCTTTGCAGGCCATGTGATTGGGTCAGAGCCAATGGAGTGCTTGCAGACAAACCTGGTCCAAAAGGGAGCAAGGGTGAGGAGCCCTTGGACTGGAGGGCTTCAGTTGGAGTCAGGGCAGTGTTAGGAGTGGATCTGCATTAGTTGTGCTCATGAACCCTTTGTTGTATATAGTTGTCCTTATCAATAAATCCTTTAGTAATTTATTTTGCCACATAGAGTCACCATGAGTTATCATAGTTGCATTGGAAGACAGTGGTCTCTGTGGTGATGTGGACAGAAGCCCAACTCAACATTAAATACAACACCAAGATTGCAGATGGTCTAGAACAGCCCAGATTAGTCAGAGAGAGATGGACTTGTTGGCTGGGGAACTGAATTTATGATGGAGACTAAAACAATGGGGTAAATTTTAATTCTAAAACATGGGTGGGTTGGGTATAGTGTCAAAATTATTAAAAATCCCATTTGACCCAGTCAAGGTGAGGGCAACCAAGCTGCCCAATTCAAACATTTTAATGAAGCTCGCATTCTCAGATTTAGCCTTCTCTTTAGGTTTAACTCCGGTTGATCTAGTTTTTCAGGCCTCAGGAGACCTGGCTTTGGGTAGAAGGTAAGTGACTGTGGAAAGAAGGAGTAGAAGCGTTTAACATTCGCCCTCTCTGGATCAGACTCCTCCCTCCTCCACATGATCCACTCGTTGCCCCAGGGTTCCTTATCTGTGGACTGGGGCCTGTACTAGAGATTCCTCACCCAACTGGGTGACTGACTTCCAAGTGGTTGTTCGAGCAAAAAAAAGTTTCCCACTGAAATTTAGCCCTGCCATCTATCTTTGCAAAGTGCCCTGCCAATGTAGTGGCAAAGGCTGCGGTCTTCCCAACATTTAGTTGCAGGAAATATCTGCTTATCCAGACTTCGATGTCCACCCAGCAGTCAATTTAGAGACAATAAGCTGAATTTCCATCCTATTGGCAGCAGGTGGCAGCACAAGCAGACAATATGGCAGAAAGGCCAAATATCAGTTTCAAAGAGCAAAGAAAATTACGGCACAGGAACAGGCCCTTCAGCCCTCCAAGCCTGCACCGATCATGCTGCCTGACTTAACTAAAACCCCGTACCCTTCCAGGGACCATATCCCTCTCACCCTATTCATGTATTTGTTAAGACGCCCCTTAAAAGTCACTACCATATCAGCTTCCACTACCTCCCCCAGCAACGGGTTCTCGGCACCCACCACCCTCTGTATAAAAAATCTGCCTCGTACATCTCCTTTAAACCCTGCACCTCGCACCTTAAGCCTGTGTCCCTTAGTAATTGACTCTTCCAACTTAGGAAAAAGCTTCTGACTATCCACTCTGTCCTTGCCTCTCATAGTCTTGTAGACTTCTATAAAGTCACCCCTCAACCTCCATCATTCCAGTGAGAACAAACCAAGTTTCTCCAACCTCTCCTCATAGCTAATGCCCTCCATACCAGCCAACATCCTGGTAAGTCTTTTCTACACCCTCTCCAAAGCCTCCATATCCTTCTGATAGTGTGGCGACCAGGATTGAACACTATATTCCAAGTGTGGCCTAACTAAGGTTCTATAAAGTGCAACATGACTTGCCAATTTTTAAACTCAATGCCCTGGCTAATGAAGGCAAGCATGCCGTATCACTTCTCCACCTGCATTGCTACTTTCAGTGACCTGTGTCCCTGTACACCCAGATCCCTTTGCCTACCAATACTCTTAAGGGTTCTGCCATTTACTGTATATTTCCTTTTTGTATTAGATCTTCCAAAATGCATTACCTCACATTTGTCGGATTAAACTCCATCTGCCATCTCTTCGCCCAAGTCTCCAACTGATCTATACCCTGCTTTATCCTTTGATGGTTCTCATCGCTATCTGCAAATCCACCAACCTTTGTGTCGTCCGCAAACTTACTAATCAAACCAGTTACGTTTCCCTCCAAATCACTTGTATATATATTACTAACAGCAAAGATCCCAGCACTGATCCCTGAGGAATGCCAGTTGTCACAGCTCTCCATTCAGAAATGCACCTTTCCACTGCTATCCTCTGTCTTCTCTGACCGAGCCAGTTTTGTATCCATCTTGCCAGCTCACCTCTGATCCCTTGCGACTTCACCTTCTGCACCATTCTGCCATGAGGGACCTTGTCAAAGGCCTTACTGAAGTCCGTGTAGACAACATCCACTGCCCTACCCACATCAATCATCTTCGTTACTTCCTCGAAAAACTCGATCAGGTTCATGAGACACAACCTCCCCTTCATAAAACCATGTTGTCTTTCACTAATACATCCACTTATTTCCAAGTGGGAATGAATCCTGTCTCAAAGAATCCTCTCCAATAATTTCCCTATCACTGATGTGAGGCTCACCAGCCTGTAATTACCTGGGTTATTCTTGCTACCCTTCTTAAACAAAGGAACAACATTGGCTAGATCTCTGTAGCCAGTAAGGGTACAAAGGTTTCTCTCAAAGCCCTAGCAATTTCCTCCCTTGCCTCTCTCAGTGTTCTGGGTTATATCCCATCAGGCCCTGGGGACTTGTCTACCTTAATGTTTGTCAAGAACCCCCATTCCGTCTTCCTTTTTGACCTGAACATGATTCAAACTATCTACACATCCTTTCCCAGATTCATCATCTACCAAGTCCTTCTCTTTGGTGAATACTAATGCAAAGTACTCATTTAATATCTCGCCCATTTCCTCTGGCTTCATGCATAGATTCCCTCCATTGTCCTTGAGTGGGCCAACCCTCTCCCTGGCTAACTTCTTGCTCTTTATAAATGTATAAAGAGCCTTCAGATTTTCCTTAATCCTGCTGGCCAATGCTTTCTTGTGACCCCTTTTAGCCCTCCTTACTCCTTGCTTAAGTTCCTTTATACTTTCCTTGTATCCCTCACTTGCTTCGTGTTCCCAGTCTCCTACCTTTGACAAATGCTTCCTCTTTCTCTTTGACTAGGCTTACCATATCTCTCATTATCCAAGGTTCCCAAAACTTGCCATACTTGACTTTCATCTGTAAGGAAATTTGTACTCAATATGTAAGCATGTTAGTACTTAGAGAATTTGTACTGAATAATTGTGCCTAAACTGGATATGAAATACGGAAGCAAGGATAGTATTAGAATGTCTTCCTTGAAGTAGAATTAGGATGGGTAGGATGGGTAATCAAGTATAGCTGATTTGTAACCTAATATAATCAAGTGTAGCAAATGTGATCAAAGCAGGAGGCCCAGAGAAGCAATATAGCAGTTACTTACTAGCAAATGCAACCAATAGTCCCTTAGGGGACAATGGACACAACCCAGCTGTCCAGCTTGAGATTGACCGTAATAAAAAGGAAGTAATAAAGTGAGCATGTTTTCTTCACATTTGGCCTAAGTCAGCTAAACCACTATTAGTGTACAAGCAGAGTCGTAAAGATAAAAGCAAGGGATATAACCACCATGGTTTCAAGAAGAAAAGAGAGGAAACAGGGGGTGATCAATCTCAAGCAAGACAGATAAAGGGTCAGTGGGTCGTAAAAGCGAGATAAGGATCTTGAGGTATGGAGCTGAAATGTGCTTAAAAAGACTGTAAGCCGATGGCTCGTTGGAGTGTTCCGGACATCCCGGCTTTATTTCTCTTGTACTGGAAATAAAGTCCATTGCTTGGAGGATTACAACTCAGACTCTCTGTTTCAATCGGGTTAAATAAGTTGTCGTCTTGGGGAACCACGACACATCCTTTCAGGAACGTGCCAGTCCTGAATCCCTATCAACTTACACTTAAAAGCATCCCATCTGTCAGATATTGATTTGCCCTCAAACATCTGCTCCCAATCTACATTCTTCAGTTCCTGCCTAATGTCGTAATTAGCCTTCCCCCAGTTTAGCACCTTAACTTGAGGACTACACTTATCTTTATCCAACAGTACCTTAAAGCTTATTGAATTGCGATCACTGTTCCTGAACTGCTCCCCTACTGAAACATCGACCACCTGGCCAGGCTCATTCCCCAATACCAGGTCCAGTATGGCCCTTCCCTAGTTGGACTATCTATATACTGTTTCAACAAGCCCTCCTGAATGCTCCTTACAAACTCTGCCCCATCCATGCCCCTAGCACTAAGTGAGTCCCAGTCAATATAAGGAAAGTTAAAATTTCCCACAACTTTTACAAAATCTGCTTTCATATCTGTTTCTCTATCTCCTGCTGGCAGTTGGGTGGCCTATAGTAAACCCCCAACATTGTGACTACACTCTTCCTATTCCTGAGCTGTATGAACCTGCCAAGGTGTCCACCCGGAGTACAGCTATGATATTCTCTTTAACCAGTAGTGCAACTCCCCCACCCCTTTTACACCCCCGTCTATCCCGCCTGAAACATCTGTATTCTGGAATGTTAAGCTGCCAATCCTGTCCGTCCCTTAACCAAGTCTCTGTAATGGCAACAACATCATAGTTCCTAGTACTAATCCAAACACTAAGTTCATCTGCCTTACGTGTTACACTTCTTGCATTGAAACAAATCTGCTTCAGTCCAACAGACCCTCTTCGATTGGCAACCCCCCCTCTGCCTGCTGTTTCTCTGAGTCTTACTGGTCCTACTTTCTGGTTCCCCTTCAGTTAATTCACCTTTGCTTTGTGACACTAGCAAACCTCCCAGCCAGAATATTTATGCCCTTCCAGTTTACAAGTCCTTCTTGTACAGGTCCCACCTACCCTGGAAGAGTCCCCAGTGATCCAGATATCTGAAACCCTCCCTCCTACACAAGTTGTTTAGCCACATGCTGAGCTGCATTATCTTCCTATTCATAGCCTCACTAGCAAGTGGCACAGGGAGTAATCCTGAGATTACAACCTTAGAGGTCCTGCATTTTAACTTTCTACCTAACTCCCTAAACTGCTGTTGCAGGACTTCATCGCTCTTCCTACCTATGTCATTAGTACTAATATGTACCACAACCTCTGGCTGTGCACCCTCTCCCTTCAGAATGCTTTCTGTCCATTCAGAGACATCCTGGACCCTGACACCGGTGAGACAACATACCATCCTGCAGTCTCTTTCACATCCACAGAAGTGCCTATCTGCACCCCTAACTATAGAATCCCCTATAAATATTGCTCTAGTCCTCTTTGTCCCTCCCTGCTTAACAATGGAGCCAGCCATTGGCACTGCTTTGGCTGCTGCTGCTGTATCCAAAATGATATACTTGTTAAAGAGGGGGATGACCACAAGGGATTCCTTCACTGACTGCCTGTCCCTTTTAGTGGTCACCCATCTATCTGCCTGCACCTGTGGTGTGATCACGTCTCTAAAGCTTCTATCTTTGATGCTTTCCGCTCATCATCTTGCCTGCTGACTGGAATCAACCCCATATTGAATTTATCTCCCATGTCGGCAACATGGTCTGATGGTAGTACACAAGTACATGCTGGGATGGGGGGGCTGGGGAAGTGGCCACACATTAGGGAAATCTTGTATAAAGTGGACATTCTTCCACAGCTGAGACAGTTCAGGTGCAGCTACATTGACTAGCTTGAAGTCAGGCCTCTAGCTTATCTGCTCACTCAAGCAATACAAAGGCATGAAAATGGCATCAAATTCTCCTAAACCTTTCAATCCGCAGCCACAGACTGCAAATTAATGAGGATTTTAGGGGTCAGCAGAACAATTGGGTGACTGGGCACATGACATAACCTTGTGAAAACTGGCCATGGAACAGTCATGGGTGGAGGTGCCACAGACTTTGGCAATGTCTTTATTGAGGTTTGGACCAATCTACCCCATGGTTCCAGCTAACAGCACAATCTTGCATGCTGGTTAGGAGAATATCTGTGCCTGAGCTGAGAGCACAGCATGCAGTCCAATGGGCAGCACAGTGGCACAGTGGCCTCACAGTGCCAGGATCCCGGGTTTGTTTTCAGCTTTGGCTGACTGTGTGGAGTTTATATAATCTTCCCATGTCTGCATGGGTTTCTTCCAGGTGTTCTGGTTTCCTCCTACAGTCTGCTTGACACCTAGCCAGACCCAGGCCTACGGACAGTGCTCCTCATTCCTACAGAGACTAGGAGACTGCACACGTCCAGGGAACTGACTGGTCACATATGCCATGTGCTGCAGGATTTGGCACTACTTGGGTATCCGTTCCAGTAAATGAGAAAGCGACTGCGAAACTCAAATTTTACACCACTGGCTCCTTCCAGGACTCCGGAGGTGATTTCTGTGGGATCTCACAAGCTTCCACGCACACATGCACTCAAGGGGACACAACTTTGTGCATTTTGACTGGGATCAGGCAAGCCGGTTGGCAAGGGCACTGGGATTTGCACTGATCTCTGGTTTCTCACAGCTGCAGGACGCCTTTGATTCTACTCATATGGTGCTCAGATGGCAACAAGCAGAGCAATCTGTGAATGTTCAGCGAGTCTGCAACCACAACAACACCCAACAGATCTGTGCACGATTCCCAGACAGTGTCCACAATTCCTATATTCTCAGCAAGTCACGCATCCCTGAGGTATTTCAGGATCAGTAAGAAGTCTCACAACACAAGGTTAAAGTCCAACAGGTTTATTTGGATTTTAACCTGGTGTTGTGAGATTTCTTACTGTGTTTATCCCAGTCCAACGCTGGCATCTCCACATCATGACTACCATCTATTTCAGGATCCACAGAAGCTGCAAGGTTGGCACCTCAGGATAAGACATGGCTGATGATGTGTTTGTGGCACCTCAGAGTGCAGCAGAGAGAAGATACAATGTGGCTCATGCTGCAGCTCACACTTTGGTGGAGTAAATCATTGGGGTGCTGAATATAAGCTTCCAGTGCCTGCACCAGTCTTGTGAATCCTTGCAATACAGTCCACAGAAGGAGCCACTCATCAACATCACGTGCTATCCCCGACACAAACTGGGCCTTCAATGGGGCAGCAGCTGCCTGAGGAGGAGGTGGAAGAGCTGCACGCCTCCTCCAATGAGGAGAACGTTGACAGGGATGATGGTGGTGAGGTCCTCAAAGGTGGAGATGAAGGCGATAAGGCTAATGCAATGTTTGGATGAGGCAGGCATGCTTGAGAAGTCTTCAGAGCCATTAAATCCATGGGGGTTGATGAGAATATGCACTGAGGGCACTCCATATATCCTCACATTGCACCTGTGAATATTTGACTCGTATCTGACTGATAGCAGTACACTACCTTCAATAATGGAGATGCACTGGGTGCCCTTAGTCCCCACACTCCAGGAGAATGATGAGGACTTGCAGTGGGGACACTCCATATCTCCTTGCATAACTTAACGAGAATGTCTAACTCTTATGTGGCTGATAGCAGCTCGCTTGTGCTCAATAATAGGGACATATCATAGAGATGCAGGTCGGAAACTAATTTTTTCTGATCCTATCCTTCATGAGCTGCACCCTTGAGGACCACAATGTCACCTATGATATTTTTAAAGAATAGACTTGCAGACCACAAAGGTACAAATAAACAAGAGCTTTATTGGAAAGGAGTTTACTTACCTGCTTGATTGCTACCCCTTCCACAAACATTCAACCCTTCCACCTAATAGTGGCAGCCATGAGTACCGTCTACAAGATGCAGGGATTCACCCAGGATCCTCAGACAGCACCTTCCAAACCCATGATCACTACCATCTAAAAGGATATGGGTAACAAAAGCATGGGAACACTGTCTACTGCAAGTTCCCTTCCAAGTTACACACTATCTTGACTTAGAAATGTATCATCATTTCTTCATAGTCGCTGGGTCAAAATCCTGGAACTCCTTTCCTAATAGCGCTGTGGGTGTAGCACTGGGGACTGCAACGGTTCAAGAAGGTGGCTCACCAACACCTACCAAGGGTAACTATAGATGGGCAATAAATGCTGGTCTAGCCAGTGATGTCCACATCCCATTAATGATTTTAAAAATAATGGACAAATTAGCCATCCTTGTAGAGTTTATAATACATTAAAGTCATGTCTAATATTAAGATCATGATGCAGTGTCATAACTGACCAGCTATTAAATCACCACAACACCACTTTGCAATCTGTTGGCATGTTGCATGTGCAGGAAGATTCATCAATGCACTTTTCTTCTCATCTCCCCGCTATCATTTTTACCAATCACCTTAAACCTGTGTCCTCCAGTTACCGACCCCACTGCCAATGGAAACAGTTGTCCTTATTTATTCTATCAAAGCCATTTAGAATTTTGAACATCTGTATTAAGTCTCCGCTCAACCAATCTGCCTGAAGGAAAGCAATCCCAGCTACTCCAGTCTCGTCACAATATTGAAGTCCCTCATGTCTAATGTCTTTCTGGTAAAGCATTGTTTGCTGGAGCAGACGAGTGAAGGAGCAGAGAGACAGATAAGAAATTACCTGTTAAAAACCTGTTTAAATAAGTTTAAAGCACTTTCGTAGTAAGAACTTACCTTGTAGAACTGTTTAAATCGTTTAAAAGCATTTTTGTGGGCTTTTTGTATTTACCGCTTTAAGAATTCTAAGGGAGTGGATAGCAGGGAGTTGTGGGAGAGCAGTCTTTAAATCAGCGCCAGGTTTAAAAGGAGGCCTGGTGTAGACAGCGGGCAGCGTCGGAGCGGGCAGCGGAGTGAGAGGGAAGCAGAGTGAGCTATTAGGGCTTAGGATCAAAAGGGCTGGAGAGAAAAAGGGCCAGGTAAGTTCATGTGGAAATTTTCAATACTACTACAGTGAATAATGGAGGGGCATGTGATGTGTTGTTTCTGTATGATGTGGGAGCTGGTGGACCCTAGGGTCCTTCCCAGTGACCATGTCTGCAGTAAGTGCAGGTTGCTGGAGGAGCTCCAGCTCAGGGTAGATGAGCTGGCCTCTGAGCTACAGACACTGAGGCTCATCAGGGGGAGAGAGGGTGCCATTGTCAATGGGGTGCAAGTGACATCCACCCCCACTAGACTGGCTAACTCTAACGGTCAGGAACAAGAGGGGGCTGCTGAGCGGAGGAAGAGGGGTGGGGAGCGGAGGAAGGGGGGTGGGGAGCGGAGGAAGGGGGGGTGGGGAGCGGATGCCTCAGCCTCTCAATCTGCATAACAGGTTTGAGGTTCTTGCTTCCAGTCTGGACGAGAACGAGGGAGGTGAGGTTGGTGAGCAAACTGCACACAGTACAGTGATGCAGCAGGACATAGGCAAAGAGAAGGTGAAAAGGAACGTAGTAGTAATTGGGGATAGTGGGGTTAAGGGTATTGACACTGTCCTTTGTCACAATGACAAAGTGCACAGAAGGGTGTGTTGTCTGCCTGGTGCTCGGGCCCAGGCTGTCACATCTGGGCTGCAGAGGAACCTGGAGTGGGAGGGTGAGAATCCGGTCGTTGTGGTACATGTGGGTGCCAACGACGTAGGCAAAATGCAAACTGAGGATCTGGGGAAGGAGTGTGAAAAGCTGGGAATGGAATTAAAAAGTAGAACCGACAAGGTGGTTATCTCTGGGCTACTGCCTGAACCGAGTGCAGACAGGCGTAAGGTTGATAAGATTAAGGAAGTGAATGGGTGGCTCAGGGATTGGTGTGGGAGGAATGGGTTTGAATTTATGGGGCATTGGCATCAGTATTGGGGTAGATGGGACCTGTTCGGGCAGGATGGGGTTGGTCTGAACCGTGCTGGGACCAGAGTCCTGGTGAATCGTGTAAATAGGACTGTAGACAGGGCTTTAAACTAATTGGGGGGGGAGGGTGCGAGGGTAGGTGACATTACGGGGTCTAAAGTTAAGGAGAGGGTACAGGTAAGGGAAGAGGCCGAGGATGTCCCAAGAATAAAGGGAGTAGGGGGCGTGAGTATGGTTGGTGGCGTTCTGGCAAATAGGGTCCAGGTGAAGGCTGGGATGAAGGCACTTTATCTGAATGCACAAAGCATTCGGAATAAAGTGGATGAGCTGGTGGCGCAGATCAGCACAAATGGATATGATCTGGTGGCCATTACAGAGACGTGGCTGCAAGGTGACAGGGACTGGGAGCTGAACGTCCAGGGGTATCAAGCGTTTAGGAAGGATAGGCGGGAGGAAAAAGTGGGGGGCGTAGCTCTGCTGATTAAGGATAGCATCAGGGTGGTAGCAAGGGATGATATAGGAACCAAAGAGCAGAACGTGGAATTGTTGTGGGTGGAGATTAGGAACAGCAAAGGGAGGAAGACGCTGGTGGGTGTCGTCTATAGGCCCCCGAATAATGATCTGGAGGTGGGGCAGGCTGTTAACGCGCAAATAAGTGTGGCGTGCAGGAATGGAACAGCCATACTTATGGGAGATTTCAATCTACATATTGATTGGTCGACCCATGTTGGACGTGGTGGGCTCGAGGAGGAGTTCTTGGAATGCTGCCGGGATAGTTTCCTTGAACAGTGTGTGTTGGAGCCGATGAGGGAGCGAGCTATCTTGGATCTGGTGTTATGTAATGAGGCGGGTAGAATTAGGGACCTTGCAGTGAAGGATCCTCTTGGGGAGAGTGATCATTGTATGGTGGAGTTTCTGGTGCAGATGGAGGAGGAGAAAGTGGGTTCCCGGACACGCGTCCTTTGTTTGAACAGAGGGGAGTACGGTAGGATGAGAGAAGAATTGGCGAATGTTGACTGGGGGAGCATGTTGGAAGGTAGGTCTGCTGAGTAGCAGTGGAGGATCTTTAAGGAGATCTTTCTTGGTGCTCAGCAGAAATTTGTTCCGATGGTTAAAAAGGACCGTAGGAGGAGAGGTAATAAGCCGTGGATAACGAAGGAGGTGAAGGAAAGTGTTAAATTAAAAGCGGAGGCATTTAGAGTAGCTAAGAGTAGTGGGTGAGAAGAGGATTGGGAGAGGTTTAAATGTCAACAAAGATTGACAAAGAAGGGTAGGAGAAACTATAAAGCTGGGCTAGCGCTTAATATAAAAAAGGATAGCAAGAGTTTTTATAAATATATAAAAAGGAAGAGGCTGGCTAGGGTGAACGTTGGACCCTTAGAGGGTGAGAGGGGGGACTTAGTGGTAGGGGATGGGGAAATGGCTGAGGTCTTGAATAACTTTTTTGTTTCAGTCTTCACGGAGGAAGACGTGAATAATTTGCTGGGTGTTAGCGATGGAAAGGTGGTAGGACTGGAGGGTCTCAATGACATTATTGTTACTAGAGAGGCGGTGCTCGACAGACTGGAGAGTCTGATTGTGGACAAGTCCCCAGGACCGGATGGAATGCATCCGAGGGTTCTGAAAGAAATGGCGGAGGTGATAGTGGATGCCTTGGTGGTTATTTTCCAAATGTCGCTGGATTCCGGGGAAGTGCCGGAAGATTGGAAAATGGCTAATGTTACGCCGTTGTTTAAGAAGGGTGCCAGGCAAAAGGCTGGGAATTATAGGCCGGTTAGTTTAACGTCTGTTGTAGGTAAAATGTTAGAATCCGTCATCAAGGAGGAAATAGCGAGGCATCTTGAGGGGAATTGCTTGATAGAGCAGACGCAGCACGGTTTCGTTAAGGGGAAGTCGTGTCTGACGAATTTATTGGAGTTCTATGAGGATGTGTCTAGGGCGGTGGATAGAGGAGAGCCGGTGGATGTGGTCTTTCTTGATTTTCAGAAGGCGTTTGACAAGTTACCTCACAAGAGGTTATATAGATGATCTGGAGGAGGGAACCAAGTGTATGGTGTTGAAATTTGCTGATGACACCAAGATTGGTGGAACGGCAAATTGCACGGAGGGTGTGGAGAGTCTGCAGAAGGATCTAGATAGGCTGGGCGAATGGGCCAGGAACTGGCAAATGGAATTTAACGTTGGCAAGTGCGAGGTGGTCCACTTTGGTAGGAATAATGGTAGGAAGGACTATTACTTACGTGGCGAAAAACTGCAGCAGGCGACGGTGCAGAGGGACCTCGGGGTCCTTGTGCATGAGTCGCAAAAACCCAGCCTGCAGGTGCAGCAGGTGGTCAGGAAGGCGAATGGGATACTGGCCTTCATAGCGAGGGGGATTGAATATAAAAGTAGGGGGGACTTGCTGCAGCTGTATAGGGCACTGGTGAGGCCGCAGCGGGAGTACTGTGTGCAGTTTTGGTCGCCGAACTTACGCAAGGATATTTTGGCCTTGGAGGGAGTGCAGAGGAGGTTTACTAGGCTGATACCGGAGTTGAGGGGGTTGAGCTATGAGGAGAGGCTGGATAAACTAGGCTTGTACTCGTTAGAGTTTAGAAGAATGAGGGGAGATCTCATTGAGACGTATAAGATGATGAATGGGATGGATAGGATAGAGGTGGAGAGACTCTTCCCGCTCAGAAAGGACAGTAGGACTCGGGGGCACAGCCTCAAGATAAAGGGGGGGTGGTTTAGAACGGAGTTGAGGAGGAACTTCTTCACTCAAAGGGTGGTGAATCTCTGGAATTCTCTGCCTGTTGAGGTGGTGCCTCGCTAAATATTTCTAAGACGCGAGTTGATGGGTTTTTGATAAGCGAGGGGATTAAGGGTTATGGGGAGAGGGCGGGAATGTGGAACTGAGCCACGACAGATCAGCCATGGTCTTACTGAATGGGGGGGGCAGGCTCAAAGGGCTAGATGGCCTACTCCTGCTCCTATTTCTTATGTTCTTAAATCTCTCTGAGGCCTTAACATTCTTTCTAAATCGGGATGTGCTGAATATAATACTCCAGTTGAGGCCCAGCCAAAGGAACATCACAATGCACTTCATTTAGGAACATATTGAGAAAATGAATTATAAAAGTGCTCACATTTCCCTACATGTTATTACTGTAAGCAGTGCTGTGATAGATGTATATTTCATGTTCAGCAGGTCTCACAAAGAGCTTCTGAGTCTTGTAGGGTTGAACATTAAGTGTTTATTGATAACATATAACTATGTACATAGTTATGCCAGCAGATTGCAAACTGGTGTTGTGGTGATTTAAGGCATTGGACTGAGGTAAACACTTTAAGAATCTCACAACACCAGATTAAAGTCCAACAGGTTTATTTGGTAGCATAGCCACTAGCTTTCGGAGCACTGCTCCTTTATCAGGTGACTGGGAGTTCTGTTCACAAACAGGGCATATAAAGACACAGACTCAATTTACAAAATAATGGTTGGAATGCAAGTTTTTACAGATAATCAAGTCTTAAAGGTACAGACAATGTGAGCGGAGAGAGGGTTAAGCACAGGTTATAGAGATGTGTATTGTCTCCAGCCAGGACAGTTAGTGAGATTTTGCAAGCCCAGGCAAATTGTGGGGATTACAGATAGTTGACATGAACCCAAGATCCCGGTTGAGGCCGTCCCCATGTGTTTGTATCTTTATATGCCCTGTTTGTAAACAGAATTCCCACTTACCTGATGAAGGGGCAATGCTCTGAAAGCCAGTGGCTTGTGCTACCAAATAAACCAGGACTTTAACCTGGGGCTGAGAGACTTCTTACTGTATGTACATGTATATAGGGGATAGCCCAACCTATGAACTAACTTCATGCTTGCTTCTGTTCAGTTCAGAACTGACCCAACATCACACTGTAGGCAGTACTGTTTCCTACTGCCAAATTAAGCCATTCTATGCCAGAAACCCTTATACTACATTTCCCCCAAGTCTTTAACCAACATATTTGGTACAGTGGTTAATACTACTTTCTCACAGTGCCAGGGACCTGGGTTAAATTCCAACTTTAAGCTATTGTCTGTGAGGAGATTGCACATTGTCTCCCTGTCTGTGTGGGTTTCCTCCCGGTGCTCTGGTTTTTTCTCAGTCCAAAGGTTACATGGATTGGCCATGCTAAATTGCATCTTAGTGTCACAAAATGCCTAGGTTAGAGGGATTACTCATGGTAAATGTGTGGGGTTGCAGGGACAGGGTGGGGGGAGATGGCCTGGGTAAGATAACCCTGTCAGTGTAGTTGGTGTCAGTGCAGACTTGATAGGCCTGTGAGGTTGTTCTACTCTACATGGTTGTCCGCCCTCTTGTGGTTAGTTTGGGTATTGCCTTCCTTGGTCTGGAATCTCTGCCCTTTGTTTGCTCTACGAGCTAGACAGTTGGGATTGCTCTGCACCGTGATTTACTTATACCACATAAAACAGGTTGGTGCTATTGGCAGATTTCAGACTGATTGACTATTTAAGTGGCCTTTTCTAGAGTCAGGTTTCCTTGGCTGTCATATGTCTGAAAGAGCATTGTCAACCGATCTGACAACAATTCTGTCAGTTATGCATTCTGACTTAAGGTCACGCCATTCAAAGTCTTCAGTCAATCTGTATAATTTGTTTATATAAGAGTTAATTGGTTCTCCAGGCTGTTGGACACGTTTTTGAATTGTTGAAAATGTTGTTGCTTCTTAGATTAAAATATGTACCAAATGATTTGAGAATTTTATCAAATTTATCTATTATTTATTTATCCCTTGCGTTGCAATAATAATATTGGCTATCAGATCAACTGAATAAAATAGTGTATCACTTGTTCAACTTTTGTCTTTTTATCTAATCCTGAAGCTATCATGTATCTTAAAAATCTTTTCTGCCAAAGTCCCCAATTCTCTGTTTGGTTTAGCTCTTGGATCAGTCCACATTGATCTGATAATGTTGATTTGTTGTCCACAGTTGCTTTCAAGTTCAGATGAGTGTAGCTCTAAATCAAATGCATGTTTTACAGATGGATGTTGCGCTAACTATTTTTGCTGCTCGTGTCACTGCCCATGGCAGTCTCAATCTCCTTGTCTTTAGTTTCAGGCCGTGATTTACTCAGTCAGCTATTCTGGACTTTCCCTCCTACACTGGAGGATTTTTAGACATTTCACAGTGGATTCCTGGCTTTTAAAACCTTCTACTTTATTTTAACAATGAGCTCGGCCATCAGGTGATATGGCATCAACTCTGAACATGTGCTGGCTGCAGTGCTTTCCAAAATGGACTGCCTGACCTTTTTTTCAGCACTGAAGCTTTTGTAATTAGTCCTGGTTTAGAACTGAGTTTTATTTTATTCGCCCCGCTCAGTCCTTTGATTCAGCATTCTGTGCATTTTCACAATGAGGTCTTGTGGAGTCGTCTGCTGCACAGTGAGGCTTTTTGCTTCCAATTCTGCAATGGAGCTTCTTTCAGGTAACCTCCTCTCTGTGTCTTCAGTTCAGGTCAGAATTCTGCTTCTTTAGTCTTTCAGCTTTTGAATTTCTGCTCCAGCTTCTCTAAGGTTCTGGATTTTTCCATTCGCTGCCACCATATTGCATGTTCATTAGATCTCACAGGATGTTCTAATTCCTAACTATGTAAATATATACAGTGTATAATCTAAGCCAGCTCCATGCTTGCTGTTACATAGGTCTCTGGCCAGTCCATAACAGGTCATGCTGGCTACTAGTCATTGGGGATTTGGTATGGTGTCATGGCAGTCAGCTGAACCTGATTACATGGCAGCGAACTGATGAACACAGATGATGGGGGCTTGCTGTCAATGACGTGTTGGTGGTGGTGCTGGTGGTGGGGGTGGGCAATGGGGGTAATTCTCTGGTGTCAGGAAACCTGCATCACCCAATGGCCATGCAAGAGCCACATATGTTGCTATATTTAAGGGCAGCCAGCCCTGTGTTAGAGCTGGAAATCATCTTGGAAGCTTTTTAAGAATGTTTGAATCTCAAACATTTGAATCTCTGTTGCTCTAGCATTTGCAAGGTTCAGGGAGAAGATTCCTCCACCGTCACACAAAACCATCCAAGGACATCAGCAGGTTTAACTGGGCTTTGAGCTGTCAAACTCCAACACCTGAGGATGAAGAAGTTCAAGGTTGATAATCCCCAATCTAGCACTTCCTCTGCCTTTCCTTGAAGCAGCCTCCTACACATTCTTCCTTTAGGAACTTGATGCCACTTTAAGGGATGCCAACCCTCTTCCCTCCAACCCCCTGCACCTCAGTTGTGCACTGTCCCTTTACATTTTGGACTGAAATGCTTCTGCCCAAATTTCCTGCATGAGACACTACCCCTCAGAGTGTCAACTCAGCTGGTTTTTATAGAGAGAAAACATCTTCAAGGTCAATCCAGTGCCCTCTGACCCAGTCTGCTGGAAATTGAAAGGACTGTCACAGTGAGTCAAGGAAGCCTCTTATAAATTGCCAGCTTTCAATTGAAGGGTTACTGAAAGAGACATATGTGAGTTTCCCTAATTAGGGGAGGCAGGATTAAATTGCATCAAACTGCATTTAAATTATAGGAAAGTGGGCAAGAAGCATATCAATGAACTTCCTGTCAGTAATGTGCAAGCTTCCTGTTTTGTTGCCTTCACACCACTGACTTTATTTCTTCCAGTTTTCCCTGGCAAGAGCCTGATAAGTGGCCTACTGTACGATTCTTCATCCCATCCCGCTGGCTTACCTGCTTCCATGAACTGCACAAAGTACCAGCCTATGAAACATCCCACTGATTCTATTCGAGTTTCTGCACCTCGTACCCATTTGTGGCCAACAGATGTGAAACACTCTGATCAATTAGAACTCCATCATCAATCCTTGGGCAGATAAAAATCAAACAATAGAACATGTGGGATCATGTTGACTGGACAATCATTTAGAACAAGCAATATCAATGCAAATATCTATTACGCACCTCTCTCACCTTTCATTCCATCAGATCCAGAACTCACAATCCACTTGTCTTGCCTCCAAAACAAGAACTCCTCAACTACCCTTGCTGAACTTGTTTCAAACTCTCCTCAAATTTGTTTTCTTTATCTATCTTCCTCAATAGTCCATTCTCTTGAATTTCTGTGTAAAGCAGTTAAATCTTACTAACATGCACATTGTCCCTTTCATTTTGAGCCTGTGCCTCCTGGTTATAGAATCTTGAATACAAGGATAGAATTGAATATGAAGATAGAGGATCCTCAGTGTATCAGACTGTCAATAAATACCCAAGAGAAATCATTGGCTAATGCTCTGAAAACTTCACAGACAATCCCTTTGCTTTGTATTTATAGACATCTGTCACATTTCAGATGTCAAACCCTAATGTTAATTTCTGTGCCGTGCTCACAGTGGGCAGTGAATATCCAAGTTTCTCCCAATTTACATTTCTCTCACTCCATTGCTATTATGCAGGTTTTCTATTCGTGTTTCAAATTAATTCAATTTTGTTTCACCCTTAATTATGCAAGAATTTTGGCAAGAAAGTGGCAAATTGTTCAAAATGACTTTGAAACTTTGGGGGCAATTCTTCCAAAAGTGCTGGATTGGTGGGAAAACTGTTCTAGATCATGACTATTTTATCAGTTCAACTTTACACTTGAATCTCTGCACTCTGTGCACTGCAGAGGTCCCAATCGTGAATCTCATTAAAAACCCAGGGGTGCGGGGCCTATTCACACTGGAGTCTAATAGTTCCTAGAACTCTGCACATGCGCAGTGGTCCCGATCTGTCAGTCTCCCTGTTTGCTGGCCAACTCGATCACTGGTCATTCCAGGACCCCCTCAGTGCTGCCCCTCCAGCTCCCCCCTGGCCCGATTGCAGCCTCCACAACAATTCCTGGGCTAGCCCTGACCCCCTCCAGTCCTGGAGCGCCCCGCTGTCCAGCAGTGAAGATTCCCCCACCCCCCCTTACCCCGACAACCCCCCCCCCACACTGTACTGACTCCCCCCCCAGGGTCAGACCCCCTGCCGGGGAGACAGCCCCCCATCCCTGGTAGATCACCACTTGAGCAGTGCCAGAGGCACAGGCTGGCACTGCCAGGGTTCCCATGCCCAGGGGGCACCACCCCCGCTGCCTGACTCCCTTGGGGGGCCCCGATTTCCACCTCTTCATTCTGGCGGGGTCTCCCACTATTTCCTGAACGTGGGGAGCTACTCTAAACCCCGCCGGAATGAAATATTCCTGGCGGAGTGGGAGATTCAACTGGGACAGGCAAGTTCCCAATAATGACATTTAAAATATATTTAAAACAGATTCAAAGGACTTACCTGTCCCTAGTTTCTGGCATGGTCTGGTCTCTGACTGTTCTCTGGCTCTGGAAGATGCACACATGTTCCTGTAGCTCAGGAATTGTTGTGGGGCTGCAAAAAATTGGAACAAGGCCAGCGATGCACATCTCCCATCCTGACCCACCAGAAAAGTTGCGGTTTGGGATGGGAGAATCATCCCCTTGTTCCCCCTTTTTATTCCTTTCTCAGAGTCACAAAGCCAATGCGCAGAGTGGACTGGGTAAGCCTTCAACCTTTCTCCTTGCTTGCTCCAAAATCCAATTCAAATTGAATCAATTTCATCATCCCCACAAAAGAGACTTATTTGCTGGCATTCCCTGGCCTTCTCATGGTGATTTTCTTGGCAGCGGGAAGCAGTGCTCTGTTAGCCACTGGCCCCACTACTGTCAATAGAATTTCCCATTGAATTCACTCCATGCCACCGGGAAACATGTGGCAGGGATGCACTGTCATCAGGATCAGAAGATTGCGAACACTAGATCCAAGCTGACAAGAACACAGAATACACCTAATCTCATTTTTGATCTTAGCCAAATGGCTATTTTTTTGCTTTCACACTTGGAATCATAGAATTCCTACAGTGCAGAAAGAGGCCATTCAGCCCATCATGTTTGCACCTACAACAGTCCCACCCAGGCCTAATCCCTATAACTGCAGGTATTTACCCTGCTAATCCTCCTGACACTAAGGGATAATTTACCATGGACAATCAACCTAAGATGTGGAGATGCTGGCGTTGGATTGGGGTAAACACATTAAGAAATTTCACAACACCTGGTTAAAGTCCTACAGGTTTATTTGGTAACAAAAGCCACAATTTCTGGAGTGCTCACTGCTCCTTTGTCAGCTGAGTAGGATTTCAGTTCACAAACAGGGCATATAAAGACACAAACTCAATTTACAAAATAATAGTTGGAATGCAAGTCTTTACAGATAATCAAGTCTTAAAGGTACAGACAATGTGAGCAGAGAGAGGGTTAAGCACAGGTTAAAGAGATGTGTATTGTCTCCAGCCATGACAGCTGGTGAGATTTTACAAGCCCAGGCAAGTCGTGGGGGTTACAGATAGTGTGACATGAATTCAAAATCCCGGTTGAGGATGTCCTTGTGTGTGTGGAACTTGGCTATCAGTCTCTGCTCAGCGACTCTGTGCTGTCGTGTGTTGTGAAGGCTGCCTTGGAGAACGCTTACCTGAAGATCAGAGGCTGAATGCCCGTGACCGCTGAAGTGTTCCCCAAATCAACCTAACCCACATATCTTTGAAATGTGGAAGAAAACGGGAGCATCCGGAGGAAACCCTTGCAGACACGGGGAAAATGTGCAAATTCCACACAGACAGTCACTCAAGGCCAGAATTGAACTTGGGTCCCTGGCGCTATGACACAGCAGTGCTAACCATTGTGCCACTGTGCTGGCTGGGACAACAGTTCTAAAATAACATTAATAGTTACATTTTTAACAGTGATTAAAGTCACCAATAAAGCAGCCTTTAGTGTCTTGACTGGCTTCATTCACCAGTTTAGTTAAAGGTCTCAAACTCTTTTCGAAGCTTAGTTCTGAAGTCAATATTTCCTTCAGATCTGCCTTACTGACTCAATGGAAATATAGCCAAAGTATATCAGCCATGGCTCAGTGGGTAGCTCACTTTACCTCTGATTAAGATAATCATGCTTTAAGACTGACACCAGAGACTTGAAATCTAAGTTGACAGTCTAGCGTGGAGGAATGGGTGCTCCACTGTCAGAGCTTTGGACGTTATAATAAACTGAGGCACCATCTGCCCTGTTGGTTGGGCACAAAAGACCTGAACTCCCACTTCACTGTTGTCCGCTATGAAGATCCTACTTTGGCCTTGTCTTCAATCGTATTTGTGTTGCGCAGGTATGGTCTGGTTGAGGGGAGGCGATGGCCTAATGGTATTATCGTTACACTATTAATCCAGGAACTGAGCTAATGTTCTGGGGACCCAGGTTCAAATCCCACCATGACAAATGGTGGAACTTGAATTCAATTTAAAAAATCTGGAATTAAGAATCTACTGGTGACCATAAAACCATTGTCAGAAAAATCCATCTGGTTTGCTAATGTCCTTTAGGGAAGGAAATCTGCCGTGCTTATGCAGTCTGGTCTACAAGTGACTCTAGGGCCACAGCAATGTGGTTGACTCTCAGCTGCCCTCCAAGGGCATGGGATGGAATGGGCAATAAATGCTGCCAGTCAGTGACACCCATGTCCCTTGAATGAATAAAAATAAGGGTATTGCCAGCCACATCTGCAGCCTTATCCCCAAGAAGCCTTCCTTCCTCCCAAGGCTGGATAGTGGAGGATGGTGGGCTGAATGTTGCAGGCACGTGTTGAAATATTCCTGACATCCATCAAATCTGCATCGCTGAGAAGCCAGCCAATGCTGCAAATCTTTTCCTGCTGATGCTGAGATCATTGAGAAGGCCACGTGCTATTCAGCTCAAACAAAGACCAGTTACTGAGGCTGTGAGTTACAGCTTGAGAAATGTGGCAACCCTCTGCCTCCCTCCCTCACTTGGTACATTCTGAGATTCTGAGGGGCTACTGGTGGTTGCCGAGGCTGCTTCTCCTTCTCCAACAAATCATACAATTGAATAAATATTGGACATTAATCAAACTCACGGATTTCCTCTGCTCTTTGGATTGGCAGTAATTTAGCCAAATGCTAGTTTCTGTTAAAGGCCCTTTATTGTGTTTCAATAAGAAGGGCCACACTTGTGACTTCCACGCTGAGTTCCTGATTGGGCGAACCTCTGCTCACTCAATAAGCAAACTCGTATTCCACGAAGCCCGTGGGGAATCTTTTGCTGCCCACTGCCCTTTGTGGCCATCATAATGTCCCTCCCCGCTTAGGTCCAGGTCTCTCTCAGCACCCCCACCGTGAAAGAGTCCTTTCTGCCGCTTAACTACCAGTTGGAGGTCCATCGAAGGTGGGGCTGGGTCGGAAGGTTTAAACCAAACAGGGTAACTTCATTTCCAGAGGCAGTGCCACAAAGTTATCTCCATGTGTTCCTCCTCAGGCTCCGTTTCAGCCCAGAGGTCCAGTTCATCAGCCTCCATCTCCGAGTCCGTACCTTCACTATCCGGAGGATCAGTTTTGATCTGAGGGCTGGCATTGGCAGCGAGTATCTCCCTGGCTGGTAGTGAGGCCTGCTCAGGAATGGACTCCATGGCTCTGAGATGGTCCAACTGCTTCTTTAAAGTTTTATCCTGGACTTTGACCTTGTAACATACAGATCCAGTTTTCTCCAGAACGATCCCAGGGACCCAACTGGGACCATCCCTGAAGTTTCTCACATGAACCAGATCACTCTTGAGACAATTATTCTGTTCTTGCAGAATCATAATTTCTGTTTTGGTTTTCTTGTTGGGACTCCACCCTCCTCATCAAATTTGGGAATAACAGGCTTAATCTGGTACAAAACTGTTGCCCAATGAACAGCTTTGCTGGGGCAACACCTGTTGCTGTGTGCGGTGTGCTCCTATACTCAAACAACAATCTTGCCAGTTTAGTCCCCACGGATGCCACCGCTTGTTTTTTCATGCCATTTTTGAAGGTTCGAACTGCCCATTTTGCCAGTACATTCGATGACGGATGATAAGGTACTGCTTGGATGTGTCGGATACTATAGTAGAGAAAAGAAGGCAAGTGTCATCTTTGCATTCCAAGCTGATCCTAGAATAGGGAGCAGTTCTGGCAGATTGAGGGAAATCCAAAGTGCTTTATGTGGACCAGCCAGATCTGCTAGTGAATGACTAAAAGATTCTGTGCTATATCCGTCTAGGTCTATATTTAGGGGGCATGGTGACACAGTGGTTAGCACTGCTACCTCACAATGCTAGGAACCTGAGTTCGATTCCGGCCTCAGATCACAATCTTTGTGGGGTTAGAACATTCTCCCCATGCCTGTGTAGGTTTCCTCCAGGTGCTCCGGTTTCCTCCCACAGTCCAAAGATGTGCGGGTTAGGTGGATTGGCCGTGCTAAATTGCCCCTTAGTGTCAGGGGGGCTAGCTAGGTAAATGCATGGGGTTATGGGGATAGGACCTGGGCGGGATTGTTGTAGGTGCAGATTCGATGGGTCGAATGGCCTCTTTCTGCACTGGAGGATTTTATGATAATTCTACGAGGTCTGTGTCCCTTGGACTAAAGGGAATGGAGATAAGGTCATGCCAGAAATGAAGCAACAACTCCCATAAATGAAACATCTGCATTACACTCAACATTTTGAGCTCATCATTCAAATACACGCTCTGTTGAATGAGAAATGCTCGCTTCTATGGATTAAAAAGAGCTGTGTGGAGATTGAAGAGAATGTAGCTGAGAGTTTGGGAAACATGGATTAATACTTATTTAAAACACTGCCCTTAGTTTAAGAAGTTTCAAAGAAAGAATAGAGGGAGGGCGAGAGAGCAGATAATTGTTAATGTTCAAAACCCTGTAATTAGCAAAAAAGAAAAGCTTAATTGCTATGAATATGAGGTCCAGTGACTGTGTAACACTGCACCGAGCAAACTGGGTTGATTTATTGTTCAGGCTTCTGGTGTTGCTCAGCTACCAAGAACCAAACAAATAGATTTTTGGAACTGTGAAGCAGTCAAAAAGGCTCCAGTTGACCCCCATTTCACAATTCAAAGGTTGTGATGTGGTTCAAACAGTTAAGAAAGCCTGCCGATTCCTCTACATTCTCAGGAGACTAAATAAATTTAACACATCAGCTCTAACTCTTATCAACTTCTACAGATGCACCAAAAAAAACATTCTTTCTGGTTGTATCACAGCTTGGTATGGCTCCTGCTCTGCCCAAAGGGAGATCTTTTTCTATACCCTAGCTATGACTGTAACAATACATTCTGCACCCTCTCCTTTCCTTCTCTAGGAGCGGTATGCTTTATCTGTACAGCATGCAAGAAGCAATACTTTTCATTCCATACTAATACATGTGACAATAATAAATCAAATCAAATCAAACCAATCTCACTGAAACTCAACCTCTCAAAAATGTTTCCAATCTTTGCTTTTGAAGGTCTTGCCTTGGAATTCTCTCCTAAAGTTGTTCCAATCATTGAGAAGTCCTTGAGCAGTGAGGGGAGACTTTGGCCTGAGTGAGACAGAGGCCCAGTGGACTGAGGCAAGGGATCAAGTTTGGGAGGATGTGGTAAATGAAACAGCAGCGACAAGGCAAAAGAGAAATGTATTATTACAAGAAATGAAAAACAGACCCATAACAGGAAGGGGTAACAGTAAATCTATGGGTGAGACCAGAGGTTATAAAAAGAATAAAAGAATAAAACTAAAAGCTTTGTATGTGAATGTACATAACATTCAAAACAAATGAACTGAGAGTAGACATAGAAATAAGTAAATTGCAGAGACATGGCTGTAGGATGACATGGGTTGGAACCCGAATACCGAAGGATACAGGATACTTAGGAAGGACAGGAAGTAAGGAAGAGGTGGAAAAATGGCTCTGTTAGTTACTGGTGCTGTTAGCTTAAAAGAGAGAGATAACCAATGTTCAGAAAACAAGGATACGAAAGCAATTTGGGTAGAAATGAGAAATCGTAAAGGCAAGCAGCCACTTGTGGGAGTTATGTACAGGCCCTGTATCAATAACCACGTGATAGGGTGGAGCATAAAGGAAGAAATAACTGGAGCTCGTCAGAAAGGTATGGTGATAATCATGGGAAATTTTAATCTACATATAGGTCAGAATTCTCCAGCTGCTCACACTGGTGGGATTCTCCAGTCCTGCTGGCAGTGCCTGCGGGTTTCCCACTGGCATGGGGTGACATCAATGGGAATTCCCACTGACAGTGGCAGGACCAGAGAATCCAGCCAACTAGCAAACAACTTGCCACCTCCTGCTGCCGGAAAACACACAGCTGGGAGGCCAAGAATCTCGGTGAGAGACTGGAAAAGTCAAATGGGCAAAAGTGGCTGAAATGAGGAGTTCATTGAATGTTTTCAGGATAGTTTCTTAGATCAGCATGTTCTACAGCCAACCCAGAGAGCAGGCTATACCAGACCTAGTTACAGTGCCTTGAGATGGGAGTAATTAATGATCTCACAGTGAAGTCTCCAACCATAGTATGATTAAATCTTACATTCAGTTTGAGGGAGAGCAGTGGGTGTGAGCTACTTTTTAAACTTAAGTAAGGACAATTATGAGGGAATGAAAGCTGAACAGGCTAAAGCTGACCAAAGGTGCACAGGTTAGGTTGATTAGCCATGCTAAATTGACCCAAGTGTCAGGGAGATTAGCAGGGTATTTGTGCAGGGTTACGGGAATAGAGCCTGGGTGGGATTGTGGTCACTACCGACTTGATGGGCCGAATGGCCTCCTTCTGTCCTGTAGGAGTTCTATGATTCTATGATTCTAAAATGAATTGGAAAATTAAGTTAAGCGATAGGTCAATAGAACAGCAGAGGCAAATTTTGAAGAGAATATTTCAGAATATTCAGAATAGATACATTCCAAAGACTAAGAAAAAGTCCAAGGGACTGACTCATCCATCCAAAAGACGGGTGATAGGTCAGGAGATATGGACAGACTATAAGGAACAGGATGTCTAAAAGATTAATAAGGAGGAAGAAACTGGAGTACAAGAGAAAGCTAGCCAGAAATATAAAAAATAGTGAGTAAGAATTTTTATAAATATATAAAGAAGAAAACAGTTAACAAGGGGTGGGTGAAGGCCACTCAGCCCCTCAAGCCTGCTCTGCTATTCACTAAGATCATGGCTGATCCGATAAAAATCTTAAATTTGCAACCTGTCTACCCCCGGATAATTTTTCACCCCATTGCTTACCAAGAATAAAGAACAAAGAACAAAGAAAATTACAGGAACAGGCCCTTCGGCCCTCCAAGCCTGCACCAACCATGCTGCCCGACTGAACTAAAACCTCGACTCTTCCGGGGGCCATATCCTTCTATTCCCCTCCTATTCATGTATTTGTCAAGAAACCCATTAAAAGTCACTATTGTATCTGCTTCCACCACCTTCTCCGGTAGCAAGTTCCAGGCATCTATCACCCTCCGTGTAAAAAACTTGCCTTGTACATCTCCTTTAAACCTTGTCCCTCACACCTTAACTCTATGTCCCCTAATAATTGACTTTTCCACCCTGGGAAAAAGTTTTTGACTATCCACTCTGTTCATGCCCCTCATTATATTGTAGACTTCAATCAGGTTGCCCCTTAACCTCCATCCTCCAGCGAAAACAAACCATGTTTCTCCAACCTCTCAAAGAACAAAGAAAATTACAGCAACCAAAAGCTCCTCTCCTTATAGTTAATACCCTCCATACCAGGCAACATCCTGGTAAATCTTTTCTGTATCCTCTCCAAAGCCTCCACATCTTTCTGATAGTGTGGCGACCAGAATTGAACACTATATTCCAAGAGTGGCCTAACTAACGTTCTATAAAGCTGTAACACGATTTGCCAATTTTTAAACGCAATGCCTTGGCTGATGAAGGCAAGCATGCCATATGCCTTCTTGACTACCTTCTCCATCTGCATTGCCACTTTCAGTAACCTGTGTATCTGTACACCCAGATCCCTCTGTCTATCAGGGTTCTACCATTTACTGTGTATTTCCCATCTGTGTTAGACCTCCCAAAATGCATTACCTCACATTTGTCTGGATTAAACTCCATCTGCCATCTGTCCATCCAAGTCTCCAACTGATTTATATCTTGCTGTATCCTCTGGGATTCTTGAGAAACATTAAGGTAGACAAGTCCCCAGGGCCTGATGGGATATACCCCAGAATACTGAAAGTGGCAAGGGATGAAATTGCTGGGGCCTTGAGAGAAATCTTTGTATCCTCACTGACTACAGTGTAGGTCCCAGAGGATTGGAAAACAGCCAATGTTGTTCCTTTGTTTAAGAAGGGTAGCAAGAATAATCCAGGTAGTTACAGGCTGCTGAGCCTTACGTCAGTGGTAGGGAAATTATTGGAGAGGATTCTTCAAGACAGGATTTACTCCCACTTGGAAATAAGTGGATGTATTAGCGAGAGGCAACATGGCTTTATGAAGCTATCCGCTATTCCACCAACCTTTGTGTCGTCTGCAAACCTATTAATCAAACCAGTTACATTTTCTTCCAAATCATTTATATATATTACCAACAGCAAAGGTCCCAGCACTGATCCCTGAGGAACACCTCTTGTCACAGCCCTCCATTCAGAAGTACACCCTTCCACTGCTACCCTCTGTCTTCTATGATTGAGCCAGTTCTGTATCCATCTTGCCAGCTCACCTCTGATCCCATACAACTTCACTTTCTGTACCAGTCTGCTGTGAGGGACCTTGTTAAAGGCTTTACTGAAATCCATGTCGACAATATCCACTGCCCTACCCTCATCAATAATCTTCATCATTTTCTCAATAAACTCAATCAAGTTAGTGAGACATGACCTCCCCTTCATAAAACCGTGTCGCCTCTCGTTAATACATCCACCTATTTCCAAGTGGGAGTAAACCCTGTTTCGAAGAATCCTCTCTAATACTTTCCCTATCACTGACATAAGGCTCACCTGCCTGTAATTACCTGGATTATTCTTCTAACCTTCCTAAACAAAGGAACAACACTGGCTATTCTCCAATTCTCTGGGACCTCCCCTGTAGCCAGTGAGGATACAAAGATTTCTCTCAAGGCCCCAGCAATTTTCTCCCTTGCCTCTCTCAGTACTCCGGGGTATGTCCCATCAGGTCCTGGGGACTTGTCTACCTTAATGTTTCTCAAGAACCCCAATACCTCCTTCTTTTTGATCTCGACATGGTCCAAACTATCTATACATCCTTCCCTGGACTTATCATCCACCAGGTCCTTCCCTTTGGTGAATATTGACGCAAAGTACTCATTTAATACCTTACCCATTTCCTCTGGCTCCATCCATAAATTCTCTCCCCTATCCTTGAGTGGGCCAACCCTCTCTCTGGTTACCCTCTTACTCTTTATATATGTCTAAAAAGCATTGGGATTTTCCTTAATCCTGCTGGCCAATGACTTTTCATGACTCCTTTTAGCCCTCCTTACTCCTTGCTTAAGTTTCTTTCAACTTTCCTTGTATTCCACACTTGCTTTGTGTTCCCAGCTTCCTGGCTTTGACATATGCTTCCTTTTACTCTTTGACTAGGCTCGCAATATCTCTCGTTATCCAAGATTCCCAAAACTTGCCATACTTATCCTTCATCCTTACAGGAATGTGCCTGACCTGAATCCCTATCAACTTACATTTGAAAGCCTCCCACATGCCAGATATTGTTTTGCCCTCAAACATCTGTCCCCAATCTACATTCTTCAATTTCTGTCATATGTTATTGTAATTAGCCTTCCCCCAATTTAGCACCTTCTCCTGAGGACTACACTTATCTTTATCCACCAGTACCTTAAAGTTTACTGATTTGTGATCACTGTTCCTGAACTGTTCCCCTGTTGAAACATTGACCACTTGGCCCAGCTCATTCCCCAATATTGGGTCCAGTATGGCCCCTTCCCTAGTTGGATTATCTACATACTGTTTCAAGAAGCCCTCCTGGATGCTCCTTACAAACTCTGCCCCATCCATGCCCCTAGCACTAAGTGAGTCCCAGTCAATATAGGGGAAGTTAAAATTTCCCACCACAACAACCCTGCTACTTTTACACCTTGCCAAAATCTACCTTAATATCTGTTCCTCTATCTCCTGCTGGCTGTTGGAATCTATCTACCTCTGCCTTAAAAATATTCAGAGGCTCTGCTCCCACCACCTTTTCAGGAAGAAAGTTCCAAAGATTCATGACTGAGTGAAACTATTTCACCTCATCTCTGTGGGAAAACTAAGAACTACGGGTCACTGTTTAAAAATAGGGGTCATCTGTTTAAACAGATAATAAGGGTTTTTAAAAATATTTAAAGAAACAAGGAGTTATTAATTCTCCAGACTCACTTTCTACAGGACCAGCATTCACTTTTCTTTGCTCAGAGAGGATTGTGAGGTGGTGGAAGCAGAGTTGCTATCACATCATCCACGATCTTATTAAATATGGAACAGACTTGAGGGGCTGAATGGCCTACTCTTGTTCTTTGTTTGTATGTGCAAATGTATTCCAACTTGAATGGCATCAATGACAATCTAAACATTCAAATTATTTTCTTGTGTTTATATTGAGGTCTTTCCAACTATTTTGTCTAGTGTAATATAGTTCATTTTTCTTGTTTAATGGATGTTTTATTCTTTGTGATAAAAGTTCCTCGGTGACCCATCTGAATTGGTTCAGTAACTTACCTCCATGGTTTCTCAACAAAATAAAAGTTAGGATATATCTAGCCAGGTTCCTCTTTGGGATCTGACTTGTCCAGTAGTAACATCAGCTGGGATTGTAACACAACCTTGAAAATGGTGCCATCAATGGGTGCAGCACAAAGTGTGCCTGGGACCTGGCTAAGACATAACTTTAGTCTTGGGGACACTGATTTGGAGACCAAGGGCTTTGGGAAACACTTAGGAATTTGTTTGCTGTATTCTGGATGTTGTCCTTGTTGTCAGAAGCTGGGGCATGCTCATCTGAATCCTTCCGATTACTCCATCTGTATGGAGTGTGGAAAGATTAAAGAGCTTCCCAGAATGGAACCTGATATTGCTCTTGTAGCCATGTCTCTGGTGGCTTCCTTTGGCATTGCAGCAAAGAGATTGAAGAGTTGGGCAGTCACAATATATTCCTGCTTTATGCTATAGTTACCACGAAGGCCTTGAACATCTCAGCACAGGCACTTCTCTTGGCATTGTCTTGGTACAAACACCATATTGGCTATTTTATGGTTAGCTTTAAAACCATTCTGTGATTCCAGGGGGAATCAGCCATGAGGCAGTCTACATGGTTTAATAGGACTTTGTTAAGATCTCTCCAAAGATTGAGAGATGACTTATTCCTCAATAGCTGACACATGGAATTTTGGATCCTTTCTGCTTCCAGAGGCTGACTACGTTGGCGTACCTGAGGTCCTGTGGAACATTTTCCTGATCCCTGATGCTCTTGTAGACAGCTGTGGGTTTGTAAATAAGTCTGTGCAATTACATTCCCAAACCTGTGCACAGAAATGTCTGGACCAGGGTTTTTGCCTTGTTTGTTTGTTTGGATTGCCTTTGTCACTCATCTGGAGAAAGAGGAAGAGATGGGTTTCCTTTCTCAGGCAACTTCTCAAGTTGGTGCAGAGGATCAATTGAGATGTGAGAGTCTCTGTTGAGGATCTCAGCAGAGTGCTCACTCCACCTTTCCATTACAGCTGTCTTACATTTGTATTTGAAGTTTTATACACTTGAAGATGGGTGTTGACTGTGGGGCTGCTTGCGTTCCAGATCCTCATCAGTATAGTAGTTAGTATTCCCGCCTGTCACACAGGACTTTGGGTTTCAATTCCCGACTTGGGTCACTGTCTGTGTGGAGCCTGCACGTTCTCTCTGTATCTGTGTGGGTTTCCTCCGGGTGCTCTGGTTTCCTCCCACAGTCTGAAAGATGTGCTGGTTAGGTGCATTGGCCATTCTAAATTCTCCCTCAGTGGACCCAAACAGGTGCCAGAGTGTGACAACCAGGGAATTTTCACAATAATGTCATTGCAGTGTTAATGTAAGCCTACTTGTGACTAATAAATAAACCTTAGATCATAACAACTCTCCAGGGTTTTTCCTCACCATCCTTATGATTCTTCTGTGAAATACTTTAAGTTTGAGAATCGGGGAAGTGGAGTGGGGAAATTGAGCCTCTCCATTTTAACTGCTCAGCCACTCATTCCTCACTGATCAGATGGTGGTACCATATAAGTGGAGTTAAAACTCCTTGATATCTTAATTTAAATGCCATTATTTACTTATACATTCAACCTTGCCTGATCCCATTGTCCTCTTTGTCAACTCTACTCTTAAAGGTTGGTTTATTCCTGTGCACTCCATCTCTTCATCTTCCTGCAGTCCAGTTGTGGATATTCAATCATTTCTCCCTGAGTCTTGAGCTGCTGTTTAATCGCTGTTCTTATCTGCAGCTCCTCTTGTGGTGCTGTTCGCTTTCAACACAGGGTCCGTTTCTTACAGAAACAAGTTTCTTTGGATCAGCACTCAGCTAATACAGCCAGACAGAGATTTAGTTCTCCCTGTTCAAAAGACATCTGTAATTCCACCCATGACTAGAATTGTTATGTAAGAGCTTAAAGAATTGATGGCCAGAAAAGATCAGGCCATCGTGCCTGCCTCTGGCTCGCAATGATTAGTGACTAAACAATGGGATATTTAAGCTTGGAATCATTTTTTTTTCATTCATTTGTGGAACACAGACATCACTGGCTGGCCAGCATTTATTGCCCATCCCTAGTTGCCCTTGGTTGATATAACTGAATGATTGCAAGGTCATTTCAGAGGGCAGTTGAGAGTCAACCACGTTGCTGTGGCTCTGGAGTCACGTGTAGGCCAGACCAGGTAAGGATGGCAGATTTCCTTTCCTAAAGGGCATTACTGAACCAGATGGGATTTTTCCGATAATCGGCAATGGTTTCTTGGTCATCAGTAGATTTTTAATTCCAGATATTTTTTATTGAATTCAAATTCCACCATCTGCCATGGTGGGATTCGAATTCAGAACATTAGCTGTGTTTCCGGATTAGTAATCTAGTGATAATAATACCTCTAGGCCATTGCCTCCCCATAGCTTGTATCTCTCCTGACTGTATGTGATTGTCTTTCCCCACTGTATGAAGCTAGTATGGATTTTGACGCTGTCTGCAACTTACTAACCATAATCACAGCATCGCTCATTAATATAGATAGCAAGGAGTGGTGGTCCCAGGAGTGACCCCTGGGGGGGGGCACCACGAGTAACATGTATTCAGTCTGAACCACATTTGTTAGCTATAACATGGGGAATGGGAGGTAAATTGGGGTGCAGACAAGGAGATAATCCCCTGCAACTGATGTCAGGTCAGAATCCCAACATCATCCAACCCTCTTCCTGGTTTCACTGAAGGAAAGATCCATTGTGCTACTGTGACATGAGTGCAACTGTTTCCCCACATCCACAATTTGTCAACTGTCACTGAGTGCCCAGCTTTTTCAGTGGAACTGACAGGCTGGGAAGGCTTTCTTTAGTCACACTGAAGAGCTTCAGCTATGGCCAGGTGACAGGCTGAGGTAGAATGCTTTGTACCTCAGCAGGTGATTGCTAACTTCTTGTAAGCCAGTTCACCTGTCTAGCACTTCACTCACCTTCAGCTGCAGTTCCCTGATGTCAGCTTTCACTGGAAGCAGCTTATACAGCTCTGAGTCCCAACTCTGATAAGGTCACAGCACTGCCAACAATAGCAACAATAGCACCAGCTGCCTTCTACTCAAACACACACCTCTCCACAGGGCAGAGGGATGGACACTGAGATCCACTGGGAAAGAAGTGAGACTCCCAATACAGGGTGTACAGACCTATTTTACCATTTTAATTCTAAGTGCTGGGCAGACTTGAAAGTGGGACTGTTTCAGATAAGAACATAAGAACATAAGAAATAGGAGCAGGAGTAGGCCAACTAGCCCTCCGAGCCTGCCCCGCCATTCAATAAGATCATGGCTGATCTGTCGTGGCTCAGTTCCACATTCCCGCCCTCTCCCCATAACCCTTAATCCCCTCTCTTATCAAAAACCCATCAACCCGCATCTTAAAAATATTTAGCGAGGTAGCCTCCACCACTTCAACGGGCAGAGAATTCCAGAGATTCACCACCCTTTGAGTGAAGAAGTTCCTCCTCAACTCTGTTCTAAACCTTTATCTTGAGGCTGTGCCCCCTAGTCCTGCTGTCCTTTCTGAGCGGGAAGAGTCTCTCCACCTCTATCCTATCCATCCCATTCATCATCTTATACGTCTCAATGAGATCTCCCCTCATTCTTCTAAACTCTAACGAGTACAAGCCTAATTTATTCAGCCTCTCCTCATAGCTCAACCCCCTCAATTCGACGTTTAGACCAGTTCTCAGGCGCCCCAGTATGCACTGTGCCTGAAAAAATATCAGTAATTCCGAATCGTGCTGCACAAGCTTGTGGACGGGGCTTAATGCACCAGAATCCCTGCAGCTCAGATCAACACTTCCAACTGCGCATGCGCAGAGAAAAAAGATCGAATGTGGCTCTCCTGCCACGTCGCATCGCTCCCGGGCCGGATAATACCTCCCCCTGGCCCCCAGAACATTACTGATCCCCTTATGCCCCCACCCCCTGTGCCACCCAAACCGATCATGAGCCCCTTCACCCCACCGATCACAGGTGGAAAGGCAGCAAACCGCAACCCCCCCCCTTTCTCCTCATTGACCACAGGTGCAGTGGCAGCAGACCGCCCCCCCCTCTCTCTCTCTCTCTCTCCCTCCCCCCCCCCGACACGATCTCAAGCAGAGAGCCACCGGACACTTGGCCTTTATCTCCTCACTACCCGGAGCACCCGAATTGGACTTTTGTCGAGCATATCTGTTTTGCACCAATTCTGGATGGGCCAACACGGTGGTAAAGGGGGAAGTGCTGGTAGAGTTGAGCAAGCAGCTCATTAAGCCAATTTAAATGTATGCAAATGCATTTAAATAGACGTTGCATCCGTTTCAGGTATGGTCCCGCTTGCGGCCATTTTTGGGCTTTGGTAAAGGGGGAACTGGCACGGAGACGGGCGTGGATCATGCTACTCGCCTCATGCCTGACTTTACCAAGTTTTTGTGCCCGAAAATGGGCACATCTTGATGGTAAAATCAGGCCCAGAGAATGAACTCTCAACATGTCTGAGAATGAGTGATTTTCACAGCAAATTGTAGCTGACATCTACAACCTCCTGGAACAAGATCTCCTTCCAGATGGATAAGGTGGGCACACAATTCCTGTGGCCAGTAAGATTTCTTTCCCTCGAGGGCCAACTCCAGCCATCCCCACACAGGGCCCAGGTCCCTGCCTGTCACCAACTTATGTGCATTTTCTGGAGGGAGGTGTGAATGTTGATCATGGCTTGTGCGGAGAGGAGGGAAGGACAACACTTGTGGATGGTGACTTTGAGGCATGGGAGTGAGAAGGTAATAGGCAGAGGATGAATGTGAATGTATTTGATTTTGATTTGGTTTGCTTTGATTTGATTTATTATTGTCACATGGATTAGCAGAAGGGGTCGAGAGCTTCAAGCTTTTAGGTGTCCGGATCACCAACAACCTGTCCTGGCCCCCCCATTCTGACATTATAGTTAAGAAAGCCCACCAACGCCTCTACTTTCTCAGAAGACTAAGGAAATTTGGCATGTCAGCTATGACTCACCAACTTTTACAGATACACCATAGAAAGCATTCTTTCTGTTGTATCACAGCTTGGTATCACTCCTGCCCTGCCCAAGACCGCAATAAACTACAAAAGGTTGTGAATGTTGCCCAATCCATCACGCAAACCAATAGTTGGCTGCCTATCTGGGATGTGAAGTGCCTGGGAGAATACTGGGATGGGTCGGGGCTGTCTTGGCACCTGGAAATATTATGATTTGATCTAATTTTGATTTATTATTGTCACATATATTAGTATGTAATGAAAAGTATTGTTTCTTGCACGCTATACAGACAAAGCATACCGTTCATAGAGAAGGAAATGAGAGAGTGCAGAATGTAGTGTTACAGTTATAGCTAGGGTATAGAGAAACATCAACTTAATGCAGGACACACCCATTCAAAGTACTGATGGCAGCAGGGAAGGAGCTGTTCTTGAGTCAGTTGGTGCGTAATCTCAGACTTGTGTATCTTTCTCGACAGAAGAAGTTGGAAGAGGGAGTGTCCAGTGCACATGGGGTCCTTAATTATGCTGGCTGCTTTGCTGAGGCATTGGGAAGTATAGACAGAGTCAATGGATGGGAGGCTGGTTTGTGTGATGGATTCATCTTTTCTGCCCTCCTGAGGTACTGGATCTGCTTGGTGCACTGTTTCCAGGTTGGAAGGACCACACATTCCTGCTACTGACTTCCATGGCCACTTTCATCCACTTCTATTGATTGGAGAGGTTGTCCTTTTCCTCCTTTCCTTGGGGTGCTTCCCTCACTGCAGCCCCTCAGATCCCACAGCAGGACATCATGGTCAGAGTGAGAGCTGTGAGGGGTGAGCAGATCTCCACCCCATTCCTATTGCAACCTCAGGAATCCATGTGCAGGCGAGTCTTCATGGCCTGCACTGTGATTTTTTAAATTGGAAATCCTTCCTTTGACAGAATGGATGCATCAACTCGCCTGCCTTCTGGAAATGAACTGCTATACCACTTCTCCGGAAAAGCTCGCTAATAAGTAAATCGGATTCCCAACCCATTAATGGTCCCATTATTCCGGCAGTGACAAAGACTACTAGACTCTGCCCAAAAGAGTTTAGACTAGAAAGGTCATTTGCTGCACCGTAAAACTCTTTGCTTCTTTAGTTTACCTGAGCGAATGTACAGATCAGAGGTCAGAGGAGTTCTGGCTTTTGTGTAAGGTTTCTTTCTTTGGAAGAATCTCAGAAAGAAGGCCGATCTGCAATCCCTTGAGCCCCAGTCTGATCTGACCACAGAATCATAGGATCCATCCTTTAAAGCAACTACATGTACAAGGATAAGGATATCAAAGAAACTGAGAGGGAGAATGCAAACTACTCTCTCCTCCCTAGGTTTAAATACATCTTTACTCTCAAATTGTTATTCAAATTAAGGTATGTAAACTTATTTATCATCTATTTCTGTACATAACCTATGGTGCAGTTTCTGACTGCAGCCAGTAGATGGTGCTAAGTGCACAGGTTGCCAGCTGCATACCAAATCATTGAATCATAAAATCCTTCCGCAGCAAAAGGAGGCCATTCAGCCCACTGAGTCTGCATCAACTATCCAGCAGAGCGTCTTACCCAGGCCAATCCTACATAATGACCCCACTAATTCCCCCAACCTACACATCTTGGGACACTAAGGGGCAATTTAGCACGGCCAATTCACCTAACCCGCACATCTTTGGACTGAATGGAACAAAATGTCAAAGTTAAAGCTTATTTATTATTGTCACAAGTAGGCTTGCATTAACACTGCTATGAAGTCACAGTGAAAATCCTCTGGTTGCCACAATCCGGCATCTGTTCGGGTACATTGAGAGAGAATTTAGCACGGCCAATTCACCTAACCTGCATATTTTTGGACTGTGGGACGAAACCCGGAGGAAACCCACGCAGACATTGGGGAACATGCAAGCTCCACACAGATAGTGACCGAAGCTGGGAATCAAACCTGAGTCCGTAGTGCTGTGAGGCAGCAGTGCTAACCACTGTGCCACCGTGTCGCCAATAAGACTTGCGTTTCCACAGCCTTTCATGACCTCAGGAAGTACATTTGAAGTACACTAATGTAATGTGACCACCAGTTTGCACAGAGAAAGCTCTCACTAATCTCAATGTGATGATGCCCTGATAATCTGTTTTCAGTGTTACTGTTTTGAACGGTAAATATTGATCAGGATATTGGAATAACTTGGTGTTTGAAACACTGCCAGGGAATCTCTTATATTATTCACATTTCAACAAGTGCTGCACTGTCAGTAGTACTGTCTTTTGGATGTCATTTTAGACTGAGTTTCATTTGTTGTCTCAGATTGATGCAAAATACCCCACAGCACCTTTTTGAAGAGAGCAGGTACAGGTACCGGCTGACTGATTATTGCAGCCATATTTGTCAGATCCTGTTCTTGAAAATAGCGTTTGTTAAAGAAATGTTCATGCTCCCACCGTTGTTGGGTGACTGGAATGTCAGCTGGAGCTGAGACTGATGAAGGCAAGTATGAAGAAGAGGGAGAAGCTCAGAAATAGAGGACTCCTCAGCAAGAACTGGGGATGGGGAAAGCACATGAGAGGGAAAGACCCAGGAAAAGGAAATGACTCTAAAAACCAACCATTTGGCATCGAGGGCTCCTTGAGCAGGGCTGGCCTTAGGAACACCTCTGTGCCTATATATTATAGATGTGTCTAGTGGTGACAGAGCCTTACCCAAATGTGAAATTTGGTGGGCAACCATTAATGAAATGATTTGTGTAATGCATGGCACCTGGGAAATTGGACAATTTGCAAATCAGTCATAGAATCATAGGAATCCTGAGTGCAGATGTTGAGGAGAAACTTCTTCACTCAAAGGGTGGTGAATCTCTGGAATTCTCTGCCCGTTGAAGTGGTGGAGGCTGCCTCGCTAAATATTTTTAAGACACGGGTTGATGGGTTTTTGATGAGAGGGGGGATTAAGAGTTATGGGGAGAGGGCGGGAATGTGGAACTGAGCCACGACAGATCAGCCATGATCTTATTGAATGGCGGGGCAGGCTCGAAGGGCTAGTTGGCCTACTCCTGCTCCTATTTCTTGTGTTCTTGTGTTCTTGTGGCCCATCGAGTCTGCACTAACAACAATCCCACCTAGGTCTTACCCCCATTATCCCACAAGTTTACCCCACTAATCTCTCTAGCATACACATCCCAGGACACTAAGGGCAATTAGTGTCACACATCTCTGGACTGTGGGAGGAAACCGGAGCACCCGAAGGACCCATGCAGACATGGGGAGAATGTGCAAACTCCACACAGACAGTGAGCCAACCCAAGAATCGGAGTTGAGACCAGGTGCCTGATATTTCAAGCCCCGCTCACTGCATGCAAGTCTGTCAACAGAACTTCACATCGGGACTTAAGAGTGAAAAAGGAATTGTTGTCCAATCTGTGCCTTGAGTTGCATTTTTTTTATTCATTGATCCACATTTATTGCCCATCCCAAGTTGCCCTTGGGTTGATACAACTGAATGGCTTGCTAGGCCATTCCAGAGGGCAGTTGAGAGTCAACCACATTGGTGAGCGCCTGGAGTCATATGTAGGCCAGACCGGGTAAGGAACGCAGATTTCCTTCCCCAAAGGACATCAGTGAACCAGATCGGTTTTTCCGACCATCAACAATGGTTTCATGGTCATCAGTAGATTCTTAATTCCTGATATTTTTCATTGAATTCAAATTCCACTATCTGCCGTGGCGGTTTTCGAACCTGGATCCCCAGAACATTAGCTGAGTTTTTGGATTAATAGTCCAGCAATATTATCATTGACTGGGCTACATTAGGAATGGTTGCGGTGCAAGGAAAGAGTTACATTATTTATGCTAACTTTCAGCTTCTCTTGGTTACATTCAGTCATTAAGAAGGATTCTGGTCAGACAGTGTTTTAGATCAGTGATTCTCAGAGTGTGCTCTGTGGACTGCTCTGTTCTACGATGGTCCATCCACATGGTCTGTTGGCTGGTCCAAAATGCAAGTCACTGACTTGCAACGCCATAGCTGACGCCTCATGAGGGAACAAGCCAGAACCTTCAGCCTTACTACCCAACAGCAGATCCCACCGGCAGGAAAGGATGGAAAGTTTTGGCCATAGTCTGAATTTAATAATTAAACCATTGAACATCAAATTCGCACCTTCAAAAGCTGAAATATGAAATTTCCAATTCAATGAGTAAACTAACAACCTCCCAGCAGTAAATAGCTTGCAAGCTTTGATGGAAACGTATTCAACAATTCAACTGCTATGAACAATCTGACAGAAGTGCTGATGGAAAATTGAAACAAATAGGCTTGAGCTGTTTTGGCATATCAAAAAAAGTTTCAAATACATAAAAACATACAAACTCATACCCACCTGTTGATCAATGAGTCCCATTGTTTTCATGTCAATAAAGGGTGTGGCAAGGTGGCACAGGGGTTAGCACTGCTGCCCCACAGTGCCAGGGATTTGGGTTCAATTCCAGCCTTGGGCCAGTGTGTGGAGTTTGTATGTTCTCCCCTCTGGGTGTTCTGCTTTCTCCCCACTCTCCAAAGATGTGTGGGTTAGGTTGATACACCATGATAAATTGTCCCTGAGTGTCAGGGGGATTAGGAAGGTAAATACATGGGATTATAGAGATGGCACCTGTGTGGGATTGTTGTCCGTGAAGGCTCAATGGGCCGAATGATCTCCTTCTGCATTGTCAGGATTCTGCAAAGAAACTCAAGGAAACGATTTTATAATGATGTCTCTCTGTAATTTTTATGCAGATATTGGTAATAAATCAGCTCATAAATTAAGAATGATTGAGCAGAGGAAATAAACCATACAGGCAAGATAGTAATGACTAAGAATTCTGGGCTGAGATTACCCTAGGAACACAGAGACCCTATCCTCGGATGTAAATGTCAGGATCTACTCCCCCCCACCTGCACAATGGAGGCATGGTAATACAGTGGTTAGCAATGCTGCCTCACAGCGCCAGGGACCCAGGTTCGATTCTTGGCTTGGGTCACTGGCTGTGTGGAGTTTGCACATTCTCCGTGTCTGTGTGGGTTTCCTTCAAGTGCTCTGATTTCCTCTCACAGTCTGAAAGATGTGTTGGTTAGGTGCATTAGCCATGCTAAATTCTCCTCAGTGTACCCGAACAGGTGCTAGAGTGTGGTGATGAAGGGGTTTTCACAGTAACTTCATTGCCGTGTTAATGTAAGCCTACTTGTGACACTGATAAACAAACTTATTTGTTCTATTTAGTGAACTGTGGGTCAATGGGCATTTAAACATCATATTTATGTGTAAAGTGCATGAAGGGCAATGGTGGTGGGGCAAGACAGGTGGTGGGGGCATAGCTTGGCATTGGGGGGGCATGAGGTGGCATGGATGAGGCATGGGTGGCACAATGGTGCAGTGGTTAGTACTGCTAGCAACAGGGACCCAAGTTCAATTCCAGCCTTGGGTCGCTGTCTGTGTGGAGTTTGCACATTCTCCTCACGTCTGGGTGGGTTTCCTTCGGGTGCTCTGGTTTCCTCTCACTGTCTAAATATGTGTGGGTTAAGTTGATGGGCTATGCTAGATCGACTCTAGTGTCAGGGGCAATAACAGTGTAAATATGTGGGTTTACAGAAATAAGGCCTGGGTGGGATTGTGGTTGGTGCCGAATGGCCACCTTCTGCACTGTAGGGATCCTGTTCTATGATTCTATGGAGAGTGTGTGGGGATGAGAGGTTGTGAAAGTTGAGGGTTGAAAGGATTTTCTGTTTTATTTTGACTAGGATAAAGTCCCTTAGTATTGAGATGGGCTTTTTAAACAGCCCATCTCTGCACCCAATAGCCCCTTTCGCTGCCTCTGAACCTTTTTTTGTGTTGGCTGGCCCAACGGCATTGTGCACGGCTTTCCAACTCTCCCTCCCCTCCCAACCACTGGAATGACAATCTCCTCTTTCCTGGCACTTTCTCCTGTGGTGGGCAGGTCAAGTTGGGAATCAGGCCCCCCTTGCGAATGAAAATTCAGCCTGGTGTCTCGGTCTGCCTGGAAACCACAAACAGAAGGTCACTTGATCTTCTAGAACCCATTTTGTGAGGACACAACATCCATTATTCCACATTACTTTTTGTTGAAGTGCAATGGGCACTGTCCAATTATCTTACAGACGAGATGAGACTGTCACATCTGTCATTTCACTTATTATTTCTTCTGTCTTGGGTATATGGCTGCAACCAATCCCTATCATAAAGTCATTATCACATGATTTCCTTCTCTCCTCTCCACCACCCCAGGCTTGAAACCCACTTAAATAAACCCAAAGCCAAAATCTGTGCCTATCTATCTCACAGTCCCAGTGAGACGCCTGTCATGGTCTCCTTAGAAACAACTCCAACTGTTCTGTGCTCATTTCTTGCCAAGTTTCTTGTAAAGCTGGGGTCCAACCTCCCCCAGCATTCTTCCCATTCTACTTACCCCATCCTCCCCAGAGGATAAACAATCACCACTCATTACCACATTCCACCCATTACCCCTGTTACCTCCAGGCTCAACTATTCCACTACCTTCCTGGTTGTCCTCCCATCTTGCATGAACCAATCCCATACCAGACTCTCATTCACCATTCATCTCTCCCTTTCCTGACCTACATGAGCTTCCAACCCAGCATGGTCAATTTAAAATCTTCCTCCTGTGTAGCAACCCCTTCTTGACCTTTGCTCTCGGTGTAAGGCATTCCGTCCTTGAAACCCCTCCTCCTGAACTCTTTGTTCCTCAAATACTGGCCTGGTGTGCACACCTTTTGCTGCTTGGGCCCTACTCTGTAGAATTCCCTCCTGAAACCCTTCCACCACCTTCTGCTTTGCAACAACTTTCATTTATGAGGCACTGCTAATGTTATGTTAATGTCATGTCATGTTAATGCTGATTCTATAGTTAAGAAAGCCAACCAACACCTCTACTTTCTCAGAAGACTAAGGAAATTTGACATGTCAGCTACAACTCTCACCAGTTTGTATAGATGCACCATAGAAAGCATTCTTTCTGGCTGTATTGCAGCTTGGTATGGCTCCTGCTCTGCCCAAGACCGCAAGAAACTACAAAAGGCCTCATGGCAGGTTGGTGCAAAAGGTTAAATCTCATGGGATAAAAGGAGAGCTAGCTAGATGGGTGGAGAACTGGCTTGGCCATAGAAGACAGAGGGTAGCAGTGGAAGGGTCTTTTTCTGGCTGGAGATCTGTGACTAGTTATGTTCCGCAGGGCTCTATACTGGGACCTCTGCTGTTTGTGATATATATAAATAATTTGGAAGAAGGTGTAACTGGTGTGATCAGTAAGTTTGCGGACGGCACAAAGATGGTTGGACTTGCGGATAGCGATGAACATAGTCAGAGAATACAGCATAATATAGATAGGCTGGAAAATTGGGCAGAGAAATGGCAGATGGAATTTAATCCAGATAAATGTGAAGTGATGCATTTTGGTAGAACTAATGTGGGGGGAGCTATACAGTAAATGGGAGAACCATCACGAGTATAGACGCACAGAGGGACCTGGGAGTGCAGTCCACAGATCCTTAAAGGTGGCAATGCAGGTGGAAAAGGTGGTGAAGAAGGCATATGGCATGCTTCCCTTTATAGGGCGGGGCATAGAGTATAAAAGTTGGCATGTGATATTGCAGCTATATAGAACGTTGGTTAGGCCACATTTGAAATACAGCGTCCAATTCTGGTCGCCACACTACCAGAAGGACATGGAGGCTTTGGAGAGAGTACAGAAAAGGTTTACCAGGATGTTGCCTGGTATGGAGGGTCTTAGCTATGAGGAGAGATTGGGTAAACTGGGGTTGTTCTCCCTGGAAAGACGGAGGTTGAGGGGCGATCTACTAGATGTTTATAAAATTGTGAAGGACATAGATAGGGTGAACTGTTGGAAACTTTTTCCCAGGCCAGAGGTGACGAACACAAGGGGTCACAGGTTCAAGGCAAGGTTTAACACAGATGTCAGAGGGACGTATTTTACACAGAGGATGGTGGGGGCCTGGAATGCACTGCAAGCAAGGTGGTAGAGGCGGACATGCTGGGATCGTTTAAGACTTATCTGGATAGCCACATGAACAGACTGGGAATGGAGGGATACAAACAGAAGTCTAGATGGAAGCATGAGTGGCGCAGGCTTGGAGGGCCGAAGGGTCTGTTTCCCGTGCTGTATTGTTCTTTGTTCTTTGTCATGAGTGCAGCCCAATCCATCACGCAAACCAGCCTCCCATCCATTGACTCTGTCTACACTTCCTGTTGCCTCGGAAAAGCAGCCAGCATAATTAAGGATCCCAAGGACCCCGGAAATTCCTTCTTCCACCTTCTTCCATCGGGAAAAAAATACAAAAGTCTGAGGTCATGTACCAACTGACTCAAGAACAGCCTCTTCCCTGCTGCTGTCAGACTTTTCAATGGACCTACCTTGCATTAGGTTGATCTTTCTCTACATCCTAGCTATAAGTGTAACACTACATTCTGCACTCTCTTGTTACCTTCTCTATGAACAGCATGCTTTGTCTGTGTAGTGCACAAGAAACAATACTTAACTGTATACTAATACGTGTGACAATAATAAATCAAATCAAAATGATAAAATTTCCCAAGTTGCCTCACAGGAGCATTATAAAACAAAATATGATGCCGAGGCACATAAGGGAGATAATAGGCAGGATATTCCGGCAGTGCTCGTCCTGCAACTGGAAAATCCTGCCTGGGGGGATGGTCTGCCCCTTGCCTGCTACGATTCCCGTGGTAGTTGGAACAGGAAAATTCATCCCATTAGGTCAGATCACCAAAAGCTTGGTTAAAGAGGTAGATTTTAAGGACTGTCTGAAAGGACCATTGTGAGGTGGAGAAATGGAGAGATGTGCAGAGAGGATTCCGCAGCTTAGGGTCTAGGCAACTGAAAGCATGGTCATAAATGGTGATTAAAATTGACATTTAGATCCTGCCTTTTGCTGCTTTTCGGCGACAATTGCCAATATCTCCTGTTCTGTCTTGTCATCCATTTCATTTTCTTTTCCGCCTCTATGAAGCACCTGGGGCTGTTTCGCTCTGTATATAAATGCATGTTTCACTGTTACAGCATTTTTATATGAGCATTCCTGTCAGAATTGAGAACATTAAATTGAGTTTCCATTTCACTGTTCGATCATTAGCATTCAGAACAATGCGGAAATGGGTTATTCGTAGTCAATCATTTGAGTTTGAATTTCTTGCACAATTAGTTTATTTATAAGATGCTTTTTAATCAAATAGACAATTACATTTACTTTCTGAAATGATGGAAACATATAAGCCCCTTTGAAATTCCTGCTTCTGAGTAGAATTTACTGTCTGTGTGTTTATTCCTGCTGCCTTCTACTGCTACCTGTTTGATTGTGCTGAATACAGATTTGTGGCAGGTTTCTGATTGGAGAGAAACAGGATCAGCTCCCTTTGAGAACAGAATGATTGCTAAATTAATGTAAGAAAGATATTTGAATTTATCATTAATTATTAAAAATTCTTAGTGCAGATTCTTTGTTTCACTTCCCAGCGATTCACATTTCTCAATTCAAATTTAAATATTAAATTTCTCATTTGCATTACGTTCAGAGCCCAATTTTATTCAGTTTTTGATGTTTCAAAATTGACACAACTCAATTTTTATACCAGGAAGCTAAGAACTTAGGAACAGGAAGAGGCCATTCAGGCCTCAAGCCTGTTTGACCATGCAGTTAGATTATGACTGAGTTAGATCATAGCTCCAGCCATTGCCTTGGTTCTAACTCCTGTGTCTAACAAAAATCTACCAATCTCCCTTTAGGAATTTTCAATTGACACCTAATTTCTGTAGCTTTCTCGACAGGCTCAGGGTTGGAATGGGTGAATCCCTACAGTGCAGGAAGAGGTAATTCGGCCCATTGAGTCTGCACCAACTCTTCAACGCAGCATCTTATCTACCCTATCCCTATAACCTTGTGTATCTAACCCGCTAATCCCCCTCACCTACACATTTTCGATGTGGAGATGCCAGTGTTCGACTTGGGTGGGCACAGTAAGAAGTCTCACAACATCAGGTTAAAATCCAACAGGTTTATTTGTGAGTCTTCCAACCATTCAAGACTTGCATTCCAACCATTATCTTGCAATTGAGTCTGTGTTTATATATGCCATGTTTGTGAAACCCACCTCTTCATTCATCTGATGAAGGAGTAGCGCTTCAAAAACTCGTGATTCCAAATAAACCTGTTGGACTTTAACCTGATGTTGTGAGACTTCTTACTTTATACATCTTTGGACACTAAGGATCAATTTAGCATGGCCAATCCACCTAACCTGCACATCTTTGGAGTGTAGGAGGAAACCGGATCACCTGGAGGAAGCCCATGCAGACACGGGGAGAACATGCAGGCTCCATATGGATAGTCACCCACGGCTGGAATCAAAACCAGGTCACTAGCGCTAACTAGTGCCACTATGGTGGTGGGCAAGGGAGTGGGTGGGGGGGGGGGGGCAGGGGAATGATGGGTGGTGGTGTTAGGGGCTGGTGGGTGGTTAGTAGTGAGGCGTTTGGGGGCAATTAGTTCCAGATTTCCATTATCTTTGATGTGATGTAGAGCTGATGTCAGCCCCGAATGGCATTGCTCTAATTTCAAGGTAATTCTGCCCTTGTCCTGGACTCTTTCACCTGAGGGAATAGTTTCTCTCTGCCTCCCCTTTCTAGGATGGCCATTCAAATTGTTTTATATTTGACAATGCTGTTTTCAGGCGAGCTGGAGACCCTACTGTCTATCTGGCAGGCAGTTGGGGAGACCTGGCTGTGTTCAGGGGGAGGGCAGTCACTGGCCATCCCTGTGTGCGTCCTTTATGATGATCCACCTCTACATTGCCATATTATACAGGCACACTGCTCTCAACCAATTAACTGCTATTAGGTCTGAGGACTAAATAAATAAATAGTCTGAGGAGAAAGTGTGAGAGAAGCAAACTGCTAAAATCTGATTTAAAGCAACACTGGATGTTTTTAACCTACTTTAGCTCCACCAATGTTCACTACATGCTAGAAATGTACATGTTCCTCAAACTTAACTCATGCTAAGGCACTGGGTTCATTACATTCACTATCAAAGTAAATCCAAGAGGCCACAGTCATTTCACCAGATTCTCTAAGATTCTCCTAAGAGTGCTTCAGATACAAAGTCAGAATCTGAAGTGCCAGTAGACCTGACACTCCTCAATATATACACAGGTGAGGCTCCCTGATTGGGCTGGCAATCATTATCAATCTTTTTGGCCAACCAAATAAACTAAATCAAATTAACAAGGGGACGAATTAAAAAGAAGGGGAGCCACCCAAAACAAAGGACAAAGTGGAAAGGAAACATAAAACATCAAATTGAAATGTGAGCAAAGAGCAAAACAATGCACCCTGTGGTGCCCAACGGGCATGGAAGGTGTGAACGGTGCCCTCAGACACCACATGTTCCCTTTTCAGGGACACGTGGCTGCTAGTATAGCGGTAGAGGGACAGACAGTCGGGTTGGACAATCCCCTCAGCTGCCCGCTACCTGGACCTGTTTATGGGAAGTTTTGCCAGGCCCAGGGCAGGCAATCATGATCTCAATCAGGCAGCTCACACTCCAAGAGGCCAACCTCAAGCGCCTTGGTGAGGTTGTTGCAAATATTTTATGAGATTTATCTGTACTTGTGCTTGTAAGGGGTGTCGGTTCTCCTCAAATTCATTAGTGATAATTCTAATCCCTCATTAAGTCCTTTAAGTATATTAAATACTTCAGTTAGATCATCCCTTAGTCCTCTATACTCAAGGGAATACACACTGACGGTCTGTAAAAAACAGTTCTCACCATTAAACCCTTTTAGCTCTGGTATCATGTTGATGAACCCGCCAGGTTATTTGTTCATGCAGTTTCTAGTTGCACTCTCTAGATGGTGATCAGGAGCACAAACTCTGGCTGATTGTCCTTTACATAACCCAGGGACACTAAGAACCAGGGTATTACATGTGTCCCTTCACCACAGTGAGGCCTGTGTAGCCAGGGAATCAGACTTGGGCCTCTTAATTGATGTGGCTTGCTGGAATGATGTTTTCACTAAGAAAGAAATAAAATCAGCATAATATTCCCTTTATCCAAGCATTTTAGCTGAACACAAATTCAGTTGGACAGGCAGCAGTCAGGAGAGTGAGTGAGTGAAACCATCTCTTCCTTCTCTGTTTCCATTACTATTCAGATAAGTTAACATTAAAATTTCAAATTAAATTGGTTATACACATAAAAATATAACACTAAAATTGAAAAATGTTAATTGTTATAACAACACTCACAAGATCTGGTGACTGGAGAGGCCTGTCATGTAGCAGCCTGGTGGGTTTTTTTCTCGTTGTGAGAGAGGAATGAATACTTCGCTGAAATGTTACATTTCAATATCAGTTGACGGGCCCACAACATTTCTGACTTTGTCAGAATAACTGCCTCATAATGTGACTCATCTAATCACTTCCTCCACGCTCACAACTGAGCACTCGGGATTCAGTGTAAACCAGCCGGGGTATGAGAGGTACAATTTTATAATGCTCCATCTTCAGCTCTGAACACAGGCCGGGAATGGGGTTCAACACTACAACTTGCATTTATATAGCACCCTTCATGTCAATGAGGAACCAATGTCTCAAAGTGCTTCACAGAAATGATTCATGTCTCCACAGAAAATATTAAGTGACATAACTAAAAGCTTGGCTTAATCCACCCAACCTGCACATCTTGATTTAAAGAGCATCTTAATGGAGGGGAGCGAGGTGGAAAAGTTTAAAGTTTGTTTATTTATCAATGTCATAAGTAGGCTAAATTAACACTGCAATGACATTACTGTGAAAATCTCCTAATCGCCACAGTGCAATGCCTGTTCAGGTACACTGAGGGAGAATTTAGCACGGCCAATGCACCTAACTTGCAAATTTTTTGGACTATGGGAAGAAATTGGAACACCCGGAGGAAATCCATGCAGATACATGTTGAATATGCAAGCTCCACAGAGACAGTGACCCAAGCCTGGAATCAAACCCAGGTCCCGGGTGCTGTGAGGCAGTAGGCTAACCACTGTGTCACCAAAGAGGTTTAGGGAGGGAATTGCAGAGTTTACAATCTAGGGAACTGAAGGATTGGCCTTGAATGGCAGGGAAATGAACATGGGAACGCGGAAACATTGGTCATTGACACCATGGGAGCTTGCTGTGCGTAAATTCACTGCCACATTTCCGGCATTACAGCAGCGATGAAACTTCAAAGACACTTCATTGGCTGAAATGTCCTTTGGAATGCCCTGAGGTTATGAAAGGTGCTATAGAGATGCAAGTCTTTTTTTTTCCTTTCTTGGAGACTTGATCTCCAGTGTCCTTGATAACCCCAGAGTCAGGAGTAAGAATGGGAAAAGCCAGGGGACTGCCTTTTTTTAAATCTTAGGTTTTCATTTGGCAAGGGAGTGAGAAACTCTGATTAATTCCATTGTTTGATGCACTCCCTAAATGCCTTTAATCCCATTGCAATTAGAACCATAGAACCATCGAATCCCTGCAGTGCAGAAGGAGGCCATTTGGTCCATCGAGTCTGCACTGACTCTCTTTCTTATCCAAGCCCACGTTCCCCCCACTTCCCCTGCCCTATCCCTGTTACCCTGCACATTTACCATGGCTAATCCACCCAACCTGCACATCTTTGGACATGAAGGGGCAATTTAGCATGGTCAATCCACCCAACCTGCACATCTTTCAAAATTAGGAAATTATTATTGTTTGTCCAAGTTGCCAATATCATGGCCATGCAATGCTGAAGTGTCTATTTGAAGTTATATTTGAAGATTGCATGGTTAAGCCTTTTCCTTCACTGAACTGTTACTATCTCCTTTTAGAATGTGGATTAATAGCCTGGAACAGATCTCAAAAGACATAAAGAAATGAAGGAATGAATCTGATGAACAGTCAATACACAGACTCCTGAACTCTGAACAGTGCCTCATTTCACACAATCTGGATGAAGGAAAACAGTTCCAACTGAACGGCTCCAAAATCGTTTGCAATTTATACAATTTGAGGCATCCGTTTAATTTTCTCACAAATCATCTAGACTAGAGGACTAGAGGCTTTATGAGCATACTCTCCTGAGCTTCAGTTAGAAACCATAGTATGGCACGACACAGAAGGAGCCATTCTGATTATTGTGCACTTGTCGGATCTTTGAAAGAATTATCCAATTAGTCACAAGTCCCTGATCTTTCCCCCATGCCTCCTTTCCAAATATTTATTCAATTCTCTTCTGATAGTCCTTTTTTACCGTGGTGACTGCTTTCACTATCCTTTCAGTACACTCCAGATCATAACAAACTCAGTGCATAAAAATAACACTTTTCATTCCCCCCCTCCGCCCTTTTCAAGATGAAATATTATGGTGACAACAGTAAGATAGCATCTCTGGCCAAAACCTTGTCTGGAGTTAACTGCGTGGCAGTTTTTCTCTTGACCTCTAAAGTTAATCAATCCCTTTAGGTGAAGGCTGTATCTCCCATCCAACGCAGGTTGGATGGAGGTGAATAAAGATATAACTTTGGTCTGCCGAGACTGGCCAAGCTTCTTTTCCACACTCATGTCTCATTGCAGGAAGATCTCATTTTCTTCTCTTCCCCCTCTCCTAAAGGTAACAACTGAAGTGGGTTTTGGTGCCACCCGGGTAGTAGGTGTGCCTTTTTCGCTGTGACCCCCAATAGTAAGTGTGGACAAGCTTGTTGTTCATTTGGAGAAAAAGGCACTGTCACGTCTCCGAGTCATCCAACAATCACATTTGTGAGCATTGTTCTAGGAACCATTGAATATTCATCAGGGGAATCAGGAGCAACAGTTGTATTGAGGAACGAGGAGTTGGTGATGCAGTGGGAATGTCTCTGAGCTAATAATCCAGAGCCCCCTGGCTAATGCTCTGGGGGAAAGGGTTCAAATCCCACCATAGCAGTTCCTGAAATTTAATTAACAATAAAAAAAATCTGGAATTAAAAGCTAGTCTCGCCTCTCATGGATTATTGTAAAACCCATGTGTTTTATTAATGCCCTTTAGTGAAAGGGATCTGTTGTCCTTGCCTGTCTGGCCTACATGTGACTCAGTCCCAAATTGCTCTCTGAAAAGGCCTGGCAATTAGCAATGGGCAACAAATATTGGCCTTGCCAGTGATACCTCATGAAAGAGTAAATAAGTCTCTTTCCTAGCCTAGGGGTGCTAAGATGATGTTGTAGCAAGTTACTGAAAGCCTCTTTGAGATCAATGTACAATGAGAATGTCTTGATCTTTATGGTCTATTGGCATACTTGGCCACAAAGTTGCCAAATAAGCCATGGGGATAATCAAGCAGTCTTTGCTAGATTAATTTCTCCATATACAAATTTGGATAGGAGTCAACCAGAAAGAACATCAAGCTTGCCCAACACCATGATGACTGTACCTAGCTAAGGATGGATTCTATTAGGGACGAAGCGGTGATATATGCTAAGAAGTACAAGGTTAGAATCCTTAATGTCTATTTTGTGTCAGCGTTTACTGATGAAGAAGATGCTGAACTGGAGAGGTTAGAGGTAATAGATGGGGTGAAAAATGATAGCTAGTGTAAGCATGTTTTCAGTGGATAGGTCACCAAATCTGGATAGATTGTATCGCAAATTTCTAAAAGAAATGGGATTGGAGTTACTGGAATGGCTGCAAAAATCTTGCAGTCTCCCCTAGACATGGAGGAGGTGCCAGAGGGTTGGAGAATATTCAAGAAAGTATGTAAGGGCATTTCTGGTAACTACAATTCATCAGTTTAACATCAGTGGTGTGTAAGACTTTAGAAACAATACAGAAAAAGAAACTCAATGGTCTCTTGGAGAGGTTTGAGTTAACTAGATGGAGCCAACATAGTTTGTAAAAGGCAGATTGTGATTGACTAACCTAATCGAACCTTTGGATGAAATGACAGAGAAGGTGATGAAAAGAAAGTAATGATTTTAAGGAAACCTTTGACATAAAAGTCTGGTTAATAAAATTGAGGTGATGGAATAGAAGAACCAATGTCAGCTTAGACAAAAAAGTTGACTTAAAGGCCAAATACAGCAAATTGTGGTAAATGGTTGTTTTTCAGACTCGAGGATGGTAGGTAAAGACATTCCTCAAGGTTTGGTGCTAGGACCACTATGTTTTTTAATTTTTATGAATGACTTGAATATTAGATTGTCATGCCAGTTCAAGCATGAAGATCTCACATGTAATATGTAACATTACATGAGATGTATTCCTTTTAAAATGGACCCTGATGCGTTGTAAGATGGCTGTCAATGAATCAAATGGCTTTTGAAAATTCAACAGCCTAGCAAGCTTTCTGGAAATTTCCAAGCTGAATTAAAATGGGCTGGGGATCTCTGTTGAAAAGACATGCCTAAACAGCACTTTTCTGTGAAATTTCACACTGGCTATTGCCAAGGTCTCTTCCAAAACACAGGACACAGGCTTTCTGACTCTAGGTCTGCCATGTGACAAAGGAGGACTAACGTGGCTGGGTAGCCACAATGAAGTTCTAAAGATCATAATCTGTCTTCTACAGATTTTGACCATGTAGTTGAAACTCCTTCTTCATCATGAAAGTCCATGATTTGCTTTGTATCAATGGCCATTCAGCATGTGATCAAAACTATCTTCTGACTGGGCAGTCTGCAGAATGCCAGCAACAATAGCACAGCTACTGGAGGAAGCTGTGCCATTCTGCCTTTTCAAGACCTGTGAGGGTTAAAGTCTTTTAAAGCCATCTCCAACCTGTTTCGAACAGATATGAGTTTGCTTGCAAGAAATTGTACCTCAGGGCTACAACACTGGAGCCTGTCCACACGATTAACTTCAAAGGAACATTGCATTTCATCTGGGTTTGACCCCAGCCATCTGAACTTAGCTGAATTTCAAATCCAGAGTGAGTAAAATTCCCTTGTTCACTGGACTCTCCAAAGCATGTGAACCGTTAACTGTTCTGTTTGATTTTAAATTTACAGAGGTGCGCCATTCTCTATAATTGTGCCTTTTTGGGCATGTATTTTGTAATTGATGTAGCAATAGACCTTTCCAGATTGAGTGTGTGAACAAATAATACTCTATTTAAATCCATCAAAGTCTGCTGTTAAATTCACTGCACAATTTCACGATGACGGTGATAGTGGTAGGGGTGCACAAAATTAACCTGCACTGACTATAAACAGAGAGGAAAGAGAATCCTGTGAAGCACTGCCTTCCGATGCCAATTGGAAAACAAGAAGACTCATTATCCCGCTGGACGATACGTGACTGCATCCAAACAACATTTTTCTCCACCGTTTTCAATATTTGGGATGGCACGGTGGCACAGTGGTTAACACTGCTGCCTCACAGCATCAGAGATCCAGGTTCAATTCCCACGTGGGTCACTGTCTGTGTGGAGTTTGCACACTCTCCTTATGCCTGCATGGGTTTCCTCTGAGTGCTCTGGTTTCCTCCCACAGTTCAAAGATGTGCGGGTTAGGTGGATTGGCCATGCTAAGTTGTCCCTTAATGTCCCAGGATGCATTGGTTAGAAGGCTTACTGGGATAAATATGTGAGGTAATGGGGATAGGGCCTGGGTGGGATTGTTGTCGGTGCAGGCCTGATGGGCTGAATGGCCTCCTTCTTACTATAGGGATTTGATGATTTCTATGATTGATAAAGAGAAACATTCAAAGAAAATTTAAAATAAATAATATTTTTTAACACCCCAATGATATTTTTCCAGGGTTGCAACACGGCAGCGTCCTGGAGATTGATCTTTAATTCTTGAAGACTCCATGCCAAGTTTTTAGGTATCCAGTTCACCAACAACCTGTCCTGGCCTCCCCCATGCCAACACTATGGTTAAGAAAGTCCACAAACACCTCTACTTTCTCAGAACACCTAAGGAAATTGGCATGTCAGCTGCGCCTTTCACCAATGTTTACAGATGCACCATAGAAAGCATCCTTGCTGGTTGTATCATAGTTTAATATGGCTCCTGCTCTGTCCAAGACTACAAGAAACTACAAAAGGTCGTCACGCAAACCAGCCTCCCATCCATTGATTCCATCTACACTTCCCACTGCTTTGGCAAAGCAGCTGGCATAATTAAGGACCCCATGCAGCCCGGACATTCTCTCTTCCACCTTCTTCCATCCGGAAAAAGATACAAAAGTCTGAGGTCATGTACCATTTGACTCAAGACCAACTTCTTTCCTGCTGCCGCCAGACTTTTGAATGGATCTACCTCACTTTAAGTTGATCTTTCTCTACACCCTAGCTATGACTGTAAAGTACATTCTGCACCCTCTCGTTTCCTTCTCTATGAATGGTATGCTTTGTCTGCTTAGCACACAAGAAATAATACTTTTCACTGTATACTAATACATGTGACAATAGTAAATCAAATCAAAATGCCGATCTTGGAGGGTTGGCAACTCTGTACCCGAGCCACGAATCAGTCCTGTTCCATTAAAAGTGTGTGGAGATTCAACTCCAGAGACTCCATTCTCTCTGGGAAAAGAAGAACTACCCAAAATCCCATCCATTCCTAGTCTTACATAGTTGAATCTTTTCCTTTTAATTCTTCTCAGTCTTTTAAACTGGTATAATCTCTCAATAGGGATGCTGTCCGACCCTTTCATGATGGCATACATCATACCTAGTGGCTTCTAAATCTAACATTTTAAAGTAAATAGGCTATCTGAACAGCTGAAACTCTTTAAACTCGGAATAATCACATCTCTCTGGTCCTCTTTCAACCCCAGTATATCACTCACCTTTGTGGAATGTGGTTATAATCAACTCAAATAGTTGTGTTCTCTGTTGTATAATTTTGCAATAAAACATCTACAAAACTTCACCATAATATAAACATTCAACAGCCTAATAATATCTGCTGCAGTGACCAAAGTCATAAAATAAACATTTTCCCAGCCTGAGTAGCCAGTGTTAACAACGGATATCATCAGGAACATTCAGAACAGGACACTCAAACCCTCGAGTGTGTTCATGGCTGACCTGTATTTTAACTCAATTTACCCACCTTGCCTTCATAGCCCTTAATACCCTTACCCATTAAAAGTCCATAAATCTTAGTTTTGAAATTTTCAATTGACCTCCCTCCCCCCCAACCTCAACAGATTTTTGGGGAGAGATTTCCAGTACGTTTTTTAAGAACCGCATCTGATATCACTCTAGAACAGCCTTGCATTAATTTGGAGGTTATACTGCCTTGCACTGAATTCTCCCACTGTAGATAAAATAGTTTCTCTCCATCCATTCTATCAGATTCTTTAATCATCTTAAACAACTCAGTATGGTCACCACATAAACTTTCGTACTCAAAGGAATGCAAATTTAGTTGGTGAAACTGCTTCAAGTCTTTTAGCCCAGGTGTTATTTTAGTGACAAAACAGAAAATGCTGGAAAACCTCAACAGGTCTGATAGTATCTGTGGGGAGAGAATAGAGCCAATGTGTTGAGTCTAGATGACCTTTCTTCAGAGCCAGATCTTTCCCATCAGCATTAAACTTTCTAAATCATGATTTATCACGTGTCCAAATTCCAACTCTCTCTTCCTGATCTCAGTCAGCAGAGTTCTTTGGTTCTCAGATTTTACTAGCACCTTTTCACTGAGTAGTGTGACTTGCCCAAGACGTCTTTATTATTCTCCTCAACAAGCACAACTCTACAGCCTCAGTGCTTTTCTGCATTGCTTCACTGATCAGCTAACATTTGTTTCTGGATGGAGGCATGGACCAAGTGGAAAGTCAGAAGCTTTTTCCCAGGGTGGAAGAGTCAATTACTAGGGGGCACAGGTTTAAAGTGTGAGGGGTAATGTTTAAAGGAGATGTATGAGGCAAGTTTTTTGCACAGAGGGTGATGGGTGCCAGGAATTCGCTAACAGGGGAGGCAGTGGAAGCAAGTACCATAGTGACTTTTAAGGAGCATCTTGACAAATGCATGAATAGGATGGGAATAGAGGGATATGGTCTCCGGAAGGGTAGAGGGTTTTACATCAGTCGGGCAGCATTGTCAGTGCAGGGTTGCAGCTGAAGGGCCTGTTCCTGTGCTGTAATTTTCTTTGTTCTTTGTCAACATCGGTGTGATGCAGCATTCCAGGGTTCACAGCTTTGTTTCATGACTAACTTTTAAAATAATTATCCATGAAAACTCTCTGGGTGCACTTTTACAATTGTGTCCTGCCTGACCTACAGCGAGGCGAGACGGTAAGCTCAGCTGGGAGGCGGAAAATCCGAAACGGACCTGGTTTTTCACCCCACCCAATCGTACCGGATCTGCTTTACTGAAAGGCATAAAACTGTTTAAGTATTATTGACATGCTCGTTGCCTGGGCTCACTTACCTTAACCACTCACTGGTCAAGATCCTTTGCGGTGAGAATTATGAATGGTCTCCACTTACCAGGGGATCAGAGGCCATTGAAGCCCCCAGGTAGTAGGAAAAAGGGCCAGGCAGTGCTCATGGGACACTGCCATCCTGGCAATGCCCACCTGGCGCCTTGGCAGAGCCCACTGGGCACACTGACACTATCCACCAGATACCATAATTGTGTTAGTGATAAGGGGATGGAGCTTGAGTGGGGATGGAGCCTGTGGAGCAATGATGGGCATGGGAGAGAAGGGGGGAACTCTGCTGGCCTGCGAGGGAGGGAATTCTGCCAGGGTAGGAGATTGGGATGGGAAGGAGAGAACTCTGAAGAAGGGGTGGTGATTGCCTGGGGGGAGGGTCTTGATGTCCAGGGGGGAGTTAGATTGGGGTAATCGGTGGGAGGTATGGAGGCCTGATGTCCATGGAGGGGGGGGGTGCATTGCTGATATGTATGAGGTGGGTGGGGTGGTGTTAGACTGGGGATAACCAGTTGGGGTGTGGGGGCCTGATGTCCATGGGGGGAGTGTGTTACTGATATGTGTGGGATGGGTAGGCAGTGTCCCGATGCCCATGTTGTGGGTGGTAGGGATGGGTGGCAGGAGATCTCCCAGTAGGTTAGGGCGCCTGCTCAACGGTACCCCTTGAGCTCAGCAACCAGCTTCCCCAGTGAACTCAGGCTCCATCCCCCTCCCTCCTGGCAGGAATCAAAACAACGAACATTAATAAAATACACTTCTTCAAAAAAACATTTCAGGATGGAATTATCTGCATTGTTAATTTCCTGTTAAAGAAGCCCACACATGTCCATTGATAGACATGTTGAATTTCTTTCTAATTATTCTAAGTTATTAAAATCCCTCGGTAACATTGCAACATTTAAAAATCATGATTTTTTGACACATTTGTGTCAATTCACCAGAGACCATTGTGTTTAATTATTTTGCAGCAATCATTGCCATTTCTACTTCTGCTTCTTGGGATGAGGACATCAAGTCCTAATCGAATCTTATCATTTATTGTGAGGGGAATTGAATATTAAAGTAGGGAGGCTATACTTCAGTTGGACAGGGCACTGATGAGATCACATCTGGAGTATTGTGAACAGCACTGGTCTCTGTATTTAAATATAGATGCAAATTTGTTGGAAGCAGTTCAGAGAAGGCTCACTAGATTAATATCTGGAAGGGGTGGGTTATCTTATGAAGGGAAGGCTAGCTTTGTATCCACTGGAGTTTAGAAGAGTAAGTGATGATTTGAGGGGTCTTGACATAGCACGAAGAGGACATTTCCTCTTGTGAGAGAATCTAATACCATGGACCAACGTTTAAAAATAAGGAGTCATCCATTCAAAGGGTTGTGAGTCTTTAGGAACACTTTTCCTCACGAGGTGAAGTCTTTGTATATTTTTAAGGCTGAGCTAGATAGATTTTGATAAGCAAGGCTTATTTTTTATTCATTTATGGGATGTGGGCGTTGCTGGCCAGGCCAGCATTTATTGCCCATCCCTAGTTGCCCTTCATAAGGTGATGGTGACCACCTTCTTGAATCGCTCCAGTCCCTGAGGTGTAAGTACACCCATAGTTCTGTTAGGGAGGGAATTCCAAGATTCTGACCCAGCGACTGCGAAGGAATGGCGATATATTTCCAAGTCAGGATAGTGATGACTTGGAGGGGAACCTCCAAGTGATGGTGTTCCCATATATCTGCTGCTCTTGTCCTAGATGGTAGTGGTTGTGGGTTCGAAGGTGCTGTCTAAGGACCACTGGTGAGTTCCTGCAGTGCATCTTGTAGACAGAACACACTGTTGCCATTATTCATTGATGGTGGAGGGAATGGTTGTCTGTGGAATGGGTAGCAACCAAGTGGGCATCTCTGTTCTGAATGGTGTTGAATTTCTTAAGTGTTGTTGGAGCTGTACTCATCCAGGCATGGAAAATACTCCATTAAACTCCTGACTTGTGCCTTGTAAATGTTGGACAGGCTTCAGGAGGTGGGTTACTTGCCTTTGATCTGTTCTGGTAGCCACAGCATTTATAAGGCTAATCCAGTTCAGTTTCTGGTCAGTGGTAAATACCAGGATGTTGACAGTGGGGATTTAGCAATGGTAATGCCATTGAATATCATGGGGTGATCGTTAGATGCTCTCTTGTTGGAGATGGTTATTTTCTTTGTTGTGAGAATGCTACTTGCTACTTGTCAGCCCAAAACTGGATACTGTCCAGTCTTTCTGCATTTGGACATGAACTGTTTCAGTATCTGAGCTGCCATGAATGGTGTTGAACATTGTGCAGTCATCAGTGAACTTCCCTACTCTGACCTTACGATGAAGGTCATTGATGAAGTAGCTGAAGATGGTTGGGCCCAGGACACAACCTTGAGGGACACCTGCAGTGATGTCCTGGAGCTGAGATGATTGACGTGCAATCATCACAACAGGTATCCTTTATGCTAGGTATCACTTCAACCAGTGAAGAGCTTTTCCCTGATTCCTATTGACTCCAATTTTGCTAGGGTTCCTTGATGTCACACTTGGTAAAATGCCTTGACGTCAAAGGCAATCGTAGCTCAGCTCTGGCATTCTGCTCTCTTGCCCATATTTAAACCAAGGTTGTAATGAGGCCAAGAGCTGAATGACCTTGGCAGAACCCAAACTGGGCTTCACTGAGCAGGTTATTGCTGAGTAAGTACCATTTGATAGCATTGTTGGGGACCCCTTCCATCACTTTACTGATGATTGAGAGTAGATTGATGGCGGGGGCGGGGGGGGGGGTCTTTCGGGAGAGAGTAAACTGATGGGGCAACTCACTGGAGGAGGAGGCTCCGCAAATGTTCCCCATCCTCAATGTTGGTGAAGCCGAACACGTCAGTGCGAAAAAAATACTGAATTATTCACAAAAATCTTCAGCCAGGAGTGCCAAGTGGATGATCCGGCGTTGGACTGGGGTAAACACAGTAAGAAGTCTCACAACACCGGGTTGACGTCCAACCAGTTTAGAACATCTAGAACATAGAACACTACAGCACAGATAGGCCCTTCGGCCCACAAGTTGCACCGATCACATCCATACCTACAAAGCCATAGAACTATCTGTAACCCCCAATCCCATTAACTCCCATATACTCATCCAGAAGTCTTTTAAAAGACCCCAGCGAGTTCACCTCTACCACCACCGACGGCAGCCGATTCCACTCACTTTTATTTGATAGTAATCCCACAAGCTTTCGGAAACAGTGTTCCTTTGTCAGGTGTGCATTCTAATCAGTATTCTGTAAACTGTGTGTGACTTTATATGTCCTTCTCTGATCAGAACCTTCCACACACCTGACAAAGGAACACCGTTTCTGAAAGCTTGTGGGATTACTATCAAATAAACTGGTTGGACTCTAACCTGGTGTTGTGAGACTTCTTACGGGGCAATAACTGTCAGGGTTGTATTTGTTCTGTTTTTTGTGTTCAGGATATAGTTGTAAAATTGTCTACGTTGCTGGCTAGATGCCAGTGCTGTAACTATACTGGAACAGCTTGACTAAGGGAGCAGCAAATTCTGGAGCAGAATTTTCATTCCTGTTGCTGGAATATTGTCAGGACCCATAGCCTTTTCAGTATCTAGTCCCTTCAGCCATTTGTTGGTATCATGTAGAGTGAATCGAATTGGCTCAAGATTAACATCTGTGATGCTGGGAACCTCCAGAGAAAGTCAAGATGGCTCATCGACTCGGCACTCCTGGCTGAAGATTTTTGCGAATAATTCAGTTTTTTTTTACACTGATGTGTTCGGCTTCACCAACATTGAGGATCGGGAACATTTGTGGAGCCTCCTCCTCCAGTGAGTTGTATAATTTTCCACCATTCAAGGCTGGATGTGGCAGGACTCCAGAGCTTAGATCTGATCCATTGCTTGTGGGATCGCTTACCTCTATCTATTACTTACTGTTTATACTGTTTGGCATGCAAGTAGTCCTGTGTTGTAGTTCACCCAGCTGACATCTCATTTTTAGTATGTCTGCTACTGCTCCTGGCATGCCCTCCTGCAGTTTTCATTGAACCAGGGTTGATCCCCTGGTTTGATGGTAATGGTAGAGTGAGGGATATGTCAAGCCATGAGGTTGCAGATTGTGGTTGAATTCAATTTTGCTGCTGCCGAATGCCCACAGGTTCTCAGATATGACCAGTCTTGAGTTGCTTGATCTGTCCGAAGTCTGTCCTATTTAGCAAGATAGTAGTGCCACACAACACGATGGAGGGTATCCTCATTGTGAAGATGGGACTTCATGTCTGCAAGGACTGTGTGATGTCACTTCTACCAATACTGTCACAGACAGATTCAGGTTTAGAACGGAGTTGAGGAGGAACTTCTTCACTCAAAGGGTGGTGAATCTCTGGAATTCTCTGCCCGTTGAAGTGGTGGAGGCTGCCTCGCTAAATATTTTTAAGAAGCGGGTTGATGGGTTCTTGATAAGAGAGGGGATTAAGGGTTATGGGGAGAGGGCGGGAAAGTGGAACTGAGCCACAACAGATCAGCCATGATCTTATTGAATGGCGGGGCAGGCTCGAAGGGCTAGATGGCCTACTCCTGCTCCTATTTCTTATGTTCTTATGTTCTTATTTCTTATGAATTGATGAGGATGAGATTAAGTATGGTTTTCTCTCTTATTGGTTCCCTCGCCAGTTGTCACAGCCCCAGTTTAGCAGCTGTGACCAGCCAACTTGGTCTGCGGTGGTAATATTGAACCACTCTTGCTGATGGACATTGAAACCAGGGTACCTTCTGTACCCTTGCCACTCAGTACTTCTTCCAAGTGGTATTCACCATGGATAAGTACTGATTCATCAGCTGAAGGGGGCCAGTAAGAACATAAGAACATAAGAAATAGGCCATCTAGCCCTTCGAGCCTGCCCTGCCATTCAATAAGATCATGGCTGATCTGAAGTGGATCAGTTCCACTTTCCCGCTTTCTCCCCATAACCCTTAATTCCCTTGTCTATCAAAAACCTATCTACCCGTGACTTAAATATATTTAGCGAGGTAGCCTCCACCACTTCAACGGGCAGAGAATTCCAGACATTCACCACTCTTTGAGTGAAGAAGTTCCTCCTCAACTCTGATCTAAACTGCACCCCCCCTTATCTTGAGGCTCTGTCCTCTGGTCCTGCTATCCTTTCTAAGCAGGAAGAATCTCTCTACCTCTACCCTATCCATCCCCTTCATTATCTTATACGTCTCTATAAGATCCCCCCTCATCCTACTAAACTCCAAAGAGTACAGACCCAGTCTATTTAGTCTCTCTTCATAGTCCAACCCCCTCATCTCCAGTATCAGCTTAGTGAACCTCCTCTGCACTCCCTCCAAGGCCAATATATCCTTCCGCGTGCGGCGACAAAAACTGCACACAGTACTCCACCTGTGGCCTCACCAGTACCCTGTACAGTTGCAGCAAGACCTCCCTACTCTTATATTCTATCCCCCTTGCTATAAAGGCCAACATTCCATTCGCCTTCTTGATCACCTGCTGCACCTGCAGACTGGGTTTTTGTGACTCGTGCACAAGGATCCCCAGGTAACATTTGTAACATCTAAGTGCCAAACAATGACTGTCTCCAAGAGAGAATCCAACCATTTCTCTTTGACATGCAATGACATTACCAGCATTCAATCCCCCATAATTAACATCCTGGAGGTTATTATTGACCAGAAATTGAACTTTTTTAAAGTTAAGAAGTTTTTTTCAGGTTTATTTATTAGTCATAAGTAAGGCTTACATTAACACTGCAATGAAGTTCCTGTGAAATTCTCCTAGTCGCCACACTCCAGCGACTGTTTGGGTCAACACACCTAACCCCAGGTCCCTCTGCACCGTAGCATGCTGCAGCTTTTCGCCTTTTAAATAATAATCCCTCCTACTATTATTTCTGCCAAAGTGGATAACCTCACACTTGCTAACATGATACTCCATCTGCCAGGTCCTTGCCCACTCACTAAGCCTATCCAGATCCCTCTGCAACTTTCCACACCCTCCACGCAATTTGCTTTTCCACTCATCTTCGTGTCATCAGCAAATTTTGTCACCCTACACTCAGCCCCCTCCTCCAGATCATCTATATAAATGGTAAATAGTTGAGGCCCCAGCACCGATCCCTGCGGCACTCCACTAGTCACCAACCGCCGACCAGAATAGTACCCATTGATACCAACTCTCTGCTTCCTATCAGACAGCCACTCCTCTATCCATGCTAACACCTTACCCCCAACTCCGTGCACCCTAACCTTCTGCAGCAACCTTTTATGAGGCACCTTATCAAATGCCTTTTGGAAATCTAAAAACACCACATCCATCAGTTCCCCTCTGTCTACCACACTAGTCACATCCTCATAGAAATGAGGTACATGATCAATACATGATAATCAGTGGGGAGTTTCCTTACCCATGTTTAACCTGGTGCCATGAGACATCATGGGTTCCAGAGTTGATGATGAGGAGTCCCAGGGCAATTCCCTTGCAACTGTACACCATTGTGCCGCCACCTCTGCTGGGTCTATCCTGTTGGTGGGACAGCACATACCCAAGAAAGGCGATGGTGATGACTAGGATGTTATCTGTAAGGAATGATTCTGTGAGTATGACTACTACAACATACCTAATACATGCTGGTTAGGTGTGTTGACCCAAACAGTCGCCGGAGTGTGGCGACGAGGAGAATTTCACAGTAACTTCATTGCAGTGTTAATGTAAGCCTTACTTATGACTAATAAATAAATCTGAAAAAAACTTTTCAACTTTAAAAAAGTTCAATTTCTGGTCAATAATAACCTCCAGGATGTTAATTATGGGGGATTGAATGCTGGTAATGTCATTGCATGTCAAAGAGAAATGGTTGGATTCTCTCTTGGAGACGGTCATTGTTTGGCACATAGATGGCACAAATGTTACTTGACACTTTTCAGCCCAAGCCTGAATGTTGCCCAAATCTTGCTGCACATGAGCTGCTTCAGGATCTGAGGATTCACAAATGGAAGTACAAAGTGCACATTCTTCAGTGGATATCTCCATTCCTGACAAGGTGAACGTCATTGATAAAGCAGTTGAAGATGGCTAAGCCTAAGACACATCATGCATTCTAATCATGGACATCCAATAACAGCTTCAGTTGGAGCTTTGCCAAATTTATAACTTAAGTTGACATAAAAAGAAAATATTCTTTTAGCACAGCTCACATTATGATTAATATTCCTCTACTTGCACAGTGCATCATAGATTCTGAATCAGCACCAGGGTGTTAGTCGACAAATTATTCGAACTTCCAACATTTTTTCAAACTTTCAACATCACTTGTCTACTGCTAAGGAAATTAAATATTTTAATAAAATGCTTCAGCTTGTCTAGTCCCTTGAAGGTGTAACCAAGGTGAAAATATTTAATAATGCCCATTGCAATTCTTACTAAATTTTGAAATTCAATTAAAATTTCATCAGAAGATCATTCCTCAATTTAAATATGTTGGTGAGTTATCCTTTATCACTTTATGAAGGTCACCTATATGAGCACACATTATTATCTGATCATTCTGCCCTCTTCAAACATGACAATCTATGCACATGCAAAGCACCAGACTTACTCCAGTTCCACATTCTGTATCAGCCTGACTCCAGTTCCACATTCTGTATCAGACTAACCCCAGCTCCACATTTTGTATCAGACTGACTCCAATTCCACATTCTGTATCAGGCTGACTCCAGTTCCACATTTTGTACCAGACTGACTCCAGCTCCACATCCTCTATCAGACTGACTCCAGTTCCACATTCTGTATCAGACTAACTCCAGCTTCACATTTTGTATCAGACTGACTCCAGTTCCACATTCTGTATCAGACTGACTCCAGTTCCAAATTCTGTATCAGGCTGACTCCAGTTCCACATTCTGTATCAGACTGACTCCAGTTCCAGAGTGATTTTAGGTTTATGTCAGTCTTCTGAAAGATGTTTTATTGTGACATTTTCAGTGTTTTCTGGTCATGTGGCCTGATTTGCTGCTCTTTGCTGTAGCTCTCTGATGTCCTGCATCTTTACTCTAAACCCTGTGACTGACATCTCACCCGGGCTGAAAACAGTGATTCATATTACAACGGTTATTTGAGAATTGTTGTGAAGATCCTACAGGTCAGTTTCAAGCTTTCTCATTCACATAGTAACAAATCGTAACCACGGATCGATTTTTATGTTGCTATTTATGTTTGCTAATTGGGTTTAAACTGTAAGTGTGGTTTGTTTTGAAAGGCACTTCTGGAATTTATGTTTCGAATTCAGCTCAAAGCTTGTTAAACCTTTGACATAGATAAATTATTTTGAAATTAGTTCTCACTCTGTTATGTTTGAACTCTTATTTATATCAGTGTTAAGTCTGGTGTATTTTTCGCATGGTTCCCGCTGTCATTCAGTACAGGTAGGTTGTTATCAGTCTTACATCTGCCACCCATGTCAGTAGCTTCGAATCGTGGTAACTGTGAATGAAGGACCTCAGGCAGAGTGCTTTTGAAGTATTTCAGACTGAGGCATCCCCCAGTATAACGATTCTAATCTCACTTTATCTGTCTCTACCAAGAGCTGGGGCTTGTACATTTGCATGGATAGCGAATTGGCCGACTGATAAAAAAGAGTTAGGATAAGTGAGTCATTTTCCGATTGATAAACTGTGATTAGTGAGCTGCCACAGGGATCAGTGCTGGGATCTCAACTATTTGCAGTCGACCGGGTTATTTTTAGGGAGGGTGGCACAGCGGTAATGTCACTGGACAATCAGTCCAAAAGATCCAGGCTAATGCTGTGAGGACCTGGGTTCAATTCCCACCATTGGCAACTGGTGATGGAGTTTGAAATTCAGCTAAAGAAATCTGGAAGCTTGTTAATGATTGAAACTATTGTTGATTACCATGAAAAAATCCATTTGGTTTATTAATGTCCTCTTCCATCCTTATCTATGTGTGACTCCAGAGTCACAGTGACGTGACTCTACCACTTCGTTCAAGTAAGAATGGGCAACAAATGTTGGTCTTGTCAGTGACACCCACTCCCCATGAAGTAGCGGAGACACAGATCAGTGAGGTTTGAGAACGATGCAAAGGGATATAGATGGGTTGAGCGAGTGGGCAAAAAGTCTGGCAAGCATGGGGAAATATGAGGTTGCATTGGAAAAGCAAAATATTATTAAATAGAGATTAAAAAAACACTGCATGACGGTGCAAAAAAAAATTTGCAAGGATGTTACAGGGACTGGATTATATACCGGCTTGAATTATAAGGAGAGGCTGGATAGGCTGGGATTTTTTCCCCCTGGAGCATAGGAGGAAAAGGGGTGACCTTATAGAGGTTTATAAAATCATGAGGGACATAGATAAGTTGAATGGCCAAGGTCTTTTCCTCAGGGTAGGAGAGTTCTACCCTGTTTAAGTGAGAGGGGAAAGATTTAAAAGGGACCTCAGGGACAACATTTTCACACAGAGGATGGTGCGTATATGGAATGAGCTGCCAGAGGAGGTGGTAGAGAGGGTACAATTAGGAAAGATTTAGAGGGATATGGGCCAAACGCAGGCAAATGGGACCAGTTCAGTTTAGGAAACCTGGTTGGCATGGACGAATTGGGCCGAAGGGCCTGTTTCCATGCTGTGTATCTCTATGACACAACAAATGTGCCCTCATATATGAACCACAATAAGTTAACCTGCAGGATCAGGAAGTAATTAAGAAAGTTTTGATTGTACAGGGCATGGAGTATAAAAGTAGGGAAGTCTTGCTACAACTATGGAGGGTATTTGTTGGGAGTGTTGTCTAGGGTGCTGTGTACAGTTTATTTAAGGATGTCCTCCCTCCCCCCACTTCCCTTGTGGGGAAAGCTAAAATTAGGGGCACAGTCTCAGGATAAAAGTCATTCATTTAAGATGGAGATGAAGAGGAATTTCCTCCCTCAGAGGATCATCAGTCTTTGGAGTTGTTTTTCCAAGAGACCAGGGGAAGCTGGGTCATTGAATATTTTCAAGGCTGAGTTAGACAGATTTCTGACAAGGTTTAGTAGGACTGGAGGGAAGGTGGAGTTGAGATATAATCAGATCCAGCCATGATCTTATTGAATGGTGAGGAAGACTTGATGGACAGAATGGCTACTCCTGCTTCTATTGCATGTGTTTCTGTGAATATAACTCCATTTGAACTATTGTTGAGGCCAATCCAGTTCAGACTGCACCATCTTGACATGGGTGTTAGCTTTCTGGGCTGACTAATGAGGTCACTTGGCAGAGTGGCAATAGTGATTCACCCTGAGAGAGGACAGCAGGTTCATGTTCTGCAGAACCACTGTCACTCTCTCAGATTGGGGTCCTCAGTAATCCCAGTAGATTGCTAGGTTGCTAGATTGCTTTGAGGATCTGAAAATCCCTTTGGTGCCACAACAACTTGAAGCTGTGTGGCACCAAGCTGGTCTTGCATGGCCACAAACATAGATTTCATGACGCCAGGCTGAACAGGACCAGACCCAGATCATGGCTGAGTCCACATAGAGTTGGCCATCAGCATGCTGAAAAAGATGGGCTTCCAGTTCTGTGTGAGCCACAATGCCAAGATGGTGCTGCGCTCCTCAACGCTTCTTGATGTTGGCAATGCGCCGTCTTGATACACATGACCGTCAGTGGATGCCACTGTACGCCACCCTATTGAGATCTCATCTGCATTTCTGCATAAGATTCAAGCTGCGAACTTGCCTTCCCGGGTGTTGGGACTCATGCTATCCTTTGTCCCTGTCCTGGCTGAAGCCCACTCACGTCTGGTGACTCACCACATGTAGTATCAAGTACACACAGTGCCAGTATCAAATGTGGTGGCTGAAGGGTCAGTGAGAGTGCTCCTTCCTCAGGGGTCTGTTGTGTCAATAGCTGACATGCAAGGTGGCGATCCCTGAGTATCTGAAAGTTAAAAAGGGAAGGGTTATCTTGAGGGAAGGTGCTGGGTTGAAAATAAGGTTTAATGATCACACACAAACTTGTACTTCACACCAGCTATCAGAGGAAGGGTGAGCTGGGAGTTGAAAAGGGATGCAATGCAGGAACATTCTCTCACGCGGAGTGTTCTCGGTAACGCTGGATGCAACAGTCAGCCAAACATATCCCCACAATGGGGTGCTTTCTCCTCCGGAGGGCTTGGGTGATGCAGGTGTGCATGGTTTTACCCTGAGGTAGGCCATGCATACCTGTATGTGTCCATTTTGATGTATAAGAGAGAGGGGCAAATGCCAGCTGCTGTGTTTTCATGTGTTCTGATGATGTGCCTACTATAGCTGAATAGCGAAGGGCAGGGGGATGTGGGGGTGTTCTGAGGAAACAGTGAGATGAGGATTGTGAGGCTGGTTGGAAGGTGTGTGAGGGTGAGGCGAATGTTCAGATTGAATCCTAATTGGTAAAGATGGCAATGGGTGAGCTATGGGGGTGGGGGTGGGGGGAATGGGGTGGGTGGGGAGAGGCGGTGTTGTGTGTGTGGTGCCCTGAGCATCGGGAGAGGCCGGTGGTATGGTGGAAAGGAGATGTAATTGAAAAATGTATTCACTAATCTTAATCACTCGTGTAAAGTCACTGAACTTCTTTTGGCACTACTGCCAGCTCTCTGCAGCCAGTCTCTGGGAATTGGGAATTGACCTCCCTGGCCTCATTCCTCATCCTTGAGGAGTTTGCCTTGAGGGTCTCCTGATTCCCTGTGGAATCATTGCTTCACTTCTCCTGACCGCCATCTGCAATCATGCTTCTGACGTTGTGTGAGAAAACCTGAGATCTTTCTCTCTTCCCTGTTGCTCCATCCTGTTTGTAATCAATTCCTACACAGCAGCAGCTTGTGTGTGATGAGTGTGGTTCCCCTTTAAGAGGGGCAGACCAGCTGAAACATATGTTAGCCACTCACACCTCCCCTGCCCCCTATAGAGCCTGCCATCCACGAAACTGTGTTCAGCACACAGCACGTGGAAACCATTGAAAAGAGGCAAGAACATGAAGTCAGAGTGCTGCCTGGATCTCGGCTAGTCTCAGTGTGAGCTGATTGTGAATGGCCCTTGGTGTGACGTGTGTGATTTACACACTCCATCCCAGCTGACTGGGCATGATTTCTGAGTTCATCACTGCAGAGCAGGACTTGTTAACAGAAATGTAAAATGTTGGCCTGCAAAGTGCAAGGGCAATCGAGCTCAACTCCGTAATGTTCCTCTGGACCTGTTACCGGGATAGACAAATCCAGGGTTGACACTAATAAACCCATTAAGGAATTCAGAAGAAACATCTTGATCCTGACAGTGGTTAGAATGTGGAATTCATGACCACATGGAGTAATTGAGGTAAATAACATTGACAGAATAAAAATCTAAAGAAAAAAGCAAGAGATGGTTATCTTTGTAGTCATGATATGAAGATGCCGGCGTTGGACTGGGGTGGGCACAGTAAGAAGTCTCACAATGCCGGATTAAAGTCCAACAGGTTTATTTGAAATCACGAACTTTCAGAGCGCTGCTCCTTTATGAGGTGACGGGAGGACCATCTTGTGAGACTTCTTATTGTATCTTTGTAGTGTTAGATTAATTAAAATAGGAGAAGGCTCACGTGAAGCGTAAACACCAGCAGAGGCCTGGCTGAATGAACTGTTTCTATGTTGTAAATACTATGTAATACGGAGAATATCTTGACATATTCCAATTTATAATTGAGCCTGTGGGAATACTAGGGTCAGGAGAGGCCATTTTGCCCCTCAAGCCTGTTCCAACATTCAGTTAGACCATGGTTGATCTGTATTCCTACCGTTTTACCATGTCCCCTGATACTCTTGAGGGAGAACTTCAATCAGCGGGACGAGAGATGGGATTGTTAAAGTGTCATTAAAATGGGAGTGTTGTACATCATTTTTATGTGTGGCAAGTTTGGCACTGCAATCTTGCCACACAGTTGGGAGCTTTGCAGCAGCAGGGTTCGGAGCCTAAGTACACTGGGACGCTGGCTGCAGAGTGCTTGGGTGCGATTGTGCAGGGTGTGCTGATCTCTGAGTGAACTGGGAAATCTCCTGCAACATCCCCCACAGACATCCACTACTCCTAACCCCCATCATTGGTGGCACTGCTACTGCCCTCCATATGAACACCACAGCTGGCATTGGTACCCCCACAATGAGTTCTCTGGCAGATCCCCAACATGCTGCCCCACCATCACAACCCCCTCTGCAGCTACCCTGCATGCCATCCCCCATACATAGTCCCCCTTGTGCAATTTCCCCCTCCTTGAGTTGTCCCCACCTCCTGCAGGTCCCCCTTGCAGAACTCCCCTCTCACCGACCAACCCCTTGTAAAGCTCCCCCTTGCAGAACTCCCCTCTCCCATCCCCCTTTCAGAACTCCCCTCTGCATAATGCCTCCCCACTGTCATTGTGCATAGCCCCCGTCCCCGTATCATGTCCCCACCCCATCTTAGGACATCCCTGCTTAGGTCACATCCCCTTGGCACACCCTGACACACTTATGATGCCCAACTGGGCACTACCAACATTTACTGGGTAAACACAGTAAGAAGTCTCACAACAGCAGGTTAAAGTCCAACAGGTTTATTTGGTAGCAAAATCCACTAGCTTTCGGAGTGCTGCTCCTTCATCAGGTAAGTGGGAGTTCTGTTCCAGGGTGCCAGGTGGGCAATACCAGACTGGCACTGCCCAGCAGGTACTATCTGGCCATGGACCTGACCACTATGGGTTTCAATGGCCTCCATTCTCCCTGGCATGGCCAAGACACCTGGTCCCCGCTACTGCAAAGCAGTGGTGATTCTCACCGGTGCAATGTCACACCAGTAAAGTGGGTAGCACCCGTGCTGAATGCGCTGATTGGGTCGTGTTCATCCATTGAGGTACATGCAAATTAACCCAGAGAAAAATCAGAGAGTTATCCTATTGCCTTTACCAATATTCAAGGTAACATCATGAATAAACATATTTATCTGGTCACTAGAATTTCATAGAATCCTAGAATCCCTACGGCGCAGAAGGAGGCCATTCGACCCATCAAGCTTGCATGACCACAATCCCACCTAACCCAATCCTTATCTCCATAGCTCCATGTGTTGACCCTGCTGGTCGCCCTAACTAAGTGACAATTTAACCCGGCCAACCAACCTAACCAGCATGTCTATAGACTGTGGGAGGAAACTGGAGCATCCGGAGGAAACCCCGCAGACACGGAGAGAATGTGCAAACTCCACGCGGGCGGTGACTCAAGCCAGGGATCAATCCCAGGCCCCTGGCGCTGTGAGGCAGCAGTGCTAACCAATGCTAATTTGTTTTTGGTCTACCTGCATTTACTGAAAACATCGTAACTAAGCTTCATTAGCAATTAATTGGCTGTGAATTACTTTGGATTGTCCCAAGGCCATGAAAGGAGCTGTATGAATACTGAAAAAGCAAAAAAAAAGACTTGTATTCATATGACACCTTGCACAACCTCAGGGAGTCTCAAAGTTGTTCACAAACAATGGAGTATTTTTTGAAGATTAGTCTGGGTTATAACATAGAAAACGCAGCAGCCAACTTGCCTACAACAAACTCCCACAAATCAACCAGGAGATAAACGATCAGATATCTGGCTTAGCGTAATTGATTGAGGAGGATTGACCAGGGCGCGAGAAAGAGAGAGAACTTTCCCTCTCTTTATCAAACAGCACTGTGGATACCTTTATGTCTCCTGAGAGGCTTGACGGTTTATTGGTTTAAAGTCGCCACAGTCCCTGATGACCCTAGGCTGCTCTCCGCTTTGAGTGTGGTGATTTAACCTGAGGATCATCACACCTCAGGCAAGGGGCTAGGTTGACAAGGCGGTGAATAACCTCAGTCAGTACGGAATTGAACTTGTTGGTGTCACTCTGCATCACTAACCAGCCATCCAGCCAACTGAGCTAACCAACTCCCAAGGGTCTCTGGGTTTAAAGTCTCATCTGAAAGATAGTCTGACACTCTTCCTCTCCCTCAGTGAAGAGCAAACTCTAGATTTTGTTTCGATCCCAGGAGTTAGGAACTAACATGTTTATACTTGTTCTTCTTCTTGACTGTGGTGATGAATAACCTTGGCACTTTTGCTACGTGCTCCAGTGGATGGTTGGCCATATCGTAAATGTTGATTTTGCAGTCTGTCTCATTATTGTCTTTAAGCTCTTCCTTGTTTGTTTGCTAAGCCCTGAACATCCTACACAGGACACATAGTCAGCGGCCAGATTCTCTCTGTGTTATTTTTCTTTTGTTAACCAGGAAATGACAAAGGACATATAGGATGGCACAGTAGTTAGCACGGCTGCCTCACAGCGTCAGGGACCCGGGTTCAATTCCGGCCTTGGGTAACTGTCTGTGTGGAGTTTGCACATTCTCCATGTGTCTGCATGGGTTTCCTCTGGGTGCTCCAGTTTCCAAAGATGTGCAGGTTACGTGGATTGGTGATGCTAAATTGCCCCTTAGTGTCGCAAGATGTATAGGTTAGCAGGAATGGTGGGGTAAGTACATAAGGTTATGGGGATAGGGCAGAGGGCAGGGGGCCTGGGTAAGATGTTCCGTTGGAGAGTCAGTGCAGACTTGATGGGCTGAATGGCCTCATTCTGCATTGTAGGCATTCTATGATTCTGTAACATGCTGAACTCTCTGTGTGATCTAGCCCTACCCAATTTTCCAACTCCATAACCCCTCATGAATGGCTCATGGTGCGGGAGTGGGGGTGTGGTCAGGCAGGGGGTGGTCTCAGACCTTAGACAGAAAGAGTGCCAGCTTGGTAAAGAGATTTGTATGCATGTGTCCTAATGACAGCCCGCAGCATGTAGAGCAATGAGTCAATGAGGTCGATCTGTGTGCTGATTTGACCCCCTCACTGTCATTTGCCAACTCCACATTCCCCATTCCAACCAACCTTCTGCCCTAACCTCACAGAGCTGGACTATCACATTCAATGGAGTTAAATTCCCAGCTCATCCTAGCCACCCCCAATCGTCAGCCCTATTTAAAGTGATCATGAACACCTTACTGTTGAGTTGTTGCCTTTTATTTTCTCTTCAGTTGGCTTGTTAGAGCTTTCTCACTCTCGGTTAACATTTCAACCCTCTGCAGTGAGGTGTGTTGCTGACCTTGTTGCTGCCGTTTCTATTGTTGCGTTGAAAGAAGTTGTTCCCAGCCCTGGGCAATCTGATAGGGGTTACTGTGATCATTAGGCATGGCAGAAAAAAATGAAGGGAGACCATGCAGAGTTGACTAGGCTCTTAGGAGAAGGAGGAAGAGGAAAGGAGGTGGGAGGGCTTCTAACAAGAGGCTGTATTGACCTAGGACCTTGAGAGACCAATTCTCTTATCTAAACTTCGGCGAATCCCAGGCGATGAGCCTTCACGAAGAAAGTTGTTGCTAAAATCTGCCACGTCTTCACTCAAAGCCAAGCAAGGCCAGCCCTGTGGTTGTCAACGAAACCATTAATGTCAATTTGTTCCATCCTGCACCCTTTAGCCATTTTAGTTTTGCTTTTACCCTGTGTGCTTCTTTCTGCATGAGAATGTTTTAAAAATGTCCAATTGATTCACCATACTGCTCAAATGTTCTGCCATTTTGTAAATGAAGGCCCCTTACAACCTGGCAATAGCATTACATTTTCAGCAGTGTTAACTTGAATCTGTTACCATCAGCTGTTCCTTCATATGGAGGTCTGATAGCCATTGGTTGGATGGTTATTGTTGAAAATTAAGCCTGGTACATGATTTCCCCACGTACCCTCACTGCATTATTGTATAATGAAGCATTCACCTGCAAATATTTTAGCATCTCCACCCTAGCAGTTAGATTAATTATTATTGGAACAGTGGGAATCCTGGAAAATGAATAAAGCTTCATAGTCATTTGGTAGTATAGAACTTGAGTATTGCTGAAAAAGACATCCAAAACACGTGCTGGTTAGGTGCATTAGCTGTGCTAAATTCTCCCTCCGTGTACCCAAACAGACATCATAGTGTGGCAACTAGGGGATTTTCACAGTAATTTCATTACAGTGTTAATGTAAGCCTACTTATGACACTAGTAAATAAATAAATAAAATGTTGTCAAAGTTTTTCATCTTGCACTCATCAGGACAGTTCCCCATGGTAACCCCTCTACCAATCAGAGTCCCCTTGCCAATCAATCAGCAAACTCCTCTCATGCAGTATAAATTGTTGTTCCCTTTGACATTCTTGCAAATTATCCTGATGAGGACATGAGGACAACATGCATTTTTTTTTGGCAAACTTTCAATAGGTGAAGCTGATTGCCAGTGCCCACTGGGTTGCCGGTGCCCACTGCATTGCCAGTTTCAGTACAAAAGCAAAATACTGCGGATGCTGGAAATCTGGAACCAAAACAGAAAATTTTGGAAATACTCAGCAGGTCAGGCAGCATCTGTGAAGAGAAGTGTCTCAGGTGATAAAACATCATGGACTTGAAATGTTAACTCTGTTTTCCTCTCCAAAGGTGGTGCCAGACTTTATGTCAGTGTTAAATGCTTTGCCAATGCTTACAGTGTTGCTAATGGGAGGGAAAATAGGGTTTGGTTGGAATTTTGTGTGTGAAACTGTATTGTAGGGAACATTTTCCATTGACTTTGTCAGAAATTCAAGTAATCTGAACTTGATGCCAACACATGTCAGCATGTGCACAATAAGAAGTCTCATTACACCAGGTTCAACAAGTTTATTTGGAATCACAAAGTTTCAGAGCACTGCTCCCTCATCAGGTGACTCACCTGATGAAGGAGCAGCACTCTGAAAGTTTGTGATTCCGAATAAGCCTGTTGGATTTTAACCTGGTGTTGTAAGACTTCTTACTATGTACACCCCAGTCCAACACCGGCATCTCCACATCATGACAGTGTGTAGGCAGTAAATTACAGTTCCAATCCGACCAAATATCACCTGTTAGGTTGTGAACAGACTAGTGTGCTTGCTGCTTCACTTTGTTCAGCTTTTATAGCAGATGGGTGTTAGAGGCTCCAGCTAGCATCATGTCTCCTTATCTTCGCCTGTACTTTACCATTAGAATTACCTCTTTATACTGCAAGGCGCTGGTCATCTGACCCAATAAGTCCATATTTGTCCACAACAGCTCAAACTCTGCTTACCCAGTATGTCTACACATCTTGAGTTCAATCCTACATGGCGTTTCCTGCTCCTATCCATCAGAGGCATTCTATTTTTCCTGCCCCTCTTTGAATGGGATCAACAAGCAGCTTTTGGCACATTTACTAATGATCCTCAACAGACAATGGTAATTGCTGAAATCGCTCATCAGTTTCAGTAATTAATCACCAGAACCTCTTTATGGAACCCATCCTGTTTTTAAGGGGATGCATTCAAACATGCAGTCTACAATTTAAAATTCTTCCACATCAGCTACTACACCTTTGCAATTTACACAGCTTGTTGCATTATCAAAGACAGTACTATTTTTACAAAATATGATCAGTAAAACAATCATTAGTAAATTAATCTGTAATAGTATTATCCAGAGATCTTAAGAAGCTACCCCTGTTCTCCAACCATGTGCCATTCATCTCTCACTAGTTCACAACAAGATACATCTGCCTTCAGATCTGCATTTTCAGACATTTGGAGTGTAGCATTTATTTGACAAATCCTCCCATTGTGTATATGACAACTCACAAACTACAAGTTATCCTTTAAGATTGAGTAGAGGTTTGAAAGGCTAAGTGTTTCCACTGTGGGGAATTCAAAATGAGTACTGCAAATTGAAGATAATTGACAATCAATCCAAAAAGAATTCAGGAGAAACATATTTACACAAAGTATGGTTAGAATATGGAACTCACTACCACAAGGAATAGTTATGGAGAATAGCATAGATGAAGGGGGAAGTTAGGTACATGTTTGGGGCAGGGGAAAGGAATCAAAAGATATGCTGATCATGTTAGTTAAGGTAGGAGGAGGCTTGCTTAGAGGATTGGCATAGATAAGTTGAACCCTTGATGAGCCAAGTGGTCTGCTTCTGTGCTGTAAATTTTATGTAAAATAGAAACAGGGAGTGATGTAAGATGGGTTGCCAGTTCGCTATTCTGCATTGTGCACTATTGATGTGGAGATGCCGGCGTTGGACTGGGTAAACACAGTAAGAAGTCTGACAACACCAGGTTAAAGTCCAACCAATTGATTTACTATCAAATAAATCGGTTGGACTTAAACCTGGTGTTGTCAGACTTCTTATTGTGCACCATTGTGCACTATTATTGCTAAAGTCTCAATGTATTATGTGACCATTAAATCATACAGACATTGCTCTTAGCGGGCCTAAGGCTATACCATTTTATAACAGTGAGTTTCCAATGCAGAATGTGTTATGGAATTTGTTTGATTCCCTTGGCATTGGAATGGGGTGGTAAATTTGGTGAAGGGGCTTCCTGCTTTTAGACCATGCTTCGATCACTGGTTATCAATTTGCAAAGAGCCTTTTAGGCATGATTGGCATGGACCAATTTCCCTGTCTACAGATTTTAGAATAGTTGATTAATGTTCTCCAGTTACTGCAGGGATGAGTTTAGTTTATGGTTCTAACCAGGTGGAGCAGTGAGTCATTAAAGAAAATGAGTATTTGTCCATATTGATAACATACTAAAAATATTATAATGGTTTGTGATTACAGATCAATATCGCTAAGATGAAGTCTCCAATCGGTTCAGGTAAGCATATATAAAGCAACTAAGCCTGTGTCTGAATCTCAGTGCCGATGTTTAGCTGTGTAGTTGCTCTGCCTGCCTTTGTCTGAATTCACTGTAGACGCACTGCAGCCATGTGCCATAATCTTTATTTTTAATATCTTATTGATGAGGGAATCCCGCTTTCAAAGTCTTTGTGACTTCTAGAGAAATTAAAAGAAAGAGAAATGGAATGAGGGACCAGAGTGATGGGACTGGCTGGAAAATAATGAAGCAGAGGTCATACGGAGCTGGAATCAAGGTGGTCTAGGGTGGACCAGGGAGTGGTCCAGGGCTAGGAGGCCCTGGGGCTGGGACCAGGTAAATTGTGAAAAACAGCATTATTGTAAGTACAAGATAAGAACTTTGAGCTTGAGAAAACAGGCCTATCCAAGATGGACAATTCTTACGTGAAAACATTGGTGGACTCTAAAAAGAGGTGTAACACATTTCTCTCGGTTGCAATTTTTGTGGGCAACTGAAAGTAACGCTGCCTGCGTGCACTGTTGTCTTCTTTCCCTTTTGCAAACCGTTCATTAATCATTTCTGAATTTGAGACAAGGGAAGTTATTAGTTTCAGCTATTTTCTTCATCCAAAACCCTGTGCTAATTGTTCCAGCACTTGCCGGATTTTACAATTCTCATCCTTGGGCTGGATTTTGTGGGGTGCTGTGATCCCCAACCCCTTGGCTAAAATGTGGGGGTGGGGCGGGGCAGGGGGAGCACTGCCCACAATCCCAGTTGTTGCCTTGTAGCATTTCTGTCTCAGAGGAAAATCCTACCATAGGAAGCTGCCAACCAACCAGGTGGCCGGGAGCTCTGTAGCCCCAGTGGCGCCAACTGGGAGCAGTGGCCATAGCTGGGACTGCAGGTGGTCCCAATCCACTGAGGAGCCCAGAGAATGTAGGGAAGGGTGAAAAATGGAGGGGAGGAGAGAATTACCTTGAGGGTTGGGGCCTCCAATGTGCCCAGGGGACCAAGAAAGGAGGCCACCTCCCATTCTTGCCCAACACCAATGCAGTGTCATCTGCTCAGCTGCTTGCTTCACCAGGGTCTCCCTCAGCCATTGTAAAAAAATACCTGAGGCAGGATGAGGCCCTTAAGTAACTATCAATTTGCCACTTTGGGGCTTCAGTAGGCCCATGGGTGAATGGGCCACCAAATGCCTCAGCCCCAACCCCCTTGAAATTTCAGAAAGGTTGGGGGCAGGCAGCAAGAAGGCCCCCTGCTGGATTAGATGTGCTACTCTGCCTTCAGACCTGCCAGCGAGGGCATCAACTTCCTCCATGGCGTCTCGACCTCTGTAAACTCCACTACCACTTCAACCCTCTGAGATATCTGCACTCTTTTAATTCTAGCCTCTTGTGTATCCTTACTTACTTCATGCCACCATTGGCGGCAATGCCTTGGGCCCTAAGCTCTGGAATTCTCTCTCTAAACCTCTCTGTCTCTCTCTCTCTCTCTTCTCTGAGCTGCTCCTTAAAATCTACTTCCTTGATTTTGCTTTTGGTCCCCTAATAGCTATTTAGTTGGATTGTAAATTAGTTTTTGCTGATTGACAATCCCGTGGAGCATCTGAAGATATTACAGTAAAGGTGCTATATAAACACATTTTCAGAGTGCTTAAGAATTCTGAGTAGAGTAATTAATTCTGAGTCATTGCTCAATAAACCCTCTCCAATGGTGTCGGCAGTTGAAACTTTTGTGTAACCTCACATCATCCATCAAGATAATGGAGTGCAATCAAAATTAGCGTCCGTTCAGACAGCCACTTTGGAATAAAAATGAACAAAAATCAATCAGCTGCCTCCTGCAGTGTATAAAGCAAAAGCTATACAATACAGTTTAAACGTCAGAGCAGGAGTGGGCCATTCAGCCCCTGGAACCTTTTCTATCCCTCAATTATATCAAGTTACTTTGAAATATTGGAGTCCACAGCACATAAATAGACCATTCGGCCCAAATGGTTTTGCCAATGATCATGCTCTACACAAACTTTCTTCTAACCCTATTTATCTACCCCTCTATTGATATATCCTCCTATTTCTTCTGATGCGTGTACTTATTCAGCCTCCCCTTAAATATTTCGAAGCTATTCACCTCAACCACTCCATGGCAGGTCCTGCATTCTAGCCACTCTCTGAGAAAAGAGAGTTCTCCTGAATTCCTTATTATTGATGTCTTCTCTTCATCTATATCTATATCCTCCAGATATTGTTTCCCTATAAAGGAAAACATATTTTCTACTTCAGCTTGCTTAAAGCCTTCCATAATCGTAAGAACCTTGAAGAGGCCTCCTCTTAGAGTAACTAGTCCCAACCCATTCATTAAGTAAATCCTCTCACTTCTCTTAGATCATAGATTATCCTCATCTTAAATGAGGCCACCCACCTTGGTTCCATCAGTGTCAGTTTGGAGTTTTCAGTTGACATCCCCAGCTTTTTAAGGGAGAGAGTTCCAGATTCTCACTATCCTTCCCTCCCCAACTTTTCCCCTTCCATCCTGAAGGCTGGGGAAGGGGTTAGGGATTCGCACTTTCCTTGTCCAAAGTGTTCACCCTTATACATTAATTTAAACAATCCCATGAAGCAGTTCTATCACAGGAACTGTCACAGACGAGTGGAATCCGATTCTGACCTGATTTGCATAGGCTTATAAAGGCAAGGGACTTTGGTCAAGAGTAGGGATTCTGGCTAGTTTTCTCTTTGTCCATAGCAACGCCTTTTGTCCCCTCTCACCCTCAAAATACGGGACACTGAGGCCAATTGCTTTTCAGGTTGAGATTGAGATGTGGGAATCAAACCTGGGACCACCTGATCTCTGTGGCTCAGTGCAATACTGGGAGGCACCTTTATCAAGTAAGCTACAAACCAGTTTTACAAATGACAATCATGAATATTGGGGGCTTCTCTGACCTTGCTGCACCATTCGTGGATCGTGCTGTCCGGGAGAATAGCACGTGGGCCTAAAAATCCATTTTGCACCCAGCACCAACCAGTTTGTGAGTCTCCTGGCCCCTTTCAACTGGTATGAATTGGTTAGCACCCTTTCAGTTAATGCATTCAAAGTAGCATTATAATATGTGTGGCCCGTTCAAATCTGACTGCATGGAATTCACTGGCTTTGGGGCAATAACGGTGGTACTCAGTACTGGTCTCCATTTGCAGAGACCTGATGCAGTATTTATAATGGGGGGGCTCGAAGGCCACTGAAGCCCAAAGGTGGGCAGTGCCCATTGGGAAGTGTCTGCCTGGCACTGTCCACCTGGCATGCTGACAGTGCCTAACAGTGGCCAATGGACAGCCTGATGATGCCAGCTGGGCACCGCCACTGTGCTGGAGCAGTGCCAAGTGGGTGGGGCCCATGGAGGGGCCATGACGAGGGGGCTGTGTGGTGGGGGGCATACTTGATTGGGTGCCAATCAGAGATCCTGATGGGGAAAGTTGGGGTCCTGATAAGGGTCGATGGGGGTTCGGGCAGGATGGCCCCGATGCCCTAATACCGGCGACATGTGTTGGAGAGGAAGTGGGAAGAATATGCCGCCAAAGGAGGTAGAGGGTCCCTCTATACATTGGGTGAGGGAGGGAATCTTCCAGTGTACTCTGAGATCAGGTGGCCCAAATGCTCAGAAGCTGGACTCACTGGCGTGTTTATCCCTTCACCCACTCATACCAGCATGAAACTCCCAACTCTCCAAAAAAGTGATTGAGTGTGGCAGGATTGTGATGCTGGCATGGATCACTCCATTATTCTCACTATTACTCTGGGAGAATTCTGCCCATTGTCACACTTTTGGGTCACCCTCAGCAATGCTATAGCATGGGTAGTGGGATCAAGGCCTCATCAGTAAATCCTAATTTCAATTCATCTACATTGGCTTTTCTATTAATTATTCATGGGCTGTGGGCATCATTGGCTAGTCCAGCGTTTAGTGCCCATCCCTAATTGCCCTAAAAATGGCGGTGAGCTGCCCTTTGAACTGCTACAGTCCCTGTGGTGTAGGTACACCCGTGGTGCTGTTAGGAAGGGAGTTCCATGACTTTGATTCAATGACTGTGCAGGAATGGAGATATAGTTCCAAGTTAGGATGTTGACTAACTTGCATAGGAACTTTCAGGTGGTGGTGTTCCCACCAACCTATTGCCTTTGTCTTTCTAGCTAATAGAGGTTATGAGTTTGGAAGGTGCTGTTGGAGGAACCTTGATGAGTTGCTGCGGTGCATCTTGTAGATGGTACACATTGCTGCCACTGTACATTCGATGGCGGAGGGAGTGAATGTTTAAGATGGTGGAAAGGGTGACAATCAATGGGCTGCTTTGTCCTTGATAGTGTCAAGTTTCTTGAGTGTTGTTGGAGCTGCACTCATGCAGTCCAGTAGAGAGTATTTCACCACAATCCTGACTTGTACCTTGTAGACGATGGATAGGCTTTAGGGGGTCAGGAGATGAGTTTCTTGTTGCAGGGTTCCCAGCCTCTGATCTGTTCTGGTGGCTTTAGTATTTATATGGCTGGTCCAGTTTAGTTTCTGGTCAATGGTAACTCCAGAAAGTTGATAATGAGGGACTTAGTGATGGTAATGCCATTGAATGTCAAGGGGAAATGGTTAGATTCTTGTTGAAGATGGCCATTGCCTGGCACTTGTGTGGCAACAATGCTATTTGTCACTGATTAGTTCAAAATTGAATGTTGTTAACGTCTTGCTGTATATGGGCAAGGATTGTTTCGGTACCTGAGAAGTTGCAAATGGTGCTGAACGTTGTGCAATCACCAGTGATCATGCCACTTCTGACTTTATGATGGGAGAAGGACAGCAGCTGAAGATGTTAGGGCCTATTACACCATCCTGAGGAACTCTTTCAATGATGTAGCTGAACTGGTATCTATGGCTCTATCTCTGGACTGGAGGCTACAGCTGGGAGCCCTTGGGAGTGATTCCCAGTGATGAGGAGGAAGAGAAAGGTCAGCATTCAGAATCTGGTGTGGGCTCCAACCAAAATCGTAGAAAAAAAAATAGGGACCTGGCCTGAATTATTCTGGGAACTTGCTGTGTACAAAATGGCTGTGGCAATTCCTGCATTACCTTAGAGACTAATAAATAGCTGACTGATCTTCTGCGTGTGATGTTTTGCTGCGAGTGAGACTATCTCAGTGAGGTATGTTATTTTATTCATGGAGATGATCACTGAGTGGAAAAAGGCAGTATTGAGGGGCTGAGTAATGTGGCGCCATCATGAAGTGACTTAATGGAGCTCTTTAAATTTTTGACAAGTTTTTATGAAGTGGACACAGAGAGAATGGTCCCAGGACACCATGCAGCATTCTCTGATACTCAGTTCAGTGTGGCAGATATGCCAGACTTTTCTTCACAGAAAAGTTACGGTACAGAAGGACGCCATTTGGCCCACTGAGTCTGCACTGGCTCTCCAAACGAGCATTATGTCTTAGTGCCATTCCCCTGCCTTTTCCCCGTACCCCTGCACGTTGTTTCTATTCAAATTATCATCTAATGCCCCCTGGAATGCCTTGATTGAACCTGCCTCCACCACACTTCCAAATTCCAATCTCACTAACTGTCCGGGCAGGAGACAATACACATATTTTTAATCTGTGCTTAACCCTCTCTCCACTCACATTGTTTGTACCTTTAAGATTTGATTATCTGTAAAGACTCACATTCCAACCATTATTTTGTAAATTGAGTTTGTCTTTATATGCTCTGTTTGTGAACTGAAATCCCATTCACCTGACTAAGGAGCAGTGCTTTGAAAACTTGTGGCTTTTGCTACCAAATAAACCTGTTGGACTTTAACCTGGTGTTGTGAGACTTCTTATTGTGTTTACCCCAGTCCAACACCAGCATCTCCACATCATGTCTTCTATTATTCAACCAGTTTTGTATCTACGTTGCTACTGTCTCTTTTATTCCATGAGCTATAACTTTTCTCACAAGTCTGTTGTGTGGCACTGTACCAAATCCCTTCTGAAAGTCCGTGTACAGCACATCAACTTACCTGGATATTTGCTCAGGAAATATTATGCAAATTAAACCCTGTTTAACTCAGTGATCAGACAATGTAACTGAACTCAGCAGCATAACTGACACCTTCCCCAACCCAACTAACCCACTCCTCAGATTTGCCTATTACCCTCACCCTAAACTCCACCCAACTACATCACCCAACTGTTACCCCGACCTGAGAACCCGAACACACACTCATGCTTCTGACCACCTGAGCAAACATCCAACCTTCGTAACGGCCATCACCAACCCAACTTGATTACCCCTCCCTTAGCTGGACTGAACTGCAGGTCGAAGTCCCAGCTGAAAGCTCACAGAAGGGTTATGTCACAGAAATATTCGCAAGCAGCATAAATGTGGAGGCAGTGGCATAGTGTATTGTCACTGGACTAGTTATCTAGAGACCCAGAATGATGCTCTGGAGTCCTGGGTTCAAAATCCCACCATAGCCAATGGTGAAACTTCAATTCAATAAAAATCTGGAATTAAAAGTCTGATGATGACCATGAGACCATTGTCGTAAAAACCCATCTAGTTCACTAATGTCCGTTATGGAAGGAAATCTTTCATCCTTACCTAGTCCAGCCTACATAAGACTCCAGGTCCACAGCAATGTGGTTGATTCTTTAAAATGCCCTATGAAATGGCCTGGCAAGCTATTCAGTTCAAGGGCAATTAAGGATGGGCATCAAATATTGATCCAGTCAGCGGTACCCTCATTCTATGAATGAGTAAATAAAAAAAAAGCATCACTCTGATCCGAAGATCTGGGTCAATGTTTTCTCTTGTGGGGAAGGAGCATAATTAAAGACCATCAATGCAAGATGGTCACTAAGAGATCCAGTACAGAAACCCAGAGTGTGGTGAGAATATGGACCTTCCTACCACTGGGAGCAGTTGAAGCGAATAACATTGATGTGTTTAAGGGGAAACTAGACAAGCATTTGTGGGGAGATGGGAATAGAGGGTTACAATGACAGATTTTGATATGGGAAGGTGGGAGGAGTTTTGAATAGAGCACTGGTTGGGCCGAACGGCCAGTTTCTATGTCATATATCCGATATATGTCTGCAATGATGACATGCAGAAAATTAGATTTCTAGTGATTTTTAATTGTTACAGAAGTTTTATGGAATTTAAACGTGTTCAGATACAGGTTCTACCCATACTTTCGAATTGATGGATTTGTGCAATACACAACTCCACATTGTAGATTCTTCTCAGAATCTGTATGAGTCATGCTGGTGACAAAAAAATGACAGAATTTGGCAGCAATTTCCCTTCTATTTCTTGCTTTCCTGTGTTTTGTAACTGGCTTTGTTACTTACGTCAAGCCTTTTTTAATTCTCCCCTACTCCCTGGGTCAACATATGGGAACAAAAGGAGAACACTCAACTCTTCAAGTCTGTTCTGCTGTTTAATTAAATCATGCGTGATCTCAATCTTAACTCCACTGAACCACCTTCTTTCCTTCACCCTGAAAATCCTTATCCAACAAAAATCTATCAATCTCACTTCTGCAATTTTCAATTAAGCCCCTAGATTCAGCAGCTTTCTTTGGAGGGGATGGGAAAATTCCAGATATCTTTGATTCTTTGTGTGAAGAAGCGCTACCTGATATCAGCTCTGAACCACCTAGCTTTAATGTTAATGTCACGTCCCCTTATTCTGGACTCTGACACTAGAGCCAAGGATTTCTCTTGAACTGACCTGACAACCTCTTAAACACCTCATGTAGATGATATCCTATAACTGACCTGCACCAAGGCTCCAGCCATCTTGAGGGAATCTTGACCACCTCTAGACAATCTCTGTGATGTTTCTCCAGAACAGCAACCCTTCCCCAAGATCAGGAGTTTAGTTGTTGTATGGTACTGACCTCATGCTTCACTTTCTTACAGGATATACACATCAGAATCATGGGAACATTAGGAACAGGCGGAGGCCATTCAGCCCACTCAAGCCTGCTCTATCATTGGGTGGCACGGTAGCACAATGGTTAGCATTGCTGCTTCACAGTGCTGGGGACCCGGATTCAATTCCAGCTTTGGATGTGTGGGGTTTGTATGTTCTCCGCATGTCTGCATGGGTTTCCCCCCACAGTCCAAAACTATTTGGGTTAGGTTGATTGGCCATGCAGAATTGTCCCTTAGTGTCAGGGGGATTAGCAGGGTAAATATGTGGGGTTACAGGGATAGGGCTGGGTGGGATTGTTGTTAGTGCAGCCTCGATGGGCCGAATGCACTGTAGGAATTGTATGATTTTATGAATCAGTTAGATTACAGCTGATTTGTACCTCAATCCCTTGGTCCATATCCTTTGGCCCTCTCACGTACTAAGCACAGTCTTGAAAGCTTCAATCAGCCCCCAGCATCCACAGCCATTTGAGGCAGGGAGTTTCAGCTTTCCATTACGCTTACTTTGAATCAGTTCTTCCTGATTTCCCTCCTGAACAGCCTGGCTCTAAATTTGGGATTATGACCTTTTGTTCTTTATTCCCCGCCGAAGGAAATTGATTCTCCGAATCCACCTTATTGAATCACTTTAACAATTTGAGCACCTTGATCAGATCACCCCAAGACTTCAATTCTTCACGAAATAAATCTCACCATAAACGAGACATTTAATATATCGCAGGCAGAATTAACTCAGTTGTACAAACATGTCCTAGGAGTTGTTGGCAACTGGCTAACTTAATTTGTACAAATTTTCACCTCCGCAATTTCAAGTTAATAATAAGCAAAGTGGTAATGAATCATTCTCGTTTAATTAACACAGGACAAGTGTTTGTCTGAGAAATTCATTGTTCCAATACATAACAAAAGTAAATTTGAAAATTAATTGACTTTATATAAAATAGTTTATGATGTCAGGAGTGCTTTATACTCCCCTCCTCCTTCTGGTACCAGACCTTACAAGGGCATTGGTTGCCATGGATTGCCATTGGATTGGTCCATGATTATGTTTGGCAAAGTGCTGCAGTGTTTTACCATTGCCCTCTGCAGCATGGCTGGCTGGAAGCTCTCCCGCTCTTACCACTTACAACCAGGATTATTGGAAGGATTTACTGGCTGGCAATCAATCTGTTTGACCACACCTTCCATGTCCATCAACAAATCCCAAAGTGGGACTTGAGCCAGGAGCTTCTGACCCAGAGTTAGTGATGTTACCACCACGCCACAAGACCCACGCTTTGTGCGCGACACTTTTAACGTAGTCACTGAATGTAATGTCGGAAATTTGGCAGCCAGTTTACATACAGCACAATCCCACAGACATCATCAGGTCATTCACGTTTTAGTGATGCTCGTTGACGGAGAAATAAGGTTCAGGAGCTGAGGGGAAATGAGCCCTGGTCCTCTTTACAATAGTGCTGCAGGAATCCCTCACGACTACCTGACTGGGCCCTTGGTTCAACATCTCTTCTCAGAGACACTTTCAAACCCCCCCATGTTTGGGTCTCTCCCATCATGCCCTCTCTCTTGTCAGACTTTGAAAATCCCCACGTGATGCAGGATGCACAAAGTGTGCTCTGTAAATCGAATATTCGGAAAGCATGTAGAACTAGAGAGATTTCCTGAATTCTGGGATTCTCCTAAAACTTGCTGTTAAGAGGCCTCATCTGATTGCTCAATAGGTGAAGCCAGAGCATAGGAGAGACCTTAGCCACACAGATCAGGATAGTCTCAGCTTCAATCATTAGTTGACATCCATGGCAGGAAAGCTGCAGTTTGATTCAGTATCCTGGGGTAGGTGGGGGTGATGGTGGTGGGGCGGTGGGTGGGGGGGCAGAGGAGGGAGCAGGGGTGGAGGTGGGTTGGGGAGTAGTTAGTGAAATTGTAGATTCCAGCTCTGAGTTATATGGGAATGAGGTCAGCTGTGATGCCCATCTCGGGAGGACTGGTCACTTTTCAAACCCTCAATTTTTGTGAGCTAAAATGGCAGGCGCAGAGGAACACCATCACTTCCAGATCTCACCCTGTCCCGACTTGGAGAGAAGTCATTGCTCCTTCATTATCACCAGGTCAAAACACTGGGACTCCCAGACATAACCACACCATGGGATCATTTTCTCTACATAGATTGCAGTGGCTCAGGAAGATTGTGTATTACCACCTTCTCAGGAGTGACTAGGGATGGAGAATAAATGCCAGGCTCAACAACAATCCCCATCTCCCCAGAATAAACACAATTTTAAAAAAACTAGGGGGGGGCGGTTTTGGCTTCTGGTGGGATTAATTTCTTAATTTGAAGAACAGCAGTGAAAGAAAATGAGAGAAAAAAATAGTGTTAGATGCGCCAAAAATAAGTGAGGGGGGGGGAATGAGTGGTTTGCAACATTTTAATTCTTTGTTTTTTTTTAATACAGGTGAACTTGCATTAACCTTGAATGAATCTGGCATATCAGCCATGGCCCTGAATGCCTCCATGGACAATGTGACCATGGTTCCTTTGTTCCTGGGTCTTAAATTCCTCTTTGAGTTGAAACCTCTCTTCATTCCACTGTATGTGCTGCTCGTGATTGTGGCTTGTGCTGGTAACTTCCTCCTCGTGGCCCACATCTCCGCCACCAAGAAGCTTCACACGACCACCAACTTTCTCATTGGCAATCTGGCTGCGTCCGACTTGGTGATGTGCATCTTCTGTGTCCCAGTGACTGTTTCTTATGCATTTGAATCCAAAGGGTGGCTTTTTGGAATCTTCATGTGCTATTTTATAAACCTCATGCAACCTACCACTGTCTTTGTATCTGTCTTGTCCCTCACTGCCATAGCTGTGGATAGGTATGTGGTGGTGGCGTACCCAATTCGCCAGAGAATCAGGCCTCGGTACTGTGCCTACATTGTCACATTTATCTGGTTGGTCTCAATTGCTGTTTCAATACCTTCCTCCTTGCACACCAACTATATGGACCTCAACCAGATTGGGTATAACATGATTATCTGTGAGGAGACCTGGGTCGATTTGGACAGGCAGAGGCTGCTCTACTCCTGTATCATGTTGATGTTGTCCTACATGCTCCCGCTCTGCGCGGTCTCCATTTCCTACTGCGCCATCTCACATCATCTGAAGAAGAGGACTGTCCCGGGAGCTGCCTCATGCAGCCACGAGAAGTGGTCAAAGAAGCGGAGCAGGACCTTCTGGATGCTCACCATCTCTGTCCTGTCCTTTGCCCTCTGCTGGATCCCTCTGCAGACAGTCAATCTGATCCGGGACATTGACCTCAACATCATAGACAAGAGCTACATCAATGTGATCCAGGTGTCCTGCCATTTGGTTGCCATGAGCTCCACCTGTTACAATCCCTTCATCTATGCTTCCCTCCACAACAAGTTCCGACTCCAGTTGAACAAACTCCTGTCCTACAACAAGAGGCGAGCAAATGGCACCATATCTAGCCAAACATCCCGTATGAATACCTGTTCCTCTCTGGATGCACCCACCATCATCAGCTTAACGGAGAGGCTGTCTTTGAAATAGAACGATGTGTCTCTATTGGAAAGGACTAAAACGTCTCTCTGTCTCACTGAGTCAAAGCAAACAAGACAAAATGGCTGGTGCCTTCTACCAGGAGCCCAATAGTGCAACTGCCCCATTGGACCATAAGTCAAGTTAAATTGGTCTAATTGGGTTCCTTTTAAGAACTGGGCACAGGCCATTGATTAGTTTCAACGCTCCCATTCAACACAACCACCTACTCAAGGGTAAGGCTCCCAAACTCAACCAGGATAGTTGGGATTTGAACCATTGGACTGAACTCTGAAATTTACTATACTAAAAATCAAAATAATTAACCGCTCCCCGTAGTGAAATAGAGAGGCAGAAATTGTCATCTTGAAAACTAGTTGAAATTTCAGATTTCTCTGACGAAGGCTCATCTAGACACAAAACATTGGCTCTATTCTCTCCCCACAGGTGCTGTCAGACTTGCTGAGCTTTTCCAGCATTTTCAGTTTTTGTTTCAGATTCCAGCATCCGCAGCCTATTGAAATTTCAGATGTTTCACTCAAAAATAGAATGTTGACTTTTGGACACCAATCCAAGCGGCACATGGCAACAATAACCAATCAATATATAAGAAAGAAAATTGCACATGAAAAGAGGGAGGGCCAGCTGGCTTTGCTGAGTGGTGTTTTAGTTCCTTTTCCCTCGGGGAACTTATCAGCTGAACTCTGTCCAGTTTTAAGCAGAAAAAGACATTGTTGTAAAGAGAAAGATAGGTCTGGATCCTTTACCAGAACTGAAATGGCCAGATCAGAGGATACCTTCTCAGGACTGAAGAATAATCAGAGAAAGGGCAGAAGAAAATCCTGCAGGAAGGAGGCTGGATGAAGATTGTGTTTAATTGAACAGGTAAAACATAGGAACTAAGGAACAGGAGGACGCCTGGAAATTGTTCTGCTGTTCAGTTAGATCATGATTGATCTGCATCTTAACTCCACTAGCTTGCCTTGGATTCATGATCCTTATTACCCCTACTTAATAAAAATGATCAACCTCAGTTTTCAAATTTTTAATTGCCCTCCCAACTCTCCCAGTCCATCCCCGCAACCTCAACAAGTTTTTGAGAGATTGAGTTCCAGGCTTCTTCCATCCTGTATGTGAATGAGTTAATCCTTAGTCCATTGAATTAAATATGGAAGATAAATAAATCAGGCCAAGCTTTACAACCTCAAATGGCAGTCAATTCCAATCAACATATGAGAATAGGAACAGCAACACCAACATCTCTTGAGTTAGACTCTCAGGATGCTTGGGTTCCTCCCGTGGAATAATGCAGTGATGTTTGAGGCTGATTGTGCAAGTTTGGCAATAAGGAAAACATGGGAGTGAAACCTCCAGGTTGAACAGGACATTCTGACTTCTTGCAACTAAGGCTGGGTCATGTCCCATGTCCACTTGACATTCCAGGCTTTGAAATTGCTCTCCATCCCCAGGGCTGAAAGACGACTGTCCAATGCACCGCCATGAGCAAACCTGGGAGACTTCAAAAGAAAAGTGATGTGCTTTGAAAAGAAATCTTTTGAACACTTATTAGATCTAAATCTATCAAATTGTGAATAAAGACTGTTCGACTGATGGTGAAGAATTATCCAGTCAGGTTGGCATCATCAGGATGGACAGACAAGGTGACCAATGGCAGGAGAATGAGCTGCACTGTGATTGGAGACAGGAGGTCATGTGATGAATACGCCAGAACAATGCCCAACTAGTGTTAGTGACCCTACCCATGGGTGCAAATTCTGAAGGAAAAAGATCTCCACTTTGAGAATTCAATCTGCTGTTCAGATGAGAGGGCAGGCCTTTTTTAATGCAATTTTGGACTTGTGATCAGATCACATGTGTTATATCCAAGTGTTAAAATATGAGAAGGAAGTTACACTCTCATAAATGACTTAGAAGCTCTCACCTAAAGCAGAAATGGTGTTGCTGGGAGCTGTCTGTACAAATTTAAATCACTGTAGCTTAAGGTACAACAGTGATCATTGTTGTTGCATTTTCATTAGATTATCAATTATATGTGGAATAAAGATCTAACAGCCAGTCAAACTGAGAATTGTGCTGTCTGTTCACCATAATTAGAGCAATCACTATAACAACCAAGGGTTGGGAGCTAAATCAATCTACTTTTATCGTCACTGGATCCTGATAGAGGTATTTAAAATTCTGAAGCAGTTGAATAGGATGGATGTGGAGCAGTCCAACACTAGGGGCTACAAGTATAAGATAATCACTAATAAACCTATTAGGAAATTCAGGAGAAACTGTTTTCCTGGAACATGGTTAGCATGTCGAACTACCACATAGTGAGGTTAAGGCAAATAACTTTGGCGCTTTTAAGGAGAAATCAGATAAGTATGTGAGGGAAAACGGAATAGAAGGATATATTGGTGGAATGAATTTGAAGCAAAGAGAGCAGGGAAAGCTCATAGGGAACAGAAATATCAGTGTAGGCTCATTAGACCTAATGATGGGTTTCTGTGCTGTGATAGGAGTCAGAGGCAATTTCACCTAAGACTGCTTGAATCTGCTATTTGGTACATGAAACTAAAATCTTCTGTCTCTCAGTTCTAATATCCCTCCCTTCTATGGGCAGAACATGTATTTCAAAAATTGTTAGTAAAGCACAAATTACATAGGATTATTTAAAATTAATCGTTAATACATTTGAGGACTACTTGAAGGCAACCAAAATTTCACTGGGCATTTTTCCTCCACTTCAGAACCAATTACAATGTGGCCAGATTATTTTTGCTGTCCAAGGGCTATTATGTTTTCATTCTCCACAATTTTAAAGGACTCACCCTTGCTTCCAAATTCAGCCATATCCTCACATACCTCGCTGTCTCTGCAATCCCTTCTGGCTCCACCACCCCGCGAGATATTTGCGCTCCTCTGCTAATGTGGCCCTCTAAAACATGCCCGATCTTAATTGCTCCATCATTGGTGGCAGTGCCATCAGCTACCCAGTCACTCAGCTCAGGAATTCTTCTCTGTAAGCTTCTCCACCTCTCGCACCTTCTGTAAGACCCCTGGTTAAATTTTTGACCATGATGTGGAGATGCCGGCGTTGGACAGGGGCAAACACAGTAAGAAGTCTCACAACACCTGGTTAAAGTCCAACAGGTTTATTTGGTAGTAAAATCCGCAAGCTTTCGGAACGCTGTTCCTTTATCAGGTGAGTGGAGAGATCTGCTCACAAACAGGCATATAAAGGCACACAGTTTACAGAATACTGATTAGAATGCGAGTCTTTACAGCTATTCAAGTCTTAAAGGTGCAGACAATGTGAGTAGAGATAGCATTAAGCACAGGTTAAAGAGGTGTGTATTGTCCCCAGACAGGACAGTAAGTGAAATGTTGCAAGCCTAGGCAAGTCATGGGAGCTACAGATTGTGTGACATGAACCCAAGAACTCACATGAACTCACGCACACATGAGGACAGCCTCAACCAGGATCTTGGGTAAGATAAGGGCACTCCCTCAGCTGCAATAAGAGCAGGAACCCAGGAAGGAGGGCACGGAAAGTGCTGCCTGCATACCAGCCTTCGCAACCCCAGGGTCACCCTGACATGAAGGGAAGATAAGGCCCCCACCCCAGGCCTGAGTTGCACTTCAGACCGGCCCCCTGAGCAGTGCACACCAAGGAGGGTGCTGGCTGCCTGAACGCTCACCTCCAAAATCCCCCTCAGAGGTGAAGGCACCAGGTTCAAGCTGTTGTAAATGGAGGCGGCATGACATCAGACTGGCGCCCGCTGAATATCCAGTGAGGAGAGAGTGCTTGCTAATGACATGTTAATGTATTAAAATGAGCTTTCTGCAGTCCCGGGGCGATGCACGGCTGGCCACGGCGGGGGGAATGACATGCGCTGCCATTCTCACACTCCACAGGGATGAAGTGCCAGGTCAGCATGGTGGTTTCCCCCAAGCTGGGTGATATGAACAGACAGAGTGGAGGTTCAGTGGGTGAACAAAGTGAGATATATTGCCAGAATTCAAAATATAACGGTAAACTTTCTATAGTAGAGCCCATAATCACCTGTGCCTGCTAAGTGCATACTGTTTCTTTATCTTCCTGATCCTACCACAAGGTGTACATCCAGGATCCATAACTGAGGTTAGGCAGCCTGCTGACTTCCATGCTCTTTTGCCTGCGATGACCCTGGCAAATGTCCCCTGAGGGGCTTGGCCCTAGAGGGTACTGGCTTGCTTTTGGGCAGCATGGATGTTTGACAGCTTCCTTCCTCGGTGTCAGGGGCTGGAGGTGTGTCACTCATGGGGAGGAGGGCATCAGGTGGGCTGAAAATGCCCAGAGTCCCCTGGCTGGAGAGTCTCAGGCCATACTCCTGCCGATCCTCTTCCCTTCGTGTTCCTGGGGACTCCTGTGCTCCTCCATGGGATGGAGATAGTGCTGCAGTGAGATCCAGAAGCCTTGCCGCTGACACTTGTGGATTCCCACCAATGCCTGAACCATGCACTCAAAGCCCTGCACCATGGAGCTCACGTGCTCAGACATGGAGGTCATGAGCTGAGCCATGGTGTGGACATCTCCTGAACCAAGGTCTCCACTGCGGACGCCATTCTCACAATGTTGGCCTCGGCACGCTGCAATGGTGGCACCATCTCCTCAGAGAATGATGGGACTCCTCCAATCGACCTTGCACTCCAATGATGGCTGCTGTCAAATCTTTCTGATACTCGTGACTCTGCCTTTGCAGCTCCAGCAGCTGAGATGACCAGACCTGAGTCACATCATTGGCAAGGGGCTCAGTACAGCCTTGGGCTCCAAATGCCAGCTCCTTGGGGCATCCCAGCTCTGCCTGCTGTGGATCTTCAGCTATGAAATGTTCAGCAGTCAGTGAGCCAAAAGTCTGCCTAGTTATTGAACCCAATGAAGTGGTACTAGTTGTGACACTTCTTCAATGGTGGGGTTAGCAAAATCCTCCTCTGAACTGCTGGAATCCAGTGGGAGCAGAGGATAGTCCGGCCAGTTCCGCTGGTCGACCTGTGAGTGAAGGGACATGGCATCAGTGCAATACAGGGGATACGAGGGGGCTCATTGATTACATTGAGACTTGAGGACTAACAAGATAGGTGGTGAGGATTCTCACATTTCTCTGCTGCCCTCACTTCACCAGCAGCACAGGAACGATGTTCCTCCTCCCGGCCAGCTTGAGGGCTCACTCCTCATAACATGTGAGGGTTCTCAGCTCAGGCACAAGTTTGGCTGGCTGCCCACTAATTCTTGTTGTGGTTGTCTACAATGACACAGAGAGGAAGAGTGTAAGTGGGAGGCGTGAGATTGAACATGATGAGGTGTGGTAGGCATGGGACTTGGGTGGGAGCTGAAGTGTGCAGAGCAGAGCTGCTACTGGGAGAACATGGTGATTGTGGGAGGGAGAGGGAGATCTGGCAAAGGCCAACATGGCTGAGTCAGAGAAAGGGTTGGGGGTGTGAGGTGGTGTGCGAGGGGGGTCCAATGGGAGATTAGGGGTTGTTCACTTACCTTTGCTGAGTGACAAAGATCACTGCTCTCCCATTCTCTTCTGGCATGTGCTCACGCTGCCGAGGGCTATCATTATATCCCAGGCAGGGGTGGTGACTCAGTGGAAGGCTGCCTCCTGGAGCGGGGGTAGAATGTGTCCTGCCTCTGCTGCCGCTGCTGCATTCCATCCAACATCCTGGTGAGGGCCTCCTCAGAAAAGTGTGGTGCTGCCTTCTCCTGCAGTCATTGTGGAACAAGTGCTGGTGAGTGCTGGGTTGCTGTTTACGTGCAGCAGTTAAGTCATTGCGGTGCGGGCAAATCAGAGGGAACATGCTGGTGGAGCAATGTGAAACATGTGGACATAAAGAATACTGCTCATGAGGCAAAAGATTCAGCCTGAAATCACACTGATGCTGTTTGCAGGAAACACTGGGTGGAATTTTATGCCCATTTTGCAGCAGGAAAATGTAAAATTGAGCGTAAAGCACGAGCATGATTGGTGTTGGGTTTTGCGACTGGTGCGATTTTACGTCACCCTGATTTCTGGCGTGGTCGGAGAATGGGGAACAGACATGTTGGTGTCTCCGATGGAACTGGAAGCCATTGAGGCTCCCCAGGAAGGCCTAGTGCAAGGCGGGGGGTGCCCTTGGGCAGTGTCACACTGGCATAGCCACCCTGGCACCTGGGAAATGCCCCTGACACATGGGTTATGCCCACAGTGCCAGGGACAGGGCCAATGTGGGGAGGGGGGGTGGGGAGTGTGGGGAGCATTGCCATGGGAAGGGCCAATGGGGGTAGGGCATATGGGGCAGTGCCAGGGGAAGGGGCCAAATGGGGAAAAGGCCAGCGGGGGGGGGCCCCAGTGGGGGAGGAGGGGGGATAATGGGGCCCACTGGCATTCTGCATTCAATTGGTGGGGGAGGGCAGCAGGGCTGCGATCGATGGGGGAAGGTGGCGGGGCCACGATCAGTCTTGGCAGGGTGGGGGTGGTGGGGCCTGTATCTCAGGCTATGGGCCCCTACGATTGCAGGGGGAGGGGGAGGTAGTTTGAGGCTGCCTGCAGAAGCAGGGGCCTGACAACTCACTGTCGGAGGTCTGCACGTGCACAGTAACTCCCTCTACAGGTTGGCTGGCGAGTTAAGCCCTGCCCACAGCCGCTCTGGCTTTAAAGTGACTAGCCCATCTTTTCAGGGACAGAGTGCATAAGACTGGGCATGAAAACTTGCCCCTAAAACAGATCTGGAACTTTCCCATTTTCAGACTAGCTGGACATTTAGAAAATAACTCACAAAATTTCACCCATTCCCAGAACCAACACTCTGCCGCAACACCAACAGCTTCAGCAACAGCTGGAGTACTAGCAGCACCAGGTGCCTTCTACTCCGAAACATACTGCGCTACAGGACAGAGGGATGGACACTAAGATCCCCCAATGCAGGATTAAAGGTGGAGAGAGGATCAACTGTCTGAACATGTATAAACACCAGTGCTACAGGAGACTCAGTTTTCACAACAGCTCATGGTTGACATCTGCAGTCCCCTGAAACAAAACCTCCTTCCCAGTGGAGCAAGAGGTCGAGCATTTCAATAGCCAGCAAGGTGCCAGTCTCTGGAAGAGCCTCACACTGGCTCTCTGCCTCTCGCCAAGTGGTGTCCTCTCTTCGCAAGGTGAGCAAGCAGAAGTGTGACTGCTGCCCATGGCTTGTGTGGAAAGGAGGAAGATACAAAACATGTGGAGGCTCAGCCTGAGGCATAAGTGGGAGAGGGAAATAGGCTGAGGATGAATGTAAATCTTGGCTTTTTGGATGAGGCTATGAGGAGGTGCCTGGACAGAGAGAAATGAATGGAGCTGTTAGGTGTATTGTTCTGAGGAGTGCTTTGTAGGCGAAAGCTTGAGAAGTCAGAACTTGAGGCTTGGTACCCAGAAGTGCTATGATTCTCCCCTTTTCCACTCCCCTGCATTCTCTTGGTGCACTGTCTCCAAGCTGAATGGGCCACACATCTGCTGTTTGTCTCCGTGGACACATCTGTTCAATTTTGCTCCTTTAGAGAAACTGTCCCCTCCCATTGGCAGCCATATTTTTAGCTGCTGTAGCCTTAAGATTTGGAATTCATTTTCTAAACCTCCCTGTTCCTTTAAATTGCTCCTTAAACGTGCTTCTTTGACCAAGATTTTGGTCACCTGTCTTTAGATGGTTTGGTGTCAAATTCTGCCTGCTGAATGCATGTTTTACCACATTAAAGGAGGAACACAAGTTTGAGCTGTTGTTCACTCTTGATCCTTAGAAACTGGCCAAAAATCAGGATGAATCCATGTTGGTGCAAAATACACGTGGTCGATTGGAGGGAACGGATTGCTGCGCAAAATGGGCTTCTCTTATTCCTGTTTTTTTTTAATGCATTCGAGAGTCCCGTTAATAATTATAGAATCATGGAATCATACAGCACAGCCAAAGCCTTCGCAATTCCCTCCTTTTTCCCAATGTGTCCTTTGCCAAGTATTGCTCCAATTACTTTTTGAAAATTATTTCTCCCAACACCACTGCAGGCAAAGTGTTATCTCTAGACATCACCTGTCTAAGCAAGGCTTTTACTAGTCCTCATACTTCAGCAGATTGTGAGTTTGATTTTGACAGGGGGCACACAAGTGTCAGATAAGCAATGCATTTATTGGCTTGTTTCATGAAAGCATCAGCTGGCCTGCTTAATTAAATGATTTAAGTTATTTGTACTTCCACGGAAAAGATATGTGAGAAGATATTTAACAGGGTAACAGCACACAGACTACACCCAGTTACGGTGCTGCTTGTTTATCTGCTAACTTTTGAAGTTTCCTTAATTTGGCTATTTTCAACCATCTATTAAATCACTAGTGCATGTAATTCCCTTCATCATAGCGTAATGCTTAATTTGTTCTAATTGCCGTGAAAGCTTACTTATATTTTGTACATTATCTCCTGCAAATTGGCTTCATCTAACTCAGGACATGCTAGGTGTCAGGGACAAGGTAGACATAAAATGTCATGAGACTGTACTCATTATCTCAAGTTAAATAATCTCCATGTCACAACTCTTTCAAGTCAGTGTCACCTTATTTTATTGGTTCGACACACACAGTACACTATCACAGCGAATAATCCTCACCTTCATGAATAAACAAGGACAATTTATTAAACTGTTGGGTAAATGGGAACATTGCCCTGTTCCACAGTGATTAATCCTCCCTTTGATAGGTAATCATAAATCTGCGCAGTTGTACCTCATAACCAAGTTCAATCAGTAAATAGCAAAATCACACAGCCACGGGTTACAATTATATAGTGACAAACAGGAACTGCATACTGGTACATAGTGAGTGATTGTTCTGGTGCTGAACTTAAAGGAATTCCTTGCACTTAGAATCATTGAAAATATAGCCATTCAATCCGTGGTGCCTATGTCTCAGCTCTTCGGGAGAGTTATTCAATTAACCCCAGTCACCGGCTCTTTTCCCCATAGCCCTAAAAAATTTCCCTGCATAAGAACATTCTCTTTGGAAAGTCACTATTGGATCTATTTCTGCCACCCTTTCAGGCAACGCATTCCAGATCACAACATTTTTTGGCATTAATTTATGGGATGTGGGCGTCGCTGGCTGGGCCAGCATTTATTGCCCATCCCTAATTGCCCTGAGTGGCTTGCTAGACCATTTCAGGGGGTCATTTAAGAATCAACAACATTGGTCTGGAGTCACATGTAGACCAGACCAGGTGAAGACGGCAGATTTTCTTCCCTAAAGGACATTAGTGAACCAGACGGGTCTTTACAACAATCAATAACGATTTTATGGTCATCATTACACCTAACCAGCATGAGAAAAGTGCAGCTTAGGCGCATTGGCCATGCTAAATTCTCCCTCAGTGTAACCTAAACTGGTGCCGGAGTGTGCCAACTAGGGGATTCTCACAGTAACATAATTGCAGTGTTAATGTAAACCTACTTGTGATGAATAAATAAACTTTCTCTTAGATTTTTAATTCCAGATTTTTATTCAACCGTCTGACCTTTTTTATCCCGCACCAATTTATTTGTGACACAGGTAATAAGTCAGAGGTTAAACCTTTATGGTTCTGTTTTTTAGTTTAGTCCCTAACCACCCTTACAGAGCGTTTTCCTTCATGGTGTCTATGTTGTTGGTACGCATGTGGGTCATGACAATTGGACCCTTCTCCTCCCACTCCAAGTTCCTCTCCAGCCCTGAGGAGATGTCCTGAGCCCTGGCATGGGGCAATGGCACAGCCTTCATGACTCATGTTCTGATCTGCGAGGAACAGTATCCATTGTCCCTAAGTATACTGTCTCATACTACTGCTCATTCTTATTTAGTCCACCCACTGGAGTGGCCCCTATACCATGATGTTGTGCTCAATTTGCTTATCCTCATTGAAATCCCTGTTCTCATCTTCACAGGCCACACAAGAGGTTTATCAAGAGTCAGTTGTTTTCCTCTTGGCAAGAATATGGTACAGTGTCTTATTGTATCAAGGTAGAGATGATTGCCAAGCCTTGAAGTTACTCCTTCTGCTATATTTCACAACAACTTGCATTTGTATAGCATATTTGCAAAGTAATTCATCCCAAGGTGCTTCACAGGAACTTGATTGAACAGGCTTTGACATGGAGCCATGCAAAGAGATATTAGGCCAGGTGTTCAAAAACTTGGTCAGAGTGGTAGCTTCGAAGCTGCATCTTAAAGGGTAAGACAGTGATAAAGAAGCAGGAAGACTTTGAGAGATAATTCCAGAGTTCCTTCCTTTCAAAATTTGATTTCACCATTAATAAAGTCAAGGGCTGGGATTCTCCCAAAAAAAATTCTAACTTCCCAATGTGCGGGAAAATGGGAATAAATCCTACCAGTTTTTTAAGCATGATTTCAGAATGAATCTCCAACACTCTGTGCATCACAGAATGCCCAAGCTGGATTCACTCTGAAAATCAAGGGTCTATATCCACCCAAGAGGCTGGCAGCATAGTGCTGAGTGGGCCACCGCATATCGGTCAATCTGTCAGTGCAGAGATCGGCACATGGGCAGTTGTCCCCTATTGCTGACCTCCAGATTGCTGGCCAGCCCAGTAACCATCCCCCCCCATCACTGGCCTTGCAGAGCACCCCCCCAACCCCTGATCACTGGCCTCCCAGAGCTCCCCAGGCCAACCCCTATGTTACCCTCCAGATGGTCTTTTCCTTGTTTGCGTTCAGTCCTAAAGACTGGTTGTGTCTTTTGACTAGGCCTGCTATTGTCACAAGCTCATTTTTAAAAAATATACTTTATTCATAAAACGTACATAAGTACAGTAGGGGGTCAGTTAGCTCAGCTGGGCAACTGATTTGTGATGTGGAGTGACTCCAACAGCATGGGTTCAATTCCTGCTGAGCTTATCAATGAAGGCCGCACCTTCTCAACCTTGCCACTCGCCTGACTCTCAGGTTAAATCACCATCAATCAGCTTTCTCACTCTCAAAGGAGAGAGCAGCCTATGTTCCTCTGGGACTGTGGCGACGTTCATTTTATTTCATTTCATGTAAGATAATTCCACTTGAAAACTGTTGAAAGTGCAGTCGAATATTCTCCATTCGGCATGTTCCACCCAGTCTGAGACAGCTAAATACAATTTCAATACTCTTGATATTTACAATAACAACAGAAAATGCTGGGTAAGCTCAGGTCTGGCAGCATCTGTGGAGTTAGAGAACAATATGCACTTACTTGTCAGACATATGGCCAAGGAATTCTACACAGCTTCCAGCCCTTCACTTCTGAAATGTCTTAGACAGCGATCTTTCCTCATTGCATCTCTGCGCCTGCTGTCCTGAGCTTTAGTGCATCCCTCAGCACATAGTCCTGGACCTTGGATTCTAGCTCTCTTTTTTGTTCATGCATGTGATGCCATCTACATGGTTGAGATTCCATATGCCAAGAGCTCCTGTGATGCAGACATCTCTCTCTGCTAACTCTTCCTTCATTATCTTGCCTCCTATAGAATTAAACAGCAAAATTCAAAGATCCCATCTGTTTGCTTTAATTAGTCTTCTGTACTTGTTCTACTATCTTCAAATATTTGTATACCTACACTCCCAGGTGTCTTTGTCCCTGCAAACACTTTAATATTATATCCTTTATATTGCCTGCTCATTCTTCCTACCAAAACTTCCTACCCTTCACACCTCTGTGTTAGTTTGTCAGCTTGTGTGTGTCCTTTTCACAAGTCCACGTTCTCCTGAAGTCTGTAACTGTCATTATTCATTACATTTTTGAGTTTCATATCATTTACAAGCTTTAAAATCGTGCCCTATTACCCAAATTCAGGTTGTGAATGTATTTGAGAAAGATGTGGAGATGCCGGCATTGGACTGGGGTGGACACAGTAGTCTCAACAACACCAGGTTAAAGTCCAAATAAACCTGTTGGACTTTAACCTGGTGCTGTGAGACTTCTTACTGTATGAGAAAGAGCAGGGATACTCATCCTGACTCTTGGGAATATCACTGCATATCTCCCTCAAGTCTGAGAAACAACTGCTTCCTGACTTTTCGCCAATGCTGTATCCTTGCTGCCACTCTGCCTCTAATCCCATGAGTTTTCACTTTGTTAGCTAATTTTAGGATTGCAATTTTGTTCTTCGTGCTGGTGAATGTATTGGCATGTGTTATTTTAACTGTCAAAGCTATGTCCAGAACACAATGAAAGTACAGGCAATGACCACCCTTCAAAAGTCATTTATTTCCTGCGGGAAAGTGTACACAACTGGCTGAACAAAGATGGCCAATTAGCACAGAATACTTTTCAGTGCTTACAGACTCTTTGATTGGCTGACACTAGTGAACTCAAAGAAACTTTCCCCTGCCCTCTTCAAATCCTCTTTACAGTTAATTTTGCACCATTTGTTCTGAAGTCCTTAATTGCTGGGAGTCATCCTTGTCCCATACCTTTCCAACATTATAAATTTCCATTATACCAGTCTGCATTGTCCTAACAGTAAAAGAACAACTTCTTCAAATGTGTAAGTCCTCATACTAGACAGCCTCTTAACTGATCTCTGGTGTAGTTAATGTCTTCAAATTCTCAGTATCTTTTCCATGGTGTGGAGTACAATACTGTGCACAGCAATCTAAGAAGATTTTCTTGAGGTACATCTAAGCTACACATGCCTTCACTTCTGGCTGTTCCCCATTCATTTTATTTTTCTATTCTATATCCTTCTTGCTAAACTGTTTCTGCGGTCCCTGGGATGTAGGTACACTCACAGTGCTGTTAGGGAGGGAGTTCCAGGATTTTGACCCAACAACAGTGAAGGAACGGTGATATATTTCTAAGTCAGGATGGTGAGTTACTTGGTGTTCCAGGTTGTGGTGTTCCCATACGTCTGCTGTCCTTATCCCTAGTGGTTGTGGGTTTGGAAGATGTTGAAAAAAGGCTTGGTGAGTTGCTGCAGTGCATGGCACACACTGTACACCACTAGTGGAACAAATTAATGTTTACAGTGGTGGATGGGGTGCAGATCAAGTTGGCTGCTTTGACCTGGATGATACCAGGTTTTTTGAGTGATGTTGGAGCTGTGCTCATCCAGGTGAATGGAAAATGTTCTATCACACACTTGACTTGCACCTTACAGATGATGGACAGGCTCTGGGGGAGTCAGTAATGTCAAAGAGAGATAGTTGGATTCTTTCATGTTGGAGATGTTCATTGCCTGGTGCTTTTGTGGCATGAACATTAGATGACATAAGATGGAATATTGTCCAGATTTGGCTTTATATGGGTATCAGAGGAATTGAAAACAGAATGGAATAATTCATTTGCTTCATTAATTTAAATAGAAGTCTTTTCTTCCTCATTGACCGCATGACTATGCGACACATTGGGGATGAATGTAGTCTTGGATAGTCATGCAAAATGAGCTAATGACTTTGAGATGTGATGTTAAACTGATGCCTCATCTGCCCGTTCAGGTGAATGTATCAGAACCCATGGACAATTATTTCAAAGACGACCAGTTGAGTTTTCTCCAAAATCCTAGTTAATATTCTTCCTTGAACCATCATGTAACACAGATTGTCTGGCTATTGATCACAATTGCTATTTGTGGGATTTTACTGTGTGCAATTTGGCTGCTGCGTTTTCCACAATACATCAGTGACTACACTTCAAAAAGTATGTCACTTTCCTTTGTAAAGTGATTTGGAATGCCCTGAGGCCATGAAGGGTATGGTATAAAATGCAAATCTTGTCTTTCCTTTCTAAATACATTGGAAAAATTCAAAATGAAAGAAGTGTCCTCTACATTTGCCAATTGCTAGAAAGTATTGCCTTCTGGCATTAAGGGAAGAACCAGTTTGTGTATTGGATCTCCACCCTTTTAATTAAAATTCCAAGTTGTGCTGGGAGGAACTGGTAACAGCCTTTTTCCTCCATCTCTCCCCATCTCCCAGCACAAAGATCATTTTCCACCTCGAGTCTCTTCTTCATTTCTATAAAGGAAAGTCTTAAAGAAAGTACTAAACTAGAAGGAAAAAGAGAGGAGGAAGGTACATCCAGGTTCAAAGGTACTTCAAATATTCTGACAGCCCAACAGGTCAACAAAAAAATGTTGAGAAAAGCAGCAATAATGAAAAACCAAAACTTTTTAAACTGCCTGCACAGCATCAGAAGGCTGCACTGCTGCACTGAGGGAATGCTGCACTGGGCGAATGTTGCACGGCTGGTATTGCTGTTTTTTTTGATGAAATGGTAAATTGTGTCTCTCTCAGTCATCCGAATGGCGCTCGCATTGTTTTGAAAAAGAGAAGGTGCAGCTGGCCCTTGTTTGTCCTTTAACCAATGTCACTGAAATAGATTACCTGGTTACCTAGCTGTTCAAGGGATTTTGCTGTGTGCAAATTGGTTGCCACATTTCCTATATTACAACAGTGAAGTAACTTTAAAAATAGAGTACTTCATTGAGTCTAAAGTTATTGGGGATGTGTTAAGATCATGGAAGGCGTTACAGGAATACATAATTTTTTTAAAGCTTTAATCTTGAATGTTAGCATAGTTTCTGCCTGGGCTCGATAATTATCTTGCTCATCTTTTCATACATTTCACATGGCTTGAAAATTCCTTTTTGATCAGACCTTCCGTCATCTCCCCACTCCTTTTTGGTGATCCTCCTACCATCTGCTGCATCGGGTCATGTAAGTGCCAATGGTTGTTGATACTGAGAGTGCTCCCAGTGGCCTTCCAAATATGCAGAGCTCATCACCAGCCCAAGCTGTGAACTTACCCATGGAGCCACTGGGGGGAAGCCTTGAGCCACACTTTAGTTGAGTTTGAATCTCGGGGTACATTGGCAAGTGAATTTGCATGAGCATTCGTGTGTGTGCAAGTGTGTGAATGTGTGTGTTTGTCAATATGTCTGTATATGTGTACATGGATGGGTATGAGCTTGTTTGTAAATAAGTGAATGTCTGTATTTGAGTATATGTGTTTGTATGTGTACGTGACTGAGTGTGTATGTACATGTGATCGTGTATGCGAGTATTTGTGTGAATGACTATATGTGCAAGTGTATAGTGATGAGTAACTTTACACACTGCTTTATAATGAAGAATAAAATGGTCTCATAAACATGCTTTCTCTGTGTTAATGTTCACTTTGCAAGACCCAAATACCATTCTAAATTTGACAGAAAGGAGAGATTCTTGCTCCATGTCCAATCACTGAAATATCTGTGTATGCAGACTTGTTTGTGTGTGTGTGTTTGTGCACCAGTGTGTATGTGTGTATACCTGTGTGTGTGTACTTGTGTATGCCTGTGTGTAATTTTGTGTGTGCATGTTTGTGTACCTTATCTGTGTGCATGCCTGTGTGTACCTGTATGTATGTATTTGTATCTGAGTGTGTGTATATTTGTGTGTATACGTATGTGTATCTGTGTGTATGTGTGTACCTGTCTGTGTATGCATGTGTACCTGCATGTGAGTGTGTACTTGCATGTGAGTGTGTACCTCTGTGTGTGCATGTGTACCCATGCATCTATGTATAGTCACGTATGAATGTTCCTCCAACTTTCACTACCTAGCCATGGGTGAATGAACCACCTTCATTCAGCATTGGAACAAAGAAGTGACTCCCTCTGCCTCCCTGCAGTTTTTCCTCTTCCTTCATCTGACAAAACTCCTTGAGTGTCTGGAATGCCTCTGGAATTGAGATATAATCTGACAGAACAAACTGGACTGGCTGAATGTCCAAGTCTTGGTCCAATCCTCTTGTACTTCCAGGTTGAAATCTTGAATCCAATTTCATTCTCCTTCCAGTTTTTGATTCCCTCTCCCCTGTCACTCTTACCAAAGACTCACTCTGCTTTCCATGTGAAGCCCTCTGACCTGCAGCCTTACCTGTCCCATGACCTGCCCTCCTGTTAACACAATGTTTAGGTAAGGGTTTCATGTCCCATTAACTTTTCTGCAATTCATAAACTGGAGATTTTCAATCAGACACTGTAAAAATATTTATGTGTTAAAAAAAATCATTTCTGACCAAGAAAAAGTTAAGTAGAAATGAAAGACTCTTCCAATAAAGTTACATTCTGCGAGGGAAGGGAGAATGAGGATGAAATGAAAGAATGAAAGAAGATTAATTTGTATTTAAATAGCACTTTCTCAATCACAGATGTCCCAAAGCATTTTCAACCAATGAAATACTTGGTGATGCCATTGTTGTAATGTACAAAATGAAGCAATCACTTCACACACAGCATGTTCCCTTAAACAACAATTTAAATTCTGACCAGATAATTGGCTTAACGAGTGCACGTGAATTAACAGACAAACTTGTCAGACACACCACACTGCAGAGTAAATTACAGATGCAACCAAAACAGATTCCATGGATTTCTCAACCAATCGCCCAGACAATATTCCCACTGTGAGTCAACCAACCTCACTGAAACTTTCTTTCTCACAAGGGTTTCCAATCTCCATCTTTGAAGATCTCTCCTTGGAATTCTCTCCATATGAACACACACTACCCCCCCCACCCGCCACTGTCCCCCACTAAGATGGCTTTAACGAAAGCCTACCTCACAGGGTTTCAACCTCACCTTCTGAGATTCCTGCTCCCTGGATTCCTGAGTATACTCAATGCCAGCTTATGAGCCCACTCTCAGCTCCATGGCAATGCCAAGCAGCATATCACTGCTCCAAAGGGTAACCTTTGCTCCAGTGGCCAACAGGATAGAGTCAGCCTGTTAACTGCAGTTCTTTCTTAAATTTAGAGCCTATATCTTTGCCCTTACTTATTGGGATCTATTTTTTAAAATATTGTTTTAACTTTTAAAATGTTTTACTCTATTCTTAAAGTTACAAAGCCAACGCTCAGAGTGGTCTGTGCAAATTCAAATCCATTCCTTGCTTGCTCCAAAAACCAAATTCAAACTCCAATTGAATCCAATTTATGGTTCCCACAAGATCCAAGCTGACAACATAAAGTATTATACCCCATCTGGGGTTTGATCCGATGCTTGATCTTAGCCAAAAGCCTGAGGAGTGATTGTATCTCTGTGTTTGTAACACTTATAGATGGCAGACTGCCTCACTTACCCTTGAACTGATCTGGGAACCTATCAGACTCCCAGAGGTACCCACCCCTGTCACTAGGCAGGAACCAACGTAACAAACATTGGAACATCCTGTACCATAAATGTTAAAATCGCCATAGACAGCTGATTTAACATACAGGGAAAGGTGTCCACTGTATGTGGAGTTTGCACATTCTCCCCATGTCTGCATGGGTTTCCTCCAGGTGCTGGTTAGGCGACTAGGGGATTTTCACAGTAACTTCATTGCCGTGTTAATGTAAGCCTTACTTGTGACTAATAAATAAACTTTACGTTTTACTTTACAAAGGTCAATATTCCTTCACATTCACGACAGTGTCATCCTGAATGATGGACTCAGGTCTCTGGAGTGGGTGAGAGAGGGGGCAGTGGACTTGAAACCACAACCTTCTGACTCAGATATGAGCCACAGCTAATGTTGATTGTTATAGTAACTAATGCCCTATTTCTGAAAGTTTAGCTGTAATTCTGTAAACTTGACAGCCCCAAAGCAGTAAAAGTCACAGAAAGCAAAAGGTCATGTTAAATCAACTGAGAAAATGAATTCACAGCAAACTCTCCTCTCTTTCTATTGCCAGGACAAGCAATAACCATCCCTCTTTCATATGACAAAAGTTGACAGATAATCAATTTAAGAGAGGTAATAAATTCCCCCGTTTTAAAGGGTCACCATTAATAAACTGTAATAGGAAGCAACATTTTGAAGGGCATTTAACACAGTAAATTACAGTTGAGTTCCTAATGATGATAAAGCACTCGGTAGCCTCCTACCCACTGACTAGAAAACCTCAAATGTAGTGGTAGAAATAGCACTTTTTCTCTTGGGACACCTGTGCGCAGATATAACCTTGGGAGTGGGAGAAGCAGTCAGTCCAAGGGAACCCCCTTCAATTGCCTCCTGTCTAGACATATTAATGGCCACCTTGCCTCGGATAACCACACTTCATGGCACAGCAGGATGTTTGTGATAGGTTTAGAAAGGTGAGTCACTGATCGACAACTAACTGAATGAAAACCCCTAATAATTACAGAGACAAACATACAGACTAAGAGGCTGGTGGGGAAGAGGATAGATAAAGGAAGGAAATGCAACATAACATTGTTGCATTCTGGGGAATACATTTTTCAAATAAAGTGCTTCCTTGTTATTTTTCACACCCATCTTTTTTTTTAATACCTCCAATTTTTATTTCTCAATAGAAAACATGAAACCAAGACAAATTTTCTCCATCCAACTTCTGTTGAGATCTGTACTTCCATTACTCTTCCCTGCAGGGGCAAGAGAGTGAGAGGGAAGGCTATGGCTAGCAGTGTACCAGTAATGGTGTATCCCTTTACTGGCCCAGCATGGTCCTTCTCCAGTGTCTCGTCTTGGAGTTGTACCTGATCTTGTTGGCGGTTTTCAAGCGGATCCACTGTGGAATCTGCTTCATCTTCTTAGCAAGGGATCACTTGATCTTGAAGGTTTTGTGGGATGACATGGCCACATGTCCACTCCGGCTGCTCCAGTGCTTCCTCGTCCTGAATCCATTTCAAATAACATGAAACCATCTGATATTACACAGCTCAGGGTGCCTGTTTTTACAACCTTCACTAAAGAGGAAATGCTGTTGACAGGTATTCTCCCAATATAATGTTCTGTCATCCTGGTTGCAATTGTGCATGTGTGAATGTGTCAGGAAGGGTAGGAGAGGCCTGGGGAGCATGGTGACAGTGGAGGATTGGAATGTGAGGAGAAAGGCTTGGGGGAGAGATGTCCTGCGGTTACTGGCCCTGAAATGGAATGGGTGGGAGTGGTGTCTGGTATTAAAAGGGGGCTCCTTATTGAGGTGCCCCCTCCTCTTCCTGCCCGAGACTTGAACCCGATTATTTTCGGGCATTCCCAGACCTAGGAACCTTTCCCACCTGCCTAAAATTTGAGACTGGACAGAAAATAGCCCTCGAGTGATCAATAATTCATCACTTAAGGGCCTCAGTTGGGGCAAAGGATGCAGTCAGCCCATCTGAGGCCCATGTAGTGGAGGAAGGATGGTATTAGTGCCAGCTTGCCAGAGAATGAGGTGGCAAAATAAGTCATGCAAATGAGGAGTCTGCAGAGAGATTACATTTATTTGCATTTTTATAAGGCTTTTGATAAAGTGTCCAAAGGCCTTCCCCACCCCAACGTAAAATTGCAATTGTCGAGGTAGGCAGGAACCCAGCAGAAAGCCCATCGGAGGCATTTTACACTTCTCTCCCCCAGCTACAAACCTACTGGCGAGAGAACATTCAATTCAAGTCATATACTCCAGTTATTCTAGTTGTGTTCAGTTAAAGACAGTTGTGACCTGTTTTGGTAAAAATTGGTTATGCCCAGTTGGTTTTCCCAACTGGCTGATTCTTCCGAGGGTGGGGGCTATTCTACCATAATATCCACATTATAGACAGTCACGTTCATCAATATGTCCTCCAACAGGCCTTTGTCAGTAAGATGGCTAAAGTCCAAACTAGGAAGAGTGGGAGTAGCCCGAAGGAACATGAATCTGTGGCCTTCTCTCAGAAGGACAGCATTTGTCCAACTGTGTCAGTGCCTTTGCCATTGCCTGTCAGCCAGGGTAGTATGAAGCTGGGCTCTCTAGGTCCAGAGCAGCTTAGGTCCCAGAAGGAACAAAAATAGTAAACTGGGGGATTAAGATAAAGATGCTGGTCTGAACTGTTTTTTCCTTCTGGGGTCTGTGCTCCAAATAGAGTTATAGAGGTTTACAGCGTGGAAACAGGCCCTTTGGCCCAACTTGTCCATGCCGCCCTTTTTTTTAAACTCCTAAGCTAATCCCAATTGCCCGCATTTGGCCCATATCCCTCCATACCCATCGTACCCATATAACTATCTAAATGCTTTTTAAAAGATAAAATTGTAGCCGCCTCTACTACTACATCTGGCAGCTTGTTCAGACACTCATCACACTGTGTGAAAAAACTGCCCCTCTGGACACTTTTGTATCTCTCCCCTCTCATCTTAAACCTATGCCCTCTAGTTTTAGACTCCCCTACCTTTGGGAAAAGATATTGACTATCTACCCTGTCTATGCCCCTCATTATTTTATAAACAACTATAATGTCACTCCTCAGCCTCCTATGCTCCAGAGGAAAAAGTCCCAATCTATCCAGCCTCTCCTTATAACTCAATCCATCAAGTCCCGTTAGCATTCTGCACTCTTTCTAGTGTAATAATATCCTTTCTATAATAGGGTGACCAGAATTGCACACGGTATTCCAAGTGTGGCCTTATCAATGTCTTGTACAACTTCAACAAGACAACCCAACTCCTGTATTCAATGTTCTGACTGATGAAACCAAGCATGCCAAATGTTTTTTTCACCACTCTGTCCACCTGTGACTCCACTTTCAAGGAGCTATGAACATGTACCCCCAGATCTCTTTGTTCTGTAACTCTCCCCAGTGCCCTGCCTTTAACTGAGTAAGTCCTGCCCTGGTTCAATCTACCAAAATGCATCACCTCGCATTTGTCTAAATTAAACTCCATCTGCCATTCGTCAGCCCACTGGCCCAATTGATCAAGATCCCGTGGCAATTGGAGATAACTTTCTTCACTGTCCACTATGGCATCAATCTTGGTGTCATCTGCAAACTTACTAACCATGCCCTGTTTATAGACCGCAAATCTATTCACAGTTTCCTCAAAGATCAGCAGTTTTGCTGATCCATGTCATCTCCATGAGAAATTCTCCAGTGCATTTCTTTTCCATTAATGGCTTCAGGTTTCTGATTTTTTTTGCCCATCCCAGGGAGATTATAAGGGTCTGAGGAGTATAGGGAGTGTGGGTGATAGAAATATTTACTCATGAATATTTTTCCTGTCAAGAGCATAAAGTAGGTTTGATGGACTGGTCAATTTGGTATGGTTGTAACTTATTTCTAGTTGTGTAAGTTAAGAAGGATGAAATCCCCAGTTTGGAGATCCTGAGATTGAACAAGTTCAAGCACTGAGAGGTTTCCTCATGTGACTAACCCAAATTGCGGGTGTTTGGCAATGTCAAGTTGTCCCCAAATATCCTCCCAAACCCATTAGAATATCCCCCAAATCAAAATAGGCATAAAAGGATTAAATAATCAGTGCCCAAGAAAATGTCAAACCAATTGCATTCAAGTTTTAAAATTAACTTTCAACCCATCTGACCTTCATTCATACCAGTTAGGCACAGGGGATCATTTAAATTGTTAATGTGCTTTACAAAACCAAACAAAGAATTGGGGGGGGCACAGTAGCATAGTGGTTAGCACTGCTGCTTCATAGCTCCAGGGACATAGGTTCAATTCCTAGCTCGGGTTGCTGTTTGTGTGGAATTTGCACATTCTCCTTGTGTCTGTGTGGGTTTCCTCCTGGGGCTCCAGTTTCCTCCCACACTCCAAAGATGTGCAGGTTAGGTTGACTGGCCATGCTAAAAATTGTCCCTTAAAGTCATGAGATGCATTGGTTAGAGGGATTAGCAGGTGGATATGGGGGTAAGGTCTGGGTAGGTTTATTGTTGGTGCAGACTCAATAGGCTGAATGGCCCCCTTATGCACTGTAGGCTTTCTATAATTCTATACCACATGGCAAGACTGACTGGAGATAATTAGGATTCAGTTTTGTGGGTGGGTTTTATTGTGAGAGGGTCAGTTTTATGGGCTATTAGAGGTTTGATGGATAAATGTAAAAGCTTGTGCTCGTTTTGTAGTATGAGTATATATCTGTATTCTTTTAAGCTATATGAACAAATAAGATCATGGCTGAATGGTTGGTTTGCATCGAGTACTTTGGGCACAGATGTGGAGGAAGCTTCGAGCTGAGGTGTTTTGTGTTTTAGTCTGAACGTTGTAAAAGTGATTCAGACCTCTGTCCCTTTGGAGGCAGAAATATGTTTCTGAGCTCATCATGTCAGAACCTGTCACAACAGTGGGTCTGCAATTCACCTGACATTGGGTCTTGGGCCTTACTGTAGGCCAGTTACTAGCCTCCGATTCTTCCAGGATGGACTTGCCAACACTGGTTGGACATATTCCTGGAGGTTTTGTTACATGATCTCCTGATTCCAATAGGCTTTCCCCCACACAATTGGTTGCCTGAGAGGCCCATCCTCACAACTTCATACTCCAATCAGAAAGTGGGCAAATGTATTGTTCCACAATTTAGAACTTCTCAACAGACAGTTCTACAACATTCTTCCCATGATCAAAGTAAAAGTGTTCAAAGAAAATTTTATAAAAGACACAATTCTTTTAAAGCTCTATGATTCTATCCCTGGATTGTTTGTGGACTTTGTAATTTTCAATTCCTGGGAACTCCAGGAAGAGTTGGCAACCTTGTGCCAGAAGTAGCCATGATGCTGAACTCATCTTCCATCACCTCCATCTCCTTGTTCACTTCCTTAGGCAGGAGTCCTCCCTCATTCAATGAATCCTTTCATCCACCCCCAGTATTCTCCTTCTACCTGGACCACAATCTTTGGCCTCCTACCTGCTCTTTTCATTGAGAACTGTCAGTGTCAACACCTCAATTTCTCTGCTCCTCTTACCCACTCTAACCTGTCTCCCTCTGAATGCTGCACGCCACTCGCTCACGACCAACCCTGATCTTCTCATCAAATCCACCCACAAGGGTGGGACTGTTCATGTCAGGCGCACCAACCTCTACCTTGTGGAGGCTCAATGCCCACTCTCAGCCACTTCCGCCTGCCTCCCCCTGGACCCCCTACCGAGCGTCAAGCCATTGTTTTCAGGACTGTCACTGACCTCATCTCCTCTTCCCTCCATAGTCATAATTCCTGAACTCCACAAAGCCTGCTTCTACATCCTCCCCATAATCCACAAACGGGGTTGTCCTGTTAGACCCATCATAACATCTTGTTCATGTCCCACTGAACTCACTTGCTTCTTATCTTGACCTCATCCTCTTCTCCAATCCCTTTCCACTTACATCACACTCCTCTGATGCTCTAAGTCATATCAACAATTTCCAGTTCCTCAGCTCTAACTGCCTCCTCTTCACTGTGGACTTTCAATCCCTTTAAACCTCTATCCTCCACAAGAAGGTCTGAGGGCTCTCCACTTCTTCCTTGAGCAGAGGCCTGAACAATCTCTGTCCACCATCAACGTCTGACTGATTGGCCTATAAGTATTTGACCTACCCCTTGCGCCCTTTTTAAATAATGGAATCATGTTCACAGACCCCCAATCCTCTGGTATCTCATCTGCATCTAGTGAGGATTTGGAAGTGATCCTTGGAATATGTTATTTCCTCCCTGGTTTCCGTCAACAGCCTGGGATAAAATCCAACTGGTTCTGGGGATTTATCTACCTCAAGAATGCCAGTCCCTTCAGTTTTCCTCTCTCATTATGCTTATTGTCCCTAATATTTCACATTCGTCCTCTTTATGCCTGTATCATCCCTCTCCCTAGTGAAGAGAAAGTACTCAAAATACTCAACCTAATAAATCTGTAAAGTCATTCTGAATATAAAAGTTGGCCTTCTAACATTATCAAATGCCTTTTGGAAGTCCATGTACACCACATAAACAGCATTACCATGTCAATCCTGTTATTTTTTTCATAAGGTTTAATAAGTTAAAGACAATTTGCCCTTAACAATTTTCCTTAATTGATGTGGAAATGCCAGCATTGGACTGGGGTAAACACAGTAAGAAGTCTCACAACACCAGGTTAAAGTCCAACAGGTTTACTTGGTAGCAAAAGTCACTAGCTTTCGGAGTGCTGCTCCTTCATCAGGTGAGTGGGAGTTCTGTTCACAAACAGGGCATATAAAAACACAAACTCTATTTACAAAATAATGGTTGGAATGCAAATCTTTACAGGTAATCAAGTCTTAAAGATATAGACAATGTGAGTGGAGAGAGGGTTAAACACAGGTTAAAGAAATGTGTATTGTCTCCAGCCAGGACAGTTAGTGAGATTTTGCAAGCTCAGACAAGTCGTGGGTGCTACAGATAGTGTGACATGAACCCAAGATCCTGGTTGAGGCTGTCCTCATGCATGCGGAACTTGGCTATCAGTCTCTGCTCAGCGACTCTGCATTGTTGTGAGCCGTGAAGGCCACCTTGTAGAACGCTTACCCGAAGATCAGAGGCTGAATGCCCATGACCGCTGAAGTGTTCCCCAACAGAAAGAGAATACTCTTGCCTGGTGATTGTCAAGCAGTGTTCTACAAAGACACCATTGACAGCCATGCCTTCAGCAGCTTGAGCCCTACGCTCAGAATTCTCTCTCTAAACCTCTCTGCCTTTCATCTCTCTTAGGACATATCCTTTAAGACACATCTTTGTACAGTCTATCCCCATAAATGCAACAGTATCTATTTTTATTTGGTGACATGCCTGTGAAGTGACTGGGGACATGATCCTACATGAGGCATTAAACAAATGAAGGGGATTGTTATAGTTTTGACTTGATTGGACATGAGCATTAAGTCTACAAAGACTCCCAAGTCTCTTTCAGATTAATTGCTAATTCACCATTCATCTGTACATGTGTCACCCATTACCTGTCTTCGTTAAGTCTTGTCTGTCATTATTTAGCTGCCTGGTATCTTTTGTAGAAACGCTTAATTCCACTGTGGACAAAATTTAATTAATAAAAGATTTTCCATCACAAGGAGAAGGATGTTACAAGCCTCAGTACATCACTGACAGATGCAGATCAATCAAATAGGAATGAATTATTTTGCACATGCATTCGTTTCAGTTCTCAGTTGGTTAGAAAATAATCCAGAACTCTGGACTTTGGCTGATTATTTTTCAAGTAGTTGATTGACTGCTTTGATCCACGTGAGATATGGACTTCCTACAACCCACATAAGGGGCTGATCATTGTAAAAGTAATATGGTTCCCAGTAGGCCGTAATAGTTTTGAAAAGGTTGGTAAATCCTCTCAATGTTCTGAATCATTGGCAAACCTTTTCAGAAATGCATGTGTCTATATGCTGACACAATCATAATGATTCATACACATTTAAATATACATGCAAACACATGGACATTTATACATACATACAAAAACACATGTGTTGCGAGTCAGTGTGGCTCCGTGGTACCACTCTCACCTATTGATGCAAAGATTAAGGCTGGGATTTATATTGAGATTAAGGCTGGTATTATATTATGTTGTGGTGGTGATGGCTCATTGATGAGATCTGGAGGATTGTGTGTTTAAACATAAACACCTTTATTGGTAGGCTTTAACTATTTTCCAAGTATAGTTTTGCATGCTGTTGCTTTCACCAGGCAGGCCAGCTGTTAACAGAATGTTATTCTAGACTTTCCTCTGCCCATGTGACTACATGTATCGCCCTCTGGGTGGTGCCATTCTCCAGCCTTATGTTAACCCTTGCTCTGCCTAGCGCACGCATCATAATGCATGCAGGCACGTATCATCACAGCCATGACTGGATTTTATGGTCACCAGGTAACCTGTTGCCTGAGGTCTTGATCTCTACCTTCTGAGGAAGGATGTCTAATTGGGAAGCCACAGCGGTATGATCAAACTGCTCTTTTTGCAATGGGGGGGAAGGTGGGGAGGGGCTCCGTAGAGCATGGAATGCCTGAACAGGAAGGAGCTTTCCCCAACCCAACCTCAGCTACCGGGGTATACCCCACCACTGGTAAAATCCCAACAGTGATAAAAGTCTTTAAATAGCCTTTATTTGAGAACGTAAGGTCCACAATTGTCCTAAGGGCAGGTGGGCCACTGGCAACATTTCAGTGGAGGTAGGTAGATGACAGGCATGGTGCACTCCACCACTCTTCCCAAATTTATACACCCCTCTGCCTGCCAGCCCAGTCCTGGGGGTGGGTATAAAAGTCAAACCCTGCTCCAGAAAGATGTAGTACAGAATCCAGACTGACATTTTGGTATTGTACTGGTGATATTATAGGGTTGTATATGTTACTCAAAAAAGGTGATTCTATATTTTTCCTCTGTTGCCGATCTTTATAAATAGTCTAATTCTATGTGCAGGTCTTTGTACCTTGCTTGGGTCACTGAGGATGCACTAGGAAAGATAGAATCTCAAACAGAGAGTGAGAAACACAGGATTGCTTCCATATGATGGGCTAGTTACCACGGTGACATTGAATGAATCATTGGAAATATTTATGCTTCACCATTTGACACAGAATGTTTCATTGACAACAAGAAGAGACCATTTCATACTTTTTGGTTCAAGGAAGACAGAATTGATAGTGATTTCTTTTGCGTTTTTCAGTTGAGTGCTATAAACTCTTTCTCCAATTTAGTGGGCGAGGACGTCATCTATTTTAGTCTAAGCCACAGTAACTGGAATCCTACAAAGTTATTCGCCCACTCTGGTCAGCTGACCTCAGTGACAAACTCTGCCTAAAATAATTGACATAATCTATGCTTTCATGTGCAATTATTTACATTTTGACATCAATAACTCCAATTTGGAATGAGTTTTGCATTGAATCTAATAGCGCTTAATAAAAGCAAATTACTGCATTTGCTGGAATCTGAAACCAAATGAGAAAATGCTGGAAAACCTCAGCAGGTCTGGCAGAATCTGTAAGAGAGAAAAGAGCTGACGTTTTGGGTCAAATCTAAAAGGCATAGAAAGTGGAAGATATTTATACTGCAGGGTGAGGGAATGAAAGATGAGTCATAGTCACAAAACCAAGGGGAAAGGCTACTAATGGCAGTGCAGAGAGAGAATAGAATGTGTGAATGGCCAACCACAGAGAAGCTGAAATCAGAACGTAAGCTGTGACAGATGAAGATGTGGGAGGAGAGGGGAGATGGGTGGGAGAGAAGTAAAATGGAGAAAAGAGGGAAAGAGGAAGCAAAGGGGGAGAAAAGGTGAGAAAAGGGGTAAAATAGGGGAAATGAGTGGGGAAAAAGAAAAATAAAGACAATGTAGAAATAAAAGATAGAGAATGGTTAAAAATTAAATAAATTGAAAACAAAGGTGTCACAGTGGGAAGAGCTAATCATTTGAAATTGTTGAATTCTATGTTGAGACTGGAAGGATGTAATATGCTTAACTGGAAGATGAGATGCTGTTCCTCCAGTTTGTGTTAAGCTTCACCGGAACATTGCAGCAGGCCAAGGACAAGGTATGTGGGCATGGGTGCAGGATTGTGTGTTAAAATGGCAAGCAACGGGAAGGTCAGTGTCCTGACTGCGCACAGACCAAAGGTGCTTAGCATAGCAATCACCCAGTCTATGTTTGGTCTCTCTGACATGTTTCATTCCCTTACCTTACAGTATAAATATTTACCACTTTTTATGCCTTTTAGCTTTGAAAAGGGTTATCTGGACTTGAAACATCAGCTCTTTTCTCTCCTTACAGATGTAATTTGTCATGTCAGCCACGATCCTCACCAACTTTTACAGATGTACTATAGAAAGCATTCTTTCTGCTTGTATCACAGTCTGGTATGACTCCTGCTGTGCCCAAGACCACAAGAAACTTTCCGAAATGTTGTGAGTGCAGCCCAATCCATCACGCAAGCCAGCCTCCCATCCATTGACTCTGTCTACACTTTCTGCCGCCTCGGCAAAGCAGCTAGCATAATTGAGGACCCCAACATCCCAAACATTCTCTCTTCCATCTTCTTCCATCGGGAAAAAGATACAGAAGTCTGAGGTCACTTACCAACTGACTCAAGAACGGACCTATCTTGCATTAAGTTGATCTTTCTCTGCACCCTAGCTATGACTGTAACACTACATTCTGCACTCTCTCCTTTCCTTCTCTATGAATGGTATGCTTTGTCTGTATAGCACGTAAGAAACAATACTTTTCATTGTATATTAATACATGTGACAATAATAAATCAAATCAAAGATGCTGCCAAATCTGCTGAGATTTTCTAGCATTTTCTCTTTTGGCTAATAGCACTCAAGTTTTCCAGCGCACTCAAACCAATGTCAAATGTACTCAAAGCTACCCAGTGCACTCAAAGCTATCAAATGCACTCAACAATCTACATTGAAAAATATAAGGAAATTAATCACTTAAATAATATTTGAATTTATTTGGTTTTTAATTTTGCCTAAAAAAATTATTCTGCTAAACAGAGCGTGCTTGAAGTCGCCACCTTATTCCCAGCAGTTCTTAATTAATTTTAATCTCAGTGTTTATACTTTCACCCATCAGGTCTCAGCATCTAAACTTTCCATCTCTTTCCCTCCAATATCAACTGTCCCTCAAACTACCAAATTCCGCCCTCCTTCCAGCCTCCAAACTTTCCCATTTGTCCCACCCATGTCTAAACTTTTCACCCATCCCTCCCATCAGTCTCTGGTCTTGCTGATCCCCTGGGACTTGGGCCTCACAAAACGTCTGAGGCACGAACTTCATTGACCTCCTGGGCCTTGGACCTTATTAGACTTTCCAGGCACATGACTCAAACTTCTGGCCTTGGGACATTCTGGATCTTGGGCCTCACCGAAATTCCAGGCCTCAATGCCACCAACCAGACTCCGAATTCTCCAATACTGTCTTTGTTGCAAATGTTCTATGTTGCTCCTGCACCAACTTCAAATCTGTACCAATGCTGGCCAGAGAGTATCAATTCCAGTTTCCAACCAGCTCTGTGAAGCATGATCTCTGGTGGGGGCTGGGAGGAGAGAGGGAGGAAGAGGGAAGGGGGGAAGCAGGGAGGGGAAAGAAAGGAGGGGGGAAAGAGAGAAATGAATGGAGAGGTAAAGAGGAGAGGGGACACAAGTGGAAGAGGGGAAGGGAAAAGAGGGGTAGGTTAGTGGGAGGTCCAGAACCAGAGGTCACAATCTGAGGATACAGGGTAGACCACTTAGAAAAAAAAGAGATGAGGAGACATTTCTTCACCCAAAGTGTGGTGAATCTTTGGAATTCACTACTACAGGAAGTAATTGATGCCAAAACACCGAATGTGTTCAAGAGGCAGCTAGATTTAGGTTATGGGGAGAAAGCAGGAATAAGCTATTGAGTTGGACAATCAGTTATGTTCATGACGAATGGCGGAGCAAGCTTGAAGGGCCAAATGGCCTCCTTCTGCTCCTATCTTCTATGTTTATATGAAGGGGCAAGAGGGGAGGGAACAGGGGGAAAGTGAAGGGGAAGAGGGAGAAGGGAGAGGAAGGAGAAGGGAGGAGGATATGGACAGAGGCAGGGGAAAGAGAGAACAGTAGGCGAGCCAAGAAGTGAGAATGGGAGGAGGAGGGAAAAAAGGAGAATAAGAGGGCTTTGGAAAGGGGAATAAGGGGTGTCATGGAAGGAATGGGACAAAGCAGAGAAAGATAGAGAGGCTGAGGGTGTGTGACCCTACACAATTCATAAACAATCAGCTGGGATTTAGAAAAAAATTGTATATATAATGTTTTGTTGTGATTGCTACAGGTTGACAATTAATAACACAGATGTCAGTTGATAGCTATTATCTGACATCGCTAGTATGGTACTGAGTAAAAATGACAGCTAAATGGTCAGCTCCTTTAAAAATGAAATAGAATTAAAGCCAGATGATTGCCTCCAAGTGCAAATAATATTAAATGATGACAGAATGATTACATTTGAGAACAATTGCTGTCAAGTTATGGTAAAATAATTGCGATAGAGTGCAGTGGAGGTCAATGAATCTTGTTGAAAGCAAATTATGTCAAATTATATGAAAATTTTGGGTAGGGAAGGACATGAGTATTCATGATGTGGAGATGCCGGCGTTGGACTGGGGTAAGCACAGGAAGAAGTCTCACAGCACCAGACTAAAGTCCAACAGGTTTATTTGGTAGCACAAACCACAAGCTTTTGGAGCGCTGCTCTTTTATCAAGTGAGTGGGAATTCTGTTCACCAACAGGGCATATAAAGACACAAATTCAATTTACAAAATAATGGTTGGAATGCAAGTCCTCGCAGGTAATCAGGTCTTAAAAAAGGTACAGAAAATGAGAGTGGAGAGAGGATTAAGCATAGATTAAAGAGATCTGTATTGTCTCCAGCCAGGACAATTAGTGAGATTTTGCAAGCCCAGACAAGTTGTGGGGGTTATGGATAGTGTGACATGAACCCAAGGTCCCAGTTGAGGCTGTCCTCATGTGCACAAAACTTGGCTATCAGTTTCTGCTCAGCGACTCTGCGTTATCATATGTCGCAAAGGCTGCCTTGAAGAACACTTACCCAAAGATCAGAGGCCGAATGCCCACGACTGGTGAAGTGTTCCCCAACAGGAAGGGAACATTCCTCCCTGGTGATTGTTGAGCAGTGTTCATTCATCTATTGTCATAGCTTCTGCATGGTTTCCTCAATGTACCATGCCTCAGGACATCCTTTCCTGCAGCGTATCAAGTAGACAACATTGGCCGAGTTGCAAGAATGTACCGTGTACCTGGTGGATGTGTTCTTACATGAGATGATGGCATCCATGTTGATGATCCGGCACATCTTGCAGAGGTTGCTGTGGCAGGGTTGTGTGGTGTCGTGGTCATTGTTCTCCTGATGACTGAGTAGTTTGCTATGGACAATGGTCTGTTTGAGGTTGTGCAGTTGTCTGAAGGCAAGAAGTGGGGGTGTGGGGATGGCCTTGGCAAGATGTTCGTCTTCATCAATGACATGTTGAAGGCTTCGGATAAGATGTCGTAGCTTCTCCGTTCCGGGGAAGTACTGGATGACAAAGGGTCCTCTGTCCGCCATGTCCCGTGTTAGTCTTCTGAGGAAATCGGTGCAGTTTTTCCCCTGTGGCACGTCAGAACTGTCAATCCATGAGTCAAGCGCCATATCCTGTTCTTATGAGGGCACCTTTCAGCATCTAGAGTGTGTGTTGCAATCCTCCTCATCCGAGCAGATCCTGTGCATACGGAGGGCTTGTCCACAGGGGATGGCTTCTTTAATGTGTTTAGGGTGGAAGCTGGAGAAGTGGAGCATCGTGAGGTTATCCGTGGGCTTGCAGTACAGTGAAGTGCTGGGGTGACTGTCCTTGATGGAGATTCGTGTGTCCAAGAATGCAACTGATTCTGGAGATAGTCCATGGTGAGTCTGATAGTGGGATGGAACTTGTTGATGTCATCATATTAGTTGTTTCATTGATTGTTCACTATGAGTCCAAAGAAAGAGTCCAAGACAGCCTTCATGACACACAATGCAGAATCGCTGAGCAGAAACTGATAGCCAAGTTCCGCACACGAGGACGGCCTCAACCGGGATCTTGGGTTCATGTCACACTATCTGTAACCCCCATGACTTACCTGGGCTTGCAAAATCTCACTAACTGTCCTGGCTGAAGACAATACACATCTCTTTAGCCTGTGCTTAACCCTCTCTTCACTCACATTGTCTGTACCTTAAAGCTTGATAACCTGCAAAGACGCGCATTCCAACCATTATTTTGTAAATTTAATTTGTGTCTTTATATGCCCTGTTTGTGAACAGAACTCCCACTCACCTGATGAAGGAGCAGCACTCTGAAAACTTGTGGCTTGTGCTACCAAATAACACCAGGTTAAAGTCCAACAGGTTTATGAGATTTCTTACCCTGAGTATTCAACCAAACTTCTTGCTCCTGAACACTGACTGCACACCACAAGCCACTATCCCCATCCCCTCCCTGCCCCCCTTGCTGGTGAACATGTGAGGCATCAGATGAGGACAATGTTAGACTTGATGTCTGGTGTCTCCTCTGGTTGTACAACCTCATGACACTCACTTCTCACACATGAAGAATCAACACTTGTGTGAGACACTGAAAGGTCTTCACACCTTCCGAAAAGGGCAGGAAAACCGTAAGGATATCTTTCCTCCTTTCGATTCTTTATGCATCAAACGTGCGGCTCAAATGAACTACTGGTAGCGGTCACTTACTCACCAAACCTCCAGACATTGCTGTGATCCAGCTAACTGCTGACTAGGAGGTTGTTTTGTGCAGTTAGGGCATTACTGATTTTCTTTTAGAAAACTGCTTTAAAGTTTACTTTACAAAAATGGATTGCAAGTCAAAATGAACTCTGAGAAGGTAACATGGCTTCTCTTGAGGATTTGACCAGCAGTAGCTAGATGTCGATCAGACTAGACTTACCAGCAGGATTCACAGAAGACATTTGAAATTCAATGAATGTTCCAAAAGAGTAAACAACAACTCATTGATTTGGTAGCTTTCCTTCAGGCACAAAAACATTAACTGATAAACAACTGTAAGGTGTGAAAAGATAAAACCACAGGTGGGAAAAAAGCTGTTTGAAGTGATGATGCCTTATTTGGGAGGATGACTTGGCAGTTTGCCCAGACAACATGGCAAAGTGTCCATTTTGCCTCCTCCAAAGATATAGCAGAAAAAAATTCAAACTGTGCTTCAGAATCATCCTGAAGCATCTTCAGAGTAGCAGAGAGAGACTGCTTGCATTAAGGAGAGCGGAAGCTACAACAAGTCCAGTTATTGGACTGCTGTAATTAATCAGGCTACCAAAAGTCACCTCTCCAATACTGTAAAAATGAAGAGTCGTCCTATTCCATTGACAAAATTCGCCTGTGAAAGCAACCTCGGCAAAGTCAACAATGGAAGCTACCTCAGCTGCTGACACAATCCTGCAATTTCAACAAGTTTTCACTTCCAACAATCCAACACCTCATGTTTGAAATAACAGGCCAAAGCGACAGAGACTGAATTTAATGCAAACTTTATAGGTGTGTGCGTGCTAGTAACCTCCAGAGCAAGAGTACAAAATAAACTAACCTTTCCTTTTAAGTACAAAAGGCTTTGCAGCTAGTTATTTTAACTCTAAGGGTAAGATAATATACATACTCGCATACAAAAAATTGTATACGGGAAACACCTTAAAAGTATCCATCATAATTGAAGGTTCATCCGGGATTGAATCCATTTGCAAACCAGCCAAACTTGAACTTCAAAAAAACTGGAAGTGGAAGTGGGGAAAAAAAAGCCAAATGAAGATCTGCAGCAGTGACCTTTTTGAAAGTACGAACAATAGCAGTTAAGATGGCCACTTTTGTTGCACAAGTGATTGTAGATCAGCCTTAAAGTACCCAACAACACAAAGAGACATGAGTTTCTCAAGATGCTGGCCGAAGATTTGGGACTCAATCCAGATTTGAAACAGGTAGAAGAAGTCAAAGTGGAGCCTGACAGGTTACTTAAGACAAAATACAGCTGGAAAAGCTGAAAGTAGAAGTAGAGTTTTTGGAAAATGACAAGAAAGTCCAGAAAGAAAGGGAAGCCCAAGTAAATGAGAAGGGTTTTCCATCTACAGAAATTGGAGATGGAGTTGCACATACAGAGAGATAGAGACTTAAGACAGTTCAAAGCAGCTAGGGGAAAATATAACTGCCTACTGGTAATCAAAGTCTCTAGAAACCAATCCCCAACTTTTATAAGAAATGGTATAGAAGGCAAACCCACAGAGCTCCATCCTGCCTGCCACCACTGTTCTCAAGGCAGGATATACAAGGGAAATTGTTGGCATACTAAGAAAGCCATGATGTGGAGATGCCGCTGTTGGACTGGGGTAAGCACCGTAAGAAGTCTCACAACACCAGGTTAAAGGCCAACAGGTTTATTTGGTAGCAAAGTGTGCTGCCAAATAAATCTGTTAGACTTTAACCTGATGTGGTGAGGCTTCTTACTATACTAAGAAAGCCACAGGGAACATTGCTGTTTCACTGGTATCTGCGATTGCAAACGTTGTAAGCATTTTGCGAACACAACAGAGGAAGCAAATACCTACCAGGATTTTGTACACAAAAGGGAAGATAACACCTAGTGTTCCAAGAAACTGGAAAAGGAGATAAGCATTCTGTGAGATACTGGTTACAGAGATGCCGCTAGTGGAGAAAATAAGAGGTTTCCTATGCAGGAGCGGAAAATGTTCCAGTCTACTAGTCAAAGGATTCACTGCAGAATGTATTGAGCTGCAACTAGTAAAACTTAACTTTAGCAGTGAACTCGTTAGGGGTCTGGTGGGGTTTGACCCAAAGCTTTCCATTGCAAAGGGTTGCCTTCTTACTGGGGCTAACTTGTCGATGGACCTTCAACCGATGCTATACACTAGATACATTGATGATATTTTCTTCCTTTGGATTCATGGTGAACAATTACTGAAACAACTATATGACATCAACAAGTTCCATCCCACTATCAGACTCACCATGGACTACTCTCTGGAATCGGCTGCATTCTTGGACAAATGCATCTCCATGAAGGACGGCCACCTCAGCACTTCACTGTACCACAAACCCATGGATAACCTCACAATGCTCCATTTCTCCAGCTTCCACACTGAACATGTTAAAGAAGCCATCCCCTATGGACAAGCCCTCTGTATAGACAGGATCTGCTCAGATGAAGAGGATTGCAACAGACACCTCCAGATGCTGAACGATGCCCTCATAAGAGCAGGATATGGTGCTCGACTCATTGATCAACAGTTCCAACATGCCACAGCGAAAAACCGCACCGACCTCCTCAGAAGACAAACAAGGGATATGGTGGACAGAGTATCCTTTGTCGTCCAGTACTTGCTCGGAGCACAGAAGCTACGACATCTTCTTCGGAGCCTAAAACACATCACTGATGAAGATGAACATCTCAGCAAGGCCATCCCCACACCCCCACTTCTTGCCTTCAAAACAATCATACAACCTCAAACAGACTATTGTCTGCAGCAAACTAGCCAGCCTTCAGGAGAATAGTGACCATAACACCACACAACCCTGCCACAGCAACCTCTGCAAGACGTGCTAGATCATCGACACTGATGACATCATCTCACGTGAGAACACCATCCACCAGGTACATGGTACTCTTGCAACTCGGCCAACATTGTCTACCTGATATACTGCAGGAGAGGATGTCCTGAGGCATGGTGATATTGGGGAGATCATGCAGACGCTATGACAACAGATGAATGAACACCACTCGACAATCACCAGGCAAGATTGTTCTCTTCCTGTTGGGGAACACTTCAGTGGTCACAGCATTCAGCTTCTGATCTTCGGGTAAGCATTCTCCAAGGTGGCCTTCACGACACACAATGCAGAGTTGCTGAGCAGCGACTGGTAGCCAAATTCCGCACACAAGGACAGCCTCAACCAGGATCTTGGGTTCATGTCACACTATCCTTAACCCCCACAACTTGCCTGAGCTTGCAAAATCTCACTAACTGTCCTGTCTGGAGACAATACACATCTCTTTAACCTGTGCTTAACGCTCTCTCCACTCACATTGTCTGTATCTTTAAGACTTGATTACCTGTAAAGACTCGCATTCCAACCATTATTTTGTAAACTGAGTTTCTGTTTTTATATGCCCTGTTTGTGAACAGAACTCCCACTTATCTGACGAAGGAGCAGGGCTCTGAAAGCTAGTGGCTTTTGCTACCAAATAAACCTGTTGGACCTGGTGTTGTGAGATTTCTTACTAAATCCATGACACTCCAGGAAGACTGAGCAGTGCCTGCTAAGGTCTGCTGAGTTGCAGAAAGTTGAGAAAGGTTTGGAAGCCCTGCAAGGGATAATGGAACCTTCGAGGGTTGAAATGGAAATGAGAAAGCCAATGGAATTAGACAGAGCCAGGTTTGTATATGCAGAGTTCAAAGAGAACAGAACTTGTAATGGAAAGTTCACAGAATTAAGAACGACTGGGTTGGACCCTACTGACCCTAATGTGGCCAAGACAGAGCCTGTGGGAAGCCAAATTGTTAAAACAGAAAAGGTAAACTTTGAGGACAACAATTCACAGAAATCTTCTCTCCAGATTTATAGAGAGAACCTGGAAGTTCCCAGACATACAAACAGATCATGGGGGAGATTCTTCACCTAGTCAATGAGCCACAGGGCAGGGCAGAAGAAGCTAGTTAGCCACCGGTGAGCACGGCTGTCGCAAAAGATGTAGGACAGATTGAGGACCAACCCACCTCCACAGTAATGGCACTGGAGAATTTGTTTTCTTTCAAGCAAAGCAGTACTTTGGGCTAAAAGGTTCAGGGGCTGCTGACACCTCCCAGGGGTCTGAAACACTGCATGCCACTTTGTCACCGTAGAAATTGGAATACTCAGTGTGCTGACACGTAACTGAACACATTCCTGGAATTTTTCATATAGTCCAGCAAGGGTAAAAGGCTTTGCAATGCTGTTTTTCAAGCAGTCAACTTAATCAGCATGTTAAAGCCTTCACATCAAAGACAGCCTAATGATAGGAGTGAAATAGTCCTGTTGGTCTTGAAGCAACCCAAGGATTAAACATGCCTGTCACTGTTGAGAAATAGAACCAACTGGACTCAGTTCAAAAGACCCGTCACAACCTCTGAGTGATTGGAATAAAATCATTTATGAGTGGCACGTAAAACTAGAAGCATTAGATAAAAAGAATCAAAAGTTCAAATTGTTGAAGCTATTGCTAAAAAGGAATGAAATAAAATTTGACTTGAATGGGATCAGGAGGAATGGAAAGATTTGAAAATGTTCGAAGATCAACCAGACAAGAACATTAAGCCTTGTGGTTTTGAACACAAAGCATCAATGACATTCTTCGGTCAGCTAAAAAGGATTCTGATCAAAGAAGGAACAAGTTGTTATCATAAAAACTGATCACTTCAAACTTGCAATCTCAAAAGGAGAATTTCTCTGAAGCAGACTTAGGAAGGAAGAGATGCCTACTGCTAAAGAAGATGACACTTTAGCTACATATTGAGATACTCTTTAATAAAAGCAGAAGCAAAATATGGTTTCTCTCTCCACAGATGCTACCCAGAAATGCTGGGTGGGATTTTTCCGCCCCACTGCACTGGTCAAATAGTGTAACATGGTGGGAAATATGAGCGGAAGATGAGAAATTGGGCATGAATCCAATTTCTCACCTCTCTCAATACTGCCAGCCCAATCTGCCAGTGAATTCATCCTCACGCTCAGCTGATCTAAACATTAATGACGTGCATGTCATTAAAGTGCCTAGAATGCAAGCATCAGAGGTCACTTACCTTACTGACTTTGGTGATAGAAGTCGTCACTGGCGAGGATCACAAATGGTTCCCATCAAAAGGGACCAGACATGATGGCCTCATTGATGGGATCTTGGGCACTGCCAGCCTGGTGCCCTGGCACTGCCCACCAGGCAGTGCAAGGGAGCAGGACCTGAGAGGATGAGGCCTTATGGGGGTCGGGTTGGATGGGGCAGAGCCTGATGGACAGGCCATAGCAGGGGAGGAATTCTGCATCTGGAGCAGGGCAGGTTTGGTGGGGTTGACAATAGGAGGTTGGGGCTGGCGATCGAGGAGGGGGTTAGTGCTGGGTGACTGGGGGCTGGCAATCAACAGGCCAGCAATCCGTGGGTGGAGGGAATCCATGGAAGTGGTTGTATTGACAGATCTCCCTGTATACTGTGTACACAGTTCACTGGGAGACCTAGCAGTCTGCAGCTGGCTTTGTGGTGTAAATAGGTCCTGCCCACTTCCCCTATTCGTGGGAATCACATTATGGCCTGTGTTCACAAAGTGCCGTAACTTACCATCACTTACCTTGCTGGAAAAATGGGTGAGAAATCTCCCGTTTACTCGCCCGTTTGATACTTAGAATTTTTCTGAAAAAACTCTGCCAGCTGAATTTATCTAGCATTTTCTGTCTTTAATTCAGATTTCCAGCATTCACAGTTTTTGCTTTTATTTGAGTATCTAATTCACTGCCATTTCCTTCACAAAGTTCTTCTCTCTCTGGTGGGATTTCCACTTTTTATACCAGGAGACATTCTTTATCAAATGAGAAAGTTACAGAAATGTAGGTTCAAGTGAGGTTCAAAGATTGAAATCTGGACAGATTGTTCTAAAGACTAAGAAAAAAGGAAAAAATCACCAGATACAAGGTACACTAGACTAGATCAGTGCTCTGTATCTATTCCTGGCCAGGGCTCATCTCTAGGGACAGCTGAGTTGAATTAATTCAACTTTTGTGTTTCCATAATTTTTGCAGAGGAGTGAAGAATACAGAGACAGAGAGGAAGAAAAAGAGAATGACAGAGGGAAATAATCAGATATAGTAAGCAGAGGGAGAAAAGGAAACAGAGTCAAAGAGATAAACAGAGAGAGAGAAGGAAAGAGCAAGAGAAGGGAAGAAACAGAGAGCAATGCACAAAGGGAGAGAGAGGGGAAGAAAAAGAGAATGATAGAAAGATAGAGAGAAACACACTTACTGACAGAGAAAGAGACTGAAATGAAAACGGCACAAAGTCAGACAGAAAGTGACAGAAAAGACAGAGAAAAGGAAAAACAGAAAGAGAAGCAATGCAAGAAACAGAGAGAACACATATAAACAAGAACAGTGCATTACAATGAAATGGGAGAGTAATTGCACGAAGTATTGGATAATAGTTTGGTTAACATTGGTTAACAGTTTCAACAAAAATTGAGAATAGATCCACAAATCAATTTGAAGCTAAAAGGATTACCAGAGGATGTTTAACATTAAACCAGATGCTTTACGATTTAATCAAGATGATGGATTGTAATTATAAAGCGAGCTGATATTAGTCAGGTTTCTAATCAACCTCCAGCGCTCCAGGCAGAGTCTAGACCATCATTTCTCTTCATCTCCTTAAATGAAATTAATTGTGTGCTGTTCTTCAACTTCTTCAAAAAGAATGTTCATACTGAGCTCTAGTCAGTTGATAAACTTTCACCTCAAAGCCAGTTTCCACTTCAGGATTTAGTAAACTAATCCAAACAATATTTGGAAGCAGTGCTGGAGCCATGCCACACAGCTAGAGGCCCTTCAGAGAATCCATTGGTTTTTGTACTGGACTTCCTCAGATCCAAGACAGGTGCAGACGTGAGCATATCTGACACACAATTTATTGCTCAATCTGATCAGATCACCTCAATTGCCATTCCTCTGTCAAAACCACCCACTTCAGGCCAACCCTGGAGTGCAAAAATAATCTGGAGCTTTATTTCCTGACAAACAACAATCACCCTTCTTCTTTGTCCCTCCACCCTCATTGCCAGCGAATGTGAGGAGCATATGGACTCAGACTGAGACAACACAATGGTTAACACCGCTGCCTCATAGCACCAGACCTGGATTCAATTCACAAATTGAGTCAGTGTCTGCGTGAATTCTGCACATTCTCCCCATGTCTATGCAGAGTCTGCACGTTTTCCCCATGTCTGCATGGGTTTCCTCTGGATGCTCAGTATTCCTTCCACAGTCCGAAAGATGTGCTGGTTAGGTGCATTGGCCATGCTAAATTTTCCCTCAGTGTACCCAAACAGGTGCCAGAGTGTGGTGACTAGGGGATTTTCACAGTAACTTCATTGCAGTGTTAATGTAAACCTACTTGTGACTAATAAATAAACTTTACTTTACCTGCTTAGTTCTCCTCTGCTGCTTCCTCTTGTCAATGAAAGTTTCCCTCTGTCCTGGAGCTTACATGCTTATTTTTGAACAGCTTCAGTCCAATTTCTCTTCTTGTCAGCTCACCTTGCCCATCAGGCCCACCTTTAACTCCCTCAATAACTTTTCCACCAGACTGATACCAATTAAACTGTCCTTCCAGCCCACAGACCAGCTGATATTGACCTCTGCTTTCAATAATGTAATCCTCACATCAACATCAAAATACATGCTAAGCCCTTTTATCCTGGGGAATTACTCCCCAGATTGTTCTTTCCTCTATAAAGAGCTTGACTATGTTGCCTTTGCCTGAAGAGGAGGCAGTGGCATAATGGTATTGTTGGACTTGTAATCCAGTGATCTAAAAGATCTGGGGTCCTGGGTTCAAAACCAACCATGGCAGATTAATTTGAATTCAGTTAAAATCTGGAATTAAAAGTCGAATGATGACCATGAAAGGACTGCCATAAAAACCCAGGTGGTTCACTCCTATAGGGAAGAAAATCTGCTGCCCTTACTAGTCTACACATGATTCCAGACCCATAGCAACATTGTTGACTCTTAACTGCCATCTGAAGTGACCTCTAACCACTAAGAAGCCTATAAGAAATGGAAACTGATGGACCACGCAGCATCGACATTGGCACCAGAAATGACAATAACATACTCAGCCCTGTCAACCCAACAAAGTCCTCCTGACTAACATTTGGGGGGGGTGGGGGTTTGTGACAAAAGTGGGAGAGCTATCCCACAGAGTGGTCAAGCAACAGCCTAACAGGGTCATACTCATATAATCATGCCTTATAGATAATGTAACTATCACCATTGCACCAACTGTCTATGAATGGAACAGGTCATACCCAGTAGAGGTGGTATACAGTCAAGAGGGAGCTGCCCTGGGAATCCTCAACATTGACTCCAGACCACATAAAGTCTCATGGTATCAGAACAATTAGGACTTCAATTTTAACTCCACTTGGCGGCAACATTGAGGGTGCAAGGGCACAGGAGGTACTCTGGGTGGGTGACTTCAAATCCATGACCAAGGTTGGCTCAGTAGCACAATGACTGACCAAATTGATCAAGTCATAAAGGACATAGCTGCTAGACTGGGGCTGGGGCAGGTGATGAGGGAACCAAAACATACTTGACCTCATCCTCAGCAATCTGCTTACCGCAAATGCATCTGTCCATGACAATATCAGCAGGAGTCACCACCGAATGCACAGGCCTTAAGTCGTGTTGAGTGCAGTTGCAACAACACACAGGAAGCTTGAAAACATCTAGGACAAAGCAACTCACTTGATTGGCACCCCATCCACAAACATTCACTTTATCCACCATCAGTACACAGTGGCAGCCATATGTACAATCTACAATATCCACTTCAGTACAATATCACCAAGGTTCCTTAGGCAGCACTTTCCAAACCATGACCTCTACCATCTAAGAAGGACAAGAGCAGAAAATACATGGGAACACCACCATCTGTAAGTTCCTCTCCAACTTGCACACCATTTTGACATGGAAATATGTCATTGTTCCTGCACTGTCACTGGGTCAAAATCCTGGAACTCCCTTGCTAGCAGTACTATGGATGAACCTGCACCATATGGACTCCAGCGGTTCAAGAAGGCAGCTCACCACCAGCTCTCAACAGCAATTAGAGATGGGCAATAAATACTTGCCAAGCCAGTGACGCTCAGATCTCATGAATGAATAAAAACAAAAATTTGTGCCCATCTTTGCTGCAGTTCATTGACTGAATCTCACAATGAGGTTCCCATCTCTGCAAAGCCTCAAATTGATCCAAATTATAGAATTACATCAAATTGTTCAAAGCACAGAAACAGCCCATTTAGCCCAACAAGTCCAAATTGGCATTACTGGCCAATTTGCACCCTTTCATCTTTCCTCATCAAACCCCTGTTACTTTTTCCTTCATATGCTTTTCTGGTTCCCCTTAAATTACTCAATACCATTCACTCACTCCTTGAGGCCTCAAGATCCACACTGTCAACATTCTCTTGTAAAGAAGGTTCTTCTGATTTATTCCTGTATTCTCTCGCTTCATACTCTCTCTCTCTGTCTCCTGCACCAAAATCTTTCATAAATTAAAGACCTCAGCCAGGTCACTACTGTGCCTTCTTGTCTCTAGAGAAAAGATAAAATGGTTGTTCATTCTTTCTTTCCTCATAGATAATATTATCACTTTTTAAATCAATTATAATGAGAAATGTTTTAACACTATCAGCATCAGTTTGTAATAGGGAACATCGAAGCATTATAATGATAATACTACCACTTTCATAGAATCCTACAGTGCAGACAGGGTGGTCCATTGTGTCTGCATTGACAACAATCTCAACCAGGTCTTATCCACTTAACCCCATGTATTTAGCCTGCTAATCTCCCTGACACTAAGGGGCAATTTACCATGGCCAATCAACCTAGCCCACACATCTTTGGAGTTTGGAAGGAAACTGGAGCACCCGGAGGAAACTCACGCAGACACAGGGAGAATGTGCGAACTCCACCCAGACAGTTATCTGAGGCCGGAATTGAACCGGGGTCCCTGATGCTGACAGCAGCAATGCTAATCACTGTGCCACCCTGCCACCCATACACAATTTCCCCATTACGCAATGACGTTGGTCAAATTCATTGTCCCTTATACACCATGTTTGAAAATATCCATGTGGAACCAGGCAGGCGTGGCCACAAAATCAGGCTGAGTTTTGGAAGTTTTTGTGCTTCCGGTGCCACTGTGATAGATCCCCTGTGATTCATGCCGAATATTCTCTTGGTCAGGGCATTAGATGGTGGGAGCCTGCACCAGAAGTATGCATGGTGCAGGCTCCCACCATCTAATGCACCAGTCTGGTGCAGAAGTATGCACCAAGTAGACTGTGATGCCAGTGCTTCTGATTTTGACCTCGCAGCTCCAGTTAATGTCCTTTCTTAAACACACAGAGCTGAAATGCATTTAGCAGCAGGCAAAAATCTCCAGCATGTAAATATTTAACTTGCAGGTTAATTGCTGATTAATATCTACATGTTCCGTCTCAGTTTATCAAAGGGCTTCATGATTTGAAAAGTTGGTTAGTGCTGATAAAGCTGACAAAGGGTGGTGCTTCATGTGGAGAAGACCTTGTTGTAACAGCAAGGTTTCTGGTCAGGTCATTTGCTCCAGCTAAAGTCCTCCATGGATTGCAGCATGAATAGTGGATGGAGCAGAGAGGAGGACAGGAAGGAGGGAGAAAAGGAGAAGGGATCTCAGCAGATGTTTTATCCATATAGTATCTCTCAGATCTTCACCAAAGCCAGGAGCAGTCTATGCTTTATAATGGAGAACTCTTTCACCTCTTGAAACCAGACCTTCAACCTCAGGTAAAGAACTGTACTGCCAATGGCTGTGAAAGTGACTATCTTGGCATTGGAATTTTTCTAAGAAGTAGCTAGCAACATTTGTAATCCAGTTTTGTGATCCACTTTTATCAATTTATTCATTCTTGGGATGTAGGCATAACTGGCTGGACCAGCATTTATTGCCCATCCATAACTGTCCTTGAGAAGATGATTGGGTGTGTCCTTCATGAACTGCTGCAGGCCATGTGGTGTGGATACACTCGCACTGCTGTTAGGAAGGGAGTTCCAGGATTTTGACCCACTGACAGTGAAGGACCAGTGATATAATTTCAAGTCAGGATGATGAGTGACTTGGCAGGGAATTTGCAGGTGGCGGCCTCCTCAATTTGTCTGTTGTCTTTCTCCTAGTGGGTAGTCAAGGTTTGGAAGGTGCTGTTCAGAGGAGTCTTGGTGACTTGCTGCTGTATCAGAGAGCTGACAGATGCTCTTTATGTTGGGCAAGAATGTTTATTGCAATGTTTCTGAATGGACAGAATCAGGTGGAGCATGACTATGCCTTTTCCAGAATAATGGATTTCCCCATGTCACAGAATGTCGCCCATTGCAAGCATGTGGCTTTGCAGGGGCTGAATCTCAATGCGGCAATCTACTTCCAACACATTGAGTGAGTGCTAGCCAATGTGCAGCTGATGTGTGACCATGCTCAACATGTCATGCATCATCCAAGAGTGCATTCCCACTATCCTGGCTTTTACCCTGTGGGAGTCCATTGCACCCTCAGACTTTCAGCCACCACTTCAAGCCACAAACTGGCTGCTGGGTAAAAAGACCTAAAGATGGCCACCCGGTTCAGGATTCCACATAGTGACCCAACTGTGATATATGGATATATGATATATATAATACATGGGGTTACGGTAATGGACTGCCTCTTTAGGAGTAACAGGTCAGGTGACTTTTGAACTATTAGCTCTGCCCAGTCTTAGCCCTGACTGTAAATGAATGCACACCTTCAATAAACAGCTCCCAGTATTGAAGTATTCAAGTCTATCTTGTGATCCTTTATGCTGCTTAGTTCACAGATGCATACATAATACCAACCACATGTTCCAATTGCACCTCAGGCTCCCGCATCAATTATTAACCAGCAGGCAGTCTTGAATATCTGAATGGTAAGGGTACAAAGGTAGGGTTAGTTCAATGGAAGGAAGGGAAAACAAGATGTTCATACACCACCTGCAGCATGCAAATCGGAAATGATTGTGTAATAAAGGGAATGTGGTGTGTCAGATGGCGGATTGGAGAGCCATTCTAGCCCTGCCACTGGCCATGGCCTCACATGTGGCTGGACTTCAATAACGGTGAGCACTGTCTCCTCCATGAGGACGGCGTCATGGAGCTGTGTTTGTCTGTCTGCCAGTTTGATGTTTCTGCCTCTGGTTTTGGGTCATCGTGTCCTGCAAGGCAGAGGCTAATTGCAGCAGTAAGTGTGGTGCTGTGTATGGGTGATGTGCCTGCAACAGTTGAATAGCTGGAATGTGTACAAGCTGTGAGGTGTGAATGTTAGGTTTGCAGCAGCGCTAAGTGTGTCAGGGTGAGGTGAAGCTTTGAATGTGAAATATGATTGAATCTGAGTGAAGGGTATGTGGTGAGTGGTAGTTCATTTGTCGGGATAAGGCATTTGATGATGCACTGATCTTGGCCACTCATTGAACTTTCTGTAGCACCGCATGCTCAGGGCAATACAGCTGGCATTGACCATGAGGCTGTCTGCTCCCACTGTCTTTGCAGTGCCTGTCTGGAATGCCTCCAGCTTCCCCTGTAGAAAGAACACCTCTCTCCTCTTGTCCACCTCCACCATCAAAATCTCCACATCTGCACCAGAGAACCTGCAACTCACCATTTTTACTTTGACTTTCTGCTCATAAACCCCTCACCCCAACCTCCTTATTAACCAATTCCAGCAGAATATATTTCGCCTTTAAAACTTTAAGTAGTGTAGGCTAACTTCAAGTGCTGCTAGCGTCACAAGAACTTTGGCCCCTTGCTGAGGCATGCAGTGACTCAGCAGCATGACAAATGCTATATTCTACGCTCATTTCAATTAGCGCAAAGTTTGTGTTTTACCAGCATCGCAATGAACAGGCATGGGTTAATCACACATTGCGAACCCCCCTTCTGATTATCCAATTTTACCCTCTGATTTGTTTTCAGATTATGTCTTAGGTGGCAAATGGGGATTGGGGATGGGGGGAGGCAAAGAGAGATTCTTGGGGCACATCAGAGGTAACAGCGTGTGAGTGGAAGAAGAAAGCCATTGTGGGGAATTCTCTGGATACAACAGGACGGATCAAAATCGAACCAGGAGAGGGTAGTCCCACCAATGTGAGGGCAGAGTTGCCGGGTAAGAATGACATGTCAAAGGTTGCAGACAGGTCAAGGAGGATGAGAAGGGACAGTATGACTTTGTCACTGTTACATAGTGTGATAACCCCAGTACTCACATGGGAAATCCCTTTGGAACTCACGGAATATGAGTTCTCGTGATAAAAAGCAATTGCCTAACCAGGTGGAACTCATATCCTGAGCCTTTGATATGGCAGACCTCTGAGCAGGTCCAGCGCTCTATCATCCTGGATAGGATTTGCATATGTACCATAGGGGTATGGTTTAACTTTTGCTTTTGATGAACAAGCATCTTTCCTTTACAGACGACTTCCTGAGTTATTCGTAATAGAATGTCATTTGTGACATTGGTAAGACCAGTTTCAGTTCTGCCACAGAAGCCTGATTGGAGAGATTCAGGCAGAGTGTTCTAAGAAAGATCAGAATGGATTTGTGAGGTGACAACATGTTCAAGGACATTGGAGAAGAAAGGGGATTTGGAAATGGGACAGTAGTTTGCAAGAGGAATGGGGTAAAGGTTGAATGTCATGAAGAGAGGGGTGATGGCAGAAGGTTTGATGAGGAGAAGAACAGGACGTAAAGAGGGAGAACCATTTACCATATTGACCAACAGTATTAAAGGAAGTTGGGTGGTTAGCAGTTTGGTGCAACTGAGGTTGAGAGAGCAGGAAATAGGTCTCATAGGCAAAATGGGTTTGGAGAAGGCATGGGGGGAGATAGGAGAGAAATTACACATCAACATGGATTCAGGACTAGGGCAGTGGAACATATGGGACCAGGGGAAAGAAGGATGCTGAAGAGGAAGCTGAAGAGTTGGTCTCAATCTTAGTGACAAAGAACACACGCACACTGTGATAATATTGCCATGTTCCTTATTAGACTATGACACTGATTTTTTTTTTAAATTCAATTGTGGGACGTGGGCATCGCTGGCTGGCCAGCATTTACTGCCTATTCTTAATTGCCCTTGGAGGACAATTAAGCATCAACCACATCACTGTGGCTCTGGAATCACATGCAGGCCAAACTGGGTAAGGATGGCAGACTTCCTTCCCTAAAGGACATTAGTGAACAGATGGGTTTTTTCAACAATCGACAATGGTTTCATGGTTGTCAGAGGATTCTTAATTCCAAATTTTTTTTTATTGATGTCAAATTCCACCATCTACCATGGTGGGATTTGAACCCGAGTCCCCCAAACATTAGCTGAGTTTCTGGATTGATAAACAGTCTAGCAATAATACCACTAAGCCATCATCTCCCCTTGTTATGGATTTTGCAATCATTGCTGGCCTTGGTCTAAAGTGCTTAATGCAATGGTAGGAATGAGGATGTCACTTGAATGGCACAAAATTTTTTCACAATGTGGGCCCTAGTGTAACTCTGCAGCAATCTCTAACTTGTGCAGAACATAAGAACATAAGAAATAGGAGCAGGAGTAGGCCATCTAGCCCTTCGAGCCTGCTCCGCCATTCAATAAGATCATGGCTGATCTGTCGTGGCTCAGTTCCACATTCCCGCCCTCTCCCCATAACCCTTAATCCCCTCGCTTATCAAAAACCCATCAAACCGCGTCTTAAAAATATTTAGCGAGGCAGCCTCCACCACTTCAACGGGCAGAGAATTCCAGAGATTCACCACCCTTTGAGTGAAGAAGTTCCTCCTCAACTCCGTTCTAAACCGCCCCCCCCCCCCTTATCTTGAGGCTGTGCCCCCTAGTCCTACTGTCCTTTCTGAGCGGGTAGAGTCTCTCCACCTCTATCCTATCCATCCCATTCATCATCTTATATGTCTCAGTGAGATCTCCCCTCATTCTTCTAAACTCTAACGAGTACAAGCCTAGTTTATTCAGCCTCTCCTCATAGCTCAACCCTCTCAACTCCGGCATCAGCCTAGTAAACCTCCTCTGCACTCCCTCCAAGGCCAAAATATCCTTGCGTAAGTGCGGTGACCAAAACTGCACACAGTACTCCAGCTGCGGCCTCACCAATGCCCTATACAGCTGCAGCAAGACCTCCCTACTTTTATATTCAATCCCCCTCGCTATGAAGGCCAGCATCCCATTCGCCTTCCTGACCACCTGCTGCACCTGCAGGCTGGGTTTTTGCGACTCATGCACAAGGACTCCGAGGTCCCTCTGCACCGTCGCATGCTGCAGTTTTTCGCCACGTAAGTAATAGTCCTTCCTACCATTATTCCTACCAAAGTGGACCACCTCACACTTGCCAACATTAAATTCCATTTGCCAGTTCCTGGCCCATTCGCCCAGTCTATCTAGATGCTTCTGCAGACACTCCACACCCTCCGCGCAATTTGCCGTTCCACCAATCTTGGTGTCATCAGCAAATTTCGACACCATACACTTGGTTCCCTCCTCCAGATCATCTATATAAATGGTAAATAGCTGAGGCCCCAGCACCGACCCCTGGGGCACTCCACTAGAAAGGACAGATTAAATGGATGGAGGCTATAATTATTATATGCTCTCTAATAACTGTTTAGATTCACATTAAGTAGTAATTGGAACAAAACATTTACAAGTCAGATAGAGATGAATCATTTTTAAAAAATCATAAATGTATATTTTCAAACGTTAGATCAATGATATTAGAATTATGTTAAAATGTCACCTTAGTTAAATCGTTTAAAGTCAGACAAACAATAGCAAAATCACATTAAAATCATTTAAAATAAATCACAAATATCAAATAATAAATATCATGTTAAAAATCATTTAAATTAAATCACGAATACCATGTTAAAAATCATTTAAATTTACTAATTTAACAAGTTAGATAAACAACACCAGAATCATGTTAAAAATGGAATTTAAACTAAATTATTTAAAAGTTAGAAATACTCAGAATTCCTTCAATATTGTTTTAAAATAAAGGTTGATTCCCCCCTCTGAGAACTAACATCTAACCACTCAAAGAGGAGCACCGCACCCTATAATCTGTAAAACGTGAATGAGAAGTGGTACGATCTCCTCTTCAGCAACTTTTAATGGTTAAATTAAAATAACTCCCGATACTGTATCTAAAATCAACAAGTAACAATTCATTTATCTAACTAACAGTGAACAGATGAACCAAACTATCAACAAACCAAATAAAACACAATTCTAATGGAATGCTGTTGCAACAAATACAATTCCCACTCATTAATAAAAAAAAATAGAATTTTAGGAACTCTATAAATTACAACCAGGTTTTGTCTTTCCGGAATATTCTAGGCCTTCACTGTTGATTCTTCTTTGCTATTTGGACGAGGTTTTGAGCTAAGAGTTGTGAGCTGACAGATGGCAAGTTGCTCTCTCCCTTTTTGTCCCACTGCCCTTTTCTTTTATACCTATGACATATCAATATCCCCCACAATAGGATTGGTCCTAGGTTGCCAAAACCATCAGATTTAAATTTAATACGTTGCTGATATTTAAGTGCCTGATTCAAACTGATTGGCTAAATTCAAAAGCCTGTTCTGATTCAAATTGATCGGCTGAATTCGAAAACTTCAAAAGACTGAAAGCCTTGGCCTTTCGATACAAATGTTTCAGTCTGGACACTCTACATATACTTGCATTTTTTTAAACTCTAAGCACGGAAAAAGCACCATCTTTCTCTCTAGCATTTTACTATTTTATGAACACCAAGCTACTGCTACTCTATCTAACTTCGCAACAATACATCTTTTTGAAAGTTCCAATCCTTCCAGTACTGGTTGGTCCTCATTTTTTAATGATTCCAAACTGAGTCCAAAGACTTTTTTCCACTAGGAAACACCAGCCCTCAAATGAGATGGTGAGAAATATTCATTATAGATGCACAATTAGCCTAAACACTGGCCAGTACCATTTTTCTCTGTTAATCCTGATGTCTATGAAAATAAGAGTGAGCCCTGTGGAGCAGCAATTATCAGTCCACTACAAACATAGGAGTGTCATCATGTGCAGGTCTCCAACTTTGCTACACCTCTTGTTGGTATAACAACAGCAGATGTTAATCACTGCACCAGCATTTGTGCAGCAAAATCTGCTATATAGTCTTGCATATTTCCTACTCAATGTGACAGTGGGCGTACTCACCACTGCATGCTATCACTATCATCGGAAAAGGCTGTTGCGCGTTAATCAAAACCAAATTGCATCCTACACTATAAGGCCATAAGAAATCGGAACAGGAGTAGGCCATTCAGCCCTTCGAGCCTGCTCTGCCATCTAATAAGATCATTGTTGATCTAACACTCACTTAATCCATTTTCCTGTCTTCTTTCCATAACTGTTAATCCTCTGACTGATTAAAAACCTATCAATCTCAGCCTTGAAAATGTTCAAGGACTTGGTCTCCACAACTTCCTGGGGTAAAGAATTCCAAAGATTCACCACTTTGAGAAAATGCATATCTGGTGTTCAGCCACCACGTTCCATAACAATTCAGTTAAAATTAGTTTTCAAAGCAGTCATTTATAAACAAGGTCCCATCAAGAATTCATGGCTTTTCTTCTGTATCATCATCACTTCATCGATATTGCTGTACGTTGATAAATTTCCTTCATTCCAGCTTTCTTCAGCCTCTTCCATTTCCTCAAATCTGACTTAAATGAGAGCCCCCTTATTCTGTGACTATGCCCTCTGATCCTACACTCTTCCATGAGTGGAAGCATCCTCCCAATATTTACCCTGTCTATCCCCCTAAGAATCTTATATGTTTTAATCATGTCACGATTCATTGGCAAATTCGGGAAGCATCTTTGACCCCCAGAACCTCTTTAGCAATGCTAAGAGCCATTTCCCCACTTTTGATTTAACAGACAAAACAAGCCACCGAAATTCAACAGATTTCCCATTTCTCACTTCAAGATTAAAGATCTAGGACTGTTCAAAACCCGGACCCGAGTCCCCAACCTGTTATAAAACAGAGGTTGATTTCCCCGCTCTGAGAACTAACTCCTAACCACTCAGAAAGTAGCAACTCACCTTATAGTCTGTAAAAACTGAGCATGAAGTGGTACGATTTGCTATTCAGCAACTTTTAGTGGTTAAATCAAAATAATTCCCTGACATACTCTCTAAAAGCAACAAGTAACGATTCTGAACCTTTGAACACTGGTCAGGTATATTCTTTAATTAGGATTAGACAGGACACGTAACTTGATAGTAATATGTGCGTAACGCTAGGACAGTAATTAAAATGATTCTTTTGGACTGTTGCAATACTGTTCTACTCGGTTGGCCATTGTTGCTTATGTCCTGATGGCTTTTACGCATTCCTTCTTTGGCTGTACTTTTTCCTGAGACTCTATTTTGTTTCCTTCCCCCCAGTTGTCTACCATAGATATCACTTTATCAACGTGCAAATTTACTTTTCATCATTTCCCCTTGGGCCTAGAACATGCACTCAGCAATAGATTGCTTCCTGAATCCACAGCCTATCACTGAGATTGATGTTTGGGCCGCTTAATGGTTGGAGTACCATTGAATCAAACTGAATTACAAGGAAACCATTCCAACTTTTATTGTACACATTCATTCTTGGCTGAGCTTTGGCAACATAAATATATGCACTGAACCCAGAAAGTTCCTTCAGGCACAAACGTATCTTTAATGAATGAGATTAGAGAAGGCTACATGACACAAATCTTTCCCAGTAGACACTTAGCTGCCTCATTCTTGATTGAGATACTCTTGAAGGAAAATAAATTATACAATTTGCAAATTGGCAACTTGGCTGAAACTAGAGAAGTCTCTTTTCCCTTCAATTCTGAGTCCACCACAAATCAAAGAGAAGAAGAGAGTGAAGTCAGTCACTGCTCCTTGTTTTTTCTGCCTCTTTGAAAGAAATTTAGGAGTGGAGCATCCACCAAACTGCAACTTCCATCGTTGATGGCAATTGATCTTTCACTGATCTCAGGATCTTACTAGTTCTATTGCCTTAAGGGGGACAGGTTGTTTTAAGAGAAGAAATAGTTGCACTCAACAGCACAGTGATGCATGTTGGTGCATTTTCAATCTGCTGCTTTAGTGCTACATTGGGTATCAACTTCCCCTTATAGAAACAGCCCTGTTTATATTTTTTTGGTTTCAATTGGACAGTGTCTATTGTTGGAATCCAAATCTGCTTTAACCCTAGATGTTGATTTGAAAAATCAGACTTCACTTCCCCAAAATTATCCTTATGGGTCCACATTTCCATCCCTCTATCATAAACACCTTCTTAATCAAACCCTGGAAATAAAGTACACCACTAAAGAACAGCATCCAGGCATTGTGTGGCTTCTGCTTGTGCTGAAATGGAAGCCAAGACATTGACCACTGTGTTCTGGCCAACATCACTGTGACAAATTATTATCACAGTGACTACATTTTTAAAAAGGGAAGCAATTCATTGACTGTATAGTGTCCCGGGGTGGTTAGGGGCCATGAAACACATTATAGAAATGCAAAAACAAAAGAAAATAGGGTGGATGCTGGAAATGAAAGCAGAAAATGATGCAAACTTTCAGCAGGTCAAGCAGAATCCAAGGAGAGAGAAAAAGGAATTCTGATGTTGCCTGGTTACTGAGTATTTTTTTAATTTACTGCGTCTGCAGAAATGCAAAACTGTCTCTTATCTTAACAGCAGGTTACTTGACTGGGGCTTTTGCAGCACTTCAGGATTCAAAAGCTACATTCATAAACAGCTTGATAACTAGCCTGTAAATCCTTCCAATATGCTTGGTGGTAAAAAGGAGGAGTTTCTTGTTCAGCTGTACTGCAGATAGCAATGGCAAACCACTGCTATACTTAACCAAGCATGATCATGAACCAAATCAATACAATCCAATGGAAGTCCATGGCCATTAATGCTCTCTCAGCATTGTACCTGGAAGAAAAGGTGCAATCATTTCAGTTAGAGTCGTTGTCTGTGAACCTATTGGGCTTCAGTTAATCACCAATGCTCTGGAAACAGAAAAAAAATCTTTCCTGGATTAATATACTCTCCACATCATAGAATTGTGAATCTCATCCTCCATCTCACCCATTGGAGAGGCTGCTCAGAGTGAGGGTGTGGTGATTGTCCCTTTAAGGACAACACAGCAGAGGAAGGGTTACCTGGCCTGGATGACCAATCAGGACTCAAGAGTGGGGAATTACTCCATGGGGAGGAGTCTTCTTGGGCAGAAGCATGCCAGAACTAGCTGCAGACATGCTGTTGCTCTTGCAGATCCTTATAAACACATCCTTTGTTGTTCATTAACGAAGATTCTGAAAGCGCATCATTACATCTGGCAATGAGGATGAATTAACTAAGATATTAGAGGGCCATTATTCACTTGAACCCTTAATTATAGCAGTGTGTTAGGTTCAATAAATGAAATCAGCTAGAAGAAGACAAGATAGCTCAATTTGTAGCAACCCTAAAACACCTCATGGAAGTGTGAATTTAGTGATCCTGGATAATACATTTAGCAACTGTTTGGTTTGTGGGCTGAGGAGTGAGGCTCAACAACAGAGATTGAACAAAATTTAAGTCTCAAAACAGCCTTAGAAACAGCCATTTTGATGGAACTTGCTGCTAAGGAGGCTTCTCAGCTCAAAGTAGGCAGGAGGATCCACCCAGAGAAAGTCTACCCAGAAACAGGTGTGTCATTGTTGTGCAAAAACGTACCATTCACAGGTTGATTGCTGGCACAGAGACAGATACTGCAAAAGTTATGACAGAATTGGTCACATAGCATGAACTTGTTGGAGAAAATCAGCTTTTCCAAGAAAAAAAAAATCAAAATACGTCTGGAAGGAAAAACCAGTGAATTCCACTAAAAGAACTTACAATGTGGAAGACAAAAATAATCTGGACAATGAAGACACAGCACATGAATTTGATGAGGAACTGGAGTTAAATGTACTTTCAATTCAAGGAGAATTACATTGGTTCTGGGTAGTTCCAAAATTAAATAGACAGGCTATAAGAATGGATACAGGGGCTGCTAGCTCCCTAATGCCCGAGATCACCTATAGGAAAGAATTTAATCACCTACCATTAAAGCCAGCAGATGTCAGCTTGAGGACCTACACTGAAGAGCTATTGCCTCTAAGAGGATACATCACAGTCAAAGTAGTGTTAAGTGGGCAAGCTGCTGCCACTCATGTTCTCCAAGGAAGTTTTCCAGCTCTCTTTGGCTGTTCTTGGCTACAGAAGATAAAGTTGAATTGGGATGCTGTGATCAGGTTAGTTGATTCCCAATCAGATCTACAGAGAATCTGAGAGAAATACAGTAGTGTATTTGAAGGCACATTTGGTTCTATGAAACAAATTTAGCTGACACTCAAAATCAAGCAAAGCAGCCAGCCAAAGAATCTCAAGTTTGGACGGGAGCCTATGCCATACATCTAAAGACAGAATCTGAATTAATGACTTGTTTTTACAGAGTCTTAGAAGCCATCACTACCAATGACTATTGTGCCTGTAATGAAGCAGGATGGATCTATATGTATTTGTGGAGATTTCAAACCAATGATCAATCCAACTTTGCGTGTGGATCAATACCCATTGTTATTGATTGGGGGATTATTTGCCAGTATTGCGGGAGGTCAGAAATTTAACAAAATTGATTTATCACAGGACTATCTGCAAATGAGTGTTGCAGCTGAATCTCAACCCCTGCTCACCCTCATAACACAAAGGTCTATTCTACTATAAGAGATAATCTTATGGGATAACTTGAGCATCCGTTTTATTTCAATGGTCCAATCTGTTACCTTGAGCAATCTGCAGGGGATGCAATGTTACCTTGATGTCATATCAATCATTGGTACAAATGATCAAAAATATTTATGTAACCTAGAAGCCACAGTGAAACACCTTCAGACGCAAGGTCTTCATGTCAGAAAAGATAAATGTAATTATTCCAAATGTCAATATGATAATTAGGCCATATGATTGATAGCAAGAGTTTACACAGGGCACCTAAGAAAATGAAGGCTATTGTAGAGGCTCCACAACCAACAAATGCAACAGTTAAGTTCATTCCTAAGGTTAATTAACTACAAAAGAAAACTTGTTTTGAATTAAGCAATCCTGCTCAAAACTACTGTATAATTTATTGTGTACCAAACAAGCATGGCAATGGACACTAGAGTGTGAAAAAGAATATGTCAGTCAAAGACGCACTGGAGAAGTCAGAAGTTTTGATACATTTTAATCCAAGATTACCACTGCAACCTGCCTGTGATGCTTCGCCATATGGAGTTGGAGCAGTGGTATCACACATATTACCTTCAGGGGAAGAAAAACCAATAGCTTTTGCAACCCAATTCCTGAAGTGCGCAGGCGACCAGTGCAGAATAGAAGCCCAGCAGTCTGTCTCTTCCATTAACTGTATTTTTACTGTTTAATGATTTTTTTTGCCTGCCCTTGTACGTATGTTTTAATGACTGTGCAAAGTACATTGATTACTTTTTGTTATAGGACCGTAGAAATAAAGGGGGAGGTCTATTCCACTGTAAGAGATAATTTTAATGGGATAACTTGAGCATCCTTTTTATTTCAATGGTCTACGGACCAGATCTTGAGCAGTCTGCAGGGGATGCAATTTTACCTTGACCAATCACTTGTACAAATTATCAAAATTATTTACATAACCAAGAAGCCACATTGAAACACCTTCAGACGCATGGGCTTCATGTCAGAAAAGATAAACGTGATTATTTCAAACGTCAATATGATATTTAGGCCTTATGATCGATAGCAAGATTTATATTGGGTAGAGGTTGGGGGCAGTTGTCAGCCCAGATTCACCGTCAGATAGAACTGTGATAGGGGCTGAAAATCTGAAGAAAATCTGGAATTCTCTTTGGAGAGATCGCATCCACACTTTTCCCATCCCCTCACCAGTAACACTGAGGTTTATGTCCACAAAGCCTACTAGAAGCATTTTCTCCTTGTGCTGCGAGTCAAATGCCTCTGGAAATCGGTACTTGGTCAAACATTAGCAGTAAGGTATTCAATCCCTCAAACCTGCTGCATTTTTGAATTTGATCATGGTCAACTCCATTTTCCACCTTTTCTCCTCATCTTTCTAAACCCCTACCTCATAAAAATCTATTGCTCTCGGTCTCAAAAACTCCAACTGATTTCCAGCCTCTGCAGTCTTTAGAGCAGGGTGAATTCCAGCATGTCCCTGGCAAAGTGGCACAGTGGTTAGCGCTGCTGCCTCAGAGCTCCAGGGACCCGGGTTCTGGTCTTGGGTGACCGTGTGGCATTTGCATCTTCTCCATGTGTCTGCATGAGTTTCCGTCGGGTTTTCTCCCACACTCCAAACATGTGCACGTTAGGTGGATTGGCCATGGTAAATTGTCCTTTAGTGTCCAAGATATGCAGGTTAGGTGGATTAGCAGGGTAAATATGTGGAGGTTATGGAAAGAGAGAGGAGGGATGGATCAGGGTAAGATAGCTCTGTCGCAGAGTCGGTGCAGACTCAATGGGCTGTATAGCTTAGAACATAAGAAATAGGAGCAGGAGTAGGCCATCTAGCCCTTCGAGCCTGCTCCGCCATTCAATAAGATCATGGCTGATCTGTCGCGGCTCAGTTCCACCTTCCCGCCCTCTCCCCATAACCCTTAATCCCCTCTCTTATCAAAAACCCATCAACCCGCCCTCTTAAAAATATTTAGCGAGGTAGCCTCCACCACTTCAACGGGCAGAGAATTCCAGAGATTCACCACCCTTTGAGTGAAGAAGTTCCTCCTCAACTCCGTTCTAAACCGCCCCCCCTTTATCTTGAGGCTGTGCCCCCTAGTCCTACTGTCTTTTTGAGCAGGAAGAGACTCTCCACCTCTATCCTATCCATCCCATTCATCATCTTATATGTCTCAATGAGATCTCCCCTCATTCTTCTAAACTCTAACAAGTACAAGCCTAGTTTATTCAGCCTCTCCTCATAGCTCAACCCTCTCAACTCCGGTATCAGCCTAGTAAACCTCCTCTGCACTCCCTCCAAGGCCAAAATATCTTTGCGCAGGTGCGGCGCCCAAAACTGCACACAGTACTCCAGCTGCGGCCTCACCAATGCCCTATACAGCTGCAGCAAGACCTCCCTACTTTTATATTCAATCCCCCTCGTTATGAAGGCCAGCATCCCATTCGCCTTCCTGACCACCTGCTGCACCTGCAAGCTGGGTTTTTGCGACTCATGCACAAGGACCCTGAGGTCCCTCTGCACCGCCGCCTGCTGCAGTTTTTCGCCCCGTAAGTAATAGTCCTTCCTACCATTATTCCTACCAAAGTGGACCACCTCACACTTGCCAACACTAAATTCCATTTGCCATTTCCTGGCCCATTCGCCCAGCCTATCTAGATCCTTCTGCAGACTCTCCACACCCTCCGCACAATTTGCCATTCCCCCAATCTTGGTGTCATCAGCAAATTTCGACACCCTACACTCGGTTCCCTCCTCCAGATCATCTATATAAATGGTAAAAAGCTTCCTTCTGCACTATAGGATTTCTATGCCACTATTCTTTGGTGTGAAATAATAGTTCCTGATTTCCATCCAGAATGGCTGAGTTCTAATTTTAAGATTATTTCTACCCGTTATTGGCTTCCCCACAAGAGGATATGGTTCCTCCCAGCCAACCTATCAAATATTTTATAGATTATTGGAATGTGCAGAAACAAATTCCCACATTTCGGACATAGGTTCTCAAGGAAGGAGTTGACAGATTGAGGGCAGATGTACTTATGAAAGTTTGTATTGTAATTCTTGTTTAGACATGTTTTAATAAAAGGAAACAAATTAATTTCATGATCTAGCCACTGAATCATTTGCTGTAATCATGAGTGTGATTCCATCTGCTTTGGCCCATAATTGATCTTTTCAATCATGTCTGATTCAGATATGCCACTGGTTTGTCAGCACCTAACTTTGTGAAAGACTCTCCACATCTTCATGGATTGGCTTGAACCTTGTATTTTTTAAATATTTTCATGGGACGTGTATATCACTGGCAAGCCCAGCATTTGTTACCCCAATCCTAATTGCTCTTGAACTGAATGGCTTGCCAGACCATTTCAGAGGGCAGTTAAGAGTCACCACATTGCTGTGGGTCTTTGATTTGATTTATTATTGTCACATGTATTAATATACAGTGAAAAGTGTTGTTTCTCGTGGTCTATACAGACAAAGCATTCCGTTCATAGAGAAGGAGAGAGTGTAGAATGTAGTGTTACAGTCATAGCTAGGGTGCAGAGAAAGATCAACTTAATGCAAGGTAAGTCCATTCAAAAGTTTGACGACAGCAGGGAAGAAGCTGTTCTCACGTCTGTTGGTACGTGACGTCAAACTTTTGTATCTTTTTCCTGACGGAAGAACGTGGAAGACAGAATGTCCAGGGTGCATGGAGTCCTTAATTATGCTGGCTGCTTTGCTGAGGCAGCGCGAAGTGTAGACAAGTCAATGGCTGGTTTGTGTGATGGATTGGGCTACATTCATAACCTTTTGCAGTTCCTTGCAGTCTTGGGCAGAGCAGGAGGCATACCAAGCTGCGATACAACCAGAAAGCATGCTTTCTAATGGTCTGGAGTCACGTGTAGGCCAGACAAGGTAAGGACAGCAGATTTCCTTCCCTAAAGTGACCCAGAGGCATCTTATGACAATCAGTGATAGTAATTGTGACCATTAAACTGAGACTAGTTTTTTAATTCCAAATTTTTTAATTGAATTTAAATTCCACCATTTGCTGTGGTGGGATTTGACACAGTAAAAAGTCTGACAACACCAGGTTTAAGTCCAACTGATTTATTTGATAGTACATTCACTGGCTTTCGGGTTAGTCCCTTCGTCAGGCGAATGGAGAGTTCTGGCCTCAGGCAGAGCATGTAAAGGGGATTTGGCCCCATGTCCCCAGAACAATGTTTCCCAAACTTTTGCAACTGCACCACCTTTTTGATCTTCCAAGGGTACTGAAGGAATCCCAGGGAAACATTGACTGGATTTTTCACGTCCCACCCATCACAGGTATCGTGGCGGGCGGGCGGGGAGGAATTTACACACAAACACACACACACATGCTCAAACATGCCAACCAATCTAACGTTAGTCATTCATGGTGAAACTATTGAAAGCAACTCAGAGAAACAGACTTAATCTGCTTTTGGAGAGGCAGGGATTAAACAAGAACAGTCAGCATAGTTTTGATAAGGGGAAGTCATGTCTGACTACCGCAATTGAATTTTTCAAAGAGGTGACCAAGTGTGTAGATGAGGGGAATGCATTTGATGTAATCTACTTCACCTTCAGCAAGGCTTTTGACAAGGAACCACATGGGAATCTGACAGTGGAAGTAAGAGCCCATGAGGTCCAAGGAAATTTGGCAAATTGGATCCAGAATTGGCTGAGTGGCAGGAAACAGAAGGTGATGGTTGAGGGATGTTTTTCTGACTGGAAGATGTGTCCCGTGAGGTCCCGCAGGGATCAGTGTTAGGGCTCTTGCTGTTTGTGGTTTATGATTTAGACTTGAATGTAGAAGGGTTGATCAGTAAGTTCACAGATGATTTGAAAATTGGTAAATAATGAGGATAGCTTTAGATTACAGGAAGAGATAGCTGATTGGTCACTTGGACTAATCGGTGGCAACTGGAGTTCAATCTGGATAAGTGTGAGGTGATGCACTTGGGCAGGACAAACAAGACAAGGGAATAGACAATGAGTGGCAGGACCCTGGGATCAGAGGGACCTTGGTGTGCATGTATAGCAGTCCCTTAAAGAAGCAGCACAGGTGGATAAAGTGGCTAATAATTAAAGGCATAGCATTTAAGAGCAGGGAAATTTTACAGGAACCGTATGAAAATAACTAGAGTGTTGTGTGCAGTTCTGGAATCCACATTATAGGAGGAATGCGGTGGCACTGGAAAGGGTACAGAGGTGATTCACCAAGATGTTGCCTGGGCTAAAGTGTTTTAGTTATGAAGAGAGATTGGATAGAATGATGTTGTTTTCCTTGGAGCAGAGGAGATTCAGGGGAGACATTGTTGAAATGTATAAAATTAAGAGGGGCATAGGTAGACTAGAGAGGAAGGATAAGTTCCCCTTGCTGGAGGGATCAATGACCAGGGTGCACAGATGTTAGGGAGGTTTAGAGAGATGTATGGAAAACCTTTTTCACCCAAAGGGTGGTGAGAGTCTAGACCTCACTGCATGAAAGCGTGGTGGAGACAGAGACCCTCATAACATTTAAGAAGTATTTAGATATGCACTTGCAATGCCCAGGCATACAACCCATCACTCACACACAGGCACACTTATCCTTACTCTCATACGTGCATACTTCATGCACTCACCTCTCCCTAAGACCCAAACCACCCCTCCTCTATTCCTGAGGCCCAAACTGCTCCTCACCCCTTGCAGGCCCGGCTCACCTATCCCTAGGTCCCATTCCCCTTCCAATGAAAGTGGGTTCCTGCAACTGTCTCGAATCAAACTGGTCCAACCTTGTATTTTGTACAATGGAAGATGAGTTAGCTTGGTGATGCTATGCAGATCAGTTACTGGCTACATGCACCAATGTGTTATCACCAGTGGCAGAACTATCAGCTTCCATTCTACCAAAGACTGTAACCGCAACTTCAGATCAAACAGCTGACCCGGAGATCACTGATGAATCTACTGCTACTAATTTATCTTCCGCTGAAGAAACTGTTGCATCTTCCAGAGTGGAAAAACCTACTGCAAACCCTGAGAGTATCTCTAAGGTCAAGGACAACCTGATTCCTGAAATACGCAGGCACCCAGTGCAGAATAGACATCTTTCCTATAACTGTATTATAATTACTATGTAATGGTAACTTGCCTGCCAAGTATATACATTTTTTAATGATTATGTAAAGATATCTTAGTTATTGATTGTTTTGGGACTTTAGAAATAAGGGGGAGGGATGTTATATATTACAGTTATTGTGTGTTGCATGGTCCCTTTAAGGGTTTGGTCACATGGTCAGTCCATGATATCATTGGCTACTTTCGCTGTATCTAGATTGAATAAAGCCTGCAATGTGAAGTAAACAGCTGTCTAATAAACCTGGTCTGTTATTACACCCAAAACCCACGTGCTATAAATTTTCTCTTCATTGGATCCTGCAACAAGTACTACAATTATAACACTTCTGATTTAGTGTGAGAATGCTACCAACTGAGCCACAGCTGATACTTAAGAGTCAGTCAAACAAAGAAAGATCAACATCTCTGGGAGAGAAAAGCCGCTGGGAACATTCAAATGATTTCCTTGCCACCAAAGTTTAAGAAAACCTCCATTTGCACAATGCTAGCAATAAACTCCCACCACTTGTCCAAGCAAAGGTTCTCAACTTAATCTTTTCACCCTACGCTAATTGGAATTAAAACAGTGGCATCAAAGCTGCTGAAGGAAATAATTACAGTTTTGTGAACAAATGCACGATTCATATCTTTCACCTTTTATACGCTATTTATTAATTTAGTGTTATTAAGTATGTCACTTGGAGAATAGCAAGTTCTAATCAGAATGCTAATAAATATTCATTGATACTCTGACACTTTGGAATTCTAATCATCTGTGTACCCAACACTTACTTCATTTGTCACCCATGTCACTTCCATTACTTGGGTACTGGCTGGCAATGCTACAACACAATACCATGCAGTTTTACAGATAGAGATCTCATTATATAGCAGCTTTTGACACAGTGGATAGAATTTTAGAAGACAGGAATAAGCCATGCAAACCAACAAGGGTATTTCCAAAAGTACCAAAATAGATGGTGGCACTCTGGGGAAACAAATTCCAAAAACTCAGTGGTCTCAGGAATGGCCAACAATGGCAGAAGTCATTGTAATCAATCGGAGGTGCCAGATTCCCAGATAATATACCATTTTGAGCCATCGTACTCTCAAACCAATTTAGCTGGAATCCAGAGGAAAGGATTAGAATTCCCTTTTGACTTTCAAAAGCGCAAAGCTCCTGACCTTCTAACTGTCAAAGACAGTATCTATGATTGACGTACATCACCTTTCATTCATTTTCACCTAATCTCATAACATATTCTTTCTCCCTCATGTACTTACCTCGCTTCCCCTTAAAGGCATCTACGCTATCCACTGAACTACACGGCAAATTTCACATTCTAATTATTTTCTCTGTAAAGAACAGCCTCCTGAATTCCCTATTGGATTTATCAGTGACTATCTTATAATTGTTTGGTCTTCCTCATCAGTACAATGAAATAAAGAAAATAAATAAAGAATTGAATTAAAATGAAATGCCACTTCATTGAGCCAATCTACCAAAACATCAGCTATTAAAAAGGCAAAAATATGGAAGATTTGTTAGTCAGGAGCTGAGTGAGGATACAAGCTAAATCACTTCTCGACCCTCCACCCTGCCCACTCACTCAGCAGCCCAACTTCAAAACCCCCACAGTCTTGCTCTCTCTTTTGCAGCCTCTCCCCTTGAAGTCTCTCTCACCCCATGGAGTTTCTCTAAGCCCAGACTCACTGTCTGAGCCCTTGGAGGAGGTCTCTGTGTTTCTCAACCGCTTGGAATTAATCTCTCACTCACTCCTTCAGAATTGTCTCTCTCTCTCTCTCATACACCCTCCCTCAGAGTCTGTCTTTTTCTCTTATCTTTCTCTCACTCACTCCCTCAGAATCTCTGTTTCACTCACTCTCTCAGAGTCTCTGTCTCTAACCCCCTCAGAATTGGCCTCCTCTCACGCCCTTAATTTGTCTCCCACCCACCCTCCCCGCTAGCCTCCTGCCAGCCTGCCTCTCTCTCTCCTGCCTCTCTCTCTCACCCATCAGAATCTTTCTCTTTCAGTCTCCAAGTTTCTCTCATTCCCTTTGTCTCCCTCCCTCAGGAGTCTCTCTTATCTCTGCTGCTCAGCATTATGCGTTGGCTATCACTTTTCTTTGCTTTTCATAGGCTCACAGGTTGAACCTATCCCATGTGATTAGCAGCACCTCACAGATTCAGTTTCTTACCCCCACAAAGTCCAAGTGGTTCCACTGACTGATCTTGCTGTGGGGATCAGAGTATGAGTTCCCCTGGTAACACGCAGTGGCCTGCCCAGCTGGAAATCACTACCTGAGCCTTCTATAAGGCAGGCCTGTTGAAATGTAGTCCCAACCTGTAATAACATATGTTTCTTTCCATTTGGTCTTCCTGAATCATTACACTTATATATTTTTCTCTCCCTGGTCACCCTGTGCTTGAGATGTCCTGGGATTTTCTTGGGCTGTTGAGGAACAAATCACCTTCCGCCTCCATGTTTTTTGAATACCAGTGGCAACATTTTCTCCACTTCTATACCAAATCCATTAGTAAATTTGAAGACCTTTATTAGGTCACTCCTTAGTCTTTTCTAAAAAGAGTTAGGAGCCTATTGAGTTTTCCCAGATGATTATAGCCTCTCACAATACTGGTATCGTCCTTGTAAATGTTTTTTTAAACATCTTTTCCAGTACTCCCAGATAAGTATGTAGTTTCACACAGTTCCACATCTGATCAGTGGGCTCAGTGTGCTGAGACTGTTATTTTTTATTTCTGAACAATCAATCCTCCACGTCAGCTGGCTTATCACTTTCATACAAATACAACGTGTCAGCTAAAGTCCTGGATGAATCTCCCAGGTTGGTTCTAAACTTCCTCCTACCAAGGCATCTTAAAAGTGCCAAGAGCTAAAATTAAAATCCTCCCAAGACCTAATTAATGTAATTTAAATGCACACAGATGGAATTGTAACACTTCCAATTACATTAACTTCAGCAATCATAAATTGATGCAGCATAGCAGTGACATTACAGCAATCCTCAGTGGATGCTAAGGTGAACCTGGTGAATAACAGGCTCTGACATGAAGCAATCATTTATCAATGTATAATTAAAGGAGTATGTTAGAATAGTTTTCAATCTAATTAGATAGTTTATTGGCAATTAGATGAGCCATATGCAAACTGTTTCGACACTGGTTTCTTCCACATCCTTGACTTTCATTGCTCAATTGTTGGTAGCCATGACTTCAAGATCATGGGTGATGGTGGCAAAGTGGCAATATCATGGAACCTCGTAATTCAACAGGCCCAACTCAATTTTCTGGTGAACATAGGTTCAAATACCATGGCAGCTGCTACTATTTAAATTCAATCAATAAATCTGGAATATAAAGCTAGTAATGGTAACCATTTACACAAAACAGAAAATGTTGTAATCCAGGTCTGGGTGCAGTTCAGAACTGGAGGCCAGTGACCAAGGAAGGGCCAGATTCCTCATTAGATACTGAGTATTGCCATGTAGGGGCAGATAGTGATGTAGTGGCGATGTTATGGGACTAGTAATCCGGAGAGCCAGCCAATGCTCCAGAGACACAGGTTCAAATCCCAACGTGGGAGCTGGTGGAATTTGAGTTAATAAATCTGGTAATAGTAGTGACCATGAAACTATCATCCATTGTTGTAAAAACCCCACCTGGTTCATGAATGACATCCTTACCTGGTCAAGCCTTCATGTGACTCTGAACCAAAAGGAATGTGGTTGACTTTTAACAGCCCTTTTAAATGGTCTAGCAAGCCACTCAGTTTAAGGGATGGGCAACAAATGTTGGCCTTGGCAGTGATATTCACATCCCATCAAAGGATAAGGAAAATTATTATTATTGCTGTTGCCTCACAGCACTAGGCACCTGGGTTTGATTCCCAGCTCAGGTCACTGTCTGTGTGGAGTTTGCCTATTCTCCCTGTGTCTGCGTGGATTTTCTCTGGGTGCTCCAGTTTCCTCCTACAGTCTGAAGGGCATGCAGGTTAGGTGCAATGCTAAATTCTCCCTCAGTGTACCTGAACAGGCGCCAAAGTGTAGCAACTCACAATATCTTCTCACGGTAACTTCAATGCAGTGTTAATGTAAGCCTACTTGTGACACTAATTTAAAAAAATGAAGCATACTGTGCCCTGGCAATGCCCCCAAAGTAAGAAGTCTCACAACACCAGGTTAAAGCTTTAACCTGGCGCTGTGAGACTTCTTACTGTGTTTACCCCAGTCCAACGCCGGCACCTCCACATCAGTGGCCCCAAAGGCAGTCCCCCAAAAATGTAAGCACCCTGTCTGACGTCTCTCACAAATAACTGAAAAATCGATCATTATTCCACGTCAAGCATAGACGAAAGCGTGGAATTCATCTGATCTGTGCAGTTCTCAGTTCTGTTGAGGTGTTATGGAGACATTTAGTGTTTGAACCTCACTACTCGCGCTGCCAGTAGCCACCTCTCCGCACACTGAAGGGGCCCAGCCAAGGCTCAGCGGGAGCCGGGCCGCTGTGACTGCTGGGAGTTGTAGTTCCGCACGCGCGGCAGGCGTTGGCGCTCAGCATTTCTAATCCGAGCGCGCGAGCGGTAGGGACCGTTATGTGGGCGAAGCTGGAATTGGAGGTGCGTACCTGTAAATCCCAGCCCCTGGCGTAAATATGAATGTTAGGTGTTTAATCTCCTTCACCCTCCACCTTCAGTGGTGTGTAGTGCAGTCGGGGCACTGCTCCAGCCCCGGGACTCATTGGATGCTGCAGAGCGGAGCCCAGGTTGGGGGAGTGGAGTAGGAAAAGGCTAATTGCCATTTGTACGGGACATTTGAAGATGTAGGAGCAGAATTAGACTGTTCATCCCCTTTGAGTCTGCTCATGGCTGGTAAGTTTCTCAACACAGTAAAAAGTCTGACAACACCAGGTTTTAGTCCAACCTATTTATTTGATAATATACTCACAAGCTTTCGAGGGGACTGCCTCTTCGTCAGGTGAATGGAGAGTTCTCTCTTTCCCTTGAAAGCTTGTGAGTATATTATCAAATAAATAGGTTGGACTAAAACCTGGTGTTGTCAGACTTTTTACTGTGTTTACGCCAGTCCAACGCCGGCATACACACATCAAGTTTCTCAACCCCATTGCCTTTTCCTTTATCTTTGATCCCTTACCAATTAAGAACTATCTACCTCTGTCTTAAATGCACGCAATAATCTCGCATCCACAACCTTCTGTGGTAAAGTATTCCATAGATTCACCACCACCTAACTGAAGAAATTACTCATCTCAATTCTAAATAGTCTTTTGCTTTGTTCTAAGGCTGTGCCATCGAATTCTAGTCTACTAATTGAAGCATCTTCCCTGTGTCTACTCCCATCTTCCCCACGTCCGTTCTATCCAAGCCTTTCAATATTCTGTAAGTTTCAATGAGATCCTGTGGGATTCAAAATCAATTTTAAAAATTCTTGAATTGAAAATGAGTTAACTAATGTCCTCAGCAAGAGGAAATCAGTTTTCCTAGTCTGGCCTACATATGACTCCAGATCCACAGTAATATGGGTGACTTTTAACTGCCCTCTGAAATGGCCTTGCCCTCATCCTTCTAAAGACCCAGAGCCCTCATTTGTCAAGTTTTTCATTCCTGGGATTATTCTCGTGAATCTCCCCTGGACCTTCGTTCTTACATATAGGGCCCAAAATAGCTCTCAATATCCCAGATGCAGTCTGCCCAGAGCCTTATAAAGCCTCAGCAGTAAATATTTTTATAGTCTGGAAATTATCCCACTCCTTCAGGAGTGAGTCATCCTGACAGCAGTCTCCACCTGGGGTTGTGCTCCCCGGCATTTGATGCGGTTGGCTACTGGAAGTGTTCAAGGGGTAGCTGCCATCGAAGTGCCCCAGGGATCGGTGCTGGGGCCTCAGCTATTTACCATTTATATAGATGATCTGGAGGAGGGAACCGAGTGTATGATGTTGAAATTTGCTGATGACACCAAGATTGGTGGAACGGCAAATTGTGCGGAGGGCGCGGAAAGTCTGCAGAAGGATCTAAATAGGCTGGGCGAATGGGCCAGGAACTGGCAAATGGAATTTAATGTTAGCAAGTGTGAAGTTGTCCACTTTGGTAGGAATAATGGTAGGAAGGACTATTACTTACATGGCGAAAAACTGCAGCATGCCATGGTGCAGAGGGACCTCGGGGTCCTTGTACATGAGTCGCAAAAACCCAGCCTGCAGGTGCAGCAGGTGGTCAGGAAGGCGAATGGGATGCTGGCCTTCATAGCGAGGGGGATTGAATATATAAGTAGGGAGGTCTTGCTGCAACTGTACAGGGCACTGGTGAGGCCGCAGCTGGAGTACTGTGTGCAGTTTTGGTCGCCGCACTTACGCAAGGATATTTTGGCCTTGGAGGGAGTGCAGAGGAGGTTTACTAGGCTGATACCGGAGTTGAGGGGGTTGAGCTATGAGGAGAGGCTGAATAAACTAGGCTTGTACTCGTTAGAGTTTAGAAGAATGAAGGGAGATCTCATTGAGACGTATAAGATGATGAATGGGATGGATAGGATAGAGGTGGAGAGGCTTTTCCTGCTCAGAAAGGACAGTAGGACTAGGGGGTACAGCCTCAAGATAAAGGGGGGGCAGTTTAGAACGGAGTTGAGGAGGAATTTCTTCACTCAAAGGGTGGTGAATCTCTGGAATTCTCTGCCCGTTGAGGTGGTGGAGGCTGCCTCGCTAAATATATTTAAGATGCGGGTTGATAGGTTTTTGATAGGCAAGGGGATTAAGGGTTATGGGGAGAGGGCGGGAATGTGGAACTGAGCCACAACAGATCAGGCATGATCTTATTGAATGGCAGGGTAGGCTCGAAGGGCTAGATGGCCTACTCCTGCTCCTATTTCTTATGTTCTTATGAAGTAGGAGTGCGACACCAGCTTTCTGGGAGAGGGAAACACATTCAGCAGGTAAGGCCCTCACCCTAGCACTGAGGCAAGGCTTAATCAGTCCATTTAAGCCTGCTTTCCCTCAGTAAGAACAATGTATTCTGCTTTTTGATTAATACCCTTTCTGTCTTGATTCACTCCAAGCAGGAAGGAATCAAGGCAACAGCCTCGAATATAATCTCAACACCAGGGCTGTGATCTCTTTAAGATTCCCAACCTTACAAATATTTCATAAGGATCAAGACTTGGGTCCTGTAAAGCCAAATTCTCTAAGAATATATAAGTTTCTGTAGATCCCAGAAGGTTTGTCAATCACTTTATTTATCCTATTTGAAACTTAAACACATTACCTAAAATGAAAAAGCTGTGTACGTTATAAAACAATATAATTGGTCAGAAATTAAGCTGTCTTTGTATGGCAGGGAAAAGAAAAATAGAATCCCCACAGTGCAGAAAGGCTTTCCGCCCATCGAATCTGCCTGACTCTGACAGAGTATCTTGCCCAGGCCCTCTTTCCCTGATCTGTTTCTGTAATCATACACATTTACCGTGGCTAATCCACCTAACCTGCACATCTTGGGGCATTAAAGGGCAATTTATAGTGGCCAGTCCACTTAACCTGCACATCTTTGGACTGTGGAAGGAAACCGGAGCACCGGAGACATTGGAAGAATGTGCAAACTCCAGTTACCCAGGCTAGGAATTGAACACAGGTATTGTGAAGTAGCAGTGCTAACCACTGTGCCACCATGCTGCCCCCTTTTTAACATTTCTGACTCAGTAACGCCACCAGAAATAGCTCCACAAAGGTTACCATTTAATGTAGAAAATTAAACCCCTCCAGCTTCTCAAAGGCCATTGGAACACACACTTCATAGAATCATAGAACAAAAGAGGGTGCAGGCAAGATTTGTTTTCCTTATTCAACATGTTGGGAAGTATTGGATTTAAGCAATAACAGCACTCATAAATTTATATCTGATTTCCACGTGGGAACCATAGAATTTCACAGCACAGATGGAAGTTACTCAGCTGATCATTGTAACAGTACAGCTCTCAAAAAGGACAATCAATCTCATCCCATATCTGATACTTTTTTATTATTTCAGATTTAAAGTGTATAATGGATTTGATTCCTGCCATTATTTCTGATGGAAAATTGCCACATCCTTCCTAACTACCCCACAACTCATATCAATAGTCATTTTGCATTCAGATTTCATTTGGTTGAGAAAATTATCATTGCAGACTGCTGTAAGAATGGGTTCAGTTTTCTGCTACAAAGAAAGATTTCAAAAATGGAGTGTGGTAATATAAACAGAGCCTAGGTTTAAGGCTGATAAAATTGATATCCTAAATTAAAGAATTGGGCATATTAAAATCAAACAGTAAAACCTCGGGCAGGCCAATTCTACAAATACACAAACATGTCTGGGCCTGACCCATCACTCAACTGATACTTAGCAGGAGATCGTTGCACCCCATTGAAATGCACCGCCCTATTGTTAGAAGCCCAGATTGGGCCAGACTTTCTGTCACCGAGAGTTCCTGCAGTTAGCTTATATGATAAGAGGTTACATGTAAGCAACAGCATGAAAATGGACACCTGGGGACGGATCCTGGCGTCCTGTCAGGCAGACATCAGGAAACCTACTGGATATTGCGGCCCCTTCCTGGGACCTCGTTGGCTGGAAGTCAGAGAAGTTTCTGGAAAGGCAAGCAGCAGGGGGATAAAGGGACACATTTTCACACACCAGCAGCGAAGACTTGACAAAGGAGGTGACCCTTGACCATCTGGAAGACTGACCAGAGAAGGAAGGAAGAAGCTGCCATTGAGATTCACCTTTGTGTCGACGGACCAGAGGGACTCAGAGAATCGAGCCTGCAGAATCTGGAGTATCCTCTTGTTTTATGTGGGTAATTTAATGGTTAATAGTGTTATTATTAATAAACTTGTTGAACCTTTACTTGTGTTTGTCCATCTTGCAAATAAGGACACCAGGGTAAAACCTTAGAGTAAGCAAACTGGTCAAAAGTATCTGAGAATTAACAGATACAACATGAGATTGGGGTGTACTGGCTAATGGAACTAAGTTAGAGAGAAGAAAAGTGAAATTAAATCCCTACAGTGCAGAAGGAGGCCACTTGGCCCATCGAGTCTGCACCAACAACAATCCCACCCAGGTCCCATCCCCGCAACCCCATTTATCCCACTAGTCAGTCTGACACTTAAGGAGGAATTTAGCATAGCCAATCCACCTAACCCGCACATCTTTGGACTGTGGGTGAAAACCAGAGCACCCGGAGGAAACCCATGCAGATAAGGGGGAGAATGTGCAAACTGCACACAGACAGTTACCCAAACCAGGAATCGAACCTGGATCCCTGGCGCTGTGAAGCATCAGTGCTAACCACTGTGCCACCATGCTGCCCGTTACGTTATTTACATATGTCGTCAAAAAATCTTACATATGCTAAGCTGAAATCTAAATATCTTAATGAAAGTACATAGGGAAAGTTGCTTCAAAAATAAATATTTCCCTAAGTATAAAACAATGCCAAGATAGCATGTATAGGCATCAGATACAGCTCAAGTTAACTAAAGCCACAATTGAAAGCTAAGAATGCATTGGAAAAAAACAACATTTGCATGGTAAAGCTTTAGTGTCCAGACAAAAGACATAGTTTCGTTGAAAGATTTAATATGGTGATTAAGATTGAGCAGTAGGTTATTGCTGAAATATAAATATATGGCTAAAATCTTGCTGTCATTCATGCCAATATGATCTTATGTTCCAACTGATGATGCATGGGTTTTCTGGCAGCAAGGGGTATGTTCAATGGGAAACCCTGCTGACAACAGCGGGACCATAAGATCCCACCGCCAGCAAGTGGAGCTCTGTCTCCCGCTGCCATGAAACACATCGCGGAGTGGGATAAAAATCCCCTCCTATATGTTTTGTATTCATTTTAATTATTGGAGATCATACTGTGGCAGGATGAGTGTTTTAGATCTAGACTCCTTAAATATAACTGCATAAATGACCTAAGTTTTGTTTGAGGCACCAAAGATTGATCAGGTGGCTGGACCTCATAACATTTAACCTTGAATGTGATCGAAAATCAGAGAGGTATTTTGAGCTGACTGATAGTTCTTAGAGATCTGGACTAGTTTGAATTGACTGGCAGAAGAACTTGATGTATGAATGCTTGCACCCATGTGCTAAACCCATTTATTAATATCTAGTTATGAACATAAGTAGGCCATTCAGTCCCTTGAGCTTGTTCTGCCATTATGGCTGATCTATATCTTAACTCTTTTACCCAGTTTTTAAATCATATCTATAATTCATGTTTTTAATAGGCTTGAATTATATAATTAAACAATTACATAATGAAGTTCTAATACTAATATTTTTCACTTAAAATGCATAGTTTTACTGACATTTGGGGGTTCTTATGATTAATACACAGGAAAACAATAGAAGATTGAGAAATTATATGACCAACATAATATCACCCAACACATAGGTATTTCCCACTACTCCAGACAAGAGAGAGCAAGGGTGGTGGGGGGAAAGAGAGTGTGAATAACGGTGGGATAGAATGCGTGCAAGGAAAGGTAGAGGAAAACGTGTGAGAAGGGTGGGGAGGAGAGTGTGTGTCATGGGGAGAGTGTGTGCTATGGCTGGGTGATGGGGGAGAGAGTGGGTGAGAGGAAGATAGTGTGTGAGGGATAATAGGAAGTGAGAGTGGGCAGCACCGGGGTGGGGGTGGGCAGTGTGTGCAAGGAATGGGGAGGTAAGAAAATGTGTGGGAAAGAGAGAGTGTGCGAGGGAAGGAGGGAAGAGAGAAAATGCACAAGTGATGGGCGTAGAGAGAGAGAGTGAGCGAGGGATGGGGACGAGAGAGAATGTGCAAGGGATGGAAAGAAGAAAGTGAGCAAGGGACGGAGGGAAGGGAGAGCACGCGAGGGATGGAGGGAAGGGAGAGCGCGCGAGGGACGGGGGAAGAGAGTGTGTGCAAGGAATGGTGGGGAAGAAAGAGAGAGTGAGCGAGGGGTGAGGTGTAAGAGGGAGTGTGTGCTGAAGGTTTGGGGGGGAATGCAGCTGTCTGGAAAATCTCGCCTTTACATCTTTACTGCCTCTTTCTTGACACCTGGTCACCCAAAAACACTTGAAAAGCTGATGAATTATTTTTGAAGTGTGGTCATTTACATAGCAAGATGCTACAAACAGCAGAATGGTAATAACCAGATAGTTTGTGCTTCAGTGATGTTGGATGTTGTGGGTGGAGGAATCTTCCATTCACTTCTTGAAGATAATACCATGGGTTTTTTTTCATCAACCTGAGAAGGCAGACAGGACATACCTCGGTCATTTTCCAATTGCTGGGCAGATGTTTGTGTTGCAGCTGCTTTGGAACAAATTGACCAGGGGTATGACCAGTTGTACAACATCAATCTATAGCATACTGTTGAGATATTGCTGAGACCCATAGTAACCTTTCCTGTGCTCTTCTTAACACAATATTGGATGAATAGAATTGGCAGAAAACTGGCGTACGTGATGGTGGAGACCTCATGATAACAACAGACTCAAATACACTCTCCACCCCACCTGCCCGACCCCTCACACACACTCTCTCTTCCAGGATAATTCCTACACACAATCTCTTCGAGGATGTCTCGCACACACACCCTCTTTCCCACACACTCTCTTCCTCCCTGACTCACACATATGCTCTTTTGTCCCCATGTCAAGATCATATGCTCTCTTCCTGGACCCCACTCTCTCTCTTACCCCCCTCCCCTCACATACTCTCGCTCTCTCCCCTACCCTTCGTGCACACCCTCTCTTCCTCCCCACCCCTCACACACACACACACACACACACACACATGCCATCACAGACAACACGAGTCCCCACTCTTTGTCTGTCTGATTTGACAGGTATTGCAATTTCAATTTCTGTAATTTTAGGAAGGGTATCCAATCCAATCCTTCACTTTGCAAGGAGCAAAGCTGGTGGAGGCTTGAGGTTTGGCCCCTTTCCTTAACTTATTTTCACAGATTCCGTTGTCCTTTTCAAATTAAAATTATTGCACGCACTTATTTCGAGTAAAGCATTGTAAATAACAATTAGAGAGAGGAATAAAATGAATCATGGCTTTGAAGGTAAGCACATTAGAATAGATACAATTTCCCTCATGGCCCAAACATGCATATACCACTCATGTAGAGGCTGGTATTAGTTAAATTGGAATCCCATGAGGCTTTCATAATTGTGTAACCTCTTCTACATGGATAATGAGACTAACCTTTTATATCAACTGTAGTATATCAATCACAATTAGTCTAAACCTCATTTTAGGTTAGATTGATGTGAAATCGACATTAAAATATCAGAATTTTGACCCACTGTAGGCTAATCACTTTATTCTCTGCTTCCACACGCACACACACTCTCTCTTCCCCTCGCACACACTCCCTCTTCCCTGCACCCCTCGCAGTCTCTCTTTCCCCCACCTCTTGAATACACGCTCTCTTCCCCCACACCTTGTGCCCCCATCCCTCGCGCTCTCTCTCCAACTGCTCGCACTCTGTGCCCGCACCCTTCATGCTCTGTGCTCCTACTCCTCGTGCTCTCAGCCCCCTCTCCTTCACACACACCATCTCTGCTCCCTTCTCATACAGAGTCCTTCTTTCCCCCCCCAAACATTCTCTTCTTTCACCCCTTGCACATGGTCTCCTTGCCCCTCCACTCACGCACAGTCTCTATTTCTGTCCTCCTCTCGCACACACTCCGTTCACTCCTTCCTTTATACACTCTGCATCTTTCTCTATCCCTTGCACACACACACACTCATCCCCCTCCTTTTGCTCACTCCCTGTTCCCCCTCTCATCATGCACTCTCTCTCTTCCTCCCCATTACACACTCTTTCTCTTCCCTCCACCCTGGCACACACTCTCTTACTCCACCACTGGCACACACTTCCTCTTACTCCACCCCTGGCACACACTCTCTCTTACTCTACCCTTGGCACACACTCTCTCTTACTCCACCCAACCCTACATCTGAGCAGTGACAGCCTTGACAGTGCAGCATTTACTCAGTACTGCACTGCAGTGTCAGCTTGGATATTAGGCTCAAATGTAAAGAGTGGAACTTGAACCCAGGAATTTCTGAATCAAGAGTTGAGAGTGATGCCAAGTGAGTCCAGGCCATTACAGACAAACACAAGGCCCACTCTTTGTCTGTCTGATTTGACAGGTACTGCAATTTCATTTTCTGTAATTTTAGGAAGTGCATCCAGTCTGACCCTTCATCTTGTAAGGAGCAGAGCTGGTGGAGACTTGGGGTTTGGCCCCTTTCCTTAACTTATTTTCACAGATTCCTTTGCCCTTTTCAAATTAAAATTATTTCACACACTTATTTCGAGTAAGGCATTGTAAATACCAATTAGAGAGGAATAAAATGAATCATGGCTTTGGAGCTAAGCACATTGGAATACATACAATTCCTCTCATGGCCTAACCACACATATATCACTCATACAGAGGCTGGTAATAGTTAAATTGGAATCCCATGAGGCTTTCATAATTGTGTAACCTCTCCTACATGGATAATGAGACTAACCTTTTATATCAACTGTAGTATATCAATCACAATCAGTCTCAACCTCATTGTAGGTTAGATTGATGTGAAATCAACATTAAAATATCAGAATTTTGATCCTCTGTAGGCTAATTACTTTTTTCTTTGCCTTTGCGCACAGACAGCGTGATTCACTTTGCCGCAGACTTTAATTCCCAATCAGAAAAGTTGAAGCCATGTAGTATTACATTGTGGGCAATTTTAGTGCTGAGGTTTTCTCTTCCTGGCTCTCTGTTCGGAGGTGGCTGATCTAAATTAGTGTCCCAACTAGCTCACCATCCATGAGACTGAGCAGTGTGGGCTTGGGTTGTTCCACCATGGAGGGCTGGTAGGGCAAAGAGGCTGCTCTAGAATCCACCTCAGCCAGAAAGGGATCAAACCCTCTGCTGTAGGCACATATTGTGTTACAGTGCTTAGCACTGTTGCCTCAGTACCAGAGATCCAGGTTCAATTCCAGCCTTGGATGACTATCTGTGTGGAGTTTGCACATTCTCCCCGTGTCTGTGTGGATTTCGTCCGGGTGCTCTGATTTTCAAAGGTGTGTAGATTAGGTGGATTAATGATGCTAATTGCATCTAAGTGTATGTTTGATGGATTAGCCATGGTAAATGTGTGGAGTTATAGGGATAGGGTGGGAGGAAAGGGCCCAGGTAAGGTTCTCCCTCAAAGAGAGATGGTGCAAACTCAGGCCAAATGGCATTCTTCTGCACTGTAGAGATTCTATGGATCTGATCCATGTTGATGGTGTGGTCAACTGAGCCAACTGCCTCTTCCCCCGCCCCCACCAAACCCTACCAGCCACACCAAGCAGCTCATGGAGTTGTGCTAATATTTTAGATGCATGAGAAGCTTTTTAAATACGTGAGCAGGGGAAAGTCCAGAACGAAAGGATATAACCTCAAAATTACCATTAGGAAATTCAGGGGTGATGCTGGGAAGCACTCCTTCAATAGTAAGGGCAGTGGATGTTTGCGCAAAAGCGTTTCTCTACTACTTTTCCCATAGTGCATGAAGGTGGCATGGTGGCACAGTGGTTAGCACTGCTGCCTCACAGTGCCAAGGACCCGGGTTGAATTCCCAGCTTGAGTCACTACGTCTATGAAGTTTGCACATTCTCCCTGTGTGTGCGTGGGTTTCCTCTGGGTGTTCTGATTTCATCCCACAGTCTAAAGATGTGCTGATTAGATGGATTGGGCCATGCTAAATTTAGTCCCTTAGTGTCAGGGAGACTAACTAGGGTAAATGCATGGGGTTAGGGCCTGGGTGGGATTGTGGTTAGTGCAGACCCATTGGGCCGAATGGCCTCCTGCACTGCAGGATTCTATAATTCTGTGACATCCAGTGAAATATAATTTTACCACGTGTTCCCTGTCATAACAGAAAACTCGGCATCTAATTTACACACAACTAGCTGCCATAAAAAGCAGCGTGATAATGACCAAATAATCAGTTTTTTGAGATCTTGATTGAGGGATAAAGATTCAATGGACACCAGGGATAACTCTCTTATGAATAATACTGCAAGATCTTTTACAACCACCTCAGGGGCAGATTGGGCCTTGATTAATATCCCATCCAAAAAATAGCAGCTTCAACAGTGCAACATTCTTTTTGGAATAATACTTTAACACGTCCTGAGGTTTTGAAAGATGCTGGATAATGGCCAAAATTTTCCTGCCATTCCCATTGACAAGATCTTCTGCTTGCAGCACTGGTGACTCCCACAGTGCATTCCCCAGTGGCGGAGGACGCAGGTCATGCAAAACCCAGTAGATCCAGCCCCCAGTCAATGCTAGACTGTCTTTGCCACTGGAAAATACATTGCGGATGGGGAATCCTGCCCAAGTTCTTTTTATTTTTGACCAATATAAAAGTCCCTATCCACTTTGCATTTCCTGCGGGGTAAACCATCTCATTGCATCCAAATTTCTACATTACTTGTCTTCTTTTCCACGCTCGTACTTCTGTCTCAGTCTCCAGGCTGGTCTCCCAAAGGTGCATTATCCTGATACCTTTACTTGAACTTTGACCCCAGCAATCATTGCTGGATGGAACTCTGGCAGAGTTAAATTTCAGACCAACAGTTCTCAGTCTTCCCACCTGTAGTGCAAGCATAACTTCATTTCCTTTTATTGCTTTTCCCAAAGCTGACAGCTTTTCAATTTGATTTCAGTCTATAAGATCGTGTCTCTTGTAAAATAATCTGATTGAATTTCCAGTGAAGTGACCAGATTGATTTCTTCTGTCCTAAACAATCAAATTGAAGAGCTAAATCCCAAGATGGTATCAACTTAGCAACTGATGATTCACTGTGGAATCATTCTGGAAATGAAGGTTTCAGCAATCAGTAAAGCTTCAGGGGAGTGCTCAGTGAATAGAATTCAAACAACAAGTAATATGAGACTGGAGGACAAAGACAAGAATGGTTAGAAATTGGGTGATATTGGGTCCAAGCTAGACCTCACATCTAATGCGGGTGATTAATCATCCATAAATCTGAAAGAACGGAGGGGACTGTCTTGTATTAATCTATCCAAGTTTGATGCTGAAAAAAAATTGGTAGCATAGAAAATAATGTAGAAGATTTCAAAGAATTATTGATAGATTGAAGGACTAGTGCCACAGTGCGTATTGTCTCCATGTCTCCAAGCCCAAAGCTCCAGAAAGGTATGTTCATAATGTAGTCAAACCAGTTGAACATGATTGGCTGGTGGTAACAGCAGGAGAGACTCCTAATCAGCTATGAAAAGAAAATTGAAGCCGTCAACATCACTATCCATAACTCCGAGTTGCAACATGCATGGAAGCAGTTCATGTTGCCAGAGCAGCTTGGACTCCTTGTGGGGGTGCAATTGGCTTAGTTGACTAGATGATGATCGGTGTGGGTCAGATTGGTGTTAACAGCATGATTCCCACTCTGTGATTTTGTACTTTTAAAGCCCTTTTTAACCAAATACCACGACTCTCAAGATGGTGGTTTGATAATACTGGGTTCCCACAAATAGCATCCATAACTGAATCATGGAATAGGAAGTTTATGACACAGGAATAGGCCATTTGGCCCATTGGGTTTGCACTGGCCAAAAATCGAGCCACGGAGTCTAATCCCACTTTCCAGAATTTAGTCCATAGTCCTGCAGGTTACAGCACTTCAGTGGAATATCAAATATCCACATACCTTTCAAATGAATTGATGGTTTCTATCTCCATTACCCTTTCAAACCCCGACAATGCTCTGGGTGAAAAATCTTTTCCTCAGCTTCCCTCTAAAATTTCTATCAATCAGTTTAAATAAATTTAAATCTATGTCTCCTAGTAATTGAACACTCTGCTAAAGTAAATCAAACCTTCCCACACACACTATACTGGCCCCCCTCAATTTTGTACATCTCAATCAAATCTCTCCTCAGCTTCCTCTGTTCTAAGGAGAACAACCCTAGCTTATCCAAACTTTTCTCAACGCTGCAATTTTCCAGTCCTGGTAACTTCCCCATAAGTCTCCTCTGTTCCCTCTCCACTGCAAGTACATTATTTCTGTAATGAGGTGACCAGAACTGCATACAGTATTCAACCTATGGCCTTAATACTGATTTATATAGTTTCAGAATAACCTCCCTGCCCTTCCATTCTATGCCTCGGCTAATAGGGGAAGAAATTCCATTTACTTCCTTAACCACCCTATCAACCTGTCTGACAAACTTAAGGTAAACATTCACTCTAAGGTCCCTCTGCATCCCTCAGTGTTTGCTCATTAAGTGTATACTCTTTGCCTGGCTTGATCTCTGCAAACAAGTGTTTGAGTAACTTCCTTATTTTGTCAATGTTCATAATTTACCAAACATAGGTGTTCAGAAGCTTTTTGAGCTGGAACGGCCTCATTCTTGTTGCTATGGTAAACTATCCCCTGTTAAGTTGTCTTATCCAACATGACTAGAATATAGTCACATTGGGTTGACAGGTGATAAAGACTTTATTAAGCATCCTTTTCTCTCAGGGTATGCTAAAGATGATAAAGTATCAACTTCTTTTCCCAACAGTCCAGTTTTTTTCTCCCTTTCCGTGGTGTTTCATGGCAGTGAGAGGCGGCCACTGCTCACTGACAGTGGGATCTCAATGTTAGAGGTATTGACCAAGTGGAGTAGAGAAAAAAAGGTCCTCCAGCCCTACTTACCTTGTACAAATGGGCATTCAGCATATGTGAACTTGGGACTAGTGTGGGGGCAGGAAGCAGACATATCATGTCCGATCAGGCAAGTTCACAAACACCTTTTCGCAGGAGGCACTGGCCTGTCATAGGTGAACTGCACTCACTGCCTGAAGAGCAGCAACAATTTATTATGTCAGCTAATGTAGGAACTGGCAAGGAAGGTGTATGATCAGCAGATCTGTGCTAACGGGTCAAGAACTATAACAGGGAATGGGCATCATGGAAAAGGTCAGTTCAAGTGTGGATGGAAAAGATTGGAAAGAATCCAGCGTGAGGAGCATGGGCTCAGGGTTAGGAGCTTATGGAATATCTAGTTTGCTGAGTTAGAAGAATGCGGACAAACAGCAGCGACAACCAAAAGGATGAATAAATCCATCATATTCCTTGTTGGAGGTAAGGATGCTAGGAACGAGATGAGGAAGCAATTGGTAATCGTGACAGAGAGGCAAAGATCATCTGTGCTATCTCAGTAATACTGAGAGTGATGGGCCCTTAAGGCAACAGAAAGTGAGTTCTTGAGAGCTTGATGCAATTGCACGAGACCCAACAAGTCAGTTGGGCACCAGGTACATTCTGGTTTGTACTTTCACCCAGTTTGTTACTCTGCTCAGTGTGAAATAGTCACCGACACAGTACCATACTTTAGTTGACCAACAGTAGATGCATGGTGGTGATGTCGACTGAGAGCCTTGGACAATATTGTGCTGAAACTTAACACAAGTATGAGTCTCTGCGCAGATTATGGTTTGGTTTCTGAGAAACATGTCAACGCTGAAGGGCTCTGGCATCTAGTGGACCTTCCCCAAAACAACAACAAAAACATCAGCTTATATTTCTAAGGTGCCTTTAACGTAACAAAATGTAACAGGCTGGTTCACAGGAGCATTATAAAACAAAATATGACATCAAGCCACATGAGGTGATATTAGATCAGATGACCAACGCTTGGTCAAAGGGGTAGATTGTAAGTTATATCTTAAAAGATGAAGGTGATGTGGAGAGGTGTACTAGAAATTCTGCAGCCTGAGACCTAAGCAACTGAAGGCATGGACACCAATGATGGAATGATTTAAATCAGGGATATACAGGAGTGTAGAATCAGAGGAGTGCAACTATCTCGAAGGGTTATGGGGCTGAGGGGGATTAAAAAAATAGGGAGAGGTGAGGACATGGAGGGATTGGAAAACAAAAAAGAATTTTAAATGTACAAAATTGTTTGACTAGGAGCCAATGTAGGCAGATAAGCACAAAGATAATTGGAGAATGGGTGTGAGTCAAGATTTGGGCGGCACAATTTTGGATGACCTGAAGTGTACAGAGTAGAAATTATGAGGCTACTCAGGATGGCATTGAAATAGTCAAGTCTATAGATGATGAAAACATCTGTAATAGTTGAGCTGTGATAGGGATAAAGTCTGGAGACAGCATGGAAGTTGCAATCGTAGTGATGATATGGTGGCACAATGGTTAGCACTGCTGCCTCACAGCAACAGGAACCTGGGTTCAATACCCAGTTTGGGTCACTGTGTTGAGTTTGCACGTTCTCCCCATGTTTGCATGGATTTCCTCTGGGTGCTCCGGTTTCCTCCCACAGTCCAAAAGACGTGCTGGTTAGGTGCATTGGCCAGGCTAGATTATCCCTCAGTAGGTTCTGAAAGAAATGGCGGAGGTGATAGTGGATGCCTTGGTGGTTATTTTCCAGACATCGCTGGATTCCAGGGAAGTGCCAGAAGATTGGAAAATGGCTAATGTTACGCCGTTGTTTAAGAAGGGTGCCAGGCAAAAGGCAGGGAATTATAGGCCGGTTAGTTTAACGTCTGTTGTAGGTAAAATGTTAGAATCCGTCATCAAGGAGGAAATAGCGAGGCATCTTGAGGGGAATTGCTTGATAGAGCAAACGCAGCACGGTTTCGTTAAGGGGAAGTCGTGCCTGACAAATTTATTGGAGTTCTATGAGGATGTGTCTAGGGCGGTGGATAGAGGAGAGCGGGTGGATATGGTCTTTCTTGATTTTCAGAAGGCGTTTGACAAGGTACCTCACAAGAGGTTATTGCAGAAGGTAAGGGGGCATGGAGTAGGGGGTAGGGTGTTAGCGTGGATAGAGGATTGGTTGTCAAATAGGAGGCAGAGAGTGGGGGTTAATGGATGCTATTCGGATTGGCGGTTGGTGACTAGTGGAGTGCCCCAGGGGTCGGTGCTGGGGCCTCAGCTATTTACCATTTATATAGATGATCTGGAGGAGGGAACCGAGTGTATGGTGTCGAAATTTGCTGATGACACCAAGATTGGTGGAACGGCAAATTGCGCGGAGGGTGTGGAGAGTCTGCAGAAGGATCTAGGTAGGCTGGGCGAATGGTCCAGGAAATGGCAAATGGAATTTAATGTTGGCAAGTGCGAGGTGGTCCACTTTGGTAGGAATAATGGTAGGAAGGACTATTACTTACATGGCGAAAAACTGCAGCAGGCGACGGTGCAGAGGGACCTCGGAGTCCTTGTGCATGAGTCGCAAAAACCCAGCCTGCAGGTGCAGCAGGTGGTCAGGAAGGCGAATGGGATGCTGGCCTTCATAGCGAGGGGGATTGAATATAAAAGTAGGGAAGTCTTGCTGCGGCTGTATAGGGCATTGGTGAGGCCGCAGCTGGAGTACTGTGTGCAGTTTTGGTCGCCGCACTCACGCAAGGATATTTTGGCCTTGGAGGGAGTGCAGAGGAGGTTTACTAGGCTGATACCGGAGTTGAGGGGGTTGAGCTATGAGGAGAGGCTGAATAAACTAGGCTTGTACTCGTTAGAGTTTAGAAGAATGAGAGGAGATCTCATTGAGACATATAAGATGATGAATGGGATGGATAGGATAGAGGTGGAGAGGCTCTTCCCGCTCAGAAAGGACAGTAGGACTAGAGGGCACAGCCTCAAGATAAAGGGGGGGCGGTTTAGAACGGAGTTGAGGAGGAACTTCTTCACTCAAAGGGTGGTGAATCTCTGGAATTCTCTGCCCGTTGAGGTGGTGGAGGCTGCCTCGCTAAATATTTTTAAGACGCAGGTTGATGGGTTTTTGATAAGCGAGGGGATTAAGGGTTATGGGGAGAGGGCGGGAAGGTGGAACTGAGCCACGACAGATCAGCCATGATCTTATTGAATGGCGGGGCAGGCTCGAAGGGCTAGATGGCCTACTCCTGCTCCTATTTCTTATGTTTATGTTCATATACCTGAACAGGCACTGAAGTGTGGCAACTAGATAATTTTCACAGCTACTTCAGTGCAGAGTTAATGTAAGCCTACTTGTGACACTAATAAATAAACTAAACTGAACTAAAATGAAGTGGGAAGCTCACCTTGGAATCAAATCTGGCACCAAGGTTGCACACAGAACAGTCTTCAACGTACTTGTTAAACTAAAGCTGTACTTTTGAACAAGGACTCTGAGGAGAAGCAGTGAGGTACGAAATAGGATGTGGTCAAGGATAGAGGTAAAGGTCCAGGAGCAGGAAGTGAAATCTTGCAAGTGATTCCCAGGGTATGATTCAACAGATAAGAAAAGCACTAGGTGAGAGCAGTAACACCAGACCTTAACCACATCCAGTGCTGTGGAAAATGTATTCAGAAAAATTCAATTAAAGCAGGAATCCAGACCCACTCACAGAGGATAATCCAGATACATTACTAGCTGGAAAGGCACACTTGCATTCTCTTCGTCCTTACCTTTTACCACAGTAGATTCAATTAGTCAACATACATTGCCATTGTCCCATTATACACTTAGGCAATTTAATCATATCTAATAGACTCAGAAAGAAATATAAAGTAAATAAAGCCATTCTATTACAGTCAACTTTACTATTTGTCAATATGAAAGCATGCAAGTATGATCACAGCTGATCTTTCCACCATCCCAAAAATAATCCAAAGAAGAATCGGCTCCTCAAGTCACAGCTAACCAATGTCCCAATTGTCTGTCAAATAACTTGGGTGATGTTAACACCTTCCAGTGTCAAGGTTCTGCCATGGGCTGTCAGCTCAGACCGTTTAGAATATAATTAGAACACAGTGCACTGGTGTGAGCCACACAAATGATGGCTCTTCCTTTTCAAGGGGACATGGTTCAGCTCTTTCCTGTGCTGATTTTGAATGAAAACCCCAACAGAATGGTTACAAAAAGAAACTAAAAAAATGAATAGAATGTCAGCCTTTAGGTAAAGGAGTCTAGAATACTGAGGGGTGGGAATTATGTTGCAGCAGTATTGAGCTCTGGTTATACCTCATCTGGAATACTGCATTCGACTTATGAGCAAGACATTCTACAGGGAGGGGAGCACAGCTCATATTCACCAGAATAATAAAAAAGGGCTAAGGAGGTTAAGTTCTGAGGACAGGTTTTTATAAACTATTTGTTCACGGGATGTGGCATTGCTGGCTAGGCCAGCATTTACTGCCCATTCCTAATTTCCCTTGATAAGGTGGTGGTGAGCCACCTTTCTGAACAGCAGCAGTCCAAGTGGTGTTGTCACCTTCACGTTGCTCTGGAAAATGTATTCAGAAAAGTTCAATTATGGTAGGAATCCAGACCCAACTGTTCAGCTCACTCACTTAGAGAGAACCCAGATCTGTTACTAGCTAGAAAGGCACATCTGCGTTCTCTTCATCTGTACCTCAGGGTAGGAAGTTCCAGGATTTTGATCTAGCAGAAATGAAGGCTGTATAAACTAAGTCCATATTCCCTCAAATAGTGTAGGTTAAGTGTGATCTAACAGATCTTTAGGAAGGGTGAAGGAAATGAGAGGGTAAATAGAGAGAAACTATTCCTTCTGGTGACAGTCCAGAATAAGAGTGTGTAACTTTAGTATCAAAGCTTGACCATTAAGTGGTAACGCCAGCAAGAACTTTTTATACAAAAAACATTGTGGAAATCTGGAACTCTCTCCTTTAGGCAGCTGTTGAGGCTGAGACGCAACTGAACATTTCAAAACTGAGACTAATAATATTTTGTTGAGTAAGTGTTAGGGGGTTAGACTAACTAAAGCAGGTAAGATAGAGTTAAGATACAGATTAGCCACTATATAATGAAATGGTGGAACAAGTTTGATGGGTTGCACGGCCTCGTCTTGTTCCTATGTTCCTGGAGCCTCAGGGGAACTGTGCTGAAGGGGGCTTTCGCGTCCCAGTCTTTCCCCAAAAAAAACAGTGACTAGTGTTTTCCTGCTATGGTCTCTTTCTCCTGAGCTTGGTTTCTAAACTTGCAGATGAGACAAAGATAGGTAGGAAAGTATGTTGTGACAAAGGCATAAGGAGTTTGCAGATAGTTTGTTGAGTGAGTGGAAAAAAACCTGGCAGGTGGAGTATGATGGGGGAAAATGTGAGGTTGTTCACTTTGGCAGGAACAATAAAAAAGCAAAATATTACATAAATGGAGAAAACTGCAGAATTCTAAGGTGTAGAGGGATTTAGGTGCTCTAGTGCATGATTCACAAAAGGTTAGAATGCAGGTGCAGCATGTAATCAAGAAAGCTAATGGAATGCTATCGTTTACCACGAGAGGAATTGGAACATAGAAGTAAAGGCGTTGTGTTTCAGTTATAAAAGCATTGGTGAGACCACATCATGAACACTGTGTGCTGTTTTGGTCTCCTTATTTAAGGAAGGGTGTAAATGCATTGGAGGCAGTTCAGAGAAGGTTAATTAGATAAATACCTGGAATAAGAGGGTTGTCTTGTGAGGAAAGGCTGGACAGATGGTTTGTTCCCGCTAAAGTTTAGAAAACTGAGGAGTGCCTTGATTGAATAAATAAGATGCTGAATGTTCTTGATAAGTGGATGTAGAAAGGATGTTTCTTCTTGTGGGTGAATCTAGAACTAGTGAGAACTGTTTTAAAAGTAGTGGCCACCCACAAAGAACAAAGACGAGGGTAATCAGAAAGTGGTAGACGTGGGATCATCGAATATCTTTAAGGCAGAGGCAGATATATTCCTGTTGGGCAAGGGAATCAAAGGTTACTAAGAAGATGCCCACTACGGAGTTGAGGAGGAACTTCTTCACTCAAAGGGTGGTGAATCTCTGGAATTCTCTGCCCGTTGAAGTGGTGGAGGCTGCCTTGCTAAATATTTTTAAGACGCGGGTTGATGAGTTTTTGATAAGTGAGGGGATTAAGGGTTATGGGGAGAGGGCGGGAATGTGGAACTGAGCCACGACAGATCAGCCATGATCTTATTGAATGGCGGGGCAGGCTCGAAGGGCTAGATGGCCTACTCCTGCTCCTATTTCTTATGTTCCTATGTTCTTATGTAAACATCCTTTGTAATTAATGCAGGTTTTCGGGCGAAAGAAAACAGCAACTGTTGTTGCCTACTGTAAAAAAGGAAATGGCTTTATCAATGTAATTGGAAAGCCTTTGGAACAGTTTGAGCCAAGAACCTTACTACTGGAACCAGTTCAGCAAGGAAAGACTTACTTGAGCTGACGTTAGAGTTTATGTGAAAGGTGATAGTCATGTAGCTGAAATCTATGCTAGCCATCAATCCATTTCTAAAGCATTGGTGGCATACACCAGAGACATATAGATGAACCCTCCAAGAAAGAGATCAAGGACATCCTTGTCTATAAAATAATGAGGGGCACAGGTCAGCTAGATAGTCAATACCTTTTCCCAAAAGTAGGGGAGTCTAAAACTAGAGGGCATAGGTTTAAGATGAGAAGGGAGAGAACAAAAGTGTCAAGAGGGGCAATTTTTTCACACAAAGTGTGGTGAGTGTCTGGAACAAGCTGCCAGAGTAGTAGCAGAAGCACATACAATTTTAAAAATCATTTAGGTAGTTACATGGGTATGATGGGTATAGAAGGATATGGGCCAAATGCGGCAATTGGGATTAGCTTAGGGATTTTTTTAGAAAAAGGGCAGCATGGACAAGTTGGGCTGAAGGGCCTGTTTCCATGCTGTAAACCTCTATGACTCTATCCTCATATAGTATGACAGGACCTTGCTGGTTGCTGATCCACACTGTTGTGAGGCCAAGAAATTTGATGGAGATGGTGCCCGTGCACATTACCAGAAATCTTACTGTTAAGTCTTTGATTGTGGCAAATAAATATGTAACTGTCAAAAAAAAGGAAACACAAACAGATCAGTCATGATTTTATTTAATGGCGGAGCAGGTTTGAGTGGCCAAATGGCCCACTTCTGCTCCTAATTCATATGTATGTTCAAAATGGAGTACAGGGGCAGGCCCTTTGATCTCTGAAATTTTACAACTCTTAAACAAATAAATGTTTCTCATTTTTCCCATTGGGTTTTCCTCTTGGCAGTAACTGAATTCACTCAGTTTCCTGTCAGCCTTTTTTATCTGCCAAAATAAAGTAGAATGGGAAGCTCACTGCACTCCTGGTTTAAATATTCCTACTGGATCATATGGATGCATTAATTGAGAGAAAAAACAGTTTTTCAAATAAAATACCATGTGACCTCAAACCACTTCTGGAGGCCCTACTAATTAATCTTCACCCTCTTCCTGATTTCTTAAATTCTTGAAGTGCTTCTCTAAAGCACTAGGTTAGCAATCAGCTCTGCCCATTCAACACTTACTCAATATTCCCATCATTTATGTTCAAGTAGAGGCATCTGCATATGGAATTATGTTTAATTGTTAAAGTTTTCAATCTGAGCTGAGCTTTTGCACAAATATTCCCAGTCTGTGATTATTTGCATCAAGCCAGGCATTCTGAGAGTTTCCATGTGGATCTATGTGCCGTCATGGAGTACAGGAACGTACCAATCATTTAAATGTTGGTGGTAACCACATTGAACCTGATGGGAAGCAATTGGTTGAGTTGGTGAAGAGTAGATACACAGGCAAAGGAGAACACGAGAATTAGGAACAGGACCAGACCACTCGGCCCCTCAAAGCTGTTCCAACATTCAATAAGATCATGGTTGATCTGATAGTGGCCGCAACTCAGGTGGCACAGTGAAGCAATGGTTAGCACTACTGCCTCACAGTGTCAGGGACTCGTTTGATTCCGGCCTTGGGTCACTGTCTGTGCACAGTCTGCACATTGTCCCTTTGTCTGCGTGGATTTCCTCTGGCTGCTTCGCTTTCCTCCCACAGTCCAAAGATGTGCAGGTTAGGTTGCTAAATTGCCCTTTAGTGACCCAGGATGCATAGGCTAGAGGGATTGGTGGGGTAAATATGTGGATTATGGGGATAGGTCCTGGGTGGGATTCTTGCCTGTGCAGACTTGATGGGCCAAATGGCCTCCTTTGCACTATAGGGTTTCTCTGGTTTCTAACTCCACTTTCATGTCTGCTACACCCATAAGGGCTCTGATAACTTTAACTTATTATTTAGTCTCATAAGATGAAATGTTTTGTCACATGATATGATTCCAGGAAAAATGAGATGAACATTTCCTGTAAATTAGTAATCACATTCCCTCTGACATCAAACAGACCAGCAGCTTACTATGTGTGTTGTCATGGTGACCAATGTATGGATTTTCAATACAAACACAGAGTATGAACCTTCCTTTACAGCACCTCCAAAACCCATGCCCTCCACCACCCAGAAGCACACTTGTCACCTCCAGGTTCCCCTCTGTCACACACCATCTCAACTTAATTGGACATATGTTGACCATTCCTTATTTGTTATTGTGGAAAGCCTGATCTACAGCAGGATGAGGGGCTCTTCATCCCACATATTGTAATGGCTACAAAAAGAGTTTTGAACACCATCTTCTCACTAGAGGTAGACAATAGATGTCGATCTTGTGAGTGATGCTCAAACCCCAGAATGGATGAAAGAAAAGGACCGACTCTCTCATAAACCAGCCTAAAAGGGCTCTGATAAGAGTAAAATTGAATGATCCTCAGCTTCAGGATTTTTCTTATTATCAGTAGTGTCAGAAGTTGTGAAACCCAGCAGAATGATAGTAAGCAGAATGATAGTAAGCAGAATAGGGTGGTGTTATCAATGTAACGTTCCTGTGGTAATTGATTCCAGGAAAAGACTTTAGCAAGATTAGTTTACTGCATGTTGCTGTCAAAGCCCTGGAAAGACTTTACTGTCAAATGATTTGACAAAATAAAGCATTAAATCTTTGACCGGCTGATCAGAGTCAATGCTGCACAGAATATACACAATGTACAATTGCTTTCAACTGGCTCTTTGATTCAATTTGACATCTCATTGAAATTGATGTGTGTGAAACAATATGACTTATCATAAAGCATGAAGGTGCAGTCTTTCAATGAGATGACATGGTCCAAGTGTCCATTGTAACATTGGTGCAGATTTCGCCCCATTAAAATACCATCTCTCAGATGCAGTATAGTACTTTGAGAGGCTGTGAGTGGCTCTGTTGATCCATTGCAAATGCAATGGTCATGTTGTGCACAGGAAGACTTTATAAACAGAAATAAGATGAATGACCAATTAATCTACTGAGGATTTCAATACTTCCAAAGAGATTTTAATTTCATAATTCCAAGCGACAACGCTGGCATCTACCTGACAATCCAGCTAATTACTCATAACTAAGGGAGGGGCAGGACTGGGAGCTCAATGTTCCAGGGTACAGATGCTATAGGAAAGATAGAACAGGAGATAAGAGAGGAGGGGAAATTGTGTTTTTGGTTAGGGAGAACATCACGGCAGTACTGAGAGAGGATTTATCCAAGGGTTCGCCCACTGTGTCTGTATGGGTAGAACTGAGAAATGAAAAGGTCACTTTGATAGGATTGTACTACAGACCCCCAAATAGTCAGCGGGAAATTGAGGAGCTAATATGTAAGGAGACTACAGACAGCTCCAATAAAAATTGAGTGGTAAAAAAAAAAGGGTGGTATTAGTAGGGGACATTAATTTTCCCAACATTAATGGAGACAGCCATAGTATTAGAGGCTTGGAGAGAGAGAAATTTGTTGAGTGTATTCAGGGAGAATTTCTCATTCAGTATGTGGATGGCCCGACTAAAGAGGGGACAAAATGTATCCTTCTATGGGAAATAAGGAAGGGCAGGTGACAGAAGTGTTAGTGAGGGATCGCTTTGAGACCAGTGACCATAATTCCATTAGTTTTAAGATAGCTATAGAGAATGATAGGTCTGGCTCAAAAGTTAAATTGGGGTAAGGCCAATTTTGATGGTATTAGACAGTTACTTTCAAAAGTTGATTGCGGGAGTTTGTTGGCAGGCAAAGAGATGGCTGGTAAGTTGGAGGCTTTCAAAAGTGTTAACCAAGGTTCAGGGTAAGCAAATTCCTTTCAGAGTGAAGGGCAAGACTGGTAGAAGTAGGGAACTCTGGATGACTTGGGATATTGAGGCCCTGGTCAAAAAGAAAGAGACATATGACATTTGATTTGATTTGATTTGATTTATTATTGTCACATGTATTAATATACAGTGAAAAGTATTGTTTCTTGCACTATACAGACAAAGCATAATGTTCATAGAGAAGGAAACGAGATAAAGCAGAATGCAGTGTTATAGCTAGAGTGTAGAGAAAGATCAACTTAATGCAAGGTAAGTCCACTCAAAAGTCTGACAGCAGCAGGGAGGAAGCTGTTCTTGAGTCGGTTGGTACGTGACCTTTTTCCCGAAGGAAAAAGGTGGAAGATAGAATGTCCAGGGTGCATGGGTCCTTAATTATGCTGGCTGCCTTGCCAAGGCAGTGTGAGGTGTAGACAATAGGTGAGAGGCTGGTTTGCGTGATGGATTGGGCTACATTCATGACATTTGGTAGTTCCTTGCAGTCTTGGGCACTGCAAGAGCCATACCAAGCTATGGTGCATCTGTAAAAGTTAGTGAGAGTCTGAGCTGACGTGCCAAATTTCCTAAGTCTTCTGAGAAAGTAGAGGTGTTGGTGGGCTTTCTCGATTATAGTGTCAGCATTACTCAGTCTCGTCATTGTTTAGATTCGACCCATTGCGGTAGTGTCATCAGCAAACTTGAAAATCGAAATGGAGGGGAATTTGACCACACAGTCATAGGTGTATAAGGAGTATAGTAGGGGGCTGAGAACACAGCCTTGTTGGGGATGACCGTGGAGGTGTTGTTGCCTGTCCTTACTGATGGTCTGTGAGTTAGGAAATTCAGGACCCAGTCACAGAGGGAGGAGTCGAGGCCCAAGCCATGGAAGCTGTCAGACCTGCTGAAATTTTGCTGCATTTTCTCTTTCTGTGCCGTTATTTCCTTCCCAGAGGTTTGCTGGTCAGAATTGAATGCAGTTACTCCAGATGGGATGTATCGAAGAATATTTTCCATATTTAAATCAGTTAAGCAAAGGAGACAATATTTTGAATTAATATCTAGCTCATTCGGAAAGACAGAGGGAGAGTTTTTTTTAAATAGTGATTCCTTTGATTTGATTTATTATTGTCACATGTATTAACATAGTGAAAAGTATTGTTTCTTGTGCACTATACAGACAAAACATACTGTTCAAAGAGAAGGAAACGAGGGAGTGCAGAATGTAGTGTTACAGTCATAGCTAGATGTAGAGAAAGATCAACTTAATGGAAGGTAGGTCCATTCAAAAGTCTGACAGCAGCAGGGATAAAGCTGTTCTCGAGTCGGCAGCATAGACAGCTGGGATCAAATAGATTCTTTGAAGAGTATAGAGGTTGTTGAAGTAGAGTTAGGAGAGAAATCAGGAGGACGAAAAGGGGACATGAGATTGCTTTGGCAGATAAGGCAAAGGAAAATCCAAAGAGTTTCTACAAGTACATGAAGGACAAAAGAGTAACTAGGGAGAGAGTAGGGACTTTTAAGGATCAACAAGGTCATCTACGTATGGATCAGCAAGAGATGGGTGAGATCCTAAATTTTTCATCAGTTTTTACTGTTACTCTTAGGGAGCTTGGGGAAATAAATAGTGATGTCTTGAGGAGTGTACAAATTACAGCAGAGGTGCTGGAAGTCTTAAAGTGCAACAAGGTAGATAAATCCCTGGAACCTGATGAAATGTATCCCGGTTCACTGTGGAAGGCTAGGGAGGAAATTGTGGGTACTCTAACAGAGATATTTGAATCAGCAATAGCTACAGGTGAGGTGCCTAAAGATTGGAGGGTGGCAAATGTTGTGCCTTTGTTTAGAAGGGCTGCAGAGAAAAGCTTGGGAATTGCAGGCCAGTGAGCATAACACCTATAGTGGGTAAGTTGTGAGAAGGTATTCTGAGAGACAGGATCTTCAGGCATTCAGAGAGGCAAAGACTGATAAGGGACAGTCAGCATGGCTTTGTAGGTGGAAGATCATTTCCCACGAATTTGGTTGAGTGTTTTGAAGGGGTAACCAAGAAGGTAGATGAGGGCAGTGCAGCTGATGTTATCTACCTGGACTTTAGCAAGGCCTTTGACAAGGTACCGCATGGTAGGTTGTTGCATAAGGTTAAATCTCACAGGATCCAGAGTGAGATAGCCAATTGAGTACAAAATTGGCTTTTTGACAGAAGACAGGTGGTTGTAGAGGGTTATTTTTCAAACTGGAGACCTGCGACCAGCAGTGTACCTCAGGGATTGATGCTGGGTCCACTGTTATTTATGTTAATGATTTGGATGAGAATTGGTGGGGCACGGTTAGTAAGTTTGCAGATGACACCAAGATTGGTGGCATAGTGGACAGTGAAGAAGGTTATCTGGGATTGCAACGGGATCTTGATCAAATGGGCCAGTGTGTCGATAAATGGCAGACGGAGTTTAATTTAGATAAATGTAAGGCGCTGCAGATCAAATCGGGGCAAGACCTACTCAGTTAATTGTAGGGCATTGGGAAAGTTATAAAACAAAGAGATCGAGGAGTACAGATTCATAGCACCTTAAAAGTGGAGGCACAAGTGGACAGGGTGGTGAAGAAGGGATTCAACATGCTTGGTTTCATTGGTCAGGAATTGGGATGTCTTGTTGAAGTTGTACAAGACATTAGTAAGGCTACACTTGGAATGCTGTGTACAGTTCTAGTCACCCTATTATAGAAAGGATATTATTAAACTAGAAAGAATGCAGAAAAGATTTACTAGGATGCTACCGGGACTTGATGGTTTGAGTTATAAGGAAAGGCAGGATAGATTGTGACTTTTTTCCCTAGAGTATAGGAGACTTAGGGGTGATCTTATAGAGATCTATAAAATAATGAGGGGCATAGATAAGGTAGTCAATGTATTTTCCCAAAGTCTAAAACTAGAGGGCATAGGTTTAAGGTAAAATGGGAAAGATACAAAAGGTCCAAAGATATAATTTTTTTTCACACAGAGGGTGGTGAATGTCTGAAATGACCTGCCAGAAGCAGTAGAGGTGGGTACAATTTTGTCTTTAAAACGCATTTAGACGGTTGTGTGGGTAAGATGGGTATAGAGGGATATGGGCTAAATGTGGAAGCTATGAATCTGTACTCCTAGTTTGTTCTGTAACTTTCCCCAATGCCCTATTATTAAGTGAGTAGGCCCTGCTGCAATTCAATCTACGAAAATGCATCACCTCACATTTATCTAAATTAAACTGTTCAGCATGGACAAGTTGGGCCAAAGGGCCTGTTTTCATGCTGTAAACTTCTATGGCTCTACTACCCTATCAGTAATCATGATCATGATTGTAATCATCAGCAAAGTGATGAAAGCTGAGGTTGACAGTGCTGCATGCAGCTCTTATCTGCAATAACCTGTTCGCTGATGCTCAGTTTGGGTTCTGCTTGGACAATTCAGCTCCAAACCTTCTCACAGCCTTTGTTCCAAACATACACAGAAGAGCTGAACTTCAGGGGTGAAGTGAGAGTAACTGCCTCTGACATCAAGGCAGCATTTGACCAAGCGTGGCATCAAAAGAGCTCAAGCAAAACTGGGAATGACAATCGTACTCGCCACTGATTGGAGTCATGCTCAGCAGAAAGGAGGGAAATCATCTCAGCTACAAGACATTGCTGCGTCCTAGGCCCAAATATCTCCAGCTGCATCACCTTCCCTCCATCATATGGGGATGTTCGCTGATGATTGCACAATGTTCAGTATCATTTCTAACTCCTCAGATACTGAAGCAGCCCATGTTCACATGCAGCAAATCCTGGATAATTTTCAGGCTTGGGCTGATAAGTGGCATTCACGTTCCAGGCAATGACCATCTCCAACAAGAGAGAATCTAACCAACTTCCCTTGACATTCAATGGCATTATCATCACTGAATCCTCCCATAATCAACATCTTGGAGGTTACCATTAACCAGAGACTTAACTATACCAGCCACATAAATACTGTGACCACAATAGCAGGTCAGGTACTGGGAATTCTGTGGCAAGTAACTCAGCTCCTGACTCCCCAAAGCCTGCCCACCAGCTACAGGACACATGTCAAGAGTGTGATAGAATACTCTCCACTTGCCTGGAAAGTGCAGATTTAACAACACTTAAGAAGCTTAACACTCATTAGGATAAACGATTGGCACGCTATCAACCACCTTAAACATTCAGTCCCTCCACCTATGGTACATATTGACATCAGTGTATAACTGATATAACTATGAGAGTGTATAACAGTGTATAACTATGAGATGCAGTGTAGCAACTCACCAAACCTCCATCGACAGCACTTTTCAAACCCACAACCTCATCAGCTAGATCAACAAGGGCAACAGATGCATGGAAACATCAGCACCTTTAACTTCTCCTCCAACTCATACATCACCCTGACCTGGAACTATAGCACTGTTCCTTCATTGTCGCTGGGTCAAAATCCTAGAACTTGTTCCCTAACATCAGTGTGGGTATACCAAATAGTCTCTGTGGCGCAATCAGTTAGTGCATTCACCAAAAGGATGGTAGTTCGATCCCACCCAGAGACGAAGTGCTTACATGTTTATAGGGTGGCATGGTGGCACAGTACTAACGGCCCAGGTTCAAGTCCCAGCTTGGATGACTGTCTATGTGGGGTCTGCACGTTCTCCCCATGTCTGTGTGGGTTTCCTCCGGGTGCTCCGGTTTCCTCCCACAGTCCATGATTCTTCAGTGTACCCGAATAGGTGCTGGAGTGTGGCTACTAGAGGATTTTCACAGTAACTTCATTGCAGTGTTAATGTAAGCCTACTTGTGACATTAATAAATAAGCATAAACAAAACATAAACCTGCAACAGTTCAAGGAAACGGTTCAAGGGCAATTAGGAGTGAGCAATAAATGCTGATCTGACCAACAACATTGAATGACTTATTTTAACTGGAGTCCTTTATATTTAAATTCCAAGATATAACCAACAAATAATTCTGTTAAATTTAAACAAATCTTGGTGTGACTATTTGCAAGATATTGTAAGAATGCAACAACTCGTACTTGTATCTCAGCTTCATAGTAAAACATTCAAGCCATTTCAGAAAAGTATAATATAAACTTTGTCATTTATAAGGAAAATTAAGGCAGGCGGAAAAAAGTTTGGTTATAAGGAGTGTCTTAAAAAGTGAGAGAGAGGTGAAGAGATTTTAGGGAGGGAAGTCCAGAGCTTGGGACCCAGGCAGCAGTGACTAGGAGTGGGGTAATAATTCTGATGAAGAATCATCTAGACTCAAGACATTGGCTCTATTCTCTCTCTACAGATGCTGTCAGACCTGCTGAGATTTTCCAACATTTTCTGTTTTTGTTCCAGATTCCAGCATCTGCAGTATTTTGCTTTAATTGTAGACTAATGAATGTTGTGGGTATACAAGAGGCCAGAATTGGAGGATCAGGGACAGAGGAGGTTATAGAGATGGGGAAGGGATGACAACATATCCTCATGGTTTTAAACATGCAGACAGTATGAGTCTTTTGCTTTGTACACTGAAGGAAAATGGAGTAGGTCACACCAAAAACTCTGAAACCCCCTATTCCTTCATTTACTTGGATCACTGTGGCTCAGCCCAGGGTCCCATCTTATTCCACTCTGCTTGCAATGTTGGCCTCAATTATGTGGTTTTAGGTGCAGAATCTTTGTTTTGTGTGTCCATATTTTGCACCAAATGGTTCAAGCAGTGAATTGTAGGCCCAAGTTTACACACACAATTTGAGTTTCCACTCACACCCAACACAAAGTGTGCAGGAAATTCAGGAAAAGGCACCTTCTGCTCACTTAGGTGAACAGATCCTACCTTCCTAGCATCATTCCAAAGAAAAGTAGGAGATCCTCCCAGTGTCCTGGCCAATACATCTCTCTCACTCAGTATCATTTCAAGGGAGATGATGGCCTAATGATATTATTGCTATTAATCCAGAAACTCAGCTAATGATCTGGCAATCAGGGTTCGAATCCTGACACAGCTGATGGTGGAATTTGAATTCAATAAAAAAAATCTGGAATCAAGAATCTATTAATGACCATGAACCTATTGTCGGAAAAACCCATCTGATTCACTATTGCCCTTTAGGGAATGAAATCTGCCATCTGCCTGGCCTATATGTGACACCAGAGCCACAGCAATGCCCTCAGCTGCCCTCAGGCATCTAGGGTATGGACAATAAATACTGGCCAGCCAACGAGGCGCATGTCCCATGAATGAATGAATTCAAAAACGATTAAATCCAATTGTTGTGTAGCTGTTTGTGGGAGCTTGCTATGCACAAAATAGCTACTGTATTTCCTACATTGCAATGATGACTACACTAAAAGTATTGAGGTTATGGATGAAGCTGTATAAATGCAAGAACATTCCTCCTGACATTCCTCTTTCAACTGCAACCGTCCAAACCTCATTATGATGGTGATATCTTGCCGAAATATTTGCAGTGTTTTGCTGCAAAACAACTATCTTTCAGAGTAATCAATTGGTTATAAAGCTCTTTGTGATGCCCTGAAGGTTGTATAATTTCAAGTAATGCTTTTCCAAGTGGTTTGGCTAGCTTCATATGAATGTTTTGATATTAAAATGCTCCTCGCATGATAAAATGCATCAATTTTCTCAACAAAAACACAGCAATATTAAAAGGCCAGAAGCTGTTTGATTCATCCTACTCATTATTTTCAATATCGGAAGATTGAATATTAGGAAAATAGAGTGCATTGTGCAATCACCATGGCTAAGACTGGAGCGTCGGTTTCCTTAGCAACATCTCATTCTCTAATCATTGCAAAAAGGGGGTTTCAGTGAAGTAATCAAACATTCAGGAAAGTTCTTCATTCAATTGGTTGGGCGGTAGCTGTAGAGAAATGCTTATTTCTCTACAGGATTCCTTGCGTACATTGCAATGTCTCCACAGCGCCTACGTCTTTCAAGTGACGTGGCTTTTTAGGCAAAGAAGGAATTTACCCCAATTTAGAAATGTTTCCATTACATTAGTGACCTACTGTGCACATACCAAATGTTCTAGCCGGTATTCCTCCTGCAGTTGTGTATGAGAGAGAGCAGGAGAGAGAAAGTGGGTGCTACTTTTGCTTCACTATCAGCACATGAACAAGATGCACTCCAGAGACTTGAGGCGGGCTGACAGGCAGTGCAGCACTCCCTCCATATTGCCCTGATCTTACGGATGAAGGCATTAAAAGCAGCATCCAGCCCACTCAGGTTGATAGATGCCTCGGCATTATTTCTAGGAAGAATAGGAGAGAAGGAGAAAAGCAGAGACATTGTTAAGTCTCCCAGACATTACTTTGGTACATTTTGCAGCAGTGAATGATGTGGCACTCTGGATTTGATTTGATTTATTATTGTCACATGTATTAACATGCAGTGAAAAGTGTTGTTTCTTGCGTGCTATACAGACAAAACATACCGTTCATAGAGAAGGAAATGAGAGAGTGCAGAATGTAGTGTTACAGTCACAGCTAGTGTGTAGAGAAAGGTAAATCCATTGTACAAGCTTATCCACCTGTTACAATATAGCAACACTAAATCATTGTGAAATACAACTGAGAGGAAGGGAGAGTGAAAGAAAGAGTGAGGCCTGACATTTGAGTGTATTAGAAATGCCTTTTGGTGCCAAGTTATGCCACGTGTCACAGGAACAAAATACGCTGGAAAATTTCAGCAGGTCTGACAGCTTCTGTGGAAAGAGAATAGAGCCAATATTTCCAATCTGGATCACCCTTTGTCAGAGCTCAAAACACTGGCTTTATTCTTTCTCCACAAATGTTATCAGACCTGCTGAGTTTCTCCAGCATTTTCTGTTTTTGTTGCAGATTCCAGCATCTGCAGTATTTTGCCTTTATCTTAGTGTGTCACATGTCAGTTGTCTTCCCAAGTATGTGGAGAGTTTTGCAGGAGGCATTACAGGGATTTGTGCTGTGCCCACCTAACTGCTCACCACAGGGGTAGGAAGAACCCATTCAGCACTTTGAACCCTTTCCACCATTCGCTTAGATCATAGATGTATATTTTAACTCCATTTGCACCGCATAGCTCCATATCTCGTGCTAGTCTTACCAGTCAAAAATCTATTGGTCAGTTTTAAAATTTTCAATCAGTCCTTTTGGATCATTAAGTCCTGAATTTCCACTGTTCTTTGTAACTACATGGTTGCTGTGACTGTAATACTACATTCTGCACCCTCTCCTTTCCTTCTCTATGAATGGTATGCCTTGTCTGTATAGTGCACAAGAAACAATACTTTTCATTGTATACTAAGGCATGTGACAATAGTAAATCAAATCAAATCAAGTGCTTCCTGACATCATCCCAGAAAAGCCTATTCTAATTTAAGGTTATGTCTCCTTGTTCTGGATTCCCCCAACAGAGGGAACAGTTTCTTTCAATCTATCCTATTGACTCTTTTAGTCACCATAAACACTCAAATTAATCACCACTTAATCTTCTAATCTCAAGGGAGCACAAGCTGTGTTAATGACAAGTAGGTCTGCAGATTATGCCATTGACTATCCAGTAAAACTGCAACGCTGTTCTAACCTACCCATACTTCTGCTTCGTCTTACATTTAATTATTTTAGTTGACAATGCCCTGTAGGCTGATTGAATCACATGGAAATATTTCCGTTAACACAGAGGAGGCAACAAACTGCAGACTGGAAAGATTGACCTGACTGATTGCTCCCAAACCTTATCTCCTTTCGCCTCGCAATTAACAATGAACAGAGTTACCTTGTCAAAGAATGAGACTGTTTCTCCCTGTCAGGGACCCCTACTGGGAGTTTTTTATTACAGCAACAGAATTGCCCCGAGTTGAGCTTCAAGTTTTCATTTTTTGGAGTACAGGTCCATCTAGTGGACGAACAGCTAAAGCTCATTTAAGAATGGCATGTGCCAGGCTATGAATAGCACAGGAAATTCTACTCCACAAAGCTGGTTTTGAGAGTGAGGAACATGACACCTGAGCTTAGCCATATCCTCACATAAATATACACACGCACGCATGTACAGGCAAAAAGAACTTGCATTTGTATCATGCTTTTCACAACATTCAAGATATCCCCAAGTGCTTTACATCCAATAAAATAATATTGAGGTGTAGTCATCTGTGTAGTGAAGGAAACACAGTAAAAAGTCTGACAACACCAGGTTTTAGTCCAACCTATTTATTTGATAATATTCTCACTAGCTTTCGAGGGGACAGCCTCACCTGACGAAGAGGCTGTCCCCTCGAAAGCTAGTGAGAATATTATCAAATAAATAGGTTGGACTAAAACCTGGTGTTGTCAGACTTTTTACTGTGTTTACGCCAGTCCAACGCCGGCATACCCACATAGTGAAGGAAACGCAGTAGCCAGTGAGCACAGCAAGCTCCCACAAGCAGCAATACCTTAATGCCCAGATAATGTGAAGTCAATTGAGGGATAAATATTGGCCAAGATACTGGGGACAACTATTCTGCTCTTTTCAAATAGTGCCATGGGATCATTTATGTCTATCTGAGAGATCAGATAGGCCTCAGTTTTACGTTTTGTGCAAAGCAGGGCACTTCAGACAGTGCAGCACTCCCACAGCATTGCAATGGAATGTCAGCATTGATATTTGCGGTCAGAGGCAGGAATGGAAATTGAACTCAATACTTTGCCACCCACATACATACACACGCTTGTGCTAAAGGTCTCCCCACTTAAATCTGGATAATTTATGCTTGCATCCTATCCTTTATCCCTCAACTCCTTGAATAGAATGTTGATTTATAATGGAACCTCCACTTTATCTTTTACCAATCATTTCGGATAAAAGCAAAATACTGCAGATGCTGGAATCTGAAAACAGAAAATGTTCGAAAATCTCAGCCAGTCTAACAGCATCCGTGGAGAGAGAATAGAGCCAACGTTTCAAGTCTGAATGACACTTCATTAGAGCTAAAGAGAATTGGAAATAAGGTGAGATTTATACTGTTATGGGGCAAGTGAGTAGAGCAATAGGGGCTGGAGAGAGGGCCAGCGAGAGGTGGAGGCTAGGGAGAGATTGACAAAAACATCATAGACAAAAAGACAAAGGGAATGTAAATGGTGGTGATCAGAACTAAGAAGAGTGCCATTAGCGGCATATTAAGAGATCAGAATGTGTTGATGGCAGAACAAAGGTAAGTAGTGTGATAAAGGACAACCTGGAACAGGTTACAGATGACCCTAGTGGGGTGGGATGGGGTGAGAGAAGACAGTAGTAAGGGAAAAAAAGATGGGAAGCAGGATTAAAAAAGGGGTAGAAAAATTAATCAAAGGAAGAAATGAAACTAAACTGATAGAAATAAACAGTGGGATGAAGGTGGAGGAGAGAGTTCACAGTCTGAAGTCATTGAACTCAATGTTCAGTCCTGAGGGCAGTAAAGTGCCTAATTGAAAGATGTGGTGTGGTCCTCTAATTTGTGTTGGGCTTCACTGGAACATTGCAGCTGGACAATGATGGATATGTGGATATGAGAGCAGGACAGTGTGTGGAAAAGACAAGTGACAGGATGGTCTGGGTCCTGCGCCCTGAGGGCCCCACTCTCAGTGCCATGTAAACAAGTTACTTTATTGTTAGAGGTTCCATGGTTAAAAAAATAGGAAAATAAACAATGAAATCATAGAGTCCCTATAGTGCCGGAGACCATTTGACCCATTGAGGCTGCACCGACCCAGGCTCTATTCCCATAGTCCCACATATTACCCTGCTAATTCCAACACATTAGCATCGCCGATCAACCTAATCTGCACATTTTTGGACTATGGAAGGAAACCGGAGCACCTGAAGGAAACCCACGCAGATGGGGAGAATGTGCAAATTCCACATGGACAGAGACCCAAGGCCAGAAATGAACCCAGGTCCCTGGCACTGTAAGACAGCAGTGCTAACCACTGTGCCGCTGATCACAATTGCCGAGGATGCTCTTCAACTTCGCCAATATAAGTAAGCTATGGCCAAGTCTTACACTGAACATAAGCAACTTATTTCCTCCCTGTGGAACAGGAATGAATAATATGGTTGACATCTTGTTTGGCTTTCTGGGATATCAACCATATCAATAAAGCATTAGGGTTCAAAATATTCTGACCACAGAATAACCAGCTTTATCATGAATCACAGAATTATTAGCCAAAAGAGAAACTATTGGAAAATCCCAGCAGCTCTGGCAGCATCTGTATTGTTACGATGCAGGAGGAGGTCATTTGGCCCATCATGTCTGCATCAGTTCTCCAAACAAACATTATGACTTAGTGCCATTCCCCTGCCTTTTCCCCATGTCCCTGTGCATTGTTTCCATTCAAATAATAATCTAATGCCCTCTTAATTGCCTTGATTGAACCTGCCTCCACCACACTTCTAGGCAGAGCATTCCAGATCTGGACCACTTGCTGTGTGAAAAAGCTTTCTCTCACATCGCATTTGCTTCTTTGGCAAATCACTTTAAATCTGTGCCCTCTGGTTCTGGATCCTTTTACAGCTAAGAACAGTTTCTTCCTATCTACTCTGTCCAGCCCCCTCATAACTTTGAACATTTCTATCAAATTTCCTTTTAGCCCTTTTCTCCCCAAGGAGAACAATCTCAGCATCTCTATCCTCATAACCAAAGTTTCTCATCCCTGGAACCATTCTTGTAAACCTCTTCTGCACTTTCTCAAATGTGTTCACATCCATCTTATAGCGTAGCACCCAGAACTGTACCCAAAATTCCAGCTGTGGTCTATCTAGTGTCTTGTATAAGTTCAGCATAACTGCCTTTCTCTTGTACCCTATGCCTCTATTAATAAAGTCCAGAGTACCCATATTCTTTCTTCTTAGGATTAGCCTAACTGTACGGAACCGGTAGCCAAAATCATAGAGCCATAGAGTTTTATAGCATGGAAAGAGGGCCTTCAGCCCATTGTGTCCATGCTGGCCATCTAGCACCTATCTTTTTCCCATTTTCCAGCACTTGACACATAGCCTTGTACACTATGGCATTTCAAGTGCTCATCTAAATACTTCTCAACAAACTTATAGGGACAACAGTTATTGCTCTTGTTTGTGTGCAAAACACTGTCCCATATGAATTGCAAAAGACAGGAAATGCATCTTGCATACTATTGACATATATTTATATGCCATTGACATATATTTGTATGCCAGTGGCATTTCATTCAAGACTGTACTCTTCATCCAATTTAGAGCAATCCAAAAGAGAGGGAACCTGCAAATCCAGAGCCCAATGAGGATCCAGAACATGAGCATCTACAGCCAGTGAGGGACCAGAGGAAACCTGTGAATCCAGAGCTCGGGTGAAGAACCAGAAAGTGAGAACCCAGGCTCTAGTAATCAGTCAGGGGAACCTGCAAATGCAGGATCCCAGTGAATGACCAGAAGCTGTGTATCCAGGGTTCAGTGAAGAACTTGAAGGAACCAGTGATTCAAGTGAAGGACCTGAGCTGTGAATCCAAAAATCAGTAAAGGACCTGAGGGAACCTATGAATCTGGAGCCCAGTGTGGGACCAAAGGAAAACTGTGAGTCCATAAATGAGTGAGGGCCCAGTGGGAACCAATGGAACCAGAGGCCAGTGAAGTATCACAAACTGTGAATCCAGAGTCCAGTGAGGGACTGAAGAGAACCTATGATCCTGCAGCCCAGTGACTGACCAGAAGCTGTGATTTCACAGCCCAGCCACTGACCAGTAGCTGTGATTTCACAGCCCAGTGACTGACCAGTAGCTGTGATTTCACAGCCCAGTCACTGACCACTAGCTGTGATTCCACAGCCCCACAATTGACCAATGGCTGTGATTCCACAGTCCCACGACTGACCAGTGGCTGTGATTCCACAGCCCAACGACTGACCAGTGGCTGTGATTCCACAGCCCAACGGCTGACCAGAAGCTGTGATTCTCGAGTGACGTAAGGGACCAAAACTTGTGAAATTTGAGTCCAGCCTAGGACCTGTAGGGACCTGTGAATCCAATGTGACGTGAGGGACCAGAACCCGTGGAATCATAGAATCCCTACAGTACAGGAGGAGGCCTTTCGGCCCATTGAGTCTGCACTAACTTTTACCCAGGCCTACCCCCCTAACCATTGGTAAGCCAGACTCCAGTGAAGAACAGAACCAGAGAATCCAGAGCCCAGAAAGGGACCAGAGCCATGAATCCAGAGCTGAGTTAGGGAATGGAGGGAATCTGTGATTTCAGAACCCAGTGAATGACCAGAAGTTATGAATTTAGAGCCTAGTGAAGGGCCAGAACCTGTGAATCCAGAGTACAATGTGGGACCAGAGGGACGCTGTAATCCAGGCCCAGTGTGGAACCAGAGGGCAGATGTGAATCCAGGGCCCAATGTGGAACCAGAGGGAAGCTGTGAATCCAGGGCCCAATGTGGAATCAGAGGGAAACTGTGAACCCAGGGCCTAATGTGGAACCAGAGGGAAGCTGTAAATCCAGGACCCACTGTGGGAACCAGAGAGAAGCTGTGCATCCAGGCCCCAGTGTGGGTCAAGTACCTGGGAACACAGTGGAACAATGAATAAACATCCCCAGGAGAGATTGAAAATTTGTGGTCAGTGAAGGAATTGTATAAGCAACATTAATATATTAACATAATTCAGACAATGCACTTAACATTGATTTATACCCTTCCATAAGGAAGGTCAGAAGAAGGGCAACACAGTGGCATAGTGGTTAGCACTGCTGCCTCACAGCACCAGGGACCTGTGTTTATTTCTGGCCTTGGGTGACTGTGTGGAGTTTGCATGTTCTCACCGTGTCTGCGACAGTTTCCTCCAGGTGCTATGGTTTCCTCCCACAGTCCAAAGATGTGTGGGTTAGGTGGATTGACCATGTTAAATTGATCTTTCGTCTCAGAGGGATTAGCAGGGTGATTACGAGGATAGGAGCTGGATGGGATTATTGTCATTGCAGGCTCAATGGGCTGACTGGTCTCCTTCTGCACTGTAGAGATTCTATTATTCTAAAAACTAGCATGATGGCATAACAGGTGGCACAGCGGCTGAGTGGTTAGCATTGCTGCCTCACATCACCAGACACCCAGGTTCAATTCCAGCCTTGGGTTACTGTCTACGGGGAGTCTGCACATTCTCCCTGTGACTGCGTGGATTTCCTCCCACACTCCACCATGCTTGGATCATTATATTGGTTAGCTGCCTCCCCTCTGTGCTGAATAATTACTCTCCTTCCTCTTTTACGATACAGAAAAATAGAGCAGTTTGGAATTTGGAGCCTTTTGCAGTACTTAGAAAATATCTGCATGAAGCATTTCCTTAAGTCTTCAATAGCTGACGTTACATTGTAATAGCTTAAAGTAGTGGGTCATCAAAGAACAAAGAAAATTACAACACAGGAACAGGCCCTTTGGTCCTCCAAGCCTGCACAGGCCATGCTATCCAATTGAATTAAAACACCCTACCCTACAAATATGGACACGGAGTCAAATTTTCATGTTGGTTGCAGGAATCGAAAGATAGGACTAATCCCCATCATAAGCCCCCTCAGTCTTGAGGTTGTTGATATCCAGACCCTAAGTTGGAGAAAGATTGGCCTGCTGTTGCAAATGGAAATGGAGGTGGACAAACTCCAGAATAGAAGTGGAGTTAGTAGGTGTAACGACTTTAATCAAGCAATTGATTAAATACATGGAAGAACAGCCTTAAAGACACATGCCTACACAGAATTGCTGAGTGGAAGCTGATAGCCAAGTTCTGCACGCATGAGGATAGCCCCAACCAGGATCTTCGGTTCATGTCACACTATCTGAAACCCCCACCATTTGGCCTCAGCTTGCAAAATCCTACTAACTGTCCTGGTTTGAATCAATTCACACCTCTTTAACCTATGATTATCCCTCTCTCCACTGCCTGTACCTCTAAAGACTTGATTACCTGAAAAGACTCACATTCTAACCATTATCTTGCAATTGTGCCTTTGTCTATGTATGCCGTGTTTGTGATACCTACCTCTTGCACACCTGATGAAGGAACAGCGCTCCGAAAACCCGTGTTTCCAAATAAATCTGTTGGACTTTAACCTGGTGTTGTGAGACTTCTTAGTTGATCTTGATCAGTTGGGCCAGTGGGTTGACAAAAGGCAGATGGACTTTAATTTAGACAAATGCGAGGTGATGCATTTTGGTAGATTGAACCAGGGCAGGACTTACTCAGTTAACGGTAGGGCGCTGGGGAGAGTTACAGAACAAAGAGATCTAGGGGTACATGTTCACAGCTCCTTGGAAGTGGACTCACAGGTGGACAGAGTGGTAGAGAAGGCATTCGGCATGCTTGGTTTCATCAATCAGAACATTGAATACAGGAGTTGGAATGTCTTGTTGAAGTTGTACAAGACATTGTTAAGGCCACACTTGGAATACTATGTGCAATTCTGGTCACACAGTAATAGAAAGGATATTATTAAACTAGAAAGAGTGCAGAAAAGATTTACTAGGATGCTACTGGGACTTGATGGATTGAGTTATAACGAAAGGCTGGACAGACTAGGACTTTTTTTCTCTGGAGCGTAGGAGGCTAAGGGGTGATCTTATAGAGCTCCTTAAAGTAATGAGGGGCACAGATCAGATAGATAGTCAATATCTTTTCCTAAAGGTAGGGGAGTCTAAAACTAGAGGGCATAGGTAATTTGAGAGGGGAGAGATATGAAAGTGTCCAGAGGGGCAATTTTTTCACACAGAGTTGGTGAGTGTCTGGAACAAGCTGCCAGAGGTAGTAGTAGAGGCGGGTACAATTTTGTCTTTTAAAAATCATGTAGATAGTTACATGGGTATGATGGGTATAGAGGGATATGGGGCCAAATGTGAGTAATTGGGATTAGTTTAGGGTTTAAAAAAGGCAGCATGGACAAGTTGGGCAGAAAGGCCTGTTTCCGTGACTTTATGACTCACCCACCCCCATTCAACGCCAGCATCTCCACAAGAAGAAATTGGATATAGCTCTTTGTGCTAAAGGGATCAAGGTATAACAGGGGAACACAGGATCAGGATATTGAACTTGATAGCAGCCATGATCAAAACGAATGGCAGAGCAGGCTTGAAGGGCCACATAGCCTACTCCTGCTTCTATTTTCTGTGTTTCCAAGAGGTGCGGGTTAGGTTGATTGGCTATGCTAAAATACCCTAGTGTCAGGGTAAATACATGGGATTACAGGGTTATGGCCTATGTGGGATTGTTGTTGGTGCCGACTTGCTGAGTCGAATGGTCTCCTCCTGCAGTGTTAGGATTCTATGAAACAAGTTTCCATGAAGGTAGCTTTGAATTGTTTGTTGCTGGAGAGTCCTTCAGAATCAATCCTGCAGGTGGCAGCAAAGCCAAGCTCAAGTCCAATACACAAGCATGATGCTGCTGCTTTTCTCCTCTTGTACATGACAGAAAACTTATTTAGCGCTTTTCAGACATCCCAAAGCACTTTATTTGCAATGAAGTGCTTTGTAATATAGGAATTGTGGCATTCAATTTGTTCTCAAACTCCCACAAACAGCAATGTGATAATTACCATATAATCTGTAGACTAAACATTGGTCAGAACAATGGGGTCGTGCTTGTACTCATCACTGAAATAAGCTATGAAATTTTTTTTTTAAACATCCATCTGAGCAGGTTTCCAGTCTCATTTGAAAGATGGCAGCTCCAACAGTGTTAACGTTTTCTCAGTACTGGAGTGTCAATCTTGATAATCGTGATCAAGCTCTGGAGGGTACCATTTGAATATAAGTGATGACAATTTAAAAAATGCACTATGTCTTGATTTTCATGAAATGAACTGGTGTTTATGCAGTGCCTCCCATGACTTCAGGATGTCCCAAAAGTGCTTCGTGGTAAATGAAGTGCATTCACTTACTTAATATTGGAAATATAACAAGCTTCCTCAAAGAATTATAGAATCCATACAGTGCAGAATGAGGCCATTGGCCTACCCCCAATTCCACCCAGGCCCTAACCTCACTTGTGTGTAAGTCTCTGTAAGGAGACATAAAATCACAATCTTCTGCTATAGAGGTCAGGGCACTACCAACAGATGAAGCTATTTTGTTTACTCTAATGATGTGTTTCTACCTTCACCAGTCCTTTTCCCAGCCTTAGCCATGGATTTAAACAAATGGTCACTAATGTGCTCATTTTATCATTCAAAATGTTCTGCATGGAATCAAAGACTTCTAACCTGCATCAACATTTTGAAATACTCCTGCGTTTATGGTTCCACTAAGCTTGTCGCATGAAAAACACTCATCAGATATGCCTGAATGCTTTTCATTTATCAGCCATAAACAAGATTCACAACAATTCTGATCCTGCTAGTGTAAGGTAGACAAGGTTCCTAATCATTAAGAATGCCCTGGAGTCTCCAAGAATTAAAGAATACTCTCCAGGGCTCTGCTGCCAAAAAGCCAAGAGGAAAAGCACAAGGGAAAAAGTAAGTTCTTGAAAACACTTTGGTTAACAGTTATAAAAGTATTGGACACAGCTGGGGTGGGGAAGAAAAGGTTGACTGATGGTCAGGATTCATCCAATTGAATAATGGTAAATCTGTTTGTTTTCCAGTCAGTGTGGGAAGGTAGGATAGCTGGAGAATGGATGTGTCTGGTCAGGATCGTGAGGATGGGGTGCCGGAAACAGCATGTTATGAAACTTCCAGGATTATGTCCAGAGTTGGAATTTCAGTAATGAGAAACAATAGATGTTGAAATCAGAGATGGAGAAAATGCTAGCAAGGTACAGGGTTCTGTAAGCTATGCCAATTAGCTGGGGGAGAACTATGCTGACCACAAGTCGATGTCGATCACTGCTTAGCCAGAAAATCAACATGGAATGGAATGTACTTGCCAACTTACTTTTCAGAACTAAATTCCAAACTGCAGCAGCAGAGTGTGGCAACATTGGAAAGGGAGTAGATGGTTCAAAACCTGTGCCAAACCTCAATCCTGGGGTTGGAGGGAGGGAAGACTCTGCCAATACCAATTTGTATCTAGTTGCTGGAGAACATTCAAGAATGTAAGGTCCAAGTCAGGCATATGATGTAATACTTGCCACACACCTGTGAGTGTGCAACATTCAAGAAGCTCGATGTTGTAGGGTGTCAGTTATTATTCGACAGACTTTATTAAGACCTTCGATGTCTAAGGTAGGTTAAATGTATTTATTAATTACAAGAACGATGTACATATATATTGTAAAAGGTTCAAGAGCTGTCTCCATGGTTGCTTGTACACACAACTCTGTCCAACATTAGACTGATGTGTGTTTTCACATCACTGTATGGGTGGCACTATACTCAGTCCCACATTAACCTTGTATGTACCAAATCCTTATACTACACTCATAACCATCCAGGAGAAAGCCATTTGTTTTTTCAACACATCCACCACCTTAAACTCCATTATCTGTCCACTATAGATGACAGCAGTGTGCATCATCTACAAGATGCCCTCCACCAAGTCAGCAGGGCTGTTTTGGACAGCTCTCCCAGATCCAGAACCACCACACCTGTGAAAGACAAGGACAGCAAAAGCATGGGAACACACCATCTCAAGGTTTTGCTTGAAGTTCACACACCAGTACAAATCGGAAATATAATGTTGTTCTTTATTATCACTGGATCAAAATCTGCAACTCCCTACCCAACAATATAATGGGAGCATATTTACCAAACATTTTGCTGAGTTTCAAGAAAGCAGCTCAGGGCATTTAAGGATACTGGTCTTGTCAACCAAACCCACACCTCAATAAATTAATCTTAGAAACCTACCACAAAACACCTGGCATGGCAAATGATCTAATAGCTCACAATATGTCCATTCAAGAGTCAAAATACAGAAATATATTAAAAAGGCAGAATTAAACATACTCTATCCAAATTCACGCAGCATTTGCAACAAGATAGATGAATTGGCAGTGCAAATAGTAAACAGGTATGATCTAATTACCATTATGGAGATGTGACTGCAGGGAACGTCAAGGGTATTCAACCTTTCGGAAGGATAGGCAAAAAGGAAGAGGAGATGTGGTAGTGCTGTTAATTAAGGATGAGATCAATGTATTAGTGAGAGGATCTTGTATTTAAAGATCAAGATGTAGAATCAGTTTCGATGGAGCTAACAGCAAATAGCAGCAAACATTGGTGGGAGTGATTTATATACCGCTGCCATTTGGTGGCCATCTAGGGCACAGTATAAAATAGGAAATTAGGGGTGCATGTAACAAGGGTAATACAGTAATTATGGGGGTTTTCAATCCTCTGAGTAAATCTACTTAGCACTAACACTGTGGAGGACAAATTCCTGGAATGTATACAAGATGGTTTCCTAAAATAGTATGTTGATGAACTAACTAGGGAATGGCCTATCTTAGATCTGATATTGTGCAATTAGAAAGGGCTAATTAATAATCTCATTGCCTTTAGGGAAGAGTAACCATAAAATTAAAGGTTTAGCTGGATTGGCTATGCTAAACTCCCCCTTAATGTCCAAAGACGTTAGGACGATTACCAGGATAAATACATGGGGTTACGGAGATAGGGCCAGGTTGGGATATTCTGGCAAAGAATCGGTACAGACTTGATGGGCCAAATGCTTCCTTCTGCACTTCAGAGATTCTATGATGACATAAGGGGCATGTTGGCTGACATAGATTGGGAAATTACATTGAGAGATGACATTAGACAGACAATAGCTAACTTTTAAAGAATGAATCCATGCTTTACAATAAATATACATTCCATTGAGGAATACATCCAAACAGGATAAGTGATCCAACCATGGATCCAACCTGGGGAAATTAAAGATCGTATTCAATCAAAGGAAGAAGCTGAGAAAGTTGCCAAAATAGTAAGCCTGAGAATTGGGAACATTTTCAAGTTCAGCAAAGGAGGACCAAACAACTAATAAGTAGAAAATACAAAAACAAACTAGCCAGAAATATAAAAATTGACAGTAAAAGCTTTTATAAGTATGTAAAAAGGAAAATATTAATGAAGATAAATGTGGGCCCATTAGGAGCAGAGACAGGGTAATTTATACTGGGGAATAAGGAAATGACAGAGAAGCTAACAAAGATTTTGTGTCTGCCTCCACAGAGGAGCATACAAAATGAGGAAGAAATTAGTATTAGTTAAAAAGTAGCACAGGAAAAATTAATGGGACTGAAGTTGGTAATTCCCTTGGGAACATCCCAGAGTGTTGAAAAAAGTGGCTAAAGAGATGATGGATAAATTGGTAATCATCTTCCAAAATTCTATAGATTTTAGAATGGTCCCTGCAGATTGGAAGGTCACAAATGTAATTAAGAAAAGGGGAGAGAAAGAATGGGGAATTGCAGACCAGTTAGCCTGACATCAGTAGTAGGGAAATGTGAAAACATATCATACAAGATGTAACTGGATACTTGGAAAATAATGGTAGAATTGGACTGAGTCAACATGGATATATGAAAGGGAAATTGACAAATCTGTTGGAATTTTTCTGAGGATGTAATTAGCAGAATAGGTAAGGAGTAACTAGTGGGTGTGGTTTATTTGAATTTTTAGACTTTCATTCAGGCCTCACACGAACAATTAGTAAACAAAATTAGAGCAAATGAAATTGGGACCTGATTAACAAACAGAAAAAAATTAAACAGGTCATTCTCAATCAGGCTGTAACTAGTGAGGTGCTGCAAGAATCAGTGCTTGAACCCCAGATATCCACAATCAATATCAATTATTTGGATGTGAGCATCAAATTTAATATTTTCATGTTTTCTGATGTCACAAAACTACTTGGGAATGCGAGTGTAAAGAGGATGGAAAGATGCTTCAAGGGAATTTAGACAGACTAAGTGAATGGACAAGAACATGGCAGATGGGGCATAATGCGGAAAAATGTGAAGCTACCACTTTGGTAAGAGAAATAAAAAGGCAAAGCATTTCTTAAATGGTGAGAAATTGAGAAGAGTTGATGTCCAATAGATGTCCTTCATCATGAATAAATGAAAGCTAACACTGAGGTTCAGCAAGTGATTAAGATAAATAATTTGTTACTCGTTGCAAGAGGATTTGAGTACAGAAGTAATGGCATCTTGCTGCAATTGTATAGAGCTTTGGTCAGACTGCACTGGAGTATTGTGTACAGTCTTGGTCTCCATATTCCAAGAAAGGATATTTCTTGTTATACTGCAAGTGCAACAAAGGTTCACCGCACTGATTTCTGGGATAAAAGGATTATTTATGAGGAGAGATCAAAGAAATTGGGCCTATATCTGCTAGAGTTTAGTAGTATGAAAGATGATCTCATTAAAACATAATGTTGACATGGTAGACACAGGTATGATGTTTCCCCTGGCTGGGGTATCTAGAAACAAAGTACATAATCTCAGAAAAGAGGTGGGTTATTTAAGATTGAGCCGTGGAAGAATTTCTTTACTCAGAATGATGAATCTTTGAAATTCTCTACTCTAGAAGGTTGTGGAGGCTAAATCACAGTATATTCAAGACCAGTGGTGGACAACTTAGGCTAGTGAGTAGACAGCATGAGTGGCCCGCTTTCATTTCAATGGGCCACAAGGTTGAAATCGGGCTTGTTCACTAACCATTACCGCCTGAATAAAATTAAATACATTTATTACATGCCAAATATCTCAAAACAAGTTATAGAAAATGCTTAATCATTTATATATTAAAAGAATTATCAAGTTGTAAAAAGAAAATATTTACACTTTGGATGCAGAGGAAGGGTGTGGATCTCACAGTCAGTGTAATCTGCAATTAGCATACACCTCACTTAACTTTGCCCTTGCTTTAAACAGGTATCATTTCAGTCATACTGCCCGGGAAAAAACTACAGGAATGGAAATCAGCAGAATGTGACAACCCAGTGTATAGGTAGCGGTCAACATAATGTCCTTTGGGCTACACTCAGAACCCAGATGGGCCTCGGGTAGCTCGCCACTGTTCAGGATAGAAATTAAGAATATTTGTAGATATCAAAGACATCAAGTGATGGGGGATTATGTAGGAAAATGGTGATGAGCTATGATCTATTTGAATGGCAGAGCTGACCAACCTTCCCCCCTCCCCGCCTTCCATTTCAAATCCTTTGGTTGGTACAGATCAGGAACTCACTTCTGCAATAGTAGCAACACACAGAAATTAGGGACACAATTCAGTGTATACGAATCTCAGAATAATTCCCCAAATCCTTGAATGTCAAATCACAGCCTGCAGCTTACTGATAAATTTGGTCCCATGTAGATCTTTGCTCCTTTCACCTTAACACAGGCAGTTGTGCCTGTGGTTCTCCATCTCACATCTCATGTAAGATGCTCCTTAAAACCTACCTCTGTGACCAAGATTTTGGCACCTGCCCTTATAGCTCCTTATGTGGCTCAACGTCAATTCACTTCCAATGATGCTCCTGTAATGCACCTTGAGGCATTTTATTTTGTCAAACGTAAAATGTAAACAACTTTTTGTAGAACGTGTACAGATTAACACTGGGATTGAAGGTTCTGCTTTTCAGGTGGATTGCAACACCTTGAATTCATTTATCATGATGCCTCCTGACTCTGTGACAGAGCTGGAACATCTGTTTTTCCAAAGCTTGTGATTGAATACTCACTGCAATTAGAACTGCCAACTCTCGCTAGTAGATTCCAGGAGATGTATTACATGACCTCCTGATCTTAAGTGAGGATACTTCGAAAAATTAACACCATTAGAATTAATAGCTGAAAGTTACAAGTATAAAGTCTCCGTCTTGTAAGAAAATAACACAAAGCATTTAAAAACTTGCATTTCTAGAATGCCTTCCAGAACATCCCGAAGCAACTTATAGCCAAAGTACTTTTGAAATGTAGCAACCAATCTGCAAATGGTAAGGTCCTACAAATAGTATTATAATAACCAGATTATCCATTTCAGATATTGCTCACGGGTTAAATATAGATCATAATGAGATATTGCTTGTGGTTAAATATAGATCATAACACCAAGAAGAAGTTTCTTGCTTTAGTTCAAAATAGTGCTACAAGAATCTTTTACCTCCGCCTGCCAGGGCAGACAATTGCTTGGTTTAATATTGTATCTGAAGAATTGGACCTTGAATAGTGCAGTAATGGAGCCATTCTGAAAAAGATACATCTCAAACGTATGACTTACAGCAGTCTCTCATTCCTTTCCTTCTTGCAGACCTGCTGTTGGGACTCCATGCGGAGAACCATGGGACAAGCAAGCCTCTGGAATTATTCTCAAACTATTTACAGCTCCAATACCTTCTGCTTGACAATCAGCCTCCTGCCAAACACACTGCATGCCCTCCCATTGGTCCTTGGCTGTTGTCACTAACTCTTGACATCTGCATGCAGCTGCTATAGTGAATGAGCATGACTGAGATAAGATGGTGAACCAGCATGCATCATACTGGGGATAAAAATTTTAAGTTTAATTATTAGTGTCAATCAAGCTTACATTAACACTGCAGAGAAGTTACACTCCGGCACCTGTTCAGGTACAATGGAGGGGAATTTAGCATGGCCAATGCGCCTAACCAACAGTCTTGCAGGCTCAGACTGTGGGAGACAACCCATGCAGACACAAGGAGAATGTACAAATTCCACACATTGACCCATGGCTGACACAGAGTGCTAATCACTGTGTTGCTGTACAAATTGTAAGTGCAGTTTGCTTAAACTTGAGTTTTTATTCCTTGGAGTATAGATGATCAAGGAGCAATCTGTTTGAGGTGTTTAAGACATTTAAAGAATTTGATAGCATACACAAGGAAACTACTTTCTCTGCTGGGGAAGGAAGGGAGACCACAACCTTAAAATTTCAGCTAGGCACTTCTCCACAGAAAGGTTAGTGGAAATCTGGAGCTCTTCCCCAAAATGTTGATGAGCCTGGAGGTCAACTAAAGATTTCAAAACGAAGGTCTGGATTTTTCGATCACACCTGCAGCAATAGCCGATAAGCTTTTGGGAATCATTGCAGGAAGGACCAGAAAATTCTAGCATTAGACTTTTTTGATCAGCAAGGGTATTAAGGGAATTGAAAGACAGATAGATGGGTAAAATACAAATGAACTATAGAATCATAGAACAAGACAGCACAAGAGGTGATCATTGTCTCTTTGAAAGAACTACTCAATTAGTCCTGCTCTCCTATTCTACCAACACTCCAGCATTTTTTTAATTTCTAAGTAACCAGTTCCCTTTGAACAAGTTACTACTGGATCTTTCAACCATCCTTTCAGGAGTACATTTCACATCATAAACACAGAACAGTACAGCACAGTACAGATCCTTCAGCCCACTACGTTATGCCGAGTATGTCCAAACCCAAGATCAAGCTATCCCACTTCCTATCAGTCTGGTGTGCTCCATGTGCCTATCCAATAACCACTTGAAAGTTCCTAAAGTGTCCGACTCCCTATCACAGCAGGCAGTGCATTCCACACCCCAGCCACTCTGACTGAAGAATTTAGTCCCCTCATCATCTTATAAACCTCTATTAAGTCACCTCTCATCCTCCTCCGCTCTAAAGAGAAAAGCCCCAGCTCCCTCAACCTTTCCTCATAAGACCTACCCTCCAAATCAAGCAACATCCTGGTAAATCTCCTCTGCACTCTCTCCAATGCTTCCACATCCTTATAATGAGACGACTAGAACTGCACACAAATTCCTTAGTCTCACTAAGGTCGTGTGTTGTTGCAGCACAATCCCACAACCCTTAAACTCAAATCCCCTGTTAATAAACACTAACACACTATAAGCTTTCTTCACAGCTCTACCCACTTGAGTGGCAACCTTCAGAGATCTGTGGATAAGAATCCCAAGATCTCTCTATTCCTCCACATTTCTCAAAACCCTGCCACTGACCCTGTAATCCGCATTCAAGTTTGTCCTACCAAAATGAGTCACCTTGCACTTATCAGGGTTAAACTCCATCTGCCACTTTTCAGCCCAGCTCTGCATCCTATCAATGTCTCTTTGCAGCCTACAAGAGCCCTCCACCTCATCCACTACTCCAACTTTTGTGTCATCAGCAAATTTATTAACCCACCCTTCAACCCCCTCTTCCAAGTCATTAATGAAAATCACAAATAGCAGAGGACCCAGCACTGATCCCTGTGGCATATCGCTGGTAACCGGCCTCCAGTCTGAAAATTTTCCCTCTGCCACCACCCTGTCTTCTATGAGATAGCCAGTTACTTATCCAATTGGCCAAATTTCCTTCTATCCCACACCACCTTACATTCTCCATGAGCCTTACTAAAATCCATGTATACGACATCAACTGCTTTACCTTTATCCATACACTTAGTTACCTCCTCAAAGAATTCAAATCAAATTTGTGAGGCAAGAATTACCCCTCACGAATCCGTGCTGACTATCCCAGATTAAGCTGCATCTTTCCAAATGGTCATAAATCCTATCCCTCAGAACCCTTTCCATTAACTTACCAACCACCGAAGAAAGACTAACTGGCCTATAATTACCAGAATCATTCCTATTTCCTTTCTTGAATAGAGGAACAACATTCACCACTCTCCAGTCCTCTGGCACAATCCTCGTGGATAGTGAGGACCCAAAGATCAAAGCTAAAGGCTCTGCAATCTCATGCCTTGCCTCCCAAAGTATCCTAGGATGTATCCCATCTGGCCCAGGGGACTTACTGACCTGCAGGTTTTTCAAAATTGCTAATACATCTTCCCTCAGAACATCTATCTCCTCCATCCTATTAGCCTGCATCGCACACTCATCCTCAAAAACATGGCCCCTCTCAGTGAATGAATACTTTTCTTCAGTGTTCAATGCCTCACCTATCTGTTCTGACTCCATGCACAAGTTCCCACTACTATCCTTGGCCAGCCCTGATCTCACCCTGGTCATTCTTTTATTTCTTCAGGTTTTCCTTGATGCAACCCATCGAGGACTTCATGTCTCCTCCTAGCTCTCCTTAGCCTTTTTTTCAAACTTGCTGCCCTGTATCTCTCAAGCGACCCAGCTGAACCTTTTTTCATCCTTACATATGCTTCCTTTTTCCTCTTGACAAGACATTCAACCTCCTTTGTGAACCATGGTTCCCTCACTCAGCCATTTCCTCCATGCTTGACAGGGATATACCTATCAAGATACTGCCAACAACTATTCCTGTCCCTGTTCTAACCATGTCTCCATAATGGCCACATCATAGTCCCAAATACCAATTCACGCTCCAATCTCACCTACCTTATTCTGGATGCTCCTTGCATTGAAGTAGATACACTTCAACCCACCATCCTGTCTGCCTGTACACTCCTGCGACCTTGATACCTTCTTCAGTACCTCACTACCCTCAACACTGGTTTCTGGACTACAGCTCGTTTTCCCATCCCCAGACAAATTAGTTTAACCCCACCCCCTGCAAAGAGCTGTAGCAAATTTCCTTCCCAGGATGTTGGTGCCCCTCTGGTTCAGGTGCCAACCATCCTGTTTCTACAGTTCTCACCTTCCCCAGAATGTGCTCCAATTATCCATGTAAATGAAACTCTCTCTCTCCTACACCATCCCTGCAGCCATGTTTATCTGCACTCTCCCTATTCCTCAACTAGCATGTGGCACTATCCCAGCACCCTAAATTCCTGTTTTAAATCCCCGTCCCTTCTCCAACTATGTTGTTGGTACCATGACCTGTGACTGATCCCCCTCCCCCTTAAGGATCCTGAAAATACAGTCCGAGACATCACAGACTCTGGCATCCAGGAGGCAACATACCATCCATGAGTCTCTTTTGCTGCCGCAGAACCCCTTATCTGTCCCTCTAACCATTGTGTTCCCAATAACTATTGCTCTCCCAGCTTCCCTTCTGTGGCACAGGGATGGACTCAGTGCTGGAGACACCTTGGCTTACCACTGGTAGGCCGTCCCCCTCGACAGTATCCAATGCGGTATACTTGTTGCTGAGGGGAATGACCACGGGGGATCCCTGCACTGGCTGCTTCCTCCCAGTTCCTCTCACCATCACCCATCTATCTTCAGAGTATTAAATCCCTGAAGCTTTTATCTATGATCACCTCTGCCTCCTGAATGACCCAAAGTTCATCTAGCTCCTGTTCCCTAACGCGGTTTTTAAGGAGCTGGAGATGGATGCACTTCCCACAAGTGAAACTGGCAAGGACACTGATGGCATCCCTCATCTCAAACATTCTGCAGAAACATTGCACTGCCTTTCCTGCCATTCCTTCCAGATTAAAAAGATTTTGCCTGATATTCCCAGAATCAAAATCAATCTTTTCCTTCATGACACCTGTTCTGTCAATCATGTGTGTCCCCAGTTACTAATCCTGTCATTGGAAACTTTTTTTACTTTGCCTATCAAAACCCTTTGCTCAGAGGAAAAAATACTTTCTTTAATCTCTCCACATAACTGAAATCTTTCATTCCTTCATTCTCCTAAATTTCCGCTGTACCTACTATAAGCAACATAAGAACATAAGAAATAGGAGCAGGAGTAGGCCATCTAGCCCTTCGAGCCTGCCCCGCCATTCAATAAGATCATGGCTGATCTGAAGTGGATCAGTTCCACTTTCCCACTTTCTCCCCATAACCCTTAATTCCCTTGTCTGTCAAAAACCTATCTACCCGTGACTTAAATATATTTAGCGAGGTAGCCTCCACCACTTCAATGGGCAGAGAATTCCAGGGATTCACCACCCTTTGAGTGAGGAAATTCCTCAACTCCGTTCTAAACTGCACCCCCCTTATCTTGAGGCTGTGCCCTCTAGTCCTGCTGTCCTTTAAAAGTGGGAAGAATCTCTCTACCTCTACCCTATCCATCCCTTTCATTATCTTATACGTCTCTATAAGATCTCCCCTCATCCTCCTAAACTCCGAGTACAGACCCAGTCTATTTAGTCTCTCTTCACAGTCTAACACCCTCATCTCTGGTATCAGCCTAGTGAACCTCCTCTGCAATCCCTCCAAGGCCAAAATATCCTTGCGCAAGTGCAGCGACCAAAACTGCACTCAGTACTCCAGCTGCGGCCTCACCAGTGCCCTGCACAGTTGCAGCAAGACCTCCCTGCTTTTACATTCTATCCCCCTCCCTATAAAGGCCAGCATCCCATTTGCCTTCTCGATCACCTGCTGCACCTGCAGACTGGGTTTTTGCGACTCATGAACAAGGACCCCCAAGTCCCTCTGCACTGTAGCATGCTGCAGCTTTTCACCCTTTAAATAGTAATCCCTCCTACTATTATTTCTGCTAAAGTGGATAACCTCACACTTGCTAACATTGTACTCCATCTGCCAGGTCCTCGCCCACTCGCTGAGCCTATCCAGATCTCTCTGCAGACTTTCCACACCCTCCACACAATTTGCTTTTCCACTCATCTTTGTGTCATCAGCAAATTTCATCACCCTACACTCAGCCCCCTCTTCCAGATCATCTATATAAATGGTAAATAGCTGAAGCCCCAGCACCAATCCCTGCGACACTCCACTAGTCACCAACCACCAGAATAGCATCCATTGATAGCAAGACATCCAAAAGCATAGTGCTGAGACTATAGCCATAATACTCTCACCTGGTGCCAAGCAAATAAAGGTCTAGCATAACTTCAGTGCTTTTGCACTCTTTCTCTACTGATAGTCAAGGATCCTGTATTCCGCTTTAATATTCTCAACTTAAACCGTCACTTTCAAAGACTTGTATACACATTCCCTGGGTGTCAGTTGCTGCAGTCTTTAAATTTGTATAATACATTTACATCACTTCTCCTCATTGTTCCCAGCAAAATAAATTATTTCACATTGTTAAATTTAATCTGCCATATGCCTCACCAGTCTATGTCCATTATTATCTTCCTCGCTGCCTATTGTATTTCAGTGTTGTGTGTCATCTGCAAAATTTGAAATTATGCCATGTATGCCCTAGCCAAATCTTTGACATCAAAAAGGGCATAAGACCCAAAACCAACCCCTAGGGAAACACCACTGCATGCTTGTCTCCAGTGTGAAAAATAACCCTTTGACTCTAATCCTTGCTTTCGGCTTTTGCCAATTCTGCATTGATGCTCCTTTAATTCCACAGCCTTCAATTCTTATAACACATTTGTTACATGGTAATTGATCAAACTCCTTTGGAAAATGCATATAAGCAACATAAACCGCACTTCCTTCATCAACTCTCCCCATTACTTCAAATAACTCAATCAAGCAAGTCAGACACAATTGGCCTTCTTAATTAAACCATATTTTTTCAACTGCCAAATCATTTTGTTGTGGATTGGTGTCTATAGATTTCCCCATCAATCCCAAGACTGGCTTGTTCCTGTCCTCTTCTGTGAAAGGGATGGTAACATTTGCAATTATCCAGTCTTCTGGTACCACTTCCATCTTTAAAAGAATTGAAAGATCATCACCAGAGCCTCTGTAACTTCAACCCTTATTTCCTTCAGTGACTTGCAATGCACTCAGCTGGAGTGGATAACTTTTCTGCTTTTAGCGCTGTCAACCTCTGAAGCACCTTTTTTTTAAGCTTTACTAATTTCTCCACTGCAGAGGAGAATGTTGACAAGATGATCTCCTCCCTTATTGTGGCAAAGATGCAAAATAGTTAAGAATGTCTCAGCCACAATCTCCAAATGATGATCTTGGGCACGATTCAGCTACACCCTTTGTTTTACTATTTATGTTAATGTAACATTTTGGTACTCTTATTTTAGCCGTCCGCTCATCTATTCCCATTCCTTTTTCAGTTCTGCCCTGTACTTTGCATTCAGCTCCGCTATCTACTGAATTATGAATTTGATGTTTCCTTCTTGTTTTATTTGAACGTCTACCATTTGTAATCCAGGGAGCTGTAGTTTTAGATACCTTTTCTTCCTCCCATTGGATTGTGTCTAAAGGCTTCCCATTTACTCTTTTACTTACCAATCTTCCATTCCAAATCCATTTGGATCAGATCCACTTTCAACTCATTGAAACTAGCTCTCCTCCAGTTACGTATTTTCACAAATGATTATTCTTTTCCATAACTATGTCAAACCTCATGATAGCGATCATTAGGTTTGCTATCAAAAATTCACCAGCGAAACATGCTTTATTTGCTCCACTTCATTCCCTAGAACTTGATCCAGCTGTTATCTTCCTTAATGACAGAAAACACAATGACCAAGAAAACTCTCTTGTACACATTTCAGAAATTCCCCACCCTCCCTTCAACAGTTATTGCTCTAGTCTATATTGGGCTAATTGTCATTTTCCCATTTTTATTCTCTTGCATCTTCCTGCAATTTCTTTATAAACTGCTTCTCTCCTATTCCTTTTCCACTACTTGGTGGCTTTTTGTCTGCACGCAACATTGTAATAGCTCCTCTACTGTTCTAATTGATAGAAAATAGATTGTCTTAGAATTCTCCAGTACATCATTCCCTCTAGTGTTGCAAGTTTCTTACATGAACTGTCACCATTTTTCCTTTGCTATTTTTCTTGAATACCAGGAACCTAAAGTACCCATTCCTTCTCTTCAACCAGACTGGATTTTGCTACCTACTTGATTATTTGTGCCTGCAGATCACCAACCTTATTTTCATGCTTCAGGAATTTCTTTGCATGTATTTCAAATCAGTCTCAGACTGCCTTGCAATCCTCTCCCTTCCCTGCAACCATCTAATCCATTCTATTTTTCCAACTGCTCGTTGTCCTAATGTTGTCTGAGTCCTCTGTAACCTTGTTTCGCCTCTCAAATGTTGCTTCCCAGTGCCGTTTCCCCTTCTAAATTAATGTATACAGCTCCCCTCACTGCCCTTGTTAACTTTCCAGTGAGGATATTTGGCCCACAACCTTTTGTAATATAATCCATCCACCATGAGCAGATCCTTCCTGTACCACAGAACTGGTTCCAATGCTCCTGGATCTGAAGTCTTCCCCTCCGCATCATTTATCCAGCCTTTCATTTTCCTGATTTACTTAACTAGGAATTCATTAGCACATAGCATAAAGTAATCCAGAAATGACCCACACTTTCCTTTTCTACAAAGTTCATGCAGCTCTGGTTGCAAAAATCACACCTTTTCCCTTCCCACATCATTGGTTCAAAAAAGAACATCTGGCTTTGGTCCAAATGTGCATAATTTCTGGTTTTTATTCTTCCACCTCAGAATGTTTTGCATTCAGTGACATTCTTTGCTTTGTCAGTGAGAAGCCAACAGAGCATGCAGGATTCATTGCCAGATGTAGAGACATCTGTCCATTCCCAACTACTTGAACTGTATTTCCAAACTTTGTTGTGACCACCCCCACATCCAGTCAAAGACACTAAGTGTATTCTAAACTGCACATCTCAGTTTGTCATCACCCTCACCATTATTCAGCACTGCAAACTTATTTCAATGTGCCACCCTCCTGGAATATGTCTGTACTCCCTACTTCTCCCAACCAACTAGATAGCCATTAATTCACCAAACCTTCGAACTCTGTGGCTGTGGGGTTAGGGTTAAGTCCAGAACATGCACTCTAGGAAATTCTCAACCTCCTATTTGCTCCGCAGAGGCTCTGTCAGGTCCCCCATATGAAGTTTAACATCAGACAGAAATTGCAGCCAATGGATCTCAGCTGTCCCATTTTGCTTAGAAGTCCATCTACATACACTATTTAGTGTGATAGGTGAATGGCCTACTCCTGTAATATATACCCTTATATCTGATTAGTTATACATTTACTTACTTTTTGCCCATTTAAATTACTTAGCACCTCTTCTCCCCTCTGCACCAAATTCCAGTCACCACTGTGTTTAGCAGATTCCGCCCATGTTCGCAGATTTACTACTAGAGAATTACAAACTAGACATTTTTTTTCTTCCCAGGTTCCTGGCAGCAGCATCCAGGAAATAAATCAGAAACCGAGCTAAAAAGTTCATGAAAATACTACTGGGTGATATTCAGCAAGCAAAGTCATCCATAAGACTTATGAAAATGCTGATTGAAGATCAACTTTGTGCCTAAAAGTGTTGGATTCCTATGAAATCCTGCGCTGCACTTCTTTCCATTCAAAGTTTTTTCAAACTTTTCCTTTCCATTCATTGTGATCTCTTTTAACCTCTGAGGGAACTCTGCAGTACCACAGATGCTAGGACATTTCCAGTGAAACATCAGATATTAATTGTCTTGAAAACGTTCTGCCTACCCAGTGATGGATACTACTCAGAGATGAATACTACCAGGAGAAATTTATGTTAACCCACTGTTCTTTGTTTGCTCAGTTCCACAAAAGGATTCACTTATTTTCAACAAACATTAACCTTCTTTCCTCCATTCTGAATACGTACAGGCTCAGATACTTCCAGCATTTTCCCATGTTATTTGAAAATGCCCAAACGTCAACTATGGTTCAGTGGGTATTACTCGAGTCTCCAAGTTCAAACCTCACTCCAGACATGTAATCCAGGCTGACAGTCCAGTGCAGTGCCAAGGGAGTGCTGCATTGTTGGAACTGCTGTCTTACAAATGAGATATTAAACAGAGACTCTGTCTGCCCCCTCAGGTGGGCATGAAAGTTGCCCAGCAATATGCAAAGAGCAGCAAGGCTGCCCTTGTCATACTAATTTCAGTTGAGGGATAAGTAAGAACTAGATTATCCAGTCATTACCCAGCTGCTGTTTGTGGGAGCTCACTATGCTCAAATTGACTTCGGCATATGGTGAAAGGTGCTTATATAAATGCAGGTCCTTCTCAGGTTCTCTAATACCGAAATACCCATTAGCAATACCAAGCTGATGATTTGGTGGTCAGAACTTGCTCACAGTTGTCAACATCCATTTTAGATTCAAGAATGATTGATGTCTGATGTTGGGCTTTTATAGCAAGTTGCAAACAGAATCGAGGAGTCGTGTTGCTAAATGATGGGAGAAATGGCAGAAGTAAATCCCAATGGTGATGGCAGAAACATCTTTAATTCTATGTGGCCAAAAGGCCTAACACTTCAAACATTATTAGAAACTTTCAAGTGAAAACATCAGGACATCAGTAGAGAGTGAACATTTTTTTTTAAAAAACAGTCTCTTCAAACATAGCTATCAAACTTAAATCATATATTAATTTTTCTTCCTCAAAACGCAATACAATTTTTCTGAAATTTAATTCCAACAAGAAATTTTCTTTGTAATAATAATTAAAAAGAGAGGGAAGAGAGAAAGAATTTGGAATGTTATCCCAATTCAGACGTAAACATTTAAGTGCTGGCATTCATTGTCTGCCAACATGGAAATTGGGTAAGGATCATTTGAGAAATAAATCAGTTTGGAATACAAGTGCAATTTTTTTTGTTACCGTTTATAATTTTTAAAAAAAAATCACAAAATGGGTCGGCAATTGCTTGGGAAATGGCTCCCGTTGTTAGTGGTGATGGAGGACGAGCATGAGAAAAGTGACGCGAGTATTGCGATGACATTGTCGAATTGATTAGTGCAGAAACCAGCGCTGTTTTCCAGGAGCCAGTTTTCAGATCGGTCACTGTCCTTTGGTATGCAGTCAGCGTGATTGAACAGATCTTAAAAAATTCTAATTTATGTACATAAGGCAAAGGGAAGAGAGTCTGTTGTCCACCAGGAAGATTATGTGGAATCATACCTCCAGTCAAAATCCATCAGATATATTTTTCTGTTATTGTATGTGTTTGTTTTCTAAGCCTGAGTCCCTTGGAATTTGGGAAGTGCTATAACCTATTGCGGGTTTTTCAGAGTTCGTCCGTGGCGGAAATCATACACATGTCTGCAAATAAAAACCAGATCCGGGTCTGTGTTTTCCGGGACCTTACGATGGGAAGGGGTGGAGTATTCTTCAGAGGGTGGGACCACTGGTCTGTGATCAGGGGATCCCTCCTCTCGCCACTTTGCCAAGGCACAGAACCTGCAGAAGAGGATGGAAAGAAACAGGAATGAAAATTGACCGAGATACATTGTTAGATTGGGGTTATTTACACCAGAACCCACCCACAACTCAGTTTTTCCCGACTATCAAGCTAACACTGCATTGCCATCAGAAAAATTGAAACCAGTTCCATTAAATGCAGCTCAAGGGGTTTGGAATACAAAGGAAGAGTTAAGCTTCAGCTGCACAGGGCTTTTATCATGCCTTAACTTGAGTACTGCATCCAATAAGCACAGGGCAGAATGACCAAAATCATCCATGGGCTTAGACGGTTAAATTACTGATTCCATGAACTAGGTTTTAGAAGATTGAGGGGTGATCTAATCAAAGCGCTTAATATAATAATGCAGTAGCTATGGAGAAACTATCTCCTCTGAAGAAATTAAGAGCAAGGAGACATATTAAAATTAGAATCAGGTCATTCAGAAGGAAAGCCAGGAAGCACTCTTTCAAGACAGACCAGTTTGTTAGCTAAGGATTATCCAGGGACGTGGAGTTGGAACTCAGTTATATCATGGCTGAATTATATGTTGGAACAAGCTGAATGGGGAGAATAACCTATGTCTGTCAAAGTTAAATTGTGCTTGGAAATTGGAAATTGAAAAGAAACTAAACTTGGCACCGTCTTCCTGATTTCCCATCAGTTCACAAACCAATTTCCAAAGAGGTTCCTTGCCTACTTTTCCATTGTGTCTTTTCTCTCATTTCATTTTTTCTATTTTTCTCCATCAAATTTACTTAACATCCCCTTCAATAAATCTATGCTATTCATCTCAACTACATGCGCTAGGCGTTGTCACATTCTAACCACTGAGTTTTCTCCTGAATTCCCTTTTGAGTTTATTATTGACTATTTTATAATAATGGCCTTTGGTTTTTATGAAAATATGTCCCACTCCTATGCCATTTCCCCCAACCAAAGCACTAGAAAGCCTGGAGTCACTCACCGGCAGTACTCGGAGAAGGTCAGCACATAGCATTTCTCCTCAATGCAGGCCACGCTGTTCTCATCCTGATGCCGAGAAGCGAAAATCTCATTCTGTAGGGAATGAGAGACAGACCTTTAAAAAACCTGCACTTCACAAAGCACCGGCCTATTCAGCCTCATCAATTTCATTAGCGCTTCACTCTATTCCAGCAACACACCATTATATCCATCAGCGTGCTCAACCCTGGACCATGGTCATTGGGACCTAAATAAGCTGCTTATGTTCCATGGATTTAAAATGCCACACTTAACAGATGGGAGGAAAGGCCAGTTGTTACTCTGTAAAATCAAGGTCATCTTCATTGTTATTAAAAATTAGATAATGAACTCTACAGAGGGACATTAACTCGCATCTGTGCCTGGTTTCATCCTGAACTGTGTGATGACTGACCCGAGAAATTTCTCTCTACTGGGCAGCCTCAGAAAATATAATATTTCCTTCAGATTGTCATACCGTGAAGTTTATTGGCGAAACAAGACCTAAGGGAGCCACTTAACACAAAGCTGCAGGAAAGAAAACGTGTTGCTCAGTTTCGTGGCACTCATTTCCTGTCTTCATCAAATCAAAGTTCAAGTTCTACTCCAGGAAGTGCTGCATTATTTTTAGGTGCCCTAGACATTGAACTCCTGCTCTATCTCCTTGCTTGGGTGCTTTCTCAACACCCATGGACATTAGCATCAAAATCTGACCAACACATCAACTACTGCACTGCCATTTCTGGGATCCCACTGCATTTAAAAAATGGTTGCTGCCTTAGCCCAAACACTGAGTAATTATTTAGATGTGAAGAACAAGGGGAAAGGGCATTTTGTAAATGCAAAGTCTTCCTTCTGCATCATCTCACCAAAGGCTAAACACACAATCTCTTGCCTTCTATATTACACATTGAATATAGTCACAATAGCTTGAAAATAAGCAGCACTGAAAGCCAATATTGAACGGAGAGTATATCTACAATAAACACATATACACAGGCAAGAAACAGGTGCTGAGTTGAGTCTGATATAGCAAGAGGCAGAGGGCAGGAAGAGATAGGAGCAGGGCTAGAGACCAGTATAGGGCAGCAGAGGCACAGAGCAAGAGGCAGAGACAGAGGATTTAGAAATGAACACCTACAGACTCTGTAGGGAAGGTTGCTGATTCTCACCTCACAGTGAATGCTTGGATTTCTGCCTCCCTGGATGTGCTCAGGCCTGTAGTACCAGTAAAGGCTCATCATGAGTTCCCCTACAGGAAGAAAGCAATACTTCAATGAGTGTGGGCTCAGGCCCCAATATCCACTCAAATTTGCACAATGCTGCTAGCAACTTCAGCTGCCTCCAGAGAATTGCTGGGCTTCCCTGCGATGAGGCAGACTAGCCTTGCTGGGCACACTGATGCACTGATTTGCATTACTGGACTTGTAATCAAAGATCAAGGTGAGTTCAAATCCCACCATGGCAATTTAAATTTAGTTGTTTTTCTAAAAAAACAAGGCTACTATCAGCAAAAGTGACCATAAAGCTGACTGCCATAAAAACCAAAACAGTTCATCAATATGTCCTTTAGTTCAGGAGGTTCACACCAAGGTGCAAGAGTCTTAGCTGTCTTTTGAATCGGCCTGGCAAACCATTCAATTGCACCGAACTGCTACCCTGCAGCAGTTCAAGGTAACAGTCCACTACCAGCTTCCCACGGCAACAAGAGACACGTGATAAATTTTGGTCTTTCCAGTGAAGCCAGCATACAGAGCATGAATTAAAAAAAAAATGTAATCCATCTCAATCAGAAGCCACACTAATGAAGGCGAAAAGCATCCATACAATCACGGAATACTAAAATCTTGTTTTTTTTTGTGCATCATTCCATACAGCATGCTTCTGCTGGAGAGACCAGCAATAATGTGAGGCTTATATGACAAAGGGTTTGTTGTGGGAGTCACACAGGTCTTGATAGAGAGGGGCAATAATACCACAAGATGCTGACAGAAATCTCACACCCACATCTTGGGACAGAAGAGGGTGAAAGTAGCTGGAGTATTAGTGCAACTGCCAGCTAGTTTTAGCTTTATAAAGATCAAGTAGTTGAATTTAGTCAAAAATCATAAAATTCTATAATGTGTTTAACTCAAGAGGTTAGCCTCAATCACTACCCATTCCCTCCAGTTTAACTTAGATTAGGTAACCAGAATTACATCCCATTCCAAATGCTTTAACTTGCATTGCTATCATTTATAAAAAGTGTACAGCTTTAATAACAAAACTCAGTTTTTCCCCAGTTATATTATAATATGATTGAGCCCTAGGAATGCAGGACAGTATTTCTAGTGCTCTGAGTGCACTGCTGGTCTGAACTATAAAATAGCTATGTGGATGTACTGGTTAGTAAAACAGATGCTCAAAAGTAGACAACAAATCTCAAGGATAAAAATGTGGAAAATGGTTGAAATGGAAGGGCTAGCTTCAGTAGTAGTTAAGATACCAGGAAGGTAGTGCAGGGCGGTCTCATCACTCCTATTAACACCAAGCCAAGATCGCCATTTTCTGATCTTATAGAGAGGCAATTTATTATTGAGCCATGAAAACAGAAGAATTTGAAAAAATGCAGGAAATTCCTTGACAAAGATACCCCTTCTCAGACCTCTCACTAAAAAGCTGAGTGCAGCAATCACCCACGATCCTCTAATTAGATTTTTTAGGATACATCCCATTGCATTGGTAAGGCTAAAGAACTAGGGCTGTAAGGAAGAATAAAGACCAAGGCGATTCATCTGACATAGTTCTGGGACAATAGAAAAAATGTAGGTAGAGATTCTTAGTTATGAAAATTGTCCAATTACGAAGAAAAGTGAAGGTGCAGAGTGTGTTTCAATTCCATTCCCCACTCTGTCCTATCACTACTATTTCCAAACACATGTTTTGTATCTTCCATTCCAGGGGATCAGTCCCTCTGCCAATACATTTCAACAACTGCCATTCATATCCTTAATGTACCTTTAGTATGATAGTGAAATACCTCAAGGTGCTTCAAGGGAACATAACCAGACATAAACTGATAAGGGAGGAGATATTATTCTATATAACCAGAAGCTTGGTAGGTAAATTAAAAGACTTTAGAAAGACATGTCCTAAAAATTGAGGGGGAGGTAGAAAGCTCAAAATTTGCACAGAGGAAGTTCATGTCCCAATAATGAAGTGGAGAGGGCAGAGAATGCACAGGGGCCAAAACTGGAGGAATGCAGAGATCTAAAGGTTGTAGGTGAGGAGGAACAAAGAGTTAAAAACAAAGATGAAAATTTAAAAATTGAGGCAGTGCTGGACCAAGGAGCCAATGCAGGTCAGTGAGTATGAGCTGATGAATTAATTGGATTTTGTGAATTGAATAAGAGACATGTGGGGTAGACCAAACAACTATAAATCTGCTCTACCATTCAAGACAATCATGATGGATGTACAGCCTCAACTCCACTTTCCTGTCTACTCCCCATAACATTTGAGAAACCAAAGATCTGCCTATATCAGCCTTAAACTTAATCAATAATGGAGCATCCACAAACCTCTAGGGTAGAGAATTCACAAGATTCATAACTATGTAGGTGCAAGTACATTTCTCACTTAAGTTCTAAAAGATTTCCTCTTAATCTAAGTGCCCTGGTGTTCTAGAGTCCCAGCCTATCAAGCCCCTTCAACATCTTGAATGTTTCAATGAGATCACCTCACATCCTTCAACACTTAGCCTCGCATCATTGGATAACCATCTCATCCCGGAAACCATTCCGATGATTCTTTGTTGCACTAACTCGAAGGCAAGAATGTCCTTCTTTAGATTTGGAGACCAAAACTGCAACTACAATTCCAGGTGTGGTCTCACCAAAGCACTATACAATTGTATCAAAACTTCTTTCTTACAATAAAAGCCAACAATGCAACTTGCTTCCTAATTGCCAGAGATGAAAGCACCTAAAGACAAAAGGGCCTGAAAGTTTTTTTTGTGTGGCTTGGCATCATGTAATTATAGCACTTGTTAATGATCTGGGGTGCAAATGCAAATACTCCTTGGCCATTTCACAAAGGTGCAAGACTTCAACTGGGTAGAAACTTTAGTTTTTTCTTTATTTTGTTTCCCCATCATCACTGTGGGGCAATGCATTTCTATAAAATCACCAGACTGAGTATTTCAGCATTCAGTGAGATTAGTATATACAATAAAGGGTGAAGTCCATACTAACAACAGAACATGACTTTGCTAGATTATGTACATGCAATGCGAAGCAAAGGAATACAGCAGTGTTTGAAAATTATTTTCCAACGAGGCCCTATTTTAACTCATCATCACCTTCTGCAAGGGAAATTGGGAATGGAACATAGATGCTGGCCTTGTCAGCAATATCCAAATTCCATAAGCAAATTCTTGAAAAGTAACGTGACTTAAACGCCAGTAAAAATTTTAAAAAGCAATAAATCAACTTAGAACATTACAGCGCAGTACAAAGTTCTCATTCCATTGAACAGTGGTGGGCAACTTGCAGGGTGTGGTCCACGAGACATACCATTGCCCATGCCCAGGGTTGCCAGAACCCGCATATTACTAAATTGAAAAGCACATAAAGTAAGGGCACATGAAGTGAGGTGTGTGTGCTAATTGCACACAATGTTTGTGAGAGCCATACATTCCCCTCTGTACTCAAAGGGCTGCTATGGTTCAATCGACACGTACTGCAAATTATAGGTAAGCAAGTGCAGTTACCTTATCCTGGGAGACTGCCTGGTTATGACACCAGTGCATGTGGGAGGTTGCACTTTTTACGTTACTTTTGTACTTGGGAAATTGTAAATTTTTTGTTTTTAGCATTTGAAGTTGTTGACAGTTCTATTAATATACAAATGAACAAACATTTTCTACAACTCATTGCGAAATAATCAGCATATATTTAACATATTTCATGGGGTCATAGTTAGTGCACATGCAAGATTTCAATCTTGCAGACCATCTGAGATAAAAAATGGTCATTCATGTACTCGCTCACTAGCCAAAGACGCCCATCTCTGCTACATTAATATAAATATGAAAATCACATACATTAAAAGCAGATTTTCATATTTAAAGTACTAAAGCTTCAGTCTTCTGTCACCACAGAAGTCTCTCTTTCCCTCATCCACAGATTGTAATCAGCTTTTCTCTCCACCACACACCCTCTTCCAAACCTGCTTCCTCCCACACATTCACTAATCCCATTTCTTTCATCCCCACCCAACCCCTATTCACTCAGACCTTCAATCTCCATTCACTCAACTCCCTTCCTTGCTCCCCATCCATTCCCACTCACTCATCCCTTCTCCACTCTTCCCCCCGCTCTGGATTTCGCCACTTTGCCCAGAAGGGAGAAGACTGGAGTGGAAAAGCAGTGACGATGATAGATGAGACAAACATTTTATAAATCAGACTCAAATCCTAAACCTTTTTAAAACATAACTTATTGCTGGGGAGAGGAGTGGTTGTCAGGGCTCAAACCCCAGGCCTTAGATCCTATGTCTCAGCCTGGCTTCCCACACCCACCCGCTGGCCTTGTTCCCACAGACCTGCAGCCACTCCAGCAAAGCTTCCTCATCCTTGAACAGCAGCTCCTCCAGACATTGCTTCTTCTCCTTCCTGCTGTCAATAGGCAGACGTGGCTTCCCCTGAGCTGGAGGCTCTTGGATTCACACAGCTAGGAAAGATGAAGCAGTTTCCCCAGAGATAAGAGATTGGACTCTTGGGGTTCATAGTCCAGCAGGCAAGGAGTGCAGTCTATTCCATCACTGGGCGCCTGAGTAGTGTTGGGGCCCCCAAGCAGACTAAGCCAGAGGCAGTGATGTAGTTGAAATCATGGTTGAAGAAACTCTTCCTCCTAGGGCAGAAGCAGGAGTTTGAAGCCGAGAACTGAACTGTGGTTGGGTTGGGGCTGAATCACTCCATCAGTAACAGGGTCTTGGATTGGCGAGAAGACCCAACCTATCTGCACCAGGAAGACAGCCTAATGCAGGCTCCCCAGGTTGCACATGGAAACAACAGCTACAGTCTCTGCATCTCCCAACAATGGAAAGCATGTCAGATTGAGGTCTGATTAAAGACAGAATGACTGACTGGGTCAGGTGGAAATTAGGAATAAAATTAGAAGGGTGGAATTCCATGATCGAAATGATGAAATACTGCCAACAACAGAAATTTCTCATCCCTGAACTGCTTGCTATACCTGCATGCAAAGTTGATCGGAAGTCACTGACTCCAAATGTTAACTGTTTCTCTTTCTCCAAATACTGCCTGGTTGGGTGTTTCCAATACTATCTGTTTTTACTTGACTTCCAACATCTGTGGTATTTTGCTCTCATGCTAATATTCTCATTCTTTTTACGAGTTCACCCAAATCACTGAGCATAAACAATTAAAAGTTTCATGCCCTCTTTAGAAAATGCTGGGGGGTGGGGGCAGGGATAGTGGCATAGTGGTCATGTCACTGGATTAGTAACCAGAAGCTAATGCCCTGGGGACACAGGTTTAAACACCATTACAACAGCTTGTGAATTTTTATTCACTTAATTCAGTTTATTAATAAAATAAATCTGGAATAGAAACCTACTCTCAGTAAAGATACCTTGAAACTATCAACTGTTGTAAAAATCCATCTAGCTTACTAATGTCCTTACCTGGTCTGGTCTACTGTGACTCCAGACTCGCAATGTGGTTCCTCTTAAAAGGTTTAGCAAACCTCGATAGAAAAGTCAAAAAGGACCAAAACTGGACAGATCACACCTGGAGGCTTGTGCCAAAACCAGAAAGCTATCCCACATAGTCAAGTAACAGCCTGACATAAGCGTATTTATTGAATCATACCTTACAGCCAATACGTCCCAGACACCATCAAAAGGTTTGTCCTGTCCCAGTGGCAAGACAAACCCAGCAGAAATGACAGAATCAGTGATTATACAGTTGGGGGGGGGGGGGGGGGGGGGGTTTCCCTCGAGTCCTTAGCATTGATTTCTGGCTCACTTGAAATCTCATGGCATCAGGTCATATAAGGGTAATGACACCTCTTACTGATTACCACCTATTATTCTTTTTCAGCTTATAAATCAGTACGCGTTTACATTGAACATCACTGAAGAGGCACTGAGGGTGACAAGGGAGTAGATTGCACTCTGGATAGGGGACTTCAACGTCCATGAAGAGTGGCTAAGCTGCACCACTACTGACAGAGCTCTGAAAGCTGTGTGCTGGATGCCGAGGGAACCATTAGGAGGGAAAAATATACCAGAATTTGTCCTCAACAATCCAACTATTGCAGATGTGTCTGTCCATGACAGCATTGGTAAGTGTGACCAACCCACAGTGCTTGTGAAGATGAAGTCCCATTTTCACACCCTCCGTAATGTTATGGAACTACGGTCATCCTAAATGGGATAGATTCAGAGCAGATCTAGCAGCTTAGGTGTCTTAAAACAATGCCATCAAGTGGCACTTCCACATCAACATGTTGCTCACTGATGTTCAGTTTGGGTTCCACCAGGGCTACTCGGCTCTTGACCTCATTACAGTCTTGGTCCAGACATGAAACAAAAGCTGAACTCCAGAGGGGAGTTGAAATTGACTACTACCCTTGACATCAAGGCAGCATTTGACCAAGTGTGGGATCAAGGAACACAAGAAAAATTGAAGTCCTTGGGCATAGGGGGAAACTCTCCACCGGCTGATGTCCTACCAAGCACAAAGGAAGATAGTTGCATTTGTTTGAGGCCAATTAATCCAGTCCCAAGGACATTGCTGGATTCCTCAGAATAGCACCCTAGACCCAGCATCTTCAGATGTTTCATCAATGACCTTCCTTCAGAAGATCAGAAGGGATGATGTTTTCTGATACTTTCACAATATTCAGTACTATTTGCTACTCCTCAGATACTGAAGCAATCCCTGCCAATAAGCAGCAAGGCTTAGTCAATTTTCAGGACTGGACTTATAACCAATATGTAACATCTGTGCTATAGAAGTGCCAGACAATGACAATCTCCAACAAGAGAATCTAACTATCTCCCATTAATGAATCCCAAGCCATCAACATCCTGGAATTAGCAGACATCAGAAACTGAACAAGCCATATAAATACATAATTACAAGAGGTCAGAGACTTGGAATTTTGAGGTAAGTATCTCCTCAAAACTTGTCCACAGGGTACTTGCACGGATGATTGTGGCTCCAACAATATTCCAAGAAGCTTGAGCCACTCAGGATGAAGCAGCCTGTTTGATCAGCACCCCATCCTCTAACTTAATATTTAGTCCCCTCTCCATTGATACAGTGGTAATTAGGGATGGGAAAAAGTGCTGGCTTTGCCAATAATGCATACATCCAGTGGAAGAATAAAAAAATCCACTTTTCTATTTTCACTTCCGAAATTCTCATTACCTTGCACTTCCTCACATTATACAAACAGGGCAGTATATGAGCTGGAGGGTTTTGGTGAGCTCAAATTTATGGAGGGTGGGAAACTGGAGGCTGGTGAGGAGACTGTTGGAATAGTCAATCCTGAAGTTAATTAAAACATCAGTGAGGCCTTCAGGATCAGATGGGCTGAGGTGAGGTGGAATCAAGTGATATTATGGAAGTGAAAGTAGGCAACCTTGGTGATATGAAGTCATAACTGATCTTGAAGTTGTATAGGGTGCTTCATACAGCCTGAGGCAAGTGACCAAGGAGGAGGATGGAACTTGCGATGGAAACCAAAAGTTCTCATTGTTTATTTGATAGAAATTGCAGTTAATCTACAACACAATGTCTGATAAAAGCCGCAAAGTCATTGCTGAAGTCCAGAGAAGTGGCAGTAAGGTAGAGCTGGCTATCAGTGCACTTTTCTTGACATTAATTAACAACATAGATGTACATGGCAGAATTAGAAATTATCCAAATGACACAAATCTTGGAAGTATACTGAACTTTGAGGAAGATGGTAACAGGCTTCAAGAGCACATTGGTGGAATAAATGGAGAGTTAGCAGATGAAAGAGAACACCAAGTGTGAGTCATATAATTTGATAGAAAGAACAGAAGAGACAATATAAACAATCCAAAAGGGAGTGCAGGACAAGATCTGGGGAATATATTTGCAGAAAGCGTTGAAACCATAGAGAATCTGGTGAACTGGTGCAATGACAATAATTTCTCCCTTAACGTCAACAAAACGAAGCTGACAGTCATCGACTTCAGGAAATGCAGTGGAGGGCATGCCCCGTTTACATCAATGGGGACAAAGTAGAAATGGTCAACAGCTTCAAATTTTTAGGTGTCCAAATCACCAACAACCTGTCATGGTCTCTCCAAGTTGATGCCGTAGTTAGGAAAGCCCACTGATACCTCTACTTTCTCAGGAGACCAAGGAAATTTAGCATATCCACTACAACTCTCATCAACTTCTACAGATGCACCATAGATAGCATTCTTTCTGGTTATATCACAGCTTGTAATGGCCCCTGCTCTGTTAAGACTACAACAAACTACGAAGGGTTGTGAATGAAGCCAAATCCATCATGCAAACTAGCTTCCCATCCACTGACTCTGTCTACACTTCCCACTATCTCAGAAAAGCAGCCAGCATAATCGAGGACCCCACGCATCTCAGATATATTCTCTTCCACCTTCTTCCATCAAGAGTAAGATACAAAAGTCTGAGATCACGTACCAACCCATTCAAAAATATCTCTTTGTGCTGTCATCAGACTTTGAATGGACCTATTAAGTTGATCTTTCTCTTCAGCTAGCTATGACTGTAACACTACATTTTGCACTCTCATTTCCTTCCATATGTGCGGTATGCTTTGTTTGTATAGCATGCAAGAAACAATACTTGTGATCTTAATAAGCCAAATCAAGGTGGCAGATCAGACTTAGAAAGTGGCTAGAAGGGCATGTGAGATCCTGAGTTTTATAAATGGAGATGTTGAGTACAGAAGGAAGTTATGAAGAACTTTTATTAATCGTGGTGTGGCCTCAATTCTAGTATTGTGTCTAACTCTGTGCATTAGGATGGATGTGAAGACTTCAGAGAGGGTACAGAAAAGATTTACAAAAATTGTTCCAGGGACAGTTAAATGGATAGACTGGGGAACACAGATTGTTCTTCTTTAGGAAGAGAAGGTTGAGAGGGATTAGATTGCAGTGTTAAAGACCATGAGGGCTCTGGACTGTTCCTGCTGGTAAAGAACCAGAGAACAACAATTTAAAATGATTGGTCACTGAACACAGTAAAAAGTCTGACAACACCAGGTTTTAGTCCAACCGATTTATTTGATAATAGACTCAAGCTTTCGGGGTTAGCCCCTTCGTCAGATGAATGGAGAGTTCTGGCCATTCACCTGACGAAGGGGCTAACCCCGAAAACTTGTGAGTGTATTTTCAAATAAATCGGTTGGTCTAAAACCTGGTGTTGTCAGACTTTTTACTGTGTTTACGCCAGTCCAACACCGGCATACCCACATCATGGTCACTGAACCACAGACTAGATGAGGAAAAGTTTTTTTTTGCACAGCAAGTGGTTACAATCTGCAATGCACTGCCTAAGAGTATGGTGGAGAAATATTCAATCATGGCTTACAAAAGAGAATTGGAAGCTCCTCCAACAACATTCAGTGTTTGACACCATTCAGGATAAAGCAGCCAACTTGAGTGGCACCACATTTACAAACATTCAATCCTTCCACCACCGACGCTCAGTGGCAACAGTGTCTACTATCTACAAAGTGCACTGCAGCAATTCACTAAATCCTTAGGCAGCACCCTCCAAACCCACGACCGCTTCCTTCCAGAAGGACAAGAGCAGCAGATAAATGGGAACACTACCAGTTCCAAGTTCCCCTCCAAGCCACTCACCATCCTGACTTGGAAATATATCGCAGTTCCTTTGGAGTCGCTGGGTCAAAATCCTGGAATTCCCTCCCTAATGGCATTGTGGGTCAATCTACAGAACATGGACTGCAGCAATTCAAGTCAGCTCACCATCACCTTCTCAAAAGGCAACTAGAGATGGACAATATGGTAGCACGGTAGCACAGTGGTTAGCACTGCTGCTTCACAGCTCCAGGAACCTGGGTTCGATTCCTGGCTCACGTCACTGTGTGGATTTGCACATTCTCCTCACGTCTGCGTGGGTTTCCTCCCACAGTCCAAAGATATGCGGGTTAGATTGATTGGCTGTGCTAAAATTGCCCCTTAGTGTCCTGAGATGCTTAGGTTAGAGGGATATGGGGGTAGGGCCTGGGTGGGTTTGTGGCAGGTACAGACTCAATGGGCTGAATGGCCTCTTTCTGTACTGTAGGGTTTCTATGATTTCTAAACTTCAACAATACATGCTGAGGTCTCTCTGCCCTGCACTCTCTTCAGAACTGTACCCTTTAGCTTATGTTGCTTCTCCTGGTTCTTCCTACCAAAATGGATCACTACACTTTTTTGCACTGAGTTTTAACTGCCGGGTGTCCATGCCACTGACCTCTCTCTTTTCTCTTGAAGTCTGTCACTATTTATCCTCTTTGCTGTTCACACTAATTCCAAGTTTTGTTTTATTAAGATTTTGAAACTGTGTCGTGTGCATCCAAGTCTAATATAATTGATGCATATCAAGTAGCAGAATCTTAAGGTACTTTCAGTGTGAAAAACAGTTGTTCACAACTACTGTCTCCTGTCACTGAGCCAACTTTGTATCCAAAAACCATCTTGACCTGAAGTGTAAACTCTCTGCCTGACCTGCTCAATATTTCCAGCATTTTTATTTCTAACCATGTTGCCACTGCTCCTTGCATTCCATCAGTTTCACATTTGCTGGCAAACTTATTACATGATACTTCAGCAAACACCTTTTGGAAGTCCATAGAATCTACACCAATTGCATTACCCTCACCAACCTCTCCATTACCTCATTAAAAGCTCAAAGTTGGCTAAATATTATACGTCTGTTTGACAACATGACAGTGCAGCATTCCCCCTGTACTGGCACTGGGATTCTCAGCCTGGATTATATACCCAAGTCTCTGTACTGGGACTTGAATCCATAACCTCTAATTCAGAGGAAAAATTGTTACTCACTGAGCCACAGTTGGCAGTACAGAGAATTGGTTCTTCCTAGCAGTACGTTCACTGAGTTGAATAAGGCTTGCATGTCAGGAGCTGACAGTACTAATGTTTGACTAAACCAGAAAGATGTAATTAGCATTTGGTGTCTGATTCTTGTATTGAGGCACTAGGGTGCACTAATCTTTCATTACTCTTTCTCTAGAAACAGATTACAATGGCTCCAGATAGCCAAGCAAGTTTTATAATTGAAAAACCTTCCCTGTTGGTTAGTTCAGTCTGGAAATGTGCTTGTGAGGTACTGAACCTTCTACACAAAGACATAGATTTCAACCAGGGATTTAGCTTGATCTGAATTTGACTTGGTTATCATGGGCTTTAAAGTTTGCTTCCTGGGTGTCTGCTAAAAAAACACAGGTCCACATCAAAGGGGGCCATTCAACTCATCATGCCTGAAAGAACTACCTAATTACTTCCACATCATTTGCACTTTCCCCACAGGCCTGCAAATTTCTCCTATGTACATATCCAATTCCTTTTCAAATGTTTGAAACAAGTTATTGTGAAATCCGCATGGACAAAATCTCAAGCTTGGTTAGCAATTGGGCAGAAGGGATAGAAGAAAGATGGACAGTTGTTGCGTGGGGAAAAGAGAGAGAGAGAGAGAGCGCGCGATGGACAGGACAGTCAGTGTCCTCTGCTTGTGACCGATATGACATATCAGAAGACCATGAGATAAGAATAAGATCAGACTTGGAGGTAAAGCTCCAGCTATGAGTGACAAGCTTGTTGACAACAGAGGTCAAAGCTCACCTGCTGCCACACTAAGCCAATTAAGAATATGGGAGCTCATTTCCGACTACCACAGAGCTAACTAAACCAGCTCCACATGTCAGCAGATTCAGAACAGGAGGTAACAAATTCAGTTGAAGCAGCTCTGAAAAAAGTCAAGCATTAATTAACTATTGGGTGCCCTCTCCTCATCATATCCCATAACAGCTGCAGGAAAGATTCAGTGCACTACAATTCTGTTCTCTAAAAAGAGGTTGAAATGCTTAAAATTGTCTTTAAAATAATGAAGGGGTTTGATAGCATAGATGTAGCTTCTTCCGCCTGTAGGGGGAGTTGAAAACTAAGAGCTATGAATAAATAAAAGATAGTAATACATCCAATTCAGGAGCAGCAATTTTAACTAGGGAGAGAGGAAGATGCGGAACTCACTATCAAATGGAGTAACTGAGTTTAATAATATCAATGACTTAAGGGAAGCTAAGTAAACATGAGGATAAAAGGAATGGAAGGCGTGATAGGTTAGATGCAGTAGGGTGGGAGGATGCTCACATTGTGCATACACTACTGGGCGAAATGGCCTGTTCCAATATTGTAAATTTGATGTAATCTCATGTAAAACTGGATCCACTGGCTTCTCTGCCTACTGGCTGGATCCTTGGAGAAGACTTAAGTGATTTACAAGGCCCTTCATAATGAATGCTTAATGTTAGCAATTGAACTGCAGAGAGGACCACTTAACATCTTAAGGGCCAGATGTGTGAAATATTTACAACCAAGCAATTGCAAATTTGTCCATTATTTGACTGTAGCTCAAGGGGAGTCAACTAATCTCAGCACGTTATAATCCAAGGGAGATGAGTTTTTTTTTAGAAACACTGCATTTTTATGACTGGTTTTATTAAGGTTAGTGGAATATAAATTTTCAGAATAGGATTTTTATATACATCTGGAAAGGGGCTGTGATAAGAAGTAGGGGGTGGGACAGACTGGATAGTTATTTCAAAGTGCTGACACCAGCTTCAATTGCCTTTTATGCCATTTGATTCTATGATGAAGGTGCAGCACTTTCTCTTTACGCTGGCACAGGAGACCAGAATCTCTGAATCTGCTCTTGCTGCCTTCCATTATTGTACATTGTCAGAGAAGCAGGATTGAGGACCTACAAGAAACTGGAAGCTGGATTCCAGTTGTGTTGGGATTGGGCTCGGACTCATGATGCCAGGTCTATGGAACCAGAGTCAAAACAGAAATAAAGTGACGCACACATCTCCAGTTTTCGGTAGCAAACAATCCAATTGAAGAACTGAATATTTGGTGTGGGGGTAAGGTTAAAAGAATGTGATGGAGGCACAATTAAACCGCTGAGTAATGGTCTGTCAGGCAGTAACTAAATCTCCACAACAAGCTCCATCACAGCACTAAAAGCAGGTGGAGAGAGCGGAGGTGCCATTTGTTCTCTGCTCATCACAGACCGTCATCAATCACAGTGACATTTCACAGGCCATCTGCCTCACACAACTCCCCTGACATCTTATTACGAGTGCAATAACCCTCCTAAGCAATAAACGTCACTTCACAGCCCCCGAGCTACCACTAAATAACTGAGGTGTTGGAGAAACATCAGTTATGGAGAACTCTCAACTCTTCTCGCATAAGCGAAACAGAAGGCCATTTCTTAGGATTGTAATAAACCAAACCATGGACTCAAAGGAAGAAACACTGAACCAGATAAATTCTTACTGATCCTAGCCCCAAACAATGCAATATTGCCTTAATAGATGGAGATGGTAAACTGCTCCCATCCAGACAGATACAAGATGGCAGGTCCCAACTGGTCACAGGTACCCCAAGTTAATTTTATACGTGTAGATTTAATTTTATACATGTAGTTTGGGGGAAGAGATCCTAGAAAGTAAATGGGTTACACAATCCCAAATGCCACAATAATGGATAATCACTTCAACCTTACCTTGTAGGCCACATAACAGCAGATCCCACAGGCCCAGCTCTTTAAGAACCAACTGGAGGATGTCACTTTAAAAACATATCTTGGGATAAAGCAGGGAACTATTTTCAGTCCACATCTACGGTACAAATTAAAAAGGTACTGATCTGTAACAAAGGGGAAGCTGGGCTGAGGGGAGCACACAGCATACCCTCCCTCATCTTTTTCAGTCAGAACACATACACACCCATCCAATTTTATGGGTCAAGTCTCTCTTCTGCCTCCTCCCTCCATTTACGGAACAGGACAGCTCTCCCCTGGATTAGCTGATTAAACAGAATATTGGAACCAATCTTTTTAGCCAACATCTGGAATGTGCTACATGATTTCCAAGTCCAAAAAGCGACAACATGTATCCCTTATAGGTCCTGCTTTGCACTGTATTAAATCAACAAGCTGACCTGATGTAGGGTCCTCCCAGAGTGCAGAAACCTTGGCAACATAAGGAATGGACTTTTTCCTGGGTCCTGACTTCAACAAAACAGTGTCCCGAACCTTGATCACTTCTCCATCCCTTTCAACAGCAGGATAGCACTTCCGAATCAGGAGTTCCACTTCACCCTGAAGAACAAAAAGGGTTAGAAAAATAATAGCGAAAAGATATAAATGAAAGTAAAGTCACTGAGCCCATGAAATCCTTCTGAAGAGTCAAAAAGATTCAAGTTGCGCTTCAGAGACTTAAACACAAAAACCTAGACTGATCATCTGAATGTAATACTGAGGGAGCACAGTATTTTGAATGCAAGGTTAAATGTAGGTGGTGCTTGCCCTCTCTAATTAATATAAAAGATCCCATGACATATTTCAAAAAAGCAGGGGAGTTCTCTTTAATGTCCTAGTCAATATTTAGCCCTCAACCAATATCACTAAGAGAGATTACTTGATCATAATCACATTTAAATGAAATCTTGCCGTGCAAACCAGCTGCCTTTTTCTAAACATTTCAATTGCAACTACAAGTTAAAAGTACTTCACTAGCTGCAAAGTGCTTTGAGCTACCCTGAGTTAAGACTTATAGAAATGCATATGGTTGCTTCGCAATGTATTTTCTTTGATACGCACGCCAAAAGGCAAATTGAATCTTAACTAATATTAACAAAATATTGCATAAAAGAATGGTTCCTTTTCTGGTAGGGCACATTATCAAGGTTGAAACTTTCAAAACATAACAATGCTGATATCCCTAGAGTTCCTCTCAATAACATTTGGGGTCAGGAGAAACGCCAAGAGAATTTTCTCTCCTTGAAAGACACCTCTGGCTACAGAGCTGCCTCAGGAGATTCAATGAGCATGGGAAAGTACAAATTGTACAAAGTTTGTTGGCAGGAAGTGGGCTCAAACAGGCTTCCATTCCACAAAGAATTGGGATAGTACACTAGCAGTATCACTGCTGTCGCTACAAAGGCATTGACCTCAGCAAGGTAGAGTCCCACCATACAATGCCTCACTTATAAGGTGTTTGCACAATGTGCATTGTGTGACTGTGAGGTGACACAGTAGCAAAAAAAAACTTGCATTAATATTGTGCTTTTAGTATGGTAAAATCTCCCAAGGCACTTCACAGGAGCAATTAAACAAAATATGACACCAAATGAAAAAGTGACATTTAGATAAGTGACCTAAAAAAACTTGGTCAATGTAGTAGATTTTAAAGGAGAACTTAGAGGAGTACAGAGAGGCAGGAAGATTTAGGATTTCAGAGCTTAGGGCAGCTGAAAATAGCCAATAGTTGGGCATGGAAATCGGGGAGGACAAAAGACCAGAATTATAGGAGTGCAGAAATCTTAGAGTTGCGGAGGAAGTTTGAGACAAGAAAGGGCAAAGCCAAGGAAGGGGTTGAACGCAAAGATAGAGGTTGGCCAGGCTGGAGCCAATCTAGATCAGTGAACACTGGGATAATGGGACTTGACGCAATTCTGGATATAAGCATCAGAGTCCTACACTCAAAGTCCTTAAGTGTAAATTCACTGCACGCTAATCAAAAGTGCATCTTTAGCAAGATAACTGTAGCACTCAAATTACCAGAGTGTCCGAAATCAGCTAATGCACCAGACTCAAAATTCAATTTGGACTTTTTGGGTCATATGGGTCAATACCATACTGGACAAAGTCATAGAGTAACAATGACTGAGGGAAGGTTACTACATATAGAGTTCCAGATGGGATGGAATAAAAAGGCTTTACTTACAGACAACAATGCAATTATGGATTTACAGACATAAATAACATTTAGATTGAGGCTCAGACATGTACATATTATGAAAGTGTTATTATGAAAAAGTTAAACAACTGGATTAAATTACAATCTCAGTGTTACCTACAATACATGACATTACAATTTGCTGTTCGGTCTGACTGCAACTAAATACACAAAGAGAAAGATGAAAAAAGTCTTTTCAGCAACATGGTTGCTGAAAAATAGTTAAATTTTAAAAAAAGTGGCTGAACAGGATTTACTAGAGTGTTACAAGAGAATAACCTGAAATTCTGAATGGAGTTATATATAGCGGCAAAAGTAAAAGAAATTGGCACAATTATTTCAAGACAGATGGAATTGCACCGATTTGGGACTGGTTCCAAATTTCAAGCATATATCCACTTAGCAGTCCCACTTAAAAGATTCAATTCTTCCTAACTTTGAAGAACACCAGACATTATGATTTATATACATACTAACAACAATTTTCTATTTTTAGGGCAACACCTGCTGTAATTGGTTGGTTGCCCAATATTTTTATTGCAATAACTAACAGGCCCCATATGATGCCTTCCACATTTATTCTCACACTTAGCCCCAGCTTTGAAGATACTTGACTGTTTCCTCCTCTATTGTTACTCTTCTCAAGGCAAATAGGCCATTCTTCATGTGGCGAATTGTGACTAATGGCATATCATTTGACCATTCAATCAGGGACACGGCAGCATAATGTAATGTTCTTCTCATCCAGCATTCACATACAAATTTACAGCACAAACAGGCTATTCAGCCCAACAGGTCAATGTTGTTTTGCCTTCACACTAGCCTCCGTTGCTATTCCATCAAACCCCCCATCAGTGCATCCTCCTATTCCTTTCTACTTCATGCAGTTATCTAGCTTCGTCTCAAATTATTTATGCTATTCACCTCAACAATTCCATGGTCAGGATTTCCACATTCTCATCACATACTGGGCGATTTCTTTTGAATTCCTATTTGGTCCTATATGGTCAAGGACAGTATTAGCGGTCATCTTGGAATGATAACTCCTTAATACTTATACATTAGGATGAGGATTAGTAGTACCACTTCATTTCTCCCTTCACTAATGAAGGGATGCCAAGGTCAAATACAATACCACCCCACTGAGATCAGGCAATTCACGACAAGCACAAATCTTGGTAATAGTCATTGGTCAGGCCACACTTGGAATACTATGTGCAATTCTGGTCACCCTATTGTAGAAAGGATATTATTACACTAGAAAGGGTGCAGAAAAGATTTACTAGGACGCTACTGGGACTTGATGATTGAATTATAAGGAGAGGCTGAATAGACTGGGACGTTTTCCTCTGGAGTGTAGGAGGCTAGGAGTGACTTTATAGAGGTCTATAAAGTAATGAGGAGCACAGATCAGCTAGTTAGTCAATATCTTTTCCCAAAGGTAGGGGGAGTTTAAAACTAGAGGGCATAGATTTAAGGTGAGAGGGGAGAGATACAAAAGAGTCCAAAGGGGCAATTTTTTCACAGGGGATGGTGAGTGCTGCCAGAGGTAGTAGTAGAGGCAGGCACAATTTTGTCTTTTAAAAAGCATTTAGATAGTTATATGGGAACAATGGGTATAGAGGGATATGGGCCAAATGCAGGCAATTGGGATTAGTTTAGGGGTTTTAAAAAAAAGGGCGGGCAGCATGGACAAGTTGGGCCGAAGGCCCCATTTCCATGCTGTAAACCTCTATGACTATATGGCTCAGTTCCAGATTGACAACTGATACTAAGCCAGCATTCCAAAGCAATAAATGAGTGCCAGTGATACGTGATACATTCCTTTTCAGAGATGTCAAGCAAGGTCTTCTCTACCTGCTGAGGCAGTCATTAAAGACCTTATAACTTTATTCGCAGAGCGGAGAGTTCCCTGGGTGACTTAGTCATAATTCTGTCATCAACAAATGCGACCAAATTGGGCAGCACAGTGGCAAAGTGGTTGCCTTTCAGCACCAGGAACCTGGGTTCAATTCCCAGCTTGGGTCACTGTCTGTTTGGGATTTGCATGTTCTCCCAATGTCTGTGTGGGTTTCCTCTGGGTGCTCCAGTTTCCTCCCAACAGTCTGAAAGACATGCTGGTTGGTTACATTGACCTGAACAGGTGCTGGAATGTAGAAACTAGGGGGAATTTCACAGTAACATCTTTGCCGTGTTAATGTAAGCCTTACCTGTGACTAAATGAATAAACTTTACTTCACAAAGCAGATCTGCTGCTCAGTTATGTGACTGGCTACGAGTGTTTTCTGTATGCACACTGGCAGCTGCATTTTCCCCATTACTACTGTAACTGCACTACTGCAAAAACAATTCCACTGAGCAACAATGTGGAAAAAAAGTCATTTTGCAATGATACTTGGGAACCATGACACAAGGAGGATACGCTGTGTATGATTTATCCAACTATAAAACTAGTAATCTCATGATAATACAAAAACACATACTGCAGTTGCTGGAAATCCGAAAGGCCTCCAACTTGAAACATTAACTGTTTCCCTCTCCACATCTTTTCCATCATTTTCTCTATTTATGCTTTGTATAATTAGAATTGCTTTTTTTAAAATCTGGAAATAAAAGGTTGGCATCAGCACAACATTGTTGGATTATCAGAACACCCATCTGGTTCACTGACTTTTAGGGAAGAAAACCTGCTGCCCTTATCCAGACCAATTAGTATGTGATTCCAGTCTCACATCATGATCAACTCTTAGCTACTATCTGAAAAGGCCTAGCAAGCCAAAACTCTGCACTGCATTGGTTGAAGACGGTGACCCACCAGCACCTCCTTAGGCTGATGAGGGATGGCCAATAACTGGAGGGTAGCACCTGCATCCCAAGAGTTATTTTAGAATAACTTAATAGAATCCTGAGGAATAGTGCAGAAACAAATTCTGGTCAGCTCCCATCAATATGCAGGATCTTTGAAGTTTGGCCATTCATTATCACAGTAGCATTTTACATCTGAGAATTCTTGCTTTGAAAGGAACCTACAGGCATTAATTTAGAACTAGTTGAAAGATATGGAACTACTGTGATGATGGCTATCTATATATGGTATATGCAACATACCAGTTAGAACAACATAGTGATACACTACATATTTAACATTGTTTCGATTTATGGTTTACAAAAGGAGCAGTTGCTTTAATTTAGGTTTAATCTGAAGGCATCACAGAAATGTTCATCCCACGTTTTCCAACACCTTTATGGATCACAATTCAACATGGTAGCATGGAGCAATTATGGTGCTACACTAAAAAGACTGTAAAATAATCTTCAAACCCCAGGAAAATATGTCAATAAGCCACTTGGGCAATACATGCCAAGGTGATCTCCATTATCAAAAGAGTGAGGCTGTCAATGCAAATTAAATTGTCCAGTGCCACTTTGGTGGAATATATTAACCACTGTCCATTACTTCAATTTTTTTTCCTGCTTTCTTTTCCTCCTACTAAAACCTTCTACTCTTACTGGATTTCACACCTACAAGACAAATTAATAAACATGGCCTGCATGAGTACATTAAAAAAACTATTCACAGAACATGGGCATCGTGGGCAACACCACATTTATTGGCCAATCTTAGTTGCCCCAAGGTGGTGGTGATGGGTCAACTTCTTCAACCATTGCAACCTTTATACTTTTCGTAACCATGTAAAGTAGGAAGTTTGATGGTTTCGACCTATCAGCATGGAAGGAAGGGCCTTAACAATTCAAGTCAGGATGGTGAGACTGGAGTTAAATGTGAGGTCTTGAACCCATTTGATGAAACATGTTTACCAAGGAAAACAAATAACAATTTCCATGTGTTAACTTGAAACAAAATTAACTGCTGCATATTTCAATGCTGCACAGTTAATATAAATTCCATATATTAATGACCTGAATTTCAGAATTCTACTGAAACTCTCAAGAACTATTAATTTCATCCCGTTCCCAGCCACTACCTCAGGCTATGTCACATGTTCACAACATTGGCAACCTATCTGACCCAGAGCCAAGATCTGAGCCTCACATTCTCAACAACACAAACGACCATCAATCTCCATCACTGTACACAGTCTATTTGACCCTGACCCAGCCCATCCGCTGCTGAAACTTACATTTATATGATTTTGTTGCTACTAGGCAAGGCTATTTCAATGCTTTTCTTGCTGACCTCCCACTCACTTTAAACACAAGCTCATCCAATACTCTGTCTTTGTCTGAACCCACATTCCATGCTGTTCACCCATCACCTACATGGTCACTGACCCTCACTGGCATTGGCTGACACTAAACGCAACTTTTCAGGCCAAAAGGAGGTCAGAGTTTTTCCACATACTTGAAGAAAATAAGCTTAAAGTACATGTGAAGGACTTTCAGCCCATCAATCCTGCTTGGCATAAAATTACATTACAGTTCATTTATTAACTTTATCCACAAGCAAATCTCAATTCACTTATCCAACAAAAAAAATCCATCAATACCTGGCTTAAAATTTTCAAACGACCTCTAACCTCAACAGCTTCTTGAAGGAAGTATTCAGATTTCCACGACAGAAGTGGTATTTCTTAGATATCATGCCAAATGCCCAAGTGCAATCGGTGTCTTATTTTTAAAGTGCTATTGATCAAGGGATAAATTTTGGCCAAACTACTGGGGAGGACACTCCCATTCCACGATGAATTAGTACCATAAGAAACTTTTACATTCACCCAAGGAACAGATGTCTTGGTTTTATGTCCCATCTGAGAAATGCTGGCTTGGGCAGGGCAGTACTTGGAGTATTGCAATGGAGTATCAACCAAGAGTTAAGACCAGTACGGAAATTCTTCTGGCCAGCATTTATCCCTTACCAACACCTAAAAGTGTTTAATTGACATTGTTGCCTTGCTCTTTGTGGGAGATTGCACAGATTGACTGCTGTATTTCCACTATTCCAACAGTATTTAAGCTTCAAAAGTACCTCATTAATTGCAAAGAATTTTGGTTAATTCAGTATAAGGCACTATTTCAATGCAAGTCTGTCTTTCTTCAAAATACAACAGTTATTGCAAGGAGATGAATTTGACTTTTCAACTCACTATGATATTCCTTTAAAAGGCAATTTCCCAAGTTTCTTAATCAGAGAAAAGCTCTGCACTATTTACTTACCACAACATAGACAGGTTTCTCATATGGTTCTCCTACAGGGAGCCAACCATTTGTGGCTCGTCTTCTGCTGATTCTCTGCTGCTTGCTTTCCACGTGTCCTGTACCTGCTTTATTCTGCTGAGCTGGTGAACTGGCTGGGCTGCGGAGGTTGGACTTGGAGCTGCTGGGAGGTTTGGAGCTCTGAGGGCACTCCCTGCTCAGTTTCAATATGGACAAGGTGTGGGGGCGAGAGGTTGCTGGTATGTCCAAACCAGGGCGCTGCAGGTGAGGGACAGGCTCAGCAGCAGGCGGGGCTGTAGGGACAGGGCAGCCTGAGACTGGGTTTGCTGGCGACACTGGATGACCTGCGATTGGGATGGTTATGCTGAGTGGCTTCAAAGAGCTGTACCCGTCTATAAAGGAAAAGAGAAAGGATTAATCACCAACTCCTACCAACTTCACTTTTCCTGCTCAAAAATAGCAGCAAATTGGTGTGACTGAATGGCCCGCTTCTGTCCCGATATTCCTAATTCTAACCTCATTGTAAAATTTCTTTGGCAGGAAATCCTAGAGAGTATAACGCTATCCATTGTACCCTACACATACAACTCAATTATAATACTGTTCCATATCAACCACATCCAAACATGGTCTCAACAGTACCACTATAAAATAAAAATAACACCAATTCTCATTATAACTTAGTTCATTCTACATCAACCTTCACAGAGGCTCCAGCTGTCAGACTGAGATGTTGCTCATCTCAAGATACTTATAAAAGACAGGTGAAAGTGCACACAAATAAAATTTGCAATACCATGACATGCCATAACACTTGCATGTCCATTATACAATTAATATCAGTAGTCAGACAAATAATAACCTCTATGACAAAAGACTACAGAAAATATTTAGAAACCAAAAATATAATGAAAAGTCAATGTGGATTTCAGAAAGGAAAGTCTTGCTTCACCCACTTCACTGAACTCTTTGAAGAGGTCATAGACAATAGACAAGGATAATGCAATGGACAATTAAAAAGTATTTCAAATGGCCTATAGGTCGAGTACCACATGAGCTGAGTATCACCAGGCTGTGTTGGAACCTCTGTTGTAGAGTTTAGATCAATGATTTAGATTTCTGAATCAAAAACACTTTCTAAATTTGTGCCAAATGGGGTGGGATATTCAACACTGAAGAGGATTGGAACAAATTATAGGATAATCTTGCAGACTGGGCACAAATTGACAAATTAATTTCAACACAGGTAAGTAATTACATGTTGCAATTTAATTTTATTACCATTTTACCTGAAAAGCATCTAATACTAATGCAAATTGGGAGTACAGTGACAAAATGGACAAGAATAAAACATGGAGGGTTACTTCCTGAGGGATAGAATTGAAGAGTTGCTATGTATCAAATGTTGATTAGATCACAGGAGTTCACTTCTGGTCACCATTTATTAAAATGTTATATAGACATTGGAGAGAGTACCAGAAATACAAAGTTATACGATTGGGTAAGACCCAAGTCTTATAAAAGGAAAAAGGCTGGGGGCAGGGAGTGCAGGAACAAAGTGCGGACAGGACAGGGTTGGTGCAATGGTGAGGACATGCTGGAGGGCAAGGGTGAGGGTGTACCTGAGAGAGAGCATTTTTAGCCCGCGCTAATAATGCCAATTAGATTATAAAACCATAGCAGGTCCCTCCCAAAATGCATAGTTTCACATTTATACTGCATTTGCCTTACGCTTTCCAGGTACCGCACAAAAGGCTATTTTGTAAGATACAAGTCAGTGGTTTGGGGATAGCATATTAGCATGGATAGGGGATTGACTCTAATAGAAGACAGAATTTGGATAAGAGGCGATTTTCACAATGGCAACCTGTAATTAGTGGAGTGCCACAGGGATCACAATTATTTACAATACATGCTAATAACAAGAGAACAAATGCACCATTGCCAAATTTGTAGTTGACAAAAAAATAAGTGGGAAGACAAATGATAAGGATGACACAAAGGGCTTGTGTAGGGATATAGACAGATTAAGTGAATGGGCAAAAACGTGGCAGATGGAATATAATGAAGTTACGCACTTTGATAGGAAAACTATATTATTTAAATAGAGAGTACTGAAAGCTGTAGCACAGAGGAATTTGGGGGCCCTTGAGCAGAAAAATCACAAAGCTAGCATGCAAGTTCAACAAGCAAAAATGATGTGGTTTCACTTATGACCTGTATAACTGAAGCATAACGTCTTTACTTCTACGTTCAATTCCTGTCGTAATAACAGGTAGCATTTCATTAGCCTTCTTGATTACATGCTGCACCTGCATACTAACCATTTGCGACTCACATACGAGAACACCCAAATCCCTCAGCACCTCTGCATTCTCCAGGTAATATTCTGCTTTTTTATTCTTCCTGTCAAAGTGAACCAACTTCACACTTTTCCACATTATGCTCCATCTGTCAGATTTTTGCCTGCCCACTCAACCTATTTTAGATTGAATTCTGCTTCTTCCCTCCAATAAAAGCAAATTACTGCAGCTGCTGTAATTTGAATCAAAAACAGAACACACAAAAAATTCTGCAAGAGTTAACATTTCAGATGAATGACTTGCATTAAAATTGACAAGTCTACAAGTTTCCCCCTCCTTAAATGCCGCTTAATCCAAGTATTTGCATTCTCATTTTATTACTGCTTTCTTCCTTGTTGAGATAGAAACTACTGATGGAGAACGATCTCCTGTATACACGTTACACATACTTTTCATTCCAAAGATTTTTCTCCAGCCTCTTAAGACAATTGAACATGTCCTCTCCACCACCCCCCCCCCCCATCACTGCTCTATTATTTTTACAATTTATTGGAAATTTTCCACATAACTGCTTATCTAGCTCATTATTTGGAGGTCTATAGTAAACACTAGCAATATAATAGCTTCTTTAACCAAATAAATTCAGTCTTTGAGCCCTCTAGCATTGTTCCTCTGCGGAGGTGCATTGTTACTTTTGAGCAAAACAACCACCCATCATCCACCTGTCTTTGTTCCTTCCCCATTCCTCCTGAACATATTGTAGCCAAGAACGTTTAGTTCCCATTCCTGCCCACATTTAAAATCAGGTCGCCACCACAGCTCTATATCACAACTCAAGCCACAAACCTTGTTTCTAACATTTCTTGCATTAACAGACATATATTCCAATGCATGCTATGCTGGTCTACTTTGTTGTCTTTCACTCCATCTGCACTATTTTTTTAAAAACATAACATGCTACAGGCCCTTTGGCCCTCAGTGTTGTGCCGAGCTATGTCCAATCCCAAGATCAAGCTATCCCACTCCCTATAGTTCTGGTGTGCTCCATGTGCCTATCCAATAACCACTTGAAAATTCCTAAAGTGTCTGACTCCACCGTCCCAACAGGCAGTCTATTCCACATCCCAACCACTCTCTGGGTGAAGAATCTACCTTGGGCATCCTTCCTATATCTCCCACCATGAACCTTATAGTTATGCCCCCTAGTAAAAGCTACATCCACCCGAGGAAATAGTCTCTGCACGTCCACTCTATCAATCCCTCTCATCATCTTATAAACCTCTGCCTCTCATCCTCCTCTGCTCCAAAGAGAAAAGCCCCAGCTCCCTCAACCTTGCTGTTTGCCCTGCATCTCTTGACACTGCTCCTGAATTTTGATGCCGACTACCAAATTCATTTAAACCTTTCTGCCACATTGCACTATTTAACCTCTCCGCAAAGATACTCAGGTGAACGTGCCCAGCTTTCCCCAATCCCCATAACTGATGCTGATATACCAGGATTTTGGATCCCTTCCTCTGGCATCACTTTTCCAACCATGCAGTCACTTGTGCTATTTTTCCCTTTCTGTACTTGGTAGTACCTGCACTTAGAGTAATCCAGAGATTAGCACCTTATTAGGTAATTTTTTTTACTAACTCTTAAAACTCTATTTGAAGGTGGTCAAACCTTTCCTCTTTTTATTCATTCATTGAATTCAAGTGTTGCAGGCAAAGCTGGCATTTGCTGCCCAGCTCTAACTGCCCTTCAAAGGCAGTTGTGAACTCCCACAGTCCATGTGGTATGGGTATCCCCAGTGCTATTCAGAAGGGAGTTTCAGGCTTTTGACCCTATGTCATTGGTTCAAACACATCATGACTTTTAGCTACTCTCCTTCCCCTCACAGGAGATCATTAAACGAGTACAGGACACTAAGTTAAATCCATTATATAAACACAGCTATTGTTTTGCTTCTAGTCTCCCAAGCCACATTGAAGGTGCAGCTATTTTGTTTTCTTTTAATTGAGACTTAAAGAGCAACCTCAGTGAGCTGTCTTTAGCTTGGTTTGCAAACACCACAACATTTCATAAGTGACTTAGAAATGGGAAGCAACTCTGTACATCACAAGGATGTGAAAAGCATTGAAGTGAACTTTCCTCCCATACATTTTTCCTGAGTTTAGCAACAGACTCATGGTGGGTGGTCAGGTTTGTCATCAGAATGGGTTTAACAATAGGAATCAGTTCTCAGAATCCTAAACGACTTGACATAAGAGCAGTCACTAGAGTGTGGAGACAGAAAAACTTGTATTTTTACATCTTTCATGACTGCAGGTCATTCTAAAGCATTCTACAGCCAGTGAAGTATTTCTGAAGTTAGTCACAGTTGTATGTAGGAAATATGGCAACTCATCATCACTGTCTAGGGCAGTTAGGGGTGGATAACAAATACTGGCCTGTGAAAGAATAACAAAAATTTGTGCACAAGGTCCCACGAACAGAAGAGATAAATGATTAATGATGCAGTTAGAGGGATAAATATCAGCAAGGACAACAGATAAAAGCAGGGGCATTCTATTTAGATGCCATGGTGTTCTTTTACTTCAACCCAAGCATATCTCAGTTTTACTTATCATTCACAGCATCTTGGACACGTCAAGCTAGATTTTGTGCTCAAGTCTCTGGAGCAGAGCTTGAACCCACGATGACCTTGTGACTCAAAAAAAAAGGATAGAGTGTGACCAATTGAGCCATTGTGGACACATACCCACTCCCACCATTCAAACAAATCAGTCTAGTTCATTAATCCACCAGATACCACAGTTACAATTGTTCCACTGGGGTAGGGACATAAGAGTCAGAGTAAACCCTATAACCAGGCTCATGTCTGCAAGTCTTTCAGTATGTGCGTGCAAAATACAGCACTACAGTCACGAAAAAGGTCAGAAACGACAACAGCATCAAAACCATTGATAGCTCTCGTCAGCTCTCTCATTCAAATGGTCAGCATTGTTTCAACTATACTGACATGCTCAAGTCTGGAATCACTTTAATTCCCCCAGCCAGCATTCTGAGAGTTCCTCTACTGATGTTCATCCAGCTCTCTTACATGGCCTGCCTCAGGAATTCTTCCAACATAATAACCAGTAAGGTCAATAGTACTCACTCACTAAACAGAAAGTGTCAGTAGGTCCTAATGCCAAGATTTCTTTTAAATCTGCTTATTTAGCCTTGAACTTTTAACTCCCTATTTGGCAAAGGAATTAATATAGTATTTTTAATAGTACAACATATTGTTGGCCAAGTCCTTAGTTAAGCACTCATTTTACTCTCTCGAGTATAAAGTCTTATTTAGAAACCATGGTAGCTTAACTTGATCCCACTATAATATTTTCAGGACCTTGGGCTCTATAATGCTACTCACATTAAACAAATGCTAGCCCAACAAAACATTCACATGCTGATCATTTCTTATTTCCAGACAGTTTTCACCTTCCTATCACACGCAACCCATGGAGGTTTAGCGTGTCAAGTCAAAAAGTATTTAGCTGTCCTTCACTAGGACAGATCGATATCCTGCAGTTAGCAAGTCTGGTATTTGAAAGCTGGAAGATGACAGCAGAATGATGGGGCTTAAATTAAGACTCAAGTTTGGCTTGCATTTCCTTGAGCATAGGAGATTTGAGGATGATATCAAGTAGTATTTAACAATGATAAAAAGGGAGAAACTTCCTCCTATTAAGAGGCTTGATAACTAGATTTAATACAAATGAAGAAACTAGGTTTTTTATTTCAATAGAAGTTATGACGATTTAAATGCACTGCCTGAGATGATGGAAGCAAATTCAATCATAGTTTTCAAAGGGGCACTGGATAAATTGAAAAGAAGAAATTTGCAAGGCTCTGGGAAAAAAACACGGGAATGGGAATAATTGGATAGCTCTTTCAAAGAGCAGGCACTGGCATGATAAAGCATTGAATCAAAGGCTGTATGATTCTATGGGATAGTTACTGAGAAACTACTTTCTACTGCAGAAAATTGATCTTCAAATTAGAGCTAAGCAATTCAGGAAACTCCACAAAGGGTAGTAAAAATCTAGAACTCGGTCCTCTTAAAGACTGAATGTTGGAATAAATTGGATCTTTCGCAGCTCTCCCAAATAATTTCCTGAGTACTGAGGAAGTATTGTACAGTTTGAGGTGCCCTTTTTCAGATGAGATATGAAATCAAGTCCTCATTTCCTCTCAGGTGAGCACAAAAAGATTCCATGCTACTATTTTGAAAAAAGCAGAGTAGTTTTCCCAGTGTCCTGGCCAATATTTAGCCTGCAACCACCATGACTTAAACAGATTGTGGTCATTATCACATTGCTGTTTTTGGTTCCATGCTATGTGCAAATTGGTTGTTGTATTTCCTACATCAAAATAGAGGCTACACTTCTCAAAATGAAGTGTGTATTAGAGATACAGTGCAAAATGTAATCAAGCTAAATCAATTTAATCATGGCACAAAACATGATGGCTGGACCCAATAAGGGCAGCAGAAGCTGAGAGTCAGTCTATCAGCAGGAAAATCTCCTGCACATGGCAGGATGTCTATTAGTCTCATTAATGAGCCAATTAACATCAATTATCTGAGTCCATTGGAATCTAGCAGTGGCACAGGGATGAGAGTTGCACATCTTTCTTGTGCCTCCTAAAGTCATTCAGAAATCCCAATCAGGTTTGCCATGGCCTACTGGTGGGTTCCCTTGGTGTCAGGCTGCTGCAAGTCATATCCCTGCCACATCCATTGGCCATTCCTGCAATTTCTTCCTTGTGATCCCCATTCACCCTCCCTCACTTTTTAATAAATTAACTTATGGGCTATCACTCGCTAGATCACCATTTATTGCCCATCCCCAGCTGCCCTTCAGAAGATGTTGTTGAGCTGCCTTCTTGAACCACTGCAGTTTGTGGGGTGCAAGTACACTCAGTGCTGCTAGGGAGGGAATTCCAGAATCCTGACCCAGTGACATTGAAGGAATGGTGGCATATTTCTAAGTCAGGGTTGGTGAGTGATTTGACAAGGAACCTCCAGGTGGTGGTGTTCCTAGGTATTTGCTGCTCTTATCCTTCTAGATAGTAGTGGTCATGGGTTTGGAAATATGCTACCTAAGGAACCTTGGTGAGTTCCTACAGTGCATCTTGTAGATGGTACACAGTGTCACTGCTCATCAGTGGTGGAGAAATTTAATATCTGTGGAAGGAGTAGCAATCAAACGGGCTACTTTGTCCTGGATGGTGTTGAGTTTTTCAAGTGCAGTACTTATCCAAGTAACTGGAACTCATCCAGGCAAATGGACAGTATTCCACTGCACTCGTGAAGGCCCTGGAGTGCATACATTGGAACTACAGGCAATAGAGCTACCAATTGGGTTAGCTGGCACATTTCAGCAAGCAGGGTTTCCGCCACCGAGGTCCTAAATCCTGGCAAATGCTTAACATTAGCCAATTAAGTGTATAACATACACTTAATTTGATTATGCCTCCTCAACAGAAGTGATACACGTTTTCCACCAGCTCTCCAACAAGTGGTGGAGATATCCTTGGCCAATGTTCTTTCTTCTACTTGCTTAGCGTCGCACAGGTTTGCTGCAGTATTCACTTGTAACATTGCTGGGGAACACAGTTTCTCACTCAGGATAAGGACAAAGAATGGATTCCTGACCCTGGCAGGCAGAGTACACAGAATAGCAGTGGAAATAGCAAAACTAGGCAATGGCCCCCATAACCTCTAACCATCACTTTTTGCAGGCTGATTCCAAACCCCAAGTTTATTATACTGCAATAAGTCACTGCTCATCTGAAGGTTCTCGCCTCAACACTCCACATATCCCATTTCCCCTCTCCTGCAAATCTAACGAAATTAAAAACTTTTCATCAACAGATTTTATTCAATCTGCAAAACCAAATAACATGAAGACAGGACAACAGGCATGGAGACTTACACTGAGCACGAACAGCAGTCCACACTATGTCATTTTAACTGCAAAGGCCTAACGCAAGAGAATCCCCCCCCTCGAAGTTTTTTGTACTGGGGTAAATTATCAGGACTGCCCTGGAGTCACAGCAATAAGTCAGAATAGAATCATAGAATCCTTACAGTGCAGAAGGACTGACCCATTGAGTCTGCACCGACCACAATCCTCCCCAGACCCTATCCCTATGAACCCACTTATTTATGCTGATATTGTGGGGTACTTTTGCATGACCAATCAACCTAACCTGCACATCTTTGGAGTGAGGGGGGAAACCGGAGCACCCAAGGGAAACCCAAGCAGGCATGGGGAGAATGTGCGAACTTCACACAGACAGTGACCCGAGGCCAGAATTGAACGCAGGTGCCTAGCGCTGTGAGGCAACAATGCTAACCACTGTCACCCTAAGTTAAAGTACTTGCTTCTCATTCTTCAGCAACTTGGTACAACCAACTACTGCTACGGTGAGGACTTCATCCATATACACACACAGATAATGCTTCAGCAATATCCAAATCAGATTGAGCTGGGAACAGTAATATGCGCAGCTATACACACACATGGACCAAATACACTCAAGAGCTCCTGTGAACCTTTATCCCAATAAATTTAGTTGCTACCACACTATATGCAGTCCTCGGATATTGAACTAAACATCACAGTACAGAAACTAAGGGATTGAAAATTATTTTCCTCAGCAATTCTCAAAACTGGTTGATTACATAATCAGCTTTTGTATAGAACCGTGAATATAGGAAAATATCACAAAGCACCTCATAGATGTGTGGTCACAGAAAAGTTGTTACAGGTTGCATATCCTTTATCGAAAGCTCTGAGCTTATTACATTTCAGATTACTTTGGTTTTTGGATACTACATAGAATCATAGAAATCCTACAGTGCAGAAATAGACCATTCGCCCCATCGAGTCAGCACCAACCACAATCCCACCCAGGCCCTACATCCATATCCCTACATATTTACCCACCAATCCCTCTAACCTACGCATCCCAGGACACTAAGACGCAATTTTAGCATGGCCAATCAACCTAACCCGCACATCTGGTTTCCTCCCACAGTCCAAAGAGCACCCGGAGGAAATCCATGCAGACACGAGGAGAATGTACAAACTCCACACAGACAGTGACCTGAGCTGGGATTGAACCCAGGTCCCTGGAGCTGTGAAGCAGCAGTGCTCACAACCGTGCTACCATGCCGCCCCAAATATAGGCCTACATATGTAGTTGGTTGTGCTTGTTCAAGAAGGGGAGTAGAGACAACCCTGGTAATTATACTCCAGTGAGCCTTACTTCTGTTGTGGGCAAAATTTCGGAAAGGATTATAAAGAGATAGGATTTATCTAGAAAGGAATAATTTGATTAGAGATAGTCAGCACGGTTTTGTGAAGGGTAGGTCATGCCTCTCAAACCTTATTGAGTTCTTTGAGAAGGTGATCAAAGAGGTGGATAAGGGTAAAGCAGTTGATGTGGTGTACATGGATTTCAGTAAAGCGTTTGATGAGGTTCCCCATGGTAAGCTATTGCAGAAGATATGGAGGCATGGGATTGAGGGTGATTTAGTGATTTGGATCAGAAATTAGCTAGCTGCAAGAAGACAGAGGGTGGTGGTTGATGGGAAATGTTCATCCTGGAGTTCAGTTACTAGTGGTATACCGCAAGGATGTGTTTCGGGGCCACTCTGCCATTTTTATAAATGACCTGGATGGAGACGTAGAAGGATAGGTTAGCAAATTTGCAGATGACACTAAAGTTGGAGGAGTTGTGGACAGTGCAGTAGGATGTTGCAGGTTACACAGTGTCATAGATAAGCTGAAGAGCAGGGCTGAGAGGTGGCAAATGGAGTTTAATGCGGAAAAGTGTGAAATGATTCACTTTGGAAGGGGTAATAGGATTAACGGTAGTACTGGGCTAACGGTAAGTTACTTGGTAGTGTGGTTGAGCAGAGAGATCTCGGTGTCCATGTGCATAGATCCCTGAAAGTTGACACTCAGGTTGATAGGGTTGTTAAGAAGGCATATAGTGTGTTAGCTTTTATTGTTACAGGGATTGAGTTTAGGAGCCATGAGGTCATCTTTCAGCCTTACGAAACTCTGGTGTGGCCACACTTGGGGTATTGCATACAGTTCTGGTCACCGCATTATAGGAAGGATGTGGAAGCGTTGGAAAGGGTGCAGGGGAGATTTACCAGGATGTTGTCTGGTATGGCGGGAAGGCCTTGAGGAAAGGCTGAGGGACTTGAACATAAGAAATAGGAGGAGTAGGCCATCCAGCCCTTCGAGCCTGCCCCGCCATTCAATAAGATCATGGCTGATCTGTCGTGTCTCAGTTCCACATTCCCGCCCTCTCCCCATAACCCTTAATCCCCTTGCCTATCAAAAACCTATCAACCCGCGTCTTAAATATATTTAGCGAGGCAGCCTCCACCACTTCAACGGGCAGAGAATTCCAGAGATTCACCACCCTTTGAGTGAAGAAGTTCCTCCTCAACTCCATTCTAAACTGCACCCCCCCCTTTATCTTGAGGCTGTGCCCTCTAGTCCTACTGTCCTTTCTGAGCGGGAAGAGCCTCTCCACCTCTATCCTACCCATCCCATTCATCATCTTATACGTCTCAATGAGATCTCCCCTCATTCTTCTAAACTCTAACGAGTACAAGCCTAGTTTATTCAGCCTCTCCTCATAGTTCAACCCCTCATTGCCATGTTAAATGGGAGACCCTTTAAATTTTTAAACTATGTTCGCCAGTTTGCCTCTCTTGCAAGGAGAGAAATATCCTTTCTGCATCCACCCTGTCAAGTTTCCTCAGGATCTTGAAGTTTGATTAAGACAATCTGTCTTTCATCTAAACTGCAATGGATACATGCCCAATCTCAAGGTAAATCTAGGCTGACACACTGTCGCAGTACTGAGGGAGTCCTGCACCATCAGAGGTACTGTTTTTCAGATCAGATATTAAAATGAGACCCATCTACCTAAAATCCCATGGCATTGGTCAATGAACAACAAGTGAGTTCTCCCCAGTAGTTTTCTCTGATGTGCTGGCCAACACTTATCCCTCAAACAACCACCATTAAAACAGACTGTTCTTTTCAAAAAAAAAATCACACTGCTTTATGGGAGTTGGCCATACACAAATTGGGTGCCATGCTTCCTACACTGCAACAGGTCTAGCCAAAAGTATTCATTGGCTATGACCAAGAGGTCATGAAGAGTGCAATATAAGTTTAAGTCTTCTCTTTAACACAGTGGTACTCAAAAATACTGAGGGCCAAATGGAATATTGAAAAATTTTAATTAGGCTACAAGTTTTTTTAATATTCGTATAGATTTTTTTCAAAAAGGTACCTTATGTAAAACAAATTATAAAGATAAACATATTAGTAACTGATTACAGTACACCAACTGTACAGTTACTCTAGTGTTTAATAACTTACTAATTCTGTCCACTCAGTGAACCGCCCTCCCTCTCCTAGACCTTCAGGTGCAGGATGGCCAGTGGAAGAGGGGTTGCTGCAGGAAAACCAAGAGCAAGCAAAAAGACTCATGTAGCAAATACTGCTACTTTAACAAAGAGCGACAGCCCAATCATTCTTGTTACCCTGCAAGCCAAGCCCAATAAACTACAATTCTATAGCCAAGAGGGCAGCACAGTGGCAGTGATTAGCACTGCTTCACAACGCCAGGGACCAGGCTTCAATTCTGGCCTAGGGTGACTGCATGGAGTTTGCACATTCTCCCTGTGTCTGCACGAGTTCCCTCCGGTTGCTCTGGTTTCCTCCCACAGTCCAAAGATGTGCAGGTTAGGTGGATTGGCCGTGCTAAATTGCCCCTTAGTGTCCCAAGATGTGGCGGTTAGGGGAATTAACGAATGTAAATGTGTAGGGTTACAGGGGTAGGGCAGGAGAGGGGGCCTGGATAAGATACTGTCAGAAAGTTGATGCAGACTCAATGGGCCAAAAGGCCTTTTCTGCACTGTAGGGCTTCAAATGATTTTTCTACGTTCTTTTGTATTTTCTTAAATTGCCCTGTTTACCCTTAAAACAGTTGCAGGGCATTATGCATGCAGAAGGGATGCTTCCCTCATGCATGGGGATTCCTTGCATCCCCAGACTCCCAGGCAGTTATTACACGAGTTGTTTCACCATAATTAAGTAGAATGTACAGCACAAAACAGACCATTCAGCTCAAAAGTCCATGCCAGCATTTATACTTCCCTCAATTCTCCTCATAGCTATCCTTATCAGCACAACCCTCCCAACACTTAACAGCTTTTTTATTTTCTCCCACAAGAGCGGGGGGGGGGGGGGCAACCTGAGGAAACCATTTTATGTAGAGTGCAGTTCAGATTTGAAATGTACTGCCCAAGTGTATGGTGGAGGCCATTTCAACTGTGGCTTTCAAGAAAATTGAATAATTTAATAGAAAAAAATAATGTAGAGCTACAGATTAAAGGCAAGAGAATGGGACTCAACAAATGGTGCTTGCACAGAATTGGCAGGAACTTGTTCTGTAACCATCTACAGTCTCTCTTCCTTATCTAGCTTCCCCTTAAGTGCATCTATATTAATTTCTTCCATTACTTTGTGGATAGCAAGTTTCACACTGTCATCATTCTCTGGGCAAGATTCTTAATTTCCTATTGGATTTATTTGTAGCTACATTATATTTATGACCCTTAGTTTTGGTGTACCATGCCATTTAAACATCCTCACCAACCAAATGTTCATCTAACTATTATCACCCACATACCTGTTTTTGCTCCCAGCTCATTGAAGCAGTTTGTCCGATCTGAGGTTAAAGTCCTCCCGACTACATCCCGGTTGAATGATGGATGGAGCACTCTGCAAAGGTCATAGCCAGTCATACCCATGCACTGCATGGTCGCTGTATCTCCCACGTAGCAAAGGTTGCCCCCGCATGAAGCGTGAGAGTAAGGGACACCTGAAGGCACGGCACTCTGTGAAATGAGGAGGCTCCCTTCGTCATCGGGCGGAGTACAGCAGGTAAAAGCAGCCGAGCACATGTGACAGCCATGCAGCGAATTGCAGCCAATGGGCAACAAGTCATTTCGCTCGTAGTGTAGGTAGAGATCATCCATTGGGGAAGCAAGGCAAACTTCAGGAGGCAGAAACTCGTAGTGGTCCGGACCAGACACAAAATTGTCTAGCAAAGTCAACGTAGAGTGTGACTGAAATGGAGCCATTGGCTGTGTAAAGTCAGCACCAGAAGCAGTGTTCTCCTCCAGAGCCTGGTACTTGGGCTGAATCATGGCTTGGCTTCCCATAAGCATTGATAGCCGATGGATATATCCATTGGTCTTGTCCGCATATGGGCAAGGAAGGTCTGCATTAATGGGCAATGTACTAGATTGCTGCCCTGCACTGGCTGACTCCTCTTTGCACTGCCCTTCACTATCTCCCAGGTCAATGCCAGGGTTGAGCTTTGTTGCGATCTCACTCCTGGAGTCCCTTCTTTTGGCTCGCAAACAGCGGCGCCTAGCCAGTGGATGCGGGCAAGAGGGTCGCGTCCCGCCAGCTGCCTTGCCCGATTTGCTCTCACCATCCATGCGGCTGCGCCGTCCAGTTGAAACATCCTTGGTATTGCTCAACTTGAGGAAAGCGGCAGCATTGAGACTGGCCATACGCTTTTTAACTGGTAGTTCAGCCAACCCACTCTCCCAGGTGCCCCTGACTGGTGCAGGCTCACTCTCATTGCAAGTGAAAACGTCGCCATCTAATGAACCACACGAACTATCCATCCGCTTTTTTGCCGAGTGGCTCATCCTGCCTTCAGGCCTGTTCTCCATGTACTCCATGCCACAGCTGGGACCTTTCCGGCAGCGCCTGTTGGACGTTGGGCAATCTTCTCGCTCCAGCAGCAAATTGTTTACCGCCTCCGCATTCAGGCTAGCCAGCCTTCGCGGACGTGACTCAGCAGCACGTAGGGCCACAGCTGCCACCTTGGCATTCTCTTTGCCAGTGTCTTCACTCCCCTCTTCCTGGGGTGCCTCTCCTCGAAGTCGGTCCTGGTTGCCTTGATAATTCCACTGTTCCACAATATCCTGAGTGGGGCTCATTTCATCGACGGGTGTTCCTTCCAGCTCCTTGGCAACTCCTGGGGAAGAGAAATTGCCTGGCTGTGCATGCATACGCTTCCGCAGTGGATATGTCTTGCGGTGCTTGCTCTCAGTATCAGCCACCCCTTCATCATAGTCTCTGCTGCCTCTGACCCCGTTGTGTCCCAGCATCATCTTACCCATGGTTGTGCTGTTTAACCTGGTTACATTACAATCAGTGCAGTTCATATTGTATGACATCAAGAGGCAGGACATTTCATAATTAAACCTGTAAAAACAAGAACAGAATTGAAGTTTTAACCATATTAGTCAAATGAAACAACACCCAAAAATAAATCAAAACGGACGGATGTATTTTATTGATCTCCTCCCTCCCCAAGTTGATGGGGTTTCACCCACAACCTGATAAGCTGGCCATCCTCTCCCATAATCTAAAGAGTTTTCACCATCTGGTAAATTTAAGTGAAGGATTACTGAAATGACTACAGTTTGTTTTTTGAAGGCTGTGTTCAAATAATATAAACAGCAAAAGTCAAAAGCAGCCATCAGCAATAGAGATGTCTTCATATCATGCCTGTTAATCTTCACAAAACACTATCCCACCTAAGTATGGCGTCAAATTGTCCAATCATCATGTTGCCTCACATGGTTACACTACCATGGATCATGAGATGACAAAATAATCAGATTTGCATTCACAGCCTTAACCAAAGCCAGCTTCCCCCCTTGCCTTTGCTAGAATACATAAGGTTCTGAGTGTCAGGAAAGCACGGTAAGAAGCCTCACAACACCAAGTTAAAGTTCAACAGGTTTATTTGGTAACAAAAGCCACTAGCTTTCAGAGCGCTGCTCCTTCGTCAGGTAAGTGGGAGTTCTATTCACAAAGAGGGCATATAAAGACAAGTTCAGTTTACAAAATAATGTTCTTGCATCTTTGTAGAAACTTGATCTGTGTCAATATGCGCAATCTTCTTGGAGATCCTCTCCTCATGGAGCTGGCAGTTTGCAGTGTCGATGGTAGTTAGATTGCACATATTGACACAGACATCAAGTTTCTACAAAGATGCAAGAACATTATTTTGTAATTTGAGTTTCTCTCTTTATAAGCCCTGTTTATGAACAGAATTCCCACTTACCTGACGAAGGAGCAGCGCTCTGAAAGCTAGTGGCTTTTGCTACCAAATAAACCTGTTGGACTTTAACCTGGTGTTGTGAGACTTCTCACTGTGTTTACCCAGTCCAATGCCATCATCTCCTTATCAGGAGAGCCACAGACACAATTAAATTCTCATCTTATTGAAGCAGTGACTGCATGATTAATAGTACTGCTTAGCTGAGGGAAATGATGTGATCTAGTGACATTTGGGAATGTTAGCAACAGTGCTTGATTGGAAATACCTGCACAATCCTCTCAAATCAACTCAAAACTGAACAGATTAGTCAGTACTTTTTCCCATGATTCATTCTCGGGATGCAGGTATTACTGGCAATGCCTGCACTTATGTTGATTGCTGGCTGGCATGATGTAATGATCGAATACAATTGAATGGCTTCCTAGACCACTTCAGAGGGTATTTAAGAGCCAACTAAAAGTGATGTGAGGCTGTCGTCAGAGTCTAGATGAGGTAAGGATGACAAGTTTCTTTCTTTAAAAAGATATTACTGAGTCTGTCAGTTTTTTTAAACGTCAGTTGCTAGTTGTACGGTCAGTTTTATTGATACCGGCTTTTTATATCCATTTTTAAAAGAAAGTTTGGCTGCCATTGTAGGATTTAAACTTTCATTTTCTGGATTGATCACCAATCCAGAAGCATAAGCGCTACACTACCACACAATTACACTTGTAATGGACCAGGGGGAGACTTCATTATAAACATGCAACAATGAGGAAACAAAACTATATCATTCTCTGGTGGGGGTGGGAAGTGGGGAAGAGACACAATGTATTAATGAATGGAAAGCCCCCACTTGAAGTTCAAACATAATGGCACCAAAGACAGACTGCATGTTCTCTCTCTTGGGCAAAGGTTGTTAGGGAGCTAAACCACAGACTCACAGGATTTGTTTAAAATTATGAAGTGAGCTGAAGTAATCACTATCAATCCTTACAGAATGGCTTGTGCCTGTGATATAAATGGTATTTGCCTGGGGCTCCAAATGAACGTATGCAGACAGATGTGGGTTAAAAAAATCATTACAAATCACCTGGAGTCATTACAAATCAGGAAAAAATATTTTACTGATGGGAAGTTTTGGTTAAAAAAATGTCAGTTTTGGACACTCCCTGTAAAGGTGAAGTAAACTGTGAGACAATAATTTCCCCCATCTAACTTGCTTTCAATTCTGGGAATGGTTTTGATTCTTGGCATATTCAATGACTGAGGGGTTTACTAATTAAGGCGTTTATCTACCCTAACAAATCCTTCAATCATCTTAGAACATCTCTAATTAGCTCTGAATCTTTCCTGTTCAAAATGAGAACAATCACACCTTCATTAGTCTCTTCTGAAGTCCTCCATCCCTGATACTAGTGTGGCAAATCTGCTCTCCACGGTCCCTACCATGGCCTTGACATAAAGTGATGTCTAAAATTGGACAACGATAGAAGTAGGAAATTCAGCTGCTTCAGCCTGTTCCACCAGTCAAAAACCAGGGTTGATCTGCAACATTAACTCCATTAACAAACCTTTGCCCCATATCTCAATATCTTTAGAAACTAAAAAAATTATCAATCTCAGTTTTAAAACTAGCAATTGATCTAGCATTTGTATTTATGGAAGTGAATTCCAAACTTCTTCCACCCTATGTGTGGAAGTGTTTCTTTATTTCAATCATTTAAGGTCTACCTTGAATTTTTTAACTCCTCCTCATCCTAGATGCCCTGCCCTGACCAGCTCTGTTTGCTATTTCTGTTCCTCTTCACATCTTGAAAACTTCACTCAAATCTCCTCTTAATCTCTGACTTCAAGGAATACAACAGCAGCGTGCGTAATCAAGTTGTCCTTAATCATTGTGGTAAGTCAACACTGCACCCCTTCCAAGACCAGTATATCCTTCTGAAGAGATGGTGTCAAGGAATTATTCTCAATATTCCAGGAGTGATCTGACCAAAGCTTTGCAGAACTAAAGCATGATTCTACTCCCTTGAATTCTTGTCCCCCAGATTGATATAAAGGCCAGCATTCAATTAGATTTTTTGATTATTTTCATCATTTGTTCATGTGTCAAACGATCCCTATATCTGGCCCCATTTTTGACCATTTGGAAAGTACCTAGTTCTAAAGCCCAAAATGAATGACCTCATATTTGCCTACATGGAAATCCATTTGTCATGGTTTTGCCCAATCACTTACTCTATTAATATCACCGATCCAGCTGAGGCATAATCAACAATTTGTCAAGATCTATTCCAATTTTCTACTTGTTTCAGTTCAAGTTGGAGAGAGCCAATAATTGTGTGTAGACACAATCCACATCCCAACATGCCCATTCTGATTTTGATGATTTATACAATAGCGATCTTATAAAATTCACTGCAGACTTTCAGAGCATAGAAGTGTCCACATAAAAACACTAGCGCAGTCTAATTTGACCAAGATTGATGAAATGATCTGTAGAGAGTAATATTTCTTTTTAAGACAACAAAGTAATTAACACTCTTGCCAGAGTCAGAATATTCAAGCTCCACTCTAAAGATTCCAGCCACAGAATCCATAATCTTTCAGCCAAAAACTTAAACTAAGATCCCTAGGCAGCATCCTAGGGAACAACAGGAGAGTGCTCTCTGCTGTTCAGATTAATACTTACCCTTCAACCAACATCAATAAATACAGCTTATTTGGTGCATCTACGGATAAGTTAGATTCAGAGAATCTTTGCAGCGTTGCAGGTCATTCAGCCCATCCATGTTTGTACTGGCTCTCTAATCACTCTTCCCCCCCCTCCCTTTCTCCAAAGTCCAGCAAGTTAAAGTTTATTTATTAGTCACAAGTAAGGCTTACATTAACACTGCAATAAAGTTACTGTGAAATTCCCCTAGTCGCCACAGTCCAGCACTGTTCAGGTTAAATGCACCTGACCAGCATGTCTTTCAGAATGTGGAAGGAAACCCATGCAGACATGGAGAGAGCATGCAGACTCCACACAGACAGTGACCCAACCTGGGAATCAAACCAAGGTCCCTGAAGCTGTGATGTAGCAGTGCTAATCACTATGCCACCCCTTCTCTTTCGGTGCTCATTCAATTCCCCTTTGAAAGTCACGTTTGAATCTGGCTCTACTACACTCCCTCTCAGACAGCGCATTCCAGATCCTAACCACTTGCTGCTCAATAAACAAATGTGCAAGGAGGAAATAGAGGGTTACACAGATAAGCGTTAGGTGGGAAAAGATCAGAGGAGGCTTGAGTGGGACACAAAATCCAGTATGGACAAGTTGGGCTGAGCAATTCGATGTAAATAACGTGCTGTGGTTGCTTCTGCATAATTTTTGCCTCCTGCACTACAGTGGACATTCTCCAGAAAGTATTTAACTGCCAAAACATACTCTTGAGACGTCCTGAGGTCATGAAAGGCACTATATAAATACAGTTTTTGCTTTCCTTTGTAGGTTCCTACAAATGCCCAGTCTCACCTATTGTCACACACCATTTTTAGGGTAGTTGTTCTACACGTATATTGGGGCCGAGAAGCTTCTTCCAATAGTATGTAAAAACCTAGAATTGTAGAGTATAAGAAGCCTTTCACCCTATTATGCTTGTGCCAGCTTAAGAATTTATTCAATTGCTACACTTAACTACCCATACTTACACCAGCATTTTGCAAATTTTGACTTTTCATTGATTTCATTCCCTTTTTGAAAGGGACTGTTGAACCTGCTTCCACCTCCCTTTCAGGTTGTGCATTCCAGATAAAACAGGAACACATAGAAAGGCTCTGCTTACATTTGCACAGGAGAGTCAATTTATAGTCATGACTTTTTTGATTTTAAAAATTAACAATGTAAATTACACAGAATCTTAGTGCAGGCACATTTGGCCCAATAGGTCTGCTGGTATTTGTGTTTCATATAAACCTTCCAACTTTATACTCCTTCCTTTTTCACATGCATTTAAAAAGCTAAATGAGTTAAGTTTAAATTAAATTCAGCATTGCTCTTCAGGGAGTCCCTGAATTATTGCCTCAGGCACTAAAAGTACAAGGGAAAGCTTCCACACCCTAATAATCATTCTTGTCTTCAGAGTAAATTTATCAACCCATGCTCAGAAGTGGAGATCTGCACTGCACTGTTGTGTCACTCAGATTATAACTAGGAATTCCTAACTGCAGCAAAGGGTGCATGGAGGTGGTAACGTGCCAAGTTAATATCAATTAATGTAAAATTTTAGAACACTGTCAATGCCCAGTCTCCACATTTGTTAGCTATGACGGAGGGTTATCCACAGTTGGTCTGGTGGCATAAATTCAAAATCCCGAAAGGCCCTAGACCTCTAACCGTTCTGATTCTAGCTGAAAGAACACTGCTCCAACCTACTGAACTCTGAGTATCCTTTATGCATAGAATTTGCATCACAAACAGGGCAGTCAGCTCAACTGGTCCACACTGGTGTACATTTTCCACTTCAGTCTCCTATTGCTCGACTTCATCTCACCCCATCAGTAAGCATTCTGTTCCTTCATTCTCCTATGCGTTCATCTAACTCTCCCCAAAATGCATCTATTTCCTTGAACTATTCTGTACAGCAGCAAATTCCACATTCTGACCAGAGTAAAGAAGTTTCCCATGAATTCACTCTTAAAATGTATTAGTGACTAAGTTCTCAGAATATGTGCAGTCAGGAAACAAACAATGAATGGATAACAGCTTGGCTATAACATAAAGCAGCGGAATTTAAAAGGTAGCTGCTCAGACTGGGGTAAGTGGTGAAATGGCAGATCAGTATTAGGATCATCGTTGCTCAATTTTTACAAAAATGATTTGAACTTAGATGTCACAAGTACAATTTTAAAATTCAGAATGGGCATATAGATAGTACATTTTGGTAGGAAGGAGGAATAAGGATATCTACTTCTTTGAAAAATAAGTACCTAAATGGAGTAGAGGAACTTGAAGTTGGAGGCACAGATACACGTCATTAAAAGTAGTATTACAAGTTAATAAGGTCATTGTAAATAGGGCAAACAAAACACAAGGGTTCATTTCTAGAGGGATAGAATTAAATAGGAGAGAAGACATGTTAAATTTGCATTGTAGTCTAGTTAAATCACTCCAAGCACAGTCAACAGTTTTCACTGCTTATAGAGGCACTGGACAACATACAAAAAAAAGTAGAACGATACCAGAACTCAGGTTATACCCATCAAGAACTGAACAGAGATTTCTTCTCTGGAAAAAAAAGAGGGAGCTGAAAGATTTTGGCAAGGTAGACACCAAGAGGATGTCTCCACTGCCAGGAGGAACCAGAACGAGGGCCCATAGTAAGTTAGCTATAATAACACCAATAAAGAATTTAAGAACAACTTATTTATCCCGTGAGTGATGAGAATGGGAAATTCATAAGTAGTGGCTGAGGCAGTTAGCATACATGCATTTAAGAGGAAGCTGGGCAAGTTCATGAGGGAAAAAGTAGGAGATGGCATTGGATTAAGACATGGGAGGAGGTTTGTGTGGCGTGTAACCACCATTATTGAACTGATGGGCCAAATGGTCAATTTTCCTATTGTAATGATTGTGTAATCTTGTAATTATAAATTGTCAACCCATATCATCACTGACACCTTACGGTACAACTGAACACAAACTCCACACAATCACACAAAGTATTTAACACCTGTTGAGTAAACAGCAACACCATAAAGTCTCACTGCAAGTAACCCTTACTTTGCTGGTTAAATAGATAAAGCTGTACCATCGCTCAGCAGCTATTCAATTAACTCCACTGTTCAAGTGCAACTCTTACCCTGTCGCATGAATTAGAAAATAATTCTACACAGTTCTGTAGCAGACAAACAGCCGTTCATTTTAATTTATCCAAAACTGGGACCATCAGAAAAACAAGTAGCTGCATTGAGAATTTTGCAATTACTAAATTTAAATTTACAAATCCAGTATGATTATACAATTACGAGAAAGCTCTCTAGTGAAATTGGAGGGTACAGAGAGAGAGAGAGAGAGTATGCATGCATGAGTGTGGCACACACATCCCAGAATGAGCGATGCCGTAGAACTTCACCACGTACAAGTTCCCTCCAAGCTTTTCAGTCATGGATCAATATTTTGTAACACTTCCTAATAGCACTGAACAAATAACAGTACAGCACAGGAACAGGCTTTTTGACCCAAGTCTGCCGACACAGATGCCTCTCTAATCTAATATTTTCTTGTCTCTACGTAGTTCATATTCTCTATTCCCTGCCTATTCATGTATCTATCCAGATGCCTGTTAAATGTTGCTAATTTGTCTGCTTCCAGCACCTCCTCTGGCAGCGTGTTCCAGGCAGACACCACCCTTTGAAAAACTTGCCCTTCACATCTCTTTTAAAAACTTTCCCCCCCTCTCATTTTCAACCTATGCCCCCAAATAATTGGCCTTTCGACCCTGGGAAAAAGACTGACTGACCACTCAATCTAAGCCTGTCATAATCTTGCAAAGCTCTATCAAGTCCCCCCTCATCCTCCAATGAAAACAACCCAAGTTTGTTCAATCTTTCTTCATAATCCATATCCTCTTGGCAACAGCCTGGTAAATCTCTTCTGCACCCTTTCCAATGCATCAACATCATTCCAGTAGTGTGGCAACCAGAATTGTATGCAATACTCCAAATGCAACCTAACCAAAGTCTTATACAGCGGCAACACGATTTTCCCATTCCTATACTCAACATGCCGGCTGATGAAGTCCAGTATGCCATACCTCTTCTTGACCATCTAAATTGCCACCTTCAGGGAACTGTAGATCTGCATGCCAAGATCCCTTTGTATGCTAATATTTGTAAGGGCTCTGCCATTTACTGTGTACTTTCCCTCTGCAGTAGACCTTCCAAATCGCATCACTTCATGGGTCAAGTCCCGTCTGCCACTTTTTGACCCAGATCTCCAGCCAGTTTATATCCTGCTGCATCCTCTGACAGTCCTCCTCACCTCATTATCTGCTACACCTCCAATATTTGTGTCATCTGCAAATTTACTAATCAGACCACTTACATTTTCCTCCAAATCACTTGTATACATTACAAGAGGTCCCAGCACTGATCCATGTGGAAAACTGCTTGTCACAGACTTCCAGTTAGAAAAGTAGCCTCCCACTGCTACTTTCTATGCCCAAGCCAATTTTGTATTTATCTTACCAGCTCACCTCAGATCCCATATGACTTCACCTTCTGTATCAGCCTGCCACAAGGAACTTTATTGAAGGCTTTACTAAAGTCCATGTACACAACGTCCACTGCCCTGCCCTGGTTAGTTTTTCTCGTCATTTCCTCAAAGAGCTCAATCAAGTTTGTGAGACACAACCTTCCCTTCACAAAACCATGCTGCCTATCGCTAATAAACCTATTCTTTTCCAGATGCGAGAACACCCTGTCCTTAAGAATCTCCTCCAATAATTTCTGCACCACTGATGTAAGGCTCAGAGGTCTGTAATCTCCCAGATTTTCTCTTCTGCCCATATTAAAAACAGAAGAACAATGTTAGCTACTCCAGAGGATACAAACATTTTGGCCAAGGCCTCAGCAATTCCTTCCCTCGTCTCTCTCTCTCTATTCTGGAATAGACCCTCTCTGGCCCTGGGGACTTGTCCATCTTAATGTTTTTCAAAAGCTCCAACACTTTCTCCCTTTTTATCTCAAAATCTCCTAGATCATCAACATCTTCCTTTCTACACTCACCAGGCACCGTATCCTTCTCCTTTGTGAATACAGACGCAATTACTCGTTAAGGATCTCACCCCAACTCATTTGGCTCCACACACAAATTCCTTCCACTTTCCTTGTGTGGACCTACCATTTCCCTCCTTATATATGCATAAAAAGCCTGGGGATTCTTCTTAATTCTGCCTACCATAGACATTTCATGTCCCCTTTTAGCTTCCTTAAGTCCCTGTTTAAACTCTTTCTTGCTATCTTTGTATTCCACAAGAGTCTTATCAGTTTTCAATTTCCTGAAATTCACATATGCCTCCTCCTTTTTCACTAAGCTCACAATCTCTCATCATCTAGGGTTCCCAAATCTTGCAATCTTTATCCTTCAGTTTTACAGAGGACATACTTGTCTTGAATTGTCAAGAACTGATTTTTAAAAGCCTCCCACATATTAAATGTGGATTTACCTTCAAACAGCCACCGCCAATCTACATTTCCTAGCTCCTGCCTAATACTGTCATAGTTAGCCATCCTCCAGTTTAGTACTACTACCAACCTTTTCTACAAGAATCTTGAAACACTGCGGGTGTACCTATATCACATGGACTGCAGCAGTTCAAAGAAGTGGCTCACCACCAACATCTCAGGGAATTAGGAATGGGCAATAAATGCTCTAACCAGCAGTGCTCATATCCCATGACAAATAAAAAAAGTGAGACAGAAAAAGAGAAAATACCATGTTCAAAGACCAGAGTGGGAGAACAAAGAACAGAAAATAAGGAAGGAGCCAAATTGCAAGACCAGCACAGCTGATGAAAAATGAGAAAGGGGCAAAGGCAACACAGCAAACTCTCTTCCATCCCCACTTTCTTCCCATGGAAAAAGCACAAAGAATTCAATGAGCAGCAGCAAAGCTTGTCCATTCAGCATTAATGATCAATGTCCACAGCCCAACCAACGACTGTTTGAATAGATAAGCAAAGCTAAATTACCCATCTTCTTTCATGCCTTTGGAAACATTTTGATCATGTAATCCAGAGCTTGAGAAACATGAATTACCCAATGTTTTTGGGATATTTGCACATAATAAACAGTGCCTTTTGCAAGCTCAGATCATCCTAAAGTATACTACATTTAGTGTGGTACTATAGGAAATACAGCAGCCAACGTATACACAGCAGGCTCAAACAAATAATGATTGGGTTATCTGTTTTAATGTTCTTGGTTAAAGGCTAACGTTGTCCAAAACAATAGGGAGGCCCTCGCTACTTCTGTTTGAATAGGATCCATTGGATCTCTTTTGTCCATCCGAGGGGGCAGATGTAGCCTTAGTATTGCATTAGGAGTCTCAGACTCATTCATGAGACCAAGTATCTGGAGCAGGACTTGACCTCAACCTTCTGACTCAAATGAGAGCTCTACCTACTCAGCCACAACTGCCTCTCTTAAAAAAGTTGAAATTTAATAGTAAGTCAAGCTGCTTTGTTTGTTTTCCAAATTCCATGAAAAGACTTATTTTGACACCATGCTCCTGACTGAACTAAGATGAGATGCAAACATGCTATGCCAGCATTAAAATATAGTGACCAAGCACTTTCAACAGCTCAGGTACTCACTGGACCGCTCCAAGAGCCAGTCGCCCAGTGTCTAACACATTACAAAGAGAAAAGCAAACAATCTTCCAGTGATTAGTATTTTAGCAGCTTGCAGGTGCAAAAGAGTGTGTTGTCAGGACATCAAACTCACTTAAAAACAACCAGGAATGAGAAGATCTTAGACAAGTGCAGGCCAAAAAAACTGTTTAGTTAAGAATTCTGCTTGGGCCAACAGTGCATCTTTAACTTAGTAAACAGCTGAAGGCACTTTACAAGAGTGCAAAAACCAGACAGAAACTGACCAAACTCCAAAGCTAGATGCATCAAGATAAGTGACCAAAAAAAGATGTAAATGTAAAAGGCAGAAATGTTTCAGCAGGGAATTCTAGGGCTTGGAAGTTCAGCAGCTAAAGACAGTCACCAAAAATCCAGATGCGCAAGATGCCAGAAATATAGAAGCACAGATTTGATGGTTGTAGACATGGAGGGAGACACTACAGAGAAAGTGAGGAGGGAGACTATGAAGAGATTTCTTTACCCCATGGCTCCCTATTTTAATTAATCCCTTAGAACAAATTTATTCCATGCAGGGCCACTGTTCTATACCCAATTTAAGACCTCGCTGGCTGTGTTCCATATTCTAAGCTTCAGGAGATTGCAGGGGCTGAACAGCAGCACATGCAAAATCACTACATTTCTGTGTAACAATCACTGATTTTTAGATTAAATACAGAAGTACTCCACAACACAGACGTAATGAAAGGTCATTTGTCACCTAAGTCCCGTTCATTCCACACAGTTTAACACAATGAACTTAACTAGTTTCATACACTGGGACATTTTAAAAAATCGTTCTCTGACCAAGTTTCAGAAGAGTTACAAGTAGAATTAACTTTTCTTTCATGATCTCAGGACATCCCAAAACATTCGTCAATTAAGCAATTTTGGAAAGCAAAACATGGCAGAAGTAAAAAACATGGCAGCAAGCTTGCCAAACAAGCACTGAGAATGGTGACCAGATTTTGTGAAGTTGATTGCAAACAAATGGTGGCTAGGACAACACTGAGAACTCCCTTGCTATTTTCAAACTGCACCATAGGATTGTCTACATCTCACCAAGAGGGTATACAGAACCTCAGTTTAGCAATTCAGCTGAAAGACAGCACCTCTAACAGTGCAGTGCTTCCTCAGCATGAAGCAATGCTGCCAATCTGAATTTTTTGCCCAAGATCTAGAGTGGAACTTGAAAACATGACTTCCAAGCTGAGTGAAGAGTTTGTTTTCATAAACCAGTATGGTGGTAACAAGAGGACAAAAATTGAAAAGAATCACAAAATGAATTGGGCAGGGGGGTGTCAGTTGTGCAGGGAGACAGTAAAGAAGAATTTTTCTTTATGGAGAGTGCGCTTATAATGTGGAATTCACTGTTCCAGATTTTTGTTGAAAGATTTCTCTAAAAAAGGAATCAGAAAGAACACATGATTAAAAGGGAATTGGGAACACAGGAGAAATGATTCTTAAAATTCGAGTGCAGAATTAAGTTACAACACAGTTATGTTGCAACATTCTACGTAAGTGCCCTTGTCCCCAATACTGGATCACTGTGTCCTGTACAGTACAAGTGTGTCGAGCTAAAAGCTACATCATATTTCAAAACTAAAGTTTATTTATTAGTCACAATTTATTAGGAGGCTTACATTCACATTGCAATAAAGTTGCTATGAAAATCCCCTAGTCACCACATTCTGGCGCATGTTCGGGTACACTGAGGGAGGACTTAGCATGGCCAATTCGTCAAGCCTGTACATCTTTTGGACTGTGGAAGGAAACTGGAGCACCCAGAGGAAATCCACACAGACATGAGGAGAATGTCTGTTGGAGTTCACACAGTGACCTCAGCTGGGAATCGAACCCATGTCCCTGGTACTGTGAGGCAGCAATGCTATCCACTGCACAGCCTACCAAAAAACATATCAACAACTTCTCACTGAGTCACAGTCATCTACTAATCTCTTTGGTGGGGGCAGGGAGGGAAGAAGAATTCTTCAAGTCTCAGGTCTCACTTGATTCAAGTTCCACCCGAGCACAAAATCTAGGCTGCCACTCCAATTCAGGCCTGCCGGGGTGCTGCACTGTTGGAAGTGCTGTCTTTTGAGATGCAAAAATTAAGTCCTCCTCTGCCTCAGGAGAAAGATTCCATGGCACTACATAAAGGTGACCAAGTGAATTCACTATCGCTAGAACAGACTGTCTAGTCATCAAAACAATCCCTGTGTGTGGGAGCTTGGTGTGTGCAAATTTGTTGCTGTGTTTTCTACATTACATAGTGGCTACACTTTAAAAGTAACTTCAGCTGTCAACAACTTGAAGTGTAAATGTTTAATACAAGATCTTTTAACTTCATTTGAATAAGCAGATGGTGCCTCCATTTAAAATCAAATGGAGGCAACACCCAACAATGCTTTCTTCACACACTTATGATTACTCATTTCTATTCTCACATGGTGACCAGAGTGTAATACTGTATTCCATACACTGTCAGCCCTGTGTATTATAAAGCTTTGGTGCATAAGCACAGTGCAGTTCTGTAGAGGTCATATAGCGCAGCATTCTTATTAGCTTCCTTAATTACATCACAGCCTAGACAATTGAAAGTAATCACTGCAATTTTCCCAGATCCTCTAATGCCCCTGTGCTAATTCTATTCCGTTTATTGCACACTTAGAACCCACATCACTCCTCCCTACAGTGCACCCCCCATCCAATTTCCCAATGGCAGGCATTAGTTTGAGAAAGAATGAACTTGCAATTACACAAGAAGTCCTTTCACAAACTCTGGACATCCCAAAGAGGTTCACAACCAATTAATTACTTCTGAAGCGTAGTCACTGTCGTAATACAAGAAATGCAGCAGTCAAATTGCACACAGCAAGGTTCCACAAACATCATGATCATTTCTCATTTTTGATCTGGATGCTAACATTTCAAATTGCTGACCTCAAACTGCACTTGAGACTTCACAGGTGAATGAGCAGTGAATTTAAAGGGACAGTCAAAATATCTCAACGAGAGATGGGACAGTAGCATAGTGATTAGCACTGCTGTCTCACAGTACCAAAGACCAAGGTTCAATTCTGGCCTCGGGTGACTATCTTGTGTGGAATTTGCACATTCTCCCCATGTCTGCATGGGTTTCCTCATACAGTCTCAAGATGTGCGGATTAGGTTGATTGACCATGCTAAATTGCCCCTTGGATTAGCAAAGTAAATATGTGGGGTTAGGGGCATAAAGCCTGGGTGGGATTGCTGTCAGTGCAGTCTCAAAGGACCGAGTGGCCCCCTTCTCCACTACAGGGATTCTATGATTCACTCTCCTGGTTCCCAGGCTTGCAGGTTGAGGGATAAATATTAGTCAGGGTACTAAGGCGAACTTCCTCTGTTCTTTAAAAAATACATCTGTCAGAAGGACCATGTGGAACCTTAAAGTCTCATCTGTACTGGAATGTTAGCCTCCCTCAATCTTTTGACTTTGTGTTAAGGCTGACAGTTTACATTTCACATCGTGAAATCCATTTAGTCATTTGTCTGCCAAATTTCTTAATAGACTTATGCCCTTCTCTGTATCCTGTCTCTCTGCAGGGCTTAAAATGTAGCTTCTTACTTGTTAACTGATGGATCACTTGATATTTTTTCCTGCAAGGAGCCTGAGAGTGTGGAGAATTGAATTGCTTAATGTGACTTGTCCCAAGGCTCAAGTTAGCACTCCTGAGGAAGCTTGGTAACCGTAACTTAAGAGGTCAAAAGTGTTAGCTTTCAGATCAGAAAAAAAGAACTGAATACCTAGCTTACTTACAGTTTACCCAGCTTACAATTTCGACAGAACAAAATTGCAACTCTGGAGCTAACATATAGCAATACGTATTCTCCAGATCCAGACAACTGTTTGTTGTTTATTAGGTTTTGGCTACTGCTTTCACTCCTCTGCACACCATAACCAAAAATTCCTAAACTTACTCAACTGGGTTTCTCATTTTTGGTCAGTAATAGAAATTCAATTGCACCAGAAGGGATCCTTAAGCTCATAATCCAGGTTGCCACACTTGCATACTGCTGAGGGAGGTGCCACTTTCAGAAAGACACATTAAACTGGGCTTGGTCTCTCCACTGATCACCACAAGTCACTATTTCAAAGAGCAGCAGTGGAGTTCTTACCAATGTTGGCATAGTGGTGAGCACTGCTGTTTCACAGGAGAGGGATTCTGGTCTTGGGTGACTGTTTGTGGAGTTTGCACATTCTCTCCATATCAGTGTGGGTTTCCCCTGGGTGCTCCTGTTTCCTCCCACTGTCCAAAGATATCTAGGTTAGGTGGATTAGCCATGACAGTGACGGGCCTAGGTAAGATACTCTTTCAGAGTGAGTACGGACTCAATTGGGAGGATGGGACACACCTGGGTAAAATATTCTTTCAGAGAGTCAATGCAGACTCGATGGGCTGAATGGCCTCTTTTTGCATGGTTGGGATTTTATGATTCAAATGTACTGACCAATATTTACTCCTTATCCAATATAAAACAAATGATCTGGTCATTACCAAATGCTTTCAGTGGATAAATTGGCTGCACAGTTTCCCAAGTTTCAATCATGACAATGTTTCAAAAAGCAGTTCACTAATTAGAAATCATTTTGGATTGTCCTAAATTCATTAAAAATACTACAGAAATTCAAGTCCCTTCCTTAGAATATCCCCTTTCGTTGAGGGATCATCACCCACACTATAAGACATGCATAAACCATTGTGGCATTTTATAACCCAATCATGAAGCTGCCTTACAGGTTTAGCTGAATGCTTTGTCTATTCAGTCACCCAAATTCATTTGTCAATGTAGGAAATGCTTTCCAAGTCAGAATAAACTGGACAGTCTGGGCAGTATTATTACAGTAACAAATATTGCTAATCACCAGCTGACCAGAACCCACTTGTTGACACTAAGTTACTCAGCCTGTCAGATATTGATCACATTTCAAAGCAGTCCACAAAATCACCTCCATGCGCTGTGTTACGGTTTCAGTTCATATTTTGTAATGCTGCATTTAAAAACTGCTGAGCCTTCAGCGTGCAGCTCAGATAACCACGCGATAGGTTACTTAACCAAACAGTGCACAGTAGTCAGAATGGCCAAAAAGCTTGCTATTGCCCTCTATCGTTCCTGACTCTTCATAATTTGGCACCTTTATTATAGTGACAAGTATATGCTCAACAATAAAGCAAAGTTTCTGAAGCAATCCCCTCCTTTGCAATACTGTCAATTCTTCACATTAAATGCCCATTGGCTGCATGGTTTCCGAAGTTTCAACTGTGACTATGTTTCAAAAACCAGTTCACTAATTGGAAATCATTTTGGATTGCACAGATCCACAGCCTGTAGTATTTCAGCTGGTGGGAGATAGTGGTTTCATGGAAATGTCACTTGACTGGCAATCTAGCAATCCAGGCTAAACTTCTGAGGACAAGAGTTTAAGTCCCACCACTGCAGTTGGTGGAATTTACCATTAAATTGATATACCTGGAACATAAGATTGGTCTCAATAATTGTAACCATGGAAACTATTATCAATATTTGAACAAAGTCTCTTGTTCAGTAATCTCTTTTAGGGAATGAAATCTGTTATCATTACCTGGTCTGGTTTGTGTGACTCATAGCTATGCAGCTAACTCGTAACCACCTTCTGAAATGGCCCAGCAAGCTACCTAATTCAAGAGCCATTAGGGATGGGCAACTAATACATGCCTTACTAATGACGCCCACGTCCCATGAGAAATAAGGAAAAGTCTGAGGATACTATTGGTCAACAGTCTTTCTGCAGACAATCTACACAATAACGGCCTCTCTTTAAGCCTCTCCACTCAAGACCAACCTCTTCGACCAAGCTGTTGATCATCTGCTCTGAAATCTGTCAAATACTGCTTTACATATGCACCTGTGAGGCACCTTGGGATTGTTACATTCAAAGCACTACATAAATACAAGCTGTTGTTGCTGATTGTCCTCATCATTCAATTAAACACAGAACAAAATATTTAATACACCTAGTTTGACTGAAATTGTAATACATTACCTACAGGTTTGCATTACGAGTAATCTTATAAACTAGGACACATATCAGGCTCTGTATACAGTGGCCTCACACACAGGGACATATAAATAAGACTGGCTGTCTCACATGAGTCAGGGTCCCTACAGAAGTGGTGTCTCACACGCTGGCATGAATGGGCAAGATCCTTATCAACTAAAGACAAACTCTCCATTCATGGAGCTAATCTGCATTTGTGTGAGCTTACCACATCACGCAAATCGCATCCTCTGGGAGTCAGATCGAGTATGGCTTTAGCTTGCCTAGCCCACATCTTCCAGGAACAGACCAAATTATATCAGGATAATGTAGACCACGCAGAAACTAGGAAACATCCAGCCATTCAGAATCCAGACAATTTTCACAAATCAAATGTGCCTTTGTCTGTACAGAATTGATTTTCTATTAATTTTATACCAGATGTCAGCACCTGATTGATAAAACAATTGCAGATTTCCTTAGCTATCAATAATCTCCAGATATGATTTAAAAATACACAGAGCTTGTCTCCAAAACTTTGGCATTGTTTCAATATTCCCAAATTAATTTGTGCCTGGAACAGAACATGTCTGGAGGTGTCCAGTACAGAATGCAGGGGCCAGATTTACCTGCGCGATGCCTACATAACACTGACCACAAACGCACTCACCCCATGATAGAGCTCCAGAAAGAAACATTTGCACCTCAATCTCCAACAGAAGACAGAGCAAGCAAATGAGAAAGCGAACAAGATTTTCAAATTATAGCACCTTTTGTGACATTAGGATGTTCCAAAGCACTTTAAATCCAATTAAGAGATGTAGTCACTGATGCAATTTAGAAAGTATGGCAGCCAATTTGTGCACATCAACGTTCCACAAACAGTAATGCGCTAATGATTAGATAATCTATTCTACAAAAGCAACATTTTTGACATAATACCAAATGGTTAACACTGCTCTTCTCTTGCTTCACCTGCAGGCCTGTTCAAACAGTGCAAGAACCTATCTCTGGGGCAGGGGATAATAAGATTAATTTTCCATGAACCGATGAAAATAACCTTTATGTTCAGCCGGATAACACTTGATTTTTGTAAGCAAATAGAATATTTTGTTTTTAAAAAAATTATCAGACAATTGTATTTAATTCACATCAGCTTCCTTCAGGCTGCTTCCGCACTGCCATCAGCCTCTTCACGAGTTAATTGTAGTTCAGCTGGTACCATTCTCACCCAAGTCAAAAGTTATTCGTTTAAATGGATTCTATGTTTCCTACATTATACTCGGGACTATACTTCATTAACAGTTAAGTGGTTTGGGACATCCTGATGTTGTGGAGGGCATTTTAGAATCCAAGTTCTTTCAATCAGGACCTCTTAAAAGGTTAATCAACACATCTATCAGGTGTTTATTCCACACAATCCATGAGTGAATCTGCAATGAATTTGTTTCACCACATAAGCACGCCACAAATAAACCCCAGGTGGCCACGAAGAGGTCGCCAAGGCTTCCACTCAGAGTCAGCAGCTAACAATTGCTGCAGTCACTTTAAAGTTGCAAGACTTAGCAAAACCAAACATTTCAAATCGACATGCCACTAAAGGATCATCAGCTTCATTCGGCCTTAGCATTATTCAGTGGCCAGAGGTGGCCACTGAAGTAACAAGGAAGAAAGCTCAAATGCCCTAACAATTTACCATTGTACACATACCTGCCTTCTCTTCAGCACTGAGCTCAAGAGGCTCGCCTGTGAACCATACATTTCTGCAACTTAGTAGCATGGTGATGCACTAAGTGAAACGCAAGATAAAAACCACTTCTGAAGAAACTCACCTCACCAAGTTTTCAAATGTCCTCAGTTGACCTGATTGAATCAAATCCACACAGCATTAACCAGTCACTGAAATCGTGCTTCTTAAAACCAACTTGAAATGCCATCAAGGGAAGATTTCTTCAGTATGGAAATACAAGAATGTCAGCAATTGCCTTTGAACAAGAAGTCAGGCAGAATTACTGGGAGTGGCTATGTCACTATTGATTAAATCAGAAGAGGATGTGTCATGCATGCTCAGAAGAACAAGCATATCTGCACACCACGGATCTTTTTTAAAAGTTTTTTTAAAAATAGTAAACATTACATCACTTATGACCTGAGACTACACTAAAGTTTGTATTTAGGTCAACAAGTATTTTTCTCTCCCCTCTCTGCTGAAGATATAAACCACAGGTGCCAGTCATTCCAACATCTTGTTCAAATAGTCTTTCTTCCTGACAGTCTTAATAATACAGTTAAGTGCTGCATTCAAATTCAGTAAATAAACTTGTTTTATTCATATTCAAACCATTGGGTAATTCTAAGTTTCTGGACCAAAAATACATTCTCAGCTGACTACTCAACTGCAGAGTGAGTTCATTGCATCGAAGGCCAAACCTATTCTTGTCCTATGCCCTTCAATAAACTCATTCCAGTCTTCAAATAATTTTGTTCATCCACCATTCCTATCCCAATGGCACATGAGCCATTAACGTTCAGGCTAATTGAAATTAGCTAACACTGAACAGGGATAAAACCTAGAACCCGTCTCATTTATTCAGCTTAATGTCACATCTGATGTGGCACATTTGCCCACAGTAAAAGAAAAGTATTTGTCAAACATTATCATTTGGTAGCACTCTCACCAGAGTCACAAGGTGTTGGGTTCAAGTTCCACTTCAGGACTCGGAGCACAAAAGTAACAGCTAACACTTCAATATAGTACCGAGGGAGTATTGCACTGTTGGAGGTGCTGTCTTTCAGATAAACTGAAAAGTTAATAAGTGGAGGCTTAATCTCCCCCATCAGGTGAACATTAAAAAAATTCCACGACACTAATTCAGAGAATTATCCCTAGCGCTCTGGCCAATATTTATCCTCAATAAACCTCAAAATAAATCATCTAGTCAATGTCACATTGTGCGCAAACTTGCTGCTACATTTCCCACACGACAAAAGTGCTCACACTTCAAAAATCTGCTTTACTGGCTGTAAAGCAATTCTGAAACATTTAGCAAGCATGAAAGGTGATGATAAATCTGAATTTGCATAGCTCCTTTTCACATTCTCATACGCCCCAAAGTGTTTCACAGCCAATTAATTACCTTGTGAAATACAATCATTACATAGAAACAGAACAGCCAATTTATACACTACAATATGCCACAAATAGCAAACGAAATGCCAACCAATTATTTTTAGTGACATTGGCAAAGGCAAAATGATCATCAGGATTCAAGGTATTCCCTGATTCTCCACAATCAGTACAGTTTTTATGTTCACCGGTACTGGTTTAATGAAAGACAATAACATGGAAATAAAAAATGAAAACTGAATCATGGATGATGAAAATTTGCATCTCAATTGTGGCACAGCCTGCTAAGTTTTTTTTAAAAAGCATCCAACAATCCCTTCAGTGGAAAATGTTTGTCACCATCCACTTATCAAATGTCCTCCATAATTCTAAACACTATTAAATTGCTCCTTAATCTATGCTCAAAAACCAATCACCATGGCTTCTCCAGAAATTTAAAACAAAGGAAAAAAAGAGGATTGTGAAACTGAAGTACATAAACTGAAGCAGAGTGAATACAACCAAGAAAAAAAACAACAGGATACAAACACAGAGTGGATAAAGGATTAAAATCATTATTTCTGTGAAGATAAAACCAATAGGGTCTACTTCCAAGTTGTAATTTTTAAGCAATAAGAGATTGTTATTTGCCTCCAATCTCTTTCTTAATAAGCCAGCTCACTATTTCTAAAAAATGTCATGTCACACCTTCAGGAACTAGGCTAAATTTTCAAAAATCAGGTCCTTCTTTTGATGTTCTTTCTTGCATTCTCCCCCAGCTGCATGTACAAACACCTCCACTCACTATAAAACAGCACTGATTAACTCAAGAGCTAATTACAGACAATGTTAAGCACTTGCCCCAAGGCAAACTCTTGCTAAAGTGTTGTTGGAACATTCCAATTTGCAAGTTTCCTTCAAAAGTGATTTTAACTGATCATATCAGTGGCCAATATTGATTTTTTTTTAAGGGAAATCAGCCATCCAAACTATGCTGCAAATGTTTCTATAGGGGGTTATTACAAAGCAACACACCAACCTGCCACCCAGTCCATAGTTTAATGCTAGACAACATATAATACATAAGTTGACATTAAAAGAACACACAATAATGAGATACCCACAATAGTCGCCGTTGTACATAAATAAATCTATTACATCAGAAATGGACAATGAATATGATACATACAGGAGCACACCATTATTCTCACAAACACACACCCCTTGCACCAAGTTAAGACAGATGAAGTTGTTGTATCACTTGTCCAGCTGAGGTGGAAAAAGAATCAACTAAATTGAACGTCCCACATTTCAGTGCTTTGGAAATGACAAACAGATGTCATATAGAGCTAAATAAGCACAGCAGAGCCAGGATCCCATGAAAGAGCCATCTCATATTTTTCACTGCTCCCTCCATTGATAACTGACCTTTAACTTCCCCCTTTCCCTTCAGGTCTTAGCTTGGCCAGATTATCAAACTTTTATATTTGTCACTTGTTTATGCAAGAACTGTATCCTTTACACCACCCATAATGTAGAACTCTCCTTCTCCCCATCTCACACCCAAGTCTGTGCTGAAGTACTGTTCCATCAGGGAATGAAGTTGAAGCACTATAAACAGCCTCAGTGCCACTGTGTTGAGCAAGAGGAAAATCTACATTCTGTTGTTGGTCATGATCGCATGGAACAACCCCCTCCTAAAAGTGCATGTGTGAGATACAGGCCAGTGAAGACACGACCAGGTGGACCTATGATGTTCCACACCCTACCAGGATCTACACAAGTGACAACACTCACTGTTCAAAAACCCTTAGTAGTGATGACAATTGATGCTAGAAAGCCAAATGAGGGATCAACAGCTAAAAAAAGGCAGAAGTTTTAACATGGAGCGAGAAAAAGACAAAGCACAAAAGTGATTACGCAACATGCATTCTCTCCCCTAAATGCTCCTCTCCTCCAAAGTTGTGAACTTAGTGTTCTTGGGAGGTTAAATATTATCACCTCTGCACCATACACAATCCTTTTAAAATAACTGTTTCCCCACCAACACTTAAAAATCTACATTCAATCAATTGGACATTCACAGGCAAAAGGTTAACCAACCCAGAATCAGAAGCACGCAAATGCCCCATTCACTAACAAAGCTGTGAACTGGGCTGTGATTGTCCTGACCATTGTGGCATCACGTTCTGCCTAAAGCTTATATCCAGTCCAAGGCAATAAAGAAGCAGAAAGTCATTTTAGGAAGTTGGACATATTCCACAAGTATTTTTTAAAAATCTTCCAGTTGTAGTGTATTTGTGCAACTCACGAACAGGCATTTTCCCCAATCGCATCAGCTATCCACTGCACAATACTGGTGCCAATTAGCCTGGATTTCAAATACCCTGCACCAGCTTCACCCAGTGCACACAAAGCAGCTTATAAGTGTTAGCATAAAGAAAAAAAAATTAACAGTTCACAGATTTCTCCCCATTATCCTATTTTGTTACAACAGCATACACATCAAGTACATACTGTACCACAGCTGGATCCAGGAGGTCAAGGAGGACAAGTGGCTCTCCAAGCAGTGGGCATTTTACAAGTTGTCAATAAATTGCAGTTAACTCTCCTGCATCCTTGCACACAGGAGACAAGTCTGCCACCTGTCTCAAAATTTTAAGTTACTCGATACCCAATTTTCAGATACTTTCCTCTCCAAGGCAGATTCACTATCATTCCACAAGGTCCACCATCTAAACTGGCATGACACTCAAATACAACTATATCAGTTGCTCCCTTCAGCTTCATACAATTCAATTTGAACCACTTTAAACACCACACTATATTTACCACTTCTGCTTATACTCTCATTCTCCCACTCCACCTGTTTTCTCTCATTCTGTCTACTCTCAAACATCTTTACCTATCCTCTGACACAACCTACTCAGAATTACTGAGAACTCCCACCCGCCTGACGAAGAGAAAGCTTGTGGCGTTTGCTACAAGTAAACCTGTTGGACTTTAAGCTGGTGTTGAGAGACTTCATTCTGTTTTTACACACTACTTACTCCAGTTTACTCTCCCTGCTGTCACTGGTTCAGTCTAGCTTCTTAGGAAACTAGCGTACAGGTAGGGAAAAAAGTTGGAAAGGACACATATCACTATTCCCCCCATTCTTTATCGGGCCTTCACTTTGCATTTTCTATCCAAATACCTTTTACGTTTTTACTCAAGCCAAGGATGAACAAGGGTCAGAGCTGGAGCAGGAAAGTAAAAGCAGAATACCGACTAATCTTAACAAAACTATAAAACAAAGCACTTCCGCATCAAAATTCAGACAGAATGGGGGAAGGAAAAGCTTTGCAATTTTTCACTTCCCCTCCCCTCAACAACACCAGTTTACTACATATTGCTCTCTTCCATTGAAGGTTGATCTTTGAAACCCTTTTCTAAAGAAATACCTTGGTACCTACTCGCTCCTGAAATCCCTATCTAAAACTCAGCAACAATACTAAGTACTTTGCCAAAGCATTCAATTTTTCGTCTTCTAAATGACAAGACATTGGACAAGACTGTTCAATTCACCTACGTATTCCCCCACTTAAATCATCATGCTCTATAGCAAGACGCTCCTGTCAGGTTTCATCTTAGCTTCGCCCCAGCTTCTCCATTATCTTTTCATTAGAGGACGCCACCATCACTTCCTGCCACATTTTAAAGTCCTCAGCTGGTTGGAACACCCAAAGTAATGCAAGTGGATAATGGGGATCCTCTAAGATGGAGTATATCTGGATTTCAGGAATGTATTTGATAAGGTGTCACACATAAGGTTAATACATGGAGTTTGGGGTAATTTATTAACTTGGACAGAAGACTAACTGACAGAAGGCAGAGAGCTGGGATAAATGGGTCTTTTTCTGGTTGGCAAAATGTAACTAGTAGGTTGCCACAGGGTTAATTCATCAGGCCCCAGCTGTTAACAATCTATATTAATGACTTGGAAACAGGGACAGAAGGTAAATTTTGGCATTTAAATATTACTGCAACTACACAAGGCATTGGTGAGACCATATCTGGAGTACAGTGTACAGTTTTGGTCCCCTTATTTGAGGAAGGATGTAGTAGCATTAGAGGTAGTTCAGAGAAGGTTTCCTAGATTGAGGGGTTTCGCTTATGAAAACAGACTGAGCAGTTTAGACCTATGCTCTCTAGAGTTTAGAAGAAATCTAACTGAGGTATGCAAGATAATAAAAGGTATTGACAAAGTAGACGTAGAACGGATGCTTCCTCTTGTGGGGAAATCTAGAACGAGAAGTCATAGTTTTAGGACTAAGGGTAGCAGATTTAAAACAGAGGTGAGAAGAAACCTTTTTGCAAAGGGTCATGAATCTGTGGAATTCACTGCCCTAGATTGCAGTGGATGCCAGGACATTAAATTAGAAGGGGATATAGAATAATTTTTATCAATAATGGGTTGAAGGGTTAAGGAGAGCAGACAGAAATGTGAATTTGAGGCCAAGACAAGCCATGATCATATTGAATGCCAGAGCAGGCTGACTCCACTCACTTAGCCTTTCATAAGCTGTGATTTACCTCATGAATTGCACCCTGCATTCCAACAGTTCCTCTCTTCTAAATTCTCACCTTCAATTTTCCTAATCAAAATGTGGCCACCTTCCACCTCATCACTGCACAAATCTCCATCATCGAAATGTTTCATCTGAACAAACTGTCTCTGCCCTTATCAAACACAGCATACTCATACTTGAGTCAACTATCCAACTTCTTTTCAATACCTGCACCCCATCATATAATTTTCCTACTTACATTCTGCTAGTATAATAACCACCTCCATGACTCAGATCCAATACCTACAGGCTCGAGCACATGGCAGCACTAAATGTGCTTCCAAACAACATTTACCACTTTACTAAACATTCCTACAATGTCAGGAATAAAAATAACATTCCTTTTTACTATTCTCTTCTGCCCTCCACTCAAACTTCCATTTTCATCTAATGATACTAAATAAAAGCATATTGTGAATTCATTCGTTAGAAAACAATGTTTTGCCCATTCCCTCCCTTCCCAAACTCTCATTCACTCATCCCCACATCTCCCTACAACACCACTCTTACCCACTTTGTATCTCTGCCCTTCACTCCAGCATCATTCCTTTCTGTTACGATCTCTCCTCCTCCAATTTTTCCTACTCCATACAACTACCAAACACTTTCATAAGACCACATTCCAGATTCTTTAAGCCAAAAAACCCAAGATTGTGCCATCTTTCCTCAAACTCAAACCTTTGACACAATAATTGATCCTTCTCTGCACTTCTTTCAACATTCTTCCCTACTCAGTATCTCATTTATCATTCTTTTGTATCATTCAATATCCCCCTTTCATCACTCCTCCCTTGTCCCTTTCTCCTTGCTCTAATTATTTTTGCAATTTTTTTGCACCTTTTCCTCTTCAGCTTTCATCTCCTCACAATACCTCGTTCTCTCCCTTTTTCCATTTCTTCCTCCTTACTCTCTACTGCATTCACTGTTCTCCTTCTTTACTATTTCTCTCTGCTCCTCACACCTCCCCTAACTTTACCATTTCCTCCCTTCCATTCTTCATTGGTCATCCATTTTCTCCTCCCCATCCACTTCCAGTATCTGCCTTTCTTCACTTTTTCCCCATCCTTTTCTCTCCCATGTCTTCCTGCCATGCCGTATCTTCCCCAATTCTGAACTTCCTCCTGGTTTTCCTCATGTGAGCCCTTCAACTCCTGCTCCTCTTCTCTCTTGTTTCCCCCCCCCGCTCAAATGCTCCTACTTCCTCTCACTTCATTCTCTCCTCAATTCATATTACTTTCCCCTTTGTTCACTTATCTTTCTGATCTAGGTCTCCTTTTCGTTTCCTTATACACCTCCTCACTGACCCATCGCTCTCTCTCACAGTTTCTATGCTCCCTTAATTTCCCTGCCAGCACTTCATTTATCACATCCCCTTGCCTTTCCAACCCACTACCAGTCCTATTAATTTTCATCCTTCCACTGGCTCTTTAGCTATCTTTAATCGTTCCCCTCATTCTGAACTTTTGTTTCTCCCTTCTTTCTCTCTAGAAAATGAAGAGGCTTGACACAGTAAGTACTAAGAGATTATTTTTCCCGACTAAGGAATGTAGAAAAAAACTGAGGCACAGTTTCAGAAGGGCCCACCATTTAGGAGTGAGATCAGAGAAATTTCTTCATGCAAAGAGTTGCAAATCTTTTGGAATTTTGTGCCATCATTGATTATATTTAAGGCTGAGATACACAGATTGTGTGTCTTGGAGAATCAAATGATAGGGAGGTAGGTGGGAAAATGAGGTTGAAGCCTCAGATCAGCCATGATCAAACTGAATGGCAGAGCAGGCTCAATGGGCTATATGGTCTTCATCTGCTCCTATTATGTTTATTCTCATCTTCCCTCCTTTATGTCACACCACCACATGCTTTTCTCTCTCATCCTTGCAGGCTCCTTCACAATTCTCAATTTTCCCTTTCCTCTTTTTCCCTGTCCAGTCTCCACCCACCCCCCCTCAACATTTGCTGTAGTGTCTCCCTTTATCCTTCTCTCCTCTATCTTGCTCTTGCCATTACCACTCACCTTTGTGCTCTGCCTTTGCCAACTTGCTCCTTCTATCTTCATTCTGCTTACTGCACCACTACTGCCGGTCCTTCTTTTCAATTTCCTACACTGGGTCACTGTCATCATTCCCCTCCCTTGGCAGTCCTATCTCTTTATCCTTCCCCTCCCTTCACTTTTTTTTATCTCCTGCTTCCCTCACTTTCTCTTTCAGTCTTGCAATTCAAACATCCCCCCCCCCCACACCCGTCTCTCTCTCGCTCATCTCCCTCTCATTTTGTCTCATCCCGTCTCCATCTGATTTTACATTTTCTCTTTCACTTCTTCCCTCTCGTTTTCACACCTTCTTTCACTTTTCCCACTCTCAGCGGTTGTTTCCCAATCCCTCTTCCTTCTGAAGGCTCCTCACACCTTCTCTCCTTCTTAAACATCGCTCCCCCACCCAAATCATTCACTTCCTCCTCCTTTCACACCCTCCCCTCCTCGACTACGGGGGATGGGGGAAGGGATTCGGGACTCTGGCACAGAATGTGAGAGAGAAGGGGAAGGCCCCGTCCCTGCCCTTTGCACACTATCCGGCCGCGGGGGTTAAATCAGCATTGTCGGGCCGGGTTATTATTCCCTCAGAGTGGGGCCGGCCGTGGGGGGGGGGGGGGGGGGAGGGAGGGCTGGTGAATCCTGGGCCTGGCGCCACACGGACGGCGGTTGGGGGTCGAACCCCTCTGGTGCAGGGCGGCTCGCGGGGGGGGAAATCAACTGCCACCACTCGCACCCGGCGGCCGGCGCCTGTCAATCACTCCACCCCCCCCCCCCCATCGCTCCAACGACCTTGATTAATCCTGTGTTTTTCAAAAAAATAAATAATGCAAAATTGCATCCTTCCCCTTTCGGGAAAAACAACTTCCGAAAGCTGCACCGCGGGCGACTCGCTGCATTGCACCGACGGGGACGGTGCATACCCCCACCCCCACCCCTTTCTGATCGGTGCATCGCTCCCTCCCCCCAACCACTTTTTGATTTTGGCGACCGTTGCCACCGTCGCGCGCCGATCCCCGGGCGGCCGCCAGCCAGCCCTGGGCTCGCTGATTGACAGGCTTTGACAACTTACCTGGGGCTGGAGCCGCCGGCCGGGCCACACATCTAAAACCCTCGGCCGGGGACGGAGAGGTAGGCTACCACAACCATTTCCTTTTTTTGAGCTGTTGTGTTGTTTTCCTTTCTTCACAAAAAAGCAGCAACTTTTTTTTAAACACCGCCCCCCCCAACATAACACACACACCCCCCTCTCTCTCTCTCAGCCCAGTTTGCCCTGCGCCATTTTTTTTTGGTGGTGGGCAATATTACGTGCGCGAAAAAAAAGAGAAAAATTAAATTTGCATAACAAAAGTAAAAGTAACGGTTGCCATATGGGCCGCGGTAATGGATAAATAATGATGGAGGCGGGGATATGGGGAGATAGTTGGGGAGGGGGGTGGAGAACGTCTGTATAGAAAGTACACCCCCACCGCCCATCACGACCAAAGCGTGGGGGATTTGGCCCTCTTCCCTAACACGATAACCTTTACCTCCTCCCTTCAACATACACAAAATAGACCAGTTCCACTCCCTTTCCCGGAATAAAAATGCAAAACCAACTAACAGAGAGCAGCATTGTGAATGGGATCACTTCCCGATTACAAATAATCGATCGATTGCAACGTGCTTCCCCGGTTTGCAGAGGGAGTCAAGAAACGACCTGGGTTTTTCTCGTTTTTCTCTCTGTCTCTCCCTTGTACCGTCTGGTCAACAAGGAAGCCAATGTTTTTTGTTCAAAAATAACACCACGTTCTGCACAAACTTGCCCCGCACTCAAAAACAACAAAAAAGTGCGAGGGTTGGGTTTTCAGACGGGACTTAATTGTTGTTTTTGTTTCACATTTTTTGTTTGTAATGGGGGGGGGGAGTAGAAAGAGGGAAGGAACCGATCAGCTGAAAATGCATCAGCGGGTGGTGTACGAAACCCCGGTCACCGTACTGTACCTTGTGTCGAAGTTTGCAAGAGGCGGCGAGGCACGCACTTCAATCTCCAGTACATTCTTTCTCTCTCCCCCCTCCTTTCCTTCTTCCCTTTCCTTCGCCTACTCTACCCACATCTTTATCTCTCTATCCACCGACCTGAGAGCTTCAGGAGTCCGGCAGCACTTCGATTGGCGATTCAACACCCACCCCCACAGAAAGAAAACATGTCATGCTCCGCTTCCGGGAACGTGACTTCGCCGGGAGCTGGAATGTAACATTCTGCAAATCACGCACACGTACATACGATTTCCCCTTCCCTCTCATCGAAAAATAAAGATGAAAAAGTGATGATTAACCACCGAGAGGCGCGTCGAGAATGCACTAAGTCCCCTTCCACAACAACAACAACGTCAGGCCACCTAAGAAGAAATCTGGACTGTTGACAGAGCATCCCCCTCAAGGCGAGACAAGTCAAAGTCACCCCTCACCCTTACGCCTTAGTGCTGGCGTTACTGCGCCATCTCCGGACACGGGCCAAGAGCAGATTTGTCCCACTTCCACCCGCCAGCCCCCCTCCCAACATGCAATAAACACGCAAACCAGTCTCCACCTGCTCGATCCAGCGTTTGCTGCTACGGTCAACACTTGCTCATCACTGGCGATAAAAGTTCGCAAACCCGTCGGTCTCTCTCTAACAAAAAAAAACACGGAACCATGCGCATGAGCTCAACAAAGCTGAGGCAAATGTTTGGCAAATCTTTTATCTTGTTTGGAGCGCACCACGTGTAACATAATCAGGTTACTCGTACATGACATCACCATGATAAAGTGACACATGATTCTCCTAGCTTTTTTCCCCAAGAGAACAAACAAAATCAGCTACCTGTTTAAACATGAAAACTGTACCCCCTTTAAGGCAATACTGTCCATTGAATCTTTGGGGACTGATGAACTCCCCACCCGCACAAACTCCCCGTTATAAGGGAGAAATTCCTCGCAGGTTGAACCAAACTCCACCGCCTTGGCCATTCTAATTTCACTCTAAGCGGACCCCATGTCCTCTTCATTACCAAGCCTTCCTAGTTTAAGCTCATTATATTATCCATATGCACACCTTCTTCCCGGATCCATCCCCTATCTGTTCCAGACTTACAGCCTCCCCTGACTGCTTTCCTCCAACCTTGACCCCTTGTCCAGTGTCCATTTCAATCGTGTCTCAGTTGGTCTCACTTGCATCTCTAAGTTAGGAGATTGTGGGTTCCAAGTTCCAACTCAGGACTTCAGCTCAAAAAACTAGAACTGGTAACATGCAATGCTTGCTGCATTGTCAGACTTGTTGTCTTTCGGATGAGATATTAAACCAAGGCCCTATCTGCCCTCTCAAACAGATATAAAAGATACAGTGATATTAATCCAAAGGAGGTTAGGGCACTATCCCGGACAATATTTGCCTCTTGCTTATCACAAACAGTTTATCTGGTCATTATCACATTGCTGTATGTGGGAGCTTGCCTTGAGCAAATTAGTTGCTAATTTTCCAACAGTGAAATGTGATGCTTCAAAATTACTTCAACGGCTGTAAAAGCATTTTGGATGTCATGAGGTCATAAAAGATATTATCTAAATGCCAAACTTTGTTTTTCACCTTTGCAGCCATACCATCTGGAGCCTCATTTCGGTTGTTTTTTTTATAAAGATCTCCTATTTGTCTTCTATTAAATCCTTCCTTTAAACCTATCTCTTTGACTAACCTCTTGGTCATCTCCCTTAATATTTATTTCTTCTTCAGCTGCTTTTCCAACTGACCAATAGTGATTACATTTCCAAATGTCTTCAATTGTTTTGGGACATCTTGAGGTCATGAAAGAGGCTTTAAAATTATTACTTGCACTTATAACCCCCTCAATTACACATTCTCAACAGTGTGTAACTCATCAAATTCCAAAGATATGTCTTTAAACATAGTCCTCTTAACCTTTACCTCTTTCTTTACCAGTTATTCCAAAAGCTCTTTTTTAAGTGGATTAAATATTGGGAGTTTTATTTCACATACTCACTGTGGCAAAAACCTCTAACTTCAGATATTGCTTTGGACTTATTAATATTTTATTTGTGCCCTTTAGACCCACATCCATTATCACATCATTTTAAAAATCTCAATCCTATCTCTCTTCATTCTTCCTTCCTCCAATGAAGAAATGTCATGTTCAGTATGTATTATCTTAAGTTCTTGTTATCTTCACTGAACCATCTCTATTGAATCAATGCCTTTTGAAGATGTGACAATATTCTAATTGTGTTCTAACTATTTTCAATGGTCAAGTAGCCTGTTTCGAATTGTAAACAATGCCCTTAAGTTACCTTTCCTTAATTACTAACAGCTTCAGATTGACAAATACTGATTCCTTCCAGCACTAAAGATTACTGAAGGTACACATTGCAATGTATTTTGCAATTGCATTTCTTCAGCAAAGAACAGCAAAATAAGATTCCATTAGATTTCATCAAAAATTGGGTGCTACATCTATTGAGCTTCAAAACTCATCATTTAACTTCCCTTGTGGACAAAAGTTTTAGAAACTGGATATGTCATGCAATTGTAAATACATTCCCCTCCCCTAGTTGATGGGTTTGTGTGTGAATATGACTCACAGAGTTGGCAATACATGGATAGAATCAATTTCTGACTGAATTGGTTTGTAATTTATTTTTTATAGGTATTTTCAGCTCCCTTGGCAGTATAAGCTTTACGCCTAACTCAACATAACCCGGTCCCTAATTAATAATAGAGAGCACTGCAAAAGCACAGACACCTCTGGAGTTCATTCATGCTTCATGGGCATTGCTTGTTTATTTTTGAAGGGTTGTTGAATTTTGAAGAAGTCAAGAAAGAAATGGGGATCATTTTAATCCACATATGGATTTGGGTTAGGTGGGAAACAACAATTAAAAAAAGAATCAAAATCGAACTGAATCTACCCACTTCTGGATTTAACAGAGGCAGAACAATGGGGTAGGGTAGTGGTAGGCAGCCAACCAATCTCATTTAAATATTCTACTAAGGCTGCATGTCTTAAGATTTTATCCCTGTTCAAGGTCAACACTGGGCGGCCAAGCTCCCTTTACCTCAGAAAACTCAACTGCTGAAGGAACTGCATAAAACACGTAAATACTTTTTCAGCACTGCTTGTGGGCTAGGAGGAGCAGAAGTGTTCTCCCACACCAATCCCCAGCCATCCAAGCTTCCTTGTCAACCTCCCGAGCAATTGAATGAACTCCCTATCTCACAGCCCAATGCCCTCCAATCTCCTCCATATCCCACAATATCCTCTCTGCTCTTGCCTCCCTCCAGCTCTTTCATGGACTTCTGTGATTTTCTCTAGGCTATTACCCCAACACTATCCTCTATGGGCTTCCTGTGATTTTCCACACTCCTCCCCAAATCTCTGCGTATAGTCCATCAACGTCTCCTCCTGACTGCTCCCATCTCCCCCATTGATACCCCCACCCTGACAACCTATTTCTCCAGATCTCATATCTGTGCCTGGCCATGGCCTGATGCCACAGACTATTCACCTGACAGGCAGTGAGCCTTTCAGTCTGGCAAAATAGTTATCAGGTCCTGCTGCTAAATCTGGAAGAATCCTCTCAGACTTCCTACACAAATCCCTCATTTTCTGAGTTGAAAATGATTAGGTTGTGGTGTATTGCATTGAATAGTTTTGACAGGAAACACCTTGCCCTGGCGTACATCAAAATATTACATGTGAAAATTGTTAGATTCAGAAGTGCTGGATTTATGAGATATCGAGCATGACCAGAATCTACAATACTTACGTTTTCTGTAACTAATGATGCAGAGCCTAAGCTAGCAGTACAAATTGGCTTCTTTGTCAAGAGATATAATAGGCTGATAATAACACTTCATCTGGTGATGATTTGTAAGCCCTCTTGACTTCAGGCTTAAACACAGCTTGACATGAAATTTATCGTATTGATGTTCATGGATTGTACAAAACCTATTAAAATAGATTTCCAATGTAACTACTTAGAAAGTATGGATCTCATCTGAGGGAGCACTACATAGTCTGAAGTGCCTTCTTTCTGAAGAGACAATAAACTGAGATCAATCCTCTCAGGTGGCCATCTTCTATGAAACGATTTTGAAAAAGAGCACGGGAGAATTCGTGGTATCCTGGCCAAAATCAATATCATGAAAACAGATTACATGATCATTATTACATTGTGGGATCTTGGGTGCAAATGGGTTTTCCTTCATTACAACAACATAGTCCAGACGATTTTGTTTTGCTGTAAAGTGCTTTGGGATGTCTTGAGACACTACGTAAATAGAAGTCTTACATTGTGCTTTAATGAATTCAAGTGGGACATTGGACCATACGGTCCAAGAATGTCCTCAGCTTGAATGCTGGTTTTGAGTTACTGATCACGGAATGCTTATGAGGATGCTACAGATAGAACTCAATTTCCTCAGGGCAAACTGGGGTAAAAAAAAATCTTGAGTTTTCACTTTTGATTGCTAACTGCTATTGAAGTATACTAATCTTGGGTGACGTCAATCATATTTTCTTAGGTTCTGCACACCATTTACATGCCACACAGTTTGGAGATCAAGGACACCTCAAGTCCTATTGAGCAGAACCAAAGAATGAGTAACAGATGACAAAAGTTGAAGATTTCTTGGCCTTCTTGGAAATCCCAAAGATGGGATAATCTAAAAAGTTATTCACTATTATCTGTTTTCTTATTAGAGGTCCTCAAGGAGAAAGCAAACAATGTCTCTTCCACAGAGAGCCTAATGAGGTCTCTTCCAAGCTTAATTAATTTCTGCAAAACATTCTCAGTTCGGTAGGGCAGTCAAGCAAAAAACAGCAATTAACCAGTTACCTAATATGTGTTAATCAATGTCATATCATACAATTACCAAAAGATGAGGAAATGGCATTTAACCCCACAAATATCTTAGAACACTATGTTTTCCTTTATGAGAATCGTCCTTTTCTGGATACTTTTCCATCTCTTTCTCGAGTCCCCCCATATTATGCAGCATCATAGAACCTTATAGCACATAAGGAGGCCATCTGGCCGATTGTATCTGTGCTGACTCTTTGAAACTTAGTCCCCCTGCCCCATTCTTTCCCCACAGTCCTACAAATATTTATTTTGCAAGTATTTATCCAATTCCATTTTGATAGAAAATTCAGTAGCAACTATCACCCCTCTTTCAGGTGGTGCATTCCAGATCATGTGTAAAATTCAAAAAATGAAAACATATCTATCCCCTGGTTCTTTTGTGAGTTATTTTAAAGCTGCATCATCTGCTCACCAATTCTCATCATTGATAAATGCAGAAAAATGTTCCCAGTTTCCCTCTGTTTCCTTCTGATTACATCTCACCCACAGATTGGAGTTATTTTGGGCTCTTCTGATGTACAGTATAGAACTACTGGCACATTTTACTGCTGATCTCCTTGAGAAACACTTGACTTAATCTCTCATGAATGCAATAGGTAAATTGGTACGTTGTCAGACAATGTAATAAATAGGGAGAAGAAGAGGCCTATCTAATGAGACCATTCAGAACAGTATAGTCAGAATGCAATCACTTTACTTTATGGACTAGAGCAGTCTAAATTACCAATACTTTAGATGCCCAATTATGATCCAGCTAGGATAGCATTCATTAAGCAGCAAAGTGGTAGAGAAAAGAGTATAATTGGGAACATATGAAATAAGAACAGGAGTAAACTACATGACCTATCAAGCCTGCTCCATTATTCAAATGATTATGGCTGGTCTTCTGCCTCAATTGCGAAGATGATGGCATAGAGTCATGATCCCAAGGTCTGGGTTCATACTCTGGAAACCTGGGTTAAAATCTCACCATAATAGCTGGTCTAGTATAAATTCAATTAGTTAGTCATAGTATATGAAGATAGTCTCAATAATGGTGACCATTTTGTAAAAACTCATCTGGTTCATTAATCTCCCTGTAGGGAAGGAAATCTGTTGTCTTTATGTGACTTCAGACTGATAGCAATGTAGCTGACTTTCAACTGCCCTCTGAAAAAAACCAAACCAGCCACTCAGTTCAAGAGCAATTAGAGATGGGCAATAAATGCTGGCCTTGCCAGCAATGCATATATATTCTACCTTATATATTGCAATCAAAACTGCATCCTGGGATGCTTTGTAAGTCAAGTCCCATCACACTGTGTTTCAATCTCAACTGCTAAGCCATCTCCTCAAATTCCATTGTTAACACGTCAAGAATCGTAAAAATAAAATACTGCCGTTGCTGTAAATTTGAAATTAAAAAAGTGTTGGAAATACTCAGCAAGTCTGGCAACCTCTATGGAGACAGAAACAGAGTTAATGGCTGGAACTCTACCACCTCGCCCGCCACCGAATCAGCACAAGATTGGGTCTGACAACAGAAATCTCCATTGATCTCAAGCGGGAATTTCTGGTCTCGACCGAGCAAAGCCGTAAACTTCAGCCCATTGTTTCAAGTCCACCGATGCTGATGGAGAAATAGCGAGGCACCTAGAAAAGAATGGTTTGATTGAGCAGACGCAGCACGGATTTGTTAAGGGGAAGTTGTGTTTGACAAATTTATTGGATTTCTATGAGGATGTGACTAGTGCGGTAGACAGAGGGGAGCTGGTGGATGTGGTGTTTTTAGACTTCCAAAAGGCATTTGATAAGGTGCCTCACAAAAGGTTGCTGCAAAAGGTTAGGGTGCACAGAGTTGGGGGTAAGGTGTTAGTGTGGATAGAGGATTGGTGGTCTAATAGGAAGCAGAGAGTTGGAATCAATGGGTGCTATTCTGGTTGGCAGTTGGTAACTAGTGGAGTGTCGCAGGGATTGGTGCTGGGGCCTCAACTGTTTACCATTTACATAGATGACCTGGAGGAGGGGGCTGAGTGTAGGGTAACGAAATTTGCTGATGACACAAAAATGAGTGGAAAAGCAAATTGTGTGGAGGGTGTGGAAAGCCTGCAGAGAGATCTGGATAGGCTGAGTGACCTGGCAGATGACGTATAATGTTAGCAAGTGTGAGGTTATCCACTTTGGTACAAATAATAGTAGGAGGGATTATTATTTAAAAGGCGAAAAGCTGCAGCATGCTATGGTGCAGAGGGACCTGGGGGTCCTTGTGCACGAATTGCTAAAACCAGTTTGCAGGTGATCAAAGAGGCAAATGGAATGTTGGCCTTTATAGCAAGGGGGATAGAATATAAAAGCAGGGAGGTCTTGCTGCAAATGTACAGTGTACTGGTGAGGCTGCAGCTGGAGTACTGTGTGCAGTTTTGGTCGCCGCACTTGCAGAAGGATATATTGGCCTTGGAGGGAGTGCAGAGAAGGTTCACCAGGCTGATACTGGAGATGAGGGGGTTAGCCTATGAAGAGAGATTGAACAGACTGGGTCTGTACTCGTTGGAGTTTAGAAGGCTGAGGGGGGATCTTATGGAGACATGTAAGATAATGAAGCGGATATATAGGGTAGAGGTAGAGAGATTCTTCCTGCTCAGAAAGGACAGCAGAACTAGAGGGCACAGCCTCGAAATAAGGGGGAGGCAGTTTAGATCAGAGTTGAGGAGGAACTTTTTCACTCAAAGGGTGGTGAATCTCTGGAATTCTCTGCCCGTTGAAGTGGTGGAGGCTACCTCGCTGAATATATTTAAGTCACAGGTAGATAGGTTTCTGATAGACAAGGGAATCAAGGGTTATGGGGAGAAAGCAGGAAAGTGGAACAGATCCACTTCAGATCAGCCATGATCTTATTGAATGGCGGGGCAGGCTCAAAGGGCTAGATGGCCTACTCCTGCTCCTATTTCTTATGTTCTTATGACCTGCTGAGTCTTTTCAGCACTTTCTGGTTTTATTATGTTGAGATAACACTTCCTTTACAGTTGATGATAAAACCTGGGAACTGCATGCTCTTTCTTCTCGAAGCTGTGAATTCATTATCACATAGACTCAGGTTGCTGATCCAAATTATGAAAGGGTTAAAGGCAAATGAATATTAGATCTCAGAGGGTGAGGAAAATCATATGCATACGTGCACAAGTGCGCACACAGATGAGCACACATAGGCATTTCAGTTACAATTTTAAAGTCCATCGTCAAAAGTTACTTAGTAATACCACCACTGATCAAGTTGGCTGAGTCCTGTACAGCACAACATAAAAGGTGAGAAAATCAACACAAGGGAAATATCTGACCTCATCAATCTACTTGTAAGGAATGCATTTGTCCATGACAGTATTGAAAGAAGTGACTGCCACACAGTCTTTGTGGAGATGATGTTCCCTCTTCACACAGAGGATATCCTGTATTGTGTTGTGTGTTGTCATGACTGTGTTAGTACAGAATGGCTCAAAACAGGGCATCTATGGAGATACTGTGCGGCACCAGCAGCAGCTGAATTGTATTCAACCAATGTATGTAACTTGGCCTATCTCTCTCAGCACCATTACAATGAAGCATAGAAACTTGGAAAATAGAAGCTGGAATGGGCCATTCGGCCTTTGAGCCAGCTCTGCCATTCATTTTGATAATGGTTGATCATCAAATTCAATATTCTGTTCCCGCCTCTCTCCTCATCCCTTAATTCTTTGAGCCCCAAAAGCTATATCTAACTTTTTATTGAAATCACACCACATTTTGGCCTCAACTACTTTCTTTGAAAGTGAATTCCAAGATTCACCACTCTCTGGGTGAAGAAACTTCTCCTCACCTCAGTCCTAAAAGGTTTACCCCTTATCCTCAAACTATGATCCCTAGCAGTGGCACAATGGTTAGTACTGCTGCCTCACAACGCCAGGGACCTGGGCTCGATTCCCAGCTTGGGTCACTGTCTGTGTGGAGTTTGCATGTTCTCACTGTGTCTGCATGGGTTTCCTCCCACAGTCCAAAGATGTGCAGGTTAGGCACATTGGCCAGGCTAAATTCTCCCTCAGTGTACCCGAACAGGTGCCATTGTGTGGGATTTAGAGGATTTTCACAGTAACTTCATTGTAGTGTGAATGTAAGCCTACTTGTGACACTAATGAATAAACTTTGTTAAACTTAGTTCTGGATTCACCCACCATTGGGAACATTCGTTCTGAATCTACCCTGTCTACTCCTGTTAGAATTTTATAAGTTACTATGAGATCCCTCTCACTCTTCTGAGCTTCAATAAATACAATCCTAACCAACTTAGTCTCTCCTCATATGACAGACCTGCCATCCCAGGAATCAGCCTAGTAAACCTTTGCTGCACTCCCTCTATGGCAAAGACATCCTTCCTCAGATAAAGACACCAAAACTGCACATAGTATTCCAACACCCTACACAATTGCAGTACAATATCCCTATTCCTGTACTCAAATCCTCTCGCTATGAAGGCCGATATACTATTTGCCTTCTTTACTGCTTGCTGCACCTGCGTGCTTACCTTCAGCAACCTATGCACAAAGACACCAAGGTCTTGCTGAGTATCCACCTCTCTCAATTTATACCCATTCAAATAATAATCTGCCTTCCCATTATTGTTACTGAAGTGGATAATCTCACATTTATTCACATTATATTGCATCTGCCATGCATATGCCCACTCACTCAGCCTGTCCAAATTGCACTGAAGCATCTCTGCATCTTCCTTATAGCTCACCCTCCCCCCAACTTTGTTCTGCAAATTTGGAGATAATACATTTAGTTCCTCTTCCAAATCATCAAATAATATGAACAATTGGGTTCCTAGCACAGATCCTTGCAGTACCCTACCAATCACTATGTACCAATTGGAAAAAGGTCCATTTTTTGTCAATTCTTTGCTTTCTATCTGCTAACCAGTTTTCTATCCATCTCAAGACACTACCCACAACCCCATGCACTTTAACTTTACATAGTAGTCTGCTATGTAGACCATGTTGAAAGCCTTCTGAAAGCCTAAATAAACCACATCCACCAATTCTCCATGGTCAGCTGTACTAATTACATCCTCAAAGAATTCCAATGGATTCATCAAACATGATTCCCCCTTTGTAAATTCATGCTGACTTTGTCTCACTATACCATTGGTTTCCAAATGCTGAGTTATAAAATCCTTGATAGTGGACTCTAGCAACTTTCTCAGTTCTGACGTTTTGCTCACTGGTCTATAGAGTCATAGATATACAGCATGGAAACAACCCCGTTGGCCCAGCTCATCCATGTCAACCAGATTTCCTAAACTGAATTAATCCCATTTGTCTGCATTTACCCATATCCCTCTAAATCTTTCTTATCTATGTACCTGTCCAAATGTCTTTCAAATTTGTAATCGTACCCTCCTCTACCACCTCCTCTGACAGCTCATTCTATATACGCACCATCCTCTGTGTGAAAAAGTTGTCCCTCGGGTCACTTTTAAGTCTTTGCTCTCTCACCTTGAACCTATGCCCTTTACTTTTGCCCTACCCTCAGGAAAAGAGCTTGGCTGACCACCTTATCTATGCCCCTCATGATTTTATAAATCTTCATAAGGTCACCCTTCATGCTCCGATGCTCCAGGGAAAAAAGTTCCAGCCTATCCAGCCTCTCCTTATAATTCAAACCTTCCAACCCTGGTAATGTCCTTGTAAATCTTTTTTGCACCCTTTTCAGTTTATGTCTTGTACAGTTGTAATGTAACGTTCCAAATCCTGTACTCAATGCTCTGACAGCCATGATCTTATTGAATGGCGGGGCAGGCTCGAAGGGCCAGATGGCCTACTCCTGCTCCTATTTCTTATGTTCTTAGATGAAGTTCAAATGCTCTGACAGATACAAGCATCCTGTCTACTTGTGATGCTATTTTCAAAGAACTATGTACCTGCACCCCTAGTTCCCTGGTTTTTGTCTAATCCCTTTTTGAATAGCAAGCTTACATTAGCTATTCTCTGATCTGTAGGAACCAGTCCGCAATCCAAAGAATTTTGGAAAATGACTATTAATGGGTCTAATATTTCGAGGGCCACTTTCTTAAGTAATCTAGGATGAAGATTATTAGGCCCTCACGATTAATCCATCTCCAATCCCATCAATTTACACAAAACCATTTCTCTACTAATACTGATTTCCTTCAGTTACTCAGTAAAATTTTGTTTCTTTCAGAACTTCTGGTACATTGCTTCTGTCTTCAAAAAGGAAGACATGAATAAAGTACAAATTTAGTTCCTCAACCATTTTTTTGAACCCGTTATGAATTCTTCCATTTCTGATTGTAAGGGGCCTACATTTGTTTTTGTCAATCATTTTCCGTTTATATACCTATGAAGACTTTTACAGGCATTTTTATGTTTCCCGCTAACTTACGTTCATATTCTATTTTCCCCTTCTTAACCAATGAATTTTAAACTGCGCCTAATCCTCAGATCTATAGTTTATTTAGCCAATTTGTATGCTTCTTCTTTGAATCTAATACTATCTCTAATTTCCGTTGTAAACCATCTTTTGGCCACAATTCCCTTACCACTCTTGCATCAAACAGGAATAAACAACTTCTGTAGTTCACCTAATTATTTTTTGTAATTACCTCCCATTGCCTGCCCACTGTCTTTCCTTTCAATAATGTTTCCCAGTCCATCATAGCCAATTCATGTCTCATACCACCATAGTTACGTTTATTGAGATTCAGGATCCTGGTCTCAGAATTAACTATGTCACTATCCACCTTGACAAAGAATCCTATTATGGTCACTCATCCCCAAGCGTTCTCTCACAACTAGATTGCCAACTAACCCTTTCTCAGTGCATAATACCCAATCCAAGGTGACCTGTTCCCTCGTTGGTTCTTCAACATATTGGTTCAGAAAAGCATCCTGTATACATTTCAAAAATTCCTCCTCTATTGTACTATTACTAAGCAATCCAAATGCAGATTAAAGTTACCCATAATCATAGATGTTCCTATAACACATGTATCCCTGATTTTCTGTCTAATGCTATTCCCAACATTCCCACTACAGTTGGATCGTCTGTATACCATCCACACAAATGATTTTGCTCCTTGGTCTTTCTTAACTCAACCCACACAGATTCCACATTGTCTATGCTATTGGAGGTGATTTTCTAAATGCCCAATGGGTTGGAAAATTTCCCATTTTCCTGTCCATTTTTTGGGTGCATTTCCAGCACTCTGTGCATCACAGAGACTGCAGGAGGATTCACGCCAGTAGAGGGGTTGGTTGGAGTGATGGTGGTCAGGGCCTAACCTCACCCAAGAGGCCAGCAGTGGGCCACTGCACAAGTGCTGGTCTCCCAGTAGGGAGATTGGAGCATGCACGCTGCCCCCGCCCCCACTGCCGGCCTCCCAATCATTGGCCTTCTGATGTCTTCCCCAACTCATCCCATCCCCTCCCCTGACAGCCAGCCATGACCCCCACCGCCCCCCCCCCCGCACCTCCCCCCGATGACCAGCTCCAGTTGCCACCCACTCTCCCATGGCCAATCCAAATTGCCACCCCCCATGGCTAGCCCAATAGTCCCTCTCCATGAACAGCCTGATCACCCCTTTCCTCTATCTTCCACTGATTTCTCTGTGCAGCGGTCCCCCTCCCCCACTACCACCGATTGGCTTGCCCCCGATCTGCTCCCACCCCCAGAAAGCCCTGCACCCTCAGGCCCCACCCTTTGGCCCTGCCTGGTGTCCAGTCAGCAGCACCAAGGTGTCCGATGGGCATTGCCAGTCTGGCATGGCCAAGAGGCAGTCCCTTGCCCTCAGCCTCCCAGGGGAGCCTCAATGCCCCCACCAGCAAGGCCATCATGCCTGGTCCCCATTGATACCGTCTTGGACTCGCTCATGATATTGAAATTGGATTTTAAATATGGTAATCAACTTTACACTCTTTACAGGCGCAAGGCTAATTGTGCCATAAAAATGGCCCGGCAAAGTCCAGCTGGTTGCGAATTAGTCCCCTACTGACATTTTATAGCTTGCTGCGCTACTCAAGCAGCGCAGCGGGCCGGGAAAATTGCATCCAATATCTTTCCTCAATATCATATCAATACCTTCTTTAATCAACAGTCCTTAGGTGGCACACTGATTAGCACTGCTGTCTCACAGTGCCAGGGACCCAAGTTCGATTCCTGGCTTGGCTCAATCTCCTTCAACCATGTCTCTGTAATGCCAGCTTTATCATACCCCTTTACACCTATCTGAACAATGAATTCATCCATTTTGTTTCAAATGCTCCAAGTATTCAAGTACAAAACCTCAATGGGAGCCTTTTAACATTCCTTGTCCTGTCCGTATTACTTTTCACTGTGTCCTGACAAACTGGGAGGCATGATAGCACAGTGGTTAGCAATGCTGCTTCACAGCTCCAGGGACCTGGGTTCGAATCCCGGCTTGGGTCACTGTCTGTGTGGAGTTTGCGCGTTCTCCCCGTGTCTGCATGGGTTTCCTCCGGGCACTCCGGTTTCCTCCCACAGTCCAAAGATGTGCAGGCTAGGTCGATTGGCCATTCTAAATTGCCCTTAGTGTCTCGGAATGCATAGGTTAGGGGGATTAGTGGGTAAATATGTAGAGATATGGGAATAGGGCCTGGGTGGGATCGTGGTTGGTGCAGACTCGATGGGCCGAATGGCCTCTTTCTGCAGTGTACGATTCTATTCTATCACTACCTTCTCAAGGGCAACTAGGGATAATAAATTCTGGCCTTGCCAGATATCCTGTGAATGAAAACTAAATAAATAAATATCTCGCAAACTTTAGTTTCCTGCTCAATTCAGATCTGGATTTATACCCCACATCCTGTCAACCACAAACACTGCTGATGTATGCTTCTGCAATGACACTCAACTCACACCTTAGCTTAGTAGCTTAGCTACAATTATCTACTCCTTAATCATCTAAAGACTGTTGAACCCAGTCAGAGCACAACAATAGATAGCACAGTGGGGAACACAATCATACTTATTGAGGAACAAACCATGTTTACCTTTAGCACAGCTTTATTGATGTTACAGCAGGAAGGACCAGAACCTTAAGAAGGAATATTACTCTCTCAGCTGACACTTTATTTATACTAATTCTAGTTGCATAGTTTCCACAGGTAGGCCCACTACCTATGAACTATTAAATTGATACAAAATGGTGATCAAAATAACGAGATTAAAGATTTATTACTGTGGTATAGACAGCAAGTAGAACAGGGAACTCACTCTATGCCTTTGGACTTTTCAACAGATGGAACAATGCAACAAATATATTTCAGACTAAATGATAAAACACATTTGTAGCAGAACAAAAGTGTATACGGAAGCAAAACAAATAATCAGTTGCATAAAATACATTACTTAACTTGCACTGCCACTTTAAACCATTTTCCAAAACCAAAAATAAGCATCTAGAAATTCCAGCAGTCTTTTTTCAGAATTTGGTGACAATAATATGGAGAAACCAAATTCAATGAAGTTCCATATCATCCCAGTATTGGAGGTTTAAACAATGCAAAGAGCAATTTGTACAGCAATGGTGCTCAATATTAGTTATCGCTGTCACTCAATTGGATTGGAAGCAAAAGACCCAAGTCTGTCCACAGCTGGCAGAGGTCAAAAGGCTTTCATCTGTGCAGTAATTATTCTATGATTCTATGTCAGTGTCTTGTTCTGTGCAGTGGAACCTACATATTGCCAGTGGACTCTCCTGGATGGAGAGACTAGTACCACTGGAAGCAACGACAGCATCAGAAACATAGCTTAAGGAGTGGAAAAATGTAAAGGGCTTCATGAAACTGAACAAGAAGAATTTATTTAAAATGATCTGGGATACATTCAGTTGACCATTAATTATAACTGTAATGATACTATGCCTTTAAGAACTGTATTTATATCATGTTTCTTGTAAGGGGTATGTTGAAATTTTAGCTTTGTTTTACACAGTGCCACTTTGTCAGGCAGCTTAGATATTGAAAATGCAGCATAATGCCTGATTTGAGCTAATGAGTGTTTGTCTAAGTAAAGTTAATGCATTTGACTTTACTTTGTGCCCAAGGGCAGTGCTTCCCCTGTCCCCATTCTCCCAGGGGGCCTCAATGGCCTCCGGTCCCACCAACGAGGCCATCATACCTGACTCCTGTTGCTGGGGACCATACGTGATCACTGCTGGTGTGGAACTTCACCGATGCGGTCGGAACCATAAGTGAGCTTGGATAATCCCAGGCTCGCTAAATAAATTGAAAAAAGGGTATAAATATTGTACTCAGTCTCACACCATTCCTCAGTTGTTTACGTCAGAAAAAAATGGCCTGAGAAGATCGTGACTGGCCAGATGCTGGTCATGATTCCCTTTTTCGGCCACTCGCTTAAATTTCCTGCCTTGCTACGCCATTTGTCCAGCATAGTGGGGTGGGAAAATTGCGCCTCTACTAATTGATGCCGGATTGGCATCACACCAGAAAGTTGGGAAACCTCCGGCGTTGCATGTTGAGCTCGCTAATGATATTGAGATCCAAATCCACTCAATCACATGCTAATAAGCTTTGTGCAATTTCTGGGTGTGATTTGATTTGTTCCACTTGAAAGGGGCTGGGAAGATTGCAAATCATTCGGTGCTGGGCATGGATCAGATTTTTAGCTTTGCATGCTATTTTCCCAGCTTGCTGCCATTTGAGCCACGCATGTCGAGGTGGTAAAATTCTGCCCATGGAGTGCAGTAGGACTAGTTTCTGAAAGCAATATGTTATGGAGTCAACCAAGGAAAAGACTATCCTGGATCTGATCCTAATAGGTAATGAGGCAGGTTTACTAAATGATCTCAGAGTAAAAGATTCCCGAGGAATTAGTGATCATAACATAATTTAATTTAATATTCAGTTTGATGGTGAGAAACTTGAAATAAAGGGAATTACAATGAAATGAAGATAGAGTTAGCAAAAGTCGACTATGCGCATAGATTAGCATGAAAGCAATGGCTGAAATTTAAAGATGTAATTCCTGACTCTCAGCAAAAATATATCCCAGTAAGAAGGAAAGATTCAAAGAGAGAGATCGACCAACCATGGCTAACCAAGGAAATTAAGGAGAATATTAAGTTTAAAGAAAATGCATATAAGGAGGTAAGTCAGCAATAGCTCCAAAGACTGGGATAAATTCAGAATCCAGCAAAGGACTAAAAAGTTGAGAGTGAAAATAAACTATGAGGGCAAATTAGTGAAGAATATAAAAACTGACAATAACAGCTTATTTAAATATATAAAAGAGTAAGAGACAGGTCAATGAGAACTTAGGCCCCTTAGAAAATGTATCTGGGCAGATAGTGACAACAAGGAAATAGCAGCTGAGTTAAACAGATATTTTGCTTTGGTCTTTACAGTGGATGATATTTCAAACTAAAGAGTACGGGGGAGGAATTAAGTATGATCATAATCACTAGAAAAGTAGTATTAGACAAACTAATAGGCTAAAGGCATATAAGTCCCCTGTCCCTGATGGCTTACATACTAGGATCCAAAAAGAAGTATCTACAGAAATATTAGATGCAGTGGTTGTAATTTTCCAAAAATCTTTGAATTCTGGAAAAGTACTGAGAGAAGGAAAACTGTCAATGGACACCCAAATTCAAAAATGGAGGAAAGCAGAAAGCAGAAAGTAGGTTGTTAGCTTAACATATATTGTTGGAAAAATGTTGGAATCAATTATTAAGTGAGCGGAGGTTCTTTTTCAGGTTGGCAACTGTAACCAGTGGGGTTCTACAGCGATCAGTGCTGGGACCACAACTGTTTACAATATAGTGACTTGGATGAAGGAAGCAAATATACACTAGATAGATTTGCAGATGTCACGAATATTGGTGGAAAGGCAAGTTATGAGAAGGATACTTACAGTTTATGAGGAGAAATTGATGGGTCAAGTAAGCGGGCAAAAAGCTGGCAAATGGAGTATATTTTGGGAAAATGTGAAGTTATTAAGTTTAGAAGAGAGAACAAAAGAACAGTATTACTTAAATGGAGAAAACCTGCAACACAAAGGGACTTGCGGGTACTTGCACACAAAACACAGAAAGCTAGCATATAGGTGCAGCAGATAACCATAGAAATCACTACACTGCAAAAGGAGGCCATTCTGCCTATCAAGTCTGCACCGACCACAATCTCATCAGGTCCTATTCCTGTAACCCCAAGTATTTACCTTGAAAATCCCCCTGACACTAAGGGTCAATTTAACATGGCCAATCAACCTAACCCGCATATCTTTGGAGTGTGAAAGGAAACCGAAGCACCCAGAGGAAACCCATGCAGACAAGGGGAGAATGTGCAATCTCCACACAGACAGTGACCCAAGGCCCGAATTGAACCCAGGTTCCTGGCGCTATGAGGCAGCAGTAGTAACTACTATGCTACCCATCAATCAGGAAGGCTAATGGAACGTTGGTCCTGATTTCAAGGGAGTTGGAGTTTATGAGTAGGGAAGTCTTGCTGCAACTGCACAATGAACTTGTGAGACCACATTGAGAGGACTGTGAGCAGTTTTTGTCCCCTTATTTAAGGAAAGATATTGTCTTATTGAAAGCAGTTCAGAGAAGGTTCACGATGATTCCCGGTATGGAGGGATTGTGTAATAAGCAAAGGTTAAAAGGTTGCAACTCATTGGAATTTAGAAGAATGAGAGGTGATATCAATGGAACATATAGGATTCTTAAGCGATTTGACAGGTTAAATGCTGAGAGGATGTTTCCCTTCATAGGAGAATTTAGAATAAAGGGGCGGCAATTTAAGACTGTGAGAAGATGAATTTCTCCTCTCAGAGAGTTGAGAGTCTTTGGAACTCCTTGCCACAGAGAACTGAGGTGGCAGAGGTCTTGTGTATACTTAAGGTCAAGACAGCTTGATTCTGGATCAGTAAGGGAATCAAGGCTGATGGGGAAAGGCAGGAAAGCGGATATGAGGAGTGTTAGATCAGCCATGATCCTATTGAATGGCAAAGCAGGCTCGAGGGTCCAAACATAGAACATAACAGTACTCAATGTTGCGCCGACCAGTGGAACCAATCTAATGACCCTCTAACCTAAACTAATCCAATGTTATCCACATGCCTATCCACTGACCATTTGAATGCCCTTAAAGTTGGCGAGTCCACAACTGCTGCAGGCAGGGCATTCCACGCCCTTACTACCCTCTGAGTAAAGAACCAACCTCTGACATCCGTCCTATAACTACCACCCCTTAATTTAAAGCTATGTCCCCTCGTGTTAGCCATCACCATCTGAGGAAAAAGGCTCTCACTGTCCACCCTATCCAATCCTTTGATCATCTTGTATGCCTCAATTAGGTCACCTCGTAACCTTCTTCTCTCTAATGAAAATAACCTCAAGTCCCTCAGCCTTTCCTCATAAGACCTTCCCACCACACCAGGCAACGTCCTGGTAAACTTCCTCTGCACCCTTTCCAATGCCTCCACATCTTTCTTATAATGCAGCGACCAGAACTGTACGCAATACTCCAAGTGCGGCCGCACCAGAGTTTTGCACAGTTGTAACGTGACCTCACGGCTCTGAAATTCAATCCCTCTACCAATAAAAGCTAACACACCGTACGCCTTCTTAACAACCTTATCAACCTGGGTGCCAACTTTCAGCCACCTCCTGTTCTTATTTCTAATAGTGTTATGGTCTTATGAAAGTGCTGGAAAGAGTCACATTAATAATGAATAATTGTGAATATCAGTACTTCCAAAGGATAGAAACTGTCTGGGAGTTCGATAAGAAGACAATATCTGTTAGATTATGTGTGGAGACATGGGGACAATTCAATTCATTGTTACAAACTGCGGTACAGGTACAGAATAACTCACAGTTACACAGTGTGTACGCATACTGTGATATAATTACATGACAATGTACTGCATTACCTTTGCTGATTTTGGCTGTTCGTGGGTTATCATGCGAATCAATCATCCAGTACACAGAATGAACAACGACTAAATATTACACAATTTCATGGAAATAATTGCTAACTATACAAATGATCAATGATTCCTAATTTAATTTATGGCAAAACAATACATTAAGCTGATCTGTTATAACAGTTGAAAAATTGATAGGCCAAGTCCTGGGTTTGTTTGCTGCCCAATACCTGGCTAAGCCACCACTGAATCCCTAGCACGAAGAGTGAATTTAGCTTTCAGTATGGGTTGGCAGGGTAGGCTCTGTACTCTGACTGGTATTCTTTGAATATTTCTCAGAGTGTTGTCTCAGACACAGGACTTAAGTAGTCCTTGGCTCAGACGGCTTGGTAGCTCAGTACCTCTTCTTAGAATGAGGCCATTCAACTTATTATTCCTGTACTGCCCTTTTGAAAGACTTGTCCAATTAGTCCAAAATCTCCCCACTCTTTCCCAATCCTCCTGCAAATTTTAAATATATATCCAATTCTCTTTTGAAAGTTACTAACGAATCTGTTTCCATCACCATTTCAGGCAAATTGTTCCAGATCATCATAATTCACCAGAAGAAAATCTTCCTCCTCACCCCCAACATGTTTTTTCTGATTGTTTTCTGTCACTGGAAACAGTCTCTCTCTATCTACTCTATCAAAGCCCCTCATAATTTTGAACACCTCAATTACATTTTCCTTTGCTTTCTCTGCTCTCAGGAAAAGAATTCCAACTTCTTTCGTTTCTCCAATTCCCTGACTCCTGACATCATGCTGACATATCTCCTTCATACCCTCTTCAATGCCTTGATATCTTTTTCTGAATCACGTCAGCATGGGTTATACGTTGGCTGCCTAAGATTGAACCTCAAAAGACAAAATGGTTACCAGCAGCAGCAGGATCAGCAGCCTGCTCGAGAGATTTATTGCTGAACAACCAAGATGATAACAGCATAGGAATGGACTAGGAGGGGGAACAGCTGGAGAAGGGAGAGAGGACATAGGAGAAGCAGCAGAGGGGAGTAGCTCACAGGAGGCACCATCCCATGGCAAAAGATGCACAAGCAGGGAGTTGGTTTTCTTGACATGTTTGAATGGGGCTTCAGGATCTCTGGCTGTCAAGTCAGACGGTGGGAGATCCAGAAACCCCACAAATGCACAATACAGGTGATTGATGTAATCTTAGCCAAAGCTGGCAATAGCAAGAATATCACTTGTGATGATGCTTCTAATAAACTGGCTTATGAGACATATTTACATTTTTGACTGGCTCTCCACATATGCAGAGTATCATTGACTGTACATGTGGCAATCAGATCAGCAAGTAGTGTTCATCAACCGCAAGATTCCAAGTGAGTTGCCGTGATGCTGTCATCCTAATTTCCTTGATACCTTTGGACCCGGAAGCAAGCATAGAGGCTGGTTGCTCAGGGACACTTCAAAAACTTGACTGACAACGCCTGTCAGAAACCCAACCAATAAAGCTCAACAGTACTACAATGAATGCCAAATGACTGTCAATAATCAAACAAGCCTGCTGAACAGGCATCTTGATAGAATAGAGGAACTATTTAGTGTGCACCAGCCAGGATGTCCAGATTTGATGTGCTGGACTACGTGCAGCATTGCACAACATTGGATCAGCTGGCGTTACAAAGCCCAGAATACAGAATGCCAATGGACGATTCCAGGGCAGAGGAGGAAGAAAGTGAGGAAGGCAATGCATCACAAACTTCTCACATTGCTGCCCAGGCTTCTAGGTTTGTCCCTATGAAAACAAGGTTCACTTAAATTGCAGCAGTCAGAACCATGTGCAGAGGTCAATCTCTCCAGAGCCACAAATACAAAGCAGTGCCACAAATAACCAACTCCTGCACAACCCCAATGATCCCTATCAATTCAGATCTTTCCGTTCATTGTCAAGCAAGTTAAAAGGTAACTTTGTCAACACTGTTGAAAAGAAATTTGGTCCAGACTAATAGAGTGGTATATAACGAAGTCTAAGATATCTGTCTTCCTATTTAATGTGGCCGACAAGTTGGCACCCAAAGTTTGCACAACTGTGGTCAAGGCAGGCATGAACTCACTTGATTGTAGCAAATGATGTTCAATGGAGTTAGTCACCCTATCGATGCAATAAGACTTCATCACAGTACAATCAACACATTCATGCTTAAGGCAAACTACTACTCCTTCCTGCAGTTATGCTTAATGTGCGTGGAAGGCCTGTCAATGTATCACACATTCTCTGGTACTCCTCAATGATTATTTTGTTCATCGCTGGCCTCCAGGGTACTGTATCTGTGTCTAGTTGAACAGAGCTTGGAGAGTGCTGCACTCTCCAGCATGGACTCTCCAGTGTGTCCCCATCACTGCCATCTGTTCTTGTAACTTATGAAATGTGAGTCACCAGGTGAAAGCTCAGCCATCTGTCTAACTGGTCTCACCGAGGGTGAATATCTCAGTTGGCAACACAGTAAGCTTTTTGCGATGGTGCATCTCTAGAAGGATTCAGTGCTTCAGAAGATTTGTTGTCTGGGTTTATGACTTCTGGTGTACACGTGAACACACTGACAGAGAGAAAATATATTAATTAGTCTTGGCAAGGTATAGCAATTTATGGTGATGAAGCTGACTATATTACACTCATTGTGATAGTGAATCAACATGGTTGAGTGTTGTACAATTTCAGCATTGCTAATATTGAATTTTGTATCCAGATAGTTGAAAAGTCCTATCGCGAATGGTGTCAGACATCAACCAACAATCTGTAGCAATTCCTGCTCTGCAGTTTCGTTGAAAAATCTGTGGGCTATCATGTCTGTTTTTCTCTCTGTCCCCAGGTTTGAATTTTTCACTCAGTGTGCGTGCCAGATTGGCAGGCCCAGAAGCAGTTGTAAAGTCCATTTATTCCCATCTGTAATAATTTAGATGAATGCCAATTTCCTGTCACCAAGCACCGCTTATTGTGTACCAAGAAAGGGGTCGTTCCATGGCTCACAGCTAGATAGTACAGCACCTCAGCACCTACAACGTTGGTCCAAGTGAAGTAACAGGTTTAAAAGCCTCCGCTGTACATTTCTATTGAGCGAGCCTCCGTATGTTCAATAAGGGAGCTTGTATTCCACGAAGCCCACAGGGAGATCAGTGATCTCCTGCAGCCTTTGTGGCCATTATAACATCCCCCAGGTCTGAGTCCCTCCCATCAGTCCCATTGCAATCAAGTCCTTTGTGATGTTGAGCAATCGGTTGGAGGTCTATTCAAAGTAAAAAGTCTGACAACACCAGGTTTTAGTCCAACCGATTTATTTGATAATAGACTCACAAGCTTTCGGGGTTAGTCCCTTCGTCAGGTGAATGGAGAGTTCTGGCCTCAGACAGAGCATATAAAGCACAGACAGTTTAGAGATTACTGATTAGAATGCGAATCCTTACACCTAACCTGCTGTTCAAGACCTGAAGTGGCTGACAATGTGAGTGGAAGGAGCACTGATCACAGGTTAAAGAGATGTGTATTGTCTCCAGACAGTACAGTAAGTGAGGTTTTGCAAACCCAGGCAAGTCACGGGGCTTACAGATAGTGCGACATGTACCCAAGATCCCTGTTGAGACCGTCCTCATGTGTGCGGAACTTGGCTATCAGTCTCTGTTCAGCGACTCTGCGCTGTCGTGTGTCGTGAAGGCCACCTTGGAGAATGCTTACCCGAAGGACAGAGGCTGAATGCCCGTGACCACTGAAGTGTTCGCCAACAGGAAGGGAACAGTCTTGCCTGGTGATTGTCGAGCGATGTTCATTCATCCGTTGTCGTAGCGTCTGCATGGTCTCCCCAATGTACCATGCTTCGGGACATCCTTTCTTGCAATGTATCAGGTAGACAATGTTGGCCGAGTTGCAAGAGTATTTACCATGTACCTGGTGGACGGTATTCTCACGTGTGATGATGGTATCCATGTCGATGATCCGGCATGTCTTACAGAGGTTGCTGTGGCAGGGTTGTGTGGTATTGTGGTCACTGTTCTCCTGAAGGCTGGGTAGTTTGCTGCAAACAATGGTCTGTTTGAGGTTGTGTGGTTGTCTGAAAGCAAGAAGTGGGGGGTGTGGGGATAGCCCTGGCGAGATGTTCGTCTTCATCAATGATATGTTGAAGACTCCGGAGAAGTTGTCGTAGCTTCTCCGCTCCGGGGAAGTACTGGACGACGAAGGGTACTCTGTCCACTGTGTCCCGTGTTTGCCTTCTGAGGAGATCGGTTTTTAACCCCGAAAGCTTGTGAGTCTATTATCAAATAAATCGGTTGGACTAAAACCTGGTGTTGTCAGACTTTTTACTGTGTTTATGCCAGTCCAACGCCGGCATACCCACATCAGGTCTATTCAAAGGCAGGGCTGGGTCAGGTGGCGTAAACTGGACAGGGGACCTTGCTTTCTGGAGGGAGCACGAAAGGTTACCAAAGCAGGTTCCTCCTCAAGTTCTAATTCAGTTGGGGGGGGGGGGGGTGCTACTTCTTCAGTCTCCATCTTTGAGTCCATACCTTCCCTATCCAGAGGGGCTAACACGGAATCAGCTTCAAGCTGAGGGCTGATACTGGCAGCAGCCATCTCTATGGCTCATGCATGGACTCCCTGGCTCTGAGATGGTCCAAATCCTTCTTCAAAGTAATGCCTTGGATTTTGACTTTATACAATACCAGTCCTGTTTTCTCCGTAATGATCCCAGAGACCCAATTGGGACCATTCTCAAAGTTTTTCACGTGTACCAGATCACTGTTGAGAAAGTTCTTTCTGTCCTTGTAGAATCATAATTTCTTTGTTAGTTTTCCTGTTGGGACTCCACCCTCCTCGTCAAGTTTGGGAATAGCAGGCTTATTTATCTCTGGTATGAAGCTGCTGTCCCATTAGCAGCTTTACTGAGGCAAACACCAATGTTGCGGTCCTATAATCAAATAAATTTTTGTGCCAGTTTGCTCTCCATGGATGCTACCAATTATTTCCTCATACCGTCTTTGAAGGTTTGCACTGCCTATTCTGCCAGTCCATTTGACAATTGGTGATAAGGTGCGGTTCAAACATATTGGATATTATTGAAGAGCACAAAGTTCAGGAAATCACCGCTAGTAAAGACCATGCCATTATCACAAAGCAGGACTTCCAGAATTCCATGTATACTGGAGCTTTGTCATAATTTCTCAAACATAATCTGGGAAGTTGTGGAAACCACGTGATGCACTTTCAGCCACTTGGAGTGTGCATCCACCGTTATTAAAACATGGAACCCATGAAGAGCCCTGCAAAGTCCACATGTACACGCACACACCCATAGGTGTAAGAGGCTGAGGGAGGTTGGATGTTTTGATTTTCCTGGCACAGTCACACCACTTTACCAAGTCTCTAATGTCAGAGTCAAGACCTGGCCACCAAGCGTAATTCCTGGCCAGTATCTTCAATTTTGATTCTCCAGGATGGCCATTACGTTCTGTTAATATTGGGACATTGTCCTAGCAGTAGAACAATTACTCAGGACCCCTGAAGAATGATCCCATCCTCAACAATGAGTTCATCTTTCTAGCTGAGATAGGGATCCATTTCTTCAGAGGGCTGTCCTTGCAATCCCCTGTGCAGAATCATATGCCTTATTTTATTTAAGGTTGGATTTTTTTGGATCCAGGCTTTAATCTGCCTTGCTGACACTAGCAGAATCTCCAAAAAATTCAGAGTCATCCCGATCTCTTCCAATGCTGGTAAAAAAAAAAGCCAGCAGTATGGGTGGTGACTTAGTGCATGAGCATTAGCTATCCAAGTTCCAGGATGGTGTTCTAGAAGATATTCAAAGGCCACCAATAACAAGACCCAGCACTGGATTTTAGTGGAGGCAATAAGGGGGATTGCTTGTCCTCTTTAAAAAGGTCCAATAGGGTTTATGGTCAGTAACTATAAAAAAAGGATCTAGCTTAGACATGTTGATGGAACATTTTCACACCAAATATGACTGCCAACCCTTCCTCAATCTCAGTATTGTCTCTCTGCATCCAAAAAGGTTCTGGAGGCATACATGATGGTTTTTTTCTGTCTCATCTTTCCAGTGATGTGACAGCACTGCCCCAACCTTATGTGGAGAAGCATCACAAGTCAATATAAGTTACTTCTTAATGGGCCAGTAAGTTAGTTGACAGCAGCTGACATTTAACTTTAGAAAAAGCCTCTGCTTGCAGAGCTTCCCAGGACCATCTCTGGTATTTGTGCAGTAGAGTATGCAAGGAGCCAGAATGGAAGCTAAGTTCAGAATAAATTTCCCATAATAGTTGATTAGTCTGAAGAAGGATTTTAACTCCATGGTGTTTCCCAGGGTTGGTGCTTTTTGATGGCTTTTATCTTTGCCTTCTATTCAATAGCTTAAATAGATTACTTCAGCCACTTGGAAAACGCATTCTCCCTCTTCAAGTGAACTCCCTCTCTGGAAAATCTCTGCAAGACTTCTTCTAAATTGCCCAGGTGTTCCTGTTCTGAAGCCACTGTGACCAAGATGCCACCTAAGTATACTGCAACCTTGGGTAGCCTTTGGTGGATGTTCGTTATAACTCTTTGGAAAATAGCACATGCTGATGAGACTCCAAAAGGATATACTCACACTTGTGTGCTGATTGTCACATATTTCTGGGTATTTCTCATTTAGTTCAAGCTGAAAATAGGCATGGTTCATGTCCAACTTGGAGAACATCTTTTTGCCTGCTAACGTAGCCTATAAACCTTTGTTTTGAGGCATGGGGTACCCATTGAATTTAGAGACCCGATGGACTGTTAGTTTATAGGCCCCACAGACACAAACTGAATTGCCCAGCTGGAACGACAGGGCACCCTATTCCACAAATTGCTTATATCTAGACTTTCAAGGCACCCCAATGGAGTTTTCACTTTCCCCAACATGGAGTATTGGATTGGTCCTGCTCTGAAATACTTAGGTGCAGCACTGGCGTGAACACAGATCTTGGCCTTGGCTCCATTTATTTTTCCCAAGCCTGCGTGGAAAACTCTAAGGTATCGACAAATAACTTCATACAGTTCCCCCACACCTAGCCTGAAGATTTACAACCAATTCAACCACATTTGCCAAAGCCAATCTCTCCCCAAAAGGCTTGACCCATGATGCCATACAGCAATGAGTGGGAGGATTGCTGATAGCTGCCTGTAAGTTACTGGTGCCTTTTTATCATTAAAAGTTTCCCCATGAAGGTAGCAAGTTTGGTCTTTATTTTCCAATCTAAGGAACTGGATGCCAGATTGGAGATGCTCATACATTTGTTCTCCGATAACACAGACTGCAGCTTGTGTCCACCTCCATCTTTAAGGGAGGGCCATTCACTCATAATTCTACCATTATTGGGGAAAACTTTGTTGTGATAATGCAATTCATTTGTAGTGTCCCAGTCTCCACAGGAGGGGCTATCTGCCTGGTACAGGCAGATACTGACCTCAGCTTTTTCCCTAGGCATCACGCATTTTGCCTGTTACTAAAACTCTTGGATCATCTGTGTTTTTTGATCGCTCTTGCAACAATCTGTTCTTCAGCAATTGCACATTTCTGGAGTATGTTCTCTAATACTCAAGGTCATCACTACCATTATTTGGAAATATATTGCCAATGCTTCGCAGTTGCTGGGTCAAAATCCTGGAATTCCCTCCCTAACGGCATTGTGTGGGTCAACTCACGGTAAATGGATTGCAGCGGCTCAAGAAGGCAGCTCACCACCACCTTCTCAAGGGCAACTAGTGATGGGCAATAAATGCCAGCCAGCCAGCGATACCCATGTCCCATGAATAAAAAAAAAACTTTACTTTCTTATGGTGACATTAGCGACACTTTAAACACCTGGTTTACAGATGCACTCTCCATTGAGGACTGATTTCATGAGGCCCCTCCCTCTAGTTGAGGGACATTGCTGCCTGATGCTCCCTTTTTCTTGCATTCTCAATGATAAGGCTACTTCAATTGCTTTCTTTAAATCCAAATTGGGGTCTGCCAACAGGTTCTTTTGGGTAGTTAGGCCATTTATGCCATATGCCAATGTCTTATAATATTTCATTAAGAAGCAGTCCAAATTCACAATATTTGACCAGTTTCTGTACCCTAGCCAAGAACTCACTGACAGGCTCCCTAAGACTTCTCCTAGCCATGTTGAAGCAGTACCTCTGGAGGATTACAGAGGACTTCGCGTCAGGGTGATTTTTATCAAGTCTGCTAGTTCATTAATGGTTTTGGAGTCAGGAGGATTCAGATTGGTCAGACTTTTTAATCACACTGCCCCACAAGCCATCAACAAATTCAACTTTTGTTTTTCATCTCCTCCAATGTTGTTAGCATGGAAGAAGTAATACATATGCTCAGTGTACTGGGTCCAGTCTTTCCTGTGGTGTCATAAGTTTCTTGCAAATAATAGCTTTTTCTTACTAGAGAAGATTCTTGACTTATAGAGAATGTCTGGGGGGGCGGGGGCAGGGGGAATGGAAATTATTTTCCTCAATTGCCAATGTAATAGTTTATCCAAACGCAAGTTTCCCCCCACCAAAGACTCTTCATTGTGTACCATCGTTCCTGTGACTCACAGCTAGTAGTGCAACACCTCAGGACCTACAACACTAATCTGGGTGAAGTAACAGGTTTAAATGCCCTGCTGAACACTTCCTATTGGGTAAGCCTCCATCTGCTCAACAAAGGAACTTGTACTCCACAAAGTCATTGGGAGATCTATCGACGATCCCCCATGGCTTTTGTTGTCACCATAATACTGCCCAACACCAACAGCAATCATATGTTGGCTAGTCAATTAACATCTGGCTAGTATGAAAGTTGCTCACTGAGAAGGATACCAGGAAGGATGCTGGGCAGGCCAAGGGAACAGATTTGGGAATTTGTGCATTGACAGAACATTCTTTAAAGGCAGTCAATTTCTGCTATCCTGCAGCACTGACAGGATAAACCTCCAAAGAGATTTGAATCATTGTGTCCTGAGGACAAAGCCAAGCTTGTTGCAATGGAAATGAGCACATGCAGACAGTCCCTTGGGGAGTGTCAGAGAATATAAGAGTCATGGCACTCCCAGGATATCTTTCACAAATCTGATGATGATCGCACACTAACTGCACAATGACCAAGTGGTGGCTTTTATGATTCACAATGATCTCTGGCTCTCCAGCAGGTGCTCTGATCACCATATGAGTGCAATCAATTGCACCCTGCATCTTCAAGAACCAGGGATAGCTGCAAATCCTCTTTCATGCTCTACCTGACTATTCCACATCTGAGATGTATGAAGGTAATCATCCTCCTGAAAAGTGCTTCGGTAACAAGCTATATGCAGCTGTGTGCTGCAGATTGAGACACACCTCAGTGATCCTGTACAGAATCCTGGAAGAAATCTGAAGCATAAAAATTAAGTATAATAGTCACTTTCAGTGCCACAGGCATTGGGTACTTTCCAGCAATCTTAAGGCCAATCATTTTGCAGATGGAAGTTACTATCTCCCTTGAGTGTAGCAGATCCTTCTTTTTCACTGCATCTCCATCATATCCAGATAGTTGCATCTAATACTATACACTGTTGCAGCAGGGTAATGGTCTGTTGGCCCCCTTTTCATTGCAAGCCTTGCTGGCCTTCAACCCCTTCAGAATGTATTACTTGCTCTTATGGGCAGCATGTTGATGATGTCTCTGATCAGCAGGCCTCCTCTCTGTTCTTCTCCTGGCCTCATCTGAGGAAGAGCTTCTACCTAACCTAACAATCCCAATTTTTTTTAGCTATGGGATTTCTGAGGTGCAGATTTAGTGATGCTATGGTCAGTATGTAAATAGCTCTTTAAGGACAGAAGCCTCCTTATCTCAGAAAAAAAGAGTAATATGGTTCACAAACCAATCAAAGTGAAAACGCACGTAAGTAATATTGATCCTTTTCCTCTCTTCACACTTTTTGCTCCGTCTTTGTGCTTACATCCTGCCCTGGATTGAGAAAGTTGTAATTGCGAGGTCCCTACTTGCAGACCGTTAAAGCGCATGGACTGGACTGCTTAAAATTGCAATGCATTTCCTTTTTAATTGGCCCCTTTAATTGATATCGATTGTCTGCTGACATTCGGTCATGTCCACCTACTGAAATATTGCAATGCAGCTCGATGTCAGCACAGCATATTTTACGGCACATCCAAAGTACCGTGCGCCTACGCCATTAAATTCTAACCCTAATATTCTGCACTCCTGTAATGTAGGAAAGAGCCGACCTTTGAGTTTTGTAATGATTTGTATTCGCCTGTTGGGTAAAGACCATTTGGTGAAGATGACCGTTAAAGCATGATTTGAATGTGCATAACGAGGAAGTTGAGAGTCAGTAGTGGATGGTTAGCTGCGCTGTGAGGAAACACACAGAAAGAAAAAGACTCGCATTAAAGATGATGTAATAAAATAGGAGTGCCAAGAGTAATGGGTGTGGTGATGCACAAAATGTGGTGAGGGGAATACACTCACCTATTCTCGCTTGGTTAATTCATTAAAGCACTTCCTGCACTGTGTCTAGGATTGTGGGACTAGGCTCCTGCTGCTAACCTGTAGGCGACTTCAAACCACACCCACTTTGTGGTAGCAGCAGGTATCCCATGGGTAGTTAAGGGAATTCTCTCCGAGCGGTGGGTGGAGGGTGCCGGTCTCGAGCAACGTGATGTGAAGACAGTTTTTTTTATTCAGACCTGTCGAGAAACTTTATATATATCTGAAGAAAAACTCAGCATTTCTCTTGTCAATTAAATGTATTTTATGCCAAAGCTTACATAGTAATTACAGTTTTTTAAAAAATGTTCCTGCCTGTTTTATTTTCGTCAATCTCAATAGCCATCTTTTTATCATGACACCGCCCACTCAAAGAAGGAAAACACCGATGTGGCCTGGCAAGCCTCAACTTTGTGCCTGATCATCTATCTGATGGATGAACTCCTGAACAATGGAAATACTTGATGGTATAACTTCTCTCAGAAATCGGAACCTTTATCTAAAATTGACAATAAAATTGATTTTTTATCTACGCAATTTCGTGGTCAGATTATTACTGTCCGAGAGGAGCTACTGATGTCTATTAATTCAGCCAAAACTGTTTACGCTTCACATGGAAAGCGCCTTGCCGGTGTTGAGCACTCGGCGAATTAATATTCGGACAGATACCCCTGGAGAATAAAGTGATTTGATCTCATATGTAGTCGACAAATTGACGGCTAAAACTGAAGGCGTTGAAGCAAGATTAAAGAGCTCCAATCTGAGGATTTCTGGAATAGTGGAGAATTATGAGGGCCTTTGCCCTACTGATTTTGTGGCACAGCTATTGAAACATGTGCTGCATCTGCCTAAAATGCAACTGCTTGACAGAGCGCACAGCAGCCTGCAATGCAAGTTGAAAGCCAGGATGCGGTCGAGGCCTACCATATTCAATTCTATTACTATCACGGCAGGGAGAAGATTCTACTGCTGGCTGGACAGAACGGTATCCTATTGCCCAAAGCCAACATAATCTTTACTTCTCCAGATTTCACTGCAGCAGTGGCCAAAAGAGCTGCCTTTATGGAGGTTAAAGGTCTCCCACATGGAAGAGCAGAATTTAACATACTCTACCCTGCTAGATTAAGGATCAGAGATAGCAATCACATTCAGAAAATATTCCTTGATCCAGAATCAACGAAAGACTGTATTACGTGAAATATGGTTCTTCACTGACTGAAAAGTTTGCCTGTCAATATTCTGTTGGATTTTTGCTGTGGGAAGCTTCTTAGAACATAAGAACATAAGAAATAGGAGCAGGAGTAGGCCATCTAGCCCTTCGAGCCTGCCCTGCCATTCAATAAGATCATGGCTGATCTGTCGTGGCTCAGTTCCACATTCCCGCCCTCTCCCCATAACCCTTAATCCCCTCGCTTATCAAAAACCCATCAACCCGCGTCTTAAAAATATTTAGCGAGGCAGCCTCCACCACTTCAACGGGCAGAGAATTCCAGAGATTCACCACTCTTTGAGTGAAGAAGTTCCTCCTCAACTCTGTTCTAAACCACCCCCTCTTTATCTTGAGGCTGTGCCCCCTAGTCCTACTGTCCTTTTTGAGCGGGAAGAGTCTCTCCACCTCTATCCTATCCATCCCATTCATCATCTTATATGTCTCAATGAGATCTCCCCTCATTCTTCTAAACTCTAACGAGTATAAGCCTAGTTTATTCAGCCTCTCCTCATAGCTCAACCCCCTCAACTCCGGTATCAGCCTAGTAAACCTCCTCTGCACTCCCTCCAAGGCCAAAATATCCTTGCGTAAGTGCGGCAACCAAAACTGCACACAGTACTCCAGCTGCGGCCTCACCAATGCCCTATACAGCCGCATCAAGACGTCCTACTTTTATATTCAATCCCCCTCGCTATGAAGGCCAGCATCCCATTAGCCTTCCTGACCACCTGCTGCACCTGCAGGCTGGGTTTTTGCGACTCATGCGCAAGGACCCCGAGGTCCCTCTGCACTGTCGCCTGCTGCAGTTTTTCTCCACGTAAGTAATAGTCCTTCCTACCATTCTTCCTACCAAAGTGGACCACCTCGCACTTGCCAACATTAAATTCCATTTGCCAGTTCCTGGCCCATTCGCCCAGCCTATCTAGATCCTTCTGCAGACTCTGCACACCCTCTGCGCAATTTGCCGTTCCACCAATCTTGGTGTCATCAGCAAATTTCGACACCATACACTCGGTTCCCTCCTCCAGATCATCTATATAAATGGTAAATAGCTGAGGCCCCAGCACCAACCCCTGGGGCACTCCACTAGTCACCAACCGCCAATCCAAATAGCACCCATTAACCCCCACTCTCTGCCTCCTATTTGACAGCCAATCCTCTATCCACGCTAACACCCTACCCCCACCTCCATGCCCCCTTACTTTCTGCAATAACCTTTTGTGAGCTACCTTGTCAAACACCTTCTGAAAATTAAGAAAGACCACATCCACCGGCTCTCCGCTATCCACCGCCCTAGACACATCCTCATAGAACTCCAATAAATTTGTCAGACACAACTTCCCCTTAACGAAACCGTGCTGCGTCTGCTCTATCAAGCAATTCCCCTCAAGATGCCTCGCTATTTCCTCCTTGATGACGGATTCTAACATTTTACCTACAACAGACGTTAAACTAACCGGCCTATAATTCCCTGCCTTTTGCCTGCCACCCTTCTTAAACAACGGCGTAACATTAGCCATTTTCCAATCTTCCGGCACTTCCCCAGAATCCAGCGACGTTTGGAAAATAACCACCAAGGCATCCACTATTACCTCCGCCATTTCTTTCAGAACCCTTGGGTGCATTCCATCCGGTCCTGGGGACTTGTCCACAATCAGTCCCTCCAGTCTGTCAAGCACCGCCTCTCTAGTAACAATAATGTCATCGAGACCCTCCAGTCCTACCACCTTTCCATCGCTAACACCCGGCAAATTATTCACGTCCTCCTCCGTGAAGACCGAAACAAAAAAGTTATTCAAGACCTCAGCCATTTCCCCATCCCCTACCACTAAGTCCCCCTCTCATCCTCTAAGGGTCCAACGTTCGCCCTAGCCAGCCTCTTCCTTTTAATATATTTATAAAAACTCTTGCTATCCTTTTTTATATTAAGCGCTAGCCCAGCTTCATAGTTTCTCCTATCCTTCTTTATCAACTTCTTTGTCAATCTTTGTTGACATTTAAACCTCTCCCAATCCTCTTCTCGCCCACTACTCGTAGCTACTCTAAACACCTCCGCTTTTAATTTAACACTTTCCTTCACCTCCTTCGTTATCCACGGCTTATTACCTCTCCTCCTACAGTCCTTTTTCACCATCGGAATAAATTTCTGCTGAGCACCAAGAAAGATCTCCTTAAAGATCCTCCACTGCTCCTCAGCAGACCTACCTTCCAACGCGCTCCCCCAGTCAACATTCGCCAATTCTTCTCTCATCCTACCGTACTCCCCTCTGTTCAAACAAGCATGTCCGGGAACCCACTTTCTCCTCCTCCATCTGCACCAGAAACTCCACCATACAATGATCACTCTCCCCAAGAGGATCCTTCACCACAAGGTCCCTAATTCTACCCACCTCATTGCATAACACCAGATCCAAGATAGCTTGCTCCCTCGTCGGCTCCAACACACACTGTTCAAGGAAACTATCCCAGCAGCATTCCAAGAACTCCTCCTTGAGCCCACCACGTCCAACATGGGTCGACCAATCAATATGTAGATTTAAATCCCCCATAATTATCGCCGTTCCATTCCTGCACGCCGCACTTATTTGCGCGTTAACAGCCTGCCCCACCTCCAGATCATTATTCGGGGGCCTACAGACGACACCCACCAGCGTCTTCCTCCCTTTACTGTTCCTAATCTCCACCCACAACGATTCCACTTTCTGCTCTTTGGTTCCTATATCATCCCTTGCTACCACCCTGATGCTATCCTTAATCAGCAGAGCTACGCACCCTCCTTTTTCCTCCCACCTATCCTTCCTAAACACTTGATACCCCTGGACATTCAGCTCCCAGTCCCTGCCACCTTGCAGCCATATCTCTGTAATGGCCACCAGATCACATCCATTTGTGCTGATCTGCGCCACCAGCTCATCCACTTTATTCCGAATGCTTCGTGCATTCAAATAAAGTGCCTTCATCCCAGCCTTCACCTGGACCCTATTTGCCAGAACGCCACCAACCATACTCACGCCCCCTACTCCCTTTATTATTGGGACATCCTCGGCCTCTTCCCTTACCTGTATCCTCGCCTTAACTTTAGACCCCGTAATGTCACCTACCCTCGCACCCTCCCCCCCCAATTAGTTTAAAGCCCTGTCTACAGTCCTATTTACACAATTCGCCAGGACTCTGGTCCTAGCACGGTTTTCCCTCTTCAAGTTTTTTTTTCCCTTCTGTAGCTGCCCACAGCTTTTACGAACATTGAACACTTGATAGTAGTAGATATTAAGAGCGACTGTAAATATTGAAGGATTCTGATTATGATGTTGATAATTGTGATAACAGTTTCATTATGACAATTTTAATGTTACTGCTGGACTATTTGGTATTAGTAGCTGGGGATGATCCTTATGTGTTGTTTTGCTCTGGGTGGGGTTTTGGACCCAAGTTCTTTTGGGTTATCCTTAAGATGGTTGTATTCACATCTAACTTTAGAAGAGAGGGTTGTGGATGCAGCCATTTGGGTTGGGAAAGGCCAACATTGGGGACTTTTTTTTGCTTTAATTCTTTTTATCTCTTTTTTTGTTTCGGTCGCTCTTTAAATAGAGGTTGTCATTTGTTCCAATGTGGTTGCCTCAGTTTGGCCAGTAAATGGTTTTCCTTTCTTGTGTAGCGACAACAAAGAATGTTTTGGGCGGAATTTTCCCATCCCACCCGCCATGGGAATCATAGTGGGCGGGACACGGACCATTCAAAGATCTGTTGACCTTGGGTGGGATTTTCCAGTCTTGGGATGAGGTGACTGGAAAATCCTGTCCTTTATCTACTATGTCCCAACTTTCTACAAAATTTATAGAAAATAAAAGGGCTGAATCACCCTATGACACACAACAAGATATGTTGTCAGAATTTTAAGACTTTTTTTTCCCCTCGAGACCTATTTGTGCACTTTAGATCATAGACTCAGGAAAGGATGTATGGGGTATGTTTTCACTCCAATTTCACTCTAAATCATGATGTGTTGCAATTTGGATTTATAAAAAATTCCATTTGTTTCCTCACATATAGCAGCTATGTGATTGTATCTGATAATTTACTTAGGAAGCAAGTGTGGCACAGTGGTAGCACCCCTACCTCTGGACCAGATGTTCTGGGTTCAGGTTCAATGATGTGGAGATGCCGGCGTTGGACTGGGATAAACGCAGTAAGAAGTCTCACAACACCAGGTTAAAGTCCAACAAGTTTATTTGATAGTAAACCCACAGCGTTCCGAAAGCTTGTGGGTTTACTATGAAATAAACTTGTTGGACTTTAACCTGGTGTTGAGAGACTTCTTACTGTGTTCAGGTCCAATGCCAGAACTTGTTGGTCATGGCAGGAGTGTTCATATCAGAGTGCTGACTGGGGCGAGAAAGCCAGTATGTAGTCCTCTCGCGGCACAACAGAGTTTTCTCTCCAGATTCTCTATGCACATAGAAACTGGTGGCATGTTTTCTGCCATCATGCCATCAGGTGGGGCCATTTTTAAAGGGTGTCTCAATCTGCATTTAAAAGAAACTCCCCATGAATATGGGGGATCTCCCCACAAGTAATAGGGCAACCCTCCCCACACACACACAAAAACACTGGGTCAAACCAACCCCCCCCCAACACAAGCACTGGGATAATTCCTCCCCCTGCCCCCACCCCATACACACCCAACACACACACACACACATGGGGGACTCCTCATGGGGCCTGCCCCTGGCAGTGACATCCATTCAAAGAAGATACTCGTCGGGGTCAGTGCAAGGGTGCAGTGCTAGGGCATTGCCCAGGTATGTTCCTTTCTTCCCATAGTCTATACCTACCTTTGTGACCCAGGCGGGTTTCCTTTCATAGCTTCCCATTTTTCATTAGCTGTTGTAAACCTTGCCAACGTGCAGAACATATGGCAGGAAAGCCAGTTAGAGTCATTGAGGTCTACAGCACAGAAAAGGCCCTTAAGCATATCGCATCTGCGCTGTTCAAAAACAATGGCTTAAATATTCTAATCCTATTTGCCAGTATTTGGCCCAAGGCCTTGTATGCTTTGGCATTGCAAGTGCACATCTAAATACTACTTAAATGTAACAAGGGTCTCTGCCTCCATCACGCTTTCAGACACTAAGTTCCGGACTCCCACCATGCTTTGAGTGAAAATGTTTTTCCTCACATCCTCTAAACCACCTACCCCTTACCTTAAATCTATGCCCCCTGGTCACTGATCCCTCCATTAACGGGAAAAGATTCAACTGTCCACTCCATCTATGCCTCACATAATTTTATACATCTCAATCATGTCCCTCAGTCTCCTCTGCTCCAAGGAAAACAACTCCAGTATTCAATCGCTCTTCAAAGTTAAAACTCTCCAGTCCAGGTAATATTCTAGTAAATCTCTACAGCCTTTCCAGTGCTATCACATCCCTCCTATTATGTAGATTCCAGAATTGCACACTAAATTCTGACTGTGGCCTAACCAATGTTTTATACAGTTCCAGCATAAACTCACTGCTCCTAAACTCGATACCAAGGCTAATAAAGGCTAGAGTACCACATGCCTTCTTAACCACTTTATGCATCTGTCCTACTAGCTTAAGGTACCAATGTACATCCACACCAAGCTGTCTCTGATCCTTGATGTTTCCCAGGATCCTGCCATTTATCATCTATTTCCTTGTCTTGTTTATCCTGCCCAAGTGCATCACCTCACAATAATCCAGTGTGAATATCCATTTGACCAGGCCATCTATACCCTCCTTTAATCTAAAGCTATCCTCCTCACTATTTACCACTCCACCAATTTTTGTATCATCCGCAAACTTACTGATCAACCATCCTACATTCAAGTCTAAATCATTTATATAAACCAAAAACAGCAAGGACCCCTGTGGGATCCCACTGGACACAGGCATCCATCAACCACATTATCCTCTGCTAATTCTGGATCAAATTTGCTAAATTTCCTTGGATCCCATGAGCTCTTAACTAAGCTATCAGTCTCTCATGTGGGACCTTATCAAATTTTTTTGACCTCCCAGTAGACTACATCAAATGCATTGCCCTCATCTACACACTTAGAAACATAGAAAAACTTCAGCACAATACAGGCCCTTTGGCCCACAAAGTTGTGCCGAACATGTCCCTGCCTTAGAGATTACTGGGCTTTCCTATAACCCTCTATCTTACTAAGTTCCATGTCTCTTAAAAGACCCTGTCGAATTTGCCTCCACCACTGTTGCCAACAGCCCATTCCACGCACCCACCACTCTGAGTGAACAACTTCTCTTGACATCTCCTCTGTACTTACTCCCAGCACCTTAAACCTGTGTCTTCTTGTGGCAACCATTTTGGCCCTGGGAAAAAACCTTTGGCTATCCACTCGATCAATACCTCTCAACATCTTATACACCCCTCATCCTTCGTCTCTCCAAGGAGAGAAGGCTGAGCTCCCTCAACCTATCCTCATAAGGCATACTCCCCAATCCAGGCAACATCCTTGTAAATCTCCTCTGCACCCTTTCTGTGGCTTCTACATCCTTTCTGTAATGAGGTGACCAGAACTGAGCACAGTACTCCAACTGGGGTCTGACCAGGGTCCTACATACGTGCAACATTATCTCTCGACTCCTGAACTCACTTCCTCGATTGATGAAGGCCAGTACACCATACACCTTCTTAACCATGGCTTCAATCTGCGCAGCTGCTTTGAGCATCCTATGAACTCAGACCCCAAGATCCTTCTGATCTTCCACACTGTCAAGAGTCCTACCATTAACATTATATTCTGCCATCCTATTTGACCTGCCAAAATGGACCACTTCACACTTATCTGGCTTGAACTCTATCTGCCACTTCTCCGCTCAGTCTTGCATCCTATCAATGTCTCGCTGCAACTTCTGACATCCCTCCACACTATCCACAATACCTCCAACCTTTGTGTCATTAGGTGACCTTTGTCACCTCTATTTATTTAAATATTTTGAAATAAATTTATTTAAATATATTTAAGTGAGGTTCCTATCATGTCACTGATGAAGGGTGGGGAAATTTCTGCCAGCAAGAATCTCATTTCCCAATTCTCATGAGATTTTGTGCCCACACCACCGTTTGTACTCACAGCGAATGCGGACACAAAATCCATGTGTGAAGATACGCATTAAAAAATTAGTAAACAAGTAATTCTGGCTAGCCTGTATGTACCTAAATTGGATCATGCTCAGATTTTACCAACATTTTTTTCCTCTTTGTCTAACTTGCACAATCATCATCTGATTCTGGGTGGGGACTTCCACTGAGTTTTAAATCTTTCCCTTGACTGCTCTAAAACTGGTTCATGATCTTCTATTAGATCAGCTTCTGTTATTAATTCCTTTCTACAAGTTTACAAGGTTACATACAGATCCTCACTTACTGCGAGAGAATTTTCTTTTTCCTCTCATGTTCATCATTCTTATGGATTTTTTTCTTTTGTATCGTAAATTTCTTTTGTTTTTGGTGTCCAGTGACTATCATAGCATTGTTATATCTGACCAAGTCCCCATCAATGAAACTATGCTTCCTTAAAAATGTGCCTTCAAAATGTATTTGGCATTTTGATTTTTGTTCTCTCTCTGATGAAGAATTTATTAAATTTATCATTTTCCAGACTGATTTGTTCTTAGACATCACTATGACCCTGATGCAACTCCATCCATTCTTTGTGAAATGTTTAAGGCTTATATCCATGGATTATGCCATAGACTGTAAGGGTCAGTAAGCAGCACTCAAATTGCCCACCTGAATTAGTTAACCTAATCCAAGTTGATCAGTGGTATGCTTCTGCTCCAACTTCTGAGCTTTGAAAGGAAAGACTCAGCTTACAATCAGAACTTGGAGGGTGGTTCTCCCAAACAGAAACTCAGTGCCAGGCGGATGGGAAAACGGGAGATTTTCCCACCTGTTTTTTGAACGTACTTAAGTGAATAAGAACATAAGAAACAGGAGCAGGAGTAGGCCATCTAGCCCTTCGAGCCTGCCCCGCCATTCAATAAGATTATGGCTGATCTGAAATGGATCAGTTCCACTTTCCCGCTTTCTCCCCATAACCCTTAATTCCCTTGTCTGTCCAAAACCTGTGACTTAAATATATTTAGCAAGGTAGCATCCACCACTTCAACGGGCAGAGAATTCCAGAGATTCACCACCCTTTGAGTGAAGAAGTTCCTCCTCAACTCCATTCTAAACTGCTCCCCCCCCTTATCTTGAGGCTGTGCCCTCTAGTCCTGCTCTCCTTTCTAAGCGGGATGAATCTCTCTACCTCTACCCTATCCATCCCCTTCATTATCTTATACGTCTCTATAAGATCCCCCCTCATCCTTCTAAACTCCAACGAGTTTATGGACTGAATTCCAACGAGTGAATGGATTTCCAGCACTTTGTGCTTCACAGAGTCTGCTAAGGGATTCACGCCAGTAATGCTGGATTCCCGGGGCGGGGCGGAGGGTGGGTGGGGGGCAATATTGCCTGAGAGGTCAGCATCTGCACGCTAAGCGGGCCACTACTCTTCCGCTGATCTGATTGGCGCATGTGCACTGGCCCCCATCGCCGGCCTCCTGATCACCGGCCTTCCATAGCTTCCCAACCCCCACTCCACCGATCGCCGGCTTCCCTGATGGCCAGCCTCCCTGACCGCTGCCACTGATGGCCAGTCCTGACTCCCACCCAGCCTCCGATCTCCCGTACCTGCCAGCTCTGATTGCCCCCTCCCTCTCCCACCAATCCCTAATACAGCGTGTGCAGCAGTCCCCCACCACTGCCACCATCAATCAGTCCTGTCCTGATAGATCCCATCCCTCAGGCCCTGACCCCTAGGCACTGCCCAGTCCCCTACTAGATGGGCAGTACCAGGTTGGCAAAGCCAGGGTGCCAGGCAGGAAGTGCCAGCCTGGCACTGCCCAAGGGCATCCTCCCAGCTGGTGGAAACAGAGGTCATTGAGGCCTCACTGATTTCCGGCACGAAGCTGATTATGTTTTAAAAATTGACCTGGGAAAGTTGCAATCAGCTGGACACCAGTCACAAATCACGCCTTTGATTTTTCTACCCACCAACCAGGCTGAGCAACTTTTTCTAAAATCAACAGTATTATGAGCATGATGAAAAAGCCAGTAAATTTCTTTACTTTATCAGTAAAACTCATAAGACAAGACTTTGTCCAATGGTCAGCACTGTCCCTATCACTTGCTGGTTGTATCAATTCAGTCAAAATGATAATTTTGTCTAAATTTTTATATTTATTTCAGGCATTTCTACTTTATTAAAAATATTTTTAAAAGTCTCTTAACCAATTATTTTCCTCTTTTATTTAGAATAAAAACACCCCCAAATTCATAAAATCTTTTTGAAAAGACCAAAGACCAAGGTCTTGCTTTACCAAATTTCTCATATTACTCTTGGTCTGCTAAAATTCATAAGCTTATCTACTGGATTCACTTAATTTTAGGCACCTGACACCTGATTGGATAATTATGGAACATTACTCTTGCCTCCCCGTCTCTCCTGTCTCCTTATTATGTACACAGTTACTGATTTGTATGAAATGCTATATACAAAACAGCATTGTGTTTAGTTCTGTTAAAATACAGTCCCAATTCTGAGACCACTTTGTATTTAGGTCTGCTCTTCCCTCTATTCCTATTCTTTCTAATGTATTTTTTCCACCTTCTCTAATTGTTTCAGCCTCCCATCTTTGGTCCAGATTTGGTTTGAAATATTTTACATAGCTTTTCTCTGAGGGTATATTTTTCCTTTGATCATCTAGTAAGGGAGCATGGTGTTTCCAGATCTCACTTTTTTAGGTATCTACAGATTCGCAGTTTTGCCAGTAAACATTTTGCTTTCTTTACTTCTGTCTCCCGACAGTCCCATTGATATTTAAGGGTTAATCACATTTAAAGGCCTGTGTTTCATGCATTTATAACATTATTTTTAAAAACTCTTCTGTCTTTAACTAACATTCCATCATCTTGGGCTTTCTGGCAGTCTATGGCAGTTGATTCTTTTCAGATTGTATTCTTATCAGTGTATCAGATGTGGTCTGCTTTGATTTAATGTTCTTCATCAGCTCTATCTTTCTAGAGCTCGACTTGCTAAGATGTACTCTGGACTGGATCCTGTACAAGATGTCATTTGGCTCCTTAAACACTATTTCACACGTTTTGGTCATGTCCGAAGCTGGCTAACTTTTGGTCTTCTGTATTCTCAACTTCTTCATACATGTGGAAAATTTATTGATATTAATCCTATTATTGGTGTTTTTGGGGAATTCCTAATGAGATAGTTGGACATCATTACCAGTCAGATGCCTTGGCCTTTGCCTCATTGCTTGCATGTTGATTCACCTTATTCAATTGGAAGTCTGCAGCTCCACCTTCCAATTTGCAATTAGTCAAGGAGATGATGTTTCTTAAACTTGAAAAGATTAAATATACCTTTCACAGATCAATTGAAAAAATTGATTCATTCTGGCAATTTTTCAACAACCTTTCTATTCCTCTTTTTTCCCCCTTTGTCTTCTTTTTCACTTCCTTCTAACTTTTCTCTTGTCAGTCTTGTACGATATACTTTTTTGTAAAAAATCAATAAATGAAGTTTGAAATAAAGAGTATTCCTCATTGATCGGTACATGAGCTGTGTCCGCCCCGCCCCACACCAGTTGGCAGATTCTAGATCATTGGCCAGCCCTGCGACTGCCCATCACTGGCCTACCAACACCCCCACCCCTGACCGCTGGTCTTCCAGACCTCCCTGGGGCAGCCTCTATTCCCCGCATCCCCCTGCTCCCTCAGGCCAGCCTCAATCTCCCGATCCCCCCCCCCCAACCATCCAACCCACCCCTCTCCCTCGTAGCCAGCCCTGAGCACCCTCTCTCCAACCCCACTGATCATCTGCTAGAGTGCAGTGCCCCCCCACCAATCACCCCAATAGTTTCCACCCCTCTGGTCCTACCCCCTTGGCATTGCCTGTTTGCCCCTTGGACATGTCCAGGGGCCAGGCTGAGCCACCTATTCCCTGTTACTGAGGTTGGGGGGGGAAGTAAATCCTGCTAAAGTGAACCACTCCTGGTATTGGGGCAGTGGGGGGATGGGAAGGGGGAAATGCTAATGGGCTTGGATGCTTTAGTACCAGGCCCGCTAATAAGCTGGAAATTGCTATTTCCATATTGTAATCAGCTCTCCACCGATTTCCAAAAAACTTGGTTCAGGAGACTTGCTGAATGGCCCCCATTGTTGTCTCCTGGCCTGCTGCATTACTCAAGCAGCGCAACGGGCTGGGAGAATCCCCCCATAGAGTTTTACAGCACAAAAAGAGGCCCTTCAGCCCAATATGTCTGCACCAACCATCAAGCATCTATCCTAATCCTATTTTTCAGCACTTAATCCGTAGCCTTGTATGCTATGGTGTTTAATGGTGTTTCCCTCCTCTATCACCCTTTCAGGCAGTTGGTTCCAAATTCCCACCACCCTCTGGGTGAAAAAGATTTCCTCATATCCCCTCTAAATCTTCCGTCTTTTGTCTTAAATCTATGCCACTCTACTAAGAGGAGAATTTCTTTTCTATCTACTCCATCTGTGTCGCTCATAATTTTGTACCTTCAATCAGGTTTCCCCCTCAACCTTTTCTGCTCTATGGAAAATAATCCCAGCCTAACCAGCCTCTCTTCATAGCTGAAATGCTCCAGTCCAGGCAACGTCCTGGTGTATCTCCTCCTGCACCCTTTCTAATGAAATCATATTCTTCCTGTAGTATAGTGATCAGAATTGCACACTATATTCTAGCTGCTCTTGTATTTTATCCCTTGGCTAATGCAGGCAAGTATCCTTACGCCTTCTTAACCACCTTATCTACCTGTTCTGCTGCCTTCAGGGATTTTTGATCTTACACCCAAGGTCCCATTGGTATCAATAGGTGCTATTCTGATTGGCAGTTGGTGACTAGTGGGGTGCCACAGGGATCGGTGCTGGGCCCTCAGCTATTTATCATTTATATAGATGGTCTGGAGGAGCGGGCTGAGTGTAGGGTGAGGAAATTTGCTGATGACACAAAGATGAGTGGAAAAGCAAATTGTGTGGTGGGTGTAGAAAGTCTGCAGAGGGATCTGGATAGGCTCAGTGAGTGGGCGAGGACCTGGCAGATGGAGTACAATGTTAGCAAGTGTGAGATTATCCACTTTAGCAGAAATAATAGTAGGAGGGATTACTATTTAAAGGGCGAAAAGCTGCAGCATGCTACAGTGCAGAGGGACCTGGGGGTCCTTGTGCATGAGTCGCAAAAACCCAGTCTGCAGGTGCAGCAGGTGATCAAGAAGGCGAATGGAATGCTGGCCTTTATAGCGAGGGGGATAGAACATAAAAGCAGGGAGGTCTTGCTGCAACTGTACAGGGCACTGGTGAGGCCGCAGCTGGAGTACTGTGTGCAGTTTTGGTCGCCGCACTTGTGCAAGGATATTTTGACCTTGGAGGGAGTGCAGAGGTGGTTCACTAGGCTGATACCGGAGATGAGGGGGTTAGACTGTGAAGAGAGACTATATAGACTGGATCTGTTCTCGTTGGAGTTTAGAAGGATGAGGGGGGATCTTATAGAGACGTAAAAGATAATGAAAGGGATGGATAGGGTAGAGGTAGAGAGATTCTTCCCACTTTTAAAGGACAGCAGGACTAGACGGCACAGCCTCAAGATAAGGGGGGCGCAGTTTAGAACGGAGTTGAGGAGGAACTTCTTCACTCAAAGGGTGGTGAATCTCTGGAATTCTCTGCCCGTTGAAGTGGTGGAGGCTACCTCGCTAAATATATTTAAGTCATGGGTAGATAGGTTTTGGACAGACAAGGGAATTAAGGGTTATGGGGAGAAAGTGGGAAAGTGGAACTGATCCACTTCAGATCAGCCATGATCTTATTGAATGGTGGGGCAGGCTTGAAGGGCTAGATGGCCTACTCCTGCTCCTATTTCTTATAAGAACATAAGAAATAGGAGCAGGAGTAGGCCATCTAGCCCCTCGAGCCTGCCCCGCCATTCAATAAGGTCATGCCTGATCTGTCGTGTCTCAGTTCCACATTCCCCCCCCCTTAATCCCCTTGCCTATCAAAAACCTATCAACCCGCGTCTTAAATATATTTAGCGAGGCAGCCTCCACCACTTCAATGGGCAGAGAATTCCAGAGATTCACCACCCTTCGAGTGAAGAAGTTCCTCCTCAACTCCGTTCTAAACCGCCCCCCCCTTTATCTTGAGGCTGTGCCCTCTCGTCCTGCTGTCCTTTCTGAGCGGGAAGAGCCTCGCCACCTCTATCCTATCCATCCCATTCATCATCTTATATGTCTCAATGAGATCTCCCCTCATTCTTCTAAACTCTAATGAGTACAAGCCTAGTTTATTCAGCCTCTCCTCATAGTTCAACCCCCTCAACTCCGGTATCAGCCTAGTAAACCTCCTCTGCACTCCCTCCAAGGCCAAAATATCCTTGCGTAAGTGTGGCGACCAAAACTGCACACAGTACTCCAGCTGCGGCCTCACCAGTGCCCTATACAGCTGCAGCAAGACCTTCCTACTTTTATATTCAATCCCCCTCGCTATTAAGTTCTTATGTCCCTCTGGTCCTCTGTACTCCTTAGCATCCTACTGTTCATTGTGTATTCCCTTGCCTTATTGGTCTCCCCAAAATGCACCACCTCACATTTTTCAGGCTTATATTTCATTTGCCACCATTCTGCCCATTTGATCAACCTATTTATACCTAACGCTTTCCTCCTCACTGTATACCACACCACTAACTTTCATGTTGTCTCCAAACTTTGGGTCGGTTCCTTGAGGACTGAAAGTTAGATAATGTTGTCAGGGTTCTTGTTATGCCCACTGACCCAGAAGTAAAATGGTAATAAATTGATTCCATTAAGATGCCATTGACAGATGCGCTGAAATTTCCTATGGGATACAGGCTGTCCGCCACCCCCCCATCCCTCATTTCAATATACCTCTGAATTAAAGAGTATATATCTATAAAGCCAAAGATTTCACTTTTTAAAAAACTTTTACTTTATGAGTGTAAAAACACAAAGAGTGAATCTATAAGCCCCTATCAGTCACCTCAAACAAAAGCTTTAAATCCAGCTGTGACTGAAGGAATAATTAGGTGCGATCGACACAAGAACTACTGAATGGACTTCACTTCTCCCCAGTAAACTGTTTTCATGTCCCTTTGCCTTTCATCTCTGATTCGCGACATTTGACCTTTGAAAATTTATGATTCCAAAGGTAACATGACAGCTCCAAGGAAAGATATTAAAGGAAAGCAACATATTTTTAAACAGACGTAAACAATGAACGTAAAGCATATTGGCTCATGTACGCACAATCCTCTAAATTTATCTGCTCAGGAACAGCCCTTTGTACAAAACTCTCTTGAACTACCCCTCAAATCCATCTCTGTAATTTTACAGCCTAAAGTATTAGCATGAGGGCGTCAGGCTATCCTTACTCTAGGTTTGTGGAATTCCTCTGAACTATGGCAGAGGGAATATTCCAATGGAATCACAGCCAGCAGTGAACAAAAACGCAGTTAACCCATGGAGTACCAGTGAAGTTTTCATATTCCTGAAAATTTCGTCATGTTTAATGTTTTAACTTCTAAAGTGAACTAAAATAAATGTATAAGAGAGTACTTTAAAATAATCAGAAGACATATGGGGTGGAGTTTGCCCCCCCCCCCCAAGTAAAGCTGAGTGGATTTCTTCAGCCGCGCATGCCCAAGACCGGAAATGCCCTCCCGAGCTCAAGGAACCTTTAAATAGTCTGCCGAATTTTCTGTGTCGCCCGCTACAATTCCTGTAGTGGACGAGATGGGAGAATTTTGGTCTAAGTGTCATAATGGTGAGCGGTCCAGACTGCAATCATCGGACATTTAGTGCCGCATGGTGCCGACATAGCAACAAGTTCTGATCCCGCTGCTGTCAATGGGGTTTCTCATTCTATGCATCTCCCCCGCCTTCGCGCCGGGAAAGCCACGGCAATGGTTTACCATAGGTGGGACTAGCAGATCTTGTGAGAACGGTTGAAGAACGTCAATCCTAAGGTCTGCTGCCCATATTTTAACTTGCGCCAAGTCTTGTTCATCCATTACCACTGTTGCTGCTGACCTACATTGGCTCCGTATCTTCCAATACCCGTCATTTAAAAAATTCTCAGCCTTGTTTCCAAACACTGAATGGACTCATCCCATCCTATCTCTGTAACTTCCTGCAACCATACAATTGTGCATACCCAACTTTCTTTGCCCTGCCAATGGCAGCCGTGCCTTCAGTTCCCTCTATTCTTAGCTCCGGGATTCCTTCCCCAAACCCTCTTTCTTTCCACCTCTCTCTCTCTCCTCCTTAAAGACGGTCGTTAAAACATTCCTCTTTGTGCATGTTCAAAAGTCACCTAATGTAGTTTGGTGTCAAATATAGTTTGATTACGCTCCAATGAAACCCTCTGAGGCTGTTTAACACATTAAACGTACCTTAAAGGTATGTTGTTGAAAGGAGAGAGCAAGACAGACACAGAAAGAGGAGTGTGGAAGAAATCTGGAGTGAAGATGTCTTAAAGGAAGAGAATACAAGATACCCTGCATATGAATTATTTAAAAGATCAATATTATCCCCGAGTTAGTGAGTCACTCTGCTCTCACCAGTGACTCAAATTGTACTTGTGTAGGATGTTGGCTGTGGCTCAGTGGTGACACTCTCTTTGAATCAGAAGGCCAAATCTCACTTTAGAACTTGAGCACCAAATCCTAGCTCACGTTCCAATGCAGGACTGAGGGACTCCTGCAGTATTGGATGTGTCACCTTTCAGATGCGATGTTAAACTCGGGACTCCTCTTGGATACTATCCCTCAATCAGTTTGTAAAACCAAAGTATCTGATCATTTGTCTTTTGTTGTTTGTGGGATGTTACTGCACCTAAACTGGTTGGTACCCTTTTCCACCTTACAATAGTGACTACACTTCAGAATGCTTTTCTGATTTTGTTAGGCCAAATGGCCAGATCGATTTCACATAATTTAGGAGATTTAGGAACATTGGAGTCAGCTATTCAGCCCTTTCAGCCTGCTTTACTGTTCAGTATGATCATCCATTTCAACATAATTCCATCTAATTCTCTTCTTCTTATGTACCTTTGGAATATTTAAATGTCGACATAACCAGTTTCTGTCAAGTAAGCAGTGTCAGAATCCTCCAAACTTTCTGCAAATCAAACTGTGTGAGAAAAAGGGTCCAGATCAGGACTGTGTCCTGATAGAGATCTTTAAAATGTTTAAGGCTCCTGGCAAAGTAAATGTGGCAGGTTGATTTCATTTACTTACAAGTGGACATGAATTTAAGAAATTCATAAATAAAAGTAATTCGAGAAGAGGTTAGAAAAATGTCCTTTATACAAAGGGTAGTTTGAATGTGCAATTCACTGTCTCAAACCTTCTTGAAGGGAAGTCCATTATCCAATTATTTTAAAGAAAAAATAATTGCTACAAAAATGGAATAGTTAAGTAAAATATGCAGGATGAGACCTGATGGTTCAATCAGAGAAAGTAAATTTAGTGAACTGAATAGCCTGTCTCTTTAACTGCACATTTCTGTAATTCTGAGCAAATGCAGTCTAGAAAGCAAATGGAGAACTCATTGTCTGTTCAACTGTGACTGTGCTGCCAAAATCACTTTGCCATTTCAAATGGTCAAATCACTGAAAGCTACACTGGTCTGCCATGTACTTCTTGGAGAGATGTTTTGAAGGAAAGGAAAAACCAAAAGATTTTCAAAGGGTTTTGCTGCTTACTAAGTTACATTCCACAGTATAAGATCCAAACATGGGAAAAATAAAAGATGGGGCACAAAATGACATGCAACTTATTTTGTGCCCAAAAAGAAATCTTCACATTATTCAAAGTAAATCACGGCATTATGTTGGAGAATATGGCCTCTTGTGATAACCCTTTATGTCAATATGGATTGCAATTTAATCTTTTGATAAACTTGAGTTAGGCTCATAGAGCATTTGAAAGGTCTTCTGCAATGGTTTTAGTCTATCTGCGCTGAAGCACTCATTAAACCCACTGTTTTCATTTATTCTTATGCTAAGCATGCTTTAAATCAAAGAAAGACTGGCTAGCCTCATAGTGAGGCCTGTCGTTGCAGGCCTCACTTTCTCTTTCTCTCACCATGAAACTGGACTTGTGCCAATGAGGACTGCCTCTGAAGGTCTCATTTATTTTTCCCTCAGTCCTTTTCTCTTTTCAATGAACAAACTGGATTGGTGCCAGTCTGTGGTGAGCCTATGTCTGGCAGCTTCTGTGCCTTTATACCAAGCTGGAGTGGTGCCAATGAGGCCTGTTTCTACAGGTCCAATTTATTTTCCTTTTTCCCGTCCATGTCAGTCTGTCACATTACAATTATAAATAACATAGCCAAACAGCAGTCACTAGTGAGGCGTATGGCGTGTCTCTGTGGAGCCCAGTTACCCTCTCCATGACCCTTATTTATTAAGTAAATGAATTGAGAATCTCAACCATGCCTTTTTTTAACCTCTAGACTTGGCTAGTCCAATAAAAACAGAAAATGCTGGAAAAACTCAGCATGTCTGGCAGCAGCCAGCATCTCCACATCATAGCATCTGTGGGAACAGGTTTAATGTTTTGAGTCCCTACGACTTAAAAACATATGGACATTAATTCTGCATCTCTCCCCACAGATGCTGCCAGTTCTACTGAGTTTTTCCCAGCATTTTCAGTTTCATTTCACATTTCTAGCATCGGTGGTGTTTTGTTTTTATTTGACAATTCAATACTCTTCTGGTCAGCCTTCCATCCTCCAGCCCTGTAATTGTTGGATCATCTAAAAATTTATACTCAAACTCAATCGAGTCCTGTTCATTCATTACCCCAGTGCTTTCTGATCGATATCGGCTCCCGGTACCTTAGTTTTAAACTCCTCTTCCTTGAGTTCAAATCACTCCATGACCTCAAACCTCTTCCCCCAGCCCTACAAGTCTTTGAGATCTCTGTACTTGTCCAATTCTGGCCTGTCATCTGTCTCCCATTTATTTTGATTTCAAATCGCAACTTACAACCAGTAGACAGATCTGCCCTCGGCTAAAGTTAAAATATATCAAATGGTTGTGGAACTTTTTAATTGCTATCACATTTTACTGAAAAATTTTTCAACTACCTAACATCATGGAGTATGAGGTATAAAACATGAAGATGCTAAAATTGCTGAGGTTCCAGCTTTTGCGAAGGATTCTCTCATACTCCAATCTCCTTCATACCTCCTTCAGCTTGGAGTGGGATTCCAACCCTTCAGAAATGTCATGGAGGTTCCAAGATGCGATGACTGCCCTGAGGAGAGTCCTGCAGGTTAAACCTAGGTTACCCTGCCATGTGTCAAAAATTGTACATGATTTTTACCATGTACAAATCATGGGCAACATTTAACAGATGGCAGGGTTCGTCACCACACCGTCAAAAAAGTTTGTGGGGAGCTCACCCCCACAATGTATGGCTGCCCTGCAGCCATGTAACATTCTGAGAAGAGTCAATTGGCTGCCATTCATCCATCTGCCCCTCCCTGGGAGAGAAGGCTTGCTTTGGCAAGTGTGAGGTGGTCCACTTTGGTAGGAAGAATGGTAGGAAGGACTATTACTTACGTGGCGAAAAACTGCAGCAGGCGACGGTGCAGAGGGACCTCGGAGTCCTTGTGCATGAGTCGCAAAAACCCAGCCTGCAGGTGCAGCAGGTGGTCAGGAAGGCGAATGGGATGCTGGCCTTCATAGCGAGGGGGATTGAATATAAAAGTAGGGAGGTCTTGCTGCAGCTGTATAGGGCATTGGTGAGGCCGCAGCTGGAGTACTGTGTGCAGTTTTGGGCGCCGCACCTGCGCAAGGATATTTTGGCCCTGGAGGGAGTGCAGAGGAGGTTTACTAGGCTGATACCGGAGTTGAGGGGGTTGAGCTATGAGGAGAGGCTGAATAAACTAGGCTTGTACTCGTTAGAGTTTAGAAGAATGAGGGGAGATCTCATTGAGACGTATAAGATGATGAATGGGATGGATAGGATAGAGGTGGAAAGACTCTTCCCGCTCAAAAAAGACAGTAGGACTAGGGGGCACAGCCTCAAGATAAAGGGGGGGCAGTTCAGAACGGAGTTGAGGAGGAACTTCTTCACTCAAAGGGTGGTGAATCTCTGGAATTCTCTGCCCGTTGAAGTGGTGGAGGCTGCCTCGCTAAATATTTTTAAGAAGCGGGTTGATGGGTTTTTGATAAGAGAGGGGATTAAGGGTTATGGGGAGAGGGCGGGAAAGTGGAACTGAGCCACGACAGATCAGCCATGATCTTATTGAATGGCGGGGCAGGCTCGAAGGGCCAGATGGCCTACTCCTGCTCCTATTTCTTATGTTCTTATCCACGGGTTCTGAAAGAAATGGCGGAGGTGATAGTGGATGCCTTGGTGGTTATTTTCCAAACATCGCTGGATTCCGGGGAAGTGCCGGAAGATTGGAAAACGGCTAATGTTACGCTGTTGTTTAAGAAGGGTGGCAGGCAAAAGGCAGGGAATTATAGGCCGGTTAGTTTAACGTCTGTTGTAGGTAAAATGTTAGAATCCGTCATCAAGGAGGAAATAGCGAGGCATCTTGAGGGGAATTGCTTGATAGAGCAGACGCAGCACGGTTTCGTTAAGGGGAAGTCGTGTCTGACAAATTTATTGGAGTTCTATGAGGATGTGTCTAGGGCGGTGGATAGAGGAGAGCCGGTGGATGTGGTCTTTCTTGATTTTCAGAAGGCGTTTGACAAGGTACCTCACGAGGTTATTGCAGAAGGTAAGGGGGCATGGAGTTGGGGGTAGGGTGTTAGCGTGGATAGAGGATTGGTTGTCAAATAGGAGGCAGAGAGTGGGGGTTAATGGGTGCTATTCGGATTGGCGGTTGGTGACTAGTGGAGTGCCCCAGGGGTCGGTGCTGGGGCCTCAGCTATTTACCATTTATATAGATGATCTGGAGGAGGGGACCGAGTGTATGGTGTCGAAATTTGCTGATGACACCAAAATTGGTGGAACGGCAAATTGTGCGGAGGGTGTGGAGAGTCTGCAGAAGGATCTAGATAGGCTGGGCGAATGGGCCTGGAACTGGCAAATGGAATTTAATGTTGGCAAGTGCGAGGTGGTCCACTTTGGTAGGAATAATGGTATGAAGGACTATTACTTACGTGGCGAAAAGCTGCAGCAGGCGACGGTGCAGAGGGACCTCGGGGTCCTTGTGCATGAGTCGCAAAAACCCAGCCTGCAGGTGCAGCAGGTGGTCAGGAAGGCTAATGGGATGCTGGCCTTCATAGCGAAGGGGATTGAATATAAAAGTAGGGAGGTCTTGCTGCAGCTGTATAGGGCATTGGTGAGGCCGCAGCTTGAGTACTGTGTGCAGTTTTGGTCGCCGCACTTACGCAAGGATATTTTGGCCTCGGAGGGAGTGCAGAGGAGGTTTACTAGGCTGATACCGGAGTTGAGGGGGTTGAGTTATGAGGAGAGGCTGAATAAACTAGGCTTGTACTCGTTAGAGTTTAGAAGAATGAGGGGAGATCTCATTGAGACGTATAAGATGATGAATGGGATGGATAGGATAGAGGTGGAGAGACTCTTCCCACTCAGAAAGGACAGTAGGACTAGGGGGCACAGCCTCAAGATTAAGGGGGGCGGCGGGGGGGGGGGGGGGGGTTTTAGAACGGAGTTGAGGAGGATCTTCTTCACTCAAAGGCTGGTGAATCTCTGGAATTTTCTGCCCATTGAAGTGGTGGAGGCTGCCTCGCTAAATATTTTTAAGACGCGGGTTGATGGGTTTTTGATAAGCGAGGGGATTAAGGGTTATGGGGAGAGGGTGGGAATGTGGAACTGAGCCACGACAGATCAGCCATGATCTTATTGAATGGCAGGGCAGGCTCGAAGGGCTAGATGGCCTACTCCTGCTCCTATTTCTTATGTTCTTATGTTCTTTCAAGAACTGTCAGACACTTGGGGTGGAACTTTCCAAAAAAAATGGCAAAGTATAAGGTATGACAGAAAACAGGCATGTTTCTAGAAACACAGCCAATTTTTCTCACCAGATTCTTTGACACTGTCAGAATGATTGGAACAGAGTGGTTTGTGCTGTCACTCTGTCGGGGTGGGGCCTGATACAGAGGCAAAGCCGAGTCCATAGAGATTGGGACACCATTTTAAAGACTGCCCTGATCTGTGAAGATAATAGACTTCCTCGTATCCTCCACACCCATGGAGGAATCTCTCACAACCTTTGGAGCGAACCCCAACACCCACCATATATAAGGGAACACCTCCCTTCCGCAATGGAGGAGGGCAACTCCCCTGGCAATGTCCAACACAGTGCCTGTGGCATGGCCACCAGCTCCGCAAAGGTGCTAGGGAGAAATGTGGACTGATGTGTGGACTGATGGTAGATCTGCTCTAGAGAGAACTTGAGTGTCTGGTATTTTGTCTTGCCGTCTGATGCGTAATATTCTGCGAAGACAAGTCACGTGGAAATGATTGAGCTGTCTTGCATGCCTTCGATACACAGTCCACGTTTCACAGGCATACAGGAGGGTAGTGAGCACCATGGCACTGTAGACCTTCAGTTTTGTTGCTGGGCTGATTCCTTGATGTTCCCATACAGTGGAGTGCAGTGTGCCAAAAGCAGAACTTGCCTTTGCTATTCTGCAGTTAACTTCTGTATCAGTAGTCACTACTTGGGACAAGGTGCTGCCAAGATAAGTGAACTGGTCCACTGCCTGTAGTTTCTGTCCTTTGATTGTGATTATGGGTTCTGTGTGTGGTGAATGAGGAGCAGGTCGGTGCATGACTTCGGTCTTTTTAATGTTGATGGTGAGTCCAAAGTTGTCACAAGCCGTGGAAAATTTGTCCATACTGACTTGCACCTCTGGCTCTGAACCAGTATATAGGGCACAGTCATCGGTAAAGAGGAAGTCTCTCAGAACAGTCTCCTTCACATTGGTTATAGCTTGAAGTCTTCAGGTTGAAGATCTTCCCATCCACTCTGTACTTGAGGCTGATTCCAGCAACACTGTCCTAGAAGGCATCATTCAGCATGGCAGTAAACATCGTGCTGAACAGTGTAGGTGTGAGCACACAGCCCTGTTTGACGCCACTGGTGACTGGGAATGCCTCAGAGGATTCTCTGCCATCCAGTACTCTGGCCATCATGCCATCATGGAACTGGCATACCATCTGAATGAATTTGTTGGGGGGGGGGGGCAGCCAAACTTTGACATGATCCTCCACTGATCTTGTCGGCTGACAGTGTCGGAGGCTTTCGCGAGGTCAACAAAGGTTGTGCAGAGCTCGCGATTCTGCTCCTGACACTTCTTCTGAAGTTGGCCAAGCAGCAAAAATCACGTCAATAGTCCCGCAACCTTTGCGGAAGCCACACTGTGACTCTGGAAGCAGGCCCAGCTTCAGATGAGTGACCAGACGATTTAACAGGACTCTTGCGAGGGTTTTTCCTGTGATGGAGAGCAGCAAGACTCCTCGGTGGTTGTCGCATTCTTGCTGATTGCCCTTCCTCTTGTAGAGGTGTATCTTGGAAGCATCTTTAAGTTCCTGAGGAATGGATCCTTGCTTCTAAAAGGACTGGACCAACTCAGAGAGCTTTTCGATAAGTACAGGACCAGCAGCTTTGTAGATCTGTGTGGGTATGGCATCTGCCCCTGGGGTTTTGCCACTGGATAGCTAGCTGACAACTTTCGTGACTTCGGCTACAACCGGTGGGTCACCCATGGCACTGCTGATATCAACCTGGGGAATCCTGTTGATTGCCTCATTGTTAATAGATGACTGTCAGTTGGGGATGGCTTCAAAGTGGTCAGCCCATCTCTGCAGGATCTGAGCCCTCTCTGTAATGAGAGTTGTACCATCTGTACTCAGGAGGGGGGAACTCCCGAGAGATTGAGGTCCATAGAGAGTGTTGAGGGCTTCATAGAACTGTTTCAAGTCATTTCAGTCAGCGTATCCCTGTATTTCATCTGCCCTGGTGCTCAGCCAGGCATCCTGCATTTTACACAGTTTATTCTGGACTGTCCTGCGAGCATTGGTAAAAGCATTTTTCTTGGCAGCTGATGACGAGCCATTCTGTCAGGCCCAATGAAGGCAGTGCTTTTCAACTAGTACAGCCTATATCTCCTCATCATTCTCATCGAACCAGTTATGCTGCTTGCGGGTAGAGGGCCCAAACATCTTCAGTGCAGATGAATGGACAGCATCCCTGAAGCTTTCCCAGTCGTCCTCAGTGCTGCATGCGAGGTGTAGGTTAGCAAGCTTGATTTCTAAGTCTTCAGCCAGTGCTGAAGCAATGCTGGGGTTCTTTAGCTTGATTCTTTTCATAACCTTGCTCCCTTGTGGTCGCCTCTTGGGTCTGATGCGGAGCCTCATTTTGGAGGCAATGAGCCTGTGATCTGTCCAGCAGTCAGCACCACACATAGCCTTGGTCACTCTGACATCCTGACTATCTCTTCTCCTGACAATGACATAGTCGATAAGGTGCCAATGCTTAGAAGGGGGGTGCAGCCAGGAGGTCTTATTACAGGTAGGTAGACGGAAGGTTGTGTTAGTGACGAGGAGGTCATGTGCTGCACAAGTCTTCATTAAGAGTAGGCCGTTACTGTTACACTTGCCCACTCCACGCCTCCCAATGCCTCCCTGCCAGATTGCAGAGTCACACCCTACTCTTGCGCTGAGTCACCAAGCAAGATCAGCTTGTCAGTACAGCTCACTGCTGATAGAAGGGCGACTAGTTCTTCATAGAACTTGTCTTTTATCTCGTCCGGGTTGTTCATTGTGGGGGTATAGGTGCTGATCAGAGTGGCTTGATTTCTGTTCTGTAGCGGAAGCTGTAATGTCATAGGCCGGTTGTTAACACCCTTGGGTAGACTGGTGAGTTTCCGAACAAGGTGACTCTTGACGGCGAATCCAACTCCAGCATCACGACGTTCGTTGCTATTGCGACTGCTCCAGGAAAAAGCGTATCCACCTCCAGTTTCAGTCAACTGACCTACACTGGCAAGACGAGTTACACTCAGGGCTGCAATGTCAATGTCGTATCTTGCAAGCTCTCTCTGGTCTGTCTGCCGTAGGGTTGTCGAAAAGCGTGCACATGTTCCAAGTGCCAATGGTGAGCGGTGTCACCCTGTGTTTTATTTTGTTTGTTCGACCACAAGATGGGATCCCCGCCAGCTGCGGTAAACTGGCCAGGGTGTAGTGAAGCAGGCAATATTTAGGGCATCTTTTCTGGCCCCTTCCTCATTCTATGGAGGTAAGCAGTGCGTTCCTGAAGAGGACTGCTCAGTTGCCCAGGTAGACGCCGAGTTTCACTGCTGCTTCAGTCAGCGGAAAACGACCATTAGACCTGAGCCGCCTGTGTGCAGGTCCGTGACTACAGCTCCCAGTGTATCCACACCTGCTGCTTCGTCGCTCACCCATCACCACAGGACTTCAAAGGTTGAACAGGATGCTGATGATGATGATGGTGTTGAGATTAGTGCTTGATTTGGATTAAAATGATGGAGAGTTGCACAGTGTCAGCCTCACTCGCTCTTCCCAATTCCCATCTAGATCCAGTGGCAAGACAAGAGTCAAGACGGCTGGAGATGGGACGAGGCGCAGTGGATGACTAGGACATCTTCTGTATCTTGTCCTGTTCTTCACGTTCCACGACGCTTGCAAAGACCGCCTTCTTGACCGTTGGACCTTCCATTGGTCTCATCCGCTTAGTCTGCCGAAGTCTGTCTTCACATGCTGGGATAGACATCTCCCTATCTCACCAAGAGTTGAGACCCATCAGCTACCCTCACCTGGTTTAGCCAGCTTGTCAAAACCGTTGCCCAGGGTGTGGCCGCTGTCACATGCAAACATCTATGGGGAGCCACAGGTGAAACCTGAGTGCTAGGTGGGGACAAAGGATGGACAAACCGCCCTGAAAAGGATATGTTCTCCCACCAGAGGTACTACCCATCCTTGACACTCCATACACTCTCTTTTAACAATTATTGATGAAAAAAAATTCACTAACAAACATCTACCATAAAACGTAAAATAATCACTGTATTTGATCTGTCACCCATGCCTACACTACTGCTTGCTTGCTAATTTCTAGGCTGAATATTTTGTTAATATATTTTGTGTTTATTAGAGTCAAAGTACACTAGAAAATGTCCACAATTCACAAGCTGAGATATTTCAGTTTCTAAGATACCCCTGAAAAAGTTGGTACGGTATGGCAAAAGGAAGCATAAACATTGGCATCAGGAGTAAAATAACTTGCTTAAAAGGTAGTAAATTGCTTCATATTATTTAGTCAAAGTTATAGCTGAGAAATTGTGAACAATTTGCCTGAAATATTTCCTAATCAATATATATTGTCCTATGGAATTTTATAAGTAGCTGAACTGAGTAATATTTGCTGAGTATTTGCTTATTTGAGTTTAAATACAGAATTATAGCTTTTGACTTTAAAAGCACTAACCACACTGCTGCCAGGTTGCTTTGGGCTTCTTTGAAAGACCAATAGAGCTAGACCTGGCAATACTGTGATCCTCTTACACCAAAACGCCAGCAAGGCCGAGATATTGGAGCTGAGCACACAGGTCGCCATTACTCGCTAGAAAATTAAATGGAGAGGGGGCATTGGAGAGGAGATGGGGAATACAGTAAGAAGTCTCACAACACCAGGTTAAAGTCCAGCAGGTTTATTTAGCAGCACAAGCTTTTGGAGCTCTGCGCCTTCATTAGGTGAGTGGGAGTTGTGTTCACAAAGAGTATATATAGACACAAACTCAATTTACAAGATAATGGTTGGAGTGCGAGTCTTTGCAGGTAATCAAGTCTTAAAGGTACAGGCAGTGTGAATGGAGAGAGAGCCAAGCACAAGTTAAAGAGGTGTGTATTGTCTCCAGCAAGGACAGTTAGTGACATTTTGCAAACCCAGGCAAGTCGTGGGGGTTAAAGATAGTGTGACATGAATGCAAGATCATGGTTGAGACCATCCTCATGAACAGAACTTGGCAATCAGTTTCTGCTCAGCGATTCTGCATTGTGTGTCATGAAGGCCGCCTTGGAGAATGTTTACACAAATATCAGAGGCTGAATGCCCATGACTGCTGAAGTGTTTTCCAACTGGAAGGGTACACTCCTGCCTGGGGATTGTCAAGCGGTGTTCCACCATCTGCATGGTCTCCCCAACGTCCCATGCCTCGGGACATCCTTTCCTGCAGCATATCAAGTAAACAATGTTGGCTGAGTCACAAGAGTATGTACCATGTACCTGGTGGATGGCGTTCTCACATGAGATGATGGCATCCATGTCAATCATCCGGCATATCTTGCAGAGGTTGCTGTGGCAGGGTTGTGTGGTGTCATGGTCACTGTTCTCCTGAAGGCTGGGTAGTTTGTTGAAAACAATGGTCTGTTTGAGATTGTGCGGTTGTTTGAAGACAAGAAGTGGGGGTGTAAGAAAGGCCAAGGCAAGATGTTCGTCTTCATCGATGACATGTCAAAGGCTCTGGAGAAGATGTTGTAGCTTCTCTGCTCTGGGGAAGTACTGGACAGTGAAGGGTTCTCTGTCCGCTGTGTCCCGTGTTCTCACTAACTATCCTCGCTGGAGACAATACACACCTCTTTAACTTGTGCTTGGCCCTCTCTCCACTCACATTGTCTGTTCCTTTAAGACTTGATTACCTGTAAAGACTCGCATTCCAACATTATTTTGCAAATTGAGTTTGTGTCTATACATGCCTCATTTGTGAACATAACTCCCACTCACCTGATGAAGGCGGTGCTCCGAAAGTTGTAGCTGCCAAACAAACCTGTCGGACTTTAACCTGGCGTTGTGAGACTTCTTACTGTGCATATCCGAGTCTAACACCAGCATCTCCGCATTGAGGATATGGGAAACCAGCTAGGTAACTCTCGGGGCTGCGGACAGTGAAGGAGTGGGGGGGCTTTGCTGCTCGCAGGCCTTAGCGGGCCTTCATTGTTGTGAAATTCTAGGTCACCAAGGGATTTGATGCCTGGTTTGTAGATAACAGTTCTCAAGTCCCCGTTGCTGGGGTTTAAGCAATGTTTCCTCAGAGGGATTGCCTTTCTGGAGTGGCAGGTGGAAATGTGTGGGAGCAGTTCATCACAGGAGGTGACTGTGAGGTTCCAGGGTCCAGTGAAAGGCCAGGTTGTATGGACAGTGTGGGGTGCTCTGATATGCAGCAGTTATGTCCATGAGGACAACAGGACCATGACATAGATGGCACAATGGGCGCTGGCACATTGATCTCCTCAGCATCAGGCTACAAAGTGCAGCTTCAGAGCATGAGCTGAATGGATGCGCAATGATGTGGAGATGCTGGTGTTGGACTAGGGTAAACACAGTAAGAAGTCTGACAACACCAGGTTAAAATCCAACAGATTTATTTGGTAGCAAACACCACTGTGGTGTTTTCTACCAAATAAACCTGCTGCGCTTCAACCTAGTGTTATGAGACTTCTTACTGGATGCGCAATGCCACTGGTCATGGAGTTCTCAGAGACATAATCATGGGTGGTTGGCTGCTCACGATAGGAGGCTCATTTGACCTGCAACCCAAGCAAGCTGATGAAATTTAACCATGAAGCCGAGTGAAAATGGATTCTTTAAACGAATTTGGTGAGCCTCACCTGCCATGGGAAGCCACTTCCCGAATCACATCCTTGACAAGTCAATTATGCCCATTTAGTCAGTATTGTAATGCATGATTCTACCACTGATTGCCATGCATTAGTTAACCTTTTGGAAGCTGAGCATTCAAGCATGGAACTCCATGGTTAACACTCACCTCTTCATAAGAGAGAGAAGCGACACAGACTTAGTCCTCAATGCAAGGGGCAAAGGTGACCGAACTCATCAGTCAACCTTGACACGACAGGTTTGGCAGCAGCATTTCAAATGCCCAGGGAGTCAGCATGCAGGTCAGGTCACTGCCGTCAGTTCTCACTCCTGGGAGTAATGGTAAGCGGGCCAAGGATTATCCAAGATCAACACCTATTTGTCAGGTGGAATTGGGAGAGGCTAGTGTGGGGACATGCTCATTCTGTGAGGGAAGAGGAAGTGAAACTCAATGGAAAGGTGCTTATCTAGGGGCACGTGCAAAGGTGGATGTCCCATGTCTTGAGAGGGCAAAAGGTCAGAGCATTGTCAGGGTTCCTCAATACTCACAATTCTCTTTGCTTCCTTTCAGTTTGTGGACTGAGACCATCATGGAGCCAATCATGCTGGCAATCTATTGATTGCAGGAGAGCAACAGCAAGAATATCAGCATATAATAAGAAAGGGAATGGAATCTTGTCATTTATTGCAAAAGGACTGGATTTTACAAGTAAAAAACTGTTGTTACAATTGTATAAAGCATTGGTGAGACCATGCCTGGATGTTCAATTTTAATCTCGTTACTTGAGGAAGGATGGTGGCACTGGAGGCAGTTCAAAGAAGGTTCCCCAGATCGATTCCAGGGATGAAAGGGTTGTCGTACAAGCAGCGGTTGAATAGCTTGGGCTTGTACTCGCTGGAGTTCAAAAGACTGAGGGGAGGTCTGATTGAGATGTATAAAATGCTAAAGGGGATTCATAAGGTAGATGTTGAACAGATGTTCCCCCTTGTGGGACAGTCTAAAACAAGTGGTCACAGATATAAAGTGAGAGGATGTAGGTTCAACACTGAAATGAGCAGAAAAATCAATCAACAAATTCAAGAAAGAAATAGATATGTTTCTGAGGAAAAACAGGATAAAGGGATATGGGAAGCAGGGAGGAAATGGAGTTGAGACCAGGATAAGATTAGCCGTGATCAAGTTAAATGGCGGAGTGGGCTTGAAGGGCTGAACTGCCTACTCCTGCTCCTAATTCCTATGTTTCTGTGTTCCAACACGTGGCTGCATGTGAACAGGACCAGCATCCTGCAGAGGGGAGAGTTGCCACGTATGCTAATTTACCGGGTGCAGAGCCACACAGAGATGGCTGGAGGAGACACTACCAACCACAGGTCCACAGGAGGAGAGCTTATACCTCCAGATGTTGGAGATCCAGTGCTGGAGATGATAGTGTCTGTCCCAGGGGACGGTGGATCACCTATGCTAGGTGATGCAGGAGCTGGTACCACATGGCCTGGGAGGTCACCCATTGTCTATGGCCCTGAAAGTTACAGTCATCCTGAATTATGCCAGCAGCTCTTCAGGGCTGCACAAATGACCTGTGCAGCATTTACAAGTCTGCCACACATAACTGAATACACAAGGTGAATGATGCGCTATTTGCAAGGGCTCACCAGTACATTAACTTTGACCAGAATCAGGTGAGCCAGGATGCTAGGGCCACGAACTCCGCTTGCATGGCAGGCTTAACCCAAGTGTAGGATCTCCTAGATTGCACACGTGGTTCTGCACACGCTATGGAAGCATAGGGTGCCATTTATGAACTGCAAAGGCTTCTACTCTCTCAACGTGCAGATCATCTGTGACTGTATCATATGAATAATGCAGGTTTATGCCAATTTCCTAAGGAGCATCAATGATAGCTATGTTCTTGAGCCCCCACAGAATCTAGCCATATTCAAGTCAGAACAGCTGAAGGGATGGTTCCTTAGGTACCCACTCAGAAGATGGCTGATGATGCCTGTGCAGAGGCCCCAAACATCCATGAAGACTTGTTACAGCAAGGCACATGCACCACATATGCACTTGTTGAACAGGTGATAGGCCTGCTAAAGATGGTTCTGCTCCCTGGACCGGTCTGTACTCGTTGGAGTTTAGAAGGCTGAGGGGGGGATCTTATAGAGACATATAAGATAATGAAGGGGATGGATAGGGTAGAGGTAGAGAGATTCTTCCCGCTTAGAAAGGATAGCAGGACTAGAGGACACAGCCTCAAGATAAGGGGGGGGTAAGCAGTTTAGATCAGAGTTGAGGAGGAACTTCTTCACTCAAAGGGTGGTGAATCTCTGGAATTCCCTGCCCGTTGAAGTGGTGGAGGCTACCTCGCTAAATACCTCGCCGCACCTGCGCAAGGATATTTTGGCCCTGGAGGGAGTGCAGAGGAGGTTTACTAGGCTGATACCGGAGTTGAGGGGATTGAGCTATGAGGAGAGGCTGAATAAACTAGGCTTGTACTCGTTAGAGTTTAGAAGAATGAGGGGAGATCTCATTGAGACGTATAAGATGATGAATGGGATGGATAGGATAGAGGTGGAGAGACTCTTCCCGCTCAAAAAAGACAGTAGGACTAGGGGGCACAGCCTCAAGATAAAGGGGAGGCAGTTTAGAACGGAGTTGAGGAGGAACTTCTTCACTCAAAGGGTGGTGAATCTCTGGAATTCTCTGCCCGTTGAAGTGGTGGAGGCTGCCTCGCTAAATATTTTTAAGAAGCGGGTTGATGGGTT